>NC_136073.1:403804373-406204373 GCF_964261635.1 Lissotriton helveticus
TGTTTCCTAAGTTTACGAATGACATTGTGCAGATGAGGTTTAGGTCTGTCCACGGACACAGAAGAGGTCTTGCCTTTGTTCAAGAGTGAAGTGGACATGACTTACTTCATTGGTAGGCCTTCACATATATTATCTCGTCTGTACTCTTCAACAAGTGTAAATCTCATCTGCAACCCTGAGTAGGCCTCACCTCAAACAAACCTCTGGATAGGCCACACCTTAATGTCATCCTGAATCAATCATTTAACATGTTAGGGACAGATTTATGATAGGTGTATGACTCTTTTGCGTCACTGTGCGTCACTTTTGTGACGCAGCGGCGGTGCAAAAGATTTGCTATGTGGCGACATATTTAAAAATTGATGCATCTAGGCAGATGTGTCATGCTGTAAAGTCCCGTGCCACATGAAACCGATGCAGCAGTGATGCAAAACATGCACCATGTTGCAAGACAGGCCTTAGTTCATCTCCAACAAGATTAGAAGCTGAATCTTCTGTAAATGTCAAAATTGTTGTATACACTGTTCAACTTCTGTGTACTCTTTGATATGCTAGAGTCCATCTGCACTATGAGATACCTAAGCAAAGGAAACACAGGTGATGTGATTGTGAAATGAGGAAAAGAAACTCCACATTTTTCAATTACATCTCCTGTGTTTCCTAAGTTTACGAATGACATTGTGCAGATGAGGTTTAGGTTTGTCCACGGACACAGAAGAGGTCTGGCCTTTGTTCAAGAGTGAAGTGGACATGACTTACTTCATTGGTAGGCCTTCACATGTATTATCTCCTCTGTACTCTTCAACAAGTGTAAATCTCATCTGCAACCCTGAGTAGGCCTCACCTCAAACAAACCTCTGGATAGGCCACACCTTATCGTCATCCTGAATCAATCATTTAAAATGTTAGGGACAGATTTATGATAGGTGTGTGACTCTTTTGCGCCGCTGTGCGTCACTTTTGTGACGCAGCGGTGGTGCAAAAGATTTCCTATGTGGTGACATATTTACAACTTGATGCATCTAGGCCGATGTGTCATGCTGTAAAGTCCCGTGCCACATGAAACCGATGCAGCAGTGATGCAAAACATGCACCAAGTTGCAAGACAGGCCTCATTTCATCTCCAACAAGATAAGAAGCTGAATCTTCTGTAAATGTCAAAATTGTTGTATACACTGCTCAACTTATGTGTACTCTTTGATATGCTAGAGTCCATCTGCACTATGAGATACCAAAGCAAAGGAAACACAGGTGATGTGATTGTGAAATGAGGAAAAGAAACTCCACATTTTTCAATTACATCACCTGTGTTTCCTAAGTTTACGAATGACATTGTGCAGATGAGGTTTAGGCCTGTCCACAGACACAGAAGAGGTCTGGCCTTTGTTCAAGAGTGAAGTGGACATGACTTACTTTAATTGGTAGGCCTTCACATATATTATCTCCTCTGTACTCTTCAACAAGTGTAAATCTCATCTGCAACCCTGAGTAGGCCTCACCTTAAACAAACCTCTGGATAGGCCACACCTTATCGTCATCCTAATTCAATCATTTAAAATGTTAGGGACAGATTTATGATAGGTGTATGCCTCTTTTGCGTCACTGTGGGTCACTTTTGTGATGCAGCGGCGGTGCAAAAGATTTGCTATGTGGCGACATATTACAACTTGATGCATCTAGGCAGATGTGTTATGCTGTAAAGTCCTGTGCCACAGGAAACTTGCGTCAGGTTTCATATAGGTGTTTTGTTGCAGGGTGGGCATTCATTTGCATGAAAGCCCTGTAAAACTAACACAGTGAAATTTAGAAGATTTCACTGAGTCAGATTTATAGCATTGCTGAATCAAATCCTTACGCCTGTTTGAAACAGGCATAAGGAGTGAAGCACCATGCAATGTGTGGCTTCCTCCTGTGCATTGCAGTAGACATGTCGTGTTTACGACGTGATTCGTGCAATGTGCTGCTTTTGCGGCACAGATGCATGACGCATCTGTGCTGTTTTTACTCAATGGTGCTCCACATTGTAAATGCGGCCCACCATGGGTGGCAGAGCAGCGGTGCACGTTAACTGGTGCATCCCTGGGGATGTGCCAGTTAACATTAATTTGCTCTTTTACATTTAAGTATGTGCAGGGGACACAGAGTCGGTGAGGCTTATCCAAGGTTATGAAGAGATGAGTCCTGTTTACTGAAAACTTGGACATAGGACTCACCTCCTCAGCATCGCTGGACATGGCTAAATAATAGCTGCAAAATGTTACTCTTGTTAAACAATTTTACTATTATAGTCTCTGAGATTTGTGCCTTACTCTGCAACATCTCATTGTTGTTTTAAAGATAACGACAACATCAAGTATGAGTGATAATGAGCAATCAGTTGATCTTGGTCTTATCGTTGAACTTGTGATTGAAACGTCAGTGGAAGTGGATCCCTTAGATGATTTAAATCCTGAGGATGATGAAGACTATGATGAGGATGCTGATTTGTCAAAATTGTATGACATAGGGTGGGAAGCTGACCTGCTTGAGCCTATGGAACTATAAACATTTATTTTTAAAATTTAGAAGAAATGAAAAGTAAAAATGTAAACCGTTTCATTTAAAATTAAACACACCTTCAAAAACAGGTTATGTGTAGTGTCTTCAATAAAATGTTAAAATATGCTCATAAAATTAGATCAGATTCAAATATAAAACAGCACAAGTAAAATGTAGAAGCATTCCATTTCTTTTCTGCTATTTGTGTATTCTAAATTTGCCAAAGCACTAAAAATTTTTCTAAGTAAAAATGACAAGTAGTGTGTTAAGTTTTTGATGACTGTTATTGATTTGCTGTTTGGTAATAGTGGTTAATAACATTTTTTATTATATTTTACCACAGATTCAACTGCAGATCATTTCAAAATTTCAGAATGCCAACTAAGGATAGAATCAGAAAGGCTACAAAACGTCAAAGACAGCAGGTCCATCAGTTACTGCAGCAGTCCTCTACAATAAAAAATCGTCAAGTCACCAAGAAAGCACCGGGTAAGACCACGAGAACATTCATAAGAAACATTTGTAGAAAAAAAAGTAGTACTACAGAAAATGTTGTTGTACAGAAAAAGAGAAGCAATTTAAACGGAAAGGAAAGGCCAATCAAAAATGTTACTGCTAGAGCAAGAGATAATTCTGTGCATGATAGTAGAAGGAAACAACAGTTTAGAGACATTCGTAAACGAATGTTCCGCAACAGGATAATTGGCAATTTGTTAAAAAATATTAAGAAAGGTCAACAGAAAGTAGTTTTTTATAAGAGAAAAAAAAAGTTGAGAAAATTATTGATCAGGCATTTGAAATTAAACGAAAGTTATTTATTTTGATAATCAATAGAATTAGGAAGCTAAACAAGGCAATTTATGATTTCAAAAGAAATAGTAGATGGAAGAGAATAGTTAATCGTAGTAATTTTTGTGAAGTTTTTTCCGGAGAATGGATGCATAGTTCAAGTTGTGAGGCATTTTTCAATGAGGAGAGTTATTTCCAGGATAATGATTTGGTGCATGCAGTTGACACCAGCGGTCAAGCTTATGAGGTGAAAGATGGTTGTCCAGCTGAAAAAGAAAAAATTGTGACAACAGAGGCAGAGGAGGTGTTAGGTAATGAGGTTTTAGGAAGACGTCCTAAGGGACCTGTGTACACCTGGAAGTGTAGTAGTATTTGCAGTGTGCGACAGGATTCCATCAATTTGCTTTGTGATTTTGTACGGACATTTAATAAGAAAAGTTTGAAGCAGAAAATGAAGTTGTTGCAAGAATTAGATCCTTGCAGAGTGAGAGAAGTGACAGGTTTGCATGGTCATTCACTGGCTTGTCTTTCCAGGAGAGTATGCCAGAGTGTTTTTCATCATTTCAGGATGCTAGCAGTGCATCATAATAAAGTGAGGAAATTAGTTAGAATGTTGTATTATGCTAAGAGTCCAGCAGTTATGCTTAAACAATTATGCGCTGCTCTTTTGCATGGTTCTGAAATAGATGTGAAGAATATGTGTGAAGAAATTGAGTTTTGTTACTTTGGAAGTAAAGAGGAGAATGTTGAAATTGACCCAAAAGAAGAGGGTAATGTGGAAGATAGTGTACAGGTTTCCAGTACAGATAATTTTCAGAAGGAAATTGTCACATTTCAGGTGAAATCAAGTGAGAGGCCTAATTTCACTTGTGTGTGTTGTAGACGCACTTATTATAAGAATCAGACTAAGTTAGTGGATTTATATGCAAAAAGTGAAAGGGAAAATAATAGTGAATGGAAGGATTTCGCTACATACTTGATGGTAGAAAATTGTTTTGATTTGGGATCGGATCAACGTGTGTGTACTTATTGTTGTAACAAATTAAATCAAAACCAGATGCCTGCTAGAGCGGTTCAGAATAATCTGGAATTGGTTGAGATTCCTTCTGAATTGAAGGATTTAAATACTTATGAATCTATTGTGATTCAAAGTATCCATCCCTTTCAGGCTATTGTAAGAATGGAGCCAAAGACAGGGAAATTGCCTCCATCAGATTTACAGAGAGGATTAAAGGGAAGAGTTGTTTATTTGCCTCTAGATTTGAAGGAAAACATTAACACAATTGGAGTAGAAAAAGTGGAAGAGGAACCTATGGTTATCTTAGTTAATGGGGTTCCGACAAAGAATAAGAAAATATGGCAAGATTTAGTGGATGTTAGGAAAGTCAAAAAGGCAACATTGTATTTGAAAAAAAATAATAAGTACTATAAGAATGTATATGTTGCAGAAGAGGAAGTAAGTGAGGAAGAGGATAGCGATTTGTGTGCTGGTCAAATTGAGAAAGTAGAACCCTCTAAAAGTGAAGAAATATATGAACATTATAGTGTTCATCTTTTGCATTCCAAGGAAGTCATGGGGAATGCTATTGAGTTGTTTCAAATGAAACAAGCCAAAGGGAGTCCCATTAGTGTCTGGGAGGAAAGTTTGGAAGCTCGGTGTTTCCCACAGCTATTTCCAACAGGTCAAGGAGGAAGATATGATGAGCGACCTCATCAAATTCCTGCTTCTGAATACCGGACTTTACGATTGTATGCAGAAGATGCTAGGTTTCGACAATGCATTCCCTATTTGTTTCATCTCCTGTTTGAAAGCGATCTGTCTGGACTGTCATATGCAGTGAACCACATCTTGAAAAGTGGTATACAGATGCAAAACATCTCGGCAAGTGACTTTATGGATAAAGTCAATGTCCAAGACAGTATTTTGGATTGTCACCTGATTAATCTCATGGCGGGTCAGCGTGGTACTAATGAGTACTGGTACCGTCGTCATGGTGATTTAAAATGTATGCTGAGGAACTTAGGAACTCCCACATGGTTCCTCACTCTGAGCTGTGCCGAGTATGGCTGGGAAGACTTACTGGAATTTCTACGAGAGGCAAATGGAAACATCGAAAACATCGAATTCAAGACACCCGGAGAACTGTGCTCTTTGGATCCAGTCAATGTATGCAGGTACTTCAATCATAGATTTGAAGCTATGATGTCTTTCATCATGAATAAGAAGAATCCACCTCTTGGAGAGGTGTTGGATTTCTTCTGGAGAAAGGAGTACCAAGCAAGAGGTGCTCCTCATATACATATGCTGCTGTGGATCAAGGATGCACCTAAATTTGGAACAGATCCAGAAGACTTAGTGATGAATTTCATAGAACAGTATTCTACATGTGCTGTTCCAAACGCAAAGGAGGACAAAAGCCTAAGAGAACAAGTTCTACGCTTCCAAAGCCATCGTTGCGGAAAGTACTGTCGTCGTAAATTCAGAAACAAGGACAAGTTCTACACCAAATGTCGTTTCGCCTTTCCACGACCGGTGATTTCTAAAGGAAGAGTGAACAGTTTGATGTCTTCGCTGCGACATAATGTGATGAAGAAATCACCTAAAAACACATTCAATTTGAAAAGGAACGAAGAGTCCAGGTATATCAACGACTACAACCCAGTGATTTTGTCCATGTGGAATGCTAACATGGATATACAGTTCGTGGCTGATAACTGTATGGCTGTGGCTCGGTATGTGACATCTTACATCACCAAAAAAGAAAAGACAGAATTGAAGGATATGTGGGAGGACATTTCCCATGAAAAGAGCCTCAGTAAGAAGTTGTACAGTTTCAGTCTGAAGATGTTGTCACATCGAGAAATCGGAGCTTACGAATGTTCTGACCGGTTGTCTTCAGCAAGTCTCTATGCCAAATCCAGGAGTATCGTTTGGGCGAGTCTTGGTCTTGCTTCAACGCGTAATCGAGTTCTGAAACCTGTGCGGGAAATTAAGTATTTGGCGGAAAAGGAGCCAATCAGTACCGATATTTTGAAGACCAACATGTTGGATACATATTATCCAAATCGAAGCAGTCACCTCGAGAATGTTTGTCTGTATGAGGTTCTACAAAATTACATATTCAAGAGAAACATCAAAGAAGATATTGATAAAGGAGTGTATGCTGTAATTGGAAGTGAGGGATGTCTGGTCAAGCAAAGAAAATGCCACTTGGTAAACCATCGAAAATTGAGTGGCGAATCTCCTGAAAAAAAGGAGGTTTTCTATTTAGCACTTTTGCAACTTTTTAAGCCTTGGCGTGCAGAAGAGGAACTGCTTGGAGATTTCCTCTGTTACGAAGACTCTTTCACTGCTGCCAAGGAGACCATAGAATGTCCTGCTTTTCCCAAATATCTTGAAATGTTGAATGCGGAAATCGAGCAGGAAGCAACGATTGCAGCCGAGATTGCCAGAGACAGTTCTCAGGACAGTCAGAGTTCTGTTTCATTGAGTCAGGATCCACTAGGAGGACCTGTTATCGAAAATGAAGCTGCCACTGCCATGAATGAAGTGGAAAGAGCCATGGCACATGCTCAGGAGGATGTGGTTAACTTAGAAGACTTGGAAAGACAACTCAACGTTGAGCAGAGGAAAATATATGACGAAGTTACCAAGCAAATTGATCATGGATTAAGTCATGAGAAGAAAGAGTGCTCATGTACGTCGTTGAAGCCTGTCCGACTGTACGTGAGTGGAGAAGCGGGAACTGGAAAAAGTTTCCTCATTAAAGCAATTTCATGTTATTTGCAGGAAAGGACTGAGTCATCGCTGTCTTGTGTTGTCACCGCTCCAACTGGACTGGCAGCACATAACATTAAAGGTATTACTTTGCATCGTCTATTGATGCTGCCAGTGGAGCATGATAACAAATTACAATACCACAAGTTATCTGGAGATGCTTGTTGTGAAGTTTCAAGAGTCTTGAGGAAAATGAAACTTCTTATCATTGACGAAGTAAGCATGGTTTCCAATGTCATGCTTGCCTTTGTGCATTTGAGAATGCAAGAAGTTCTTAAAACAGAGTATGATGTGTTATTTGGTGGCAAACACATCATTGTTTTCGGAGATCTTCTGCAGCTGACACCAGTGAAAGGACAACCTGTGTTCAAAATGCTCACGCATGAAGATACCAGGAAGTGCCTAGGGAGCATTGGCAACGTCAATATATGGTTAAACTTCAATTATGCTGAACTGCATGAAAATATGCGTCAGGCAAAGGATGAAGATTACAAGAATATTCTACAAGATGTTAGAATTGGAAAAGTGACCGAGCATGGGAAAGAAGCTTTACATGCACGATTACTGTCAAATTTATATCCAGAACAAGACGTTGTGCCTGAGAATATTTTTCAGAAAATTACTGAGAAGAAATCTGGAATATGTTTGATGCCAACTCTTGCAGAATGTGCCATCTACAACAACAAAATGTTGCATTTAGAAAACCAAGAGATTGTGAAACTGGAAGCTATTGACAGAGTAGAGCATATGGGATCAACAATTATGTTGTCTGAGAATTTGAAAACAAAATTGGATTCATTAGAGAAGACTATATCTAAAACTGCAGGTTTTGAAAAGACTCTGAATGTGTGCTTAAATTGCCGTATAATTTTAAGAAGGAATTTACATGTTGAAAGAGGTCTGGTAAATGGATCAATGGGTAATGTTGTTGATTTTGTGAAATACAGAAATAGAGATGGAATTGAATTTTTAAAAATTAAATTTGATGGCATTGAGGAAGTACAGCTAATTGGTCGTTGTTCTGCTAGATTTTTGCTTGTAAAAGACTTATATGTTCGCCGTAAGCAGTTTCCTGTTTGCTTGGCATATGCGGTGACAATCCATAAATCACAAGGTTTAAGTGTAGACAGTGCATTGGTGAATATTGGCAGTTCTGTGTTCAAGGAGGGTATGGCATATGTGGCATTGTCACGAGTTAGAACTTTATCGGGATTGTACTTGATTGAGTGTGATGTCACAAACATTTGTGCGGATCTAGATTGTGTTAAGGAATACAATAGGTTAAGAAGAGAGTATGCGCCACATTTGCCTCAATATCCTTTGTTTGAGAAACGTGTGGTAGGCTGGAAACGAAGAAATGTGACGAATAGTAGGGAGGTTGTAGCAAAAAGACGAAAAGTCGATGAACCTGAAATTATAAGCAGAAAGAAAAAGGATTCTGTTGAAGATGTTGTTGGTTTTCAATTTGAAAACAGTTCTGGTGTCAACTGCTATGCTAATGTAGTGGTTAATGTTTTGTTTTCTCTAGAAAATGTAAAAGAAGAGATTGTGGTCAATTCGGATCACAGATTTTGCAGTTTGTTAAATTCTGTGTTAGAGAAATGTAGCACTGATAGAACAAAAATAGAAAGTGTGTCTGAAATTCGAAATCTGTTAGACAGATGTTCAGGTCAAACACAATTCTCTCAAAAATATTCAGCTTTTTGAGAGAATTGTGTTTGACCTGAACATCTGTATATGCTTGATGTATTGCATGCTGAAGGTGTAGATGTAGATCACCTGTTTGGGCTTTCTTATCAATGGCAGCATGACTGCGAGAACTGTAGGGTATCAAGTACTACTAGTGTAGACTCAGAAAGATTTATATATTTAACTTTGCCAGACAGTAAATCAGTGTCCTTTAATGAGCTAGTAAAAGCAGCTGATCACAACATGGAGTGTAGCCAATGTAAATCTGAAATGATGTCAACATTATTTATACGAACATATGGCCAGTATGTCATTTTAATGTTCCAACGATGTAGGCCTGATGGAACAAAATTGACAACTTTAATTAAAAATGTTGTAGCTTCGCAGTTGTCAATATCAGGAAGGACTTTTGTAACTGCAGCAATTATATATCATGACGGTCCTTCAATAACATCAGGACATTACACAGTCTAGAAATGGCTGGTCATTCTGCAACGATTCTGTTTTAACTTTCAAAAAAAAATTGCCGTATGACCTTAAAAATTCTTACCTGGTGTTTCTAAAACCAAAATTTTAGGGAAAGAATCTCGGGATGTGCTCTGAGGAATTTCAAGAGGTTCTAATGGCTCCTACACGATTTGGCCTTGAGGATAAGTGTAGTACAGAGACATAAGTTATTTTTGAGTATTAAATAGTTCCTGGAAAAAAAGAAGATTTTCTTACAGAAAGTGGTGGGCACAGATTAGTTGAAGGACAACAGAGTATTTCCCAAAGCAAACGGTCTTCTTACCATAACACTTGACGTCATGGAAAAATAACTGCACTTTGAATGAGTTCAGAAAAACTGTTTCTTTTTATAAGCTAATTCAAGCAGCCAATCAAAACATGGAGTAGAGGGAATGTAAGTCTGCAATGCTGTCTAGATTATTGGTCCAAACTTTTGATTATAATGTCATTTTAAAAATCCAACTATATAAACCTGATGAAAGTAAGTCTTCAACTTTAATTACAAATGTTGTGACTACACAGTCGTTGATTTTAGGAAGAACATTTGTAACTGCAGCTATTATATGGCATGATGGTCATTTGACAAGATCCGCTTCTTACACAGGTTATTGAAAATGTAAAAAAATTTGCTGTTTCGGAAATTAGTGCCATTTGACTATGATACAATGTTGCCTTTTTACTTAAAAATATTCTTACTTTCTGTTTTCAGAAAAGAGAATTTAGGGTAGGTAACTGGCGTATAATGATTCTAGGGGTTGATATAATTTTATCTACTGTTTTATATTGCTTTGTGATTAAAAGTGATGTAGAGAATTAAATAATTGTAGTAGTCATAGAGGTAGTGTAAGTCTGCTTCATAGTAAGCAGTATCAGTGTCATAGGAAATGTAGAACATGAGTGAGCAAGAAGGGTAAGATATTACTAGTCTAGGATTGTGAAAGTGATCTTGAACGTTTTCTTTCTGAAAGTTGCGGAAATAGAAAATGACGGGATTTGCTTACAAGAATTCCAAGAGTTATAAATGGCTCTTACATGATTTGGCCTTGTGGAAACGTGTGGTAGAGAGCGAGAAGTCATTTATTGTATGTAACATATTTCTCAAAACGATGGAGGTTTTCTTTCAGAAAGTGGCGGGCTGAAAATAAAAACAGCACAACCGAGTGTAAGCTGTTCATAGGACATCCTTCGACGTCATGGAAAGTAAGTTACTTTTGAGGAGTTCTGATTTCTGTTTGGTTATGTTATATGGGTTTTTTAAACACAATCATTTTGATTGTGTTTTTTTTTCCCCGCTGTTATATGATGAATACCTTCAAGTCACTGTTTTTAGTGAAATTTGATACATTCTGAGAACAGCAAAAATAAACCATTTAACATGTATAATTAATTCTGCACTGTTTGTATTTATGATGTACATTTAGAACTGTGTAGGAGGTATGGAGAAGGTGAGGCTTTTGTAAGTGTCAAAGTTGTTGCATACAGTGCTCACATTCTACGTAGTCTTTCATATGATAGACTACATTTCCACAATGAGATACCTAAGCAAAGGAAACACAGGTGATGTGATTGTGGAATGAGCAAAAAAAATTGCACGTTTTTCTATTATATTACCTGTGTTTCCTAACATTACACATCACATTGTGTAGATGAGGTTTAGGCCTGTTCCAGGAGACAGAGGAGGTCTGACATTTGTTCAAGAGTGCAGTGGGCATGACTCACTTCGTTAGTAGGCCTGCACATGTATTATCTCCTCTATACTCTTCAACAAGCCTAAATTTCATCTGCAACCCTGAGTAGGACTTACCTGAAACAAATCTGTGGATAGGTTACACCTTATAAGCATCTAGAAACAATCATTTAAAATGTTAAGGGCAGTTTTATGAAGGCTATGTGCCTCTTTTACGCCGCTGTTCCGTCACTTTTGTGTAAAAGATGCACCATGTTGTAAGATACGCCTCAGTTCTTTTCCAGCAAGATACCGTCAGTTTAAAATGTATATAATTAGGACTGTGTAGGGGGTATGGAGAAGCTGAGGCTTCAGTAAGTGTCAAAGTTGTTGCATGCAGTGCGTACTCTTTCATATGCTGGACTACATCTGCACAATGAGATACCTAACCAAAGGAAACACAAGTGATGTGATTGTGAAATGAGCAAAAGAAATTGCACATTTTTCAAATACATTACCTGTGTTTCGTAACATTACGAATCAAATTGTGCAGATGAAGTTTAGGCCTGTCCAGGGAAACAGAGGAAGTCTGAACTTTATTGGTTGGCCTGCACATGTATTATCTCCTCTGTACTCTTCAACAAGGCTAAATTTGATCTGCAACCCTGAGTAGGCCTCACCTGAAACAAACATCTGGATAGGACACACCTTATTGTCATTCTGAAACAATCATTTAAAATGTTAGGAACAGTTTTATGATGATTGTGCACCTCTTTTGCGCTGCCATTGCGTCACTTTTGTGAGACAACAGCAGTGCAAAAGATGCACCATGTTCCAAGTTAGGCCTCCCTTCATCTGCATCAAGATACTGTTAGTTTAAAATGTATATCTTTAGGACTGTGTAGGGGGCCTGGAGAAGCAGAAGCTTCTGTAAGTGTCAAAGTTGTTGAAAAACTGTTTGTCCTTCAATCTTTTCCCTTGTCTTTTCTAATTTTTAAATACATGTTTTAATATTTTCCAAATGTTTGTTCTCTCTTTCACAGATTGAAAGTATAAAAATAACAAGTGACTAAGTTAACGACAATTATAAGGTAAATGTTTTGTACTCTTTTCATTACATGTCTATCACATTTAACTACTATTAGTTCCACTGCTTCATTTCTTTAACCCTCACTTTCCTGCCTTTGCTACTTCCCTCATTCCTTTCTCTATTACTTACTTACTCTACTCCTTCCATTCCTTTTCTCAGTCCCTCTCTTCTCATAGTTCCTCACTCTTGTTCACTCACTCCGTCTCTATTACTCTTAGTGTCTTTGACTGATCACTCTTTCACTACTTGTTCATTATGCTTTCTCTGTGTAGTTGAAGCACACTAAGGGGCATATTATGAACACAGCCAATAAAATTATTGCTGTTTTTATCGTCAGAAAACTGCTGCAAAAGCGGTTTTAGCGGCAGTTTTCTGCCGCAAAAGCGGCTTTAGCGACACATTTCTGCTGTCATGAATGATGTAATATGTGACATGATCAGCAGTGGATTGCGGGTGCGCGATATATGGTTAGTACAACTAACTATATATGGAATTTCAATGGTTTTGTGTGAGTAAAAAAAGGTTTTTTGAATGCTAATTCCTAACTATATATGGTCTATAACCTATGGTTTTTTCAGTGAATATATATATATATATATATATATATATATATATATATATATATATATATATATATATATATATATATATATATATATATTACCTACTGGCGGTCGCCAGTAGGTATATATAGTTAGGATTTTTTCTCTATGGGTTTTTTGAAAATTCTATGTCTAATAACTTTGGCGTTTGTGGACGGAATTGGCTGAAATTTTCAGGAAAATGGCACATTTTGTTTCTGAGCAGCCCCTGAAACTTTTGGGGGGGTTCGTCAAGGGGGGGCCGAGAAAAAAGGGGGGTCCCAAAACGCGTTTTTCCCATGTTAATTTCCGTAGGGCGGTTGGCCTCACTTTTAGCCCGAACGGCTGAATGGATTTGCACGAAACTTGGCAAAATTAGGGACTGGTAGCCCGATGTGCCTTTTGTAGGTCTCAATATATGTGCTTCAGTGGATTTTGAGAAATTAATGTTCAAAAAAAGATATATATCTGTAGCAGCGGACTGGGCAGCGCTCCGCTACGCGTACTTTTCGCGCAACGGAGCTTTGTGAAGCGAAGCTGATTGGTTCTCCGGCGTCTGTCAACATTCCAAACAGTCCGTAGCGGCCGCCATCTTGTCTCTCGGTAGGATCGAGAGACAAGAGGAGGCCAAAGCGAAGGGGCAAATGACCATAAGGGGGCATAGTACATTGTCGCTCACCCCCTAGGTTTGATGTGGAGGTTTTAAAAGGGCCCCGCGGGGCAAAAAAAAAAAAAAAAAATTATAATAATCGAACAGCTGAATGGATTTGCACGAAACTTGGCAAAATTGTAGGGACTGGTAGCCCGATGTGCCTTTGCTAGATCTCAATATATGTGCTCCAGTGGATTTTGAGAAAAAAAGGTATATATCTGTAACAGCGCACCGCTTCGCGTACTTTTCGCGTTACGGAGCTTTGCGAAGCGAAGCTGATTGGCTCTCCGGTGTCTGTAAACATTCCAAACAGTCCGTAGCGGCCGCCATCTTGTCTCTCGGTAGGATCGAACAGCTGAATGGATTTGCACGAAACTTGGCAAAATTGTAGGGACTGGTAGCCCGATGTGCCTTTGCTAGGTCTCAATATATGTGCTTCAGTGCATTTTGAGAAATTAACGTTCAGAAACAAGATATATATCTGTAACAGCGCTCCGCTTCGCGGAGATAAAATTATATGTGTATTACCTAGCTGTTGCTAACACCAGTTAGCGACGGCTAGTAGAAGATAGCGACCATCTTGGGCCCCACTTTGCATGTGAGTGATATTTATCACTAATGACATGCAAAGTGGGCATGCCAAGATGTTAGCGACTGGAAACAGTCGCTAACATCGCTATCTCCTATTATCAACTTTTGGAAATATTCGAGATAAGGGCGAATATCTCCAAAAGCTACCACCTGCCCTGAGCAGTTCTTAGCCATGTTATCCAATGGGAGGTGGATAACATGGCTAAGAGCATTAGCTCGGTAATGCATGAATATCGCTGAGTTTTCAGCGATATTAATGCATTGCGGTCGTTTTTTATCGTATTTCCGATAAACCTTGATAATAGCACAAGGTTTATCTGCGATAATTTCTGACGGTAAAAAAATCGTTGCTAAGCATCGTTAGGGATAAATATCGCTTAACTTTGGTAATATGCCCCAACGTCTGTTAACGTTCGATTCGAAGGAAATCAGGAAGTGTTGAAAAACATTGTCTGCGCCATCTTGTCTTTTTTCAAATGCCACACTTTTGTCGTGCACGGCAGCCATTTTAGATGCCTTGACCAGACCCACTCTGTGCACGCTGTCGATCCTTAGCATGGCTCCCCACCCTCGCAAGCATCTCCCCCAGGCAGTGGTCACCCCCGCTCTCTGTCTTATGCATGGGTAATAAACCTCCCCCATCTGCGCTGCTGTTCCCTGAGAATCACACCCTGTGCCCGCCCGACACCTCCCTTTCGCCCTATTCACTACCGCACCCTCTGACACTCCTTTTCCTCTGTGTCCGATTGTCCAGGCTGGTCCTAGGGTATCAGCTAGCCCTGCAGATGTAGTTTATGGCCACAGCTGTAAAGAATCACCCCTCTTCAAAGGAGTTATAGTAGATCAAGGCCCACACTCGATGAGATCCGTCACAGCAGAAGCGTTGCTATTATCTGAAAACCATCCTGTATTGTGATTGGGGAGGGGACCGAGCCTGAAGCGGAAGATTCCAGGGATGACTGTTTGTACATCAAAGTTTTTACAATTATGTGTCACATTAAAAATATATAGCACTCCGACAAAGTAGTAAGATTATAAAACTTTAATAATTTATAAATATATACAAGAAAACAAAAATAGTAATAACATATAAACATTTTTAGGGAAAAACAACGAAGTAGCGGTCGGCTGTGCGAATAGTCCCAACGCAGCACAACGTCCAGATTTCCGGCGTGGGGCGTCGCGGGGGGTGGGTCATCAGTAGCAAACTGTTGTGCGAATAGTTCCAAGGCAGCAGAACGCGCCGAAATCTAGATGACACGAAAGTGATGTCTAGTAAGTTGCCACCCAGCAAATAACGGCATGGGGCGTCGCGGGGGGTGGGTCATCAGTAGCAAACTGTTGCGCGAATAGTTCCAAGGCAGCAGAACGATGGCACCAAGGTGATGTCCAGTAAGTTGCCGCACTGGTTTTGGTATCCTACAATGCTGCTCCGAATAACGGCGTGGAGCGCCCCGGGGGAGGCGGCGTGAACGGGCCTCTCCAGGTGGAGTGTCATCTGTTGTAGTGGGGCGCCCCTTTACCGTTTCAGTTGCCATTCCGTCCGTTTTTGGTCCACTGTGTCAAAAGCCGCAATTCAGCTGAGTTGCGCCCACTCTTGCGGTGCAGCGATAGGCGGCTGTCACAGGACTCTCAAAATGGCGGCAGGCTGTTTCCTTTTTGGGCCTGGTCCACTGAAATGGCCCTGGGACACCTTGGAAATCGGACGCTTGTCTGCTAGGTCTTGGACCCCATTCTCGAAAGCGTCCCCTCCGCCTTGAGAATTCATCAAAAGTTTTGGGGGCTCCGACTCCTGCAGGCTTCTGGTGGGGAGCGGCTGCCATGATTGCTCGCGGAATGACCACGACGGAGCCACGAGATGGTGGTGCTTTCATGCTGACGCCAGCTTCAGTCTGAAACATCCAGAAACAAGGTGGGGCTTTCATCGTTTGGGAAAAAAAAAAGTTTTCATCCTATGAAAAGTGTTGTTTTTAGGTCACATGATCATGCCTTCCATCATTAGGAAACCAAAAGTAAAATGAACCAATGAAAAGTTTTATAAACAAGTCACATGACCTGTTATGCGGCATAGGGTGTAAAATGCGGAGAAAATACGTTGGCACGTGAGGCGGCGTCAGTAGCGGACCGATGTGCGAATAGGCCGAAGGCAACACAACGCGCCAAGATCCGGATGGCACCGAGGTGGTGTCCAGCAAGGTGCAGCACTGGTGTGGCCATCCTACAATGCTGAAAGTCGGCGTGGGGCGCCCCGTTGGCCTGTGAGTTTGCGTCAGTAGCGGACCGATGTGCGAATAGGCCGAAGGCAGCACAACGCGCCAAGATCCGGATGGCACCGAGGTGGTGTCTAGTAAGTTGCCGCACTGGTGTGGCTATCCAACAATGCTGAAAGTCGGCGTGGGGCGCCCCGTTGGCCTGTGAGTTTGCGTCAGTAGCGGACCGATGTGCGAATAGGCCGAAGGCAGCACAACGCGCCAAGATCCGGATGGCACCGAGGTGGTGTCTAGTAAGTTGCCGCACTGGTGTGGCCATCCAACAATGCTGAAAGTCGGCGTGGGGCGCCCCGTTGGCCTGTGAGTTTGCGTCAGTAGCGGACCGATGTGCGAATAGGCCGAAGGCAGCACAACGCGCCAAGATCCGGATGGCACCGAGGTGGTGTCTAGTAAGTTGCCGCACTGGTGTGGCCATCCTACCATGCTGAAAGTCGGCGTGGGGCGCCCCGTTGGCCTGTGAGTTTGCGTCAGTAGCGGACCGATGTGCGAATAGGCCGAAGGCAGCACAACGCGCCAAGATCCGGATGGCACCGAGGTGGTGTCTAGTAAGTTGCCGCACTGGTGTGGCCATCCTACAATGCTGAAAGTCGGCGTGGGGCGCCCCGTTGGCCTGTGAGATGGCGTCAGTAGCGGACCGATGTGCGAATGGGGCCAAAGGCAGCGCAACAATATTTTCTGATTTGAAGACACCACAAGGCGCTGAGATGCCAAGATCCGGATGGCACCGAGGTGGTGTCTAGCAAGTTGTGGCACTGGTGTGGCCATCGTACAATGGTAAAAGTCGGCGTGGGGCGCCCTGTTGGCCTGTGAGATGGTGTCAGTAGCGGACTGATGTGTGAATGGGGCCAAAGGCAGCGCAACAATATTTTCTACTATATTTTCGGAGTAGAAGACACCACAAGGCGCTGAGATGCCAAGATCCGGATGGCACCGAGGTGATGTGTAAGTTGCGGACCGATGTGCGAATGGGGCCAAAGGCAGCTCAACAATATTTTCTGAAGAGAATACACCACAAGGCGCTGAGATGCCAAGATCCGGATGGCACCGAGGTGATGTCTAAGTTGCGGACCGATGTGCGAATGGGGCCAAAGGTAGCGTAACAAGATTTTCTGTATGGAAGATACCACTAGGCGTTGAGATGCCAAGATTCGGATGGCACCGAGGTGATGTCTAGCAAGTTGTGCCACTGGTGTGGCCATCGTACAATGGTAAAAGTCGGCGTGGGGCGCCCTATTGGCCTGTGAGATGGTGTCAGTAGCGGACTGATGTGCGAATGGGGCCAAAGGCAGCGCAACAATATTTTCTGACTGACACCACAAGGCGCTGAGATGCCAAGATCCGGATGGCATCGAGGTGATGTCTAAGTTGCGGACTGATGTGCGAATGGGGCCAAAGGCAGCGTAACAATATTTTCTGTATGGAAGATACCACTAGGCGTTGAGATGCCAAGATTCGGATGGCACCGAGGTGATGTCTAGCAAGTTGGTGTGGTCATCCTACAATGCTGAAACTCGGCGTGGGTCACCCCATTAGCCTGTGAGATGGCGTCAGTAGCGGACCGATGTGCGAATAGGCCGAAGGCAGCACAACGCGCCAAGATCCGGATGTCACCGTGGTGGTTTCATAGTTGAGAGGCACTTCATCTGCAGTGGGGCGCCGAGATCCGGATGGCACCGAGGTGATGTCTAGCAAGTTGCTGTACTTGTGTGGTCATCCTACAATGCTGAAACTCGGCGTGGGTCGCCCCATTAGCCTGTGAGATGGCTGTTCTTTGGATTTGGGCCTGGTCCACTAAAATGGCCCTGGGACACCTTAGAACTCGGACGCTCGATTTTTTTTTCCTTTCCTGTACATGCAAAAAAAGGTAAATGCCCGGTATGTTACACGCTTCATCTGCCACGATGAACTCTCCAGAGGAACCGAAAAAAAATATAGTTGTGGTAACTATACCATGCATCGTCATATGGAGAGGTGGCACCAATTAATTATAGTGCTGCATAAAAGAGAGATTTGGAGGAGAACCCCTGACCTGCTAGTACATTCATTAAAGAAGTGGCACTGAGAGCTTCAGAGGCAAGGGAAACGGTCCCAAATATTTAGAAGAACTTTGGAAAGATTAAAATGACATGTTTAGATTGTGGTAAATTAATTTCATGTGGGCAGATGAGTGTTACTCTAATAAATACAGCATATGAACATCATCATAGTCGATGGTTGGTAGAGACATTTTGACTATATCCTGGACCTGCCCGTCCTCGCCCAAAATGGCGCCGGAATAAATGGGACTCGTAACTCCTTGTTGTGTACTGGTTGCACAACCTTGATATCACGAGATACGTATGCAGTTTTGAAGCACATGGCGGGCGGGGACGAGAATTGATTGAATATTTCGACATCCCTATTGATATTAAGTTCTGATGTGTTATTGATTACTGTACTGTTGAAAATTCGAATTAACGTCACCCATGGTACTTGCCCGCAAATGTATATCTAGATAATTTTATTGTAACTGGCCCTGTCGTATTTTAATTATAAAATGTACGTCCACCGATTCCGTAACTGTTAGACACCTTAGTTTTTGCAACCTAATGGCCCGCCCGTTACGTTCCTCTACAGTGTAAATGTCTATTCATCATATACGATTACAGTTTGCTCCGTGGCAGGCCCACGTGGTTATAGGCTCGTATTTGTATAATGAAATTTTCACAATAAAGGTTTTTAAAAGAAAACATGGTAGTAGTGTATACATTGGTAAAGTTTTTAATAATAGTCACTGTTTTAGAATCATTAAAAGGCAAGTGAAATAAAGCAGACCAATTACATGAAGGGTAAAAGGTATAATACGAAGGAACGCAGTAAAGATAAATGGTCAAGGGCTGTTGTGTTTTCTATTCCTGCAACATAAAGTGATCGATAAGAATCTCATATTCAGGCGTATCGGCGACTAAGACAGCAGGTCGACCCTCTTTTGCTCAACGGCTCCGTCATGGGACGAAGAAACGCTCTTTTTCTCGAAAAAAGAATATATTTTACTTGCAGGACAGTTGTAAAATTTCCGGGAAAGTACATTAGCCTGGAACATTATAACATATATTTAAGAGAAAATAATGTTCGGAAGTAATTAAAAGCGTAATTTTTAGGTGATATGACCAAGGCTTTCATCATTAGAATAAGAAAAGTAAAATGAACCAATGAAAAGTTTTATTAACAAGTCACATGACTTGTTATGCTTACGTTACGCGCTGCGCGCCCCGGATGACTTCCGGATGCGCTAACGCGGCGCGTCATATGACGCATTACGCGACAACGCAGGTCCAGAATATAGTCAAAATGTCTCCACCAACCAGCGGTCGAAACACAACCCCTTTTAGCAGGCTAAATAGTTCTGTTAAATGACAACAGAAGGGACAGGCAACAAGAACCATCAGTCAAAGAGGGGAGGGTTAGTTCTTCTCTACCGGGTTACATTGGGGCGCTACCGGAACTGATCGAATTGGTAGTCTACAGTGTTTCTGGATGTTTCAGACCGAAGCTGGGGTTAGCATGAGAGCAGCACCATTTCGTAGCTCCGTTGTGGCCATTCCGCAACCAATCATGGCAGCCGCTCTTTATCGTTATTTTGGGCGGGGTGGGTGGCGGAGCCGAGCTGTTTTGCAGCCATCATTGTGTGGAGTTCAGTTCATCTCACTAGTTTTGTATTTGTCATGAGGGGTTGTTCCTAATGTTTCTATTTTAGCGAGGTCAAAAAGAGATCCCATTAGTGGCCTACTGATTTTGCTCGATTCCTTTTCTTTTTTTTTACACGATTTTTCGTTATCTGCAAAGACTAAACAGAGTATTGCGACTCTGTGTTTGTTTGTAAATAGAGAATGAACCAAAGAGAACTAATTCTAAAACAGTAAATACTTGGATAACAATCAATCAAATGGAGAGAGAAGCAGGCACGACGGATTACAACGGGGGCAAAGGCCTGCGTTAACTACCTTTCACTATCTGCAAAGAGAGAGTACTCCTAATTGAAATGAGGGGGGGGGCACCATTCAAAGCAGATCAGTGTGCATAAACACGAAAATGTTTTCACTTACCACGTACTTGACATTCGACAGCTTATGATATTTGCTATTAAAAAACCATTGAAATTCACTGAAAAAACCATAGGTTATAGACCATATATAGTTAGGAATTAGCATTTACAAAACCTTGAAAATTCACTGAAAAAACCATAGGTTATAGACCATATATAGTTAGGAATTAGCATTTAAAAAACCTTATTTTACTCACACAAAACCATTGAAATTCCATATATAGTTAGTTGCACTAACTATATATTGCGCACCCGCAATCCACTGCTGATCATGTCACATATTACATCATTCATGACATGGTCAGTGACATCACTGATGACATCACTGATGACATCTCAAATGACATCACTGATGACATCACTGATGACATCTCATTTGACATCAATGACCACATCACTGATGATATCATTCATGTGACAATACAATGCATCTCCTCACATTTTAATATAACCTCTGTTTCACCCAGTGTTAAATACAGAGTATAATTTTTGAAACCATTGACACACCAATACTAGTTACTACATACGTACTCACTGATTCCTACGTCTACACACACATTCACTCATTCACCCATACAATCATTCATACATACAATCACTCATCTTTACAACACTATCATATGCACTCATACACCTATACAGACACTCACACTCTGCCACTCATCCATGGAGTTACTCACACACCTAGTCAGTCCTGTAAAGAATCAATCACACTTCCATTTTCTTGTCTATACAGTTAAACATAGAGCACCTTACATTTTCAAACATATAGTAACACATACTTACTTTCTTATACAATCATTGATACAAGTACACATTGATCTGCACAGAGTCACACACCTCCCAGCCAGCCACACACACACTCAGTCTCCCATACAAATACTTGGACAATCAATCAATAACCCATATAGTTAATCATATAGCTACTGATCAACACATGCAGTAGTTTACAGAACAACAGACATAATGATGCACAAATTAAGACAGTTTAGTCACTAACCCATGCACTCAGTGAGACACATTTAATCACTCACTCATACATTCAGTCATGCACCTACTAAATCCTTCGTCCAGACAGTTATACATCTACTCATTCTTCAATATCTAAAACATATTTAAACTTTACAGAAACACACAGTCACTGGATGATGTCATCAGTGATGTCATCAGTGATGTCATTTGAGATGTCATCACCAGTGATGTCATCAGTGATGTCACTGACCATGTCATGAATGATGTAATATGTGACATGATCAGCAGTGGATTGCGGGTGCGCAATATATAGTTAGTGCAACTAACTATATATGGAATTTCAATGGTTTTGTGTGAGTAAAATAAGGTTTTTTAAATGCTAATTCCTAACTATATATGGTCTATAACCTATGGTTTTTTCAGTGAATTTTCAAGGTTTTGTAAATGCTAATTCCTAACTATATATGGTCTATAACCTATGGTTTTTTCAGTGAATATTACCTACTGGCGGTCGCCAGTAGGTATATATAGTTAGGATTTTTTCTCTATGGGTTTTTTGAAAATTCTATGTCTAATAACTTTGGCGTTTGTGGACGGAATTGGCTGAAATTTTCAGGAAAATGGCACATTTTGTTTCTGAGCAGCCCTTGAAAATTTGGGGGGGGTTCGTCAAGGGGGGGCCGAGAAAAAAGGGGGGTCCCAAAACGTGTTTTTAACATTGAGTTTTCCATAGGGCGGTTGGCCTCACTTTTAGCCCGAACGGCTGAATGGATTTGCACGAAACTTGGCAAAATTGTAGGGACTGGTAGCCCGATGTGCCTTTTGTAGGTCTCAATATATGTGCTCCAGTGGATTTTGAGAAATTAACGTTTAAAAAAAGATATATATCTGTAACAGCGGACCGGGCAGCGCACTGGTTCGCGGACTT
The DNA here is from genome assembly GCF_964261635.1 of Lissotriton helveticus. Lineage (NCBI taxonomy): Eukaryota > Metazoa > Chordata > Amphibia > Caudata > Salamandridae > Lissotriton > Lissotriton helveticus. The sequence continues at coordinate 403,826,509 of NC_136073.1, forward strand.
TTCGCGCTACGGAGCTTTGTGAAGCGAAGCTGATTGGTTCTCCGGCGTCTGTCAACATTCCAAACAGTCCGTAGCGGCCGCCATCTTGTCTCTCGGTAGGATCGAGAGACAAGAGGAGGTCAAAACAAAGGGGGAAATAACTATAAGGGGGCATAGTAGATCCTCGCTGACCCCCTAGTTTTGATGTGGAGGTTTTAAAAGGGCCCCGCGGGGCAAAAAAAAACCAAAATAATAATAATCGAACGGCTGAATGGATTTGCACGAAACTTGGCAAAATATTAGGGACTGGTAGCCCGATGTGCCTTTGCTAGGTCTCAATATATGTGCTCCAGTGGATTTTGAGAAATTAACGTTCAAAAAAAGATATATATCTGTAACAGCGCTCCGCTTCGCGTACTTTTCGCGTTACGGAGCTTTGCGAAGCTGATTGGTTCTCCGGCGTCTGTCAACATTCCAAACAGTCCGTAGCGGCCGCCATCTTGTCCCTCGGTAGGATTGAGAGACAAGAGGAGGCCAAAGCGAAGGGGGAAATGACCATAAGGGGGCATAGTAGATCCTTCCTGACCTCTTAGGTTTGATGTACCATTTTGCCAAGTTTGGTGTAATTCCGTTCAGCCATTCAGGCTGTAGACGTATGTAAATGTCCTATGGAAAATTGCATGGGGAAAACACATTTGAAAGTGTTGAAATTTAGAACCAATTAAAATGTTACTTTGGTTTTGTATTTGTGTGTGATGAAAGTTAATTGGTTATGTATATATGTCAAATGAGAGGAAACCACAGCCATTTTGTGATACTACTGTCTGAGGTACATTTGTGAGGAATTTTTCGTGGTGAATTTCTGGTGTTTGATTTACACAGTACTAACACTTCTGCTACTTTTAAAAAGGTGAGTTGTTAATTTGTAAGGGGAACTATGTTGTACACTTGAAGATAATTTGAAAAATGTTTTCTGTTATTTATTTGCAGTCCTTCTGTTATACTAAATACTTGATAAAGTTAGTTTTATATTATGTATTACTAAAAACGATAAATGAAAGTGATTATTTTTTTCTGCAATTTACAGCAAGCAATTTCAAAATAAAATGGCTCACAATGAAGAGACCGTGGCAATTTCTTTTGAATTGTCCAACACATTGATTGAAATTGAGAGCACCAATAATGAAATATTGTCACAAGGAGGACATGACTTGTATGATTCCATTAGATTGATTGAAATGGACAGCACCAAGAATGAAATATTGTCACAAGGAGATGACTTGAATGATTCCACTACATTGATTGAAATTGAGAGCACCAATAATGAAATATTGTCACAAGGAGGAGATGGCTTGTATGATTCCATTAGATTGATTGAAATGGACAGCACCAATAATGAAATATTGTCACAAGGAGGAGATGACTTGAATGATTCCACTACATTGATTGAAATTGAGAGCACCAATAATGAAATATTGTCACGAGGAGATGACTTGAATGATTCCACTACATTGATTGAAATTGACAGCACCAATAATGAAATATTGTCACAAGGAGGAGATGACTTGAATGATTTTTTTGATCAATCTCTTGATGGCGAATTTATCGAGTGTTTGGAGACCATAGAGTTACAAGAATCATCATTGGAGACTTTTAATGAGGACATTGCTGATGAGGACATGTTACTAGTTCTTTCAAATTTAGAAAATTCTGAAGAATAAATTTATATTTAGAAATCAAAAATTGTTTGAGACATTATTCATTTTTATTTTTAATTTATGAGGTTGTAGCGAAGTGATTGTAGTATAAAATGAGACTTATAGTATAGAGTGCAACATTTTTATGTTACATGGTAAGTTTACTCATATTTACTTCCCTTCTGCCACTATATTATCTCCAATGTGTATTTGACATGTCTTCTTCATCTCCGGCCTCCTTTCTCTCACTGTGTGTCTCCGATGCATCTTATCGCTGGTATTTTGTGTAATTACAGAAGAGAGTAAAATAAAATAGTTCGGAACGTGAAAAGGGGGCAAAGTAGAGTACTCCTCACCCCCTAGGCCTTTTTAGGCGGTCCCAAAAGGATCAGTTTCTGCTTTCCTGAGAGATTATGGTATGAGTTCCATATACCACAATAACTTGCATTACAACATGCAAGATATCTATCTCCTATTACCAACTTTTGGAGATATTCGCGCTAAGCGCGAATATCTCCAAAAAGTAACACCTGCCCTGAGCAGTTCTTAGCCATGTTATCCAATGGGAGGTGGATAACATGGCTAAGAGCATTAGCTCGGTAATGCATGAATATCGCTGAGTTTTTAGCGATATTCATGCATTGCGGCCGTTTATTATCGCATTTGCGATAAACCTTGATAATAGTAAGGTTTATCTTCGATAATTTCTGACGATGCTTAGTGGTAAAAAATTGGTTGGTAAGCATCGTTAGCGATAAATATCGCTTAACTTTGGTAATATGCCCCAACGTCTGTTAACGTTCGATTCGAAGGAAATGAGGAAGTGTTGAAAAACATTGTCTGCGCCATCTTGCCTTTTTTGAAATGCCACACTTTTGTCGTGCACGGCAGCCATTTTAGGTGTCTTGACCAGACCCACTCTCTGCACGCTGTCGATTCGTAGCATGGCTCCTCACCCACGCAAGCATCTTCCCTAGGCACTGGTCACCACCGCTCTCTGTCTTATGCATGGGCAATAAACCTCCCCCCATCTGCGCTGCTCTTCCCTGAGAATCACACTCTGTGCCCGCCCGACACCTCCCTTTCGCCCTATTCACTACCGCACCCTCTGACACTCCTCTTTCTCTGTGTCCGATTGTCCAGGCTATCAGCTAGCCCTGCAGATGTAGTTTATGGCCCCAGCTGTAAAGAATCACCCCTCTTCAAAGGAGTTATAGTAGATCAAGGCCCACACTCGATGAGATCCGTCACACCACACGTGTTCCTACTATCTGAAAACCATCCTGTATTGTGATTGGGGAGGGGACCGAGCCTGAAGCGGAAGATTCCAGGAATGACTCTTTGTACATCAAAGTTTTTACAATTATGTGTCACATTAAAAATATATAGCACTCCAACAAAGTAGTAGGAATATAAAACTTTAATAACATATAAATATATACAACAAAACAAAAACAGTAAAAACATTTAAACAACGAAGAGACCGTGGCAATTTCTTTTTAATTATCCAATAGATTTATTGAAATTGACAGCACCAATAATGAAATATTCTTGTCAGTAGCGGTCTGTTGTGCGAATAGTTCCAAGGCAGCAGAACGCGCTGAAATCTAGATGGCACGAAAGTGATGTCTAGTAAGTTGCCGCCCAGCAAAAAACGGCGTGGGGCGCCGCGGGGGTGAGTGAGTCCAGTAGGCACCACAGCTATTCTTACCGGCATTGCAGAATTACTGCTGGGGACAATGCCTGTGCTGTAGCAGGGTCACAGCAGAAACAAAAAGGATTCTGTTGAAGATGTTGTTGGTTTTCAATTTGAAAACAGTTCTGGTGTCAACTGCTATGCTAATGTAGTGGTTAATGTTTTGTTTTCTCTAGAAAATGTAAAAGAGGGGGAGGCAGTCCAAAGTTCCGTTAAAAGGGCAAAGGAAAGGATCGGTGGTTTGAACTATCAGTCAAAAAGGGGAGGGGGTGCAATAATTTTTCCTACCGGGTCACACTGTGCTTTCACCGGAAGTGAGGTCTGCAGGATTCTAGTAATTCAAAGTGAGGCTGGCGCCAGCATGGGAGCGCCGACGTCCCGCGGATACAGTTTCGTCACTCCACGGGCGATCATGGCAGTCATTCCCCATCGGGGGTCGGAGACTCCCGCGGCTCCTCTAGAATCTTCAAGGTCGTGGAGGACTACGGTGGTGGAGTCAACCAGTGACCGGGCCATTTCTTTATGCTGGGCCCGCTCTTGCCAGGTCGACCGCCATTTTGAGAGTTCGGCAGCTACCGGCGATCGCGGGGTCACATGAGCGGACGGGCTCCACCCTGCCGGGCGAGACGTTGCAGCATGGCCACAGTGGAAGAACCGTTTTCCGGGTGCCTGGAGCGCTGAGGGTGCAGCTGGGAAGTCTCCACCTGGGGAGGCGGGAGAGGCCTGTTCGCACCGTCTCTCCCTCCCAGTGCACCCCACGGCGTCTCGCTTGAGATTTGTTATGGCCGGACCAGGCGATGAGGACGAGGGGGGGGTCGGAGGCATGTGCAAGACATCCCCCCCCAGTGTTGTCGCAGCCATTATAAAAGAAAGAAGTGTCCCGTCCGTCTTCGGGCCGGGCTTCCGGTGGATGTCGGCCGGACGCCCCTGGCTCTGGCCCCATGAACGGGTTTCTTGGTTTATCGGCTGCAGCCGGATCCCGTCGGCCTCGGCCCCCCGACCGTTGGTGGTCGGACCGGAAGAGCATGTGGCGGGACTACCTGCAACTCTCAAGGGCCACCGCGGCCGGACTGGGAGAGAGAGGGGAGGGTCGAGGAGACATTCCCCCCCCCTGCAACTGTTCAGCGTTGTAAAGGCAATCCCCTGGCCGGGTCCCGCTGGCCTCGGCCTCCCCTTCGGCTACACCCTACGTTAGGATCTCCTGGCCGAGGCGTGGCAGCAGGACCTGCCTTATATGGGCTGCTCCCGGCTGGGCGTAGCCGGAACCCTGCCCCACCTTGGAAGTTTCCAGAGTGGGGGTGGATGTTCTACTGACTTGCATTTTCCCTAGTCTATCGATTTTTTTGGCGTGGCAGGCGGTGGGACAGCGAGGGGTGATTTGGTTTCTCTTACTGTTTTTCTGGTCTCTCACCACTGGCATATTTTAACGTTTTCTTGTTTCTAGGACATTAATAGGTTTTATCATTACGTTATGTTATCGTTTCTTTGTTCGTTGTTTAATAAAAGTTCATGTTCATCAGTGGCCTACTGATTTTCGTTTTCCTATTTTTTTCTTTCCAGGTTGTTTCATGGTAAAGTTTCTGTTAACAGGATACAGTGATCACTTCGTTATTATTGCATATGTCCTTTTCACTAGGGGTGCTCTCTGGTCGGGCCAGATGACGTATCTCTAGTAAATGGTCCGGGTGAAAAAGGTGCATCAATCAGTGGGGAGTAGATAGGCATGACAGATTACAACGGGGGAGAACGGTCCGCATTACGTACCCTTTCACTACTTGCAAAGATTTTCCTACGTTTATTTGCAAACAGGGAATACCTCCAAAAAGAACTAATTCCCAAACAGTCAATGTTCGGACAATCAATCAATCAATGAGGAATGAAATAGGTACGACGTGTTAAAGGCTTGCGTTACCTACCCTTCACTATCTGCAAAGGGAGATAGAATATTCCTATTCTTCCTCGTTTGCAGGTAGAGAAGATCCTTAAGAGAATTAACTTCGAACAATTCAATGCTCGATTGAAACAATCAACAAGGGGTACTGTGAACACAAATGAACGCCGCTTATATACATACGCATTGCTATTTTCAACAGGTTGTTCCTAACGTTTCTATTTTAGCGAGGTCAAAAGAGATCCCATTAGTGGCCTACTGATTTTGCTCGATTCCTTTTGTTTTTTTACACGATTTTTCGCTATCTGCAAAGACTAAACAGAGTATTGCGACTCTGTGCTTGTTTGTAAATAGAGAATGAACCAAAGAGAACAATCAATCAAATGGAGAGAGAAGCAGGCACGACGGATTACAAAGGGGGCAAAGGGCTGCGTTAACTACCCTTCACTATCTGCAAAGAGAGAGTACTCCTAATAGAAATGAGGGGTGGGGGGCAGCAATCAAAGCAGATCAGTGTGCATAAACACGAAAATGTTTTTACTTACCACGTACTTGACATTCGACAGCTTATGATATTTGCTATTAAAAAACCATTGAAATTCACTGAAAAAACCATAGGTTATAGACCATATATAGTTAGGAATTAGCATTTACAAAACCTTGAAAATTCACTGAAAAAACCATAGGTTATAGACCATATATAGTTAGGAATTAGCATTTACAAAACCTTGAAAATTCACTGAAAAAACCATAGGTTATAGACCATATATAGTTAGGAATTAGCATTTAGAAAACCTTATTTTACTCACACAAAACCATTGAAATTCCATATATAGTTAGTTGCACTAACTATATATCGCGCACCCGCAATCCACTGCTGATGATGTCACATATTACATCATTCATGACATGGTCAGTGACATCACTGATGACATCACTGATGACATCTCAAATGACATCACTGATGACATCACTGATGACATCTCATTTGACATCAATGACCACATCACTGATGATATCATTCATGTGACAATACAATGCATCTCCTCACACTTTAATATAACCTCTGTTACACCCAGTGTTAAATACAGAGTATAATTTTTGAAACCATTGACACACCAATACTAGTTACTACATACGCACTCAGTGATTCCTATGTTTACACACACATTCACTCATTTACCCATACAATCATTCATACATACAATCACTCATCTTTACAACACTATCATATGCACTCATACACCTATACAGACTCTCACACTCTGTCACTCATCCATGGAGTTACTCACACACCTAGTCAGTCCTGTAAAGAATCAATCACACTTCCATTTTCTAATCTATACAGTTAAACATAGAGCACCTTACATTTTGAAACATATACTAACACATAATTACTCTCTTATACAATCATTGATACAAGTACACATTGATCTGCACAGAGTCACACACCTCCCAGCCAGCCACACACACACTCAGTCTCCCATACAAATACTTGGGCAATCAATCAATAACCCATATAGTTACTCATATAGCTACTGATCCACACATGCAGCAGTTTACAGAACAACAGACATAATGATGCACAAATTAAGACAGTTTAGTCACTAACCCATGCACTCAGTGAGACACATTTAATCACTCACTCATACAGTCAGTCACGCACCTACTAAATCCTTCATCCAGACACTTCTACATCTACTCATTCTTCAATATGTAAAACATATTTAAACTTTACAGAAACACACAGTCACTGGATGATGTCATCAGTGATGTCATCAGTGATGTCATTTGAGATGTCATCAGTGATGTCATCAGTGATGTCACTGACCATGTCATGAATGATGTAATATGTGACATCATCAGCAGTGGATTGCGGGTGCGCGATATATAGTTAGTGCAACTAACTATATATGGAATTTCAATGGTTTTGTGTGAGTAAAATAAGGTTTTCTAAATGCTAATTCCTAACTATATATGGTCTATAACCTATGGTTTTTTCAGTGAATATATATATATATAGATAGATATATATCCAGTCAAAAAGAGTTGCCCCCAAGGAAAAGCCGCCAGGTAGCTTTTTTCTTGCACATATATTTAATGGTTTACAGCCATTAATACATACGGACCTGCCCCAGTGGGCGTCACTGCTCCTGCAGCATTGTGGTTGCATTGCAGTATTCCTCCAGTGAGGCGGCTCAGTCTTGCACACAAAGTAATCAAAAAATTAAAACCCCAGTGGGGGAAGCGACGATCCCGCTCCAGGGCGTTGCTGACTAATGCAAACCATTGTGGCACTACCTCCCGTCTACACCGAAGCCTCCTTCTTTGAAGACCTCACAGGACCGCAGCAGTAGTGTGGCTTTTTCGCGGCTGGGCCAGCCGCAAATATCCAGTCAAAAAGAGTTGCCCCAAGGAAAAGCCGCCAGGTAGGTTTTTCTTGCACATATATTTAATAGTTTACAGCAGACATCAATGGCGGAAACAACAGCTTCTTTCTATCAATGCCAAACACGTTTCAGGTTGTCCCCTTCGTCAGTGGCATGTGATGCAGGCAAGGTGAACGCCGAAAATGCCGCCATTAATACATACGGACCTGCCCCAGTGGGCGTCGCTGCTCCTGCAGCATTGTGGTCCTTGTGGTTGCATTGCAGTATTCCTCCAGTGAGGCTGCTCAGTCTTGCACACAAAGTAATCAAAACATTAAAACCCCAGTGGGTGAAGTGACGATCCCGCTTCAGGGCGCTGCTGAATAATGCCAACCACTGCGGCAATACCTCCCGTCTACACCGAAGCCTCCTTCTTTGAAGACCTCACGGGACCGCAGCAGCAGTGTGGCTTTTCCGCGGCTGGGCCAGCCGCAAATATCCAGTCAAAAAGAGTTGCCCCCAAGGAAAAGCCGCCAGGTAGGTTTTTCTTGCACATATATTTAATGGTTTACAGCAGACATCGATGGCGGAAACAGCAGCTTCTTTCTGTCAATGCCAAACGCGTTTCAGGTTGTCCCCTTCGTCAGCGGCGTGTGATGCAGGCATGGTGAATGCCCAAAATGCCGCCCTTAATACATACAGACCTGCCCCAGTGGGCGTCGGTGCTCCTGCAGCATTGTGGTCCTTGTGGTTGCATTGCAGTATTCCTCCAGTGAGGCAGCTCAGTCTTGCACACAAAGTAATCAAAAAATTAAAACCCCAGTGGGTGAAGCGACGATCCCGCTCCAGGGCGCTGCTGAATAATGCAAACCATTGCGGCACTACCTCCCGTCTACACCGAAGCCTCCTTCGTTGAAGACCTCACGGGACCGCAGCAGCAGTGTGGCTTTGCCGCAAATATCCAGTAAAAAAAGAGTTGCTCCCAAGGAAAAGCATCCAGGGAGGTTTTTCTTGCACATATATTTAATGGTTTACAGCAGACATCGATGGCGGAAACAGCAGCTTCTTTCTGTCAATGCCAAATGCGTTTCAGATTGTCCCTTTCGTCAGTGGCGTGTGATGCAGGCAAGGTGAACGCCGAAAATGCAGCCATTATTACATACGGATCTGCCCCAGTGGGCGTCGCTGCTCCTGCACCATTGTGGTCCTTGTGGTTGAATTGCAGTATTACTCCAGTGAGGCGGCCCAGTCTTGTACACAAAGTAATCAAAAAACTAAAACCACAGTGGGTGAAGCGACGATCCCGCTCCAGGGCACTGCTGAATAATGCAAACCATTGCGGCACTACCTCCCGTCTACACCGAAGCCTCCTTCTTTGAAGACCTCACGGGACCGCAGCAGCAGTGTGGGTTTTCCGCAGCTGGGCCAGCCGCAAATATCCAGTTAAAAAGAGTTGCCCCCAAGGAAAAACCACCAGGTATGTTTTTCTTGCACATATATTTAATGGTTTACAGCAGACATCGATGGCGGAAACAGCAGCTTCTTTCTGTCAATGCCAAACGCGTTTCAGGTTGTCCCCTTCGTCAGTGGCGTGTGATGCAGGCAAGGTGAACGCCGAAAATGCCGCCATTAATACATACGGACCTGCCCCAGTGGGCGTCGCTGCTCCTGCAGCATTGTGGTCCTTGTGGTTGCCTTGCAGTAGTTCTCCAGTGAGGCGGCTCAGTCTTGCACACAAAGTAATCAAAAAATTAAAACCACAGTGGGTGAAGCGAAGATCCCGCTCCAGGGCACTGCTGAATAATGCAAACCATTGCGGCACTACCTCCTGTCTACAGTGATATATATATATATATATATTCACTGAAAAAACCATAGGTTTCACACCAGTTATAGTTAGCTGAACATTTTACTCATACAAAACCATTGAAATTCCCACGTTATAGTTGGTTGGACTCACTATAACTCCCGCGCCCGCAATCCACTGCTGATGATGTCACATATTACATCATTCATGACATGGTCAGTGACATCACTGATGACATCACTGATGACATCTCAAATGACATCACTGATGACATCACTGATGACATCTCACATGACATCACTGATGACATCACTGATGACATCATCCAGTGTCTGTGTGTTTCTGTAAAGTTTAAATATGTTTTACATATTCAAGAATGAGTGTCTGGATGAAGGATTTAGTTGGTGTGTGACTGTATGAGTGAGTGATTAAATGTGTCTTGCTTAATGCATGGGTTAGAGACTAAACTGACTGAATGTGTGCATCAGTATGTCTGTTGTTGTGTAAGCTGCTGCATGTATTGATTAGTAGCTATATGACTGGCTATATGGGTTATTGATTGGTTGCCCAAGTACTTGTATGTGAGGGTGAGTGTGTGTGGGAGTGGCTGGGAGGTGTGTGACTCTGTGCATAGATGTGTGAGCAGTTGATTCACTTGGTGTATGGGTTCAAGAGTGCATGTGGAAACAGCTGTATGGGCGGTTGACTATGTGCATGGCTGTGTTGGTGAGTGAATGGATATCTCAGTGCTACATGTCCAAGAAAGTACATATGTAAAACACAGTGCATGTGAGAGTTGGCATATATAAATGACTATACATGTGAGCCAGTGATTGTGCGAGTCGCTGTATGGATCAATGTGTACTTGTATCAGTGATTATATAAGAGAGTAAGTATGTGTTAATATATGTTTGTATAATTGAGGTGTTGTCTGTATAACTGTATAGATAAGGAAATGGGAGTGTGATTGATTCTTTGCATGACTGACTAGGTGTGTGAGTAACTCCATGGATGAGTGGCAGTGTGTGAGTGTTTGTATAGGTGTATGAGTGCATATAATAGTGTTGTATTGATGAGTGATTGTATGTATGAGTGATTGTATGGGTGAATGAGTGGATGTGTGTGTAGACCTAGGAATCAGTGAGTGTGTATGTGGTAACTGGTATTGGTGTGTCAATGGTTTCATGAATGGTAGTTTGTATTTAACACTGGGTGTATCAAAGGTTAGATTAGAGTGTGAAGAGGTGTATTGTATTATCACATGGATGATGTCATCAGTGATGTCATTTGAGATGTCATCAGTGATGTCATCAGTGATGTCATCGGTGATGTCACTGACCATGTCATGAATGATGTAATATGCGACTTCATCAGCAGTGGATTGCGGGCGCGCGAGTTATAGTGAGTCCAACTAACTATAACGTGGGAATTTCAATGGTTTTGTATGAGTAAAATGTTCAGCTAACTATAACTGGTGTAAAACCTATGGTTTTTTCAGTGAATTTCAAAGGTTTTTAAAATGCTAATTCCTAACTATAACGATTGTGAAACCTATGTTTTTTTCTGTGAATTTCAAAGGTTTTTTAAAAGCTAATTCCTCTGTATATCGAGTTTGTAACCTACGTTTTTAAACTGATTTTTTTTTTATTATCTATTTTTTATAACTATTAATTATTATTATTATTTTTTTTCCAAAAATAAATTTTTCAATGTATTTTTCATGTAGGTTTTTTTTGTATAATTTTGTCTTGGAGCGCTCAGGGTGTGCGCACCGGTAAGCTCACCTGAGAGCGAAGTGAGAGCGCTATTGCCGCGTGCCAAAAAAAAAGTATGTATTTAAACTAAATAATAATGCAAGACATTCAGTGGCATACTTATAAAAGTAGTATTTTTGATTTTTAATAACCGTATTTTAACTTTAAATGTAATTCCGAAAAGCTAGCAAAACGTCATTTAGGCGCGCCGCATAAGCGCCCCCGGAAGCGACTACGTTCGTGCCACGGAAGCGCTCCGGTGCGCGCAGCGTAAGCGCGTCAAGTCATGTGACCTTAAAATAACTCTTTTCATTGGTTTTTAACAGTTTTTTGTACAACTAATGAAAACCCCACCCATTTCCTTCACTTCTTCTTTCACTTTGGAGACAGCAAGACCTGTTGCTTTCTGTTCTTCCATTTAGTGAAAAGAATGGCTGCTAGACCACCCAGCAGCAGTGAGGACTCGGATCAGTTCATCCAGGAGGGGCCTCCTCAGCCCAAGGTGAAGGAGCACTTTATATGGAATTTTTTTTCCATACCACCAGGAGACAAAAAGGTTAATGCTCCAAAGGTGGAGTGTAAAATTTGCAAAACTGTGCTTTCACGGGGTGACCCTAGAAGAAAGTACAGTTTCGGAAACTCCACAATGATTCGCCATGTTCAACGGAGGCCCCCCCAGAACTATGCCCGGGAGAGTGTCAGGGACCTGGCACGTAATCCCCCAAGGCATGGCGCCTCAGCATCCACCGGAGGAGCAACAGCATCGGGGAGAGGAAGAGGAGTGGAGCTGATCCCTAACATTCAGCCTGTTTTCACTGATATCACTATCAAGTGTAAGCAGTGTGATGAACTGCTTTGCTACGGAGAGCAAAGTATTATGCTCATTGTACCCAGAAGGGAAGAACACCGCTGGCCTCCCCAGCCCTAATTTTTCCCCTTTTTTTTGCTCCTGTTGAGCAGTTTGGCATTTCCTGTTTTTGTCTTTGTTCAGAAAAAAAACCTAAAAAAGAAGAAAAAAAACAGTTTTTTTTAGAACTACCTCCAATTCTGTAAAAAGAGCTGTATTCTTTACAAATTGGAAAGGAGTGAGTGAAGTGGAGTGCAGTGAGAGAGGAAAGGAAAATGAGTGAGGGAGCAAAGAAAGGGACGAGAGGGGAAGGGAAGTGAAGTAGGGGGACTGAAAGAAGGTGAGTGTGGGAGGTGAGTGAGGAGAAGGGGAGTGAACAAGGAGAATGAGGATAAGTGAAGAAAACGGAGTAAGGGAACGGGGGTGTGGAAGGGTAAGAGAAGAGCAGTGATGTTGAGGAAAGAGTGGTGATAGAGAGTGCATAAAGGTAAGTGAGCGTGAGACAAGGGGAGTGAGGGAGTGTTGCTGAGTTATAGGGAGTAAGCGTAACAGAAGAGGAGTGAGAGACTAAGAGGACAGAGAGAATAGGGGTAACATAGAGAGAGTGAGGGAAGGGGAGTGAGTAAGTTAGAGGACAGAGGTATTGAGAGAAGGAGTTACTGAAGTGGAGTAAGGAGAGTAAGGGAAGGGAAAAGAGTGAAGGAGCGAAGGAAGGGAAGAGAGAGGAAGGAAAGTAAAGGAGAAGGTCTGAAAGAAGGTGAGTGTGGGAGTACGGCTGTATTATAGGGAGTGAGCGTGACAGAAGAGGAGTGAGAGACTAAGGGGACGGAAAGAATAAGGCTAACAGAGAGAGAATGAGGGAAGGGGAGTGTAGAAGTAAGAGGGCAGAGGGAGTAAGAGAAGGAGTTAGTGAAGTGGAGTAAGGAGAGTAAGGGAAGGGAAAAGAGTGAAGGAGCGAAAGAGGGGAAGAAACAGGAATGAAAGTAAAGGAGAAGGTCTGAAAGAAGGTGAGTGTGGGAGTATGGCTGAGTTATAGGGAATGAGCGTGACAGAAGAGGAGTGAGAGATTAAGGGGAAGGAGAGAATGAGGCTAACAGAGAGACAATGAGGGAAGGGAAGTGTAGAACTAAGAGGACAGAGGGAGTAAGAGAATGAGTTAGTGAAGTGGAGTAAGGAGAGTAGGGGAAGGAAAAAGAGTGAAGGAATGAAGGAAGGGAAGAGAGAGGAAGGAAAGTAAAGGAGAAGGTCTGAAAGAAGGTGAGTGTGGGAGTATGGCTGAGTTACAGGGAGTGAGCGTGACAGTAGAGGAGTGAGAGACTAAGGGGACGGAGAGAATGAGGCTACCAGAGAGAGAATGAGGGAAGGGGAGTGTAGAACTAAGAGGACAGAGGGAGTAAGAGAAGGAGTTAGTGTAGTGGAGTAAGGTGAGTAAGGAAAGGGAAAAGACTGAAGGAGCAAAAGAAGGGAAGAGAGAGGAAGGAAAGTAAAGGAGAAGATCAGAAAGAAGGTGAGTGTGGGAGTATGGCTGAATTATAGGGAGTGAGCGTGACAGAAGAGGAGTGAGAGACTAAGGGGACGGAGAGAATGAGGCTAACAGAGAGACAATGAGGGAAGACGAGTGTAGAAGTAAGAGGACAGAGGGAGTAAGAGAAGGAGTCAGTGAAGAGGTGTAAGGAGAGTAAGGGAAGGAAAAAGAGTGAAGGAGCAAAAGAAGGGAAGAGAGAGGATGGAAAGTAAAGGAGAAGGTCTGAAAGAAGGTGAGTGTGGGAGTATGGCTGAGTTATATGGAGTGAGTGTGACAGAAGAGGAGTGAGAGACTAAGGGGCGGAGAGAATAAGGCTAACAGAGATAGAATGAGGGAAGGGGAGTGTAGAACTAAGAGGACAGAGGGAGTAAGATAAGGGGTTAGTGTAGTGGAGTATGGAGAGTAAGGGAAGGGAAAAGACTGAAGGAGCAAAAGAAGGGAAGAGAGAGGAAGGAAAGTAAAGGAGAAGGTCTGAAAGAAGGTGAGTGTGGGAGTATGGCTGAGTTATAGGGAGTGAGCGTGACAGAAGAGGAGTGAGAGACTAAGGGGACAGAGTGAATAAGGCTAACAGAGAGAGAATGAGGAAAGGGGAGTGTAGAACTAAGAGGACAGAGGGAGTGTGAGAAGGAGTTAGTGTAGTGGAGTAAGGAGAGTAAGGGAAGGGAAAAGACTGAAGGAGCAAAAGAAGGGAAGAGAGAGGAAGGAAAGTAAAGGAGAAGGTCTGAAAGAAGGTGAGTGTGGGAGTATGGCTGAGTTATAGGGAGTGAGCATGACGGAAGAGGAGTGAGAGACTAAGGGGACGGAGAGAATGAGGCTAACAGAGAGACAATGAGGGAAGAGGAGTGTAGAAGTAAGAGAACAGAGGGAGTAAGAGAAGGAGTTAGTGAAGTGCAGTAAGGAGAGTAAGGGAAGGAAAAAGAGTGAAGGAGCGAAAGAAGGGAAGAGAGAGGAAGGAAAGTAAAGGAGAAGGTCTGAAAGAAGGTGAGTGTGGGAGTATGGCTGAGTTATAGGGAGTGAGCATGACAGAAGAGGAGTGAGAGACTAAGAAGACGGAGAGAATGAGGCTAACAGAGAGACAATGAGGGAAGAGGAGTGTAGAAGTAAGAGAACAGAGGGAGTAAGAGAAGGAGTTAGTGAAGTGGAGTAAGGAGAGTAAGGGAAGGGAAAAGAGTGAAGGAGCGAAAGAGGGGAAGAAACAGGAAGGAAAGTAAAGGAGAAGGTCTGAAAGAAGGTGAGTGTGGGAGTATGGCTGAGTTACAGGGAGTGAGCGTGACAGTAGAGGAGTGAGAGACTAAGGGGACGGAGAGAATGAGGCTACCAGAGAGAGAATGAGGGAAGGGGAGTGTAGAACTAAGAGGACAGTGGGAGTAAGAAAAGGAGTTAGTGTAGTGGAGTAAGGTGAGTAAGGGAAGGGAAAAGACTGAAGGAGCAAAAGAAGGGAAGAGAGAGGAAGGAAAGTAAAGGAGAAGATCAGAAAGAAGGTGAGTGTGGGAGTATGGCTGAATTATAGGGAGTGAGCGTGACAGAAGAGGAGTGAGAGACTAAGGGGACGGAGAGAATGAGGCTAACAGAGAGACAATGAGGGAAGATGAGTGTAGAAGTAAGAGGACAGAGGGAGTAAGAGAAGGAGTCAGTGAAGAGGTGTAAGGAGAGTAAGGGAAGGAAAAAGAGTGAAGGAGCAAAAGAAGGGAAGAGAGAGGATGGAAAGTAAAGGAGAAGGTCTGAAAGAAGGTGAGTGTGGGAGTATGGCTGAGTTATATGGAGTGAGTGTGACAGAAGAGGAGTGAGAGACTAAGGGGGCAGAGAGAATAAGGCTAACAGAGATAGAATGAGGGAAGGGGAGTGTAGAACTAAGAGGACAGAGGGAGTAAGATAAGGGGTTAGTGTAGTGGAGCATGGAGAGTAAGGGAAGGGAAAAGACTGAAGGAGCAAAAGAAGGGAAGAGAGAGGAAGGAAAGTAAAGGAGAAGGTCTGAAAGAAGGTGAGTGTGGGAGTATGGCTGAGTTATAGGGAGTGAGCGTGACAGAAGAGGAGTGAGAGACTAAGGGGACAGAGTGAATAAGGCTAACAGAGAGAGAATGAGGAAAGGGGAGTGTAGAACTAAGAGGACAGAGGGAGTGTGAAAAGGAGTTAGTGTAGTGGAGTAAGGAGAGTAAGGGAAGGGAAAAGACTGAAGGAGCAAAAGAAGGGAAGAGAGAGGAAGGAAAGTAAAGGAGAAGGTCTGAAAGAAGGTGAGTGTGGGAGTATGGCTGAGTTATAGGGAGTGAGCATGACGGAAGAGGAGTGAGAGACTAAGGGGACGGAGAGAATGAGGCTAACAGAGAGACAATGAGGGAAGAGGAGTGTAGAAGTAAGAGAACAGAGGGAGTAAGAGAAGGAGTTAGTGAAGTGCAGTAAGGAGAGTAAGGGAAGGAAAAAGAGTGAAGGAGCGAAAGAAGGGAAGAGAGAGGAAGGAAAGTAAAGGAGAAGGTCTGAAAGAAGGTGAGTGTGGGAGTATGGCTGAGTTATAGGGAGTGAGCATGACAGAAGAGGAGTGAGAGACTAAGAAGACGGAGAGAATGAGGCTAACAGAGAGACAATGAGGGAAGAGGAGTGTAGAAGTAAGAGAACAGAGGGAGTAAGAGAAGGAGTTAGTGAAGTGGAGTAAGGAGAGTAAGGGAAGGGAAAAGAGTGAAGGAGCGAAAGAGGGGAAGAAACAGGAAGGAAAGTAAAGGAGAAGGTCTGAAAGAAGGTGAGTGTGGGAGTATGGCTGAGTTATAGGGAATGAGCGTGACAGAAGAGGAGTGAGAGATTAAGGGGAAGGAGAGAATGAGGCTAACAGAGAGACAATGAGGGAAGGGAAGTGTAGAACTAAGAGGACAGAGGGAGTAAGAGAATGAGTTAGTGAAGTGGAGTAAGGAGAGTAGGGGAAGGAAAAAGAGTGAAGGAATGAAGGAAGGGAAGAGAGAGGAAGGAAAGTAAAGGAGAAGGTCTGAAAGAAGGTGAGTGTGGGAGTATGGCTGAGTTACAGGGAGTGAGCGTGACAGTAGAGGAGTGAGAGACTAAGGGGACGGAGAGAATGAGGCTACCAGAGAGAGAATGAGGGAAGGGGAGTGTAGAACTAAGAGGACAGAGGGAGTAAGAGAAGGAGTTAGTGTAGTGGAGTAAGGTGAGTAAGGGAAGGGAAAAGACTGAAGGAGCAAAAGAAGGGAAGAGAGAGGAAGGAAAGTAAAGGAGAAGATCAGAAAGAAGGTGAGTGTGGGAGTATGGCTGAATTATAGGGAGTGAGCGTGACAGAAGAGGAGTGAGAGACTAAGGGGACGGAGAGAATGAGGCTAACAGAGAGACAATGAGGGAAGATGAGTGTAGAAGTAAGAGGACAGAGGGAGTAAGAGAAGGAGTCAGTGAAGAGGTGTAAGGAGAGTAAGGGAAGGAAAAAGAGTGAAGGAGCAAAAGAAGGGAAGAGAGAGGATGGAAAGTAAAGGAGAAGGTCTGAAAGAAGGTGAGTGTGGGAGTATGGCTGAGTTATATGGAGTGAGTGTGACAGAAGAGGAGTGAGAGACTAAGGGGGCAGAGAGAATAAGGCTAACAGAGATAGAATGAGGGAAGGGGAGTGTAGAACTAAGAGGACAGAGGGAGTAAGAGAAGGGGTTAGTGTAGTGGAGTATGGAGAGTAAGGGAAGGGAAAAGACTGAAGGAGCAAAAGAAGGGAAGAGAGAGGAAGGAAAGTAAAGGAGAAGGTCTGAAAGAAGGTGAGTGTGGGAGTATGGCTGAGTTATAGGGAGTGAGCGTGACAGAAGAGGAGTGAGAGACTAAGGGGACAGAGTGAATAAGGCTAACAGAGAGAGAATGAGGAAAGGGGAGTGTAGAACTAAGAGGACAGAGGGAGTGTGAGAAGGAGTTAGTGTAGTGGAGTAAGGAGAGTAAGGGAAGGGAAAAGACTGAAGGAGCAAAAGAAGGGAAGAGAGAGGAAGGAAAGTAAAGGAGAAGGTCTGAAAGAAGGTGAGTGTGGGAGTATGGCTGAGTTATAGGGAGTGAGCATGACGGAAGAGGAGTGAGAGACTAAGGGGACGGAGAGAATGAGGCTAACAGAGAGACAATGAGGGAAGAGGAGTGTAGAAGTAAGAGAACAGAGGGAGTAAGAGAAGGAGTTAGTGAAGTGCAGTAAGGAGAGTAAGGGAAGGAAAAAGAGTGAAGGAGCGAAAGAAGGGAAGAGAGAGGAAGGAAAGTAAAGGAGAAGGTCTGAAAGAAGGTGAGTGTGGGAGTATGGCTGAGTTATAGGGAGTGAGCATGACAGAAGAGGAGTGAGAGACTAAGAAGACGGAGAGAATGAGGCTAACAGAGAGACAATGAGGGAAGAGGAGTGTAGAAGTAAGAGAACAGAGGGAGTAAGAGAAGGAGTTAGTGAAGTGGAGTAAGGAGAGTAAGGGAAGGGAAAAGAGTGAAGGAGTGAAAGATGGGAAGAAACAGGAAGGAAAGTAAAGGAGAAGGTCTGAAAGAAGGTGAGTGTGGGAGTATGGCTGAGTTATAGGGAATGAGCGTGACAGAAGAGGAGTGAGAGATTAAGGGGAAGGAGAGAATGAGGCTAACAGAGAGACAATGAGGGAAGGGAAGTGTAGAACTAAGAGGACAGAGGGAGTAAGAGAATGAGTTAGTGAAGTGGAGTAAGGAGAGTAGGGGAAGGAAAAAGAGTGAAGGAATGAAGGAAGGGAAGAGAGAGGAAGGAAAGTAAAGGAGAAGGTCTGAAAGAAGGTGAGTGTGGGAGTATGGCTGAGTTACAGGGAGTGAGCGTGACAGTAGAGGAGTGAGAGACTAAGGGGACGGAGAGAATGAGGCTACCAGAGAGAGAATGAGGGAAGGGGAGTGTAGAACTAAGAGGACAGAGGGAGTAAGAGAAGGAGTTAGTGTAGTGGAGTAAGGTGAGTAAGGGAAGGGAAAAGACTGAAGGAGCAAAAGAAGGGAAGAGAGAGGAAGGAAAGTAAAGGAGAAGATCAGAAAGAAGGTGAGTGTGGGAGAATGGCTGAATTATAGGGAGTGAGCGTGACAGAAGAGGAGTGAGAGACTAAGGGGACGGAGAGAATGAGGCTAACAGAGAGACAATGAGGGAAGACGAGTGTAGAAGTAAGAGGACAGAGGGAGTAAGAGAAGGAGTCAGTGAAGAGGTGTAAGGAGAGTAAGGGAAGGAAAAAGAGTGAAGGAGCAAAAGAAGGGAAGAGAGAGGATGGAAAGTAAAGGAGAAGGTCTGAAAGAAGGTGAGTGTTGGAGTATGGCTGAGTTATATGGAGTGAGTGTGACAGAAGAGGAGTGAGAGACTAAGGGGACGGAGAGAATAAGGCTAACAGAGATAGAATGAGGGAAGGGGAGTGTAGAACTAAGAGGACAGAGGGAGTAAGAGAAGGGGTTAGTGTAGTGGAGTATGGAGAGTAAGGGAAGGGAAAAGACTGAAGGAGCAAAAGAAGGGAAAAGAGAGGAAGGAAAGTAAAGGAGAAGGTCTGAAAGAAGGTGAGTGTGGGAGTATGGCTGAGTTATAGGGAGTGAGCGTGACAGAAGAGGAGTGAGAGACTAAGGGGACAGAGTGAATAAGGCTAACAGAGAGAGAATGAGGAAAGGGGAGTGTAGAACTAAGAGGACAGAGGGAGTGTGAGAAGGAGTTAGTGTAGTGGAGTAAGGAGAGTAAGGGAAGGGAAAAGACTGAAGGAGCAAAAGAAGGGAAGAGAGAGGAAGGAAAGTAAAGGAGAAGGTCTGAAAGAAGGTGAGTGTGGGAGTATGGCTGAGTTATAGGGAGTGAGCATGACGGAAGAGGAGTGAGAGACTAAGGGGACGGAGAGAATGAGGCTAACAGAGAGACAATGAGGGAAGAGGAGTGTAGAAGTAAGAGAACAGAGGGAGTAAGAGAAGGAGTTAGTGAAGTGCAGTAAGGAGAGTAAGGGAAGGAAAAAGAGTGAAGGAGCGAAAG
This sequence comes from Lissotriton helveticus, assembly GCF_964261635.1. Classification (NCBI taxonomy): domain Eukaryota; kingdom Metazoa; phylum Chordata; class Amphibia; order Caudata; family Salamandridae; genus Lissotriton; species Lissotriton helveticus. The sequence goes on from NC_136073.1 coordinate 403,846,009, forward strand.
AAGGGAAGAGAGAGGAAGGAAAGTAAAGGAGAAGGTCTGAAAGAAGGTGAGTGTGGGAGTATGGCTGAGTTATAGGGAGTGAGCATGACAGAAGAGGAGTGAGAGACTAAGAAGACGGAGAGAATGAGGCTAACAGAGAGACAATGAGGGAAGAGGAGTGTAGAAGTAAGAGAACAGAGGGAGTAAGAGAAGGAGTTAGTGAAGTGGAGTAAGGATAGTAAGGGAAGGGAAAAGAGTAAAGGAGTGAAAGAAGAGAAGAGACAGGAAGGAAAGTAAAGGAGAAGGTTTGAAAGAAGGTCAGTGTGTGAGTATGGCTGAGTTATAGGGAGTGAGCGTGACAGAAGAGGAGTGAGAGACTAAGGGGACGGAGAGAATGAGGCTAACAGAGAGAGAATGAGGGAAGGGAAGTGTAGAACTATGAGGACAGAGGGAGTAAGAGAAGGAGTTAGTGTAGTGGAGTAAGGAGAGTAAGGGAAGGGAAAAGACTGAAGGAGCAAAAGAAGGGAAGAGAGAGGAAGGAAAGTAAAGGAGAAGGTCTGAAAGAAGATGAGTGTGGGAGTATGGCTGAGTTATAGGGTGTGAGCGTGACAGAAGAGGAGTGAGAGACTAAGGGGACGGAGAGAATAAGGCTAACAGAGAGAGAATGAAGGAAGGGGAGTGTAGAACTAAGAGGACAGAGGGGGTAAGAGAAGGAGTTAGTGTAGTGGAGTAAGGAGAGTAAGGGAAGGGAAAAGACTGAAGGAGCGAAAGAAGGTAAGAGAGAGGAAGGAAAGTAAAGGAGAAGGTCTGAAAGAAAGTGAGTGTGGGAGTATGGCTGAGTTATAGGAAGTGAGCGTGACAGAAGAGGAGTGAGAGACTAAGGGGACGGAGAGAATGAGGCTAACAGAGAGACAATGAGGGAAGGGAAGTGTAGAACTAAGAGGACAGAGGGAATAAGAGATGGAGTTAGTAAAGTGGAGTAAGGAGAGTAAGGGAAGGAAAAAGAGTGAAGGAGTGAAGGAAGGGAAGAGAGAGGAAGAAAAGTAAAGGAGAAGGTCTGAAAGAAGGTGAGTGTGGGAGTATGGCTGAGTTATAGTGAGTGAGCGTGACAGAAGAGGAGTGAGAGGCTAAGAGGACGGAGATAATGAGGCTAACAGAGAGAGAATGAGGGAAGGGGAGTGTAGAAGTAAGAGGACAGAGGGAGTAAGAGAAGGAGTTAGTGAAGTGGAGTAAGGAGAGTAAGAGAAGGGAAAAGAGTAAAGGAGTGAAGAAAGGGAAGAGAGAGGAAGGAAAGTAAAGGAGAAGGTCTGAAAGAAGGTGAGTGTGAGAGAGGAGTGAGGAAAAGGGGAGTAAATGTGGGGATTCAGAATAAGTGAGGCAAGCGCAATAAGGGAACAGGGGTGTGGGAGCATGAGAGAAGAGTAGTGAGGTTAAGAAAAATAGTATAGAGAAAGTACATTTTGTACGTCAAACTTACCTTATAAGTAATGTAAACTTAATTACATATTTTCAGTAAATTTAATATCTGTGAAAGAAAAAAAAATAAGTTAGAATATTTATAATATATATTTTACAATACAAGAGACAAAGTAGGAGATTAAAAGTCATATAAGGTTAGTAAGAGATAAAGTAGAAGTGAAGGACTCAGAAAGAAAAACAAAGGAATGGTGAAGGTCAGAGAGAGTTAAAAAGAAATAGAGAGCGAGCAAATTAGTAAAAGGATAATGTCATGGATACATTCAGTGACAGTGAACAAGAGCAGGAGAGAGAAATGAAGTGAAGGTGAGTAAGATACTAAAGGAATGTGCATTAGGAAAACTAAAGGAAGAAAGGGGAGTAAAGAAAGGGGAGTGAGTGACAAAGAAGCAGGAGTGAATAACGGTGGATTAATGACAATGAGGCATGGAAGGTGAGTGAGGGCGAATGTAGGGTCATAAGACAGTGAGGAGACAATGGGAGTGAAGGTAACAGAGAGGGAGTAAGGGAAGACAAGTGAGAATATGAGAGAACAGAGGGAGTGAGAGAAAGAGTGAGTAAAGGGCAGTAAGGTGAGTAAGTGAAGAAGAATGACTGAGGGAGCAAAGGAAGGGAAGAGAGGGAAGAAAAGTGAAGCAAAGGGACTGGGAAAAGGTGAGTGCGTGAGGAGAGAAAGAGGAAGGGGAGTTAAGGATGATGAATGAGGATAACTGAGGAAAATGGAGTAAGGGAACAAGGGTGAGGGAGGGTGAGTGAAGGGCAGTGAGGTTGAAGAAAAAGGGAAGATAGAGAGAGGATAAAAAGCAAGTGAGAATGAGACAAAGGAAGTGAAGGAGTGAGAACATAAAGGTAGTGAAGGAAAGAGTAGCTGAAAGAAACTGAGTGAGAGAGTAAAGAAAGGTAAGTAAGGAAGTGTGGGTGAGTTTTAGGGAGTAAGCGTGATGGAAGAGGAGTGAGAGAGTGAGAGGATTGAGAGAGTGAGGCTAAGAGAGAGAGAGTGAGGGAAGGGGAGTGAGGATGTGAGAGGACAGAGGAAGTGAGAGAAGGAGTGAGTGAAGTGGAGTAAGGTGAGTGAGAGAAGGGGAATTATTGAGGGAACAAAGAAAGGAAAAGAAGGGTAAGGGGAGTGAAGTAGAGTGACGACAGCAGGAAAGTGGTGGATGGGAGAGAGGGAAAGGGTCATGAAGGAGTGGAGAATGAGGATAAGTGAGGAAAGTGGAATAAGGGAAGGGAGGTGAGGGAGAGTGAGAAAAGGCCAGTGAGGGTGAGTTAAGAGGAGTGATAGAGGGTGGGAATAGGTGAGTGAGCATAAGAGAAGGGGAAAATAATATATATTAGATAATACAAAATACAAAACAATTTGTACAACATGTTATATGGTTTATTTTTGCTGTTCTCAGAATATATTGAATTTCACTTAAAACAGTGACTTCAATACAACTCATCATATAACAGCGGGCAAAAAAAAACACAATCAAAATGATTGTGTTTAAAAAACCCATAGAACGTTTCACTAAATAATATAACATTTTGAAAAAACATATCTTAACTCACTTTTGATCCATGTACTTTTCCACGAGGCCAAATAATATATGGAAAGTCCTTTTCTTTGGAAATTAGTCAAGAGTATTCTTAATCTCTCATTTACCCGAGTTTCTGAAAGAAAAGCTCCAACATCTTTTACATTATGAAATAATAGTTTTATTTCCACCTCTAGCTTACTTTTTATTAATATTTTCTATAATACTCACAGCACACACTATGTGATATACATATACTACCTCTATGAGAACTACATGTTTTTGATTATCTTCATCACTCTCACTCGGAAAGTAATTTTGAACAGCAAACTAAATTTTATTAACTGCTGCAATCTTCATAGGCCAATTACATTCCCTAAAATTTCGGTTGTAAGAACACTAGGTAAGAATTTTGTAAGTCAGAAGGCAAACGTTGTTTAAAAGTCAATTGAGTATCATTACAGTGTTTCCATCCTTTATGACATTTTAAATAAGCTGTGTAATGTCCTGATGTTGTTGAAGGACCATCATGGTAAATAATTGCTGCAGTTAGTTGTAAAGGTTCTTCTTGAAATTGATAATTGAGAAGCCACAACATTTTTAATTAATGTTGTCAATTTAGTTCCATCAGGTCTACATCGTTGGAACATTAAAATTACATACTGTCCATATCTTTGTATAAATAATGTTGATAGTATTGCAGATTTACTTTGAGTACAGACCATGCTTTGATTTGCTAGTCTAACTAGATTATTAAATGACACTGATTTGCAGTCTGGTAAAGTCAAATATATAAATCTTTCAGTGTCTATTGTAGTACTACTTGAAAAGGAGCAATTGTCACAGTCATGCTGCCATTTATAAGAAAGGCCAAAAAGATTTTCTACATCTACACCTTCATCTTGCAAAAGAACAAGCGTATACATTAGAAATTCCTGACAATCTTGCTGAATATTCTGTGAAAATTGATTTAGACCAGAACATATGTCTAAAACATTTCGAATTTCAGAAACACTTTGTATTTTTGTTCTATCACTGCTACATTTCTCAAACACAGAATTTAATAAACATCAAAATGTTTGATCAGGATTTTCAGCAATCTGTTCTTGTACAGTTTGGAGAAAAAAAACAACGTTAACCACTACATTAGCATAGCAGTTGACACCAGAACTGTTTTCAAACTGAAATCCAACAACATCTTTAACTGAATCCATTTAGTTTCTGCTTACAATTACTGGTTCATCTACTTTTTTTCTTTTTGCTACAACTTCACTACCATTTTTCTCATTTCTTCTTTTTTGGCCCACCACACGCTTTTCAAATAGAGGATATTGAGGTAAATTTTGAGCATACTCTCTTCTTAACCTATTATATTCATTTACACAATTTAGATCTGCATTAATCTTTGTCTCATCAAAATCAATCAAGTACAATCCTGATGAAGTTCTGACTCGAGATAAAGCAACATATGCCATACCATCCTTGAACACAGAACTTCCAATATTCACCAAAGCACTATCTACACTTAAACCTTGAGATTTATGAATAGTCACTGCATATGCCAAAGAAACAGGAAACTGTTTTCGGCGGACATATAAATCTTTCACAAGCAAACATCATGCAGAACAACGACTGATTTGTTGTACTTCTTCAATACCGTCAAATTTAATATTTATAAATTCAAATCCATCTCTACTTCAGTAATTCACAAAATCAACAACATGACCCATTGCTCCATTTACTAAACCTCTTTCCACATGTAAATTACGTTGTAAAATTATACGACAATTTAAAGATGCATACAGAGTCTTTTCCAAACCAGCAGTTTTAGATATTGTCTTCTCTAAAGAATCCAATTTTGATTTCAACTTTTCTAACAAAATAATAGTTGCTCCTTCATGTTCTATTTTATCAATAGCTTCCATTTTCACAATCTCTTGATTTTCCAACTTTAACATTTTGCTGTTGAAGTTTGAACATTCTTGTAGATTTGGCATCAAGCATATAACAGATTTTTTTTCAGGGATTTTCAAAAAAATATTCTCTGGCAGAATATTTTCATTTGGAAACAAATTTGAAATTAATCGTCCATGTAAAGCTTCTTTGCCATGCTCAGTTAGTTTTCCAATTCTTACATCTTGTAGAATATTTTTATAATCTTCATCCTTTGCCTGTCGCATATTTTGAAGCAGTTCTGCATATTTGAAATTTAACCATATGTTAACATTTCCAATGCTTCCTAGGCACTTCCTGGTATTTTCATGTGTAAGCATTTTAAACACTGGCTGTCCTTTCACTGGAGTTATCTCCAAAAACGATGATGTGTTTACCTCCAAATAACACATCATACTCTGTTTTAAGAATTTCTTGCATTCTTTTTTTTTTTATTCTTTTTTTTTTATATCATTTTTATTCAGAAAACCTCATAATTATCATTCCAAACCAATACAGGCACGGGCCTACAACCTCTCGGGCCGGCCGCTAGATAAAGTCAAGACCTCGTGGAGCAAAAATAACACAGTGCAGCATCTCTAGAGCCGGAGTCATAGCAAATCTAGAAAGCAGGATTTACATGTAAGCGTATCTATGAAATATCAGGATTCGAGAGGATTCCATGTTATACCATGAGGAGAAGGATCCAATGACATACAATCAGGCAAAGTCGTATTCAAAGCAAGTCGTGGAACAGGATATTTGCCGTCTATACAAGCGCGATTAAAAAGGTGCCTTGAGAACGTGTAAATCAGAATATACCAGCATACTATAACTACGCACTAACTCAATATCCTACTCGTAGGTCCAACAAACATTGTAAGGAAACGCAAGCGCACATTGCAAGATTCTGCCCTAAAAAGAAAAACAAGACTTGACCCCCCGTCTGAGTGAAGGTATGTAAGAGACAAAGAAAGAAAAGCAAGAGAAAAAGGAAAAACAAAGGCCATAGAAACAAAGTGAAACGAAAACAAACCCCATCTCCCAACCCCCCACCCTGCATACCAGCAGAAGGCTATGGCCCACCCCCCCCTATAGGCATGCCTGTCGCCCCAGCAACTGAAACCCCATTTACGAGAAAAAGGAGGAGGAACCTTACGTCCGTCCCCGGCCCCACCCCCCCACCCCCACCCTCACCACATCTCAGAAGAGAATGTAAGCACCCCAGAAAGGAAGCATCCATCATTATGTGTCTGTCTCACTCCCCCCCCACAATCACAGTAACGAGCCAAATCCCGCATCACCACCGGAGGCACCAAAACAACCACGTAATGTTCATCCCTGGCCAGTTCGAGCAAGAATAAGCAACCCCTCCAACCAAGCAGTTCCATAGGCAGACAAGCCAGGAGACCAAACTTGTTTCTTAGGAGCCTCCCAGGAGTTCAGCGGAGGTAGAAGATCAGTGACAAGACCGCTACGCCAATAGCCACTTTCCAATAGCGTGAGGGCCCGTTGTTGCTGTTCGGTAGTGCGCACAAATGTCAAAAAATCAGAGGGAATGTCCGTCGTGCAGGTCCGGCCGGCAAGTACAATGCTCTCAAAATCCAACACTTTACACCTCGGGAAGTCCACAGTGACCAATAACTGAGTGTTAACGGGCGCCCGACCTATCATACTCCCATTTGCGCCCCCCGGTCCCAGTTCAGGAGCAATGGACGCCAGTGAGTCATGGAGGGCACACAATCCATGACACAGGGAGAAATGAAAATCATGGATGGCCAAAAGAACATCTTTCAGTGTGTACTCCCTCTCTCCGCCGTCAGCGATTGCAATGCTCCCTGCTCCCGGGGGTCCCCCTGTAGAGATAGTAAACATCGTATCAGGCATCCGAGGTCGCAATGTACCTGGTAGTCTATGCTGGGGTCGGAGCGGAACCGTTTAGGACCCCCTTTATTGCCGCGACACCAACCTCTCACACGCTATGCCCGGGGGAAGGATCCATATTCCAACATCGGCCATGGCCGGCTGACGATCACACTGAGGGCCGGGTCGCCCCGGGGAGTCCACCAGAGAAGACCGATGCGGGCGACAGGACTGCCCACTGTTCCCGGGACCTCCAGTGCCCAGAAAATCAGCCAAATGCGTGCTGTGAAGCTCTGGGCGCTCGCATCGCGCTCCGCTAGTTCCGCCAGCAATATCACGCAGTCTGTGATTCCCGTCGGGGTCTATCGGTTCTCTTGACTCGGCCGCGGCTGCTGGTGTTCAATTCCTCTCCGGCCACATCACAACTCAAGGTCCCGGATCACAGCTGGCACAGGCCACAATCTTCGCGTCGACGTTTCTCAACCATCCGAGGTGCCCGCGAACTCGGAGTTACACGGTCGGGCACCGCGTCCATTCAGCCGTGCGGGGGCGCGGTGCAGACACAGGATCGATGTCAGGATGTTAGGGAGGGAGAGGGTGAGCGGCGGAGCCGGGCTCCTAAGCTGCCATTTTGGACGCTGTCTTGGCTCCTCCCCAATTTCTTGCATTCTTAAATGCACAAAAGCAAGCATTACATTTGATACCATGCTTACTTCATCAATGATAAGAAGTTTCATTTTCTTTAGGACTTTTGAAACTTCCCAACAAGCTTCTCCAGATAGCTTGTGGTATTGTAATTTATTATCATGCTCTACTGGCAGCATCAATAAGCGATGTAAAGTAATCCCTTTAATGCTAAGGGCTGCCAACCCAGTTGGAGCGGTAACAACACAAGACAGCGATGACTCCGTTATTTTCTGCAGATAGGTTGCAATTGTTTTAATCAGAAAACTTTTTCCAGTTCCTGCTTCTCCACTCACGTACAGTCGAACAGGAATAAATGATGTACATGAGCACTCTTTTTTCTCATGAGATAAATCATGCTCAATGTGTTCTGTGACTTCGTCATATATTTGCCTCTGCTCAACGTTTAGTTCTTTCTCCAAATCTTCTAAGTTAACTACATCCTCCTGAACTAGTTCCATGGCTCTTTCCACTTCATCCATGGCAGTGGCAGCTTCATTTTGTATAATTGGTCCTCCTAGTGGATCCTGACTCAATGAAGCAGAACTCTGACTGTCTTGAGAACTGTCTCTAGCAATCTCTGCTGCAATTGTAGCTTCTTGCTGTATTTCCTCGTCCAACATTTGAAGATAATTTGAAAAAACAGGACATTCTATGGTATCCTTGGTTGCATTGAACAAATCTTCATAAGTGAGAAAATCTCCAAGTAGTTCCTCTTCTCTACGCCAAGGCTTAAAGAGTTGCAAAAGAGCGAAGTAATAAAATTCCCTTTTGTCTGGAGATTCACAACTCAATTTTCGATGATTAATCAAATGGTCTTTTCTTTGTTTCACTAGACAGCCTTCACATCCAATTACAGCATATACACCTTTATTGATGTCTTCTGTGACGTTCCTCATGAAAGTATAGGTTTGCAGAACTTCATAGAGACAAACGTTCTCAAGATGACTACTTCTATTTGGATAGTATGTATCCAACATGTTTGTCTTCAAAATATCTGTACTGTCTGGTTCTTTCTCTGCCAAATACTAAATTTCTTGTACAGATTTCAAAACTCGGTTTCGTGTTGCAGCAAGACCTAGACTCACCCAAATGATGGTTCTAGATTTGGCATATAGACTTGCTGATGATAACCGATCAGAACATTTGTATGCTCCAATTTCTCGATGCGACAACATCTTCAGACTGTAACTGTATAATTTCTTGCTTAGACTCTTTTCATGTGAAATTTCCTCCCACATTTCCTTCAGTTCCGTCTTTTCTGATTTTGTGATGTAAGACGTCACATATCGAGCCACAGCAATGGAGTAATTAGCAACATATTGAATATCCATGTTAGCATTCCACATGGACAAAATGACTGGGTTGTAGTCATTTATGTATTTGGACTCCTCATTTCTTCCTAGGTTGTATGTATTTTTGGGTGATTTTCTTGTCACAGTATGTCGCAGAGAAGACATAAAATTGTACACTCTTCCTTTTGATGTTACTGGATGTGGAAATGCAAAACGACATTTCGTGTAGAACTTATCCTTGGATTTGTATTTTTGACGACAGTATTTCCCACAACGATGGGTTTGAAAGCGTAAAACTTGATGTCTTAAATTGTTTTCTTCTGTACTTTTCGGAACAGCACATGTAGAATGCTGCTCAATGAAACTCATCACTTTCTCATCTGAATCTGTTCCAAATTGTGTGTGCATCTTTAATCCATAGCAACATATGTATATGAGGGGCAACTCTTGCTTGATACTCCTTTCTCCAAAAGAAATCCAACACCTCTCCAAGCGGAGGATTTTTTTTGTTTGTAATAAAAGACATCATAGCTTCAAACCTATGATTGAAATACCTGCATACATTAACTGGATCCAAAGAGCACAGTTCTCCATGTGTCTTGTATTCAATATTTTCAATGTTTTTATTTGCCTCTCGTAGAAATTCAAGTAAGTCTTCCCAAGCTTACTCAGCACAGCTAAGAGTGAGGAACCATGTAGGAGTTCCTAAGTTTCTTAGCATACATTTCAATTCCCCATGACGACAGTACCAATACTCGTTAGTACCACGCTGACATGCCATGAGATTAATTAGCTGAGATTCCAAAACACTGTCTTGCAGTTTCACTTTATCCATAAAGTCCCTTGCCGAAACATTTTGTAGATGTGCTCCACTTTTCAGTATATGGTTTACTGCATAAGAAAGTCCAGACAAGTCACTCTCAAACAGTAGATGGAACAAATATGGAATGCATTGACGAAACCTTGGATCTTCTGCATATAATCTTGATGTCCGGTATTCAGATGCAGGAATTTGAACAGGTCGGTCGTCATATCGTCCACTTTCACCTGTTGGGAATAACTGTGGAAAACAACGAGCTTCCAAACTTTCTTCCCATACACTAATGGGACTTCCTTTGGCTTCTTTCATTTGAAACAAGTCAATAGCATTCCCCATTACTTCTTTGGAATGCAATGGATGAACACTATAATGTTCATAAATTTCTTCACTTCTAGAGACATCAACTTTTTCAATTTGCCCAGCTGAGAAATCAGTGTTGTCTTCTACAGTTGTTTCCTCTTGTCCCACATACACATTTTTATAGTACTGATTATTTTTTACAAGATACAACGTTGCCTTTTCGACTTTCCTAACATCCACTAATTATTGCCAGATTTTCTTACTCTTTGTCGGAACACCATTAACTAGGATAACCAGAGGTTCCTCTTCTACTTTGTCGACACCAATTGTATCAATATTTTTCTTAAAATCTAGAGGCAAATAAACAACTCTTCCCTTTAATCCTCTCTGTAAATCTGAAGGAGGCAATTTCCCTGTCTTAGGCTCCATGCGAACAAAAGCCTGAAAAGGATGCGCACATTGAATCAGAATAGACTCACACGTATTTAAATCCATCAATTCAGAAGGAATGTCTACTAACTCCAGATTATTATGAACAGCTCTAGCAGGCATTCTGTTTTCCTTTAATTCATTATAACAATAGTTACAAATACGTTGATCAGAACCCAAATCAAAACAATTTTCTACCAACAAATAAGTTGCAAAATCCTTCCACTCATTATTATTTATCTTTTCGCTTTTTACATATAAATCAACTAATCTAGTCTGATGCTTATAATGAGTTCGTCGACAACACACACAAGTAAAATTAGGCCTTTCACTTGAATTGACTTTAAACTTTGTAATTTCATGTTCAAATTTTTCTGTACTTGAAATCTCTACATTCTCTTCTACATTACCTTCTATTACTGTATCAATTTCTGCACTGTCCTCTTTTTCACCAAAGTAACAAAACTCAATTTCTTCACAAATGTTTTTCACATCTAATTCAGTTCCATGCAAAAGAGCACTGTTTAACTGTTTTAGTTTAAGTGCTGGCATTTTTGCATATTACAACCTTCTCACTAATTTCCTCACTTTATTATGATGCACTGCTAACATCCTAAAATGGTGAAAAACACTCTGACATACTTTTCTTGAAAGACAAGCCAGTGAATGCCCTTGCAAACCTGGTTTTTCTCTCACTCTACAAGGATCTAACTCTTGTAAAATTTTCATTTTTTGTTTTACACTTTTCTTAGTATATGTCCGTAAGAAACTGCGAAACAAATCAATTGAATCCTGTCGCACACTACAAATACTACTACAATTCCAAGTATACACTGGAGCCTTAGGACATCTCCCTAAAACTTCATCAGCTAACACCTCTTCTGTATTTCTAGGCACAATCTTTTCTTTTTCAACCGGACAACCGTCCTTCACCTCATATGCTCGACCACTGGTGTCAACTGCATGCACCAAATCATTATCCTGAAAGTAACTTTCTTCATTAAAAAATGTCTCACAACTTGAACTATGCTTCCATTCTCCAGAAAAAACATCACAAAAATTAGTCGGATTAATTACTCTCCTTCACTTACATTTTGATTTGAACACATTGATTACCTTATCTAGTGTACAAATTCTATTCATTACTAAACTAAACAATTTATTTTTCACTTTAAATGCTTCATCCACAATATTAACTATGTTTTTTTTTTCTTGTAAAAAGCGGTCTTTTTTTGATACCTCTTTACATTTTTTAATAAATTGGATATAATTCTGTTATAAAACATTCATCTACGAATTTCAATAAATTGATTTCTCCTTCTATTGCTATAGACAATATCATCTCCTTCTAGAGGTCTAAAATTTTTGGAGGGACACACTTTCTTCTTTTTAATTAAAGGTGTCTTATTCTTCTTTGAAGTAACATGTTTTATTTTTTGACATTTCAATAAGTTCCTGAGAAAATTTTTAGTTTGCTTACCAGGAGCATTATTTTTTTTCACGGAAGATTTTGTTTTGGATGAGTCTTGTATTTTTCTTTCCTTAGACCTTAAATCCTTTTTATATTCTTTTTGACGTCTTTGTTTGGATGGCATATTGTTTTTTCTTTGTATAGATGATTATAATCTGTGGTAAAGAAAAAATAACATATTATAGACCACTACAAACATATTACATAGCAATTACAATAAGTAAACTATATAAACACTAGTATACAACAAAAGGCTGATTTACATTACATGTGCTTTGCTTTGTATCAAAAACGATTTTCTGGTAAAATGCCTGGCTTAAAAAAAATGTTGTCAAAGATCACACTGAGTTTCTGTGTGAAATAAGGAATTACATTTTCACATTTTTCAATAATGTCACCTGTGCCTTCGAACAGTTTGTGTCTTTTAGCTTAAAAGGTACTCTGTGTCTGTATCTCATGTCACAATGCATGTGCATAATCTCTGTTTTTATGTGTGTCATTTCTCTCTTTGTATGTCTGTCATAACATGTGTGTCATGTGCCTAAGATCACACTGTGAGTCAAGCTTGATTTTAAATGGATCTGGATGAATAATTTGCTTAGTACATGTACTAGTAGGAAATCTTAGGCAGCATGTCTGTTATGTCTCTTTCTTCTGAAATAGGCTCAAAGCTGTGCAATCAAGATCCAGGGTGTGTTATATATGTTGATTTTAAATGGATCTGGGTGAATAATATGCTTAGTTGATTAGTGAAATAATATGAGCAGAGACACACATACTGTTTGCAGAGACATATATGGTAGATTACATGTAACATCCTGGTCATGTGCCTAAGATCACACTGATGGGTGAATCAAGCTTCACTCACAGTGTGATCTTAGGCACATGACCAGGATGTTACATGTAATGAGACATTAATATTATGTATTGCTTATATATAGGTGGTTTTTTTTGTCTGTAGAGACAGTGAAATAATATGAGCAGAGACACAGATACTGCTTGCAGAGACAGAAATGGTAGATTATATGTAACATCCTGATCATGTGCCTAAGATCACACTGTGAGTCAAGCTTGATTTTAAATGGATGTGGGTGAATATTATGCTTAGTTGATGTCTTTAAAAATATAGAAGTACATGTTTTTTAAAGACATGGTAGATTACATGTAACATTCTGATCATGTGCCTAAGATCACACTGTGAGACAAGCTTCATTTTAAATGGATGTGGGTGAATAATATGCTTAGTTGATGTCTTTAAAAATATGGAAGTACATGTTTTTTAAAGACATGGTAGATTACATGTAACATCCTGGTCATCTGCCTAAGATAACACTGATGGATGAATCAAGCTTCAGTCACTTTGTGATCTTAGGCACATGACCAGGATGTTACATGTAATGAGAAATTAATGTTATGTCTTGCTAATATATAGGTAGCCTTTTTTTGCCAGTAGAGACAGTGAAATAATATGAGCAGAGACACACATACTGCTTGCAGAGACAGACATGGTAGGTTATATGTAACATCCTGGTCATGTGCCTACGATCACACTGTGAGTCAAGGTTGATTTTAAATGGATGTGGGTGAATAATATGCTTAGTTGATGTCTTTAAAAATATTGAAGTACATGTTTTTTAAAGACATGGTAGATTACATGTAACATCCTGATCATGTGCCTAAGATCACACTGATGGGTGAATCAAGCTTCACTCACAATGTGATCTTAGGCACATGATCAGAATATTACATATAATCTACCATGTCTGTCTCTGCAAACAGTATGTGTGTCTCTGCCTAAGATCACACTGATGGGTGAATCAAGCTTCACTCACAGTGCGCTAAAATCAAATAAAAAATATCTTTCATCTGCAATTTGGGTCGGCTCTCGTTTCCTCCTCTGGCGGCGTCCTGTGATATCGGAGTTTGCTGGAGATCCGGGTTTAAGTTTTGTGTGTGTATATATATATATTCATTGAAAAAACCATAGGTTATAGACCATATATAGTTAGGAATTAGCATTTACAAAACCTTGGAAATTCACTGAAAAAACCATAGGTTATAGACCATATATAGTTAGGAATTAGCATTTACAAAACCTTATTTTACTCACACAAAACCATTGAAATTCCATATATAGTTAGTTGCACTAACTATATATCGCGCACCCGCAATCCACTGCTGATCATGTCACATATTACATCATTCATGACATGGTCAGTGACATCACTGATGACATCACTGATGACATCTCAAATGACATCACTGATGACATCACTGATGACATCTCAAATGACATCACTGATGACAACATCCAGTGACTGTAAGTTTCTGTAAAGTTAAAATATGTCTTACATATTGAAGAATGAGTGGATGTATAAGTGTCTGGATGAAGGATTTATTAGGTGCATGATTGACTGTATGAGTGAGTGAATAAATGTGTGTCACTGAGTGCATGAGTTAGTGACTAAACTGTCTTAATTTGTGCATCATTATGTCTGTTGTTATGTAAACTGCTGCATGTGTTCATCAGTAGCTATATGAGTAAGTATATGGGTTATTGATTGGTTGCCCAAGTATTTGTATGGGAGACTGAGTGTGTGTGTGTGGGTGGCTGGGAGGTGTATGACTCTGTGCATAGATGTGTTAGCAGTTAATTCAATAGATGTATGGGTTCAAAAGTGCATGTGGAAACACCTGTATGGGCGGTTGACTGAGTGCATTGGTGAGTGAATGGATATCTCAGTGCTACATGTCAAAGTAAGTACATATGTAAAACACAGTACATGTGACAGTTGACATATATAAATAACTGTGCATAAGAGCCAGTGAATGTGTGAGTGGCTGTATGGATCATTGTGTACTTGTATCAGGCAATGTAAAAGAGAGTAAATATGTGTTAGTATATGTTTGAATAAGTAAGGTGTGTATAACTGTATAGTTGAGGAAATGGAGGTGTGATTGATTCTTTGCATGACTGACTAAGTGTCTGAGTAACTCCATGGATGAGTGACAGTCTGTGAGTGTCTGTTTACACTGAGTGTATCTAAGGTTATATTAGAGTCTGAAGAGGTTCATTGTATTATCACATGAATGATGTCATCAGTGATGTGATCAGTAATGTCAAATGAGATGTCATCAGTGATGTCATCAGTGATGTCATTTGAGATGTCATCAGTGATGTCATCAGTGATGTCATTTGAGATGTCATCAGTGATGTCATTAGTGATGTCATTTGAGATGTCATCAGTGATGTCATCAGTGATGTCATTTGAGATGTCATCAGTGATGTCATCAGTGATGTCACTGACCATGTCATGAATGATGTAATATGTGACATGATCAGCAGTGGATTGCGGGTGCGCGATATATAGTTAGTACAACTAACTATATATGGAATTTCAATGGTTTTGTGTGAGTAAAAAAAGGTTTTTTAAATGCTAATTCCTAACTATATATGGTCTATAACCTATGGTTTTTTCAGTGAATTTCCAAGGTTTTGTAAATGCTAATTCCTAACTATATATGGTCTATAACCTATGGTTTTTTCAATGAATTTCATTGGTTTTTTAAAAGCTAATATCTATAGCTGTAAAATGTATTCTTCTTTAAATCCAAAAATATATTTTATATGTTTATTAATAATTTTTTTAAATATTTTTTTTGTTTCGCTCCCGGTCCGCGAACTGGGAAGCTTCCCGTTAGCTCAATTTGATTCTGCGATCCGGTCCGCGAACCGGTAAGAAATCAACATAGTGAAGGTATCGCGTTGCCGCGTAATGCGTCTTATGACGTACTGCGTTAGCGCACCCGGAAGTGCCCCGGGGCGCGGACCGAGGCGCGAAACGCAACTCCCCGGAAGCGATCCGCGGCGCGAAAGCGCGACGTATCGCGTTGCCGCGAAATGCGTCCGGAAGTGTCCCGGGGCGCGGACCGAGGCGCGAAGCGCAGCGAACCGGAAGCTAACCGGGGAGCGTTCCGCAGCGCGTAACATGAGCGTTAGAGGTCATGTGACTTGTTAATAAAACTTTTCATTGGTTCATTTCACTTTTAGTTTCATAATTATGGAAGGCTAGGTCAGGTGACCTAAAAATAACACTTTTCATTGGTTGAGAAGTATTGTTTTTTCCAAATGATGAAAACCCCTCCTTCTTTCCTCACTCTGACTTTCATTATTGTGAGAGGAAGACCTATTTTGCTTCTTGGAAGACCTATTTTGGTTGTGTGAAAATGGCTTCATTGATTGCTGCAGCTGGTGCACCCCCACCACCACCTCCACCTCCTCATGGGAAGAGAGGACCACCTCCCCAGGTGGTTACCAACACTGAGGAGGAAGATGAAGAAATGGATGAGGAGGGAGAACAACCACAATTCCTGGAAGAGTTGCCCCGGGTTTCAAGAAAGAAAGCCAGTTTCATCTGGCAGTTTTTTTCCATCCCTCCTGGCCAAAAAAAGGTCAATGCCAGGTACGCAACATGCCTCATATGCAAGGAACAATTGTCCAGAGGGACGGACAAAAAATACAGTTATGGTAATCACACCATGCATAGGCACATGACGAGGAAACATCCCCTAAATTACAGCCGGGCGGAATTAAGGGATATGATGGACAATCCTAGACCAACTCCTGTGGCGAGACCAACAACATCGGTTTCTTTAACACCAGAGGAGGCACGGGAAACTGTGCCAAATATCCAACCAAATTTTGGGCATATGATACATTTATGTATGCGCTGTCGTGCATTATTAGCTTGTGGCAACATGAGCATCAATGCACTCAACCTTGCATATGAACACCATGATTGCCCTAACCGCCCCCAGTAATTTTTTTTTGCTCCTGTTGAGCCCTTTTCAACGCCTGTTTTTTGTTGTTTCCCCCCCCCAAAAAAAACCAAAAAAAATATAAAATCGTTCAAAAAATACAAAAAAAACAAAAAATGTTCAAAAAATACAAAAAAAATATAAAACAAAAATATTAAAAAAAAAGTTCTTTTCAGAACTACCTTCCCTTTCAAAAAAAATTGATACAATGTTTAGCACTCTGGCAAACTCTATTTCTTTTGGTTCGCTCCCGGGTTAGCTTCCCGGTACGCGGACCGGGAGCTAACCAAAAAATTTTTTTTTTTAAAAAAAAAGTGTAAGTATAAGGAAAGTAAACAGAGAGTGATGTTAAAAGAAAGACAGCTATAGGGAGTAAAGAAGAGATACTGTTTAATAGATCTATTTACCGAAGAAAAGACAGAAGAGGGTATAATTGTGAAAAACAAAATAGATAACGAAGTGAAAGAAAAACAAGCATTGGCATAGCCAATAGGTCTCGCCTTTGGGACCTTCTAAGTATTTAGTTATGCAGCATAATATCCTTGGTGCAGCAACATCAACTGTTGCATGGCTAAACACGTATAAGGTCCCAAAGGTGAGACCTATTGTCTATGCCAATGCTTGTTTCTTAAGTAGAATTGCAATACGTCTGACTCTTCCATGTGAAAAGATCTTATCTTGTGCTCTAAAGATTGCTAAAGTCTCGACAGAGAACAGGCTAGGCTGTAAGTAGGGTAAATTGCGCTTGGTGATCTGTTTGAGGGAGCGTCTGCTTTGCCTGGTGTATTTGGAGAGCAATTTTGATTGTTATACTGGACAATATAGCCCTAATGTAAATAACATAGGGGCATATTATCAACATAGGCAATAAAAGTTTTGCAGCTTTTATCGGCAGAAATGTGTCGCTAAAGCTGCTTTTGCGGCAGAAAACTGCCGCTAAAGCCGCTTTTGCACCAGTTTTCTGCCAATAAAAAGAGCAATAATTTTATTGGCTGTATTCATAATATGCCACTTAGTGTGCTTCAACTACACAGAGAAAGCATTATGAACAAATAGTGATACAGTGATCAGTCAAAGACACTAAGAGTAATAGAGATGGAGTGAGTGAACAAGAGTGAGGAACTATGAGAAGAGATGGTCTGAGAAAAAGAGTGGAAGGAGTTGAGTAAGTAGGTAATAGAGAAAGGAATGAGGGAAGTAGCAAAGGCAGGAAACTGAGGATTAAAGAAATGAAGCAGTGGAACTAATAGTAGTTCAATGTGATAGAAATGTAACGAAAAGAGTACAAAATATTTACCTTATAATTGTCGTTAAATTACTCACTTTTTGTTTTTATACTTTCAATCTGTGAAAGAGAGAACAAACATTAGAAAAATATAAAAACATGTATTAAAAAATTACAAAAGACAAGGGCAAAGATTGAAGGACAAACAGTTTTTCAACAACTTTGACACTTACAGAAGCTACACAGTCCTAAAGATATACATTTTAAACTAACACTATCTTGATGCAGATGAAGTGAGGCCTATCTTAAAACATGGTGCATATTTTGCATTGCTGTTGTTTCAGAAAAGTGTTGCAAGACACTAAAATTTTAAATAATTGCTTCAGGATGCCAATAAGATGTCTACTATCCAGAGTTTTGTTTCAGGTGAGGCCTACTCAGGGTTGCAGATAAAATTTCGAGTTGTTGAAGAGAATAGAGGACATAATACATGTGAAGGTCTACCAATGAAGTGAGTCATGTCCACTGCAATCTTCAACAAAGTCCAAACCTCCTATGTTTCCCTGGACAGACCTAAACTTGATCTGCACAATGTGATTCGTAATGATAGGAAACACAGGTGATGTAATTGAAATACATGCAATTTATTTTGCTCATTTCACAATCACATCACTTGTGTTTCCTTTGCTTAGGTATCTCATTGTGCAGATGTAGTGTAGCATATGAAAGAATACGCAGAAGTGCAGCACTGCATGCAACAACTTTGACACTTACAGAAGCCTCACCTTCTCCATGCCTCCTACACAGTTCTACATATACATCATAAATGCAAACAGTACAGAATTAATTATACATGTTAAATGGTTTATTTTTGCTGTTCTCAGAATGTATCAAAATTCACTAAAAACAGTGACTTGAAGGTATTCATCATGTAACAGCGGGGAAAAAAAACACAATCAAAATGATTGTGTTTAAAAAACCCATACAACATCAGAAATCAAAAATCAGAACTCCTTAAAGTTAACTTACTTTCCATGACGTCCAAGGATGTCCTATGAACAGCTTACACTCTTTTGTGCTGTTATTACTTTCAGCCCGCCACTTTCTGAAAGAAAATCTCCATCGTTTTTAAAAACATGTTACATACAATAAATGACTTCTTGCTCTCTACCACAAGATTCCACAAGGCCAAATCTTGTCAGAGCCATGTATAACTCTTGGATTTCTTGTTAGCCAATCCCGTCTTTTCACATTTCCGCAACTTTCAGAATTAAAATGTTGAAGATCATTTTCACAATCCTGGAATAGTAATATCTTCCCCTTCTTGCTCAGTCATGTTCTACTTTTCCTATGACACTGCTACAAGCAGACTTACACTACCTCTATGACTACTATAATTATTTAATTCTCTACATCACTTTTAATCACAAAGCAATGTAAAACAGTAGACAGCATTGCAGACTTACATTCCCTCTACTCCATGTTTTGATTGGCTGCTTCAATTAGCTTATAAAAAGAAACAGTTTTTCTGAACTCATTCAAAGTGCACTTATTTCTCCATGATGTCCAGTCTTGTGGTTAGAAGTTATGTCTCTGAACTACACTTATCCTCAAGGCCAAATAGTGTAGAAGCCATTAGAACTTCTTGAAATTCCACAGAACACATCCCGAAATTATCTCCCTAAAATTTTGGTTTAAAAAACACCAGGTAAGAGTTTTTAAGGTCATACGGCAATTTTTTTTTGAAAATTAAAACAGAATCATTGCAGAATGACCAGCCATTTCTAGACTTTAAATAAGCTGTGTAATGTCCTGATGTTATTGAAGGGCCGTCATGATATATAATTGCTGTAGTTACAAAAGTCCTTCCTGATATTGACAACTGCGAAGCTACAAATTTTTTTATTAAAGTTGTCAATTTTGTTCCATCAGGCCTACACCGTTGGAACATTAAAATGACGTACTGGCCATATGTTCGTATAAATAATGTGGACGTCATTTCAGATTTACATTGGCTACACTCCATGTTGTGATTAGCAGCTTTTACTAGCTTATTAAAGGAGACTGATTTACTGTCTGGCAAAGTTAAATATATAAATCTTTCTGAGTCTACACTAGTAGTACTTGATACCATACAGTTCTCGCAGTCATGCTGCCATTGATAAGAAAGCCCAAACAGCTGATCTACATCTACACCTTCAGCATGTAATACATCAAGCATATACATTAAAAACTCCTGGCAATCTTGCTGAATATTTTGAGAGAATTGTGTTTGGCCTGAACATCTGTCTAACAGATTTCGAATTTCAGACACACTTTCTATGTTTCTTCTATCAGTGGTACATTTCTCTAACACAGAATTTAACAAACTGCAAAATCTTTGATCAGAATTGACCACAATCTCTTCTTTTACATTTTTTAGAGAAAACAAAACATTAATTATTACATTAGCATAGCAGTTGACACCAGAACTGTTTTCAAACTGAAAACCAACAACATCTTCAACAGAATCCTTTTTGTTTCTGCTTGTAATTTTAGGTTCATTGACTTTTTGTCTTTTTGCTACAACCTCCCCAGTATTGTTCTCATTTCTTCGTTTCCGGCCTACCACACGTTTCTCAAACAAAGGAAACTGAGGCAAATGTGGCGCATACTCTCTTCTTAACCTATTGTATTCCTTAACACAATCTAGATCCGCACAAATGTTTGTGACATCACACTCAATCAAGTACAATCCCGATAAAGTTCTAACTCGTGACAATGCCACATATGCCATACCCTCCTTGAACACAGAACTGCCAATATTCACCAATGCACTGTCTACACTTAAACCTTGCGATTTATGGATTGTCACCGCATATGCCAAGCAAACAGGAAACTGCTTACGGCGAACATATAAGTCTTTTACAAGCAAAAATCTAGCAGAACAACGAGCAATTAGCTGTACTTCCTCAATGCCATCAAATTTAATTTTTAAAAATTCAATTCCATCTCTATTTCTGTATTTTACAAAATCAACAACATTACCCATTGATCCATTTACCAGACCTCTTTCAACATGTAAATTCCTTCTTAAAATTATACGGCAGTTCAAGCACACATTCAGAGTCTTTTCAAAACCTGCAGTTTTAGATATACTCTTCTCTAATGAATCCAATTTTGTTTTCAGATTCTCAGACAAAATAATTGTTGATCCCATATGCTCTACTCTATCAATAGCTTCCAGTTTCACAATCTCTTGCTTTTCTAAATGCAACATTTTGTTGTTAAATTTGGCACATTCTGCAAGAGTTGGCATCAAACATATTCCAGATTTCTTCTCAGTAATTTTCTGAAAAATATTCTCAGGCACAACATCTTGTTCTGGATATAAATTTGACAGTAATCGTGCATGTAAAGCTTCTTTCCCATGCTCGGTCACTTTTCCAATTCTAACATCTTGTAGAATAGTCTTGTAAACTTCATCCTTCGCCTGACGCATATTTTCATGCAGTTCAGCATAATTGAAGTTTAACCATATATTGACGTTGCCAATGCTGCCTAGGCACTTCCTGGTATCTTCATGCGTGAGCATTTTGAACACAGGTTGCCCTTTCACTGGTGTCAGCTGCAGAAGATCTCCGAAAACAATGATGTGTTTGCCACCAAATAACACATCATACTCTGTTTTGAGAACTTCTTGCATCCTCAAATGCACAAAGGCAAGCATGACATTGGAAACCATGCTTACTTCGTCAATGATAAGAAGTTTCATTTTCCTCAAGATTCTTGAAACTTCAAAACAAGCATCTCCAGATAGCTTGTGATATTCTAATTTGTTGTCATGCTCCACTGGCAGCATCAGTAAACGATGTAAAGTAATCCCTTTAATATTATGTGCTGCCAGTCCAGTTGGAGCAGTGACAACACAAGACAGCGATGACTCTGTCTTTTCCTGCAAATAGCATGAAATTGCTTTAATGAGGAAACTCTTTCCAGTTCCCGCTTCTCCACTCACGTACAGTCGGACAGGCTTCAACGACGTACATGAGCACTCTTTCTTATCATGACTTAATCCATGATCAATTTGCATGGTAACTTCGTCATATATTTTCCTCTGCTCAACGTTGAGTTGCCTTTCCAACTCTTCTAAGTTAACCGCATCCTCTTGAGCATGTGCCATGGCTCTTTCCACTTCATTCATAGCAGTGGCAGCTTCATTTTCGATAACTGGTCCTCCTAGTGGATCCTGACTCAATGAAGCAGAACTCTGACTGTCCTGAGAACTGTCTCTGGCAATCTCGGCTGCAATTGTTGCTTCCTGCTCAATTTCCGCATTCAACATTTCTACATATTTGGGAAAAGCAGGACATTCTATGGTCTCCTTGGCGGCATTGAAAGAGTCTTCGTAACAGAGAAAATCTCCAAGCAGTTCCTCTTCTGCACGCCAAGGCTTGAAAAGTTGCAAAAGTGCTAAATAGAAAAACTCCTTTTTTTCAGGAGATTCGCCACTCAATTTTCGATGGTTTACCAAGTGGCATTTTCTTTGCTTGACCAGACATCCCTCACTTCCTATTACAGCATACACTCCTTTCTCAGTATCTTCTTTGATGTTCCTCTTGAATATGTAATTTTGCAGAACCTCATACAGACAAACATTCTCGAGGTGACTGCTTCGATTTGGATAATATGTATCCAACATGT
Source organism: Lissotriton helveticus (assembly GCF_964261635.1). Lineage (NCBI taxonomy): Eukaryota > Metazoa > Chordata > Amphibia > Caudata > Salamandridae > Lissotriton > Lissotriton helveticus. Next base: position 403,868,504 of record NC_136073.1, read on the forward strand.
TTGTCTTCAAAATGTCGGTACTGTTTGGCTCCTTTTCCGCCAAATACTCAATTTCCCGCACAGGTTTGAGAACTCGATTACGCGTTGCAGCAAGACCAAGACTCGCCCAAACGATACTCCTGGACTTGGCATAGAGACTTGCTGAAGACAACCGGTCAGAACATTCGTACGCTCCGATTTCTCGATGCGACAACATCTTCAGACTGAAACTGTACAACTTCTTGCTGAGGCTCTTTTCATGGGAAATGTCCTCCCACATATCCTTCAATTCTGTCTTCTCTTTTTTGGTGATGTAAGACGTCACATACCGAGCCACAGCCATACAGTTATCAGCCACAAACTGTATATCCATGTTAGCATTCCACATGGACAAAATCACCGGGTTGTAGTCGTTGATGTACTTGGACTCTTCGTTCCTCTTCAAATTGTAAGTGTTTTTAGGTGATTTCTTCATGACATTGTGTCGCAATGAAGACATCAAACTGTTTACTCTTCCTTTAGAAATCACCGGTCGTGGAAAGCCGAAACGACATTTGGTGTAGAACTTGTCTTTGTTTCGGAATTTACGACGGCAGTACTTTCCACATCGATGGCTTTGGAAACGCAGAACTTTTTCTCTTAGGCTTTTCTTCTCCTTTGCGTTTGGAACAGCACACGTAGAATACTGTTGGATGAAACTCATCACTGAGTCTTCTGGATCCGTTCCAAATTTAGGTGCATCCTTGATCCACAGCAACATATGTATATGAGGAGCACCTCTTGCTTGGTACTCCTTTCTCCAGAAGAAATCCAACACCTCTCCAAGAGGTGGATTCTTCTTATTCATGATGAAAGACATCATAGCTTCAAATCTATGATTGAAGTACCTACATACATTGACTGGATCCAAAGAGCACAGTTCTCCGGGTGTCTTGAATTCGATGTTATCTACGTTAGCATTTGCCTCTCGTAGAAATTCAAGTAAGTCTTCCCAGCCATACTCGGCACAGCTCAGAGTGAGGAACCATGTGGGAGTACCTAAGTTCCTCAGCATACATTTTAAATCACCATGACGACGGTACCAGTACTCATTAGTACCACGCTGACACGCCATGAGATTAATCAGGTGAGAATCCAAAATACTATCTTGGACATTGACTTTATCCATAAAGTCACTTGCCGAGATGTTTTGCATGTGTATACCACTTTTCAAGATGTGGTTCACTGCATATGACAGTCCAGACAGATCGCTTTCAAACAGGAGATGAAACAAATAAGGAATGCATTGTCGAAACCTAGCATCTCCTGCATACAATCGCAAAGTCCGGTATTCAGAAGCAGGAATTTGATGAGGTCGCTCATCATATCTTCCTCCCTGACCTGTTGGAAAAAGCTGTGGGAAACACCGAGCTTCCAAACTTTCCTCCCAAACACTAATGGGACTCCCTTTGGCTTGTTTCATTTGAAACAACTTAATAGCATTCCCCATGACTTCCTTGGAATGCAAAGGATGAACACTATAATGTTCATATATTTCTTCACTAGTAGAGGGTTCTACTTTCTTAATTTGACCAGCACACAAATCGCTATCCTCTTCCTCACTTACTTCCTCTTCTGCAACATATACATTCTTATAGTATTTATTATTTTTTTTCAAATACAATGTTGCCTTTTTGACTTTCCTAACATCTACTAAATCTTGCCATATTTTCTTATTCTTTGTCGGAACCCCATTAACTAAGATAACCAGAGGTTCCTCTTCCACTTTTTCTACTCCAATTGTGTTAATGTTTTTCTTGAAATCTAGAGGCAAATAAACAACTCTTCCCTTTAATCCTCTCTGTAAATCTGATGGAGGCAATTTCCCTGTCTTTGGCTCCATTCTTACAATAGCCTGAAAGGGATGGATACTTTGAATCAAAATAGATTCATAAGTATTTAAGTCCTTCAATTCAGAAGGAATCTCAACCAATTCCAGATTATTATGAACTGCTCTAGCAGGCATCTGGTTTTGTTTTAATTTGTTACAACAATAAGTACACACACGTTGATCCAATCCCAAATCAAAACAATTTTCTACCATCAAGTATGTTGCAAAATCCTTCCATTCACTATTATTTTCCCTTTCACTTTTTGCATATAAATCCACTAACTTAGTCTGATTCTTATAATAAGTGCGTCGACAACACACAGAAGTGAAATTAGGCCTCTCACTTGATTTCACCTCAAACGTCGCAATTTCCCTCTGGAAATTATCTGTACTGGAAACCTGTACACTATCTTCCACATGACCCTCTACTTCTTGCTCAATTTCAACATTCTCCTCTTTACTTCCAAAGTAACAAAACTCAATTTCTTCACATATATTCTTCACATCTATTTCAGAACCATGCAAAAGAGCAGCGCATAATTGTTTCAGCATAATTGCTGGACTCGTAGCATAATACAACATTCTAACTAATTTTCTCACTTTATTATGATGCACTGCTAGCATCGTGAAATGATGAAAAACACTCTGGCATACTCTCCTGGAAAGACAAGCCAGTGAATGACCATGCAAACCTGTCACTTCTCTTACCCTGCAAGGATCTAATTCTTGCAACAACATCATTTTCTGCTTCAAACTTTTTTTGTTAAATGACCGTACAAAATCACAAAGCAAATTGATGGAATCCTGTCGCACACTGCAAATACTACTACACTTCCAGGTGTACACAGGACCCTTAGCACGTCTTCCTAAAACCTCATTACCTAACACCTCTTCTGCCTCTGTTGTCACAAGTTTTTCTTTTTCAACTGGACAACCATCTTTCACTTCATAAGCACGACCACTGGTGTCAACTGCATGCACCAAATCATTATCCTGGAAATAACTCTCCTCATTAAAAAATGCCTCACAGCTTGAACTATGCATCCATTCTCCAGAAAAAACTTCACAAAAATTACTACGATTAACTATTCTCTTCCATCTACTATTTCTTTTGAAATCAAAAATTGCCTTGTTTAGCTTCCTAATTCTATTGATTATCAAAATAAATAACTTACGTTTAATTTCAAATGCCTGATCAATAACTTTCTCAACTTTTTTTTTTCTCTTATAAAAAACTAGTTTCTGTTGACCTTTCTTAATATTTTTTAACAAATTGCCAATTATCCTGTTGCGGAACATTCGTTTATGAATCTCCCTAAACTGTTGTTTCCTTCTACTATCATGCACAGATTTATCTCTTGCTCTAGCAGTAACATTTTTCATTGTCCTTTTCTTTCCATTTGATTTCCTTCTCGTTTTATGGACTGAAACATTTTCTGTAGTAATATTTTTTTTAATACAAATATTTCTTATGAAATATTTAGAGCTCTTACCCGGTGCTTTCTTCGTGGCTTGAGAAATCTTTTTGTTAGAGGACTGCTGCGTTTTTTTTTTCACCTGCTGTCTTTGACGTTTTGCAGCCTTTATCTGTCTTTGTATTGTAGGCATGGTGAAATCTTGAAATGATCTGCAGTTGAATCTGTGGAAAAATATAATAAAAAATGTTATTAAACATTATTACCAAACAGTAAATCAGTAACAGTGATCAAAAACTTAACACACTACTTGACATTTTAATTTGAAGATTTTTTAGTCATTGGCAATTTTACAATACAGAAATACCAGAAAAGAAATGACATTTATATTTATGTTACCTATGCTATTTTATATGTGAATCTGATCTAATTTTATGAGCATATTTTAATATTTTATTGAAGACACTACACATAACCTGTTTTTGAAGGTGTCTTTATTTTTAAATTAAACTGTTTACCTTTTTACTTTTTATTAATTATAAATTTTAAAAATAAATGTTTATATTTCCAAAGGCTCAAGCAGGTCAGCTTCCCATCCTATATCATATAATTCGGACAAATCTGCATCCTCATCACGCTCTTCTTCATCCTCAGGATTTAAATCATCCAAAGGATCAACATCCACTGATGTTTCAATTACAAGTTCAATGATGAGGTCAAAATCAACTGATTGCAGATTGTCGCTCATGTTGAGGTTGTCTTTATCTTTAAAGAAAGATAACAACAATGAGATGTTGCAGAGTAAGAGACAAATCTCAGAGATTATAATAGTAAAATTGTTTAACAAGATTAACATTTAGCAGCTATTATTTAGCCATGTCCAGCAATGCTGAGCAGGTGAAGCCTATGTCTAATTTTTCACTGAACAGGACTCATCTCTTCTTAACCTTGGATAAGCCTCACCGACTCTGTGTCCCCTGCACATACTTAAATGTAAAGGGGCAGATTTAAATTAAATGGCACATCCCCAGGCATGCACCAGTTAACGTGCACCACTGCTCTGCCACCCATGGTGAGCCGCATTTACAATCAGATAGGAGAAAGCTGCGTCAAAACCCTGCGCCTGCTTGAAGGTGGCATAGGTCTTGACGCAGCATTGTGGAGATGGGGCACCCCTGAGCCTTTTTGGAGCTGCATCGCACTTGCGATACAACTCCAGCAATGCGCCACCTTTACGGCACAGATGCGTCACGCATCTGTGCCGTTTTTGCCCCATGCTGCGCCGCATTGTAAATGCAGCACACCATGGGTGGCGGAACAGCGGCGCAGGATGACTGTCACATCCCTGGTGATGCGCCAGTCATCATAAATCTATCCCTAAGCTTCTTATCTTGTTACAGATGAACTGCCATATGTATCATCAAAATATTTTACATTTTCTAAATAGCGAATTTTAAGGAATAAATAGCGATTCTTTACCATTCCTAATTTGCGATGAGCAAATTGCTAATTGCAAGTTACCCATTCATTTCCATGGGCTAGGAGGCTCATAGGAATGAAGGTTGCAATTTGTGATTAGCAATTAGCTCATCACAAAATAGGATTTTTTTCAAGCGTGCAGGGGTATCTCAAGAACACCCTGCTGCACCCCTGAAAAAGAAATTTGGGAGCATATGGCACACCTACATGCCCTAAGGGCATGTATGGGCGTCATATGGGACCTTTTGTTTTTTAGAAAAAAATGCTTTTTGAAAAGAATTCGCAAATTACCACAAACTAGAAGTTGGTGGTAGTTTCCAAATCCTTAATATCATTTTTTACATATTTTTTGTTTGATACATTGCATTTAAGGAATCGCAAATTTTGAATTATTGACATTTTAAGTCATTTCCACATGTGCAGTGTTTTCAAAATATGATTTGAAAATCGTTTTTGGGGAAAAGTAATGGTTTGCAAATTTATGACAAGGACATAATGGTGTATGCTTCTCTATAAGCCATTTCAGTGTCTCTGATGTCATTTTTCCCATATTACATTATAAGACCTTTCCCCATGGAGCACATTCCTTCTAAATATGCTCCCACCTGTGCATTGCGAATTTAGATTTTGACTGTTTGAGTCACAGAGCCATGTTAAAAGTGACCCAAAAAAATTGCAAACGTTTTAAAATAACACATTCATGTGTCTTAAGGACATTTTAAGTCATTTCCCCATGGACAATGTTTTCTAAGTGGCGCAAAAGAGGCATACACCTATCATAAATCTGTCCCTAGCATTTTAAATGATTAATACAGGATAACAATAAGATGTAGCCTATCCAGAGGTTTGTTTAAAGTGAGGCCTACTCAGGATTGCAGATTAAAGTTACGCTTGATGAAGAATACAGAGGAGATAATACATGTAAAGCTCTACCAATGAAGTAAGTGATGTCTACTTCATTGCGCCAGTCACCATAAATGAATCCATAAGCTTCTTATCTTGTTAGACATCAACCACCATATGTATCATATAACTATTTTGCATTTCCAAAAAAGCGATTTTTAAGGAATAAATAGCGATTCTTTACCATTCCAAATTTGCGATGAGAAAATTGCTAATTGCAAATTACCCATTCATTTCCATGGGCTAGGAGGCTCATATAAATGAAGGTGCAATTTGCGATTAACAATTTGCTCATCACAAATTAGGAATTTATTCCAAAGGTGCAGGGGTGTCTCAAGAACACCCTGCTGCACCCCTAAAAAAGAAATTTGGGGGCATATGGCGCACATAAATTTTAACAACATTCCTTTACCTCAACAACGATTTTCAAATCATAACTTCAAAACACTACACATGGGAAAATTACTTAAATTGTCCTTAAGACACATAAAAGCGTTTTTTGATTGGCTTTCCTGCATGGTAGGGTCACTCTTAACATGGCTATGTAACACAAACATTCAAAATCTAAATTTTCCATGCACATGTGGGAGCATATTTACAAGCAATTTGCGCCACAGAGAAATGTCTTACACTAAAATGAGAAAAATAACATCAGGGACAGTCAATTGCCTTATAAAGAACCGTACACCATTATGTCCTTGTCATGAATTTAAAAACAATTCCTTTTCCCCAAAAAAGATTTTCAAATCATAATTTCAAAACACTGCACATGAGAAAATGACTTAAAATGTCATTAAAACACATGAAAGCGTTTTTTGATTGCCTTTCGAGCATGGTTGGGTCACTTTTAACATGGCTATGTAACACAAACATTCAAAATCAAAATTTTCCATGCACATGTGGAAGCATATTTACAAGCAATTTGCGCCACAGAGAAAGGTCTTACACTAAAATGAGAAAAATAACATCAGGGACAGTCAATTGCCTTATAAAGAAGCATACACCATTATGTCCTTGTCATGAATTTAAAAACAATTCCTTTTCCCCAAAAACGATTTTCAAATCATAATTTCTAAACACTGCACATGGGAAAATGACTTAAAATGTCATTAAAACACATGAAAGCATTTTTTGATTGCCTTTCCAGCATGGTTGGGTCACTTTTAACATGGCTATGTAACACAAACATTCAAAATCAAAATTTTCCATACACATGTGAGAGCATATTTACAAGCAATTTGCGCCACATAAATCATAATTTTCTCCTTAAAGCACACTATTCTCTATCTAAATTAAAGAAATATTTTCTCACCTTAGCAAATACTTTGAGTTTGAAAACAGTCTCAGAAACACACCAATTTGTCTTCAGCAGAGCAAAAGGTATGCACTCCAGAGTCTGCAGCTATCAAAAGCACAGAAATGCTGTAATTCTTCACACATATTTCTCATGTCACCCAATCAAAACTCTTCCCTCACTTTTTTTCAAATGAAAACCCTTCCCCCTCTGCCCTTTCTGCCTATTTTCCATAGCAACCACCTCCTGGAATACCTCTGGTGTTTGCAAGTTCACACAACAATGTTGCAATTGAACTCTGAACTCTCAGTGCACCTGCATATCCAGTGCATTCTTTCATTTAATGATTTTTTATTGACCACTCAAAATACATCTTTCAAAGAACACATCTGTGCACCCTAACTTTCTGTTTTCATCAATCAAAATCCACCAATCACTGTTACTGCTTCATGAACACAGAAACTCCACAGTTTTTTTTTCATTTTACACTCTCATTTTTTCAACTGCCATTTCATTGCCACACTTCATCTGACTGCAGGAGAACCTTCTCTCACCATGTTTTCTGTCTGGATTGTTGGTCATAGTTATATTCACTGGGCTCAAAGGTACGTTGAAAGCAGGAATTTACCTAACCTCAATTTACAAGATGTGGAAATTAAGTGGTTTGGCCACAGAGGATTAAAATGTCACCAATTGATACCATTGGTGAAAACCTTTATGCATTTGCCAAAACCTGACCTGTTAATTGTGCACTGTGGAGGTAATGATTTGGGCACTTTGACTGGTGTAGGTCTGGAAATGCTTTTAAAGGACACCTTTGAGCAATTAATGGCACTTTTTCCTCAGACTGCCTTGGTATATTCAAATATATGCCAAAGACAGAAATGGAGGTGGTCAAACCAATTTTGTCCACAAATTGAGAAGTCGAGGAAGCATGTAAACAAATCTGTTTCAGCTTACATGAGAGACCATGGAATGGGCTCCCTGTACAACAATAACTTGCGTTACTACATGCAAGATATCTACAGAGGAGATGGAGTTCACTTCTCAGATGAGGGCAACAGAGTTTTCACTCTGAATTTAAGAATGTGCATTGGTACCTACTTATAAGTACCTAAATGTACCATAAACCCAAAAGCTCTTCTCAGAGCTACCCTACATCTAATCACTCACAATTATTATTTTACTCTAACTTTTTTCACTAATTTTCAACAAAGTACGCTCCCTGGGGCGCTACCCGGTACGCGTACCGGGAGCTAACCTCGCGAAATTTTTTTAAAAAAATGTTTTTTTTTCGCACATATAAGCCTCCTCAGCCACCCTCAGAAAACCTAGGGGGTCAAGATAACTCTACCGTGCCCCCTTCTACCCATTCTGAACATTATTTGCCCTCCATCTTGTATCTTAATTCGACTGAAACACAAAATGGTGGACTCCCGGAACGCTTAAGGTCCGCGAACCGAGGCGCTCAACGGTTCGCGTACCGGGTCGCTCCCTGGGAAGATAAAGAAAATAAAAAATAATCAACAAATCCAACAATCAATTAACATACAGCATTTGAAAAGTCTATCATTCATTTTTCATTGTAGTACGCTCCCCAGAACGCTTAGCCGGTTCGCGTACCGGGCGCTACCCACGCAAAAAAACAAACAAAAAATTTTTTTTTTTTTGCCCCGCGGGGCCCTTTTAAAACCTCCACATTAAACCTAGGGGGTCAGCGAGGATCTACTATGCCCCCTTATGGTTATTTCCCCCTTTGTTTTGGCCTCCTCTTGTCTCTCGATCCTACCGAGAGACAAGATGGCGGCCGCTCTGGACTGTTTAGAATGTTGACAGACACCGGAGAGCCAATCAGCTTCGCTACGCGAAGTTTTGGTACGCTTAAGGTCCGCGAACCGGGGCGCTGCCCGGAGCGCGCTTACAGATATATATCTTTTTTTGAACGTTAATTTCTCAAAATCCACTGCAGCACATATATTGAGACCTACAAAAGGCACATCGGGCTACCAGTCCCTACAATTTAGCCAAGTTTCGTGCAAATCCATTCAGCCGTTCGGGCTAAAAGTGAGGCTAACCGCCCTATGGAAAACTCAATGTTAAAAACACGTTTTGGGACCCCCCTTTTTTCTCGGCCCCCCTGGACGAACCCCCCCCAAATTTTCAGGGGCTGCTCAGAAACAAAATGTTCCATTTTCCAGAAAATTTCAGCCAATTCCGTCCACAAACGCCAAAGTTATTAGACATAGAATTTTCAAAAATCCCATAGGGAAAAAATCCTAACTATATATACCTACTGGCGACCGCCAGTAGGTAATATATATGTGTGAAAGGGCTCCCACAGCAAGTACGTCTCACAGGAACCACAAAAAGACTCGCACACCAGGGTCCGTGTAGAAATTTGCGTTTATTGGCTATTTTTTTTTCCCGTGTAGAAATTTGCGTTTATTGGCGACGCGTTTCGACCAACCGGTCTTCTTCGATAGCCAGCCACAAACAAACACAATCACCATTTTATAAAAAAGTGCTCAAGAATAGTGGTGGAAACTGAGGAAGGACCACAAAAATACCAATGACTACAATTCATGAAACTACAAATGGGGTAGAGGACAGACTCAGTGGTACACGGTCTCACATTTTAAACATTGCTGGAATCAAATATTTTTAAATAAATCAATAATTAAATTAAATACATGAACATAATTCACGTGCAATTAATATTATCATATTTCTGTTTATACTGGTCATATTAATTTTTCATTTGATCCAAGGTAACAAAATTAAATGATAACAGTGATGATAATGATAAAGCTAATAATAATAGTGAAGGCCAAGTGGCCTATGATTCCAGAATCCTCTTAGGGTCCATATGTTAGTACCACATCATGTCCATCCTGCCCTAGTTTACACCTTAAATTTAATGGTCAAAGGTAAAGTGAAAGGTGGGTTTCGAATCTCGGCCATGTGGCCAATCAATCCATCTATTGGTTACCAATAGCTCAATTGTAGTCTAGTGAGAAATTACGTGTCCCCTGACGGGGGGTCCTACACAGTTTCAATAACGGACTGCTCCCGCATTGAGAAGAGCCCTTCCGGAGAAATAGTCAACATTAAAAGAAATTAAGGGTGACAAGGTGCCAAAATGCCTCTTTCAGCACCGTGAATTTATACAAAACGTGAACCCTGTATTGACTGTAGTTCGCCTAGCCAGGCATAAAACAACAGTCAATTTTGGTGTGATTGTGCAAATAAAATTGTGGAGTAAGGACGTGCCTGTGAGGGAGTCAGGAAGTATTTATTATCTTATTGATGATAGTGATGGGATGCTCTCAAGTGTGAGCTCGCCCATGTGCTGGCCCAAAGTGGTCCTGAGGTTGACGTTAAGTCTAAGCTTGGATGAGAAGCTTCCAACTATAAACCCATCAACAGAGAGAGCCCTCTCTGGACGGGATTGTGAGAAGGATTTTGCAAACACAAAAGCTGGGGGGGGGTTCAGGGAAGCAGTGGAAAAGGGTGGTGGGGAGAAATGAGGATCAGGTGCAGTGTTAAGGCAGATCTTCCGGCTTAACATAAGGTTCTCAGCCAATATGCATGTATAATTCCTCATCCTCGCTCAAACCAAAGGGGTTTCTTGAATCCAGACGGATAATGTACCGGGATTCCAGGACACGTAGCTGTTTCAGACGGTTACCCCCTCTGGGATTCACTGGAACTCTGTCAATGCCAAAAAAGAAAAATTGGTTAACATCACTGTTGTGGAAACGTAACCAGTGGTGTGCAGTAGCATAAGACATATCAACATTCTTGATTGCCCTCATGTGTTCCAAGATTCGCTTCTTTATTGGGAAGATGGTACTCCCAATATAGAACTTGGCACATGGGCAGGCAAACACATATACACAATGGTCAGTGTTACAATTCATGAATTTCCCAATGTTCTCGCTCTTGCCAGTGGGGAGGGGATAGGATTTCACATTTTTACTAGTGGCACAGGCCTTACATTTGCCACATTTGTAAAAACCTTTCTGTTCTTTCAGCCAATTCTTCTTCTTGACTGGACCCTCGAAATAACTCTTCACTAGCATATCTTTTAGGGAGCGTGCCTTCCTATAGGTCAGCTGTGGTTGTCTATTGATCAATTTTCCTATCGTTGGGTCACTCTTAACGATATGTCAATGTTTTCTCAGTATTTCTCGTACCTCGCCTGCTTCCACACTATACGTTGTTATCATTCTGACATTGTTAGATCCCAGGTTATTATGGTCACTAGCTGTTTTCTTGCTCAAGAGTGTCTCCCTTTTCCTGGCTTTAGCTTTCTCTTTGGCTACCAGCAGTACCTGGTCTGAGTATCCCCTGGCTTTAAACCTCTGGGTCATCGTGGTCTGTTCCTTTTCATAACTGTCATTCGAGCTACAATTACGTTTGGCTCTCAAAAATTCTCCATACGGAATGCTGTCCTTGAGGCTGTTCGGGTGGTGACTTTTGGCATGTAAAATGATGTTACCAGAGGTAGGTTTTCTGTAAAGATTTGTCTGAATAGTCCCTTCTACTATTCTAACTGTGACATCTAGGAAATCCATTTCTGAGTAGTCTACCTTATTAGTGAATTTCAGATTCACATCATTCTTATTGATGTTCAGAAGGAATTTATTCAGATCTGATCTTGTGCCATCCCAGATCAGAAAGATGTCGTCGATGTATCTGGTATAAAGCACAATATGGCGAGTGACATCAACATTATCCTCTGACCATAGGGTTTGCTCTTCCCACCACCCCATCAGCATGCAGGCAAAGCTGGGAGCAAAGCAGCTCCCCATCGCAGTGCCCACCTCTTGCTTGAACCAATTGTTCTCGAACAGAAAGAAATTATTCATAAGGCAGAATTCCAACATTACAAGTAGCATTTCCGTTTGTTTTGTATAGAAGACAGACCTGTCTCTCAGAAAATGTCTGCATGCTTTCAAACCATCAACGTGTCTGATGCACGTGTACAAAGAGACCACGTCTATCGTAACCATACAGAAACTGTCCTCCCATCTGATGCCCTCAATCTTAGTGATGAAATCTGTGCTGTCTCTACAGTACGAAGGAAGGTTGAGGACATACGGGAAAAGAAAAGTGTCTAGAAAGATAGAGGTGCTTTCTAGGAGACTCTCATTCGCCGAAACAATGGGCCTACCAGGTGGATTGGCCTCGTCCTTGTGGACTTTGGGCAACATGTAAAAACAAGGAGAGACTGGATGCTGCACACATAAAAATCTGAATTCTGATTCAGCTAGTAGGTTCTTGCCTCTCCAGTTTCTAAGTTTGTCATGATAAATAGAAATACTTGTCAAATACTCTTCCCTGTTAGATCTTCTGTAGTTACCTGATAATTCCAACTGTTTCCTCGCCTCCTGTCTATACAGATTGACATCCCACAAAACAACATTACCACCCTTGTCTGAGGGTTTGATTATGCAGCATGGGTCAGCATTTAGGGTGCTCAGTGCTTTTCTCTGTTCTACTGTGAGGTTGTGAGCGTGTTTGTTCTTGCTCTTCTCCCATAAAGAGAGAAGATCCCTACTGACAACGTCATGAAATGTCTCTAGATTATCATGTGGAGTAATGGGATTAAAAGTCGTTTTGGGCCTATGACCTATTGCACTACGTCCTTCTAGCGTCAATCCCATTCTGTCCAGTATCTCCAAATCATCCAAACCACTAACATCATCTCCGCACAGTTCAAAGGCACTTGCTAGGCTGTCAACATCCTGAATCTGTAAAACATTAGACACCTGTGTGCTCCAAACTGTATCATTACTCTCCTGCTCAAGCGCACGTTTTTTCTTTAGTAAAAACATTTTCATTAGTTTCAATTTACGGACAAAAAGGAAAACATCAATTCTGGTTTGGCTGTAATCGAAATTGGCTGTAGGGCAGAAAGTCAAGCCCAACTCCAAAACCGATTTTTCAGCCATAGTCAAGGTGTGGGAGGAAATGTTAACTATAGTCAAATTGGTCTCACCCATCACTGTTGCTTGTTCTGTCGTGGTGTCTTCCCATGCGACATTGCTCCTCTTGTGTTTCCTCCCCCCGCGCCTTGTGGTTTTCCTCTTGTGTTTCCGCCTCTTTCTCTTCCGTATATTCGATTTGGTGGTCATATTCTTCCAAAGGTTTGAAAGATAGTGCACTCCTTCCACTTGTATCCAGTACCTCATCAAGATCTGAGTAGGTTTCCGAGCCTGATTCAGAAACCGTGACATTGCGTTGTTGCCCTGCAAGCTGTTTAAACTGTTTGATTGCCACATCATATTTTTTCCCAAAGGTTAGGATCCGCCCACTGGCATAATCCTGTTTATCTCTTAGGAACTTGCTCTTCTTCTTTTGCTTGATCTCATCCTCGTATTTATCAAGCCTTTTTTCCATTTGCTCAATGGCTTTAGCTATTTCATCCCTGGCATCATGTTTGTCCAGCTCTGCTTTAAGTTTCGCAATGTCTGTGATGATCTTTTCCAATTCCATGCCTGCATACTTTGACAACAGGCCAAGCATGTTCTTGCAGGTCCCTACCATTAATTCAGACCAATCTGAAATCAGTTTGGGATGGGGGTTCTGGTATGTGGGGGTGATCATGATTCGAAGACCCCTCGGTACTGTTCCAACCTCTATATAGTTATTCAGAGAGGTTACCTCCCACCATCTATTGATTTCTTTCTTCATGAGTTTCTCATACTGGAATAGCATCTGTTTTAATGATTTATCCGGCGGTGTTATTGCCGTTTCGTTGGTACTTACTGAGCTTGTGTTTGCAGTTTCAGTCTCACAGAATAACGACCGTGCCTCATCCACTCTGCCTGCACGGCGATTCGTTAATGTTGCACTCGCTGTAGTACAGGTATTTGTACTCATGGTTGTTTCACTCCCCGTGGTGGTCTTGGGGGTTGTTGATGTGGATGCGGCAGCTGCCGCTTTTTGTGCGCCTCTCGTCATTCTGTTAGGATGACGTCCCGTTCCCTTGTAGGCACCAGTGCTTGTTCGGTAACACGGGAAAAGGATACCCTGCCGCGCCGCCCTCAGAGAATGGTAGAGCGGTACCTCTGCCTTAATCCAAGACTTTAAACTCCTTCGGTATCGCGTGTGCCACAGCGGTCCACAACCAGGCAGCGTTAGACGCGGTAACACACCACTTCGGTAGCGTGTCTTCGCAGCCCACTCCTCACGGTCACGATCTCCGGCAGCAACACAGATTTACCTCAGTTCGATTCAGATAGGCGGTCGGAGCAAGTTTCTGGCCAAAGGCCGGTTTGTTAGAAAAGTTTCCAGACTTCTCTCGCTCTCATCCTCTCGAGGTTGGTGCAAGTCCCGGGTGTCGGAAACCCGGAAGTCTATGTGTGAAAGGGCTCCCACAGCAAGTACGTCTCACAGGAACCACAAAAAGACTCGCACACCATGGTCCGTGTAGAAATTTGCGTTTATATATATATATACCAAGGTGCATTGAAGAATGAGTGGGTGTACTAGTGTCTGAACAGATAATTTAGTAGGTGCATTTGAGATGTCATCAGTGATGTCACTGACCATGTCATGAATGATGTCATTTGTGACGTCTTCAGCAGTGCATTGCAGGGACGTGAGTTATAGTTAGCTGAACTAACTATAACGGCCGAATTTTTCTGGTTTTGTACAAGTGAAATGTCCAACTAACTATAACATCCCTGAAACCTGCCCTTTTCAGTGAATTTCTAAGGTTTTTAAACGCTAATTTCTAACAATAACGTCCCTGAAACTTATCAATCAATCAATCAATCAGAGTACTTGTAGAGCGCGCTACTTACCCGTGAGGGTCTCAAGGCGCTGAGGGGAGGGTGAGGGTGCTGCTACTGCTCGAAGAACCAGGTCTTGAGGAATCGTCTGAAGGCGAGTAGGTCTTGGGTCTGCCGTATGTGGGTAGGGAGGGTGTTCCAGGTCTTGGCGGCGAGGTAGGAGAAGGATCTGCCACTGGAGGTTGTTCGTTGGATGCGGGGGACAGCGGCGAGTGGGAGGCTGGTGGAGCGGAACTGGCGGGTGGGGGTGTCGAAGCTGAGTCTGCTGTTCAGGTAGGCTGGTCCGGCGTTGTGGAGTGCTTTGTGTGCGTGGGTGAGGAGCTTGAAGGTGACCATCTTGTCGACAGGGAGCCAGTGTAGTCTCTCATGTGGGAGGTAATGTGGCTGCGGTGGGGGCGTTTTGGATGTGTTGTAGTCGTCGTAGGTGTTTGGCTGGGATTCCTGCGTAGAGTGTGTTGCGGTAGTCCAGTCTGCTGCTGACGAGGGCCTGTGTCACCGATTTTCTTGTTTCGGTCGGGATCCCCTTGTAGATGCTGTGGAGCATGCAGAGGGTGTTGTAGCAGGAGGAGGAGACGTCATTGACCTGCTTAGACATGGAGAGGGAGGAGTCGAGGATGAATCCTAGGTTGCCTGCATGGTCGGTGGCTGTTGGTGCTGTTCCCAGTGTGGTCGGCCATCAGGAGTCATCCCAGGCTGAGGGGGTGGGTCCGAGGATGAGTACCTCCGTCTTGTCCGAGTTCAGCTTCAGGCGGCTGCTCCTCATCCAGTCGGCGACAGCTTTCATTCCCTCGTAGAGGTTGGTTTTGGTGGTGTGTGGGTCCTTGGTGAGGGAGAGGATGAGCTGGGTGTCGTCGGCGTAGGAGATGATGTTGAGGTCGTGATGGTGAGCCACTTGTGCGAGGGGGGCCATGTAGATGTTGAACAGTGTCGGGCTGAGGGGTAAGCCTTGGGGTACGCCGCAGATGATGTTGGTGGCTTCGGATTGGAAGGGTGGGAGGCGGATGCACTGGGTCCTGCCGGAGAGGAAGGACGTGGTCCAGTCAAGGGCCTTCTCTTGGATTTTGGCTTCTAGGAGGTGTGTCTTTGGAGTGTGATGGCAGACTGTGTCGAAGGCGGCCAACAGGTCCAGGAGGATGAGGGCTGATGTTTCGCTCTTGTCTAGTTGGCCCCTGATGTTGTCTGTGGCGGCGATGAGGGCTGTCTCGGTGCTGTGGTTTCGTCTAAATCCGGACTGGGATGGGTCCAAGATGTAGTTGTCTTCCAGGTGGCGGGCCAATTGCTTGTTGATGATTTTTTCGATGACCATTGCCGGGAACAGGAGCAGGGAGATGGGCCGGAAGATCTTGAGGTTATTGGGGTCCGCCTTGGGCTTCTTGAGGAGGGCGTTGATTTCGGCGTGCTTCCAGCTTTCTGGGAATGTCGCTGTTTCGATGGAGATGTTGATGACCTTCCGTAGTTGGGGTGCGATGGCTGTATCTGCTTTGGTGAATACATGGTGTGGGCAAGGGTCTGACGGAGACCCTGAGTGGATGGAGTTCATGACCTTGCGTGTCTTGTCGTCATTGACGTTGGACCAGGAGGTCAGGCGGATGGCGCTGGTGGTGTTCACAGGGTTGGTGGAGTCTGGCGTATTAGGGGCGGTCGTGGTGTTGAAGCTGACGTGGATGTCAGCGATTTCGTGGTAGAAGAAAATGGCTAATGAGTCGCACAGTTCTTGTGAGGGCGGGTTGTCGATGGCGTTGGCGCTGGGGTTGGAGAGTTCCTTTACGATGCTGAAGAGCTCTTTGCTGTCATGTGCGTTGTTATCTCTTGGCTAATCCGATTAGGTGGTGATGTCTGCGGGTGGCGTCCTTGTGGGCTGCGTGGTTGTCCAGTGTGCAATCGTGGAGCTATATTTTCTCCAGTTTCCGGCATGCGCGTTTGGAGGTCTGGAGTTCGTCGGTGAACCAGGTGGCTCTCTTGCTGGCGTGGCTGTTGGAGGATTTCTTGAGTGGGGTGAGGGTGTTAGCGCAGTCATCGATCCACTGTCTGAGGTTGCGGGCTGTGGTGTCTGGGTTGGTGGGGTTTGTGGGTGGGTTCTGGGTGAGTGTGGTGATCAGCTGGTCTTCGGTGACTTTGCTACAGTAGCGGCGAGGCAGCTGTTGGGTGCGGTGGTGCGTGGTTGGTTTCTTGAAGGTGAAGTGGATGCAGCGGTGGTCGGTTCAGTGGAGTTCTATGGTGTGGTCGAAGGCGATGTGGGTGCTTGTGGAGAAGACAGGATCCAGTGTGTGGCCGGCGGCGTGGGTGGGTGCGGTGACGAGTTGTCTGAGGCTGAGGTTGGCGAGGTTGTCGATCAGGGTGGCAGAGTTGACATTGTTGTTGTTCTCGAGGTGGAAGTTCAGGTCCCCGAGGAGGATGTAGTCCGTGGAGGCGAGTGCGTGGGTGCTGGCGAGGTCGGCGATGGAGTCGCTGAACTGAGCCTGGGGTCCGGGAGGTCTGTAGATGAGTGTTCCTCTGAGGGTGGTGTTGGGGTCGGTGTGGATCCGGAAGTGCATGTGTTCGGTGGTGTTGAGGGTGTCGTCTGCATGGTTGGTGACCTTGAGGGTGGACTTGTGGACGATGGCTATTCTTCCTCCGGTTCCGTTGGCGCGATCCTCGCGGGTGAACTTGTAGCCGTCCGGGATGGCTATGGCTATAAAAGCACATAAATGTTATTTTTTTTATAATGTGCTTTTTTTTTAAACAGCTTGTTTTCTGTTTTTAATTTTGTTATGAGCTTAAAAAAATAAAAAACACACAAAAAAATTAAAAACGTTTAAAAAATACATTTTTTGTTAATTGTTTAAAAAAGAAAAAAAAACGGTTCTGGGTCTTAGGGAAACGCATCTATTGGTTAAAAAAATTTACCTGAGTGATTGCATGAGAGCAAGGACACTGTGTGGTGATTGGAGAAGTTAAAGGGTACTGCATTGTTATTTTATGAATGTTTGGGTAGTGGCTGCATGATCGAATGAGTGTATGGATAATGGTTGTGTGATTGGAGGAGTGCCTGGGTAGTACCTGGATAATTGAAGGAGTGAATGTGTAGTTTCCAGTTGCTTAGAGGACTGCATGGGTAGTACACAGGTGTTTGTAGCACTGCATGGTTAGTGCATGGGTCATTGAATGACTACATGGGTACTGACTCAATGATTAGAGTACTGCCAGGAGAGTGCATGGTGAATTTATAAGTGCTTGGGTATTAGGTGTGATTGGATAAGTACACATTACTGGCTGGGTGATTGGAGGAGTGCATGGGGAATGACAGGGTGATTGCTGGACGGCATGGGTACTACCTGGGAAATTGAAGGAATTAGAGAACTACATGGGTAGGGCACAGGGGATTGTAGCAGTGCATTTCTTACGGGCCCATTAGGATGGCGGGTGGACTTTGTCCGCCCGCCATCCCCGACGTAAAACAGGACTGCCGGCCATAAGGGCGGCGGTCCCGTGGGGGCCATTAGGATGCGCCCGCCACACTGGCGGGCGCATCCCACATTTTTAACATTGTGGCTGGCGGTGCTGAAGGCACCGCCTGCTGCAATGCTAAAAAGGCACATTGTGAACTTCAATGCACAATGTGACAGTGCAGTGCAGAGGGGTACCATAGGTACCCCACATGTGCACCCTCCGGAGTCCCTGGGAGCCTGCAACGGGCCCCCACAAGACATTCCCGCATGCCTTTCCGTGGTGGCAAGCATTTCCCCGTACATACCCTAATATGGATGAATGTGTCTAACAGACACCGCCACCATATGAAACCATTTTCCGCCCTTAAGACAACACACCACTGAATGTGCATGTAACATTTAAATGAAATTGTAGAAGTATGGAATGAATGTAGGGTCAGTGATTCCTCCTTACGTCCATGTTGTTCATGTTCCGGGACTTGAGTTACAGGGTGCAACATTATCAATTGTGCTCCAGGTGGCGCTGGCACTACAACAGAGACACATCCATTAGTTAGTTCCTTGTCCAGCCCAGGAAGGAAACACGCCCAGAGCCCCGGGGTCATTGTTCACACACCTATGCTGGACTGGCATACGCCAAGCCAGCCCACTCCGCTTACAGAGAGGGAACTACAACACTACATGTCCCAGGTCTTCCCTGTAGTGATCTCCTGATCACAAGTCTAGTTGTCAGCATTCCACAGCCACTCCCTCAGGACTGGTTTACACCCACACCACACCCATCCTGCACAGGCGTCACAGGACATGGGACCCTGCCAATAAAAAGGGCCGAGCGCATGAGCTCAACGCCATTTCCACTCTCTATCTGGGTGTGTCCGTGGGTTATTATTTATGCATGAGGGCCTAGGGACCTACCACATCACATTCCGAAGGTGACATGATGGCATCCGCACCACGATATTCAATCATAAAGGGCCCATGACTTGAGGTACACAGAGTTGGTGGCAGCCGAGGCATTTTGGCCGACACGGGCCTCCTGCCACGTGGCGATGACTTGAGATACACAGATTTGGTGGCAGCCGAGACACTTTGGCTGACACGTGCCTCCCGCCACATGGAGATGACTTGAGCTGCACTGAGTTAGTGGCACCAGAGCTGAGCTGGTGTGCAACCTGCAATGATGCGTAGGCCTCGATACGCTATCCTGGCAATCAAGACCCGATTTGA
This sequence comes from Lissotriton helveticus, assembly GCF_964261635.1. Taxonomy (NCBI): domain Eukaryota; kingdom Metazoa; phylum Chordata; class Amphibia; order Caudata; family Salamandridae; genus Lissotriton; species Lissotriton helveticus. Next base: position 403,887,901 of record NC_136073.1, read on the forward strand.
ATTGTGAGCTCAGCTGGACCGCGTGTCCACCAAAGGCAGCAGCCTGTACAAGCAAGACTCCTCAGAGCGGTGCAGCAGGATGCGCTGGGGGCCTATTGTGCAGAATTCAGTAGTGGCTGAGGAGGTTGCTCCGGCACGTGGTGGGCCCTCTTGGGGACACGCTGGTGGCAGTAGGTGAGCATTGAGGTCTGGGTGCGCAGGGTCAGGCAGTCATTGCTGGGTGGCAGACCGGTCTGGGGACTAGGGCTGGGGTGCTTGTGAAAGACATAGGAATCATGCACAGTGCCTGGAAAGTTTGCGACAACATTAGTGTACAGGCCCCAGAGGTCCAGTTTTGCCTGCATATTGTTAGAATGCGTGTGGTTTCTGTTGCGGTGATTGTGTGCAGTGTCGGCAGGTGGCACAACTAGTACATGTGTGCAATCAATTGCCCCCAACACGTGCGGGAAGCCTGCTATGGTGTGGTTACCTTGCTTAGTCTCCAGCTGTTCCTGCACAGTGTGGTGAAGTGAAGCTGCAGGTGTAACAAGCTGAAATGAACCGTGATGCTTGCAGGTATGATAAACCCTGTATAATGAGACCGTAACAGAAAATCATGTGGTCGTAACTATCCTTTACTTTCCTACGAAGGTTACGACCACACAAACTTTTGTTACGCTCTTTTTGTGCAGGATGGATCATACCTGTAAGCATTCTGGTTTGTCCAACTGCAATACATTGTACCAGATTCGGTTTGTGACCATACTAACGCTTGACCATTGTCACCATTTATCCTACAGATTTCTGAATACAGACTTTCGGATTGGAATTTCCAGGATTATCTGCAGTTATTTGGATCCACAAGTTGCTGTGATGATGTTCCCTGTTGGTTATGTCACTCTTTGTTTGATGTTTTCGTGTTGTTAATATATGCTTTTGTAATAAAGTACTGTTATTCCACTACTATTGACTACTGGACTTCATGACCTGACACACACCCATTTCAGAAACCACATTCTTGGATCTGGAGAACGGAGGCACAAGGCAACGGCTGGGATTGGGGTTGATTGTGCAGGAATACTACGAAATGGGACAAGCATATGGTGCGGATACAGGGGCTTGCAGTTGCTTGTGTGGACATGCATCCAAGGAAGTTTAATAGGGCTGGCTGTGAAACTCCTCTGACTCTGGCAGTTGCTGGTTGAAAAGTACCAGAGGCCAACAGGTGCAGCACAGCCAGCAGCTTTGTCTGCAGGGGATGTTAGTTGTCCACTGTGTTGGTACCATCAACCTGTGGGAAATGTGGCAGTGTGCACCAATTTGAGAATGGGGCTATAATTCTTTTGCCCCTTTTACTGCGCTAAAGTGCAGATAACTCAGCGATAAGTCCCCACTGTTGGGTTATAGGGTGTCTCTAAAACAAGCTCTTGTGTTTATTAGGAGTTTGTTGTAGCTACATGCGAATCACAAGAAAAGAGTTAAAAAACAAGAAAGGTGAAAAAACAAGAAAAGTGGGCAGGTACAAACACCTTGACCCCCTTGGCCTAATCAGGGGGTCCCACAAGGACCCCCAGGGCCAAAAAAAACATTACAAAAAAAAGTGGTTGGGTGAGCGAATCCGGACGAGAAAATAAAATAAAACGATGGGGCATATTCTCAGGGACTTATCGACTAGTTATCTGCACTTTAGTGCAGCAAAGTGGCAAAAGAATTATCGTCCCATTCTCAACCTGGTGCAAACTGCCGATATCGGCAGTTTTCCAGCAATAGCTTCCCCAAAAAACAACGCCACGGATAACGCTAATGATATGCAGAGTAGGAGTTCCCGTGCAAACAAACAAGAAAGCACCACTTCCCAATATTTCCAACGACCTGCAAAATCTGAGATGCGATCCAAAAACAGGGGATAAGCCACGTTAGCATTAGGAATTTAACACCTACCTTTTACTGGTGTAAAGCAGGACAACTACCTACCGTATGAAAGGGAACCCAGCACAGAGCCACATCTGAAGACCAACACATGTTAGGAGCTACTGATCATGCAGCTCCAACAGCCAAGAGGGACACAATACCCACTGCCACCACCCCCAGGACCCCCCCGACTACCATTGAGGCAGCGCAGAACAAGACAGCGGATGTTCTGAAAACGGCATGTCCCCTCAGTCACACAATAGCTGAATGTTGGAAAGGAGGGAACTAATGTGAAGGAGACAAGTCACCCATGAATAAGAATGCACACAATGCCAAGTGTGGCTGTGATGTGCTAGGCAGACCTCACTATGCAGAGCACAGACCTCTCCATGTGGACATATACTGCTGGTGCTTGTAGTGTTGTGGACAGTGGACGTAACCATGTTACCTCAGGCAGTGGGGAAGATCTCGTCATGCAGCTGTGTCGTCCCTCTCTGTAAGCGTAAGAGGAGTGGGCTGATCCAAGGTACGCTACTCCAGCATAGAAGTGTAAATAAATAGGCCGGGCTCTGGGCGTGGTTCACTTCGGGGAAGGCCAACGCGTCTGCCAGGTCGGCCGTTCTCACCCTGCCACGAGGCCACTGGCGTGGCCGCCGGCCTCCTCAACACAGCCCCCTGTGAATCCAGCGACACAGCAAAGCAGAGTTATGTCTGTGCTGACTACTGCCTTCGATCTACACTGCGTATAGCAGGGCTCACAATTCAGATCGAGTCGCAATTGCAGATGACGCAGTGCACTAGGCAACAGACATTGCTTCCAGTGCGGCCTGCCCAGACCACGCATCATCGCAGGCTGCGCACCCGCTGAGTGTCACAGGTGCCACTAACTCAGTGCACCACAAGTCACCGCCACATGGCCTTATTGAGGCAGAATTCAGGAGGTAAAAGACATTGCTCTCAGTGCGGCCCGCCCGACCCATGCATCATCTCTGGCTGCGCACATGCTGAGTGCTTCAAGTGCCACTAACTATGCAGCTCAAGTCATCGAAACGTGGCTGTGGTCCCTTGCAGACAGCTGCCTTCAGCCTGCACTGTGGTCAGCAGGGCTCACAATTCAAATTCAGTCTTGCATCATTAATGGCAGAGTCCAGTAGGCAACAGACATTGCTTCCAGTGCGGCCCTCCAGGACGACACATCATCGCTGGCTGCGCACATGCTGAGTGCTTCAGGTGCCACTAACTCTGTGCAGCTCAAGACAATGCCATGTGGCTGTAGGCCCTTGCTGACCGCTGCCTCCAGCCTACACTGCAGACAGCAGGGCTCACAATTCAGATCAAGCCCCGATTGCAGATGACACAGTCCAGTAGTCAATGGACAATGCTACCAGTGCGGCCTGCCTGGACCACGCATCATCGCTGGCTGCGCACACGCTGAGTGCTTCAGGTGCCACTAACTCAGTGCACCACAAGTCACCACCATGTGGTCTTATTGAGGCAGAATTTATTAGGCCAAAGACAATGCTCCCAGTGTGGCCCGCCTGGACCACGCATCATCTCTGGTTGAGCACAAGCTGAGTGCTTCAGATGCCGCTAACTCTGTGCAGCTCAAGTGAACGCCACTTGGCTGTGTGGCCTTGCTGACCGCTGCCTCAGGCCTACACTGAGGCCAGCAGGGCTCACGATTAAAATGTAATCTTCATTTATTAATTGCAGAGTCCAGTAGGCAACAGACATGGCATCCAGTGTGGCCCGCCCAGACGACGCATCATTACTGGCTCCGCACACACTGAGTTCTTCAGGTGTCACTAACTCTGTGCAGCTCAAGTCAATACCACGTGACTGTGTGCCCTTGCTGACTGCTGCCTCCAGCCTACACTGCAGTCAGCAGGGCTCACAATTCAAATTAAGTCTTGATTCATTAATTCCAGTAGGCACCAGATGTTCCAACCAGTGCGGCCCACCTGGACCACGCATCATCGCCCTAGCTGACCGCTGCTTCCGACCTACACTGCAGACAGCAGGGCTCACAATTCAGATTGAGTTGTGATTGCAGATGACGCAGTCCAGTAGGCAACAGACATTGCTACCCGTACGGCCCTTCCGGACCACCCATCATCGCTGGCTGCGCACACGCTGAATGCTTCAGGTGCCACTAACTCTGTGCAGCTCAAGTCAATGCCACCTGGCTGTGGGCCCTTGCTGACTGATGTCTCCGGCCTAGACTGTGGACAGCAGGGCTCACAATTCAGCTCGAGTTGCAATTGCAGATGACACAGTCCAGTAGGCAACAGACATTGTTACCAGTGCAGCCCGCCCGGACCACGCATCATCTCTGGCTGCATACACCCTGAGTGCTTCAGAAGCCACTAACTCTGTGCAGCTCAAGTGAATGCCATGTGGCCCCTTGCTGACGGCTGCCTCCGGCCTACACTGCGGTCATCAGGGCTCACAATTCACATTAATTCTTGACTCATTAATTGCAGAGTCCAGAAGGCAACAGACATTGCATCCAGTGCAGCCCGCCTGGACGACGCTTCATCGCTGGCTGCGCACACGCTAAGTGTTTCAGGTGCCACTAACTCTGTGCAGCTCAAGTCAACGCCACATGGTTGTGGACCCTTGCTGACTGCTGCCTCTGGCCTAAATTGCAGTCAGCAGGTCTCCCACATATCCAATCCAATCCTGACCTGCAAGAACACGCCATCATCTCTGGCTGCGCACATGCTCACCTCTTCAGGTGCCACTAACTCTGGGCATCACAACTCATGGACCCTTTATGATTTACTTTTGTGCTGTAGACACAGGGCGCAACAATGTCACTTCAGGCAGAAGAAATATCCCAGAGGGACATTAACATTTTCTTCACATGAGCACGCTCATCTCTAGTGCCCCTTCCTCAGTGCACCACACGTCATGGACCATTTATGATAGAATCTTTTGTGTGTGATTTCAGATCTGGTGCCCCTACCTTAGTGTACCACAAGTCATGGACCCTTTATGATTGAAGCTCTGTGTGTAATCCGAAGATCACTGTTGTAGTTGTTACCAGCACCAACCATTCCCTATGGGCTGGCTTAACTTAAACTCACCCCACATGCATCCAGCACAGGTTTCACTGGACATGTGATCCTGGTAATAAAAAGGGGGCAGGCGCACGTGCCCATAGATAAACAACAAGCAAATGGAGAGACAGGAATGGAAATGATAAGAAAATGTATCAATACAACAAGACACAACACATGTCCTTCCTTGATGTGGAAAAAGTCCTTTTTCAATGAGTCTTCTTGACACGTTGATAAAAGTAGACAGCCAATATTCTCAATATAGGGTGATCAAAGAAACAGCCAAGAAACAGCCAATGCGTTTCGCCCGTTGCGGGCTTCCTCAGGGCAGATATTTTCGGATTAACTTGTGGTCACACTTTTTTCAGATTTATGAATACACACGCAAGGACGTAACTTGGACAAGATGGGAGTCCAAACTAAATTCCTTAAACAACCTAATATCTGTGTAAATCTTCCTTTTCCTTCAAAAGTGTTATTCGGTTGCGCGATTAGGGTGTAAGCGCGAAAAGTTTTCACGCGTAATTCGGTTGAAAAGAAACGGGAGTCGAGATTCTTTGGATGACATGGGGACGTTTTAATAACAGATGATCTATTGGGTGTGTTACCTCTCTTAGTTTATACCGTAATCGCGCGACCGAATAACACTTTTGAAGGAAAAGGAAGATTTACAAAGATTAAGAAATTTAGTTTGGACTCACATCCTGTCCAAGTTAAGTCCTCCACTTTTCTTGCTTTTGTTGCTACATACACAGGACACGTGTACCAACAAGCTTATTTGCGTGTGTATTCATACATCTGAAAAAAGTGTGACCACAGTTAATCAGGCCCTATGCACATTGACTGGGGTAGGTCTGGAAATGCTAATGAAGGATACCTTTACAGAATTGATGTTGCTTTTCCCCCAAACTGTCTTTGTATACGCTAACATATGCCAAAGACAGAAATGGAAGGGGTCAAATAAATAGTGTCCTCAGATTGAGAAAGCTAGAAAAAATTTCAATAAAGCTGTTTCTGCTTACCTCAGAGACCATAGGATGGGCTCCATGTATAACAACAATCTATGTTTCCATATGGATGGCATCTACAGAAGTAATAGAGTACACTTCACTGATCAAGTGTTTCTCAACAACCTGAAGATCTGCATCCCTTTTACATGTAGTTACAACAATCTCCCAATGAAAACAAGGGCTGATTTTAGAGTCACCCAATAACCCAACATTTAACCAATCTTTTAAAAAAAAATCGTAATTATTTTTGCTTGGAGCCGCGCACCCATCGCGCTCACACTAGGGGGCCACGCTGAGCGCCACGCTCGGGTCGTGACTCCAAACGTTGGTGAAAAAAAAATTGTCTACTTCCATTCATTTTTATTCGCCCCGGGGACACCATCCCCCGGGGCATCCCCAAATGTTTTACTTTTTTATTAAAAGGAGTGGTGCCAAGTGGCCCCCCTCATGGGCTATTTTGACCCCGGGGACCCCATCCCTCGGGGCATGGCCACTCGTTGGTGACTGTGAGGGGAGCCCTAATGCCCCCACAGTCCCGCCTACTCCCTGCCTCCTGCAGGAGCCGGCATTGCTTTTCCACAAGGGGAGCTGCTGACATGCAGTTCCCCTTGTGGAAAAGCAATCCTGCTTTCCTTCATTGAAGTGAGAGCAGATTTCCTGCTCTCGCTTCAATGAAGCAAAGCAGAGTTTGCTATGGCAGGGCGTGAGCTGCATGGCTCCCTCCCTGCCATAACCAACAGCAGTGTCCCGGGGGTGGGCACCCCTGGATATTGCAGGAGCTGGCCGTGGTGGGTGGCGGTCCCCAGGGCCACAATGGGCTCCAGGAGGGGGGGTAGCGCAGCCCCCTTTCAACATTTCTAAAGCTTTGGGGAGGTGGTGGTCCCCGGTGCGTGTGGCGCGTCTTCCCCCCACACACATATTTTTTATTTTAAAGCAGAGCCCCGGGGAGATGGTGGTCCCGGGGGAGACCGCGTACCCCTGCTTTTCTATCAAGGTATTTAAGCATAGGATTAGCACAGTGCCATCCATGCCTAGATATATTTATTTGTTATATTATTACATCTACCTACTTGTTCATTTGTTTAAGAAGAGTCCACCATTGCCCATCAAATGTCCACCCAACAGGAGGTCTTTCTGTTGCTTTATTATATGTGGCTTCTCGTTGTGGGGATAGCTAATGCATGAGATCCACCAGAGCTACGTGACAGATTACATGGGGATATATCTAATGATTGTATGTGTTTGCATTTTCTGCCATGGCTTGCTGACTTAAAATGTTCAGTAACATGACTTAGGCCCTGATTTAGAGTTTGGTGGGTGGGGACTCCATGACAAAAGTGATGGATTTCTGATCTGCCTTATTACAAATTTATCACAATGTAACACACTTGTAATAAGGTGGATGGGATTTCCATCACATTTGTGACAGAGAACACATCTAATCAAACTTTATATTAAGGCCTAAATATTGAAATTCATATAAAGAAGATGATATATCTCGAAAGAAATGTTCTCTCATAGACGCCTTGAAAGCACACACATCTGCGGTGGTCCTATTGGAACCAAGGGCCTATTTACGATGACAGTGGAACTGCCACAGACAGCCCGTCGATGGTGTTCCCACCGCCATCGTAATGAAGATTCCCGCCTGCTATATTAGGATGGCGAACAGATGGGTGGAAGTTGAAGAGACCGACTGTCACAGATCCAACAGGCTCAGGGAGCCCGTCGGACCATTGAAGGGAATTTCAATCCCTACAATGTTGGCGGTGCCTACCAGCCACCGCTGTAGGAATTATGATGTCCCTCCACTCCGGGTGTTTCAAGGCTGGTGGAAAGGAACATTGGGGGCCTGTAGCGGGCCTCCCTTGCTCCCTAGCCCTCAGTTTTGGGTTTACGTATCCCTGCACCATTTGGCAGAGTGCCTGCTATGTAGTGCTGGGGTATGTGTAATGTCCATTTTTTGTACTGCGGCGTGTGCTGCAGACCGCAGCACCCGCCACAATTCAAAATAATTGTGGCATGGAAGACATGGCTTGGCAGTTCGGGCTGGACTGTTCCCATGAGGCACAGGGTCAGACTGATTTGCATATAGCCATGTCTGAAGTGGGGTGGCAGAGTGGGCTAAAGAACGGTGATGGATTAAACCCAGATCTTCTGACTGGGTGTGAGTGTTTGATTGATTCAGATGCTCCGTCCATCACCACCCCCTTTTGTATCGCTTTTGGCTGCCATAAGTGTGGCAGGGTATGCTCAGACGTGAGTCCCTTGCTCACTTTGCCACTTGATTCAAGCAAGCCGGGCTGAGGACGGCTGGAATGCCAGAAACCGGTCCTCGGAAGCTTGTTTCCAGTCCAGGGAAGACATGGCTTGGCAGTTAGGGCTGGACTGTTCCCATGAGGCACAGGGTCAGACTGATTTGCATATAGCCATGTCTGAACTGGGGTGGCAGAGTGGGCTTAAGAACGGTGATGGATTAAACCCAGATCTTCTGACTGGGTGTGAGTGTTTGATTGATTCAGATGCTCCGTCCATCACCACCCCCTTTTGTATCGCTTTTGGCTGCCATAAGTGTGGCAGGGTATGCTCAGACGTGAGTCCCTTGCTCACTTTGCCACTGGATTCAAGCAAGCCGGGCTGAGGACGGCTGGAATGCCAGAAACCAGTCCTCGGAAGCTTGTTTTCGGTCCAGGGAAGACATGGCTTGGCAGTTTGGGCTGGACTGTTCCCGTGAGGCACAGGGTCAGACTGATTTGCATATAGCCATGTCTGAACTGGGGTGACAGAGTGGGCTAAAGAACGGTGATGGATTAAACCCAGATCTTCTGACTGGGTGTGAGTGTTTGATTGATTGAGATGCTCTGTCCATCACCACCCCCTTTTGCATCGCTTTTGGCTGCCATAAGTGTGGCAGGGTATGCTCAGACGTGAGTCCCTTGCTCACTTTGCCACTGGATTCAAGCAAGCCGGGCTGAGGACGGCTGGAATGCCAGAAACTGGTCCTCTGAAGCTTGTTTCCGGTCCAGGGAAGACATGGCTTGGCGGTTCGGGCTGGACTGTTTCCATTAGGCACAGGGTCAGACTGATTTGCATATAGCCATGTCTGAACTGGGGTGGCAGAGTGGGCTTAAGAACGGTGATGGATTAAACCCAGATCTTCTGACTGGGTGTGAGTGTTTGATTGATTCAGATGCTCCGTCCATCACCACCCCCTTTTGTATCGCTTTTGGCTGCCATAAGTGTGGCAGGGTATGCTCAGACGTGAGTCCCTTGCTCACTTTGCCACTGGATTCAAGCAAGCAGGGCTGAGGACGGCTGGAATGCCAGAAACCAGTCCTCGGAAGCTTGTTTTCGGTCCAGGGAAGACATGGCTTGGCAGTTCGGGCTGGACTGTTCCCATGAGGCACAGTGTCAGACTGATTTGCATATAGCCATGTCTGAACTGGGGTGGCAGAGTGGGCTAAAGAACGGTGATGGATTAAACCCAGATCTTCTGACTGGGTGTGAGTGTTTGATTGATTCAGATGCTCCGTCCATCACCACCCCCTTTTGTATCGCTTTTGGCTGCCATAAGTGTGGCAGGGTATGCTCAGACGTGAGTCCCTTGCTCACTTTGCCACTGGATTCAAATTCAAGCAAGCCGGGCTGAGGACGGCTGGAATGCCAGAAACCGGTCCTCGGAAGCTTGTTTCCGGTCCAGGGAAGACATGGCTTGGCAGTTCGTGCTGGACTGTTCCCATGAGGCACAGGGTCAGACTGATTTGCATATAGCCATGTCTGAACTGGGGTGGCAGAGTGGGCTAAAGAACGGTGATGGATTAAACCCAGATCTTCTGACTGGGTGTGAGTGTTTGATTGATTCAGATGCTCCGTCCATCACCACCCCCTTTTGTATCACAATTCAAAATAAGACATTGCGATGGCCGTGGTGGCAGTCACATCCTAGTTAGGCTGGGAGACCACCTACTTGTATGCATAATATTTTCATTCTCATTTTAACAAACTCATGTAAGAAGGCCACCAGTGAGGCACAGGCATCTGTGGCACCCATCTTTGAAGGGCTTCGAATGGAGTTGTTAAAATAATACAGACGCATATAGAGGTAACTCTACCCTTGCATCTGCATGCATTCTTGCAGGCGGCGCTCTCCAAATAGGCAGAAACATTTTAAGATGGAAGCCAGCCGGTAGTGCAGTGTATGAAAGTGGAGTATAACGTGGTGCGATGGTCAGACCTCACCATGTAATACTATCAGAATACCCCAAAGATGATCCTTGGATTAACACTACTAAATTTTTAGCTCAGTCCTGCTAGAATAGAAAAGAGCAGTCAGGCTTTACTAAAGGAACATGTGTTAAGCATTTCAGAGTACCAACATGGACAATAAGTAATTGAGACGATTAAAAGAATCTACTATCAATTTATGTACAAAGAGTGTATTTTATCTTAATTTAGACATCAAAATTAACAGTATAGCATACATATAACCGGAGTTATAGATTTTTGAAGTAATATAAAATCAGTGCCAAATAATACAATGAAAGTGTAACATTGTGGTAAATGGAAAAAAACACTAGTGACAATTGGTCACTTGCAAGTCGAGTTACTTCGTAACCTTGTTGGGTAAAGGTGATGCAGGTCCCAGGACCAAGCCATGAGAAGTCATTTCAATTTGACCTGGCCTGTGGAGCCCTCTACAGAGTAGTCCTGGCTGTCTCTTGTGTTGAATGGGAGCCATAGGGGAGCTGATTTTACTGCAGAAGGGGTGCTGCGAGGGATAAAGATGCAAAAACACAACAATGGGGCCACTGTTGATGTCAGATGATCCTTCTAGGTGCAGCTTTGAATGTAGGGTCATTCTGGATTGGCAAGCAACAAGCCTTGTCAGCGGTAAGTGGAGCAGAAAGTAACTTCAACGTCCAGTGGTCCAGGGGGACGCGGTAGCTGCCTGTAACTATATGGAAGGCAGGACTACAGTTTCCACAATGCACTATACCATCTGGATTTGGTTCATCCCTTGGAGGCCTGAATAGGCAGCGATTCTTCGAAACTGGAGTGTTGGTTTACCTGCAGTCTGCAGAGGACTAGTCCCACTAGCTTAGGGGAGTTCCAGGGTGCTCCAGGCTTACACAGGGGTCCCTCTGTCTTTGGGAACTGAGAGATAACCTAGGACGAGTCTCTTATCACTTATAATGTCCTTTAATGGCATAGGGCACTGTAGGGTCATATAAGATTGCACTTACATGTACACACCTTTGATATAAGACACCCTGGCTTGTGGGCTTCAGGAGGCCTTCCTTAAGGGTAACTGGCACATATCAGAAATAGTGCATTGACTTTGCCATACATGGTGAGGGCAAAGACAAGTTTGGGCAGTTAACCCTGCTCCTGGATATCCCTGGGTGTAGTGTGCGTAGTAGCGCTACGCATAGCTACGTGAAGTGCACTTCGCACTACGCAAGCTACGCCAACTGCATAGTGCGGAAGGGAAAATGTTGTTCGAACTGATTGCACAGTGCCGGAAGCTTGTCCGCACTGTGCAATCATTGCAAATGGCATCATGCACAGTGCAAGTGGTTGTTTTCTGCCGCTCGAGTAGATTTGTACTCGAGCAGCAGCTTTCTCAACGCGGACTGGTAATTTCTCATCACGAGCGGTTGTGAGCATACGCAACCACTCTCAATGAGAAACTTGACCTCCCCTCATTGAGAACTCACCGGGAGGTTTATTTTCCACGCTTACAATTGGCAACTCGATATTGCTGATCGCGAACGAGGAAACAGTCTTGCCGGGATGTTGATTTTACTCGCTTGCGGTCCCCAAATTGACGTTGAGGACCGCGAGCAAGCAAAACATGTCAGTTACGCTATGCGTTTTTGCACTGTGCTACGTGCAATTCGCGTAGTGCGTAGTAGCTCAAACTACGCACATGCTCCGCGAGCGTAGCGTAGTCCTATGCCCAGGGTTACTCCTGCTGTCTTGCAATGGGGTGGGGAGTTGGGAGAGGTGATCATTCAAAAAGGTTACTTTCCTACATGCAGAATATATATGCAAATACATCAAGTGGAGAGTATTCCAAGCAGGGATGAATGGGAGAACAACAGAGCAGGAGGAATTTTTTAAGAGATTAAAGAGATAAGGAGGGGCATGGGAAGCAAAGGACCAGCTGGAAGCTCTGTGGGGTTCAGGGGACAGCATGGAGATTAAGGCAGGGGAATGAAGAGGAAAAACAGCAATCAGGGTAGAAAGCAAGAAAAGATATGCAATTATGAATACTACTTTTTGTAAAGAGCAGTCTGGTGGATTGAGATGGCCTGGTGGATTTCGAACCATTGACACTGAAGAGTTTCAATGAAGGGTCTGCTTTCTTTAACCAAGATGCTCTGTGGAACACATAGTAATACAGAGAAATTCAAAGACCAATAATAAAATTGATGGGGTGGCATGGCCAACAACCGACTGTGAGGAGATACTAGCCTTATGGTGCGAGAGCGGCACCGAAGGCAGCAGCGACGAGGTGAGGCCTGCATGCATGGGCTGCTCCCTGGCAAGGCCCGGTGATGAGGGAACAAGCGAGAAGACAGAAATAGCTGCTTTGGCTCGGGAGCTCTAGATAAGTCTCCGGTGAGGGAGCGTTTCTGCAACGGAGGCAGGCGCGGAGGTGGGAGAGTCAGCTGCAGCAAGATGAGACAAACCACTGCTTGCCTGAAGCAAAGGTACCTGACGATTGAGAGGGGCACCGCTGAGAGGGAGAGGGTGGGGGTGACCTCCTAACATGACTTGAAGGTACTGGAGGGGGGAGGCCCTAAAATCGAGGCAATAAGTGGCTTTTGCAGAACAGTGAGGCAGATTTGAGGTGCTGCTTAGTGATCAGGCTTGGACCCCCCCATGCTCTTTCCTCTCCCCTGGTTGCCTGATTCATCTGTGAGACTGCCTCAATTGTTGGAATGAGGCAAAGACTGGCCCTGACTTGCACCCTGGAGCATATGTGGGGTGGATAGGGGTGAAGCCTCAACACCGGTATGTTCTTTGTGCCTCAAGAGTCAGCCCCAGCCCACACTGCCTGAATAATATCATTGTCTCTCTTCCTGGCTGGGGCCCTGGCCCCGGCCTGGACTTTCCCCTGTCCTGTTCTCTCCCCTGGGTGCCTGACTCAACTAAAGGGCCACCCCAATTGGGACATTGAGTCAGAAGCTGGCCCTGGCTTGCACTTCGGAGTGTGTCTAGGACATTTGAAAGTGAAGCCTCAATTTGTCCACATCCTTTGTGTCTTGAAGATTGGGCCCAGTCCACAGGGTCTGAATACCAGCATCGTCTTTCCCCAGGCCGAGGGCCTCGCCCTTCTCTAAGGTTAAAGGGTAACCAACCCAGCAAGAAGATGTCGGGGAGCAAAGGTGCGCACGCTACGCACTTATCACAGCTAGACATGTTTGCCCATGCTAAGTCCGACCCCCAGGGAATATCACCAGAGGAACAGATGGCACCTTCTCCAGACCCCGTTGATACCCCTACTTCGCAAGATATAATGACAGCTGTCCAGGGGGTTTGTACAGCGCCGGAGGAAAAGATAGATACAGGAGCATCAGAAGTCCCCCTGATGCACGCGGATCTTCGAAACCTTGGCTCCCACGTCAAATCTGCTGAAGATTCCACAGTTACCTTGCAGACCTCTGACAAAACATTGGACGGGCAGGTCCACACTCTGCTAGCCACTATGGCTGCACTGGAAGCAAGAGTTGAGGATTTCAAAGGATGTTCCAGGAGAAACAACATCAGAATTGTATGAACAAAACCTGGGCACACGTATTACATTCAACAGTTGATACAATATTTCAATTCGCCAGCCAACACGTGTTTTGTCAACAGGTCAGGCAGTGCCTGTGACTCTTCAGGGCTTGGATTGCGTTGAAGTGGTATCGAAGGTCCGGTGATACTTCCAACCCGGAGTGCGGGTATCAGGACAGCCGCACTTAAGAGAGGGGTGGTACTACACTACTTGAAATGACAACTACCGGATGTAATCTTTCTACAGGAGACTCATTTGCAGGGGACATCATATGGTGTACTGAATAGACAGGGATGCAATCTAGTCACACACGCAGGCTATACTAGAGGGTTGAGGGAAGTGGGCATCCTCCTCCGAAACACATTCCCCTTTATTATTCAACACATCTCACATGACCCACAGGGACGTTTCGTGGCGATCTCTGGATACTGGGAGGTGCGTCTATTTAACATTATTTCTCTTTACAGCCCCCTAGACACCATGCAGTGGCATTGGAAGATATGCGTTCACCTATTGTTAAACTGCTGCAGAGGGACCTAGTCATTGGAGGTGACTGCAATGCAGCAATCGATGGGGAGTGTGATAGATGGCCTGCTCGGGACTGTGACCCCTCAGGGAAATTATTAGCGGCACTTGACCTTATAGACATTTGGCTAACACACAACCAAAGCATTAATCAATTTACTTTCCACTCTGGAGCACACAGTAGTCTCTCACACATAGACTATATATTCGGACTGGCAGACTACTCTCAATCGTTTAGTGGTCTGGTTCCACCCCAACACGGAATCTCGGATCATTCCCCCATTTTGGCGGTCTATGGTGAGAGATTGAGCCTGATGGGCTGCGTTGTCCAGCTTGATCCTTGGTTTCTGAAGATATAGCGCATAAAAACTGACTTAGAAAAGACCACAGAGCAATACTTTTGGGAAAACGAAGGTACTGTGGAGTCGACCCAAATCCCCTGGGAGGCCTTTAAGGTGGTGCTATGAGGTCAGTTCATTGCTTCAATTGCAGGTCTCAAAAAACAAAAGGTGGCGCGCTTGGAGGAATTAGAGAAGGAACTCCACTGCCTTGAATCTGACCTGATAGCCACAGATCCGCAGGCAGTTAGACATAATCTAAGTATCAAAAGGAAAGAATGCAGGGACACTCTTGAGGATGCAACGAAACTCAGATATGGAGCAACCCTGCATTGCCTATATGAAGTGGGAGATAAATCAGGAAAGCTGTTAGCCTGGTTAGACAAGCGGGAGGCAGCGTCTAGGTGGATACTTGAAATTTCCATGAAAGAGGGAACTCCTACTCAGAACAGGCAGGGCATAGCAGACAACTTTGTGGCATACTATGCGGAATTATATACACCGTCACCAAGTGTAAAGGCAGACTCAGCTTTTGAACTATTGTCCACCCTCAATCTCCCAACGTTACACTGGAAGACATGGCCCTACTTAAATCAGACCTCACCTAGAACGAAGTGACGCAGGCCATCAGATCCTTGAACTCAGGTAAAGCAATGGGTCCCAATGGTCCTCCCATTGAATTATACAAATTAATAGCATCTAGGATCGCTGAGCTTCTGACTCGAGAACAACAACAACACAAACTCCACCACCCTGATCCACAACCTAGCCAAACCTCGGACTCAGACAACTCGTCATAACACCCACCCACTCCGCCGGCCACACGCTTGATCCCATCTTCTCTGCAAGCCCCCACGTCTCCTTCAACCACATCACTGAACTCTACTGGACTGACCATAGCTGCATCCACTTCACCTTCCGAAAAACCACCAGGCACCACCGCACCCAACAGATTCCTCACCGCTGCTGGAGCAAAGTCACCGAAGACCAGCTAACCACACCCTCGCCCAGAGCCCATCCGCCACCCCCACCGACCCGGACACCGCCGCCTGCAACCTCAGACAGTGGACGACGACTGAGACATCACCCTCGCCCGTTCAAGAAACCCTCCAACAGTCAGACCAGCAAGAAAGCCAGCTGGTTCACTGATGACCTCCAGGCCTCCAAGCAAACCAGCCGAAAGCTAGAGAAGAACTGACTCCATGAACGAACACCGGACAGCTACTTATCCCACAAGAACGCCACCCGCAGACACCATCACCTCACCAGATCCGCCAAAAGGGCCTCCTCCAAAGACTGCCTAGACAACATTGCACACAACAGCAAAGAGCTCTTCAACATAGTGAAGGAACTCTCCAACCCCAGCTCCAGCACCAAAGACATCCCACCTTCGCAAGACCTGTGCGACTCGCTGGCCACCTTCTTCCATCGCAATATCGCAGAGATCCATGACAGCGTCAACGCCACGACAGCCCCAACAACCACTGAGACCTCTGCTCCCACGACTGCTATCTGCACCAACCGCCTGCTCTCTTGGACCAACAACAACAATGACAACATCATCAAGATCATGAACACCATCCACTCAGGATCTCCGTCAGACCCATGCCCACACCACATCTTCAACAAAGCCAGCACCGCCATTGCACCTAATCTCCGGAAAACCATCAACATTTCCTTAGAGACAGCTACCTTCCCGGAGAGGTGGAAGCATGCTGACATCAACCCCTTACTCAAGCAACCCAAGGCAGACCCCAAGGACCTCAAGAACTTCCAGCCCATCTCCCTGCTCCCGTTCCCGGCGAAGGTCATCGAGAAGACAAACAACTCACCCGCTACCTTGAGGAGAACAGCATCCTGGACATGTCCCAGTCCGGGTTACGCAGCAACCACGGCACCGAAACTGCCCTTATTGCCACCACCGATGACATCAGGACCCTGCTAGACAACGGAGAAACCGCGGCCCTTATCCTCCTGGACCTGTCAGCCACCTTCGACACGGTCTGCCACCACACACTAAGAACACGCCTCCACGACGCCGGGATCAAAGAGAAGGTCCTGGACTGGACCATCTCCTTCCTCACCAGAAGAACACAGAGCGTCCGCCTTCCCCACTTCGGCTCCGAAGCCACTATGATCATCTGCGGAGTACCTCAGGGCTCATCCCTCAGCCCAACGCTGTTTAACATCTACATGGGACCGTTTGCCCACGTCGCCCGAAAGCATGACCTCAACATCCTCTCTTACGCCGATGACACCCAACTGATCCTCTCCCTCACCGAGGACCCTGACACCGCCAAAACCAACCTCCACGAAGGAATGAAGGCCGACGCGAATGAATAAGGAACAGCCGACTGAAGCTGAAATCGGACAAGACGGATGTCCTCATCCTCGGATCCACCCCTTCAGCATGGGACGACTCCTGGTGGCTGCCCGCATTGGGTACACCTCCAACACCAACCGACCACGCACGCAACCTAGGGGTCATCCTCGACTCCACCCTCTCCATGACCAAGCAGGTCAACGCCGTCTCTTCCGCCTGGTACAACACCCTCCGCATGCTCTGCAAGATCTACAAGTGGATCGCCACCAAAACAAGAAGAACGGTCACCCAGGTCCTCGTCAGCAGCAGGTTGGACTAGGAAAAAGCCCCCTATGCAGGAGCCTCGTCCAAACTCCTGAAACGGCTTCAACGCATCCAGAACGCCTCTGCTCGCCTGATGCTCAACATCCCTTGCTGCAGCCACATCACACCCCACCTGAGAGACCTGCTCTGGCACTCAACAACACAGGACCAGCGTACCTCAACAGATGACTCAGCTTCTACACCCCCACCCACCAGCTCCGCTCCACCAACCTCGCCCTTGCCACAGTCTCCTGCATACAAAGAGCGACCTCTGACGGCAGATCGTTCTCCCACCTCGCCGCCAAGACCTGGAACACAGTCCCCATTCACCTACCGCAGACCCAAGACCTGCTGACCTTCAGAAGACTCCTCAAGACCTGGCTTTTCGTGCAGTAGCAGCATTCCCCTCCCCCCAGCACCTTGAGACCCTCATGGGTAAGTAGTGCACTTTACAAATGCTATGATTGATTGATTGATTGATGGTCGCAAAACGCAATTTAGCAAGAAAATGGGGTACAGATTCTAGACCAACCCTGAGGGATTGGGAAGAGGATATGGATAGGTGTATGCAAGCGGAGCGGGTTGTCTATGAGAGTAGGGGGTGCCTCCAAGGGTAGTCCAAAGTCTGGGGAAACTGGAATACTGACAGAGGGATGCTGTGTCCCCCCGTCCAGGTACCAACTAAGCAGGAAGAGGAATGACTCTGTGTGGAGATGGCAGAGCCCAAGTCCTGCCAATTGTTATTTAGTATTGCCATGGTTTTCCACCTGTAAAAATTAAATGCTGCAGCTCTGCTTTCTGCCTATAATAAAAAGTTACAAAAATAAATAATGAAATTGATGATTTGTAACTGAGCTCTAACTGATTCACATACATGTATGATGTTTTTCTGCAGGTGCAGAATAACTACTCCTACTAACTACAAGAACCTAAAAGGAATGCCAGCCATAGTACATGCTCCCATAGAAAAATGTGAGGTGGTGTTAATCACTGCACCCCATGGCAGGCACCTCTAGGTGTTTGCCACAGGGTGCAGGGATTAGCAGGTCATCAACCGGAGGCCGCCAAGAAAAGGGGGCCCTGCTAGGGGCCCCCATAATTGCTCCCTGACAGGCTTTCCATGTCGGAAAGCCCGGCATGGAAAGCCCGTCAGAGACTTAGGGGCTCATTAGGATTGTGGTTTTCCCGCATCCTCCGGGCCGGCGGAAGCCACCGCCGGCCCGGAGGATGCGGGAAAACCGCCGGGGAGGCACAAAAGACCCACCGCCAAATTAGGATGGCGGTGGGTCTCAGAATCGGTCCGCAGCTTTTCCGCCGCGGTCGCCTTCCGACAGCGGCGGAAAAGCTCTAACATGGCTGGCAGTGTCTATCAGACACCGCCAGCCATATTAGGATGGCGGAAAACTGATGCCTTTCCGCGGCGGCTTCTCCGCCGTAGAAAGGCATATGGAGATTTCATTGGGGGCCCGTTGCGGGCCCCCAGGGTGACGGGGGGGTGCACATGGGGGGTACCTATGGTACCCCCCTGCATTTGCGTGCACAGAGCGGCAGGCACCGCGCGGTGCCTGCCGCTTTGTGCATGCAAATGCGAAGCATGCATATTTAACCTTGCGGCGGGTGCTGCTTCAAGCAGCATCCGCCGCAATGTTAAATATTGAGGATGTGACCGCCAGGCTGGCGGTCACATCCTAATTGCACTGGAGGGACCGCCGCTGCCCCTGCGGACGGTCCCTCCCCCTCTAGGGTGGCGGACGGACGCAAGTCCATCCGCCATCCTAATGAGCCCCTTAGTATCGTAATCCCAAGGGCAGAAAGGCCGCACTTTGGGATTAAGGGATGGCCTCCTACTGCCTGATGGGTTGAGCCCATCGGAAGCCAGCCGGAATGACTGGCTGTTTTCAATTCCAGCTGGCAGATTCATAATCAGCTAATCAGAATTTAAACTGAATGCCATCGTAATAATCCCCTGAGTATTTAGTGCACTTCAGGTCATATCAATTTCCTATTGACATGTTTTCTTGAGAATGAAATCCCAGAGGCATATTGGAACTACAAACTAGAACCTATAAAAAATGTAATGTATGTATTAATGAATGCACCACATAAATAAGAGTGTCCATTCTTGATATATGTCTCCTTTTATTTACTTCAAAATATATAAGGCTGAGTTGACCCTTGTTATGCTCAATGAAATAAACATTGATTTTTCCAGTGAGTGCTTTACCTATGGATCTTCCTTCCCTGCAGCAAGATTTTCTGGCCTTCTGTATAAATACAAGACCCAGGATGGACATCTGGCACACAAACGCCAGTATTTTTGTATCTGACAGATTTGACATAGCTGTACAAAGAGGTTTCAAAAGTCACTAAAACTACTTGTCTCCTTTGGGAATGTGTGACAAAGGCACCTTCTCTGAATTGTGGACAATTTGTGATAAAAACAATACTAATGAAATGGAAATGATTTGAAATACGGCAATGAATGAAGCATTCCATACTTGCAGAAAAAGTGTAATTGATGCTTGCAATAATTTCAACAATTTGTAAGGAGGAAATGGACTGGGAGTTCAAGAATACAGATACATTAAAATGCCAATAAAATCAGCTTACAAAGAAGTATGTCTATTGGAAAAAATATTCTAGACAAAGTAAGTTGGGTTGTAAAAACACTAGCACCTAGGTTTAAAGGTTTTGCAAATAAAATATTTTTAATCTTTAGAGATTCTTTTGTTTTAGTGAATACAAAATATATAACAATGTCTATGCTTCCATGGAAAGACAAATTGAAATCACTGTTAGGTCCTAATTGCTTACAGAGTTCAAGGTTAAAAACCATCTTTTGTCAGTGGCAAGTGAAGATAGCCCTATTTTATTCACAAATCCTAATCCCCTCATCAAAATGAACCCTCCCAGCCTGAGCATACAACCCGTACCATTAACATTTCAGAAGTGTTAGAAATTGGGTTTCTGGTGGCTGAGGTATGGACCTCATCCAAGGAGGAACCACAGTCCTAATCAGCGTAAATCAACAACACATCATAAATTAGCCTGTGCTCACCCTCTGGTAGCTTAGCACAGAGGAGTCATGCTTAACTTAAGAGGCAATGTGTAAAGTATTTGTGCAATACATCAAACCGTAACATAGTGAAAACACCACAAAAGACTCCACACTAGTTTAGAGAAAAAGTTTATATTTTTATGAACAAAACAAGACCAAAGCTACAACAATCCAATAAGTATAATCAGAATTATGACGTTTTAAAGATTAAACAAATCTGTAGTGCTAGGAAGTTTAAAGCGTCTACCGGGGCTATCTGGTCATGTTAGACTGGGGTGAATCCAAAAGTTCAGGCCGACCATCATGGAGCATGGGTTGGATACCGGGACCAGCATTGGCCCGCTAAAAAGCACATTACATGTGTCGCAGACGGAGCAGAATGCGGGAAGCAAAAGGTGATGCATTATCGTTGAAGCACAGGATTGAAGGCGATGTGTTGGCGCTGAGCCATGCAGAGTCATATATGCATTGGAAACTGGAGACAATGTGCCGTACAGTTGACGATGCAGTGTCCATGATTTTCGCATCAGAGGTGATGAATCAGCGTTGAGGGAGAGGCACTGGTTCCTATTGGCGCAATGGTGCAATGCATGGGTTCTGGTTGTAGCAGCACATTATACCCACTTCCAAGGGCCCAGGACTGGTTTGGCCTTACTTGGCAGAGCAGGACTTGCAGCAAGCAAAGTCCAGGTGCTGCTGCAGGATGAGGTGAAGTCTTTCATGTCCCTGAAACTTAGAACAGGGGGCAAGCCAGCATGCCCTTGGAGTCACCCTGGGTTCAAGTGAGATGGATCCAGTCCTTCCTCAGTTAGGGCAGAGGGTAACTAGCAGCAAGGGGGTATACAGCCCTTTGTGTGGGAACAGGACATAACCCATTCAGGTGTGTTAGCTCCTACCTCCCATCCTGCCCAGGTTGACCCCTCAGGATGTGGATGGCCACTCTGCCAAACCTAAGCTCCCTTTGCGTTTGGCTGTCTAGAGGGAAAGCTCAAAGTTCAGCTGTCAACCACCCCAGACGTGTCTTGCGGACAGGCTGAAGGCACAAAGACCTAAGAGCAGAAAAATGCCATCTTTCGAAAAGTGGCATATTTAAAAGGGTGATGATAAATTTGACTTTACCAGTAAAGAGGATTTATCATTACCATTCCAATGATATAAAACATAATAGTCCTTTTAAATCAGGAATTACAGCTTACAAAGTGTAATAAGGAATTGCAAATGTTAATCTATGATTAGTAAAAACAAATTTGGATGTTTTTCACTATTAGGACATGCAAAACGTAAAAGTGCATGCCCTCAGTTTTGATTTCACAGCACCCTGCCCTATGGGCTATCTAGGGTCTGCCTTAGTGGTGACTTATATGAAAGAAAAGGAGTGTTTAAAGCTTTACACAGGGTTTAAATGCCAAGTCGACATGGCTGTGTACACTGCACACACAGCTTTTGCAGTGGCAGGCATGAGACATGTTTAAAGGGCTACTTGTATGGGTTGCACAATCAGTGCTGCAGGCCCACCTGTAACATTACATTTACAGGCCCTGGGCACATGAAGTGCACTCTACTAGGGACTAATAGGTAAATTAAATCTGCCCTGTATGGGAAATAAGCATCCTTGGACCGGTTTTGGGGTATTACCCCATATCAGCCAGGCTAGCTTGACGAATAATGAGGGGCGAAACCCCGAAACTGGCCCCAGGATGCTTGTTTTCAGTCCAGAGAGGACCTGGCCTGGCAGTTTGGGCTGGACTGTTCCCATGGGGAGCAAGGTCAAGACTGATTTGCATATGACTGGGTTTAAGCTGGAATGACATGGGGAGCAAGCAAACAATGGATTTAGGCCCAGATTTCCACACTGGTGTGAATGTTTGACATTGTTCAACATTCTGCCCCTCAATTGTTCTTTGTGCATTTGTCACCCTGAATGGGACGGATATGCCCAGATGTGGGCCATGTGCTCTCCATGCCACTGGAGTCAAGCTAGCCTGGCTGATGAGGGGTGAAACCTCGAAACCACTCCCAGGGGACCCAGTTCTCTGTACTGGGGTAAATGTTTGACATTGTTCAACATTCTGTCTATCAAATGTTCTTTTTGCATTTGTGCAGCTGAAAAGATCACCGCAGCACGAGTCCTGAGCAATGTGTCTCCAAAGCCTGAAGGACACACACTGACTCCGACGCAGGTCCTGCTGTGCAGCGGAAGAAATTGACACATTGGCTGCTCGTGGCTGGAAATTAGATGCAGCGTCTGTTTCACCATATCGACCCCAGCACATCTGGATTTTAAACGCATCGCACCTGTGCACCAAGTTGTTCATCAACATAGTCCAGTAGTAAGGAACCAAGGCCGCGTGTATGGACACTGACTCATCACCTACTGTCGCAGTATGGAATCAACGCATCACCTCCCTTGGCAGTAAGGAATCAACGCATCACTTCCCCTATGTGGCAGTTAGGAATCGACACATCACATCCCCTGACAGTAAGGAATCGACGCATCAGCTCCTCTGACAGTAAGATATCGATGCATTGCTTAGTTTTCCAGGGCTTCCTCTCCACAGCGTCTGTTTTCATCTTTGATTTTGACGCATTACAGGAATTTTTTTTAAAAGTGACGCATCCATAGATTCCTATGTACTGAACTGTTTTTAACCTTTTAAAAGTGATATCTTTGCTTGCATATGTTGGATTTTTTTTGTTTTGTTTTATTCAGATAAAGATTGGTAATTTTTCTAAGCTGGTGTGGTGTTCATATGTAGAGTTTTCACTGTGTAACTGTTTGTTTATGGGCAAATGCTTTACACATTGCCTCTGAGATAAGCCTGACTGCCATGCCGAGCAAATAAGGGGGTGAGCAGTGGTTATGTTAGGTGTGTAACTCCCTTACCCTGACTAGAATAAGGGTCCCTGCTTGGACAGGGTGCAAGCCACTGCCAACTAGAGGTGACAATTTCTAACATTGGTGTTCAGCGGTGAAGATAGGACTTGTGTTTGTGCATAAAGTGACTGGTGTATACTACTACCGGAATGCAGACCATTACGCAAACACATGCTGTTTTTTCTTTTACCGCGTTGAGTTTGCATACATTTTGAGCTTTCTACAACAAACATGTCTCAGTCTAGAGAGTCATTAGTTGCCCCTGCAGATTTAATTTTTGCAGGGACCAGAGGGTCCATTTCAAAGACATCTCTAAAAAGGAGATTCTTCAAAAAGGTGCTGAAAGCTAGTGGGTGCTCTGAGGATCCTGTTGAGGAGGTGGAAGAAGAAAACTTGCATGAGGACGTACTGATGACTCATCATCTGCCTGGGGGGGAAGGTGCCCTCCAGCGCAGGAATCAGTGTCTCATCTAAGGGTCTGTCCCCAGAGGAGGTGGATGACAGGTTGGATGCCAGGAGGCATGAGTTGGAGCTGAACATGCTCAAATTGGAAAGGGAGCTTCAGTTGGGGGGCGCCAAGCTTAAAATAGAAGAGAAAAAGATGATTTTGGATCAATAATTGGATCTAAGGGAGCTGGATTTGTAGTCCAAGTCCAGCACCGTTGTGGCAGCGTTTCTTCAGTAGACTCAGAAGGAAAGATACATATACCAAAGGAGGTAGTGAAGGATTATATTGTGGGGTATGACACTGACCAGTGGGTTAGGGGCTATGAGGTAGCTTTAAATGCACACAGAGTTCTTTAGAGTGATAGGCGGGGAAAGGTCACTGGAACCACTTCACTGTTGAGGGGAGTGACACCTTGTTGGCCATTGTCCTAGAGGATCAGATGAAGTACCATGAGATGAAGGAAGCCTTGGTCAGGAGGTGTGGTCTCACCCCAGAGAGTTACAGGGTTAAGTTTAGGGGGAGTACTACATTTGGTTCACAAACATGGGTTGAGTATGTGGATTTCTACTGCAGAGCACTGGATGGTTAGGTGAAGGGCAGTGGGGTAACTGAGTATCAAGGGCTCTACAATTTCATTGTATGGGAATACTTGTCCAAAATGTTGTTTTCCAGAGTTGCACCAGCACCTGATTGATAGCAAGCTTACTGACCCCAGGCAGCTTGCTAAGGAGGCGGACTGCTAGCTCATCACCAGGGTCCAAAAAAAGTTTGTACATGGGAGACTCTGCCAAGGTTGGGCAGGGTCCCTAACAGGAGAGTGTGAGGGACAAGGGTAAACAGCAGAGGTTCTCTAAAAGGCCCCAAACTAGTGCCCAGGGTAAAGATTCCCATCCCTCAAGTGATAAAAAGCATGGAACTCTTCAGGGAAGCCTGGAGAGAGGGGTCCCAGGAAATGTTGTGCTTATGATCAGGAGGGTCACATGAGAGGAGTCCCCAAGTGTCCCAAATGGGCGCAGCCCCCATCAGTGGGAAGTCACCAGTGATGGCTAATGTAGCGCTTGGGGACGAGTTGGTCCCAGGAGGGTGTGGGGACCTAGCTTAGATGACCCATGTCTCACCAGGGGACAGTGAGATGGTCCAGAGAAACATAAGGCCCGATAACACTAGAATGTACAGAGGGTAGAGGCTCTAAGAGACATAGAAACCAGTGTGACTACTGTCAGGTGTCACCTGGTGTCTGAAGAGCAAGTGGTCCGTGATGTACTTCACCAAATTGTGGCAGTA
The DNA here is from genome assembly GCF_964261635.1 of Lissotriton helveticus. Lineage (NCBI taxonomy): Eukaryota > Metazoa > Chordata > Amphibia > Caudata > Salamandridae > Lissotriton > Lissotriton helveticus. Next base: position 403,912,803 of record NC_136073.1, read on the forward strand.
GAAAATAGTGAGCACTTCTATAAAGTGGCTTAGGTTCCCTTTGACTGGAGGGGGAGTCTCAGGTTACTTGAGAGTAGCAGTGAGCCCATCCATGCCTGTGGATTGACTGCTGGGGAATGACCTGGAGCATTCTGCCTGGAAGGAGGCAGAGCTCAGGTTACACTTGGCGATGTTAGGGTTGCTTGAGTGTGCCTACATGACCACACAGTCCATGGCAATCCCGAGTAAATCAAGAGAACCTGGTCACTAAAGCAGTGCCCCAGGTGTCTGCCGGAAATTCTCACGGACCGGGAGGAGGCTGAAAATGATGTGGACCCCTAAATACGTACACGGGAAAAGGTAGCTGAACGGGAGCCTTGCCTGAGTTGACCCACTGGCAACAAGAAGGGGGTTGAACCAGGCAAGAGTTCTGCGTGAGCAGAAGGCATGCCCTACTCGTGTGGGACTTAGGCATCAGGCTGAGGACCAGGCAGCTAGCAAAGAGGCAAGGTCACATTTGATTTACTGGGAGAATGGTCTCCTTTATATCGAGCCTAAGGTTGCTGAGTCTGGGGTAGCCTATGTGCTGGTGGTACCCCTGCACTTCCGAACCTTCCTACTGGGGTTTTCTCATGATGTGCCTTTGGCAGGGTATTTGGGGCAGGGCAAAACTTTTGAAAGCATAATCAGCTGCACAATCATTTTAGGTATTGGCCTCAGACAGCTCTAGCTGTATGTTGGCAACATTTACTATTTCCAACACAATACGTATACTTAGAGTTGGCTTTAGGTGAGCCTCATGCTCTGTCTGCTTTGTTCTCTATATCAATAACCAGTTCCTGATTTGATGAGTTTCTTCTCTATTCTTGTGTTCGTCCCACCCAGGATCATTTCAGTCTCACAGGGCTCTGATTGAATGATGTTTACTTAAACTGCTGATGTCATTGTTTGCTCTTTAGTGGCTGAGAGGGACTATTTTCTCTCCTTGCTCCACCCTCCCTCTCTGTCTCCCCATCTCACCCACCAGCCAGTGAACCCAGGATCCCCGACCATGTTGTTCTTTTTAATTTTTTTTTATATTCACTTTTAGCCTCTCAACACATTATTACCAGGCAGCCATCCTAAAATTGATTTTTGAAAATTTCAAGATGGGAGCCCGTACTTGTGCACAGATGGATTGCAGGCACATATGAATGAGTTTGTTTTTATTTAATAGATTCCATTCAAAGGTGGCTGCGTTGGATGTGCATATTTCTACAGTGGCCTTCCGTGAATAGCATTTATTAAAACATTACAAATGCATAGGAAAATGACTTCCCTGGATGCTTGTGTTTCTTTGGCAACCATCTTGGAGAGGCATTTGTTAAAACATTACAAATGCATAAAAAAATGGGCGCTACGGATAGGTGCACATCTGCGGTGGCTACCTTTTACACATTTGTGATGTTTTATAACACATTACAAGAGGGCGACTGTCATTGTATGGCAATTCTTGTGCCTGTCTAAGCCAAACAAAACGTTGCTGAAGCCAATAGGTTTCACTACCGAGATCTACGAACTTTGCAAGTACTTGTTTAGATCTGATCTAGAAACAGCTTTAGCTGGCTCGCCTTCCTTATGATTTGGTCAGTACTCTTCCATTGGTCTTTTGAACCATTATTCATATGTTGCTTCTGACATCCAGAGCATACACCATAGGGCAAGGGGGTCAAGTGACTTTAGCTGGGCGGAACAGTATTATTTTTTGAAAACACATCAGCCTAAGAAGTGACCTCCAGTGCCTAGACTAGTGGAGCAATACCTTACTTGGCAAATGCTTTATTCTTTCCATTCTGTATCTTTTTAAATGTTTTTTAGTCACTCAATATTTTCCTGTCATGGGCATTAAAATTGAAGAAGGTTGGTATACCTGTTCTAAGAACATCTGCCCAACCAGGAAATACCCGTAATGTTCTATTAAAATGTTATGCCATGTTTAATTAATATTTAAATGTAGTTGTTGGTCAATGATGACAATTCAACTTACAATAATGACTTGTTTTCATCCTTACAATTAACTAATGCGGGTGATCTGTGGGACATGAACTTGTCACATCTCGCGGTTTTCCAGGCCATTAACAAAGCGTCAAAAATTCATTCGCTAATAGATGATAAAAGTATTTTTTCACAATGAGCTCATGCATGGATGACAATCCAAACGTATGCCACATTGCAACCTGCAACTTACCTTCAGCTAACCAATCCGGTGCACTTCAAGAAACAACTGTTGGCCATGCGCCTAGGTGATCTGTCGTCTCTGTCAGACAAACCACTTTGGCGATACAATGGGCCAAAAACGTGCAGAATATGTGATGCCCCAGAAGAGGACTTTGTGCATTTGGTTTGTATATGCCCCGAAATGAACAATGCGTGTCGATTATATTTAAAGTACTTATTTAATGAGCGAGGGATCCACACTTGCAGAACAGCCATCATGAGAAGCTTGAATTCTACAGACCCTCAGCTAAATTGTAAACTTGTGAAGTTTTTGCAATCTCATGATAGAGCAGTAAAACAGGCTTGCAAGTAGTATTTAACACCACAAATTACAAGACTGTATGACACCGTTAGGAGGACAACATTGTAGCAAGATGATGATATCTAGAACGGACGAATCCTGTTTGCTACAACAGATGCATACCCCACATGAATAATCTGGTGAAAACTAAGCATGAGCGCTAAATCCGCTCCGCTCGCGGAATTTGCGAATTTTCGGTAAATTCGCGATCCGCGAACTCTCGCGAATTTACCGAAAATTCGCAATCCGCGAGCAGCGGATTCTTAGGTCAAAAGTTCAACCCTTGCTGGCCTGTTGTTGTAACTATTTTACGATGGCGCCGGCAAGCTGCCAGCGGCATCGTAAAATAGTTACTAAATTAGCTTCAACAGGAAGCACTAATAGATAAAATCAAGCAGGCGCTCGTGCATCTGCTTTATTTTATCTATTCGCGCTTCCTGTTGAAGCTAATGTAGCAACTATTTTAGGATGGCGCTGGCAGCTTGCCGGCGCCATCGTAAAATAGTTTACAGGCAAGGCAGCTGTGCCCTCTTCCCAAAACGGTGGCGTCTTGTTGAATAAATATGAAGGGCAGGGTTCATTCTGGCACGATGGTCCTGGCACAAAATCAAACCTCAACCGGAAGCACTTACAGATATCATGTAAGCATGAGCCCTAGCTGAAGCTTAAATTCAGTGACTCATTTATCGGCCTCAAAAACAATCGTGAGCGTTGTCAAGGCTGGGCAGCTGTCTATGATCGGTATCTGACCTTTTATACACACAAGAGGCATGTGCACTTGCATGGAAGCCCCGCCCCAAATCCGCAATTACGAAAATCCGCAGATACGCGGATTTTGCGGATCCACGATCCGTGAATACGCAAATTCGTGAATCGTGGATCCGCAAAATCCGCCCATGCTTAGTGAAAACTGAAAAGCCCCTGCAATTATGTACAGAATATATCTTATAATATTCTATTTTTGCAAATCTATGATATTATTGTATTATACCAATATTTATTAATGTTTTAATGAAAATCGAGTAATATCCTTTTAACATGTATTTAATTTGTATTTGTATTGTGATGGTTTTTATTAACTAAAAGCAATAAACAATAAACTGAGAAGATGTTATCATAGTTGTTTCCTTCCAAGCATATGACTGCTACTTTGGGCAGCAGCAAAGTTTTCTTTGTTTTCTTCTATTTAATTTTATGACATATGTTGCAATACAAAATAATAAGATTAATCATCTTTCCAGTTTGGCAAGGCCTGAGCTATTGGCTTTGACAATGCTTGCTTTACTTAATTTTTAAGAATGTCGGTGCTTTTATTCCCTAAACTTATGTTCCAAATTATTTTAACTATTCACATAACTATAACAAAATAGGAAAAAGGACAAAAAATGCAGGTATACAAAAAACTCATCCCTCACCTCCCTAAAAAGGTTGCAGAAATCCTGGAAATGATATCCTGGCAATGTCTTTGGAATTTGTACAAAAACATTAGAAGCAAATTCACATTTGCGACAGATCATTGAACATATAAAATTATATATGAATACGTTGTATACTATATATTGGAACAATTCAGCCGCATTCATCATTTGTTTTCTCTTTCTGATTGGTTGCTATCCACCAAACCTAAAAACAAGGAGCAAGATCAGAAAAGGCATCTTTGCAGTCAGTACAGTAACATCTTAAAACATCATTATCCTGCCTAAGAAATGTATCTCATGCTTTCCTTTTACAAGTGTATTCTCCCCCACTGCGGAAAAATTGCTCTTTTAACCCTTTTCAAAAAGTAATAACTTTACTCTCAGCCAACCAGTGTGGAACCTGACTGTGTTCTGAATTATTGTTTTCATATGAAGCAGTTCTGAACAAAAAGGAGTCATTTAATATCCCCATCTCTGTTATTAGATAGACAAATGCATTTGACTTGGAACATAACAGTGCATTGCCTGAATATTGCCACCGTGAACAGGAGCTGTCAGGTGTTTCCTTGCTCTCCTTGTCGGCGATTGTCATTTATTGTATGTTACACCTTTATCTGTCAAACGCTGCAGAGCTGTATATTGATTTGTGTCTGCCGCAAAGCAAAGGTCACTTTGATCAACATACTACAAAACCTGAAAAAGTAGGCCTGTGACATTTCATTACCTGGAAAAAAGGGCCAGAATAAATAAGAATATGTTTCAGAGCTCGGCACTTCAATATCGCAGCGTGTAGTAACGGCAATTAACAAAAGAGCTGCTCAATAGAGGTTTAACATAAAAAAAACAGAGAGAACTTCCCTCATTGGGGACTACTTTTGACGTGAATGCTGCCATAGCATTACATCTGTGATCTAAATGAGGAAAACCGTTCATTACAGATCAAATACGTTTGTTGTTTCAAAGGTATTCTTTAAATATCCTGTGAATGATTTTAAGCAAATCAGGATTACATACTCTGAAAGGACTTAAAACATCATTCTAGAGTTAATACCCAAACACACTCGCGTATGTTAGAGCTGCTGGCCCACAAACAAAGACTAGCTCAAAGTGGACCCTTCAATCAGGGTTTTTATAGAGCGCAGTTAATTTCCCATTAGGGTCTCAAGGCACTGGGGGGGTGTTCTGCAGTTTAGTTGTGTTGTAGAGCCAGTTCAGTCGAAGAGTCAGGTCTTGAGGTCCTTCCTGAATTGAGGCAGTGAGGGTGATTGCCTGAGCTGTAGAGGAAGAGAGTTCCAGGTCTTTGCGATGTGGTAGAAGGGATCTTCCTCTGGCTGTGGTCTTGTGGATCTGTGGAATAGTGGCCAGGGCCAGGTTGACAAAGCGGTGGAGTCTGGTAGGAGTGTAGAAGGAGAAGAGTGGTTAGGGTATGCAGGTCAGATGTTTTGGAGGGCCTATTTCGTGGAGGGTCTTATGACATGGTGCCCAGAGGTGCCACCTGGCCTCACTGTCATAAGTAAGCCCAGGCAGGTAACTATGCTCTGCCAGCGTAGTTTCCGTAGTTTTGTCTACTCCACGCAAGACGTACAATGTAGGGGTTATCTAAGAAGAAGGACGGGGAGGACAATGAAGGAGAGCGGCCATGGTGAGGAGGAGGCAGCCATGGCAGGTAAGATCCTTTTTTATTACTTTATAATTACTTTGGGAGGGCGCAGAGTGAAGTTCCACAAAGTTGTTTTCCAACTCCATTGGAACTTCGCATAGAGGCACTACGCCTGCTCCGCCCACCCTTAGTCACAAGGGTGACTTCCAGTCAGTCCTGTCTTCTGAGCATTAGCTCTTTAAATTTGGGGACCTATGGTTGTTCACTTTTTATATTCATAGATGCAAGTGCCACTATGGATAAAATTGAAAGATTGGGACAATTCTTCTGGAATCCTGTCTATTTTTCAAACTTTGTATTACAAAGACTGGGTCCAGTTGCGAGTGGGCATATGGTAAAGTAAGGATGCATTCTTTTTCCAGATTGTTTTTGGCTTGTACTTTCTGTTGGACTTGGCCTTTTCCCCCCAAATTTTTCGCTTTTGACCCCCTTGTCTGAAATGTCTCCCCCATGGGATTAAACCTGTATAGGCCATGAGTGGTGTGAGACACCTTGTTAAGAATGTAATGTCATGTAATGGTGTGAGCACTTGTAAATTTCCCCATTTTAAAAATGCACTTGACTAAAATGTACTGTATTTAAAATGGATGCCATGGCCATGGGTTTTGCCACTGTACTGCCATAGGTCAGCAGTCTAGCTATTATTACCCATCTACCCCTAGCATTTGGAGGGAAAGCCTGGCACCCAGGGTGCTCACCCCCTCCCCTTGAGCCAGTTTAGGCCAGTTATGCCAACATTCTAGAAGGTTCTGGCACTGCCTGGGAGGAGGGTATAAGTAAGGGGGATGTGCCACCAGAGAGTCAGTCAGCGCTGGGACAAGAAAGAGAGGGGACCTGCTGCGTGGAGCTACCGCCACATGGGCCTGTGAGCTGGGCCCTGCACCCCTAAAACCCCCCAACTCTGCTGTCCCCTGGGCCCCTGAATTATGAGGGCCCACCCAGGTCTCTGTCACTATTAAGGGACCGTGAATTACGCCAGCACAGCGCGAAAGGAGCAACCAGGAGGTGAGGAAGGGGCCCCTGAGGATCTGTACTGGGACTGTCCGCCCTCCTTGGGAAGTTGTGGCCCCTGTGGAAGCGCTGGACTGGGAGGAGCTGCCCGGGGAGGATTGTGCCCCCGAGGAACTGTGTCTCTTAATCTGCCCCTGGACTGCCTACCAAGCGCTGTGGGGAGAGAAGCGCTGGGGCTGGTGTGGCCCCCGGAGTGCTGTTGGCCCTGGAAGTTGTGTGGGCCGAGGGAGGAGCGGAGCGCTGTGAATAGCGCCGTTTTCTAAAGGAGACTGTGGCAGCCTGTGAATAGCGCCGTTTGTGGAGGCGCGCTTTTGCTGAAATAAATAATTAAATACAGGGAGCCTACCCCTTAATGCAGCCGGGATCACCGTCGCAGCCCGGGCGCTGAGGAGACTGTGGCGCTGCTCGGAAATTGCGCCTGGGGCCGTAAATCACCGCCGCGGCCCGGCGGCGCCTTGAAGGGACCCCCTTTGTCGTGGCTATCGTCGCGGCGGCCCCCGGTACCAGAAGAGGGCCGCCGAAGTGAAGAAGGGGGCGCGCTAGGCCCTGAGGCCGCGGCACTCGCGTCACGTGATGGGGGCGCCCGGCCGCGTCATCGGCCCGCCCCCGCCAACGCCGTGCAGGGATTGGCTACCGGCCCGGGCGGCCGGGAAGGCAGGAAGAAGCGGAGTCAAAGCCCTGGGTCCCTGTGAGGGAGGGGGGACCCAGGTGAAGCACCGTTGCGGGGCCCCCGTGCCAAGGAGGGAGCCCCGAGAGGAGCGACCGGAGCGGGAGGCCACCCCGCCGGTCTGTGGTCCCACGCGAGGGGCCAGTGAGGTAAGCGGGGCCGGGGCACACTGTCGGTGCCAGCCCCGCCTCCCGACCTGAGGCGGCCGGAGGAGCAGAGAGACTGCGGGGCTCCCGTGAGGAGGAGGGAGCCCCGATTGGGCCGCCCAGAGGCGTGTTGGAACCCCCGGGCCCCCGTGAGCAAGAGGGGCCCAGGTACTTCCGTAAGAAAGGAGTGCCCCGAGTGTTGTGGCCCGAGGCTTGAGGGGAGGGAGGGCCTCGAGGCACATTGCCGGTGCCTGTCCCTTCTCCTCGAAGCTGAAGAGAGCCCCTGTTTGGGGCCTGAAGCCTCGCGGAGGCTACCTTTAAGTCCCAGGCCCCCATGAGGAAAGGGGGGCCCGGCTATAGTCGCGAGAGAGGAGGGGGCATCGAGGCACATTGTCGGTGCCTGCCCTTCCTCAGTGAAGCCCTGCGCCTGCTGAGAGTCCAGAATCCCGGTGAGTGGGGCCTTGATTAACCTGTGTGGAAGTCGGGGCACAGGGTCGGTGCTCACCCCAGGACTAGTGCTCGCCCCTGGAAACTGTTTCTGAGCCTCATTGGCCCTATTGGTCCCCTTTTAAGCCTCTAAACTGGGCCGGGACATTACTGAGACCCCCCCCCGGACTGGTAAAGGGACAAGTTAACCCCTGGCTAGGTGTTAGGCACTGCGGAGTGAAGGGCTGGGTAACTCAGCTTGTTTGTTAATGGCTTGTTTATCCCTGAGTCCTGCAATGGTTATTTGCCATGTTTTATTTCTGATTAGGATGCTGGTTGCCCTATGGTAACGCAGCGTTTCCATGTTACCTGTCAAGGTGTGGTGCGCTTCCGTGCCTAGTTTGAATTGTAGGCTGATTACCCTGCTAATGAGAAAATGCTAATGTTATGCCTACACTAAGGTTATTGAGGTCCAGGTATACTGTTGTTTTACACATGATGGGGGTTTGTATGCTTTCGTGCCCTTTTATTGCAGGTGTGCCCCCTATGCTGGCCTGATGAGTTATTTCAGGCCCCTGTTTATGCCCCAGGTTTATGAGCTGCTGTACTGATCTATTCCAGGTGTTCCTATATAGTGTATACTGTGATAACCTGTTGTTATTCCCTTACAGGGGTGGGGATTGGCGTATAATGCAGGTGATGTATGTGCGCTAAGGTGGGATTTTGGAATTACAGCCACCCCCTAAGGAAGAGAGCCTGAGTTGGCCCCGCCAGATTGGCCTCGGGTCTACTGATAACTTAATCACAATTTTCTTTATTTCAGCTATGGACTATGGACTCAACCCTTTTGTCCCTTGTAAATAAATCCCCCTGATGTACTTGGCTCTGGCGCCAGTTGGCGCCTTGTTGTGATTACCACTATTTGGTTCCTTTTTACCTTGCAGGTTGGAGATATCACTAAATGTATTCTTTTTCCAACCAAAGGTGGTGTCGTGACTCTTTTGTAGTGTGATTGGTGTGTCGTCTGTGGATACTGCGTGAGTGCTTCACATGTCCTCGAAGTTTGGCCTGCCCGCTTGGTGCCATGCTACCCCCTTTGAGATTTGGGTAACCCCATTTCTTACACTTTCCCAATCTACTCCCATTCCTCATTGCAATCTATTCTTTTTTCTTTATGAAACAGGAAAGGTACGTAGAAGCTGTCTGTCACATGCTGATCGCCTCCTAAAGTTTTGTCAGACAATGAGAATTGCCCATTTTTGTGTATGTAAAATGTAATGGAAACCGTTTATTGCTATATCCTAGTGTTTTTGTTAGGTCGTTTTATTTATAAAATGTGATGGGATAGATCTCAAGACTGATATTCAATTCTTCATTGGTATTAAGGTGCCGTACTCCGCAATGCCGTGAGGTTTGTTTTGCTTTCTGTTTTATGGGTAGCATGTGATGAGTTATAGATTAATGTGTCTTATGTGCTGGACCCACACTTTTTGCGCAGTAACTCCAGTCATTGGGCCCATTGGACTTAGCGGGCCACTCGTAATGAGGGACAGACACGATGCCTACTGATGATACTCTAGATATCCATGAGTTATGCCAATGTGTCTTTGCAGTGTTTTTCTGAATTTGAAGGCTTTTTACTAAGAAAAAGGTAACTTGTGTGCAGGAGTACTTGTTGAGCAAACAAGAAGTGTCTATGAGGTGATTTCGAGAGACTGTTGTGGTTGCTTGTGTTCTTCTTTTTTCGAGCAGTTTTGCTCGGTGCATTTGTTGTTACATCAGGGACCGATAATGAATTTTATTTCTGTCACCCCTCAAGGATGTATCCAGTCTATCAGCATTTTTGTGACTTCCTACTCAGTTTCTCATCCACTAATGTATTGAGCGTGAAGCTTTCTAGATGGGTAATTGTGATTGTGTTTCAATGCTTGACTAAGTCAAGACAGTGATAACGGAATAACTAGCCAGGATCAATGAGATCTGTGGAATTTTTGGATAACTTCAAGATATCTACCATTATATTCTTCCTTGGGTAAATGAGTTTCGGTAGGTGTGTTGGTAGTATTGCTTTTTTTAAAATAAAGTATTTTTGCTGACACTCCTGTATATTATTATAAAAACTAGAATTATAGCGCACCAGGGCGCATTGAGCAAGAATGGGAACGTGTTACGAAGCATTTTTGCAAGGATTTACTACAGGTCAGTAAGCGAGGTCAATGACTGCAGCACAGTACATTCTTGTCGTAAACTCAAACTAGCACGCCGGCCCCTAAATTTAACCCAACTGAACATCTAGGTGAAACCAAATATTAACTGCCAATGGCCAAAGATCATTTTATGCTTGTGTACACAACACCTTGACTTGGAAATGCAGGTTTCTAGGGCCATACAGCTATACATTCCTCCAAAACTGAGAACCTGCTGACCAACTATTTTGTGCACTATCTCCTGGACAAGAACAAGGCCAAAGTTAGGAAGTCATTTTGTGTATCAAACGGCATCCACCTCATCAAGTATGGGGGTAAGTGAGGTAGGCATACCTAGTGCATCAGTGGAGAACTTAGCAACACTTCTTTGGAATGCTTGGACAAATGGACAACTCTAGACTATGAAGTAAATCACTTTGGGCTGATGCAGCATGATGTTAAAAATTATAATACACAACATGTTTATACACAGAAGACACAAAAGGTTCCAAGTACACATTGCACATTTTAGACACAGTGACACATGATACAGAGTCAAGTGCAGTAGAAGCATCATAAAACTGTGTTGACATAAAAAAACACAGTTATAAGACAACATTAATACATATAAACGAGTTGCGATAATGATTTTCTAATACATATGTTGTTTATAAGCATTTATTGATGAAAATTGTTATGCTAAGTGAAGTGGACTAGTGTTTTTCATGATCTTTGCTGAGAATGCACCAGGTAGAAAAGTCGGTGCAAAAATGTGTAGCACTGAAGTGCAAGCTTGAGATTTTGTAATATGATATTAGAGACTCTATAGTTTATCAAAATATTGAAAACAAATTTTGTAGGATAAAAATGAAAAACGTACAATATATCAATATCGTAAAAATGTTGGTAGTAGGGCAGTCCTTAATGTTAGCCATTTCAATGGAATAATATTTTGTGAAATTGTATACATTCTTCATTTGAATTTATTTAATTTAACTATATTTGAAGTAAAGTTAGAGCTCATTTCATTTAAACATGCAATGCAAACTTAAATGTCTTCACAACATCTTTTTTCTCTAGTGCTGACATATCCCCTGATTTATTAAAATATATTGTTCTTTACAAGTGATATGTTACTTATTTGTCCAGTACATGTTCCGCCTGACATTTTTTAATGTTTCTTCATCCTTCACAGTGAAATATTCCAGTGGGAATAGAATCTCAGCTATGCCTATGGACAGACTAATTTGTATTTTTTTTTTGATACTAGGCTTGTGAGGATTCACAATTTCTTGTTTCTCATGAGTAGCATGGGAAACCAGCTTGATGTTTCAACCATCTCAGGTGACATGATGTGAACATGGGCATGTAATAGACTTTCGATGGTGGTGTGATGCTACTCCACGGGACATTGGAAAAAACTCTATAAAAGATAAAAACCCTAAAGGAGAGGCAACAAACGCAAATCATTTTTTCCTACTTGAGACCCAGATGCTATGTTAATCAATCTTTTACTTTTAAGTGTTTGCCAATGCTACAATCAATAGCTGATCGACCAAGACCTTCTTTGCCGAACCATTTCTGTTTTTTCAGTTTCCATGATATCTTTAGTTTTAATCTAATGGAGTTTAAGTCTGAATTTTACTCCCTTTTTTGTAGACCCAGAACTGTTTGGAATTTGAACCATCCTTCTACTCTAAAGGGTTGTGGGACTTTCTAATTTTGAAAACTGAATCTTATAAATAACCATTCGATAAAGATTTGCCTAAATATTTGATGCTTTAATGCAAGAGTTGATATTCTTGGCCGAAGTGCTTAAGAAATTGATAATTTTAATGAATTTTTATCCTTTAATACAATAACCACATTAATCCAAATCGTGTCTGTCTATTATAGAGTGCTGTTGGTTCTTCCATTTAAATCTGCTTCTGTATTGATGTTTTAAATATGTTATAGGGAGAATCAGCTAGCTCTAGCAGAGCATAAGGTTTTACTTCTTTTAGTCTGCGTTGCTATTGCAGAGCTTTTGGTTTGCGTAATTCTCACTGGACTTAACTTCTTTAGGAGGTTGGGTCCTACAGTTGCTATTTTGTATTTCTACAGTATGGTATTAAGAGTGGTGTACCTAAATTTGACTTCTAACTTGTGAGTTGGCTGTCAATTAATGGTCTTCATTTGACAGCTATCATAGAGTTTGGTCACCCTAATTTTCACCCTACCTATTGGCAGAGAAAGATTAATCAGAGGATCATTGCCTCTGAGGTAATTTAAATGCTTTAGACTGCCTAATCATAAAAGGCTCAGTACAGTAAGAGTAGTAAGGAAAGTAAGCATATAAAAAAACTTTTTTTTTAATCATGCTTCATGCTGCAACACATCTAGTAACAGAGTATGGTTCTGCTTAGTGAAGGGAGGTGTTAAGGTACCTAAAAATGTCCTTAGGCCAAGTCAAAAAAGTCCTCAATTTTTCGTGTGGCAAAGAGAAGGTTTGATGGAGTGCTGGTGGAGTATCGCTCTGGTTTGGGTCAATGTGTAGCAGCAGCAAAGGAGAGTGAGTATCAATAGGGATGCACCTTGATATTGCTTTGCTTAAGATTGTGTTTGTTTTTTAACGGCACTGTGCTTTTGAGCTAAGTGTTTAATGTTCACATGGTTAAAGTCAATGTATGGCGCTTTTGGGCAAAGTTGAAGTTTATACAGGTCCTTCATGGTCTAAGATCTCGAGATATTTACCAATGGGTTGTCTCAGTGTAAAAGACACTGAGTAAGTTGTCTGCTGGGTTGTGGTGTTGATCATGGGTCCTCGTAAACAACACCATTCTAAATTTTCTCGCCGTGTGTTAATGGTAAACAATTGGTATGGTTGATGTCAGGTGCACAAGGACTAACTATATCAATTAGGGTGAAAATGTGTTGGTCAAGGTTTCATTACAGTGAATGAGTATAGAAAGTTTAGTTACCTTGTGTGTACGGATATCCTTTAGTGGAGCAGACAGTTTTATTTGTTGCTTGAATTCTATTGCTTGAGAAAAACATGCAGAAGAAATTGTGAAGTAAGGTGATTTGCTGTGAATTTAAACTATGGGTTACATATTCAGACTGACGCAATCTTTGGATATGGCCTATGGACTTAGAAATAACTTGACACAAAAATTAGTGAGAACTGAAAATAATTTTATAGATTTACTGGAAAGTAGACGAAGCCATGAAATGAACAATATTAGTATATAGTCTAAATTAACTCCTTGGAGTCTACAAAAAGAAGTAAACTAAATCATAGAGGGAATGGTGTCATTAGCTTTAGATTGGCAACACAATTGAAAGAAATCAAACATTGTGTTTGTAGGATTTATTGAATACAAACACACATCTGAATTGTATGAAACCTGGGGAAGATAGTTTGAAGGAATAGATCCTATTTTTCTTGGAATATATTAAGTTTGGGGAAGAGTGGCTATTATAAGTTGCCAAAAAGATGGTATCGAAGGTGTAATATGGGAATAGATTGTCCTAAAATGTATCATGTTAAAAGGATTAAAGAAGAGTTTATAGAAAGGAGATAACAAAGAGAAGTGCTAATGCGATTGAAATAGCAGGTGATATATTGAGAGTTCTGATACCTTCAAAAGAAGCAGTATTAAACTCTCAGGTCTACTATTGTTGATAAACTTGCCACCAATACAGCTGGATGTTTTTTTGTTGTGAATGAAGAGATGATATTGGTAAGATCAATTTCGATTCACAATAAACCAAAATACACTTGATATCCTTCTTGTGAAGGTGGGTGGACACTGCCGATTACTGACAGTCCAACACTGTTGTATGTTCATACCTGATAGGAACAAAGACTTGCAACATTATATTACAAACATTACAGATTTGAACAAATACCTGAACAATTTAAAAACAGATTGTGCCTGGGAAACCATAGGTAAGAAATTGTCAAGTGTTTCCAGCTGGTTGGGAAACTTAGGAAAGGGATTAGTGATTTCCATTTTGAGACCTGTAGTGGTGATCTCTCTGTTCATAATGCTGCTGATATTGTCAATCAAATTATCCATATATAAAAAGCGTAAAAATCATTGTGTGAAAAGAACAAGAGCTGATCTTGAAATGGAGTGATGCTGTAGGCAAATTTTCTAAATAAAAGTTTTATAGTAGAGTAGAAGAAAGAGGTTAAAGACAACACACCTGTAATCTGTGATGAGATATGATGTGGTAGATAAGATGATGATTTGAATCGTAATCTGAGGAGGGTCTATCACAGCATGATTTAAAAAATCATAATACACAACATGTTTATACACAGAATACACGAAAGGTTGAGAGTACACGTTGCACACGTTAGACCAGGGATCTCCAATCTTTTCTGTGGTGAGAGCTACTTCTGATCAGTGAAATCATCGTGACCTACTGAATAGTAAGCAACCCATGAATAGTTACCATGCACACACACCCCAAGCTTCATTGACTTCAAGCTAATGCCCCTTGAGCCAGATCCTATGATTTGAACAAAATACTGGGACACTATGACATAGATGCCATATGTGTCAGTGAGAACGCGGTTTTTAGAGATGTATAAACATGTGTGTGTATGAATGGGATATCGGTGTATAGGTGAATGAAAGCCGGTGTTGTATGTACTTGTGGCACAGGACATACCTTTCTCCAAATGTGGCACCATTACATGTACAATACAAACATTTTTTTAAATGGTAGAAATTGAAAGTGCAGAAAAATGTTCTGCAAAAATGTTCAGAATATAGAACATTTTTCTCCTCTTTAAATTTCTACCATTTAAAAAAATGTTTGTATTGTAGACACAGTGGCATATTTCTAACAGTCAAATATGGCCATTTGTTTAAAAGGGAGGAATTTAAAGTGGAGCAACATAGGGGCCGATTACGATTGCAGAAGGCCGTCACCACCAGCCATGCGGTGGCAGTCCTTCCACAAGAGAATCACTTTTGGCCCGCGGCGGACGGAAAGACCGTCCGCAATGCACCCGCCACAGGCAATCGTTGCGATTACCTGGCGGAGCAGTTTGCATCACTGAAATGGTGGCGGTGCCTAGCAGGCACCGTCCGCCAGATCACGGTGCTGTCTCCACCCAGCCTTTCCATGGCGGATAAACCGTCATTAAAAGGCTCGTGGAGATTTGTTTCAGGAGCCCGTTGCAGGCCACCCTTGTGTTGGGGGGAGCTGTGGGTGCACTAGAAGGGTACCCATGGTACCCCTCTACATTTCACTACACCATTTGGTGCCTGCCACATAGTGCAGTGAAATGCATAACATGCCATTTTAACTTCGCTGTGGGTGCTGCTGTCAGCAGCACCGATCGCAATGTTAAAATGCGACCGCCATGGAGGCGGGCACATCCTGATTTGGCGTACGGGACCGCCGCATGTATTGCGGATGGTCCCGGTCTCCACCACGATGGCGGACGGACTCCAGTCTGTCCGCTATCGTAATCAGCCCCGTAGTTCTTAAAACAATGAGGTGTAACTGGCTTAATTGAAAGGGGGGAAACAATTAAGACTTGATTGATTAATGGAAATATATTTCCTCACTTTAATTTTCTCCCATTTAAAAAATTACTGTATCATTCAGTTCTAAATATGGCACAGTGTCTCCGGACCATTGGGAGAAAGAGGCTTTCAGTTTATAAATGCAACATTTTGAAATGAGTAGTTAACTTAATCATTAATGTAACTTTTCATTTTGATTTTCTCCCAGTTAAAAGCATTCAGAAACATAATTTTGTTCTCAGAGTACTTTTATTTAAGAGTTAAATAACTCAGTGCATCAATTCTTCATCTCTTTGATGGTTCACTGTTATAAAATCAATGTAATAAATATCGATGTAAAAAATATTGATTCCTATACTTAAACTGGTAAGTACAAACATATTGACTAAAATATATCGATTTAAAAAAATATAGATGTATAAAATATCGACTTTTATATAAAAATAAAATATATTAAATATTACATTTATTAATTATTATATTAAATTTAATTTTAACAACATAAAATACATTTGATATACATTTTACTAAACTATAACAAATACATTTAATAAAATAAAACACACAAACAGAATTATTTATTTTATTATTTATACATATCTATTTACCTTAAAACAGTTAATACATTTTTAATGTATGTTAACATTTTCGAATTATATGAAAAATAAAAATATATATCAATGATTTAAAATATGAAAAAACAAACATCTATAATAAATTAAAATGTTAAACTATTGCAACAGTAGGGTAAGTGTTGGATAGCCGAGTAATTAAATTTACTATTCCAACTCCAGTGTGTGCAACAATAGGCAAAGTGTTGGATAGCTGAGGGGTAAAAATTACTATTCCCACTCCAGTCAGAGCAACAGTAGGGAAAGTGTTGGATAGCGGAGGGTCAAAAATTCATATTCCCACTCCAAAGAGTGCAACAGTAGGGAAAGTGTTATATAGTGTAGGGGTAAAATAATTCACTATTCCCACTCCAGTCAGTGCAACAGTAAGGAAAGTGTTTGATAGCGAAGGGTTAACATTTACTATTCCCACTTCAGTGAAAGAAGCAGTAGGGATAGTGTTGGATAGCAGAGAGGAAAACATTAATATTTACAGTCAAAAGAGTGCAACAGTAGGGAAGTGTTGGATAATGGAGAGAAATAAAATACAATTCACACTCCAACAGTTAAAGCAAATGAAAAAAATATAAAAAAATAAATACATAATATTAACAAAATAAAAAATCTAATATAATATGTATGTAAAAAGAAAAATATTATAATATTAGTTACATATAACAAATATTATATCAAATAAAATAATTATACATTTAAAAATAAATTCTTTTAAACTAGAAAATATATACAAACAAAAACATTAATTAATACATTAATGTATTTATTTTATTTCCTACCCTATGAAACCACACCAAAACAACACACTACAACATTTTAAATTGCATTTACTTCCATAATTAACATAATTAATAATCAATTACAAATAATATTAATAAAAAAACAAACATTAATTAACTACACACACTTTAACAATATAATGTCCACAACACATGCTAAATTAAACTATAAAATAAGAAAACATATTTAAAACGCATTTTTAAATTAAAAACTCTTACTATTAACAACTTATTATAACGTAATTATAATGTATTTAATACCCACCCTTTACCCCTTTAAAAGTAAAACCAACATACAACAAAATAAACAATTACCCAAAATAAATATAAAATGTATTAACAACTATCTATATTAATTAATTAAACACAAATACACTTCCCTCTATTACCCCTATAAGCACCATAACACACACCTAAAATTAATTACACAATTGCCATAATAAATATTTAATTAATTTAATTAATATCAATTAACAAGTCATTATTTATAATAAATATACAAACTACTTAACACTCTTTGCCCTTATAAACCCCAGAACACACACCTACATTTAAATCCACAGTTGCCATAGTTATTTACCAATGAATGAATTATAATTAACTAACAACCAACTATTAATTTAGCAATTAAAAATAAATTAATTGCCACCCTTTACACCTATAAACACCAAAACACACACCTAAAATTAATTCCACAATTATCATAATTAATTACCAATTAATTAATTAAAATTAATTAACAACCTACCAAATAATTCATCAATTAAAAATAAATTGCTTCCCACCTTTTATACCTGTAAACACCAAAACATGCACCTAAAATGAATTGCAAAGTTACCATAAGTAATTACAAATTACATAATTCATATTAATGAACAACAAATTATTAATTAATGAATATTACATTACACATTTAAAATAAGATCTCAATTAAACAAATATTAATAAATAAATAAAAAAATCAATTAATTTAATGTAATTACATTACTTCCCACCCTATTCCCTATAAACCCACAACCCGCTACAGAACTAAAAACGCAAAACTCAAATTAAAAATAATTAATAACTACTAAAAATGTAACACATATATTAAAAATACAAACACTTTCTATACAAAAAAAATACATCACATACATTTAAAATATATATTAAAACACAAAACATTATTTTAAAAATTTATATTTTTAACAGCTATATATTTGCAAACAATATTAAACCCTCTGATATTTTAAAAATCGATATTACTTACTTTAAGTCGATATTCTTGACCACGATATTCCTGCTGTCGATATCTCTCTTTTTTAATGTTTTTATTTAGCAGAGTTGTATATAGTGCGAACTAGACCCGAACCGAATCGGGTATCCGAGCGCTTTACAAAGCACCAGTTACGTTACATGAGGACACACATTCATTTTAGGCACGGGGAGATTAAGTGATTTGCCCAGAATCAAAGGAGGTTTTGGCGTTGTTATCGAGACTCGAACCCAGATCCCCAGGTCCGAGGTCGAGCGCCCTAGCTGCTAGGCCACAATATTTCTTACTCAATATTTGTGCAATTCAATATTTTAAACTCAATATTCAGCCTCTTTGACACAGCCTGGGTCATATATATGACTGAGCCCTGCTATCTGCAGCCTGATGTACTATTGCAAAATAAACAAAGCCTTCTCTTAACTTCAGAAGGAAAATGTTAGCCAGTGCCTATTTAACAAGCATTTGCAATGCACATGAAAAGAGAAGGACAGCGGCGGACTAGATAGGCTGCACCTCAATCGCAAGTCAGAACAAATATAATATCCTGTGCACAAATTATCCAGGACCCAAAGCTGTTTAGTGCCACTGTCCAGCAGATCCAAGTTTATAACGTATGGAAGGTTCACCAGAAATAAGTCAAGTTCCAGTATAAATTCACAATATTTCCTTTATAATCTTTCTTCGATGCACAAAGGTTAAAATCCAGCCAGCGGGTTTCATTCCAAATACTCCTGAAATCAAACAAAAATAACATAAAAGACTACAATTGCACAAAAAAGTATATAGACATACTTAATATACACATTGTTCAAATGCACATACACACACACACATATATATATATATATATATATATATATATATATATATATATATATATATATATATATATATATTTATATATATATTTCATCTCAACAGTACCCGTCGCAGAGGGAACTCTGTATGTCGGTGCCAGCGTTAAAGACCGGGAACGTGTCTTTTGTCAATTGCAGAACAAAGAATCACGCGGCACATGTCTTGGCAGAAAAGATTCCTAAATTATTTTCAGGTTTAAGCGCAAAACTCCTACGCGTTTTGATCAAACGTTCTTGATCACGGCAGTGTTCTACACTAGTCCTTTCCTACTTTCCACATTTTATACTTTCTCCCTTTCAATAGCAGGGTGATGCATTCTGGGCCTTGTGGTTCTATCTATATAAATTTATTGTTTTTTATTTTTTATTTTTTATTTCAGAGTTTCTTTGGTACGTGGTGTTTTATGTGGGGATATATTTGAAACAATACTCACTTAAACGTTAGTCCTTTAGTAGGAGAATCTAACGATTTGAAAGAATTTAAAAAAAATTCACGGTACTACCGTGAAGACATACCATTAATGCATTAGACAGCACAACGGTTGTGTGAGAACTATATGTTCAAATTTCACTTCATTACTAGGGCTGAGTGCCCCTTGCCCCACATATATATCACCCTATTGTCTTTACAGGCCCTAAACTTATTTGCATTCGTGCATTAATCTTAACTGTGGTTATCACTACAATCAAACAGTACAAACATCATTAAATGTCATTAGCCTTTTCTCAGTTTTAAAGATGAACATGCATCTCCTCATCTGCATTCAGACCCAACGGATGCTTTGTCTTAAATTTGATTATGAGTTTGGACTCCAGTCTCCTCAATTTTTGTAGTCTATCCCCACCTCGTTCTTGTTTTGGGATTGTTGCCAGGCCTAAATATTTGATGTTTTGCCAAGTCTTTCCAACATGAGTCTTGATATGTTTTGCCATGGCATATGTGTTATCCTCGTTTTGAATTGCCCGGATATGTTCAAGTATCCTCTTTTTCAAGGGACATTTAGTGCTGCCTATGTAGTCTTTTCCACAGCAGCATCTCAACATGTAGACTAGAAACGAAGATTCACAAGTTAGCTTGGTCTTAATTACAAACTCTTTGCCTGATGGGTCTTTTAGGTTGATGGTGTTCTGTCCTATTTTACATGCTTTGCATGTCAGACATTTTGTAAAGCCATTACTCCTCTTTTGGAGCCAATCTGCAGGTTTGTTCATTGAGAAATGGCTTTGTACCAGATGGTCTGAGATATTTGGCGCTCTCCAGTATGAAATCAATGGACCTGTTCCAATATTTCTTCCTATATCAGGGTCTTTTAGTAGCACATGCCAATATTTTGATAGGATTTTTTGAATTTTATAACTTTCCTTGGTGTAAGTTATTATCATGCGTGGTCGGTCCTCTTCTTCTTGTTTAGTCTGCAAAGGTTTTTCTTTTTGTGATTTTGATGTTGTTCCATCTTTATTTCTCTTATCCAGTGTTTCCAATCTTGTTTTCAATCTTGCTTTTGTTTCTCCCTGTGTGATATCCATGTACTTGTATCAGTTCAGTTCAACTTTATTTCGGCTAATAGCCATAAAAGCAGGAAGTACAGACAAGAAGAAGACATTTACAAACAGGAGCTAAGAAAAATTACATTTGACAATAATTGATCACATGACACATTACAATTAATATATAGTGGGGCAGAGTAACAATTAATTCTGTGCAATTAATTATGCATATTGCATAAAATCTGATTAAAACCATAAAAAAGGTTGATTCTTTATAAAAAGCCAGAATAAAACCTAGATTAAAATCTTTAAAACCACATGATTTATACAAAAAGTAGACTCAGTGCATTTTACGTTATTTAACATTGTGGGAGAAAATTGCAGATTTCATTATTACATTATAGTTTATGTCCAAAACGTTTTCTTATAATTAACACATTGAATAAGAATCTGCTTATACAAAAAACCACCAGTTGTGAGGTATTAGAACTTATAATACGCTCAGCCTCTTTATATGTCCTGACACCCAAATTTTTACACAAGGGTTTTATCCAGCGCTGTCTAGGTGATGCATAAACGGAACAGAAAAACAATAGATGGGCATCATCTTCCTTTGCCTTTAGTGGGCAAAGGGTACAGATACCATCCTCATTGCTATCTCCCCATTTGCCTGTATGAGCATTGGTCTGTAATACCCCATATCTAAATTGTAAATACAAAGTTTTTGCTAGTGGTGGGTTTATCTCATCCATAAACGGTTCGAATGCAGCAATATCTTTTGTGGACAAAAAATTCGGAGTCAATATACCAGTAGATGGACAGTGAGATGGCTTGTCGTTAACATGAGACCTATAGGTAGTTTTTAAAATCTTTTTACACACAGAAGTCATATTATGGGGTTCGTCCCAAAAATGGGACAGCCCTAGCCTGATACACCAATGTTCAATGTGTTTTAGCCATGCAATTTTCTTGTACTCATCAATCTAGGTAATTTCTATCAATCCATTTTTAATGTTACACAACTCAGGGGTTGTCCATAACCTTACCCAATACATCAATGGCCTGAGAGCTGCTTGATGATCTGTCCGTTTAAGATCCAAATCTAGGAATACTGGAACTAGGGGGGTTCTAGTTGATATTTTTAATAACCTGCGCACAAAGTGGTTTTCTTCCCGTTCAAAGTTATGTTTACAGCAATGCCCCCATACCTCAGCACCGTAAAGTGCAGCCGATTGGGCCTTTGCTTTAAAGACTTCCAGTGCCGGTGTAATGGCTTTAGAGTCACTAGCTCCGTGCACTTTTAGGATAGGCATAGAGTTTTGCTTGAAAGCCAACCTACTCTTTGTCAGGTGTCCCTTCCATGAACTGTTACTGTCCAGTGTAATACCTAGATAGTTAAAGCTCTCCACATATTCCAATTTTTGTTTATTTAAGGACAAATTTTTCTTAAAGGACTTTTGTGGATTTATTGACATGTATTTTGTTTTAGATGAGTTTATTTCCAACCCCTTCTTTTTGCAGTAACCATTAAAGGAATTCACCAGATTTTGAAGGCCCTTCGGGGTCTATGAGATGAGGATTGTATCATCGGCAAAAAGTAATGCCGTGATTGCCTCATCTCCTAGCCTTGGAGAACCATGGTCACAGTCCCTTAAATACACGGGTATATCATTAACGTACAATGAAAATAGCATAGGTGCTAATACACATCCTTGGCGCACACCACGGCTTACAGGTATGGGCTTTGATAATTCACCATCCTTTTGCCATCTAACGTTTGCATAATTTTCTGTGTGTAATCGAATTAGTTCGTTAAGTAGCTCGCCTGGGACCCCCATGTCTCGTAATGTTATCCACAAAAGATTCCGTGGAACGAGGTCGAAGGCGGCCCGCAAGTCTATAAATGCCACATACAAACTACCCTTCCTTATGTTAATGTATTTCCAGCAGATACACATGAACCTGAACACTTGATCTACTGTACTAACTTTTGGTCTGAACCCTGCCTGGTATTTAGATAATATTTGGGTCTAATCTATCCATTATATAAGTCGGTTTAAAATATGCCTGGCAAAAACCTTCTGTAAAAGGTCAATTAAACTAATTGGGCGATAATTGCCCGGACCATAGCGATCTCCTTTTTTAAATATTGTTACGATTTCTGCCCCTTTCCAACTTTCAGGGATTGGCGTTCCAGCCACTATAGAATTACATAAAAAGTTGATGTGTGGTCCCCATACTTCCACATCGTGTTTTAATAGATCTCCAGGAATCCTATCCAGTCCTGGAGCTTTGCCCGTCTTAATAGCCCCTATTGCCTGCATAGTCTCCTCTATACTGAATTTTAATGGCACAATACTCAGCTCTAAATTGTACTCTGGATTTTGCATGTGCAACCCCTCTACATCTTCTGAGTAAAGTTTACCAAAATGGTCGCACCAAGTTTTTTCGTCTAAATAGACGTCCTTGAGTGATCTACCCTTTCTGTACTTGTATCCTCGTTCCAAAAATCGATCTTTGGTGTCTTTAAACTTATTTTCCATTTCCTCACTAGTTGAACAGTTTCTCTTCATACGGAGAAACTCTCCATATGGTAAACTTTTCTTCAATTTCGGAGGGTGAAAGCTTGATCTATGAAGGATGCTGTTCATTGCAGTCTTTTTTCTGTGTGTAGTTGTTTCTGTTTTGTTGTCTTTGACAAAGACCTTAATGTCCAAAAAGTTCATTTCTTTGGGACTGATGGTATACGTAAATTTTAATCCTTCTTCATTCGTGTTCAGGATATTGAAAAAGGTCTCAAATTCTACTACTGTAACTCTCCATAGAAGAAACAAATCGTCTATAAAGCGTAACCATAACGCTACCTTGGCCATATATTGGTCATTTTCTTCTCTCCAAGCCACACTCCTCTCCCACCACCCCATCATGAGATTCGCGTAGCTTGGAGAGAAGGAAACTCCCATGGCTGTTCCACAACTCTGTTGGTACATTGTTTGGTTAAAAAGAAAGACATTGTTGAGTAAACACATCCTGATCATGTCAATTAGCCTTTTTGAATGTTCACGTTCAGTGATCGGTCTCTGTTTTAAGAAAAATTCGATGGCTTTGATTCCTCTGTCATGGCTTATAGAGGTGTAAAGAGACACCACATCTATAGTTACAAGGAGATACGATGGTTGCCATTCTGTATTCATTAGAATCCTTAAAAAATCTCCTGTGTCTTTTATATACAATGTTAAAGTTGGGACTATGGGAGCAATGAAAAAATCAACATAGTTGGCAACGTTCTCATACAAGCTTCCACAACTCGAAATTATTGGCCTGCCAGGCGGTTTGTTCAGTGTTTTGTGCACTTTGGGTAAAAAGTACATTGTTGGTGTGATGGGATTCTCCACCATTAGATATTTCTTTTCACTTTCTGTGATCAAATCTTTTTGTTGCCAATGATTTAATTTGTTTTCCAGCTCTGATATGAATTCTGTAATGGGATTCTGTGTTAGCAGTTGATAGTTTTTTCTCTCATTTGGTTGGCGCAGGGCTTCATCAATATATTGTTGTTTATCCATTATTATGATGTTCCCGCCCTTATCCGCAGGTTTAATTTCGATCTTAGCGTTGCTTTTTAATGAATGGATGGCTGCTCGTTCTTTTTTTGAGAGATTTTCCTTAATATTCGAGTGAGTGCTGTTTTTCATCTTTTCAATGTCACTCAAAACTAGGTCATAAAAAAGATCGATTTTATTCCCTGGATGGAGAGTGGGGGTTCTGTTATTTGAGAGCCTGTCACCTCATTGGCAAGTTCATAGGCAATGCGTAGATGAGGAACATCTTCGATATAGTATATTTCAGTCTCTGTATATCTATATATATATATATATATACATATATATAGATATATACATGATACACAAAACAAAGGTTCCACAAACAATAATCCTATCATGGAGCTACCCCCGTTACATAGGCTGGCACATAAATGTATAACACAAAAATTATATAAGAACACATAAAGACATAATTTCAAACCCTCTTATAAGACCATATTATGTCCAAATTACACTGTAAGTAAACCATATATATATATATAACAATGAAAGCCAACATCAAATTACACAGCAACAGGAAAGGACCTCAAAAAGCAAATAAATACATATATTTGTATATCAACAACATCAGTACCCATGATAGACTGCACATGATGGGCTACACACAATTTTGTTTCCAACAATATATGGTGCTCACACATCTAAAAAAATGTTATGAACCTCTCACCACTAAAGCGTGTCAGGCAAGTATTTTCTAATGATATGACTTGACCGTCCATCCATGTATTATAGAATGAAAGTCCTCCACATTCAGTCATAAGTATATTTTGGTATTGTACAGTTAATACCAAGGACGTTCATAAAACACCATCTTTGATACTGGTACGAAATACGCGGTATAATCAGACTCTGCTGTTATATATCAACCAGTGTTATATAATGTAGTTCCATACCACTAAAGGATATCTATCTCCCTCTGACTAGCAAATAATATTAGTCAAAAGGGAATTGACTATCAAAGTCAAATCATGTCATCATTAAGAAATGGCAGACCCGCACATGCAAAATAAAGTCCTTTACAAACCCATGTAACATCTATCACCAGACGGGGCTCCTGAAAATGTACCACAACCTGAGTACTATCTATCTGTTGATACAATAAAATAACCCTTGTCACCCCACATACCCAGAATCAGTAGGGCGGTAGATTGTAATAAATGCCAATGATACGGGCTGTATCCAAGTGATGGTAAGGCAAAGATGATTTATTTGTAACTCCCCACACTGAAAAATGACTGGTCTATAAATTATGACCCTCAGCAACTAACGACAAGAAGACCGCTGTATATATCAAGTACCTCCGTAATTTATGACTAATCGACCTTCATTGAGTTTAGTCCACTCACAATGATACGTATCCATGTGTCAAGTCATATGCGGTCCAGTTTGAAAATGCTGCGCCGCAATCTTGCATATTTATGTTTCCTCAACCAGTGTCAGAGGTTAAGTGATGTGACCTGGAAATGTACTTTGACAAAAGGTTCCAAAACGCTACGTTGTAGTCTGGTGATCATCTTTTAATGTATATAATTTGTTAATTTGAACAGTTCAAAACAATTCAACATATGCATACATAAAACGAAAAAGACTAAAGAAAATCTAACAAATTAATCCATATGAAATACCACTCTATGGAAATCAGAAAGTAAGCGAAAGAGCCCCTAAGAAGAACCCCAAGAAAACATCACCACGTAGTGGTACAAAGTGCACTGGCCATCTTATAATGTTTAACGCTTCTGATCCAAACAGTCAGAGGTGGTTCTATGCATGCATTGAATAGATGTACTCAAAGAAATAAATCCATGATTGTAAAGAGCTATACGAACAATGGTGGATTGGGCCACTGGTTTAATAGAGTAGCCCAGGATTGTAGTTGGTATAATCGTAGTATGAGTAATCATTAGCCGAAAACACACGTAGCGGTCATCTTGAGATATATAATATCCCCCAAGGGTAAAACAAACAAAGCGTATATTTTCTAACACTGATCCGCTCTGGAATTATAAGGGGCTCTTCCAACCTAGTAACTCCACTATCCGAGCTTCAGAAAAGGTTATCCTGAGCACTCTAATAGCCAGAGTGGCACCACCGAACCACCAGCTGGTTTCTGAAATAACACATTTCAAAAGAATTCCAACCCAGTTCGAAAATAAAAAATATAGTCCATCCCACTGATAATCATGAAAAGGACAGGAAAGGCCATATAAGGCCAAGAGAACCAATTCATATCCATCTATACATTCATTCAGAAACACTAAATCAGATTATCCAGAAGGCCCAAAATATGATTCCATAAAGTTAGATGTACTGCAGTTGTCAAAAGACCAGGGTCAAAGAATAAGGCAAAAGAATTTTTAGCAAAGGGAATCGGTCTTCATCCATCTATAAGGGGCAGGGTAGGGTAGAACATAGCCAACATTATCTATATTAGACTCTAGTATTAAAATATCCCTGAAAGGAGTACTAGTCGAAAATCTAACTTTGCAAGAAGGCCCAAAAGGCAACTCCATACAGAAAGTACATTTATACCAAAAAGTGATGGAATTCATTTTCAGTATTGTGTCCATGGACAATTGCTTGTAATCGGCAAATCTATTTTGCCTCCGTTTGTCTCAAAAGTTGATCCCTGTCTGCTCCTCTAGTATATGCACTAATATGATCGACTCCATTGAATCAAAAACTATGGTCATCAGGATCGACAGCTTTACAGTGTTCCGACATCGGATTTCCTGTATGCGTAACTTGAGGCAACAGGATGTACTTCCCGCATAAATCATACTGCATTTGCAACCAAACACATACATAACAAAAGTTGTGTTACAAATAATAACATATCTGATACTGTATTGTTGTGGAGTGCTGAAACTAAACTTCCCAGTTTTGTTCTTTCCATATGGACAAACTTTACAAGAATTGCATGCCAACAACCCCCCAGGTTTGTATGGTAACCAAGTACCCTTCTTTTGTGTGGTTGTGATGTAACTAGGGCCAGTGGCGGCTCGCAGAGATAATGCTGTGGGGTGGTGAGACGGGTGGGGTGGTAGTGGAGTCCGACATGCGACAGCAAAGGTGAACGTAAATAAATAAATAAATATCTGCTGTTGTATGCCATACTCCACTACCCCCCCACCCAGCCCGCACCGTCTCACACCCCACAGCATTACCTCTTCGAGCAACAACTGACTAGGGCAGAGAGTATCCCTTAATGTGGAACCCCTTCTGTAAGTTATAGAGGGGCATTTGGCCAACTTGATCTGTAAACCGGGAATATTCATTAACAAATGCCAAATCTTCTTTAAAATGTTAAGGATCTTATCACTGTAAGTTCTATACTTTGTAACTATTTTGGGTCTCAGGATGCAACAGGTGGAGATGGATGGGACACTACTGAACAGAACCAACAAGAGTGAGGCCCAAAATAGAAAACTGATGTTTGTTACAAAGTATACCACTTACAGTGATAAGATCTTTAATGTGGTACATTAAGCTATTTAAATCTTGAAGGGAGAGTAGCATTGGTGAAGACTGGAAAAACTGTTGTTCAAAATAACTCAAAACATGCTTTCAGTGCCAACTCTTCGTACAAGGCTGTGAGCATTTCCTCTCCCGAATAACTGTGTCCTTGACTCTGGTTATCACATAAATCAGAAATACTTAATTTTTAGTTGTGGCTCACCATTGTTTCTGCCCATTTTATTATAATACCTACAAGTAGGACCTTGACCCTCGGTCACTGACCTGCTCTCTCCCCAGCAGCTCTGCAAGTCCTGGACCACCTCTGAGCCCCCTGCTTGGGTGTTTGAGGCTGCTGTCGGCCCCTTGGTTGCCGGGCCTGCCTCTGCCAGTCCCTGCTCCCCGCATCCTTCTGCTGCCTGATTAGCATCAGGTCACCACATTTTCATAATTGTAGTGGTCACATCTGTCTGCTTGTATTTTGTTTGGGCTTCTGTAATCTGTTTTCTGCCCGTTTTTCACTGAGCTTTATCTCCATTGTTGCATTGTTTTGTTAATTCTTTTGGGTTTCTCCAAGCCCGTGTTTTTCCCGCTTCAGCCCCCTGTGGCCCCTGTCCCTGCCCGTTCCCACCTCCTGCCTCCCAGCTGATCGTCTCTCCCCCTCCCCTGCAAATGGCGGCCACGCCGCTGGTGTGCCGAAGCCGCGCCTAAGGCAAGCCTGTCTGCACCCGTCCGTGACCTGACCGCGACCAGTGCCAGGAACCCTGGATCTCCAAAACACCACCGATACAATCCCGCCTCCCTCCATGCACTCAACCCTAGAAGACACAACCACTGGCAAAGATCCACACCAAACACCACCCATGGACAGTTCACCTGCAGACACTGCAGACGATCCTTCAACATCAACAGGGCCTCCACGACCGCCGAAGGTCCACCAGATGCCCCCACACCACTGAAGCCCTGACATGCATCCTCCTCAACATACGCTCCCTACACAGACACACCGTAGAGATCTGGGACATGCGCAACACCCTCTCGCCCAGCATTGCATTCCTCAAGGAATCCTGGACTAACGCCACCTCTGCCCCCAACATCACCACCACCATCACTGACAGATACAACATCCAGCAGAAAGACTGCCCCCACCGTCCAGGAGGAGGACTCACTATCGCACACAAGCCCTCCCTCCGACTCTCCACCTCCAGCACCAGCGATACCCACTCCAACACAGAACACCTCCACTTACAGATCCAGACCAGCCCCAGGACCATGCTGCGCGGCACCCTTCCCTACAGACCCCCCGGACCTCGTACCCAGGCAGCAAACAATATTGCTAACCTTGTTGCACCCCATGCCATTACCTCTACGGACTACTTTCTACTCGGAGACCTGAACTTCCACCTCGACAACGGCAGCGACCCCAGCACTATCACCCTCCTTGACAACCCCTCTAACCTCGGACTGAAGTGGCTCATCAACACCACCACTCACAGAGCAGGACACACTCTCAATCCCATCTTTGCAGGAGGGACCAACATCCAACACTACTGCGTACACATTGCCTTCAACACCACTACCACACCCAAACCCGCCCCACGCCCGCCACTTAAAAACCGGAGCATGATCACAGAGGAGGACCTTAACACCACCCTCATCCTAGACCCCCCCTGCAACAGGACTGACACCAAATCCGCAGTCAAAGAGTTTCACTGCTGGATCTCAAGCTGCGCCGACAAGCTTGCACCCCTCCACCACCCTGCCAAACAGCGCCTCCTGAAGGCCGCCTGGTTCACCACTGAACTCTATGAAGCCAGGCGCTCCTGCAGACGCCTCGAGAAAGCCAGGCGGAACAGGAAAACTGCAGATGACCGGAAAAGCTACAGGAGTGCCCTGAAGGAATATCACCAGCACATAAGAGACACAAAGCAGTCCTTCATGAAGAACAAGATCCACACTAATGCAACCAAAGCTAAAGAACTTTTCAACATCATACAGCAATTCACCAAACCTCCCAGCGAAGTCACGGTCGTCACATCATCCCAGGAACTCTGCAACAAATTCAGCTCCTACTTCCATCTGAAAATCAAGGCCCTCTATAACAATTTCAGTGACCAGATGCCTGACACCTCCCCCCACTACCAATGACGAGACGACCATCACAACCTGGAATCCTGCCACAGTCAAACACACCACTGCGACCATGAAGAACACCCACTCAGGAGCCCTCACGGACCCCTGTCCACCGCACATCTACAATAGGGCCGCCACCGCCATTGCACCCAAAATGGGATGGACCATCAATGCCTCCTTCAAATCCGGCATCTTCCCTGACAACTGGAAGCGTGCGGAAGGTTAAACCTATTCTCAAGAAGCCCACGCCCGACCCGACTGACCTGAAAAACTCCCGGCTCATCTCTCTCCTCCCTTTCACTGCCAAAGTCACTGAGAGACTCATAAATGCTCAGCTGACTACCTTCATTGAAGAGAACTCCATCCTAGACCTCTCCCAGCCCGGATTTTGCAGCAACCACAGCACCGAGACCGCTCTCCTAGAAGCCACCGACGACATCCGCATGCTACTCGACCAGGGCCACTCTGCGGCCCTCATCCTACTAGACCTCTCTGCAGCCTTTGACACATCTCACTCTCACAGCCAGACTCCACGAGGCCGGGGTACAAGGAACTGCCCTCAACTTGATCCAATCCTTTCTCTCCGGCAGAACCCAGAGGATCAGACTCACTCCCTTCCTCTCCAAACCCACAGAGCTCATATGCGGAGTACCCGAAGGATCATCGCTCAGCCCCATGCTCTTCAACATCTACATGGCCCCCCTCACTGCCATCATTAGACAACATGGGCTCAGCATAGTGTCCTACACCAACGACACCCTGCTAATCCTCTCCTTCACTAAAAACCCCAAAACCACCAGACTCTGCTTTCAGGAAGGAATGAAGGATATCGCTGCCTGGATAAAAAATAGCAGCCTGCAGCTCAATACGGAGAAAACTGAGGTCATCATCCTCGGACCCTCCACCTCTGCCTGGGACAATACCTGGTTGCCCTCCGTCCTCAGGAGTTCACCCACCCCTACAGACTATGCACGGAACCTCTGCATCATCCTCGACTGCTCCCTGACAATGGCCCACCAGATCAATGCCGTCGCTTCCACCAGTTTCAACTGTCTCCGCAAGACCTTCAAATGGATACCCCCCGAATGCAGGAAAACCATCACCCATGAACTCATAACCAGCAGACTGGACTACGCCAATGCCCTCTACGCCGGTATCAACGTAACTCTCCTACACAAGCTCCAAACCATCCAGAACTCTGCGGCCAGACTCATCCTAGGGAACCAGCGGCACGAACACATGACCCAACACCTGCAAGACCTACACTGGCTCCCCGTCAAGAAGAGGGTAACCTTCAAACTGCCCCCCCACACCTATAAATTCCTCCACAACATCGGACCCAAATACCTCAATGAAAGAGTCTCGTTCCACTTACCCAAAAGGAATCTCCGCTCGGCCATACTCACCATGGCAGACACCCCCCGCATCTGCAGAAGCAGAGCAGACGGAAGAGCCTTCTCCTATGTCGCAGCCAAGGCCTGGAACTAGCTCCTAGTTAACATCAGACTCTCCCCCACCCTGTACACCTTCAGTAATAACCTCAAGACCTGGCTCTTCGAATGACAGGAGCTGCACTTCCCCCTCCCCCTAGCGCCTTGAGATCCTCACGGGTGAGTGGCGTGCTTTATAAAACCCTGATTGATTGATTGATTGATTGATTAAACCAATTATTTACCAGTGGTACAATAAAAAATATGCCTACCCTCACTGTACCCTGAGTCAGTAAATCTGTCTAATGACTGGCATAGACCCTCAGGGGCACCCTTAACCAGGCGTGGCGAAGGACTAGCATTGGCCTCAGGTCCTGCCAGGCTTCAGATTCTCCCCATCAGTGAACCGCTGTGGCATCACTAGTACAGGTATCCCTGGGTGCTTTTGATTTAATACCTACAGTGCCTAGGACTACCTATCAATCGTGTCAATCGTGTTTCTGGCACGGGCAACCCCCGTGGGACTTTTCATAGGTTGCCAGGGGTATAACCCCAACCGCTCTGCCCAGTGCTATCCTGTTAGCAACACTGGTATTCTTCTGAAACCAGTTACATTGAGTTTCCATACAACATGGAAGATACTCCGGGACTAAGCTTTGATGAAGATGCGATAGCGGATGCCCTCAGAACAGCTCCACCCCTACTTGGCACAGGGGGTGCAGCTGCCTCTATTTCAACAACGGATGAATAGGTGACCATTACACAACTTAAAAAAGATTGGCTCTGTGTCACACTGCATGGAGCACTCATGACGGAATATCTGAGGGCCAAGATAGCACCTCATGGCCTGATAGTTAATATCTTGCCTAGGATATTCCTGGAAGACGGACCGTTCAAAATTGATTGGTGCAATATATCCTAAAATGTACTAAAGACTTGCTCTTTCTCATAGTACAAACTGCTAAAAGATTGGCGGACACCATCTTGGTTAAGATTCAAGCAGCTGAGGCAGCTCTAAAAGAGATATACCTAAAACTGCTTTCATGACTAAACTAACCGAAATTAACAATGAAATCGCTGAAAACAAGAAGTTTTTACTGAAACACAAAATCACTAAACTCCAAAAAGACGTGGCCCGTTTCGACAAAGAGAAAGTCTACCCTTACCTTAAGGACGACTACAAAACTACAAAAAACAGTTACTCTACAGATGAGAGCTCAGATACATCCAGTCGCAGGGGTTCATCCAACAGTGACTCTAGTGGGGGCAGTTGGAATATTTGTAACCAACGTAGACCAGCTTTCACCCCTTTTTATGGCTTTGATAACGGCCCCCTCTACCAAGGACCTCCACACCCACATCATCCACCCCCACCCTGGCACTACCCTTTCTACCCACAGGGTCCCCCTCAATACTATCCCCTAAATAACCCTCCTTTTTAAGGCAGAGGTTGGGGCAAAGGAAGAGGGTGCAGAAGAGGAGGACAGAAGGGCGTACAATGGCAAGATCAACTAACCCCGATGGTAGAGACCAGGAGCGCAACGCGGGGCAGGAGAGTCTAGTGGTTAACCTCCCCACTCTCCACTAAGATCCTTACTCCTATAGAACAGGCCGTTCTGGAGAAAGGCCTTGGATTTGTTCCTACTCCCACCCCTGATAGGTTTAATGAGACCTGTGAACTTAAACAATTCTTTAGAAAAGTCCGCCTGAGGGCTTTCTTCCAAGATGAACCTGAGGCCGAGAGAACTAACACAGGCCTACGTAATCCCTCCACCTTTACCCATACTAACAGCA
This sequence comes from Lissotriton helveticus, assembly GCF_964261635.1. Taxonomy (NCBI): domain Eukaryota; kingdom Metazoa; phylum Chordata; class Amphibia; order Caudata; family Salamandridae; genus Lissotriton; species Lissotriton helveticus. The sequence goes on from NC_136073.1 coordinate 403,945,801, forward strand.
TGGTTCCACCATAGATTTTGTCCTTTGAGGGGGCAGTGTTGAAAGGTATTGAGAAGATTCCACGCACCTGACCTTTTGACAACTTGAGTAACTCTGAGAGAAAGGCGATTGAGACACTTTCCCAGGACGAAACCATAGTTATCAATTAAGCAGACAAAGGGGGTGCTATAGTTATTCAGGCACTCCATGACTACAATGTTGAGTGTAGATGTCAACTCTCTGACTCCAGATACTATGCCTTGTTGTCTAGTGATCCCACTCCTAGACTAAACAAGCATTTACAATGCAACGGTTTCGCCTTTGGAAAAGTTTGAGCTATTGGCATTGTAAATGACAACATTTGTATTTATGTGTTGGTTTTGAAAACAGATAAATAAATGGCATTGTCCTTTACATTGCCAATAGCTCTAACTTTTCCAAAGGCGAAACCGTTGCATTGTAAATGCTTGTTTTTTTTCTCTTCAATGGGCGAGCCTGTTGGGTATTAACCTCTTTAACTGATGCCAATTTCTTAAACATGTGTCAAGCCCTAACAAATAGCGCTTGATTAAAGCGGTACCATTGCAACTACAATACATACGCTATCAACTGAGAGGATCTGGGTGTAATAAAAAATATGGCTATGGGGCCTTATTGTGGCGCACACTTGCAGATACCCTCTTGGGTCCAGTCAGTATCATGTGCTCAAAACAGAGTAGCTGTGGATGCGTAAAGGCTTGATAAAGGAACTTGGTGTGAAACATTTAACAGCAACAAACTAAATAAAAAATAAAAATCACACCAATAAAAAGACATCAACAATTTATAAAAATGAAGCGTATAATGAGTTTTGGGAGACCTCAATTACTAAAATCTACTGGATGGTTCCAGAGATCGATTTTCGAACGTAATCAATTTTAAATGCACCTGCAAACAAGCTTTAGTCAAGACAAAGTTTGTAAGCTTTCCAAACTTTAGAAAAGTTAGTGCGGGTAGTAAGGCCCAAGCTGAGCCACCAAATTCAACAGTGACGAGGTCTAGGGGGCCAATATGGAGGTTTTGGAATGTTACCTGGCCCCCAGAGTGTTTTAGAGCAAGTTTCATACTCTACAGCACCCCTGCCATATAAGTCAATGGAGTGTTCCGGATGCGGAGGGATGCAAGCAAAGATGATTCGGCTGTGGTGTGGTTGAGGGGGGTGATTCCTCAGACCAAGGGTATCGTGGGGCAACTTTGGCCACGGAGGTCAGGATCCCTAGAAGTTCTCTAATCTGCAGTAGTCGGGCAGCCAATACGGCACAGCTGGTCTTGCAGTCCCACAGTTAGATGCAGATTCTTTGGTGGGGAATGGTGTCCTGTAAGTGCAACAAATCCAGACTTTGATAGCACTCCCAGGCCCAGCAGAACCGGGTGCAAGTTTTGGATCTCCGTCCCTTTATCGTGGCAGGCAGCGGCAAAACGTCTGTGGTGGCTACCAACTTGCCAGTTTGGGCTCTTTCAGCTCTTGTCCTGGAGCTGGTTCCAAGAGATCAGCAGACTGATTCTCCGAGTCACTGCTGTTGGTGAAGGCAGGAAATCGACTTTTCTGTATGAGGAGCCTCAGGCACAGTCCAGTCTCACTAGTCAAAAAGTGCAGCAGGTGTAGTCTTTATGACTGTGCAGCTTCTCTTTGTACAGGTAAAAGGCAGCCCTCCTTTGGTCCTCTTCACCAGTGTGAAATGACGGGCAGGGTGCCATACTTATCCCAGGAAAGTGCAGTGAGGGGGAACCACACGGTAACTAGCCAATGGGCTACTGGGTCCCCTCCTCTCTAGTGACGAAGTACCTGTGATGTGTGGCATCTGGCTATCCCAGAGTGTCCCATGGCACGACTCTTCTTTGGTCATAAGGAACAGGGTAGCCACACTAATGGTGTGACCACCAGTGGGCTATGCGCCCAAGGGAAAACCAGTTTGGACACATACTTCCCTTCCTTGGCTCACTCTCCTAATTGTTGCCAGGAACCCTGCTCAGCAGCGTTGTCACAAGTAGCCCTTCAAAGGCAGCTTCACCTTTGAAGCCTGCCTTTTGGGCTAACACACAGAGTGATCATCCTGGGAGAGGTGACACCTCGCTCTGCGGCAATGAGTCGTTCGAACATCTCTCCAGGAGGTCAGAAACCAGTCTGTGTCAGTGCCTTTGAGAGGCCACTGGACTAGATGGAGTGCAGAGTGGAACCTTTTTAAAAGTAGGTTAACTTGAATAGTGAATTTAAATCTGGACTGGGAATCAGGTCAGATTTAATGTCACAATTAATTTGATACTTTACTTGACCTTGTTGGGTACACCAATTTAAAGTTAGCTGGGCTGGAGTGCCAGCTGGTAACCCTGTGAGCCAGTGGGGCTACTAATATTTCTATAGCAAAAAGACAACTTAGAAGTGTTGCTATCAAGCAATATCGAAAATCTTAAGTCTCACCTAATATACAGCTCTCTGCCATAGGGCTCCATAGGCATTCCTTAGAGAAGACTTACATATATCCTTAAGGGAAGGGGTGGCTTTGCAGTTGGGTGTATTGGAAAAGTTAAACTAGCAGTGTAAAACCCTGCCCCGTCAGTCTGCAGTAGCAGACTGGGGTCCATTTTGTCTATCACATGCAGGGTGGCACAGAGCTGCATCCCTGTGTGAAAACTCTGCTTTACATGCCCTTGGTACCATATACTAGTGACTTATAAGTAAACCAGTACTTGTTATTTGGGTGTATCCAATTTAACAGTTTTTGTAAAGGGTTGGAACACTGGCACTGAGGTCTGGTTAGCAGGCCTCAGTGTACTTTCAAGAGACCAAAAACCAGCAGCATCAGCCAAAAATGTGTCATTTCCTTACATGAACAACCTGTGCCCTGCTAGACAACTAAATACATTTTATCAAATAAGATGCTGCTAACTAGATACCTGAATAAGTCCAGATACAAAAAGTTGCAAGACAGACAGAGCTGACCATGGCACAACTAATCTACTCATTCATGTTCAAGGGTAAGTAAACAATGCAACTTCACATAAGAACCATGAAGAGTACCTTCTTCCTATTTTAGTCACAAATTATTCAATGTTACTTCCCATCAGTCGGAGGATTTAGTGGGAGCAGACAGGTCAACCACTAGCTCATTTTCTCTGTACTTAATCTACAGAATAATACGCTCCCAAAAATTAAGACATGGGTATGGAACCAACTTTACAACACACCACTGAAGAGGTTTAATTTAAAAAAATGCACACTAGTATATATTTTTTTTCTCACAGCCAAGCAATTCACACTCAGAATTAAAGTGCACCCTCTCTCAAAACCAATGTACAGACAAACACAGCTATATGCACAGCACGTTTCTTAACTCCCACCTTGCAGATGAAGCATTTAATCAAGTGCATGAGCAGCCATAAACGAACTAAAATGTGATAAAGCTAGCACACGGCGAAGCACAACTATAATCATATAAAACACTCACTTCTTGGCTTTGTAAACGTATGCGCATCGCTTGCCCAAGTAGAATTCGGTCTCATCTCGTGCATAAACCCCCTCGATTTTCAGAAGAGCGGTATGTTCCCTCTGGTTTTGGAGACCACGTTTGTAGCCAGCAAAAATGGCCTTACTACACAATCTGAAATGAGAGCCAAATAAGTATCAAAACAACAAAATTAAAACCATTTTTGAGCCGATATCTCATTCATTATCTACACAACATTCTAAAATGAATTCTAGCACCGTGATGCAAGGCGTAAGATCGGAAACTAGATGAATGATAAACATTGAGATCCAACGAATGTCAGAGCCATATTAGTAAAGTAATACCACTGCTCCCATCGTTTGCACACTTCTATCCAATACAAACAGGAACAGCCTCTCTATCTTTCGTTCCAGAAGTGCCTCGAAGCACGTCGACATGGTTCAAGAGACGAAAAACAAATGCACAACCACTTTATTTATTTGGATGACAAAGTTGGTGCTGTCCTACCTTCCAGACATTCTGTAACTTTATAGTCCGGCTGTTGACAGCCCTGTAGAAAAAAAAGGAGAGAAGAAAAAAACGCACACATTAGGAGAGAAGAGAAGTAAAGCTCCTCGGGACATAGTATTCAACTACGAGAAAGACAGTTCGAATACTGCAGTAAACATTACAAGAATAGGGATACTAATACCCGAGATTTTTAGAATCTAAGCACCTATCTTTAAATCATTCCAATAATGATAACACGATGTAATAAGAAAGGCAGTTAATCGAAAGCAGAATGCTTAAATGGTCTATGAACTGCTGTAACAGAGTGCAGAAAGAAGAAAACACAGGAAGAGCCCAGCAAAATGCCTAGCTTTTAAATGGATCAATGAAATGAGGCCAGCAACAGTATGCAAACGAGTCATATACCTATTCACGAAAACATGTGGAGCACACAACTCTCCCAAAAGAGGATCTTCAAAAACACTGCTACTGAAACAAACGACATTAAATACAGAACTGGGAACAGCATTACGAATTCCACACAGATCTGCTCTTCTGCATCTACAGGAGGAATACGACATTCAGCCACTAAAGTACTAGAAGCGGGGAACAAAAACTGAATCTAACTCTGACCACAAGACACACCACTGATGCAGCAAGCTGTGCTAGAATGCACTGAGAAATACTCTCATTATCAGCGTCAAAGATAGTCTAGATTGTGTGGTATTGTATCAATTTTTGGAAGAAGGGACTGCAGAGCTGAGACAAGGTTTTGGAGTAATTTACATGCTCCAGGTCCGGATGTTCTTATCAGGTGGTAGTCAAGGCCTTGTAGACACTAAGGAACATGGTCAGATTTTGATAGCAGATCAGCACTGGATTCGGAAACCGCATGGATGGAACCTGTTAAGTAAGGGCTGATTTAGACAGACAAGAGGTGGGCAGCAATTGTTACACAGGACATGAGGTTAAGTGAAGTGTCTAGTAAAGACCATATGTCCTTGGGGCAAGTCGGGCAGGATGAAGTCACATCAGTGGGTGTGTTGTCAATGATGCAGACAAATGTGGTAAAGTGTCAGTCAAGACAGTGGTAGGTGATATAGAACAGAGTTAGTAACCGAGAGGCATTGTAAAATGGGGTTGGTTCGAGGGTGTCTGGAGGTTTTAAGACAAGAATGGTAGATGAAAAATACTCCTCGGATGAAGGTATAAAATATGTAGATTCATGGTCTGAAGCCGTAAAACTGGTTTAGGACGTTTCTCCTTTCAAGTGTCATTCTCGGACAGGTCCACAAAAACAACATGTGCTACGGCAGAGGCACAGAGGACCCCAAAAATAATATGTTTAGCGAGTCCAGCCTTCTCTCTCCAGATTCAAAAATGCACAGTCCAGACCCCCAGTAAGTGGATCCCACCATCCTTACTGCTATAGAGCTTCCTCACACACCATGCATGTACCACACAATCTACACACACCAGCACACTTGTGCACTGTAGTGGTCAGAGCTAAGTAATGAGCAAGTACACAGAAGCGGGACTTTACACATAAAGGTTAGTGTGCCTCTGTTCCAGTGACTTGGATCAACAGGTCTGGTCATCCTAATAATTCTTAACACCCAGTACACTGCCACAGCTCTGTGTAGTAAACCTACAACTGAAACAGTAATCCGCTGTCACTAAATGAGGACACACTGCTCTAGGTCACAGGACAAGTCCAGAACCCACTCTTGAAGGGGGTGGGGGGGGGGGCCAGGGTGGGGTGTAGTTGAGGGAACAAACATAAGAGCAGGGGAAGAAAACCAGGGTAACAGAGGTGACAAGAACATGCATTATGCAGGAGTGTTGATAGAAATAGAAAGTATTTCCCTGGGCGGAAGTACAATACAGGCCATCAGATCAAAAGAGTGAGCAAAGAAAATATACTCCATGGGTGGAAGAAACACATTAAGAGCAATAAAAGGCACATAGAATTCGGTAAGAAAGTTGGGAGTAACAAATATATCCAATAGTAAGGAAGGGGCGGGATCAAAGTCCAATGTTTTTTATGCTCCATAAGCGGTCTTGCACGAACAGTTTAAAAGTGTCTGAGAGGAGACATTTCGGTCTCAGTCAATCAATCCGCTTTATTCGATTACTTAAAATCATAAAAGTACAAAAACGTAACACAGACAACAATATCACAAATCTTTAGGCATAATAGTTAAAATACATATACATTTCGGTCTAACTGACTGACGTCGCTGTCATAGGGCAACCACTTCAGGAATTAACATCTGGGCACAAGTCATAATAGACTGTCAGCACCAAAGGCTCGTAACAGACGCAACCAGCACATGCAACGACTTGAAGCAGGCCCCACGCGTGGCAATCCAATGCCATCCACTCCTCTGCAAACACAACACAGAAGACGTTGCAGATCCCAGGCAGGGTCCCACTTCCCATCCACTCAATATCCCCGCCATCCTGGGCTCCACGGCTGCAGAGTTTTCGGATTCCTGGGGAACCCACTAAATGACAACACTCAAAATGTCCAACCTATACGCGCCTGACCTGCAAAAACCAAGGTATTAATGCCCACCAATGCTCGCACTCACCGCAACCGGTTTCCAAGATGGAGGGAAAAAGAAGGAAGAGAGCGGGGCATGCTGGGAGATGAGAGCGAAGGCGTCAGCCATAGACAGAGGCGAAGGACTAAAAACAAGCCTATTCACGTGGCCGCCATCTTGGACTAATGAACTTCCTAAAGATAACATGTTAATTTGTAAAAGAAAACAGTAAAATAATAATAAGGCGCAAAGTACATTTATTAAAAAAGCAGTTACGCTTGAATTAAATTGCGCTTGAATTAAATACGTTTATAAAATGTTATGTTGTTGTTTCCTACACAGAACATCGATGCTATCAACGTTGGACAATGCCTCCTCATGGATCACCGAGAAACAGCAGTAAAATACCATATGAATAACTTGTTAGTGAAATGGTATTAGAAGCCTTGCTAATTTATTTTCACAACACTGGCAACACATTGTTTAACAAGTCAGGTCCCGGCCGCGCTGTGATTGGCTGACGTCACGGGGGTGTCCCGGGCCGGCAGCCAATCACAGCGCGGCCCGGGAATGACATCACGGGGGTGTCCCGGGCCGGCAGCCAATCGCAGCGCGGCCCGGGACAAAGGGGCGGGGCTTAAAAAAAGCACCAGAAACGCCCCCGAATCGCGTTTTCGAGAGAAAGCGCGATTGACAGCCTCTGTCTCCCAATGGCTAGTCTCCATTTATGGAGCTAGCCAATTGGAAACAGAGGCGGTCCGAACCTCACTACTGAAAACAAAAGATTTCGATCTGGGAGGGGCTTCGCCCCTCGCCAAGTCGAAACCTAAAAATGAGATTACATCCCTGGTTATGGAGGGCGAAACCAATGAGTGGTTGAGTAGGAATGAGGCCCACTTTCTCGTCACCTCCAACCCTAAGACACCTTACTTCTATACCCTGCCAAAAATACATAAGGGTACCACCCCTGTCCCAGGGAGACTGATTGTGTCCGGCATAGGGTCCCTGCTTGAACCTTTGTCAAAATTCTGTGACAACTTTCTCCAGCCCATAGTCAAGAAAATACCCTCATTTCTCCAGGACACCAGTGATGTCCTGAGACTGTTGGACACCATTGAGGGCAGGGAGGGAGTTGATCTACTGGTCACCTTAGATGTAGAGGCCTTATGTACGAACATCCCCCAGAGGGCCACCCTCGAGGCAGTTGAGGCTAGTCTACTCAAGGAGAAATGGACATCACCAACACCCATCTCTTTCATTATGGCTTGTGCTACTATCGCACTCACAGAGAATTTCTTCCAATATGAGACTGACCTTTTCCATCAAATACAGGGTACCTCTATGGGTAGTACGTTTTCTCCTAGCCTGGCCTGTATATACATGGCACACTTTGAAGAGACGGTTGTCTACCAACCCACTAACCCCTTCCAGGACAACCTCACTATGTGGCGGAGATATATAGACGATATCCTGATTCTCTGGAAAGGAGACACTGAGACGTGTAATCCATTCTGCACTTGGTTGAATGAACAAAACCCTTTCCTAAGGTTTACAAGCACCTTGTCTACAGCAGAGGTGGCCTTTCTAGACCTTAAGATAAGGCTTAACGGGGCAGGTCTTAGTACAAATCTCCACAGTAAAACAACCGGCAGGAATAGCCTCCTTCCCTATGAAAGGCACCACCCAAAATCCCTGAGAGACAACCTCCCTTTCGGGCAGTTCCTAAGGATCCGTAGGAACTGTTCGGACTTGACAGATTCCAAAACATATCCGCAATTCCTATAAAAGGGCCATGAACAACCCTAGAGAGGCATTGCTAGAACCCAAGACAAAGAAATCCACTGACATGCGTCACCACCTTTACAAAAAACTCTCCCCTGATCAAACAGACTATCATCAAACACTGGGGCATAATGAACTCCGGCGATCTCTCCCTCCCACGACCAAGGTTCGCGTTCAAACGTACTGCAAACCTTAAGGACTAATTGGTGCACACTAAACCAATAAAGGAAGAAATGAACACTCAAGGAACTCTGTGGGACCTCCCAAAAGTCACCGGGCACAACCCATGTGGGGGGTGTGCAGTCTGTAACCAAACTAGTATTCACAAAGAAATTAAACTGCTTGAGTCCTTCACCTGGCAGCTCAAGAGACACTCAAACTGCAACACACAAAGATGCATTTACCTACTCACCTGTCCCTGTGAGAAAAGATACGTGGGCATGACTTTGAGCCAGGTCGAACTGCGCATTACTGAACATAAGAGTAATATCAGGTGCTCCAAAACCTACACCAGGCTATATACTCATTACAAAGACATGCAACACTGTGCGGAAAGTTTCACATGGCTAGTATTGGAATCACACCCCTACATAACACAACAGGCCCTCTTCAACATAGAACAGAGGTGGGTACATCGTCTAGGAACAGATGTCACAGGATTAAATGATAACATCCCGTGGGTTTCACTAACCAATTGAATATATACCATCTCCTGAGCTCACTTCATGTGACTGCCCCCAGCATATGATACTGTTTTCAAGTGCCCACTAAAGTAGCAGGACCTACCATGTACTACCTCTCCCCTCATCCATGCCACAGAGAGGACACTGGTTTGGTATTTACCCTGCACACAAACAAACCCAATTTCCTTTAGTCATCTAACCTTACTGGGAACCTTATTTGTAATTAATTTTTAATTAGTATCCCAATCGTTTATTTACCTTCGCTGTCCCGTACCTGCACTGGCAGCCTTGATTGTACCATGAGCCACGAGTCATCTCACCTATAATGGTGACATGATATATAGACTAAATTTTGAATGAGCATCCCTCACAAAAGGATAGTTTTTTAGTACCATCGCTGTCCCGTATTTACACTGGCAACCTTTATTGTACTATGAGCCATGCTACTTTGGTGCCCTCGGTCCCTCCTTGAGACCTTCTAAGATGGCGCTCTGTTTACAAGCATACTAACATACACATATCGCTACACGCAATGGCCCCGCCTTTCCCAGAAGCCCGCGCATGCGCAATCAGACAGCCTCTGCGCAGACCCGGAAGAGCGGGTCACGTACATGGGCTTGAACAGCATTTAAGATGACTTCCCATGCCTCTAACGTCCTCCGGCTCCTTCTCGCAGTACTACGCAAAGGTAGGTTGACTGATGGAACATGCGGCGAGACTAGGTAAGTGCGAACCCCGGTTTTTGGCCCCATATGGAACACGCTTTCTTTCATGGCAGACCTTCGCCCCTTACTACCAAACAATACCTCCAACCTTGATGGGTGATTTTCACAGTTGAGCCTGGGTACTGCGTCTCAGGTGTTGGAGCCCTAGGGCTTGTGGCAATTGGTTTGGGGACATGGTTGATGCGATATTATGTTTGGCAACGGGGCTGAGTACTCCTTTCGCCCTGGGCCACGCATGATTCACCACGCACTGCTAGCGTATTAGTGCTGCGGTGTGGTTGATTAGCGTCTTCTGTCTTTTTACCCATTAGTTATTTGCCCTTGCCTAGCACCGGAGTCAGTACTATCAGAAGCGCTGTAACTTTGCCAACAATGGCACGGAGCTCTAGGGCTGTTGGTATTATCGGAACTGCTGGCCTCACCACTGAAAGTTGGCCAGCTACTATTCCCAAACCAGATCCGCTGTCATTGATCACGGTTCACCATTTTCTCCATCAGGGCACATACCTTGAAGTGCTCAATTTCACGGGAGGAGACCGTTGAAGCAACACACGGCACACATTAGGGTGAGGATGTACTGGCATTATGTTCTCTCGTTTTTTAATAAGACATTTACTTACCCCCACATGATCACTCCGTTGTTGTTCTCTCTGTGCCTCGTTTTTAATTGTTTTTAATGTCCAGATTTACTCACCATTTACTTTGACAGGGAGAACTTCCCCCCTTTTCTAGATGTGTATCTTTGAGTGAACTGTTAACCAGGGGCTTGTCTTCAGGTCCATCTCTTTACGTTCATACGTACCTTCTGCTTTTTCCTCTCCAGGTTCCACTAAGAATGGGTAGGACCTTCGGTCTACTTGCGAACTCCCTGTGGAGTAGGTAATTCTTTCACCATCCACAGCGTGTAGATAGTGTATATAGTTTCTAGGTCCTGATGAATTGCACTGTATCCTTCAGAACAATTGCATGAAACATGTTGACCAACCACCAACTGACCACCTGGTAGAGTATACTTCCCTGGATCCTAACACCAGGTAGTTGTCTCTCCCCACTGTTTTTACTAAAGGTAGATAGCCACGCCATTAAAACACTTTGTGGACTAACTAACCTTTTTTACATATCACCACCACCTCTTCCACACATCTACACCCTTCCCACTAGGCCCTCATACCCGCATGCACCAACTGGCAGGGACAAAAGATCTCCGATAAAGAGCCCCATCTGGGTGCCCATCAGACATTGCACCGCCAGTTTGACGAGGAGCAAAACCCATATGATGAAGCATGACACCTAGCTTGCTGGGTGTGTGAGGGTTTTAGTCCCGAAAGGGATGATCCCCATCCCTCTTTTACCTCTCTTTCTGATGTCTATACCTGGTCGTTTTCAGTTTCACTCTTTGAATACACCTTACTAAGGGAACTGCGTACTTCTTTTTGTTGACATCTTCATCCTCTCCCATCTCATCACAGGGGAGTGGGGTTGGTAAGAGTCTCACTCACTGCACCCCACCTTATGACAAGAAGGTGTTGTGAAAAGGCAAGAAACTTTAGGCTTGTGCATGTGCATGAGTGTGCAGACGTCAGCTTTCTGCTTCAATTCTCGAGGCTGGTAGAAACTGTGTTCCTGCCCTGAAAGTAAAGTGCACTGAAGCATAAAGGCTCCGCTAGCTAAAGGAAAGTAACATAAATAAAACCTTGTGAAATGGTGTGTGTTTGTGTGTGTGAAGGTGTAACTCGGAGAATGAGTGTGTCAGATTGAGTGAGAATTAGTGAGATTAAGTTATAGTATATATATATATATATATATATATATATATATATATATATATATATATACATATAATGTTTTGCAGTCCTGCATATCAATTGTAATTTATGCAAAAGTACAATTTATGCACCCTTTTATTTTGTTAAAATGTGACACAAACATTTCTCTGTTTTCTATGTCTATGAACACTCTGTGAGTGTTTCTTTAAAATGACTGCATTGTGGAGACCTGGGTCATGTGACCAAGACCACGGACATGGTCGAAACGCGTCGTCTTTCCTGCCAGGAATAAACTTACCTGCTGCATCCATCGTGTGGGCTCGCCTGATTTGCGATTTTCTGGATCTCTGTTCGTGGAAAATATTGGCGTCGTCGTCTGCCGGCGAAGCCCCGACTCGTGTGTAAGGGAACTCCGCTCTACGTCGACCCCGCATCTGGCTTCATTGTCTGGAGTACCCGCCAAGCAAAAAAAGCCTGCCAGTTCTTTTTAAGAAACCGCAGAGTTGAACACTTGCAACACACAAACATGCTGCTTGAGATGATATCTGTATGTCTTAAAGAAAATATCTTTATGTTTGAAAATGCGCATTATAAACAGCAGCAGGGCACTTCCATGGGCACTTGCTTCGCCCCCAGTTACGCCAACCTTATGGTGGGCTGGTGGGAGAAGCAAGTGCTCTGGAATGAGCAAACGGAAAAGTGGGCATTGAATGTGGTAAAGTGGCTCAGATACATAGACAAAGTCTTCTTTGTATGGAAAGGATCTGAAATTGAATTGAACATGTTCATCGATTGTCTCAACTGTAATGATTTTAACTTAAAATTCACGAGACACTACAGCCAAACATATATCGACTTCCTAGATCTGAGACTCACGGTAGACGGAGGTAAAATAAGTAACAACCTCTTTCGCAAAGCCACAGCAGGGAACTCCATCCTACACTCTACCAGCGCACATCCACCTAGCTTTAGATGGGGGATCCCCTACAGCGAATTTCTCAGAGCGAAACCCAATTGTAGCTCTGAGAGTGCCTACAACGAAACCAAGCAAGATATGAAACTCAGATTTAAAGAAAGAGGCTATTCCAAGAAAGCAATACACCAGGCTGAGACCAGAGTAGAAACTAGATGCAGAGAAGAAATTTTGGAAGCAGACAGAACCAAAAACAAAAAGGGACCTAAAAATTACACACAACCCATTAGATTCATCACAAAATTTTGCAGTCAATCGAATCAGATCCGCAAAATTCTGAAGAACAGATGGGAAATCCTTAGACAGGACCCGATCATAGGCAACTCAATAGGCACCACACCTTCCATAACATATGAAAGAAACTCCTCCCTCAGAGACATTCTAGTACAAAGCCACTTTCAGAACAAAAAGAGCAGTTGGCTACACCAGACCAAGGGTTTCTGCAAATGTGGAAACTGCAAGGCCTGTAAACACAGCTACAATGTCACTGCCACCACTCTGGAGAGAACCAAAACTAGATGGAAAATACCACACTTAATCAATTACAACACAGAATTCGTTGTCTATGCCATCGTCTGCCCATGCGGCCTCTGGTACATAGGGTCCACCACCTTTGCAGTCAAAAAGCGTATCCTGGAACACTGGCGAGCCATCAATAACAGAGACAACATCTATAGCACAGCCAAAGAACACGAAGCAGACTGGACCAAAGCTAAATTCTTCGGTCTAGACACTGTCAATCCCAACCCCAGAAGAGGAAACCGCATTGCCGCACTCCGCAAACGTGAGTCCCGGTTCATCCTCCTAGCTGGCAGCAAATTTCCTTATGGCATGAACCAGGATGAGGAGCTCTACAGCCATCTATAAACCTATAGATATACCTTCACACTCTCGCCTTGCCTAGCTGACTACCTCGCCTCCTTCCCTTCCTTTTAAACCACCCACACACCCACTCTCCCTCCTCTCCCTCCACCACACTCTCAATCCCCGAACCCCTACCTTATCTAGGACTGCAAACCCAGATACCATCACATTCACGACCAGATGACTGACCTCAGGTAGACACTCATGTTGCTCGGTAATATGAACTAACGTTTTATTTTCCTCTTACAGGAGAGTGTCGCACAGTCTACTCTGCAAGTCACACCCAAGATAAAGATATGAGCACTGGAGCACATGGCAGTCACTTCGGATATTTAGTGCACTCAGGTACTATACCTGCACTGTTTGAGGACTTTAGTTGTATACCCTGGCAACCATGCATGATAATTTCTCCCTATATGCACTTGCAATATGTACATACTGTTGTGATCAGTATGAAACAATTTCCATGACAACCAAAGATAATACCTGTTTGCCTGCATCAAACAATGTCTACCGATCACTAATGTATTCACAAATCTTATACTTTGTATACATCTCAAGTCATGATGGTATTGAACTAGTAAATGTACTAAACATTTGAAATGTTTTGCAGTCCTGCAGATCAATTTTAATTTATGCACAAGTACAATTTATGCACCCTTTTATTTTGTTAAAATGTGACACAAACATTTCTCTGTTTTCTATGTCTATGAACACTCTGTGAGTGTTTCTTTAAAATGACTGCATTGTGGAGACGTGGTTCATGTGACCAAGACCACGGATGTGGTCGAAACGCGTCGTCTTTCCTGCCAGGAATAAACTTACCTGCTGCATCCATTGTGTGGGCTCGCCTGATTTCCGATTTTCTGGATCTCTGTTCATGGAACATATATATATATATATATATATATATATATATATATATATATATATATATATATATATATATATATATATATATATATATATATATATATATCCTGGACACTCAAACCGCTTCCAACTCCCGCACACGGCGGTTTGGCGAGGAAAGAGACGCAGACCTCGCAGTTTTGTTCTGGGCAGTAAATCTTTTTATTTAAAAGACCCAAACACACAAAGTGTTTCAAGCCCTGAAGCCCTTGTTCACGTGCAAAATGGTGCAAACTCCATCTACTTTTTAAAGTTAAAAATAATCACACCCATGGCTTGACATCACAGGTCACATGATAGTATACATGGACAAAAGACTAGGGGCGATATGTATCAACATTCCGTTTTGCTATTCCTAAATAGCGATTTTTAAGGAATCGCTATTTAGAAATCGCAAAATGGTATGTATGTAGAAATCAGCTTCTTTTTAGCGATTTCTTAAAATTCCTTAATTGCGATTAGCAATTAAGGAATAATTTCCCATTCATTTCTATGGGCCAGGAGGCCCATAGGAATGAAAGGGAAATTTGCGATTAGCAATTAGCTAATCGCAAATTGAGATAATTTTCAAGGGTGCAGGGGGTGTCCAATGGACACCCTGCTGCACCCCTGAAAATGACATGTGTGCGCATATGGCGCACATACATGCCCTAAGGGCATGTATGAGCGTCACATGGCACCTTTTGTTTTTAAAAAAAATGCTTTTGTAAAGAAATTCCCAACTTACCACCAACTTGAAGTTGGTGGTAATTTGCGATTCCTTAGGAACAATTAGCAATATATTTTTGCATCATACATTGCATTTAAGGAATCGCAAATTTTGCGATTCCTTAACCAGCGGCTTTTCCCGCTGTGCACGGCAATTTTTTAAAAAACGCGTTACATGACGAGCTCAGCTCGTCATCAGCGCACGGCAGGTCACGCTCATGACGAGCTGAGCTCGTCATCAGCCCCAAAGGGGTTAAATGCAATCTCAAAATAAGGAATAGCAAATTGTGCGATTCCTTATTTTGAACAACATTTGTTTCATACATTCCATATTGAGAATTCGCATTCGCAAAGGCCGAAATTCTGCGAATTTCGGCCTTTGCGAATGCGAAATTCAATGATACATATCGCCCTAGGTGTTTGGTGTTTTGTTATTCTATACATAACAAAAAATATCTACTAGGCAAAGCTCGCTAATTGTTGCACATTTTCATTAATACATATAAATATAAATATAAAACATGTTCTGTACAAAAACGCTATTTTAAAAAAAATTGAATATTTATATACATATCCTACTGGAGGTCACCAGTAGGTAGTTATAGTTAGGACCTATTATCCATAGGAAATCCGCAACATTCTATTTGGAATAACTTTGGCGCTGGTTGACAAATCTTCACGAAATTTTCAAAACTTATGGCCCACTCCGGTTCGCTCCTATCCTAAAAGTCTCTGGGTGATTCATCAAGCGGGGGCAGAGAAAAAGGGGGGTCCCAAAACGTGTTTTCTCCATGCAATTTCCCATAGGAACCTTTAATCGCAGCTTTACACCAAATTTGGCAAAGAGGTAGCCCTTGGTTCAGAGTCGTGCCTTTTTGTTAAATGGTCTATGGCCGCACAGGATCCGCGCACCCTGCCAAGCACGAGCTGTATGCTAATTGGCTGTCAACACTCCAAACCAGGAAGTATTGGAAGCCATCTTGTGCCTCGGTAGAACATAGGCACAAGAAAGCAGAAAAAAAAACTTGCAAAACGCAAAAAGGGGGGCAGGGTAGAAACACCCTGACCCCCAAGGCCTGCTCAGGGGGTCCCACAAGGACCCACAGGGCTAGAAAAAGCCTTTTTTGGAGAAAAAAAATCAGCGAGATTCGCGCACCCAAATCGAATTTCGGCTGAAAAAAAAACACGAAGCGTGGGCTCCCGCGCTTTGTTGTTAATTAGCCCCTGGGGGGGCCAAATCCTGGGGGCAATACTTATTATGTGAGCCCCCCAGCCCCAGGGACCACCACCCCGGGGCTTCTTTGAATTAGGTGGGGGGCTCTCAGGCCCCCCCAGCCCTGAAGACCCACACACCGGAGCTTATATACATTAGGTGGGGGGCTCTCAGGCCCCCCCAGCCCCAGGGACTGCCACCCCGGGGTTTCTCTACATTAGATGGGGGGCTCTCAGGCCCCCCCAGCCCCGGGGACTGCCACCCCTGGGCTTTCAGAAAATAATTTTGGGGGCTCACGGCCCCCCGCAGACCAGGGGACTGCCACCCCTAGGGGCTTGATTTAATTTTGATTGCGGGGGGCACACTGTCCCCCTGCAGCCCCGGGGACTGCCACCCCCGGGGATTTTTTAAAAAATACCCTGTGTGGGGAGCTTAAGCCCCCAGACACACCCCGGGGACTGCCACCTCCCAGGGGCTCTAAATATTTAGAATGGGGGTCCGTAATGGACCCCCAAGCCCCGGGGACCACCACCACCCCAAGGCTTTGAGAATGTGAGGATGGGGGCCATGCGGCCCCCCTCCTGGAGCCATTGATGGGCCTGGGCGCTGCCACCCTGCAGGGCTGGCTCCTGCAGTGGCCCGGGGTGCCCACCCCGGGACACTTCTGTTTGCAATGACAGGGCGGGAGCCTCCCGGCTCCCACCCTGTCATTGCAAACTGCTTTGCTTCATTGAAGCGAAAGCAGGGAAACCTGCTCTCGCTTGAATGAAGCAAAGCAGATTGCTTTTCCACATTGGGAGCAGCATGTGTGTTGCTCCCCATGTGGAAAAGCAATGTCGGCTCCTGCAGGAGGTGGGGAGCTGGCTGGAACCGTGGGGGGATTGGAGACCCCCCACGGTGCCCAACAAAGAGGGCCAGTCCAGGGGCATGGGTCCCCGGGGCTACAAGTGGCCCGGGAGGGGGCCACGTGGCCACCCTCCCCTTACATTAAAAAAATAATGAGGAAGGCCGGCCCCGAACGATGGGATCCTTGGGGCCATATTAGGCCTGAGGAGGGGGGCCACGCGGCACCCCTGCCAAAAAAACAATCGCAAGGCCCCGGGGGATGGGGTCCCCGGGGCCAGCCCCCTCCCAAATTATACATACATTTAATTTTTTAATTTTTTAAAAAAGAGAAAGGCCGGCCCCGGGGGATGGGGTCCCCTGGGCCATAAATGGCTAGAGGAGTGGGGCAACGCAGCCACCCTCCGAAAATTAACAAAGAAGGCTATGCACCTCGGGATGGGGTACCCGGGGCCGATTAAGGCCTCGGGAGGGGGGCCACGCGGCCCGCTTCCCAAATTTTTGATTTAAAAAATATAAATTGGGGGCAGGCCCTGGGGGATGGGGTCCCGAGGGCCAAAATATTAGTAAAAGAAGGGGGCCACACAGCCCCCCTTCCTAAAAAAAAGAAAAAGACCGGAATCACACCGGAGGCCACGCCCCCTTCTTACAGCACTCTGCAAACGCGCCCCGTGGCGCGTTTGCAGAGGGGGAATGAATTCCCCTTGAATACTAGGGGTCCCTGGGGGCCAACTAGCTGATTGGGAGCTTCCAGTATGTGCCAGGAGGCTGCATTGCAGAGAGGTGTTCTGAGGCCACGCCCCTTTTTACACCTCTCTGCAACGCAACTCTGTGGTGCTTACTGGAGGTAGCTGGGGGGCTAGTTGCACCCCGGGTCCCTCAGTATTCAAGGGAAGTTAATCCCCCAACTTAAAACGCGCTTGGGGGATGCGTTTGCACAGTGGTGAAGGGAGGGGCGGGGCCTGAGTTCACATGTGTGCAAACACACCCTGTGGCGCGGTTTAAGTTGGGGAATTAATTGCTTGTCAATCCTGAGGGTCCCTGGGGGCCAAGTAACCCACCAGGTACCTCTAGTAAGCGCCACGGAGCTGCGTTGTCAGAGTGTTGTAAAAAGGGACGTGGCCTCTGAACACCTTTCTGTAACGCAGCCCCCTGGCGCATACTGGAGGTACCTGGTGGGCTAATTGGCCCCCAGGGACCCACAGGATTGAGGAGGAATTTTTCTATAACTTAAAATGTGCCACAGGGCATGTTTGCAGACGTGTCACCTCAGGCCACGCCCCCTTCCTTCACCACTGTGCAAACACGTCCCGTGGCGGTTTTTAAGTTGGGAAATTAATTCTCTTTCAATACTGAGGGTCCCTGAGGGCCAAATAGCCCAACAGGTATCTCCAATATGCACTTTTTTACACCTCTCTGCAACGCAGCTCTGTGGCGCTTATTGGAGGTACCTAGTGGGGTAGTTTGACCCTAGGGACCCTCAGTATTCAAGGAGACTCAATCTCCCAACTTAAACGGCCACAGGGCGCGTTTACACAGTGGTGTAGGGAGGGGATGGGGCCTGAGGTGACGTGTGCAAACACACCCTGTGGTGCGTTTTAAGTTGGGGAAATCATTCCCTTTCTATCCTGAGGGCCTCTGGGGGCTAACTAGCCCACCAGGTGCTTCCAGTAAGCACCACTGTGCTGTGTTGCAGAGAGGTGGTCCAGGCCGTGCCACTTTTTACACCTCTCTGCAACACAGGTCTGTGGCACTTACTGGAGGTACCTAGTGAGCTAGTTGGACCCTAGGGACCCTCAGGATTCAAATGAACTAAATCTCCCAAATTAAAATGGCCACAGGGCGTGTTTGCATAGTGGTGAAGGGAGGGGACTGGGCTGAGGTGACGTGTACAAACACGCCCTGTTGTGCGTTTTAAGTTGGGGAAAAATTCCCCTTCAATCATGAGGGCTCCGGGGGACCAACTAGCCCACCCGTTGCTTCCAGTAAGCACCACTGCACTGCGTTGCAGAGAGGTGGTCTAGGCCGTGCCCCTTTTTACACATCTCTGCAACGCAGCTATGTGGCGCTTACTGGATGTACCTAGTGGGCCTGTTGGACGCTAGGGACCCTCAGGATTCAAGGGGACTTAATCAGACAACTTAAAACTGCCACAGGGAGCGTTTACACAGTGGTGAAAGGAGGGGACGAGCCCTGAGGTGATGTGTGCAAACACGCCCTGTGGCACGTTTTAAGTTGGGGAAATAATTCCCCTTCAATCCTAAGGGACCCTCGGGGACAACTAGCCCACCAGGTGCTTCCAGTAAGCGCCACTGCGCTGCGTTGCAGAGAGGTGGTCTAGGACGTGCCCCTTTTTACGTCTTTCCGCTACGCAGCCATTTGGTGCTTACTGGATGTACCTAGTGGGCTAGTTGGACCCTAGGCACCCTCAAGACTGAAGGGGAATTATTTCCCCAACTTAAAACGCGCCACAGGCCGTGTTTGCACAGTGGTGAAGGGAGGGGATGGTGTAGGAAAGTGGCTCTATTTATACTGGACCAAAGTAAAATCAGCCGAACTACGAATTCCAGTTTACTCACCTGTTATCAGGAGAGACCTCAGTGCTGCATCTTTGAGCCCAGTACTTATCCTGAAAAGTAATTCTAACCATACTTACCAGTAACTTGAATTTCCTTCCATAGGCTAACATTGACTGGTTTCACTTGGAAAAAGTGTGGAGTTTTGGAACTTTATAATATTCCTCTAAAATCAGTCGAACTACGAATTCCGATTTGATCACCTGTTATCAGGAGAGACCTCAGTGCTGCATCTTTGAGCCCAGTACTGATCCTGAAAAGTAATTCTAACCGTACTTACCAGTAACTTGAATTTCCTTCCATAGGATATCATTGCCTGCTTTTTGCTGAAAAAGTTTTTAAGTGTTCATTTTTGAAACTTACAAATATTCCTCTAAAATCAGCCAAACTATGAATTCCGATTTACTCACCTGTTATCAGGAGAGACCTCAGTGCTGCATCTTTGAGCCCAGTACTGATCCTGAAAAGTAATTCTAACCGTACTTACCAGTAACTTGAATTTCCTTCCATAGGCTAACATTGACTGGTTTCACTTGGAAAATCTTCTAAGTGTGGAGTTTTGGAACTTTAAAATATTGATCTAAAATCAGCCGAACTACGAATGCCGATTTACTTACCTGTTATCAGGAGAGATTTCAGTGCTGCATCTTTGAGACTAGTACTGATCCTTAAAAGTAATTATAACTGTACTTACCAGTAACTTGAATTTCCTTCCAAAGGATATTATTGCCTGCTTTTTGCTGAAAAAATTTCTAAGTGTCGATTTTTTAAAACGTACAAATATTCCTCTAAAATCAGCCGAACCACAAATTCTGATTTACTCACCTGTTATCAAGAGAGACCTCAGTGCTGCATCATTGAGCCCAGCAGTGATCCTGAAAAATAATTCTAACCGTACCTACTAGTAACTTGAATTTCCTTCCGTAGGATATCATTGCCTGCTATATAAAATATATATAAATATATTAAAAAATATATTACATAAAAAAAAACAATATTAGAAATTAATTTTATTTTTTTAAACATTTACACGTGACAATCTGATACATCTCATCATACACTAGTACAACCTTTCAACACTCATTATAAAATATGGAGTACCATATTTGAAACCATTGACACGCCAATACAGGTATCTAAAAACCCACTCAGTGATTCCTATATCTACACACACATCTAAACACTTACCTATAGATTCACTCATACAAGCTAACACTAGAACACTATTAAATATACTTATACACCTACATCGACATTACACACCAGCACACATCCTATTCACTTATGCAGTCATCCTACTTACTTATGCAAACAATTGATCATACTTACATTTACTAAGCTACACACTTATACAAACACCACTTTATTTATTCATATAGATAGTAACTCATACTTAGGGGCCGATTATGATCGCGGACGGACTTGAGTCCGTCCGCGATCACCGAGGATGAGGGAACGTCCGCATGGGCTGCGGCGTTCCTTCCTGTGCTATTAGGATGTGACCGCCACCCTGGCGGTCACATCCTCTATTTTTAACATTGCGGCGGGTGCAGCTTCAAGATGCACCCGCAGCAATGTTAAAAATGCACGCATTGCATTTGTATGTAGAAAGTGGCAGGCACCGCGCGGTGCCTGCCGCTTTCTGCATACAAATGCAGGGGGGTACCATAGGTACCCCCCATGTGCACCCCCACCCCCCCTTGACCTAGGGGGCCTGCAACGGGCCCCTGCAGTGAAGATCCGTATGCTTTTCAACGGCGGTAAACCCGCCGCGGAAAAGCATATCTTGGCAGCAATCCTAATATGGCAGACGGTGTCTGAGAGACACCGCCACCATCTTAGAGCTTTTCCGTCGCGGTTGTAAGCCAACTGCGGCGGAAAAGCGGCGGACGGAAACCAGGACCCACCAGCCATCCTAATGTGGCGGTGGGTCTTTGGTGGGTCCGCTGCGGTTTTTCCGCCACCGCCGGCCCGGAGGATGCGGAAATTCCGCAATCATAATAGGCCCCCTAGTGTGTTATAAAATCAATATTACAAGTAAACAGTTTTCGATACAGTCACTCATTCACTCACTGAGTCTTATGTATACTTATTTATATACAACTGTCACATACATTGCCTTTTATATTTCTACTTTGTTGGACATGTATCATTGAGAAATATATTTACTCATCACCACACCAATAAAAAGATTCACTCACCCAAACAACTGTTTCCACGTACAGTCTTAACCTCATATATCTACTAAATCAACAATTTACACATCTTTGGACAGTAATTAATAACTAATATAGACTTTCACATAGCTAGTAACCAACTTATGTAGTGGTTTACACAACAAGAGATGGAGTGATACAGATATTCACACAGTTTAATCACTATCCCATATATTTAGTGAGACACTTTAAATTAGTCACTTAGACAGTCAATCACAGTGCTACTAAATCCTCCATCCAGACACTTATACATCCACTCAGTCTTCAATGCAGATTGCTATATATATATATAAAACTTATTTAAATATCGAAACAAACCACATTCACTGGATGAGGTCATCAGGGATATCATCAGTGAAGTCATTTGAGATGTCATCAGTGATGTCAACTGTGATGTCACTGACCATGTCATGAATGATGTAATATGTGATATCTTTAGCTGTGGATTGCTCGCGCGCGAGTTATTGTTAGTACAACTAACTATAACAGAGGAATTTCAATGGTTTTGTACGAGTGAAATGTCCAGCTAACTATAACACCCCTAAAACCTATGGCTATTTCAATGAATTTCTAAGGTTTTTTAAATGCTAATTCCTAACTATAACATGTCTGAAACCTATGATTTTTTCAGTGAATATATAAATATATGAGAAACGCGTCTGTGTTAATTGTGAAATAAATCGAGTCTTGTGAATTAACTGCCCCACGAGTGCTGCTTCCTTCCTTCCCGGCTGGGATGGGGGTTTCTTGGAGCTACGATATATATATATATATATATATATATATATATATATATATATATATATATATATATATATATATATATATATATATATATATATATATATATATAATGTGCAAAAAAGAAGGAGAAAACTCTGGGTAGTTTTCAAATTTAGGTGGAAAGCAGCTCCTGTTAGAGCACTCTCAACACCAGCAACACTCTAGATCTGCTCACCTCAAACATCTGTTTTTCTATCATAGTCTTTAAGCATAGGATTAGCACAGTGCCATCCACGCCGAGATAGAAAAGGACAAAGTCTTTTGCCATTTCCACAGCAAAGTCTTTAAGCATAGGACTAGCACAGTGCTGTCCTTGCCGAGCTGTAAAATAACAAAAGCCATTTATCACTCCAGGCACAGTATTACATCTTTGAATTGGAAAAATACCAACTCAAGCCGGTCTGAAATGAGTAAAAGCAACCCCTGAAACAGTGTTTCGCTCTAATTAGAGCTCTTCAGAGAGGTATAGCTTTGTCCAGACACAAAGGAGCACCCAGTATAAGTCAAAACAAAACCCTTTCAGGCATAGAGTGACGCATAAATTATGCAAAAAAGAAGGAGAGAACTCTGGGTAGTTCTCAAATTTAGGTGGAAAGCAGCTCCTGTTAGAGCACTCTCAACACCATCGACAACACTAGATCTGCTCACCTCAAACATCTGTTTTTCTATCAAAGTCTTTAAACATAGGATTAGCACAGTGCCATCCACGCCGAGATAGAAAAGGACAAAGTCTTTTGCCATTTCCACAGCAAAGTCTTTAAGCATAGGACTAGCACAGTGCTGTCTGTGCTGAGCTTTAAAATGACAAAAGCCATTTATCACACCAGGCACAGTATTACAGCTTTGAATCGGTAAAATACCAACTCAAGCCAACCTGAAATGAGTAAAAGCAACCCCTGACACAGTGTTTCGCTCTAATTAGAGCTCTTCAGAGAGGTATAGCTTTGTCCAGACACAAGGGAGCACCCGGTGTAAGTAAAAACAAAACTCTTTCAGGTATAGAGTGACACATAAATTATGCAAAAAAGAAGGAGAGAACTCTGGGTAGCCAGTAGGTAGTTATAGTTAGGACCTAGTTACCATAGGAAAATAGCAACATTCTATTCCCAATAACTTTGGTGCCAATTGACAAATCTTTGCGAAATTTTCCAAACTTATTGCCCGCTCCCATCAGCTCCTATCTTGAAACTTTCAGGGTGATTCTTCAAGGGGGGGGGCGACAAAAAAGGGCATCCCAAAACGTGTTTTCCCCATGCAATTTTCCGTAGGAAACTTTAGACATGGCTACAGCCAGAACTGCTGAACGGAATTACACTAAATTCAGTAAAAAGGTAGCCCTTGGTTCAGAAAGAACTCTTTTTATTAAATGGTGTAAATCCTTTCAGTAGATGCTGCGAAAATCAAAATTAAGCAAATATCGATATCTAGAGGCACGCAGGATCTGTGCACCCTGCAGATTAGGATGCGCGCACCCTGCCGATCATGAGCTGCATTCTAATTGACTGTCAACACTCCAAAGCAGGAACTGTTGGCAGCCATATTGTGCCTCAGCAGAAGAAAGGCACATGTAAACAGTAAAATAAAGGCACTAAACAAGAAAAGGGGGCAGAGTTGAAACATCCTGAGCCCCTAGGCCTGTTTAGGGGGTCCCACATGGACCTCCGGGGCCAAAAAAAGCATGTTTTAAAAAAAAAACTCCGAGATGCACGCTGGGTGCGCAGATCCAGCCACAGAAATGAAAAAATCAAAGCGCGGGCTCCCGCGATTTGTTATTAATTAGCCCCCGGGTGGGCCAAGTCTCGGCATTAGAAAAATATATGTGCGGGGGCGCAGAAACCGCCACCCACCTGGGAATTTCTAAAAATATTTGGGGGAGCACACAGCCCGCCCACGCCCCAGGACTGCCACCCCCCCGGCTTTAAAAAAAAAAAACTAACCTGTGTGGGGGGGATGGGGGGCTCAAGCTCCCCCACACGCCCCGGGGACCCCCACCTCCCCAGGGCACTAATTATTCAAATTGGGGGGGTCCGTTACAGACCCCCTAGCCCCAGGGACCACCACCTCCCCAGGGCTTTTGAAATGTTGGGAGGGGGGCTGCGCGGCCCCCCTCCTGGAGCCAGTGATGGCCCTGGGGACCGCCACCCCCCAGGGCCGGCTCCTGCAGTGTCCCGGGGTGCCTACCCCCGGACACTGCTGTTTGCTAAGGTGGGGTGGGAGCATGTCTTCTGCCCTACCCTAGCAATCTCTGGTTTTGATTTTGGAAACGAGAGCAGGGAAACCTGCTCTCTCTTCCAAAATCCAAAGCAGAGTTGCTTTTCCACACTGCATGTTAGCAGCTCCCCATGTGGAAAAGCAATGCCTGCTCCCAGAGGACGCGGGGAGCTGGTGGGACCTTGGGGGCATTGGGGCTCTCCCCATAGCCCCCATCATTGTGCATAGGCCCCGGGGATGTGGTCCCAGGGGAAAAATAGAAATTAGTGTTAGGAGCCAGTTTTTTTACGGAAACATTTGGAGTCGCGACTTCAGCGCAACGCTCAGCGCGGCCCCCCTGTTGTGAACGTGCTGGATGCGTGACTTCCAGCGCACCCCCTAGTGTGAACGCACTGGGTGCGCGACTCCAAAATGCGCTGGGTACACAACTCCAAGCAAAAATAAATAAATATTTTTTTTATTTAAATCTAGCTGATATGTTTGGATCTTGGGTGGCTCTAAAAAGAGCCCTTGTGTTTATTGGGAGATTTTGGTACCTATGCGGAGTCGAAAGTTGTTGAGAAAGACTCTGTTTCCCTCATCTGTGAAAATGTACACCGTCTCTCCAGTAGATGCCATCCATATTAAAATGCAGATTGTTGTTGTAAATGGACCCCATCCTATAACATCTGAGATAAGCAGAAACAGCCTTATTGACATGTTTATTAGCTGTCTTAATCTGTGGACAAAATTGATTGGAACAGTTCCATTTCTGTCTTTGGCATATGTTAGAGTAGACAAAGGCAGTTTGGGGGAAAAGTAACATAAATTCTGCAAAGGTGTCCTTCATTAGCATTTCCAGACCTACCCTAATTAAAGTGCCTAGGTCGTTCCCACCACAGTGAACAATTATGCGGTCAAGGTGTTGGAGATGCAAAAAGGATTTAACCAATGGCATCAATTGCTGCCCCTTTAATCCTCTTTGTCCAATCCCTTTAATGTCTACATTTTGCAGAGCTAGGTCTTTGTCAATACCTCTGCTTTCAGCATACATTTTGCACCATAAAATATAGCTGTGTTCCACAATCCACACTCTAAGCATCTTGAAGGGAAGTCTGGATGCACCCAGAAGATGTCTGTATGTTAAGTAGGCAGTTTGTAAAATAAGATGTTTCTAAAATAGTGGACAAGATGCAGTTTTAAAAAAAGAAGAGAAATTATTGGTGTATTGAGAACATTATACACTGAAAAACAGGGTGCATGTTTCTGGGTTTAAAAAGCATGTTTCTTATTGGTTAGTAAAAATCTGTTAGAAAGGTACATTAGATAAGATAAGCTTGTACTTTGGAAAGTCAAGGACACTTACTGTCTGAATTTGCAACATTATGTGCTGAACTTGTGACCTGTGTGTTCAGTTGAGTGTTTCATGAACTGTTACTATGGTAACAGGCATTAAGAAGAATGGGGATAGGGTTGTAAATTATGTGTGGCATTAAAATGTGTATTTCTTATTAATATTATAGTAATATGTAATTGCAGTGAGATTTCCCAAGTCACTGCTATAGTTAAAAGTAGTGTGTTATGAAAAAAAATGGTACAAATATTTGTCATATACTTTTGAAGTCTAGTCTGGATCCCCGGTACCATCGCTTACGGTGCACGCACCAGGCGCGACTCCAAAAAAATCCAGAACCAATTTTGGTTCAGTTAGAGGTCAGTTGGCAAGGGTTGATATGTGTAAGCAATAGAAATGTGTGTTAGAATTTGAATTAATCTGGGAAGCAATGTGATTTGATATTTACATGTATATGTATGCAGAATGAGAGGGAAAGTTTGCCATGTTTTGGATTTGCTAAGAGCAGTGCGCTACATTCATTGTGTGCATAAGAAAATCTGGTGTGTGATGCAGATACTTCATAATCTACAAATCAATTTGAAAGGTTAGTTATTAATTTGTGAGGTGTTCTATGTGGCGCCTTTGTTTTTAATCATAAAATATAATTCATAACATTTGGAGTTAGTGATATATTTTCTAATGAAGACATATTTATTACAGTTTTTTGTAATGTGTTTAAATGTTGTTTAATATACAGTTTGTATATTATTATGTGTGTTTTGCAGTAGGGATTGCTGATTATGACTGATTATTTTAATGTGTGCATATGCACATTGCTATTATAGGGCATATTTTAGGTGTTGATTTGAAATTGGAAATGTATATGTTGAGTAAAGGTATTAGTGATGACAGTAGTTTTTATAAGTGTCTACAGAGGTATGGTTAAAATATGTGACATAATTTGTGGTGTTTGGTTTCAAAGTGAAGCTTGTACTGTGAATTTATGTGGTGTAGATAGAGTTCTGTAAAGACATACTAATTTATATTTTGCAATGAGCTAACTATAATGCTCCTGAAACCTATGTTTTTTTTGCCCAAACCTCCTGCTTATTCCCGGCGCTGAAGAAGGCTACACAGCCGAAATGCATTTGCCGAATTGTTGAATTTGGGAATAAAGATCCTCCATGGTGTCCCCTACTGTGGCCTCTGCCTTTTTTTTCGAGGAAGGTTTGCATTTCATATTTTGCACGTCAGCCAGAATCGTGCTACAGAGGCCCCCGCATGGTAAGCTGCCCTGGTCGTCACTGGCTTTGCTTCTGCGAACTTTGTTTGGCTCCAAGTTATTGGAAGGACCAGTGCCCCCACTGCATCCGGGAGGAGAGGAGGCGGTGTTGGGGCCATTCGGCTCCACCCTGGGCGAGAAGCATTGTCTACTTGCCCCCGCCAAGAATACACCTGGATGCGATGGTCATGCGGTCTGGGGACCCAAGGAGGTTTGAACTTTCCGTGTGCAACACAGGACATGGGTTTGATCGCATCACTACGTCTTGCTGCCCTCATAAGCACTGTGTTTTCCCTGCATCACTTACCTGGTTAGCACTACTGCATTCTGGGACTGACAATTCTTCTCAACATTTGGGAACCGTTTCAGGTGAGCACACTGAAGTTTCTGGGCGGAGCAGACTACTATCCAATCCGGAGGTAGCAGGACATTCAAAGTTGTGTAAGCACCCAAACCTCCTGCTTATTCCGGCGCTGAAGAAGGCTACACAGCCAAAATGTATTCGCCGAATTGTTGAATTCGGGAATAAAGATCCTCCATGGTGTCCCCTAGTGTGGCCTTTGCCTTTTTCTTCGAGGAAGGATTGCTCTTCATATTTTGCACGTCAGCCAGAATCGTGCTACAGAGGCCCCCGAATGGTAAGCTGACCTGGTCGTCACTGGCTTTGCTTTGGCAAACTTTATTTGGCTCCAAGTTATTGGAAGGACCAGTGCCCCTACTGCATCCGGGAGGAGAGGAGGCAGTGTTGGGGCCATTTGGCTCCACCCTGGGCGAGAAGCATTGTCTACTTGCCCCTGCCAAGAATATACCTGGATGCGATGTTCATGCGGCCTGGGGACCCAAGGAGGTTTGAACTTTCCGTGTGCAACACAGGACATGGGTTTGATCACATCATGACGTCTTGCTGCCCGAATAACCACTGTGTTTTCCCCGCATCACTTACCTGGTTAGCACTACTGCATTCTGGGACTGGCAGTTCTTCTCAACATTTAGGAACTGTTTCAGGTGAGCACACTGATGTTTCTGGGCGGAGCGGACTACTATCCAATCCGGAGGTAGCAGGACATTCAAAGTTGTGTAAGCACCCAAACCTCCTGCTTATTCCTGGTGCTGAAGAAGGCTCCACAGCCAAAATGCATTCCCCGAATTGTTGAATTTGGGAATAAAGATCCTCCATGGTATCCCCTACTGTGGCCTCTGCCTTTTTCTTCAAGGAAGGTTTGCTCTTCATATTTTGCACGTCAGCCAGAATCGTGCTACAGAGGCCCCCGCATGGTAAGCTGGCCTGGTCGTCACTGGCTTTGCTTCGGCGAACTTTGTTTGGCTCCAAGTTATTGGAAGGACCAATGCCCCCACTGCATCCCGGAGGAGAGGAGGCAGTGTTGGGGCCATTCGGCTTCACCCTGGATGAGAAGCATTGTCTACTTGACCCCGCCAAGAATACACCTGGATACGATGGTCATGCGGTCTGGGGACCCAAGGAGGTTTGAACTTTCCGTGTGCAACACAGGACATGGGTTTGATCGCATCATGACGTCTTGCTGCCCGCATAACCACTGTGTTTTCCCTGCATCACTTACCGGGTTAGCACTACTGCATTCTGGGACTGGCAATTCTTCTCAACATTTAGGAACTGTTTCAGGTGAGTGCACTGAAGTTTCTGGGCGGAGCGGACTACTATCCAATACGGAGGTAGCAGGACATTCAAAGTTGTGTAAGTGCCCAAACCTCCTGCTTATTCCCGGCGCTGAAGAAGGCTACACAGCCGAAATGCATTCGCCGAATTGTTGAATTTGGGAATAAACATCCTCCATGGTGACCCCCACTGTGGCCTCTGCCTTTTTCTTCATGGAAGGTTTGCTCTTCATATATATATATATTCACTGAAAAAACCATAGGTTATAGACCATATATAGTTAGGAATTAGCATTTAAAAAACCTTATTTTACTCACACAAAACCATTGAAATTCCATATATAGTTAGTTGCACTAACTATATATCGCGCACCCGCAATCCACTGCTGATGATGTCACATATTACATCATTCATGACATGGTCAGTGACATCACTGATTACATCACTGATGACATCTCAAATGACATCACTGATGACATCACTGATGACATCTCAAATGACATCACTGATGACATCTCACTTGACATCAATGATCACATCACTGATGATATCATTCATGTCATAATACAATGCATCTCCTCACACTGTAATATAACCTCCGTTACACCCAGTGTTAAATAGAGAGTATCATTTTTGAAACCATTGACACACCAATACTAGTTACTACATACGCACTCACTGATTCCTATGTCTACACACACATTCACTCATACAATCATTCATACATACAATCACTCATCTTTACAACACTATCATATGCACTCATACACCTATACAGACACTCACACTCTGCCACTCATCCATGGAGTTACTCACACACCTAGTCAGTCCTGAAAAGAATCAATCACACTTCCATTTTCTCATCTATACAGTTAAACACAGAACACCTTACATTTTTGAAACATATACTAACACATAGTTACTCTCTTATAGAATCACTGATACAAGTACACATTGATCTGCACAGAGTCACACACCT
This sequence comes from Lissotriton helveticus, assembly GCF_964261635.1. Lineage (NCBI taxonomy): Eukaryota > Metazoa > Chordata > Amphibia > Caudata > Salamandridae > Lissotriton > Lissotriton helveticus. The sequence goes on from NC_136073.1 coordinate 403,975,767, forward strand.
CCCAGCCAGCCATACACACACTCAGTCTCCCATACAAATACTTGTGCAACCAATCAATAACCCATATAGCTACTTATATAGCTACTGATCAACACATGCAGCAGCTTGCACAACAACAGACATACTGATGCACACTTTCAGACAGTTTAGTCACTAACCCGTGCATTCAGTAAGACGCATTTAATCACTCACTCATACAGTCAATCACGCACCTACTAAAACCTTCATTCAGACACTTATACATCCACTCATTCTTCAATATGTAAGACATATTTTAACTTTACAGAAACATAGTCACTGGATGTTGTCATCAGTGATGTCATCAGTGATGTCATTTGAGATGTCATCAGTGATGTAATCAGTGATGTCACTGACCATGTCATGAATGATGTAATATGTGACATCATCAGCAGTGGATTGCGGGTGCGCGATATATAGTTAGTGCAACTAACTATATATGGAATTTCAATGGTTTTGTGTGAGTAAAATAAGGTTTTTTAAATGCTAATTCCTAACTATATATGGTCTATAACCTATGGTTTTTTCAGTGAATTTTCAAGGTTTTGTAAATGCTAATTCCTAACTATATATGGTCTATAACCTATGGTTTTTTCTGTGAATTTCATTGGTTTTTTAACAGCTAATATCTGTAGCTGTAAAATGTATTCTTCTTTAAATCCAAAAATATATTTTATATGTTTATGAATAATTTTTTTTTAAAATATTTTTTTTCTTCGTTCCCGCTTCGCGAATCGGGAAGCTTCCCGTTAGCTGACCTTGATGCCGCGAAATAGACCGCGAGCCGGTAAACGTTTCTTTACCGCAAGTGCCGCGTTAGAAAACAACATCGTGACGCCTCCCGTCCGCATGACGTTTCACGTTGTCGCGTGATACGTCATATGACGTGCTACGTTAGCGAACTGGTACGCGAAGCGAGTCGCAAAGCGCAGGTTTCTAGAAGCAAACCGGGAGGCCCTGCAAAGCGCTTAACGTAAACACAGCAAGTCATGTGACTTGGTAATAACACTTTTCATTGGTTCATTTCACTTTTGGTTTCCTAATGATGTAAGACTAGGTCATATAATCTAAAATGAACACTTTTGATTGGTTGAGAACTCTTGTTTTTCCCAAATGATGAAAATCCCTCCTTCTTTCCTCACTCTGACTTTCATCATTGTGAGAGAAAGACCCTTTGTGATCACTGAGCAATGGCTTCTTTAGTAGCTTCAGCTGGTGCTTCCCCACCACCTCCACCACATCCAAGGAAGAGTGGACCACCTGCTCAAGTTGTAATTCAACAAGAAGAAGAAGAAGAGGAACAGGAGGACGAGCACGAAGAGAGGCAGTTTTTGCCTGAGCAGCCCAGGAAGTCTCACCGGAAAGAAAACTTCATTTGGCAATTTTTTAAAATTCCCAAAGGTCAGAAAAAAGTAAATGCAAGATACGTAACTTGCCTTATATGTCAAGATAGACTGTCCAGAGGGACCGACAAAAAATACAGTTTCGGAAACTACACAATGCATCGCCATATGACTAGGTGGCATCCTAACAACTACAGTGCTGCACAGTTTCGGAACGACCTAGATAATCTCCCTATTATGGCCAGAAGATCTGTTGTACCGGAAGTAACGGGACCAGAGGGCAGGGAGATGGTGCCAAATATACAAATGAGATTTGGTGATGTAAAACACATCTGCGCATTTTGCGATGGATTCATTTCCTGCGGAGAAAAAAGCATCACTCTGATCAACAGAGCTATTGACTATCATATGCAAGTTTGTCCGAAACGCCCAAAATAATAAATACTTCTTCTTTTTGTTTTGTTGCTCCTGTTGAGCCCTTTACAATGAATCGTTTTCATTGCCCCCTCCAAGAAAAACCCAAAAAAATATAAAACTGTTCCGAAAAATTCAAAAACAGTAAAAAAATGTTCAGAAAAATAAAAAAAAAAGTTCTTTTCAGAACTACCTCCCCGTTATTAAAAAATTGGTACAATATTTGGAACTGTGCCAACCTCTATTTCTCTTAGTTCGCTTCCCAGTTCGCTCGCGGGTACGCGAACCGGAAGCGACCCAAAAACAGTAAGTATAAGGGAAGGAAACAGACACTTATGTTAAAAGAAAGACAGCTATAAGGGAGTAAACTAGAGATACCATTACCCGTAATCCACTGCTGATGATGTCACATATTACATCATTCATGACATGCTCAGTGACATCATCAGCAGAGGATTGCGGGTTTTTTGGCAACATGCCTTATCCACGGTTTAATAACGCTGCCTTTTGCTTTATATAAGTTTTCAAATTGTATGAAATATATACCAATAGGTCGTTATGAACCTTTAGGTAGTGCTTTTCTTCATGAGGTCTGGTCGCTTCCATACACATACAGATGTTTCAAAGATGATCAAGAAGTTTATCTGAATGGAGAGGAATGCACTGAGACGCCAGATCATTCACTAATGTGTAGGCACATACATTTACACGGTTCATGCAACAAACACCGACCAAATATGGCTTGCGTGTTGCAAGGCACGCCAGTTCCTGCTATCATCCCCACGTTCAAGTTGTTGGAAAATGGTAGTTATTTGATGCTCAATAATGAAGATTGTTCTGAGTTAATTAAAAGTATTCCTTTTATCGTAACAGTAAGTGAACGGGTTATTTGCTGCAGAAATGTTCTATTTCCTCCCACACATGAACATAGGGAGTTTTCAATCTGGCCACAAATACCAACCTTGAGACACGTTTCAACGGCATGGCAAGAATAAGAGCTCTTTTGTCTCAGAGAGAGGTGGCCTTGAGTTCGGCCCGTGAAACTTTCGTACTTCACATAGCGAACACCCATACAGAGGTGCAAAACCTTTTTCAATTAACATTTGCCTTTCAATTTCAGCAACATGTTTCCGACTATCTTTAACGCATCCTCCACAAAGTCCCTGGTGCACTTTTTTAAAGTTGTTACCAGTGGTCTCGTGACTTCATTTGAGAAAATCTTTGGAGTCATCCCTGCTTCCTTTCATTGTATTTTCTGCACTCTGGTTCGTGGATTGGCATTTTTACTTGCATTACCAGCGGACGCTCTTGTGCTTTTTTACATTTTTAAATATGGATGTCCCTCCTATGCAACCTCCGACCCTGCAGCTGCTGACACTGTTCCGCAATCGCATGCTAGAATATTATGGCACAATGCCGTTGGCGATATTAAGCACGGCATATGGATTATCTTTTCGGTTCTCCTACTTCACCTGTGTCCAGCCTGTATTTCACTGCCTGACCTGTGATTTCGATTGGGCCATTGATTTGTGTCTCTGCGGACCGGTTTCTCCTGACGTCGACTTTAATCAGCTGATGACTCCTATCATTACTCACGAGTTGGTTTGTCCTGGCGAAAGGATTATGGCTGTGGCATTGATGCATGGACTACTTGGTCCCTGGAATTTACTGGCGGCAGCACAGTCTTTCTTGGAACAGAGCTTTCTTGAAAACCCACCGAGCTGTCCTCTGATGGTGATAGAGGATCCGGTGCTGGGAGAGCACGTATGTTCTTTTCCGCTTTTAAATTGGATGGCTGAACTGTTTTCGGATGAAGACGGTGACTTCCTATTGGAGGCTGTTGCAGCTTATTTTGCATACACAGTTATGTCATAGACCTTTTTCATGTTTGATATGCTGAGTACTAGCATTTCATTGACAATTCATTGACTTATTTGTCAAGTTTTTATTATTTACCTTGCCTATTGGCTTAAGACTCGATAAAGTACTTGGCTGTTTTATTTTTCTTTAGCATTAAATTTTCCTAGTTTTTAATGCTTTACCTTGCGGACCGTCCACATATAAACTTGCAATCTGCTCTCATGAGATGGCACTTCTATTATCTTATTCAGTTCGTTTCCGGATCATGAGGAGGTGTCATCTAGGTCCTGGATATCTTTACACCGTGTTAAGTTAGCATGGGCTCATTACCGGTTTAAACGCCATTTTTCCTTTTTTGCAACTTCTGCACACGACACTTAGTTGTTGCTTTAGCTTTCCACCTAGTAGTTCATCGTGGTTTACATGAGAATAATATGTTATTGGTCTACTATCTGCTTTACTTGTTAAACTATATCTGTACAGCGAGTGCTAAAGTTTCAAGAACAACACGATACAGAATTGTTATGAGGTCTGATCTCCACGACTTCATACTCATAACATAAGTGCAACTTCTGCCAATTCTGGGCATGAGGCGGGTTTTATATTGCTTTGCCGAACACACATACACAACAGTTGATGCGGTTCACATGAAGAGAGAGCTGGTGTATGCTGATGTGATTCCTTCAAATCTAAGACACTAAAGTATGGGCACGCCCTAAACCAACACAAAGAGACCTTCTTAGCAAATAATATAATATGTGTATTAGGGAGGGTGAGATATAAGCAGCCGCGGGCCGTGGAGGGAGTTACGGTGAAGCAGGGAGGCGGGGAGGGGGAGAAGCAGGGTGGAGCCCTCTCTACCTTGCCCCTCCCCCTCCCCGCCTCCCTGCCCCACCGTAACTCCCTCCACGGCCCGCGGCTGCTTATAAGTGTTGCTAACTCTTATTCATTTACAGCATGTTAACATACTGTCACCATTCGCTTTTTATGTACTAGTAACTATGCTGGTAATTTTGCTACTGATAATATGTGTACTTGTATTCTCCACCCTGCTTCTCCCCCTCCCCGCCTCCCTGCCTCAACGTAACTCCCTCCACGGCCCGCGGCTGCTTATAAGTGTTGCTAACTCTTATTCATTTACAGCATGTTAACATACTATCACCATTCACTTTTTATGTACTAGTAACTATGCTGGTAATTTTGCTACTGATAATATGTGTACTTTTATTATCTAAGGTACTACGCCTGAGAAGACGGCATTAGTAAATAAACATTTCAAATACACATCTGTTCTTCTTAACTCCATGTTCTGGTTTCTAAGAAATCTATAACGACCGACTGTTCATGAGTTCCACGTATCCTGAGGTACTATAAGTTCATATTCTGGATTGTCTAAACATTGAGAGTTTGTTATATCCAATGTGACACTGTACCTAGCTTGCTAAGGAGTTTTTGATTACTAACGTGAGTTTTGGGACACCCTAATTCGCCGAGGTTCCAATCCTCTGTCCACAGTTCTGTGTGAGAACAGAAACCCTGCGACAGGGGCACCCCCGACCCTTGCTGGAGCTTCATCACACTTGCGATACAACTCCAGCAATGCGCCACCTTTACGGCACAGATACATCACGCATCTGTGCTGTTTTTGCCCCATGATGCGCCGCATTGTAAATGCAGCACACCATAGGTGACGGAACAGCGGCACAGAATGACTAACACATCCCTGGTGATGCGCCAGTCATCATAAATGTATCCCTATGCTTCTTATCTTGTTAGAGATGAACCGCCATATGTATCATCAAAGTTTTTTGCATTTCCTAAATAGCGAACTTTAAGGAATAAATAGCGATTCTTTACCATTCCTAGTTTGCGATGAGCTATTTGCTAATTAGCCGAATGTAGCCCAATGAAGCCCAATGTAGCCCAAAGATGGCCGCCAGACACACAAAAAAACAAATGTAGCCCAAATATCAGCCAGATGTAGCCCAACTATAGCCCAGTGACAGAATGACCAATCAGCTTCGCAAACCTCCGTTACGCGAAGCGGAGCGCTGTTACAGATATATATCTTTTTTTGAACGTTAATTTCTCAAAATCCACTGGAGCACATATATTGAGACCTAGCAAAGGCACATCGGGCTACCAGTCCCTAATATTTTGCCAAGTTTCGTGCAAATCCATTCAGCCGTTCAATTATTATTATTATTATTTTTTTTTGCCCCGCGGGGCCCTTTTAAAACCTCCACATCAAACCTAGGGGGTCAGCGAGGATCTACTATGCCCCCTTATAGTTATTTCCCCCTTTGTTTTGACCTCCTCTTGTCTCTCGATCCTACCGAGAGACAAGATGGCGGCCGCTACGGACTGTTTGGAATGTTGACAGACGCCGGAGAACCAATCAGCTTCGCTTCACAAAGCTCCGTTGCGCGAAAAGTCCGCGAACCAGTGCGCTGCCCAGTCCGCGCTTACAGATATATATCTTTTTTTAAACGTTAATTTCTCAAAATCCACTGGAGCACATATATTGAGACCTACAAAAGGCACATCGGGCTACCAGTCCCTACAATTTTGCCAAGTTTCGTGCAAATCCATTCAGCCGTTCGGGCTAAAAGTGAGGCCAACCGCCCTATGGAAAACTCAATGTTAAAAACACGTTTTGGGACCCCCCTTTTTTCTCGGCCCCCACTGGACGAACCCCCCCCCAAATTTTCAAGGGCTGCTCAGAAACAAAATGTGCCATTTTCCTGAAAATTTCAGCCAATTCCGTCCACAAACGCCAAAGTTATTAGACATAGAATTTTCAAAAAACCCATAGAGAAAAAATCCTAACTATATATACCTACTGGCGACCGCCAGTAGGTAATATGTATATATATATATTACCTACTGGCGGTCGCCAGTAGGTATATATAGTTAGGATTTTTTCTCTATTTGTTTTTTGAAAATTCTATGTCTAATAACTTTGGCGTTTGTGGACGGAATTGGCTGAAATTTTCAGGAAAATGGCACATTTTGTTTCTGAGCAGCCCTTGAAAATTTGGGGGGGGTTCGTCCGGTGGGGGCCGAGAAAAAAGGGGGGTCCCAAAACGTGTTTTTAACATTGAGTTTTCCATAGGGCGGTTGGCCTCACTTTTAGCCCGAACGGCTGAATGGATTTGCACGAAACTTGGCAAAATTGTAGGGACTGGTAGCCCGATGTGCCTTTTGTAGGTCTCAATATATGTGCTCCAGTGGATTTTGAGAAATTAACGTTTAAAAAAAGATATATATCTGTAACAGCGGACCAGTTAGCGCACTGGTTCGCGGACTTTTCGCGCAACGGAGCTTTGTGAAGCGAAGCTGATTGGTTCTCTGGCGTCTGTCAACATTCCAAAAAGTCCGTAGCGGCCGCCATCTTGTCTCTCGGTAGGATCGAGAGACAAGAGGAGGCCAAAGCGAAGGGGCAAATGACCATAAGGGGGAATAGTAGATCCTCGCTGACCCCCTAGGTTTGATGTGGAGGTTTTAAAAGGGCCCCGCGGGGCAAAAAAAAAAAATTATAATAATAATCTTACGGCTGAATGGATTTGCACGAAACTTGGCAAAATTGTAGGGACTGGTAGCCCGATGTGCCTTTGCTAGGTCCCAATATATGTGCTTCAGTGGATTTTGAGAAATTAACGTTCAAAAAAAGATATATATCTGTAACAGCGGACCGCTTCGCGTACTTTTCGCGTTACGGAGCTTTGCGAAGCGAAGCTGATTGGCTCTCCGGTGTCTGTAAACATTCCAAACAGTCCGTAGCGGCCGCCATCTTGTCTCTCGGTAGGATCGAGAGACAAGAGGAGGCCAAAGCGAAGGGGCAAATGACCATAAGGGGGCATAGTAGATCCTCGCTGATCCCCTAGGTTTGATTTGGAGGTTTTAAAAGGGCCCCGCGGGGCAAAAAAAATAAATAATAATAATAATCGAACGGCTGAATGGATTTGCACGAAACTTGGTAAAATATTAGGGACTGGTAGCCCGATGTGCCTTTGCTAGGTCTCAATATATGTGCTTCAGTGCATTTTGAGAAATTAACGTTCAAAAACAAGATATATATCTGTAACAGCGCTCCGCTTCGCGGAGATAAAATTATATCTGTATTACCTAGCTGTTGCTAACACCAGTTAGCGACGGCTAGTAGGAGATAGCGACCATCTTGGGCCCCACTTTGCATGTGAGTGATATTTATCACTAATGACATGCAAAGTGGGCATGCCAAGATGTTAGCGACTGGAAACAGTCGCTAACATCGCTATCTCCTATTATCAACTTTTGGAAATATTCGAGATAAGCGCGAATATCTCCAAAAAGTAACAGCTGCCCTGAGCAGTTCTTAGCCATGTTATCCTATGGGAGGTGGATAACATGGCTAAGAGGATTAGCTCGGTAATGCATGAATATCGCTGAGTTTTCAGCGATATTAATGCATTGCGGTCGGTTTTTATCGTATTTGCGATAAACTTTGATAATAGCAACGTTTATCTGCGATAATTTCTGACGGTAAAAAAATCTTTGCAATGCATCGTTAGGGATAAATATCGCTTAACTTTGGTAATATGCCCCAACGTCTGTTAACGTTCGATTCGAAGGAAATCAGGAAGTGTTGAAAAACATTGTCTGCGCCATCTTGTCTTTTTTCAAATGCCACACTTTTGTCGTGCACGGCAGCCATTTTAGATGCCTTGACCAGACCCACTCTGTGCACGCTGTCGATCCTTAGCATGGCTCCCCACCCTCGCAAGCATCTCCCCCAGGCAGTGGTCACCCCCGCTCTCTGTCTTATGCATGGGTAATAAACCTCCCCCCATCTGCGCTGCTCTTTCCTGAGAATCACACCCTGTGCCCGCCCGACACCTCCCTTTCGCCCTATTCACTACTGCACCCTCTGACACTCCTTTTCCTCTGTGTCCGATTGTCCAGGCTGGTCCTAGGGTATCAGCTAGCCCTGCAGATGTAGTTTATGGCCACAGCTGTAAAGATTCACCCCTCTTCAAAGGAGTTATAGTAGATCAAGGCCCACACTCGATGAGATCCGTCACAGCAGAAGCGTTGCTATTATCTGAAAACCATCCTGTATTGTGATTGGGGAGGGGACCGAGCGTGAAGCGGAAGATTCCAGGGATGACTCTTTGTACATCAAAGTTTTTACAATTATGTGTCACATTAAAAATATATAGCACTCCGACAAAGTAGTAAGATTATAAAACTTTAATAATTTATAAATATATACAAGAAAACAAAAATAGTAATAACATATAAACATTTTTAGGGAAAAACAACGAAGTAGCGGTCGGCTGTGCGAATAGTCCCAACGCAGCACAACGTCCAGATTTCCGGCGTGGGGCGGGTCATCAGTAGCAAACTGTTGTGCGAATAGTTCCAAGGCAGCAGAACGCGCTGAAATCTACATGACACGAAAGTGATGTCTAGTAAGTTGCCACCCAGCAAATAACGGCGTGGGGCGTCGCGGGGGGTGGGTCTTCAGTAGCAAACTGTTGTGCGAATAGTTCCAAGGCAGCAGAACGATGGCACCAAGGTGATGTCCAGTAAGTTGCCGCACTGGTTTTGGTATCCTACAATGCTGCTCCGAATAACGGCGTGGAGCGCCCCGGGGGAGGCGGCGTGAACGGGCCTCTCCAGGTGGAGTGTCATCTGTTGTAGTGGGGTGCCCCTTTACCGTTTCAGTTGCCATTCCGTCCGTTTTTGGTCCACTGTGTCAAAAGCCGCAATTCAGCTGAGTTGCGCCCACTCTTGCGGTGCAGCGATAGTCGGCTGCCACAGGACTCTCAAAATGGCGGCAGGCTCTTTCCTTTTTGGGCCTGGTCCACTGAAATGGCCCTGGGACACCTTGGAAATCGGACGCTTGTCTGCTAGGTCTTGGACCCCATTCTCGAAAGCGTCCCCTCCGCTTTGAGAATTCATCAAAAGTTTTGGGGGCCCCGACTCCTGCAGGCTTCTGGTGGGGAGCGGCTGCCATGATTGCTCGCGGAATGACCACGACGGAGCTACGAGATGGTGGTGCTCTCATGCTGACGCCAGCTTCAGTCTGAAACATCCAGAAACAAGGTGGGGCTTTCATCGTTTGGAAAAAAAAAAAAGTTTTCATCCAATGAAAAGTGTTGTTTTTAGGTCATATGATCAAGCCTTCCATCATTAGGAAACCAAAAGTAAAATGAACCAATGAAAAGTTTTATAAACAAGTCACATGACCTGTTATGCGGCATAGGGTATAAAATGCGGAGAAAATACGTTGGCACGTGAGGCGGCGTCAGTAGCGGACCGATGTGCGAATAGGCCGAAGGCAACACAGCGCGCCAAGATCCGGATGGCACCGAGGTGGTGTCCAGCAAGTTGCAGCACTGGTGTGGCCATCCTACAATGTTGAAAGTCGGCGTGGGGCGCCCCGTTGGCCTGTGAGTTTGCGTCAGTAGCGGACCGATGTGCGAATAGGCCGAAGGCAGCACAACGCGCCAAGATCCGGATGGCACCGAGGTGGTGTCTAGTAAGTTGCCGCACTGGTGTGGCCATCCTACAATGCTGAAAGTCGGCGTGGGGCGCCCTGTTGGCCTGTGAGATGGTGTCAGTAGCGGACTGATGTGCGAATGGGGCCAAAGGCAGCGCAACAATATTTTCTGACGAGAAGACACCACAAGGCGCTGAGATGCCAAGATCCGGATGGCACCGAGGTGATGTCTAAGTTGCGGACTGATGTGCGAATGGGGCCAAAGGTAGCGTAACAATATTTTCTGTATGGAAGATACCACTAGGCGTTGAGATGCCAAGATTCGGATGGCACCGAGGTGATGTCTAGCAAGTTGCTGCACTGGTGTGGTCATCCTACAATGCTGAAACTCGGCGTGGGTCGCCCCATTAGCCTGTGAGATGGCGTCAGTAGCGGACCGATGTGCGAATAGGCCGAAGGCAGCACAACGCGCCAAGATCCGGATGTCACAGTGGTGGTTTCATAGTTGAGAGGCACTTCATCTGCAGTGGGGCGCCGAGATCCGGATGGCACCGAGGTGATGTCTAGCAAGTTGCTGTACTGGTGTGGTCATCCTACAATGCTGAAAGTCGGCGTGGGGCGCCCCATTAGCCTGTGAGATGGCGTCAGTAGCGGACTGATGTGCGAATGGGGCCAAAGGCAGCACAACGCGCCAAGATCCGGATGGCACCGAGGTGGTGTCCAGCAACTTGCCGCACTGGTGTGGCCATCCTACAATGCTGCGCCGAAAGTCGGCGTGGGGCGCGCCGTTGGCCTGTGAGTTCGCGTCAGTCAGTGGGGGCTGTTTGAGGATCTGACTGCATTGGAAAGCAATGTGATGCTGTGCGTCGCCCCCAAGATGGAGGTTCCTCGGCTGCAGTGGGGCGCCCCTTGGTGTTTCACTCGCTATGCAGCTGAGTTGCGTGCGCACTTGTGGCGAATAGGCCGAAGGCAGCACAACGCGCCGAGATCTGGATGGCACCGAGGTGGTGTCCAGCAATTTGCCGCACTGGTGTGGCCATCCTACAATGCTGCGCCGAAAGTCGGCGTGGGGTGCCCCGTTGGCCTGTGAGGTGGCGTCAGTAGCGGACCGATGTGTGAATAGGCCGGAACCAGCACAAGGCGCCAAGATCCGGATGGCACCGAGGTGGTGTCATAGTTGAGAGTTCTGAGCAGCGCTTGTAACACTGTCTGAAGCTTATTTGCACCTGCTGCAGCTTCACTATTGCCCTGGTGTGGCCTAAGATCGCCCATGACATAGGCGGCCACCTCCCGGGGTCCGGCGGAACTTTTTTCCTTTTCCTTTCTGCATCTTGTCCCAAATTCGTTTGACCTGAAGACACGACCAGGTCCCTGAATGTGTGCAGGGGGACGCTATTGATTGAATCAAAATGGCGGCTTCACACAAAGCTGACTCAAGCGTTTTCTGGTGGTTTCATAGTTGAGAGGCACTTCATCTGCAGTGGGGCGCCGAGATCCGGATGGCACCGAGGTGATGTCTAGCAAGTTGCTGTACTTGTGTGGTCATCCTACAATGCTGAAACTCGGCGTGGGTCGCCCCATTAGCCTGTGAGATAGCTGTTCTTTGGATTTGGGCCTGGTCCACTAAAATGGCCCTGGGACACCTAAGAACTCGAACGCTCGATTTTTTTTTCCTTTCCTGTACATGCAAAAAAAGGTAAATGCCCGGTATGTTACACGCTTCATCTGCCACGATGAACTCTCCAGAGGAACCGAAAAAATATATAGTTGTGGTAACTATACCATGCATCGTCATATGGAGAGGTGGCACCAATTAATTATAGTGCTGCATAAAAGAGAGATTTGGAGGAGAACCCCTGACCTGCTAGTACATTCATCAAAGAAGTGGCACTGAGAGCTTCAGAGGCAAGGGAAACGGTCCCAAATATTTAGAAGAACTTTGGAAAGATTAAAATGACATGTTTAGATTGTGGTAAATTAATTTCATGTGGGCAGATGAGTGTTACTCTAATAAATACAGCATATGAACATCATCATAGTCGATGGTTGGTAGAGACATTTTGACTATATCCTGGACCTGCCCGTCCTCGCCCAAAATGGCGCCGGAATAAATGGGACTCGTAACTCCTTGTTGTGTACTGGTTGCAGAACCTTGAAATCACGAGATACGTATGCAGTTTTGAAGCACATGGCGGGCGGGGACGAGAATTGATTGAATATTTCGACATCCCTATTGATATTAAGTTCTGATGTGTTATTGATTACTGTACTGTTGAAAGTTCGAATTAACGTCACCCATGGTACTTGCCCGCAAATGTATATCTAGATAATTTTATTGTAACTGGCCCTGTCGTATTTTAATTATAAAATGTACGTCCACCGATTCCGTAACTGTTAGACACCTTAGTTCTTGCAACCTAATGGCCCGCCCGTTACGTTCCTCTACAGTGTAAATGTCTACTCATCACATACGATTACAGTTTGCTCCGTGGCCGGCCCACGTGGTTATAGGCTCGTATTTGTATAATGACATTTTCACAATAAAGGTTTTTAAAAGAAAACATGGTAGTAGTATATACATTGGTAAAGTTTGTAATAATAGTCACTGTTTTAGAATCATTAAAAGGCAAGTGAAATAAAGCAGACCAATTACATGAAGGGTAAAAGGTATAATACGAAGGAACGCAGTAAAGATAAATGGTCAAGGGCTGTTGTGTTTTCTATTCCTGCAACATAAAGTGATCGATAAGAATCTCATATTCAGGCGTATCGGCGACTAAAACAGCAGGTCGACCCTCTTTTGCTCAACGGCTCCATCATGGGACGAAGAAACGCTCTTTTTCTCGAAAAAAGAATATATTTGACTTGCAGGACAGTTGTAAAATTTCCGGGAAAGTACATTAGCCTGGAACATTATAACATATATTTAAGAAAAAATAATGTTCGGAAGTAATGAAAAGCGTAATTTTTAGGTCATATGAGCAAGCCTTTCATCATTACAATAAGAAAAGTAAAATGAACCAATGAAAAGTTTTATTAACAAGTCACATGACTTGTTATGCTTACGTTACGCGCTGCGCGCCCCGGATGACTTCCGGATGCGCTAACGCGGCGCGTCATATGACGCATTACGCGACAACGCAGGTCCAGAATATAGTCAAAAGGTCTCCACCAACCAGCGGTCGGAACACAACCCCTTTCAGCAGGCTAAATAGTTCTGTTAAATGAGAACAGAAGGGACAGGCAACAAGAACCATCAGTGAAAGAGGGGAGGGCTAGTTCTTCTCTACCGGGTTACATTGGGGCGCTACCGGAACTGATCGAATTGGTAGTCTACAGTGTTTCTGGATGTTTCAGACTGAAGCTGGGGTTAGCATGAGAGCAGTATCATTTCGTAGCTCCGTCGTGGCCATTCCGCAACCAATCATGGCAGCCGCTCTTTATCGTTATTTTGGGCGGGGTGGGTGGCGGAGCCGAGCTGTTTTGCAGCCATCATTGTGTGGAGTTCAGTTCATCTCACTAGTTTTGTATTTGTCATGAGGGGTTGTTCCTAATGTTTCTATTTTAGCGAGGTCAAAAAGAGATCCTATTAGTGGCCTACTGATTTTGCTCGATTCCTTTTCTTTTTTTTTACACGATTTTTCGTTATCTGCAAAGACTAAACAGAGTATTGCGACTCTGTGTTTGTTTGTAAATAGAGAATGAACCAAAGAGAACTAATTCTAAAACAGTAAATACTTGGATAACAATCAATCAAATGGAGAGAGAAGCAGGCACGACGGATTACAACGGGGGCAAAGGCCTGCGTTAACTACCTTTCACTATCTGCAAAGAGAGAGTACTCCTAATAGAAATGAGGGGGGGGGCACCATTCAAAGCAGATCAGTGTGCATACACACGAAAATGTTTTCACTTACCACGTACTTGACATTCGACAGCTTATGATATTTGCTATTAAAAAACCATTGAAATTCACTGAAAAAACCATAGGTTATAGACCATATATAGTTAGGAATTAGCATTTACAAAACCTTGAAAATTCACTGAAAAAACCATAGGTTATAGACCATATATAGTTAGGAATTAGCATTTAAAAAACCTTATTTTACTCACACAAAACCATTGAAATTCCATATATAGTTAGTTGCACTAACTATATATCGCGCACCTGCAATCCACTGCTGATCATGTCACATATTACATCATTCATGACATGGTCAGTGACATCACTGATGACATCACTGATGACATCTCAAATGACATCACTGATGACATCACTGATGACAACATCCAGTGACTGTATGTTTCTGTAAAGTTAAAATATATCTTACATATTGAAGAATGAGTGGATGTATAAGTGTCTGGATGAAGGATTTAGTAGGTGCGTGACTGACTGTATGAGTGAGTGATTAAATGTGTCTCACTGAATGCATGGGTTAGTGACTAAACTGTCTTAATTTGTGCATCATTATGTCTGTTGTTCTGTAAACTGCTGCATGTGTTGATCATTAGCTATACGAGAGGCTATATGTGTTATTAATTGCTTGCCCAAGTATTTCTATGGGAGATTGAGTTTGTGTGGGGGTGGCTGGAAGGTGTGTGACTCTATGCATAGATGTGTGAACAGTTTATTCACTAGGTGTATGAGTTCAAGAGTGCATGTGGAAACAGCTACATGGGCAGTTGACTGTGTGCATGAGTGTATTGATGAGTGAATGGATATCTCAATGCTACATGTCATAGTAAGTACATATGTAAAACACAGTACATGTGAGAGTTGGCATATATAAATAACTGTGCATGAGAGCCACTGAATGAGTGAGTGGTTGTATCGATCATTGTGAACTTGTATCAGGGATTGTATAAGAGAGTAAATATGTGTTAGTATATGTTTCAATATGTAAGGTGTGTTTAACTGTATAGTTGAAGAAATGGAGGTGAGATTGTTTCTTTGCATGACTGACTGGGTGTGTGAGTAACTCCATGGATGAGTGGCAGTGTGTGAGTGTCTGTATACACTGAGTGTATCTAAGGTTATATTAGAGTCTGAAGAGGTTTATCGTATTAGCACAAGAATGATGTCAAATGAGATGTCATCAGTGATGTCATCAGTGATGTCATTTGAGATGTCATCAGTGATGTCATCAGTGATGTCACTGACCATGTCATGAATGATGTAATATGTGACATGATCAGCAGTGGATTGCAGGTGCGCGATATATAGTTAGTGCAACTAACTATATATGGAATTTCAATGGTTTTGTGTGAGTAAAATAAGGTTTTTTAAATGCTAATTCCTAACTATATATGGTCTATAACCTATGGTTTTTTCAGTGAATTTTCAAGGTTTTGTAAATGCTAATTCCTAACTATATATGGTCTATAACCTATGTTTTTTTCAGTGAATATATATATATATATATATATATATATATATATATATATATATATATAGATATATAGATAGATATATAGATATATATGTATATATATATTCACTGAAAAAACCATAGGTTATAGACCATATATAGTTAGGAATTAGCATTTAAAAAACCTTATTTTACTCACACAAAACCATTGAAATTCCATATATAGTTAGTTGCACTAACTATATATCGCGCACCCGCAATCCACTGCTGATCATGTCACATATTACATCATTCATGACATGGTCAGTGACATCACTGATGACATCACTGATGACATCTCACATGACATCACTGATGACATCACTGATGACATCTCATTTGACATCATTCTTGTGCTAATACGATAAACCTCTTCAGACTCTAATAAAACCTTAGATACACTCAGTGTATACAGACACTCACACACTGTTACTCATCCATGGAGTTACTCACACACCTAGTCAGTCATGCAAAGAATCAATCACACCTCTATTTCCTCAACTATACAGTTATACACACCTTACTTATTCAAACATATACTAACACATATTTACTCTCTTATACAATCCCTGATACAAGTTCACAATGATCCATACAGCCACTCACACATTCAGTGGCTCTCATGCACAGTTATTTATATATGCCAACTCTCACATGTACTGTGTTTTACATATGTACTTACTATGACATGTAGCATTGACATATCCATTCACTCATCAATACACTCATGCACACAGTCAACCGCCCATGTAGCTGTTTCCACATGCACTCTTGAACTCATACACCTAGTGAATCAACTGCTCACACATCTATGCACAGAGTCACACACCTCCCAGCCACCCCCACACAAACTCAATCTCCCATACAAATACTTGGGCAACCAATCAATAACATATGTAGCCTCTCGTATAGCTAATGATTCACACATGCAGCAGTTTACATCACAACAGATATACTGAAGCAAACATTCAGGCAGTTTAGTCACTAACCCATGCATTTAGTACGACACATTTATTCACTCACTCATACAGTCAGTCACGCACCTACTAAATCCTTCATCGAGACACTTATACATCCACTCATTCTTCAATATATCTAACATATTTAAACTTTACAGAAACACACAGTCACTGGATGATGTCATCAGTGATGTCATCAGTGATGTCATCAGTGATGTCACTGACCATGTCATGAATGATGTAATATGTGACATGATCAGCAGTGGATTGCGGGTGCGCGATATATAGTTAGTGCAACTAACTATATATGGAATTTCAATGGTTTTGTGTGAGTAAAATAAGGTTTTTTAAATGCTAATTCCTAACTATATATGGTCTATAACCTATGGTTTTTTCAGTGAATTTCAATGGTTTTTTAATAGCAAATATCATAAGCTGTCGAATGTCAAGTACGTGGTAAGTAAAAACATTTTCGTGTTTATGCACACTGATCTGCTTTGAATGCTGCCCCCCACCCCTCATTTCTATTAGGAGTACTCTCTCTTTGCAGATAGTGAAGGGTAGTTAACGCAGGCCTTTGCCCCCGTTGTAATCCGTCGTGCCTGCTTCTCTCTCCACTTGATTGATTGTTCTCTTTGGTTCATTCTCTATTTACAAACAAGCACAGAGTCGCAATACTCTGTTTAGTCTTTGCAGATAGCGAAAAATCGTGTAAAAAAAGAAAAGGAATCGAGCAAAATCAGTAGGCCACTAATGGGATCTCTTTTTGACCTCCCTAAAATAGAAACATTAGGAACAACCTGTTGATAATACCAATGTGTATGTACATAAGCGGCGTTCATTTGTGTTCACAGTACCCCTTCTTGATTGTTTGAATCGAGCATTGAATTGTTCGAAGTTGGTTCTCTTAAGAATCTTCTCTGCCTGCAAACGAGGAAGAATAGGAATATTCTCTCTCCCTTTGCAGATAGTGAAGGGTAGGTAACGCAAACCTTTAACACGTCGTGCCTATTTCGTTCCTCATTGATTGATTGTTTCCCCAAACATTGACTGTTTGGGAATTGGTTCTTTTTGGAGGTATTCCCTGTTTGCAAATATACGTAGGAAAATCTTTGCAAATAGTGAAAGGGTACGTAATGCGGACCTTTCTCCCCCGTTGTAATCTGTCATGCCTATCTACTCCCCACTGATTGATGCACCTGTTTCACCCGGACCATTTACTAGAGATACGTCATCTGGCCCGACCAGAGAGCACCCCTAGTGAAAAGGACATATGCAATAATAACGAAGTGATCACTGTATCCTGTTAACAGAAACTTTAGCATGAAACAACCTGGAAAGAAAAGAATAGGAAAACGAAAATCAGTAGGCCACTGATGAACATAAACTTTTATTAAACAACGAACAAAGAAACGATAACATAACGTAATGATAAAACCTATTAATGTCCTAGAAACAAGAAAACGTTAGAAATATGCCAGTGGTGAGAGACCAGAAAAACAGTAAGAGAAACCAAATCACCCCTCGCTGTCCCACCGCCTGCCACGCCCAAAAAATCGATAGACTAGGGAAAATGCAAGTCAGTAGAACATCCGCCCCCACTCTGGAAACTTCCAAGGTGGGGCAGGGTTGCGGCTACGCCCAGCCGGGAGCAGCCCATATAAGGCGGATCCTGCTGCCATGCCTCGGCCAGGAGATCCTAACGTAGGGTGTAGCCGGAGGAGAGGCCGAGGCCAGCGGGACCCGGCCAGGGGATTGCCTTTACAACGCTGAAGAGTTTCAGGGGGGGGGAATGTCTCCTCGACCCTCCCCTCTCTCTCCCAGTCCGGCCGCGGTGGCCCTTGAGAGTTGCAGGTAGTCCCGCCACATGCTCTTCCGGTCCGGCCACCAACGGTCGGGGGGCCGAGGCCGACGAGATCCGGCTGCAGCCGATAAACCAAGAAACCCGTTCATGGGGCCAGAGCCAGGGGCGTCCGGCCGTCATCCACCGGAAGCCCGGCCCGAAGACGGACGGGACACTTCTTCTCTCTTGAATAATGGCTGCGACAACACTGGGGGGGGGATGTCTTGCACATGCCTCCGACCCCCCCCCCTCGTCCTCATCGCCTGGTCCGGCCATAACAAATCTCAAGCGAGACGCCGTGGGGTGCACTGGGAGGGAGAGACGATGCGAACAGGCCTCTCCCGCCTCCCCAGTGGAGGCTTCCCACCTGCACCCTCGGCGCTCCAAGCGCCCGGAAAAGGGTTCTTCCACTGTGGCGATGCTGCAACGTCTCGCCCGGCAGGGTGGAGCCCGTCCGCTCATTTGACCCCGCGATCGCCAGTAGCTACCGAACTCTCAAAATGGCGGTCGACCTGGCAAGAGCGGGCCCAGCATAAAGAAATGGCCCGGTCACTGGTTGACTCCACCACCGTAGTCCTCCACGACCTTGAAGATTCTACAGGAGCCGCGGGAGTCTCCGACCCCCGCAGACACCCCCGATGGGGAATGACTGCCATAATCGCCCGTGGAGTGACGAAACTGTATCCGCGGGACGTCGGCGCTCCCATGCTGGCGCCAGCCTCACTTTGAATTACTAGAATCCTGCAGACCTCAGTTCCGGTGAAAGCACAGTGTGACCCGGTAGGAAAAATTGTTGCACCCCCTCCCCTTTTTGACTGATAGTTCAAACCACCGATCCTTTCCTTTGCCCTTTTAACGGAACTTTGGACTGCCTCCCCCTCTTTTACATTTTCTAGAGAAAACAAAACATTAACCACTACATTAGCATAGCAGTTGACACCAGAACTGTTTTCAAATTGAAAACCAACAACATCTTCAACAGAATCCTTTTTGTTTCTGCTGTGACCCTGCTACAGCACAGGCATTGTCCCCAGCAGTAATTCTGCAATGCCGGTAAGAATAGCTGTGGTGCCTACTGGACTCACTCACCCCCGCGGCGCCCCACGCCGTTATTTGCTGGGCGGCAACTTACTAGACATCACTTTCGTGCCATCTAGATTTCAGCGCGTTCTGCTGCCTTGGAACTATTCGCACAACAGACTGCTACTGACGACCCACCCCCAGGCAACATCTTCTGAATTTTCATAATTTGAAAGAACTAGTAACATGTCCTCATCAGGAATTCAAAAGAAATTGCCACGGTCTCTTCGTTGTTTAAATGTTTTTACTGTTTTTGTTTTGTTGTATATATTTATATGTTATTAAAGTTTTATATTCCTACTACTTTGTTGGAGTGCTATATATTTTTAATGTGACACATAATTGTAAAAACTTTGATGTACAAAGAGTCATTCCTAGAATCTTCCGCTTCAGGCTCGGTCCCCTCCCCAATCACAATACAGGATGGTTTTCAGATAGTAGGAACACGTGTGGTGTGACGGATCTCATCGGGTGTGGGCCTTGATCTACTATAACTCCTTTGAAGAGGGGTGAATCTTTACAGCTGGAGCCATAAACTACATCTGCAGGGCTAGCTGATAGCCTGGACAATCGGACACAGAGGAAGAGGAGTGTCAGAGGGTGCGGTAGTGAATAGGGCGAAAGGGAGGTGTCGGGCGGGCACAGAGTGTGATTCTCAGGGAAGAGCAGCGCAGATGGGGGGAGGTTTATTGCCCATGCATAAGACAGAGAGCGGGGGTGACCAGTGCCTGGGGAAGATGCTTGCGAGGGTGGGGAGCCATGCTACGAATCGACAGCGTGCAGAGAGTGGGTCTGGTCAAGGCATCTAAAATGGCTGCCGTGCACGACAAAACTGTGGCATTTCAAAAAAGGCAAGATGGCGCAAACAATGTTTTTCAACACTTCCTCATTTCCTTCGAATCGAACGTTAACAGACGTTGGTGCATATTACCAAAGTTAAGCGATATTTATCGCTAACGATGCTTACCAACGAATTTTTTACCGCTAAGCATCGTCAGAAATTATCGAAGATAAACCTTGCTATTATCAAGGTTTATCGCAAATGCGATAAAAAACGGCCGCAATGCATGAATATCGCTAAAAAGTCAGCGATATTCATGCATTACCGAGCAAATGCTCTTAGCCATGTTATCCACCTCCCATTGGATAACATGGCTAAGAACTGCTCAGGGCAGGTATAACTTTTTTGAGATATTCGCGCTTAGCGCGAATATCTCCAAAAGTTGGTAATAGGAGATAGATATCTTGCATGTTGTAATGCAAATTATTGTGGTATATGGAACTCATACCATAATCTCTCAGGAAAGCACAAACTGATCCTTTTGGGACCGCCTGAAAAGGCCTACGGGGTGAGGGGTACTCTACTTTGCCCCCTTTTCACGTTCCGAACTATTTTATTTTACTCTCTTCTGTAATTACACAAAATAGCAGCGATAAGATGCATCGGAGACACACAGTGAGAGAAAGGAGGCCGGAGATGAAGAAGAGATGTCAAATACACATTGGAGATAATATAGTGGCAGAAGGGAAGTAAATATAAGTAAACTTACCATGTAACATAAAAATGTTGCACTCTATACTATAAGTCTCATTTTATACTACAATCACTTCGCTACAACCTCATAAATTAAAAATAAAAATGAATAATGTCTCAACCAATTTTTGATTTCTAAATATAAATTTATTCTTCAGAATTTTCTAAATTTGAAAGAACTAGTAACATGTCCTCATCAGCAATTTCCTCATGAAAAGTCTGCAATGATGATTCTTGTAACTCTATGGTCTCTAAACATTCGATAAATTCGCCATCAACAGATTGATCAAAAAAATCATTCAAGTCATCTCCTCCTTGTGACAATATTTCATTATTGGTGCTGTCAATTTCAATCAATGTAGTGGAATCATTCAAGTCATCTCCTCGTGACAATATTTCATTATTGGTGCTGTCAATTTCAATCAATGTAGTGGAATCAGTCAAGTCATCTCCTCCTTGTGACAATATTTCATTATTGGTGCTCTCAATTTCAATCAATGTAGTGGAATCATTCAAGTCATCTCCTCGTGACAATATTTCATTATTGGTGCTCTCAATTTCAATCAATGTAGTGGAATCATTCAAGTCATCTCCTCCTTGTGACAATATTTCATTATTGGTGCTGTCCATTTCAATCAATCTAATGGAATCATACAAGTCATCTCCTCCTTGTGACAATATTTCATTATTGGTGCTCTCAATTTCAATCAATGTAGTGGAATCATTCAAGTCATCTCCTCCTTGTGACAATATTTCATTATTGGTGCTGTCCATTTCAATCAATCTAATGGAATCATACAAGTCATCTCCTCCATGTGACAATATTTCATTATTGGTGCTCTCAATTTCAATCAATGTAGTGGACAATTCAAAAGAAATTGCCACGGTCTCTTCATTGTGAGCCATTTTATTTTGAAATTGCTTGCTGTAAATTGCAGAAAAAAATAATCACTTTCATTTATCGTTTTTAGTAATACATAATATAAAACTAACTTTATCAAGTATTTAGTATAACAGAAAGGACTGCAAATAAATAACAGAAAACATTTTTCAAATTATCTTCAAGTGTACAACATAGTTCCCCTTACAAATTAACAACTCACCTTTTTAAAAGTAGGAGAAGTGTTAGTACTGTGTAAATCAAACACCAGAAATTCACCACCAAAAATTCCTCACAAATGTACCTCAGACAGTAGTATCACAAAATGGCTGTGGTTTCCTCTCATTTGACATATATACATAACCAATTAACTTTCATCACACACAAATACAAAACCAAAGTAACATTTTAATTGGTTCTAAATTTCAACACTTTCAAATGTGTTTTCCCCATGCAATTTTCCATAGGACATTTACATACGTCTACAGCCTGAATGGCTGAACGGAATTACACCAAACTTGGCAAAATGGTACATCAAACCTAAGAGGTCAGGAAGGATCTACTATGCCCCCTTATGGTCATTTCCCCCTTCGCTTTGGCCTCCTCTTGTCTCTCGATCCTACCGAGAGACAAGATGGCGGCCGCTACGGACTGTTTGGAATGTTGACAGACGCCGGAGAACCAATCAGCTTCGCAAAGCTCCGTAACGCGAAAAGTACGCGAAGCGGAGCGCTGTTACAGATATATATCTTTTTTTGAACGTTAATTTCTCAAAATCCACTGGAGCACATATATTGAGACCTAGCAAAGGCACATCGGGCTACCAGTCCCTAATATTTTGCCAAGTTTCGTGCAAATCCATTCAGCCGTTCGATTATTGACATTTAGATACGTCTACAGCCTGAATGGCTGAACGGAATTACACCAAACTTGGCAAAATGGTACATCAAACCTAAGAGGTCAGGGAGGATCTACTATGCCCCCTTATCGTCATTTGCCCCTTCCCTTTCGCCTCCTCTTGTCTCTCGATCCTACCAAGAGACAAGATGGCGGCCGCTACGGACTGTTTGGAATGTTGACAGACGCCGGAGAACCAATCAGCTTCGCTTCACAAAGCTCCGTTGCGCGAAAAGTACACGAACTGGAGCGCTGCCCGGTCCGCTGTTACAGATATATATCTTTTTTTAAACGTTAATTTCTCAAAATCCACTGGAGCACATATATTGAGACCTACAAAAGGCACATCGGGCTACCAGTCCCTACAATTTTGCCAAGTTTCGTGCAAATCCATTCAGCCGTTCGGGCTAAAAGTGAGGCCAACCGCCCTATGGAAAACTCAATGTTAAAAACATGTTTTGGGACCCCCCTTTTTTCTCGACCCCCCCTGGACGAACCCCCCCCCCAATTTTCAGGGGCTGATCAGAAACAAAATGTGCCATTTTCCTGAAAATTTCAGCCAATTCCGTCCACAAACGCCAAAGTTATTAGACATAGAATTTTCAAAAAACCCATAGAGAAAAAATCCTAACTATATATACCTACTGGCGACCGCCAGTAGGTAATATATATATATATTCACTGAAAAAAACATAGGTTTCAGTGACATTATAGTTAGAAATTAGCATTTAAAAAAACGTAGAAATTCACTGAAAAAACCACAAGGTTCAGGGACATTATAGTTAGTTGGACATTTCACTCATACAAAACCAGAGAGATTCGACCGTTATAGTTAGTTCAGCTAACTATAACTCACGCCCCCGCAATGCACTGCTGATGACGTCACATATTACATCATTCATGACATGGTCAGTGAATTCACTGATGACATCTCAAATGACATCACTGATGACATCATCCAGTGACTGTGTGTTTCTGTCAAGTTCAAGTAATTTTTAATTTCAAATTTGTTTTATTGGTTTTAAGGGTAAGAATGACAAGCAAAGCAAGGTAGCAGGTAAGTAGTAGGCATATATAGCGAGCGAGACAGACAGGCACGTCTTCTCTAAGAGTCTTCAGGGAAGCAAATAAACCATGTCCACGCAGAAACGCATTGTCGACATTTTGGTAAAAGTGCCATGCAAGAAAATCAATCAAACAGAACAATAAGACGAACCCAGCCCCCCACCCTCTTCCCAACAACCCCCCCTCCCCCCACCCCGACCAGTATGCCATTTACCTGGAGCCTCTGTTAAAGCACATTCAGAGTGGTATGTTTCAAGGTGTTCAAGTTCGTGGGGGATCTTGTGGCGGACCTATAAGCCGTAGAATGCGGAGATATTTCGGGCATGTGATTTCGTGAAACTCCCTGGACAGGAGGGACAGAAGCGGTTGCCAGATCTTCTGAAATGAGTCAGCCGAGTGAGTGAGCGTGGCTTGGATACGTTCCATGCCCAACGTGAACCACAGTTTATGCAGCCAGCCAGTGTGGGTGGGTATGGTGGTGGATCCCCAGAGTGACAGGATATGTTGCGACGCTGCTTGCATGGCAATGCCCATCTGTTTGTCCCGGGGAGACCTCAAAGGAAATGTAAGTGCGTTGGGCAGCCCTAGGATTGTGTATGCAGGAAAGGGCGGGATTTCAGTTTAGAAGGTGGAGTCGATATCATCTAAAACTGCTTTCCAGTACCCTTGCAGAGCGCGGCAGTCCCAAAGGAGGTGTGTCAAAGTGCCCTTTTCACCGCAGCCCCTCCAACACAGCGTGCTTCGAAGGGGATTGCCTTGATGGAGTCTGGCCGGGGTAAGATGCCAGTAGATGGCCAGTTTCACCGCTGCTTCCCTGGCACTAGTATTACGGGTGGTGTGTGCAGCTCTGTAGTATACAAACCCCCATTCCTTGGGCGATAATGTCCTGCCGAGCTCTGATTCCCAGCGTTTCTGTCCCGCTGTCTTACCCGGGCCTGCCACGGGAGACAACATCTTGTAAAGGTCTGAGATGAGGTGCCTGTCCGAGTCTTTCGTTACCAGCCACTTCTCAAATGTTGTCATATGCCGACTAACTAGGGGAGCGTAATCCAGGCTCAGAAGCCAGTGGCGGAGTTGGAAGTATTGGAACATGTGGGGCCTGGTCACTCCGTAGCCCCTCGTGATGTCGGAGAGGGGGAGAAAGCCCTTCAAGTCGAAGAGATGTCCGGCCGAACGGCAGTCCATACCACGCCACTGCGGAAAGGCACGAGGATCAGTGCCCGGTGGGAATTCTGGATTGTCGAATAGCGGAGTGAGCGGGGAGGGGAAAGTCGTCAGGCCTCTCCTAACCGCCACCATGTCCCAGGACTTCATTATGGCGCGCGTGATGGGGGAGCGGAGGAGGTATCGTGGTCTATGCTGGCGGGCAAGAAATGGGATCTTCCACAGTGACGTTTGAGCCATCGCTCTGTCCTGAAATAGCCACCTCTTTTCGGACTCAGGTCTGTACCACTCCACCAAATAGCGGAGTTGTGAGGCTTGAAAATATTGCAGGAGATTAGGGATCCCGAGGCCTCCCTCATCAACACCCCTATGCGCCACTTGTTTGTGCTGCCGTGCGCGCTTCTTTTCCCAGATGAACTGATGGAAAGCGGTTTGCAAATCAGCAAGCGCGCCGGGTGGTGGTAGTACTGGTAGGGTTTGGAAGACATACAAAATCTTAGGCAAGGCTGACATTTTCACTGCCGCTATGCGGCCTAGCAGGGAGAGGGGCTGTTTCGACCACCGCGTAAGGTCGGCTCGGATTTGGGACGCAAGTGTTTTATAGTTAAGGGTCACCGTTGAGTCTGTGGAGGAAGTAAGAGTGATCCCCAGGTATGAGATCTGTGTAGAGGATTGTAAGTTGCAGCCAAAGGAAGGCGTTGGGGTGTGAGGGTGGGCATTGCTGCCCAGGGGTAAAATCAGGGATTTCCCCCGGTTGATTTAGAAGCCAGACACCGCCCCAAAGCTCTCCAATTCTCCCAGGAAAGCAGGTATAGAGCGGGATGGGTGGTCAAGAGCGGCGATGATATCGTCGGCATAAAGCCCCACTTCATGAGGTTCATGGCCGAAGGTGATGCCGCTAATGTGAGGATTGTCTCGAATTTTCTGCGCCAGGGGTTCTACGTATAAGGCGAACAGAAGGGGCGAAAGAGGGCACCCCTGACGCGTGCCCCGTTGTATTTCAAAGGGGTCTGCTTTAAGGCTGCCCAATCGGACCCGGGCCATAGGACGGTGGTAGCAGCTCGCGATCCAGGCTCGAAAGCGGTCACCTATCCGGTAACGCTCCAGGACCTTCTGCAAGTAGGTCCAATCGACTCGGTCGAATGCCTTCTCCGCATCGATGGCCAGCAGCGCCGAATCCGAATTTTGGAAGTCAGTTTTATCCACGAGGTGCAGTAGCCGTTTAGTATTGTCACTGCATTGGCGATTTGATCCGGTTCGAGGACGCCCGGTAGGTAAGGGCCCAAACGAGCCGCTAATACCCCCGTAAACAGTTTCAAATCCAAATTAAGTAAGGAGATGGGGCGGAACGCGGAACAGTGTGTCGGGGGTTTACCCGGCTTGGGCAGCACCACTATTTCTGCCGCCAGCATGTCCGGGGGTATGGAGCTCGGGCCCTCGAACGAATTAAATAATCTCGCGAGTATCGGAGCTAGTACCTTGCCGAAGAGTTTGTAGAAGCCCGATGAAAAGCCATCAGGTCCTGGGGACTTGAGCGGGCGAAGGCGTGAGATGGCAGCCAGGACCTCGTCAGGGCGGATGGGAGCGTCTAAGACCTCAGCGCCCGTTGGGCACAACGGCGTGATGTCCGCCGAAAGCAAATACGAGTCAACGGCTTCTGGAGATACTTTATCCTCGCTATACAGGGAGGAGTAGAAGGAGCGGAAGGCGGCAGCAACCTGTGCGTCCTCGGTAAGGGTCTCTCCGGAGTCATCCAGGAGAGTGGTGATTTTTGAGCGCTGAGTCTTGGCTTTCAGGGCACTAGCTAGAAGACGCCCAGTGAGGTTGCCACCTATGTAGTACGTGTGGCGGAGACGAAGGGCGGCAAATTCCGCCCTGTCGGTATCAAGGCCGGCCAGTTGAGCCCTAGCGGCTTTCAGCTGTCGCCAAATTCTCGGAGCGTAGGTGCGACTGTGAACCTTTTCTAGTGCAGCCACTTGCGCCGTGAGGTCAGCCCTCTTGTCCTTGTGGATCTTGGCGTCAGCGGCCGCGATAGCAATCAGTTCCCCCCTAACCACAGCTTTTAGGGCTCCCCAAAGGGTCGACACCGAGACCGTAGCGTTATCATTAGTGGCAAGGTAGTCCGAAATGCATTTATGGATTTGTTTAGTAACGGCCGGTCTTTGCAAAAGGGGTTCGTTGAGCCTCCATGAACCAGGGGTGCGCGCTGTTTTGGGCATGTTGAGTGTCAATTCCACCGCATCATGGTCTGAGAGGGCTGCCGGGACAATGGAAACATCAGTGACGTGGGGGACCAGTTCTGAGGAGCCTAAGAAGTGATCTAGGCGCGCGTATGTGTGATGTACGTGGGAATAGAAGGTGTAGCGCGCTGTGCTGGGGTGCGCCGTCCTCCAGAGATCTAGAAGACCCCTCTCCTGCAGCCAAGCTCCACCCGCCTCCGATAGCGCCCCAGTGTCCCCATAGCGGTGCCCAGACCTGTCCTTATTCGTGTCCATGACCAAATTGAGTTCCCCCCCAATGAGCAGCTGAGAATGAGGTGACTGTAGTGTTTCAGAGAGTGCAGTTTTTAGAAATGGTTCCTGGCCTGTGTTGGGGGCATAGATGGAGCCAATCGTCAATGTGTCTTACTAAATGCGTGGGTTAGTGACTGATACAGACATTCACATGGTTTAGTTTGTCAGTTGGTGTGTAAGCGGTTGCATGGGTTGGTGAGTAGCTAGATGAGGGTCTATAAGGGGTTATTGATTGGTTGTCTGAGTAGCTGTATGGGTGCCTGAGTATCTGTGTGGGTAGGTGGGGGGTGTAACTCTGTGCATAGGTGTGTGATTGGGTGATTCACTGGGTGTATTGGTTCAAGAGTGCATCTGTAAAGGGCTGTATGGGTGGGTGTGTGTGTGTATGGGTGTGTTGGTGAGTGAATGCATGCCTCTGTGGTACATATGTGAGTAACTGCGTATGAGAAAGGCTGTATATGTGAGTGTTGGAGTATATAAATGACTAGATGTGAGAGTGAGTTATTGTGAGAGTGGCTATATGGATGAGTGTGTACTTGTATTAGTTATTGTATAAGAGTGTAAGTATGTGTTAGTATATGTTTAAATAAGTGAGGTGGAGTGTGTATAACTCTATAGGTGAGTAAATGGGAGTGTGATTGATTCTTTGCATGACTGACTAGGTGTGTGAGTAACTCTATGGATGAGTGGAGGTGTGTGAGTGTCTGTATAGATATGTGAGTGCATGATAGTGCTGTATTGATGGTTGACTGCATGTATGAGTGACTGTATGGGTAGACCTAGGAATTAGTGAGTGGGTATGTACTAATTGGTAATGGTGTGTCTATGGTTTCGAAAATGGTGGTCTGTATTTTAGAGTGCGTGTATCAAAAGTTATATTAGGGTATGAGGAGGAGCATCATATTATCACATGCATGATGTCATCATTGATGTCATCAGTGATGTCACTGACCATGTCATGAATGATGTACTATGTGACATCACTTAAACCTGTGCTTTTTCAGTGAATTTCAAAGGTTTTTTAAATGCTAATCTCTAACTATGCCTACAAAGGTAGGACATGTGAAGAAAGACGAAGAAAGATACAGAAAGAAGCAAGAGATGTACACAAAGTACAAACAGAGGAGCAGAAAGAGGTCTTGTTGCAAAGTCATCCTGTGCCCCCAAGTTTTTTCTGATGGGCACTGGTGGTAAATGAATGGCTAACCAGGCCTGGAGCCAGTGCTACGCTGAAAGACGTTTAAAATACAGTGAAAACACCTACATATACTAGAGTATACTATGGGTTGGGGTACCCCTGTGATTGTCATGACCTCCCCTGTATGGCCCTAGTACATAATAGGGCAGGGGGATTAAAACTACCTCTAACCAAGAGGTGCATAAGGAGGCAAGAAAAGTGCAGAAAGAAGCAACACTGGTGCTGGAGGAGGCAAAAGAGGTGCAAAACAAATCAAGTGTGGTGCAGAAAGAGGCAAGTGAGGTGCAGAAAAAAGCAAGAGCAGTACAGAAATAACCAAAAGAGGTGTAAAAGAGGCAAAAGGGGTGCAGAAAGGGGTAGGAAAGGTGCCCAAAGAGGCAAGAGAGCTACAGAAAGAGGCAGGAGCGGTGCAGAAAGAAGATAAGTGCAGAAAGAGGCAAGAGAATTGCTGAAAGAAGCAACAGAGGTGTAGAAAAAAGCAAGGGAAGTGCAGAAAGAACCGACAGAGGTGCATAAAGAGGGAAGAGGGGTAGAGAGAGATGCAAGAGGGGTGCATAAAAGGGTAGGTGGGTGCACAAAGAGACAAGAGATGCACAGAAAGAGACAACAGGGGTGCAGAAAGAAGCAAGACAGGTGCAGAAAGAAGTATGGAGAGTACAGAATGAAGCGTTGCCAGTTTATACACCTGCATTGACAGGAAATATGGACTAATGGCAGTCCAGTCCTTTCTGGACAGAGAGGATGCAGAATGTTTTTCACAAAATGAAATGGTTATGCAAATGATTGATCTAATACTGCTGAACAACTTTTTTCTCTTTGATGGTCGCTGGTACCAACAGACCAGTGGTACCGCGATGGGTTCCAGGTTTGCTCCCTCGTACGCATGTCTCTTTATGGGATGGTACGAGAGGGAGCATGCCTGGGCCCGATGTGCCTCCCCCTGGACCAATAACATCGTGTTCTGGGGGAGGTACATCGATGATGTCATCTGTCTCTGGTCGGGAACACATCAGGAACTTGATCAGTATTTTGCATATCTTAATGACAACATCATTAATGTAAAATTTACAATGACATTTGATAAAAGTAGTATCAATTTTTTGGATATTACATTTTATATTGAAAATGGCCGTATACAAAGCAAACTTCTCCGCAAGGAAACTTCTTGCAACTCAGTTCTTCATGCTTCTAGTGCGCATGCAGGCTCAGTTGTCAGAAATATTCCTTTTGGGGAACTAACAAGAATACACAGAATCTGTAGTGAAGAAACAACCTTCAAGAAAAATATGATTGAGACGAAACAGAGGTTCTTAAAACGTGGTTATGACCACAAAACCCTGGATAGAGCGGTCTCTAGAGTTGAGTCTTGGGATAGGGACTCACCGTTAAGTGACAATCCCAAAAGCAACACAAGAGACAAGTATTCTAACAAAGTGAGGTTTATCATGCAATATACCACGCAGAGTGAAAAAATATTTAATGTGTTTCGCAGAAACTGGCATTTGCTTACCAATATAGTAGTCATCAAAGACCATATAGGTGAGAAGCCTTCCATTACTTACAGGAGGGGTGTTTCTCTACGCAACCAGTTATGTCCTAGCTATGTGGTAACGCCTCCAATCAAAGATACTTGGTTTCCCTCAATACCTGCAGGCTTTTTTGTTTGTGGGACGTGCATTATTTGTGATATGGGTAGGAACAAAACTACCATGTTTTCATACAATGGTGATCAGAAATTTAAGGTTAATCGATTCTGCAATTGTAACACCTCATTTACTGTATATGACCTGGGTTGCCCATGTGATCATATATATGTTGGCAGCAGTATACGACCACTAAAATTACGTATACAGGAGCAGCATCGAGCAATCATAAATAGGGATATGAGACACCCACTTGCTGACCATTATAACTTGGAACATCAGAATGATAATACCTTCTGGTTTCATGCAATCCATCATATATCCGCCAACAAGAGAGGGGGCAATAGGGAGTTAGCACTCAGGAGGGAGGAAGCTAAATGAATTTGTCGCCTTTGGGCGATTGAGTGTGGACATAATTTGGACAATGAAATGCATCATTTTCTGTAATCCCTAATCTCTCCCTTGTCTGCTTTCTGTATATTGCTTTGTTATTCACTATGAATCTATCATACCATCACGTTAAGATTAGACATGTCACGGCCAAGGAAGCCATTTTTTCTGTACCCTAGCTATTGAAAGTGCCCTGAAGACTAACAAATTCCCGATATATATGTATAATACTGGAATGTATTGTTCTCAAGGGCCTATTCCTTTTATGTCTAACTTTGCTGTTTTTCCCTTTGTCTTTGTTTTGTTCTATTCAGCTCAGCTGATATTTTACTTTCCTCTTTAGGATTGTTGTGCTTCAGTATTTTATGGGATGTAATTTAACAAGCCCGATTGTGAAGTTATATTGGGAAGTTATTCCAATTTCACGCGCGACCATTATTCTATACTGTGACCGTCTTTCTTGTTTTACTGACCTGTTCCTATTAACAGGGTTATAGATATATTTGTTAAAACCCAATTTTACTGATACACAAGGTTTATTCACTTGTACAGATGATGATATCTATCCCAAGTATGCGAACATCGGTGTCTATACACCAGGGGAGTACAATATTGTCCTTTGTTTATGTCGGTTTACCCTTACGGTACTGGCACTTGCATAGCGTGTGCCATTTCCGGACTTTTTGTAATATATAAAGTCTTTTCGGAACGTAGTTTGTCTTAAACTATCTCCCCGCATTATTGTATTTGGGTTTACGATCACGTACACACGTGTCTTAATTTTTCATTTATGAATTGAATTTTACTGGCAATTTATGCCTGGTTCATGTTCTCTCACTTACTGGTCATTTTTATAGAAGGTATCTTATTAGGTGATACATTACAGTGATTCGCTTTGTCCTTGTGAATTGTATTAGGTGAAACATTACAGCGAGTTGCTCTGTTCTTGTAACTCAATGGTACAACTTCGCCGATTAGATTGCCTCTATTGCCACCTATGATGCTTTCTTTGGGAATTCTAACATGGCGCCGCTTGTTTATCTGTATTCTTTGTATCAATTACGTTTGCACTCTTGTGAGGAACCCTTCAGTCGATGATCATATGACTCATACACGTGACTATACATCGGGCTTTAAATCTCACGTAATTTTGACAACACGGCATTGGCGTCTTTCTCGGGGGACTCGCTGTGGGTGAGATTTGTTTCAGAGGTAAGCGTTAGGCTTTGCTGCTACCCGTTACGTTTCTGCATATTGACTTTGTAATTTAAGGATAGTCGGTTTAATTTATATATCCTGACTAAGTACTCGTGAATTTTTGCCCCCTCGATATTATTAGGAGGATTACTAGCTACATGGATATGGGAATCTCTTTTAGAAAACATTACGAACTCTTGTGTAGCAGGTCTTGGAGTCCTGGTGTGGATATCGGTCGCTAATAATACCTAGGCTCCAGTTACCTGACATTATAGTTGGTGTGGTGGGGACTACTTGGGATGATATGGGATTGTGTTGTTCTGTTCCTCTTATTTTTGCTTTGTCTCTCATTATTTACCTAAACTTTGTATATCTCTGTGCTTTACAGAACAAATTAAAGTATCCTTATGAGTTTGTAAAGCGTTTAATCCGTGTTTGGTGTTTGCCCTTTTTTTAGAACGAGTGCGTGTGGCGGCTTATCAAGGTCGGCCCTTACTTTTCCGTGAATACCACATCTCTACTTACAAAATTACATCCCCAGGAACCCCTTATAAGTGTGAGTTCATGTTTATATATATTGACACATGTTGTTATTTTTAGTTATTGGTTTGAATATATCATACTGTTTTAACTTGTCCATAGGTCCTAGGATTACCCCCCGCCCCCCCTCCCTCCTTTTTCTAGTGTGTCTTTACACATGGCTATTAGTACCCTTTGGTATCTCTAGTAGGTCTCGTTTCCTAATTTTGAACTCTTCTTGTCAGACAAGATTGGATTTGATGAACTTGTCATGACCAATTGATATTGTATTATATGGTTCGGAGTAGGTACAAACAGGGAACAACCCCTTTTCCTCTCCCAATTAGGGCTAATTTGTCTTAATATTGGAGAAAGGAGTAATCTTAACATATTATACATCTGTTGACATGAATCTATGTACCTTTATCATACAGTAGGAGGAAGTTTGAGTTGATTCTTTTTTTTTTACAGGTTGTCTTTACCTGTACTTTAAATTGATTTTTGAATCTGATCTTATTCAATTTGATCGACGCCATATTTATCGTGTACACCTACTCAGTGCTCGATACTTTATACTTTGGTGAGTTATTGTATCTTATTTCTTTAACAAATCAATCACCTCTTAACATGATGTATTGACGACTGTTTTCCATCCTGGGGTTTAGATGTTTATATTAAAATCATGTTATCGTTCTCTTCCTTTGTCTTCTTTTAATTGCTCACGATGTTAGTGCATTATATGACCAATGGGACCTTGATCGAACTTTATATTGTCTGTTGGATTTGGACCTACATATTTCAGCTTGTTCATCACCATTTGATTAATTTGGTGAGATTTTTTGTGTATTATTTGTATTTTTTCCGTATTATCACCTGGTTTTTCAAGTACCTTAACTGTATTGCTCTCCAGTCTCTTGTCCTCTTTTTCTTTTTCCCTTTCTCTCTCTCTCTTTTTTTTTGTGTGCTTTCTTTTCCCTTTTTTTCCCTTCCTTTGTTCTTACGTCTTTTCTTTTATCTTATGATAACCAATAGGGAGCTCCGTATATTAAACTATCTCCTCCCCTTTAATTTTTGGTGACTTATCGCATACCAGAAACAGAATGTTTTTAGATAAACTTAGCAAAACTGTGTGTGCTTCTTCAATTTTCCCTCTAGTCTGTATAGAGACTTTTTTGATTAAGCAATTTTGATAAAAAAAATTCTTGGTTCTTGCATCTCCTAAAAAAACATCAATTAGATACTTCTATGTTTATACTTGTTGTGTAATCCTGTACATATCGTATTGTCTTGTCATTAATGTATATATATGTTTCACGTTGTTTCAGCCCTGACGAAGCTCCCAAGGTGGGGAGCGAAACGCATTGGCTGTGCTGTGCACCCCATAAAGAACAAAAAATTCAATAAAAAGAAGTTGATTCTCAGAACACTTTTGACTTTGTGACTTTGTCCATAACCGGTGCTGCCTCCACGAGTTTCTTTTTTGTTTATCAAAAGTTATATTAGGGTATGAGGAGGAGCATCATATTATCACATGCATGATGTCATCAGTGATGTCATCAGTGATGTCACTGACCATGTCATGAATGATGTACTATGTGACATCATCAGCAGTGCATTGCGGGGCGCGAGTTATAGTCAGCTGAACTAACTATAACGGCTGAATTTCTCTGGTTTTGTACGAGTGAAATGTCCAACTAACTATAACATCCCTGAAACCTATGTTTTTTTCAGTAAATTTCTAAGGTTTTTTAAATGCTAATTTCTAACTATAACTTCCCTGAAACCTATGCTTTTTTGTGAATTTCAAAGGTTTTTTAAATGCTGATTTCTAACTATAACATCACTTAAACCTGTGCTTTTTCAGTGAATTTCAAAGGTTTTTTAAATGCTAATCTCTAACTATGCCTCAAAGGTAGGACATGTGCAGAAAGACGAAGAAAGGTACAGAAAGAAGCAAGAGATGTACACAAAGAACAAACAGAGGAGCAGAAAGAGGTCTTGTTGCAAAGTCATCCTGTGACCCCAAGTTTTTTCTGATGGGTACTGGTGGTAACTGAATGGCTAACCAGGCCTGGAGCCAGTGCTACGCTGAAAGACGTTTAAAATACAGTGAAAACACCTACATATACTAGTGTACACTATGGGTTGGGGTACCCCTGTGATTGTCATGACCTCCCCTGTATGGCCCTAGTACATAATAGGGCAGGGGGATTAAAACTACCTCTAACTAAGAGGTGCATAAGGAGGCAAGAAAAGTGCAGAAAGAAGCAACACAGGTGCTGGAAGAGGCAAAAGAGGTGCAAAACAAATCAAGTGTGGTGCAGAAAGAGGCAAGTGAGGAGCAGAAAAAAGCAAGAGCAGTACAGGAAGAACCAAATGAGGTGTAAAAGAGGCAAAAGGGGTGCAGAAAGGGGTAGGAAAGGTGCCCAAAGAGGCAAGAGAGCTACAGAAAGAGGCAGGAGCGGTGCAGAAAGAAGATAAGTGCAGAAAGAGGCAAGAGAATTGCTGAAAGAAGCAACAGAGGTGTAGAAAAAAGCAAGGGAAGTGCAGAAAGAACCGACAGAGGTGCATAAAGAGGGAAGAGGGGTAGAGAGAGATGCAAGAGGGGTGCATAAAAGTGTAGGTGGGTGCACAAAGAGGCAAGAGATGCACAGAAAGAGACAACAGGGGTGCAGAAAGAAGCAAGACAGGTGCAGAAAGAAGTATGGAAAGTGCAGAATGAAGCAACAGGGGTGCAGAAAGAGGCAAGGGAAATATAGAAAGGACCAAGTGAGGTATAGAAAGAGCCAACAGAGATGCAGAAGAGGCAAGAGAGGTGCAGAAACAGGCAAGAAATGTGCACAAAGAGGCAAGAGATTTGCTGAAAGATGCAACAGAGGTGTAGTAAGAAGCAAGAAAAGTGCAGAAAGAGGCAAGTGAGATGCAAAAACCGGCAGAAATGGTATAGAAAGAGGGAAGACGAGTGCAGAAAGAGACAACAGGGGTGCAGAAAGAAGCAAATGAGGTACGGAAAGAGGCAACAGATGTGCAGAAAGAGGGAAGAGAGGTGAAGAAAAAGGAAAGAAAAGTGCAGAAAGAGGCAAAAGAGGTACATAAAGAGACAGCAGGGGTGCAGAAAGAAGCAAGAAAGGTGCAGAATGAAGCATGGAAAGTGCAGAATGAAGCAGCAGGGGTGCAGAAAGAGGTAAGAGAAGTGTAGAAAGGATCAAGTGAGATGCAGAAAGAGGTAAGATAAGTGGAGAAAGGATCAAGTGAGATGCATAAAGAGCCAACAGCGGTGCAAAAAGAGGCCAGAGAGGTGCAGAAACAGGTAGGAGAGGTTCACAAAGAGGCAAGAGAATTGCTGAAAGAAGCAACAGAGGTGTAATACAAAACGCAAGAAAAGTGCAGAAAGAGGCAAGTGAGATGCAAAAACAGAGAGGAAAGGTAAAGAAAGAGGCAAGACGAGTGCAGAAAAAGACAACAGGGTTGCAGAAAGAAGCAAATGAGGTGCAGAAAGAGGCAACAGACGTGCAGAAAGAGGGAAGAGAGGTGCAGAAAAGCCAAGAAAAGTGCAGAAAGAGACCAAAGAGGTACATAAAGAGATGACAAGAGTTCAGAAAGAAGCACAACAGGTGCTGAAAGAAGCATGGAAAGTGCAGAATGAAGCAACAGGGATGCAGAAAGAGGTAAGAGAAGTGCAGAAAGAAGCAGCAGAGGTGCAAAAAGAGGCAAGAGAGGTGCGGAAATAGGCAAGAGGAGTGCACAAAGAGGTAAGAGAATTGCTGAAAGAAGCAACAGAGATGTAGAAAGCAGCAAGAAGAGTCCAGAAAGAAGAAAGTGAGATGCAAAAACAGGCAGGAAAGGTCCAGAAAGAGGGAGGACGAGTGCAGAAAAAGACATTAGAGGTGCAGAAAGAAGGAAATGAGGTGCAGAAAAGCCAAGAAAAGTGCAGAAAGAGACCAAAGAGGTACATAAAGAGATGACAGGAGTTCAGAAAGAAGCAAGGCAGGTGCAGAAAGAAGCATGGAAAGTGCAGAATGAAGCAACAGGGATGCAGAAAGAGGCAAGAGAAGTGCAGAAAGAAGCGACAGAGGTGCAAAAAGAGGCATGAGAGGTGCAGACAAAGGCAAGAGAAGTGCACAAAGAGGCAAGAGAATTGCTGAAAGAAGAAACAGAGGTGTAGAAAGCAGCAATAAGAGTGCAGAAAGAGGCAAGTGAGATGCAAAAACAGGCAGGAAAGGTACAGAAAGAGGGAGGACGAGTGCAGAAAGAGACATTAGAGGTACAGAAAGAAGGAAATGAGGTGCAGAAAGAGCCAACGGACGTGCAGAAAGAGGGAAGAGAGGTGCAGAAAGTATTAGAGATTTGCAAAATGAGATCAAGAGAAGTGCAGAAAAAGAAAGAAACGTGCAGAAAGAAGCAACAGAAATGCAGAAAGAGGCAAGAGCGGAGCAGAGGGAAGCAAGAATGGCTTGCACACTATTCGTACCAATTTAACACCCACATTTAGCAATAAGTAACAGGTGATCACTCTAGGTTTGCAAAGGGCCTTCCACCACGCTGTAACACTTGTCGCTGCATTTTTGGTACCATGTGACCCGTTTCAGCTAGAAACAAGGATTTTTTTGTTCAAATCTGCAGATTAGGGTGCAGATGATGAATTATGCGGCTAATGCAGACAAATGTATATTTGTGCTAAAGTCGGTGCAGCCAAACAGTCACATTATTCCAGTGGCCCTGCTCATACCTCTTCCTAGGACCACAAGTGCTCCTCAGTGATTCCATCTTTTTTTGCCTCACTGAGTTCATAGTTGCGCTTCTATGGAAACGAGTAAGACTAAACCTGAGGTTACCACTCCACAATACAGACTACCATACCACATAATTACTCACCACAACACATAATCCCACTCTACATAATTGTTATACACTAAATACCACATACTTTCTATCCACATAATTTCACTGGACAACATATCACATAATTCCACTACACACAACGTACATCCACTCCACTACCAAAAACATTAGTAAAAAACTTTTGCATTTACAATGCCAATAGCTCTAATTCTGACAAATGCGAAACCTATTACATTGTAAACCCTTTTTTAACTAGTAATCACATTTGCAGTGTGGTGGAGAAAGGGTGCTGGGCCTCCGATCAGCACTCAGGAATTCCGGTGTGTAGGGCTTACAGTAGGTACCAGTATGGCTACTTGGCCCCCAAAATCCCTCAGGAGTAAATTGGACTTCATAATAATAAAAATAATAATACTGAAGCTTATAAAGCGCGACAGCTACCCCAGCCAGGGGTATCCTGGTGCATTGTAAGTTTGGGGATTAAGTCCCCTTGAATACTGAGGGTGCCTGGGGGCCAACTAGCCCATCAGGTACCTCCAGTAAGTGCCACAGAGCTGCGTTGCAGAGAGGTGGTCCAAGGCCACGCCACTTTTTTCACCTCTCTGCAACGCAGCTCTCTAGCACTTACTGGAGGTACCTGGTAGGCTAGTTGGACCCCAGGGACCCTCAGGATTCAAGGGGACTTAATCCCCCAACTTACAATGTGCCAGAGGGCCCGTTTGCACAGTGGTGAAGGAAGGGGGTGGGGCCTGATGTGTCAAGTGTGCAAACACACCCCATGGCACATTTTAAGTTGGGGATTAAGCCCCCTTGAATCCTGAGGGTTGCTGGGGGCCAACTAGACCACAAGGTACCTCCAGTAAGCGCCACAGAGCTGCGTTGCAGAGAGGTGGTCTGAGACCACGCCCCTTTTTACACCTTTCTTCCACACAGCTCTGTGGCGCTTACTGGAGGAACCTGGTGGGCTAGTTGGCCCCCAGGGACCCTCAGGATTCAAGGAGACTTAATCCCCCAACTTAAAACACACCACAGGATGCAATTGCACACTTGTCACATCAGGCTCCAACCCCTCCCTTCACCACTGCAAACATGCACTGTGGCGCATTTTAAGTTGGGGGATGAAGTCCCCTTGAATCCTGAGGGTCCCTGGAGTCCAACTAGTCCACCAAGAACCTCCAGGAAGCGCCACAGAGCTGCATTCCAGAGAGGTGGAAAAAGGGGCATGGCCTCGGACCACCTCTCTGCAACTAGTTCACCAGGTACCTCCAGTATGCACCACAGAGCTGTGTTGCAGAGAGGTGTAAAAAGGGAGGTGGCCTTGGACCACCTCCCTGCAACGCAGCCTTGTGGCGCTTACTGGAGAAACCTGGTGTGCTAGTTGACCCCCAGGGACCTTCAGGATTCAAGGAGACTTAATCCCCCAACTTAAAATGTGCCACAGGATGCAATTGCACATTTGTCACATCAGGCCCCGCTCCCTCCCTTTACCACTGTGCAAACACGCACTGTGGCACATTTTAAGTTGGGGGATAAAGTCCCCTGGAATCCTGAGGGTCCCGGGGGTCCAACCAGCCCACCAAGAACCTCCAGTAAGCACCACAGAGCTGCATTGCAGAGAGGTGTAAAAAGGGGCATGGCCTCGGACCACCTCTATGCAACACAGCCCTGTGGTGCTTACTGGAGCTACCTAGTGGGCTAGTTGCCCCCCAGGGACCCTCAGGATTGAAGGGGAATGAATCCCCCAACTTAAAACCCGCCACAGAGCGTGTTTGCACAGTGGTGCAGGGAGGGGGTGGGGCCTGATGTGACAAGTGTACAAACGTGCCCTGTGGCTCTATTAAGTGCCATAGAGCTGCGTTGCAGAGAGGTGGTCTGAGGCAATGACGCTTTGTACACCTCTCTGCAACACAACTCTGTGGCGCTTACTGGAGGTACCTGGTGGGCTAGTTGGCCCCCAGGGACCCTCAGGATTCAAGGAGACTTAATCCCCTAACTTAAACTGCGCCACAGAAAGCAGCAAAAAGAGTGCAGCAACTCAGTAACTACTGAATGGAATTACATCATTTAACAAAAAGGGCTCTTTCTGAACCAAGGGCTACCTTTTTGCCAAATGTGGTGTAAATCCGTTCAGCAGTTCCGGCTGTAGCTTTGTCTAAAGTTTCCTATGGAAATTAACATGGGGAAAACACGTTTTGGGACCTCCCTATTTTCTCAGCTCCAGCTTGACGAATCACCCTGAAACTTTCAAGACAGGAGCTGACTGGAGCGGGCCACTAGTTTTGAAAATTATGCAAAGATTCATAAAACAACGGCAAAGTTATTGGGAAAACAAAAAACACTTTTTTGAATAGAAACAAGGTCCTAACTATAACTACCTACTGGTGACCGCCAGTAGGTAATATAAATATATATATTTTCGCTTCCACAATTTCAGCCAGGCAGCCGAACACTAATGGCTAATGAGAGGACCTCAATATCCCATTATGCATCTTTCCTCAATGGATTAATGAATACTTTGTCAAAGTTCATATATGGAAATTGCGGCCACATCTCATTGGCAATCTCGCCTTGCCATCTCGCACAGGTAGCCACTCCTTACGATTCTCTATAGGCTGAACCTCTGTGCGCATCCCCCTCACTGGTTCTTATATATATCACTTGTGGTCGCCAGTGGGTAGTTATAGTTAGGATCATGTTTCCAAAAGGGAAAGCGTTTTTTGACTTGCCTATATATTTGGTGCAGTTTGATGAATCATCATGAAGTTTTCCCAAAAAAGTGCCCTGGTGAATCTTGTACATTGAAGGTTTTGGAGTGTTACCTCAAGTGGAGGCCAAGAAAAAGGGGGGGCAAAACAAATGTGTTTCCTACGCTAATTTCCATAAGAAAATTGAATAGGACTACAGGCCGAACTGCTTTGCAGATTACGCTTTCAGTTATCTGTTATAAATCCATTCAGTAGTTGTTGAAAAATGTAGGGAAATTCAATTTAGGATATCTTCGAAAGCGGCAATTTGCAAATAATATCAAGCTTGTGCTGGGAAATGCAGAGCCATGATTGGCTGCCAACACTTCAACCTGGAAGTGTTGGCAGCCATTTTAGGACTCAGCTTCTGCCGAGTCCCACAAAAATAAGAAAAAAAAGAAAAGTGGGCAGGATAGGAATGTTACCTGACCCCCATGCCTTGTTCTTGGGGTCCTGGGGGCATGCCTGCACCTCCAAATGATAACCTGATTACTTATTATGTGTAGAAGTTTAAAAAAAAGACCCTTTAAGAGCCTGCTAATTCTCGCAAGTTAATTCAGAAACGGAGCCCAAGGGGGCGGGGCCATCCCCACAGTGCACCTCTGCTATCCCACCATGTAGGATAATACACTAACTGGACTTGGGGTCACTAGCCCATTTTGACCTCACCTGGTCTTGGGGACCCCAGCAGTGATGTCATTTAAGATGTCATCATTGGTCTCACTCACCACATCACGAGTGATGTACTATGTGAAGTTATAAGCTGTGCATTGCGGGGGAGTAAGTTATAATTAGCTCAGGTAACTATAACTTCTGAATTTCGCTGGTTTCGCTTTTTTCAGTGGATTTCTAAGATTTACATCGGCTCACCTCCCTCGTCCCCTGCTGCCTCTCCGAACACCACCCTCCAGGAGGTTCTAAATTTGGCAAAATCTGTGCCAGGTTTGGTCTCGCAAGGTACTTGAACAGAAGACTTCATGGAAAGATGCGCCTCGCAGACCCATATGCAGCCGTGTTTTTTAAAGTGAATGTTTATTGTCTTGACGGGTTTTAATTACATTCATTCTAACGTGTTGGAAAAACGCTTTGTATTGTGGCATTGCTCAGCCATACAATGGGCAGTTAACCTACCCTGCTGCAGGCAACGTTTGCAGAGCAGTCAATCAATCATAAAGCTTTATTCGATATTGAATAAAAATAAATATCATAAAAGCACAAAGCATTAATAACAGAGCATAAAATGTATCAAACATTACAATAAAATGTCATAAGATCATAATTTCATCTCAATGTTCTAAAATTAATTAAAAGCTTCCTTTTCTTTGTGCAGGCCCTGAGGAAGTTAGCTACTATGTAACTGATAAAAAGGATTGCTGAGTTTTTAAAGAAATCTAAGGGCCACTCTACATTGTCTAAAATTATACTGTCTCAGAACCAGTAGTAGATTTCTCACTCGTTCTTCTTTATACAGTTTACAGAATAAGATAATATGGAGATCTGATTGTTCTGAGATTCAGTCACGTGGACAAACAGACTGGTTACAAAACTTGTATATTATCCGGCTGGGTACCCCTCCAACAAAGGAAACAAATTCATGTGGAATCTTACTAGTATGAATCCATGCTGTAGGTTCTGTATTTCCTCTAAGTAGTGATAATCGCTATCTAATCGAGTAGGAAGACCCCGACATATCCTGACTGATGACTTACCTTTATTTATCTCTATGCACTCGTGCTCCAGGCTAGCCCAAAAAAATTCTTTTAGAACCTTCTTGGATATTTGGAGGCATTTACTAGGATTTTTGTACAGATTTTCCAGGCCCAGGGTGCTCAGGGTTGACCTTACGTAGTATAACCATCTTACATCGTGCACGTTGTCGAGTTCAAGGAAATCATTTATGATGTGATGTGTTAGGGGGAGTGTATTCTTCCTCCAAATTGAGTGTCATAACGCTAAAAGGGCTAATCTTATCCCATCCCTAATATAAGGGAAATCTAGTTATGCATCACAGTTAAAATTAGAGCATGATACTGGTAGGGCAATTAGCCATTTCAGGAATTTATCATCAGTAATCTGCATCTGCTCGGTGTTAGAGATGCTCCACACTCATGCTCCATAGGTAGTTAGGGATACTTGCCTTGTGAATGCTCTTTAAAACTCTTATGGGCTTAGTTCCCAATTTTTTAGCAAATCCGGTAATGGCTACCATAAGTCTCTCCATAGCTAGCACCCTATTTTTAATCATAGGAGCACAATTATGGCCCTTGTCGAACATGACTCTCAAGTAAGGAAAATAATTTACTATCTCTAGTTTGCGGGACTCTAAATGAAAGGATGGTGTTTTTCTACGTCGCATTGGAGTTGTTATTAGGATAAATGATTTTGATTCATTAACTCTTAAATCAAGGGAGGTCATGAAAGAAGTATAAGCCATTAACATATGTGGAAACGCCATACCAGTTCTGGCCACTAGGACAGTATAAGCTGTGTATGCAAGCAGAGGCAGAGATAGTTACCCAGATTTTGGGATGTCCATAGACGTGCCCACCAGTGCTGCCTCTACCCCATTCGTATATAATGAAAATAGGAATGGGGCGAGGATGCATCCTTGCCTAACCCCTCTTAGGATCCGGCACGAGCGGGTACAAGCCCCGTCCTTGCCGTACCGCACCAAGGCGGTGGTCTGGGAGTAGAGCTGTCTAATGAACATAAGAATTGGGGGGTCCACCCTCATGGCCTCCCTTAGCTCCCATAGCCTTCTGTGGTTTACGCAATCAAATGCTGCTGAGAGATCCATGAGGCGATGTAGATTGTTTCCCCTTTAGCCCTAGTATATTTTTCAAATATGGGGCTTAAATTCAGACACTGGCCGGTCATATCACTTCCCCGTTGGAATCCGTATTGGGCTGAAATCAGTATATTTTTATTTTTAGCCCATTCTTCCAACCGATATAGTAATAGCCGTCCCATTCGTTTTGCAGAGCAGTTATTTTCCACAGTTCATGCACCAGTATCTCGTCCACTGTAGGGCATTCTGGTACACAGAGTCCTGAATTTATAAAGGGATAAACAGTGCTAAGAGCATTCAAAGGAACCAGGGCTGGCTCACTTAACCATGCACAGAACTGTACAACATGAGAGCTCTTTTACATGTTGTAACCGGTGCGGCGTTGGACTGTGAATTTATCTAGGGTTTACAACCTCTGAAAAAGTATTGAAGCGCTTTGCGGATGACTAGCACTTTAGTCTGTTTAGCCAGTTAGTTTGCAGTGTTAATTTTATAATGGACCACATTATTAGAGTTGGTGTAGTGATTAGTTGCAAGCAGTATTACATTTTATGCTATTGTAATTTGTGCTCAGTGGCTGACACTGAAAAGTAATATTGGCACAATTTTGTTTTCTGGAAGATGGAATAAAGCTAATGTTTGAAGTGCCTAAAAAGCAGTAAAAGAACTGATCCGGATTACCGGGGGGGGGGGGGGGGGCGAGGTCAAACTGTAATTACTAAGTGGCATTTGTTATCTCCAGGTTACTGCAAATAAAATAATGTAAACACCTTTAAAAAAAATTAAGCTTTGAGATATTACTTAAGGGCACTTAAAGGGTGCTAAAAACGTACATCTTGAAGTAACAATCATTTCCATTACAACGCCAATAGCTCTAACTCTATAAAAAGGTGAGCCCTACTGCATTGCAAAAGCTTGTTTTATTTATTGTGTAACTGTTTTTTTTGGTCAGTGATACTGTAAAAAATCAAATATACTGGATCGAATTCCCCCTCGAAAATGTGTCTGTTTGCAGTTCCACTAGTAGTATTAAATGTACAGGCTCAGGGTACGTGTAGTGCCACTTTACTAGGAACTTCTATGTAAAATATATATGCCAATTAGGTATAAGAAATGGTATCATGTTTTAAGGAAAGAGCACAAGCACTTGGCACTGGTTGCAGTGGTAAAGTGCACAAGGTCCTAAGACCAGCAAAAACGAGATCAGCCCAAAAATGGAGGAGGAAGGCAAAATGTTGGGGGGAAGACCACCATAAGGCTGTCAGGTCTAACATGGGCCATATCACTTGCTGCAAATTTGAGCAGCGCAATCATTTTTTTCATAATCAGTAAAGCAGCGTCCACCAGATGCCAGTGATTCTGATTAGCACTATTGTGAGGTTGGTTGAAAACAGTTGCATAGAGGTGAAAATCAGGCCTCAGCGAATATTTTTATGAATGA
This sequence comes from Lissotriton helveticus, assembly GCF_964261635.1. Lineage (NCBI taxonomy): Eukaryota > Metazoa > Chordata > Amphibia > Caudata > Salamandridae > Lissotriton > Lissotriton helveticus. The sequence continues at coordinate 404,019,994 of NC_136073.1, forward strand.
ATGAAATGAATGAAACATCATTTGTGAAGCGCATGGCTGCTCCAAGAAGTTTCCTGGTGCTACATAACAGTTTCTCTACACAGTAGACCAATGGGCGGAGAACATCCTCAGATCCTGAACAACCATGTTTTTAAGTACTTTCTGAAAATAGAGAGATCTGAATTGGCCCAGAGTGCCAGTGGAAGTTGATTCCATGCTTTGGTCCCAAGATATGGAAATGATCTACCCCGGATTCTAGAGCGGTGGATCTTGGGGATGGTGGCTGAATGGCCAAACGTTGAACGAAGTATCCTGGCAGGCAAAGTTCTGGAAAACCTCATTCTATGGTAGGCTGTGCCCTGCTCATGTGGCGCTTTATACGCTAGGACCAGTGTCTTGAACTGAATCTTCTTTCTCAGGGGGAGCCAGTGAAATGATCTCAGATTTGGAGACATGCGGGTCCTGGGGGTAAGGCTGAGAATCAATCAGGTGGCTGCATTCTGGACCATTTGCAAAAGATATTCTGGGAGCCCGAAATACAGGACGTTTCTATAATTCAGTGTGGAGGTGATCAACGACTGAACCACTGTTTTCCTGGATCCAACCGAGAGCAGAGGCAGACATTTTCTCAAAGTGCGTAGGATACCAAAGCAGGTGCCCACCAGGGTTTGAATTTGTGGTTACAGGGACACAGCGCTATCACTCGATCCCCAAGTTTGTTACTGTATTCATTCGAGTGGCTGGGGGAGGAACATCTTAAGGCCACCATGACCTCCAAATATCTGACGGCTGTGTGCTAAAGAAGACAATCTCTGACTTGTCTGGGTTGTATTTTAGTTTGTTATTTGCTAGCCAGTTGAACACATTAGCTAAACAAATGTTAATGATCTCTCCATCAAATCCCGCCCCTTTATTGCAAGAGAAAAGAAACTGTGTGTCATCCGCATACAATATCACTTTGGCACCAAGTGATTCAGCCAAAGTGGCCAGAGGGGCCATGTAGGAAAACATAGTCTGGCCTAAATTCCCGTGATTGGGTTATTTTTTGTAGGATTCGTTTTTCTCATGCTTTTTTCGCTTAATTTTCACACGCAGAACACAGAATATGTGCCACTGCAGCATGAGCAACATACTCCTTGTTACTTTAGAATCTGGAATGAACATACAGTGAGCAGGTATCTCATCAGACTTTCGTAAGCAAGGGCAAACCTCTCACACAGTATGCACACAGACGACACCCAAGCATACTTACATCCCCCAATGCCCCACATACATTTTGTTTCATGGAAATGACACGTCATTTTGCAAAAATGTTGCAATCTGGTGTGGGCCTAAAACCTCAGACTGCAAAGCAGCCCACTCCTCCTGGTCGACGCTGTAGCCGATGCATTCGTATGCACTTATAAAAACGTTGCGTAGCTGAATCACTTTGCTGTGAAAGAAAGAAAAAAAACTGGACTTTCACCAAGAAGTTTTGCCAGCCCATACAATTCGCCTTTGTGTTGCTTTGACAATAGATTGACTGGCACATTTGAAATGCAGGCGCATCTTGTATGCCTCTGTTCACCCTTTGAGCTGATCACATGCACAATGGGAAGCAGCTGGGACAGGCAAACGTTCGAGCTTGTATTTTGAAACTGATCATTGAAGCCAGATCCATTTCATGCCTCGGGGTAGTCAGCATTTGAAAAATACTATCCATATTTTTAATCAAAGATTCCAGATTTATTAATGTGCAGCTGGTCTTTTGTGCAAGTCTCTTCCCCACCCCCTTTGGTTATGTGCTGTGGCAGTCACGTTAGCGTTATTGCATGTTGCATATTGCTTGGTGGTAGAATCCAGTGACACCCAGATTTAATATATATCATGCAGACAATCGCACTCTTTATTATAAGAACGTGTGAAGTGTGGGGAAGGGGAGAATGAGAAATTGAATTTATAGGACAAAAGAAGGTACTTTGGTGACAAGTTAATTTCATGCACCTGTGATGTTTCGGCCATCACGAAAAACTCGCAATATATTCCCCGCGGTGGACAGTGCCTGAAACATGTCATTCTTTTGTTGAAAAAAAAAATGTTTGAGCAAATGTATTTTGATCTTCAGTGAGATTAAACTTTCCCCGCATTCGCACGGTAGCGGAGGCAGGGCTGTTCATTAGTGGGGGATTGGCCATGTCAATTTCCATTGACTGTTGGCTAAAGGGATCACTTTATCATCATTTGTCTGCAGCGGAGACAGATTTTATTCGGCCTTGATTCCTCCTGGGTCATAGCTGTCATAACTTCATTGGTTTTAGAGCATAGGCTCAGGTTTCAGAGTTCCCTTAGGTAATTGTCTAATTGATCTAGTTTGCCTTAATATCTGTAACAAGCAAAATCCAAAGAAAGGCATGGGCTGAAAAGAGAAAATATTTTTTGTGCAGCTTGAAGACTCTCTGAATGCGGTCCTTTTTATTAATCAATAGAAAGTGATTTTGAATCCTTCTTTAAATTATTACTGTATCATAGCTCAGCTCTTTGTGGTGTAAATGTACGAAAAATGTTTTTGTTTTTCCTATAAAGTCACAACGATTTCCTGATGTAAATAAAAGAATACAAATTACAGATGTTTGCAGACAAACCCCTTAAAAATTAGAAAACAAATGCCAACTTTCTGTTCTTTACTTTTTTTTTAAAGTTCAAGTGGTAGATCTGACAGCATTAGGGTGCTCTTCTCCCAAACTTTGAGCCTGCTTCCCTCCAATTTTGCCAAATTCTTTTGTTGGCCTTTGGACTCAGAACACTTTACCACTGCCAACCAGTGCTAAAGCGAATGTGCTTCTCCCCTAAAACATGGTTTGATGACTTATCCTCAATTGGCATATTTGACTTATCGATCATTCCCTAGTAGAGTGCACTACATGTGCTTAGGGCCTGTAAATTACATTTTATTAGTGGGCCTGTGGCACTGATTGTGCCACCCACACAAGTAGCACTTTAAACATGTCTCAGGCCTGACACTGTAGAGCCTTTGTATGCAGTATACACTACCATGTCGACTTGGCATTTAAAACACCTTGCCAGGCCTTAAACTCCCCATTTATTGCATATTAGTCACCCCCAAGGTAGGCCCTAGGAAGCCCATAGGGCAGGGCGCTGTGTAATCAAATGGTAGAACATGTAATTTTATGTTTTGCATGTCCTGGTAGTGAAAAACATTCAGTTTTCCACTACAGTTAGGCCTAACCCTCTCATAGGTTACAATTGAGAATTCCTTATTATACTTATAATCTGTAATTCCTGATTGAGAAGGAATGGCTCTATCATTATTCATATCATTGGAACGGTAATGATAAATCTTCTTTACTGGTAAAAATGAATTTATCACTACCCTCCTAAAAATTCAACTTTTAGAAAGATGGGATTTTTTCTGCTCTTAGCCCTATGTGCCTGCAGTCTAGCTCCAATACAGGTCTGGGGTGGGTGACAGCTGGACGTTGTGCATTCATTCTAGATAGCCACACACAAAGGGAGTTTAGATGTGACTGAGTGGCGATCCACACCTTGATGGGTCACCCTGTCCAGGATGGGAGGGAGGAACTGACACATACATCTAAATAGGATGTGCCCTGTCCCCACACAAATGGGTGCATACCCCCCTGTAGTGAGTCTGGAGCCAGAGATGGGAGGGGGGACCTCTTTGCACTCCAAAGCCCCTATTTGAAGTCACCTCCACTACAAAGGCACAACTGGGTATAAGTACTAGGTCTCTGACACCACCAAAGTAGACACTACTGGATCTGTTAAGGACTCTGCCAGGAGGAAGGATTGATGTGCTTCTACAAGGACTGTCACTCTACTGGACTGCTGCTCTGGAAGAACTGCTTTTCTGTTGTGCATTTTGCTGCCTGCTACCCTCTGCCCTGATGAGGAAGAACTGGACTAACTTACTTGAACCCAGAGTGATCTCCGTGGGCATGCTGGCTGGCCTACTGTTTCAAGACTCAGGAATATCAAAGTCTTACCATCTGGTCTATTGGAAGTGGATCCAGGTATTTGCTCCAATGGAACCAAAACATCCTCTGTTGCGTGAGCAGATTAGACACATTGCTGCTATTGCAGAAACAGAAACGCCTCATCACTCATGTAACCAGTGCAATGCCATTGGAACTGAAGCATTGGAAACTCCGCATTGCTGCCGCTACAAGAGAGACGATAGACACATCCCCTCGACTGTGTGGGGAAAACCGGTGCATCGGCTTCAGATCCAATGCATCTTGAAACTGTCGCTTCATCTTCAGAACCAGTGCATCGCCAATCGTTGCTTGGAGAAAAAAAATGCATTACCTTCACTGGGGGATCAATACCAATGCTTTGTTTTGCAGCACCCTACATCTCGCAGTTGGGACCAGGATCAAGGTAATTTTGTTCAGCAGGCCATGTGTGGCTTCTTTATCTAGCCTGCACTCCATCATGGCCAGCCTGAACTCTTGAATTTGCCCCGGTCCAGTCAGACCTAATCCCTATAGGCGCCTATTGTTTCAAAGCGCTATTTTCACTTGTATTCTTTAAAAATTAATATCTCAACTTCTACTTTTTGAATTTTTGTTGTTTTGGTCTTGTTTTGTTTATAAAATCATAATCTATTTTTCAAAATGTGTGTGGAGGCTTTTGTGGTGTTTTCACTGTGTTTCTGTTTGAAGTGTCACACAAATACTTTACACATTGCCTTCTAAGTTAAGCCTGCTTGCTCTGTACCAACCAACCAGAGGGTGAGCACAGGTTAATTTACACTGTCTAGGATTGTGGTTTCTGTTTGTACAGGGTGCATACCTCTGCCAATCAGAAACCCAATTTCTAACATTCAAGCAACAGTAGATCTTCAGCAAAGAAGAAAATCGATTGTATCAGTAGATTCAACTAATGAAATGGGGCTTAGTGATACGCATCATTTAGCGGAGATTAAAGTTAGGTGAGAAATGTGTGCAAGGAGGATGAAATGAAAGAGGAGGTACAGAGGGAGATACTGATAAAGAATCAATACCATATATGAAGCAACAAAAACACTCAGAATAACTGGCAGTCTAAATTTCTCCTAAGTCTCAGACTCATCATTCTCTAGCCTAAGTTGCATATAGGAACAGAGAGATCTACATATCACCAATGTACAACTCCTGGGACAGAGATACACTGAAGTGGCTCTGCCTTTACCGACTCGCTCTCCTTCTTCGAGCTCAAGTCGGCACATCTTGCTGCCGGGTCAGAAAACATAAATGTTTTTTCACCAACAGACACCCAAATCCTGGCCGGGTGCTACAGGAAGGTATCACAGCACAAGGAAATCAAATATTTTTAACAACTAGCAAGCCTTGACTACTCATACAGTTAGCATGGCTCTGGTCAGAAAGATGTAGATCTTCACCCGGTTAAAATTTAAATCTTGTTCTAGATGTAGCTCTGGTTATCAGCTCACACTTTCGGGGTGAGTCAAGCTCAGCAATCAGTATGTACTCCATTGTTCTTGCTGGGGAGTTTTTTTTTCATAATTTAGGACAGTTGCATTCTTTGAACTGTTTTGACTGGGGCCTCCTCAAACAATTCATTTACCCACAAACTTTGGGCCTTTGCTTATAGCGCTTCATTGTTAGTGGAGCCTGACATCCCCAAGATGCAATTGAAACTCTGCGCTGTGGCAGGAGCACCGCAGATTTAGGCAAGACACATGGGGCCAGATGTAGGAACCCTAATACCGGTCGGTAACAGCCGAAATTTCGGCCATTACCGATTGGTATTAGGCATTTGGGATGTAGGTGGCTACATTTCAGATTCGTTAATTTACCGAATCGGTATTTACAAATTCGGTAAATTACCGAATTCTTAAATACTGATTGAGTGAATTACCGAATTTGAAATGTAGGAAGCACTCAAGTGAGCGCTTTTCACCTGTAAGGATTCGTTATTTACCACCAACTACAAGTTGATGGTAAATAACGAAAACCCTAAAAAAAAGCAATTTTTTGCATTCAATAACAGTGCCATGTGGCAGACATACATGCCCTTAGGGCATGTATGTGTGCCACATGTGCACCCATGCATAATTGCACAATTCAGGGGTGCAACCGGGTGTCAAAGTGACACCCTGCCACCCTTGAATGTTTCCCTCCTTTTACCGAATCAGCCTACAGGCCTGTAGGAATGAATGGGAATTACCGATTCGGTAAATACCGAATCGCATCGATTCGGTAATACTTACCGAGTAATTACCTACATAGCATTTACAGATTCTAAAATACCGAATCGGTAAAATTCGGTATTTTAGAATCGGTAAATGTAGTTTACCTACTGTCGCCTTCCCCAATCAACACAGGAGCCGGGAGCAGGTTACTACACAACCTTTATTCAGCCGTGCCTGGTCATAACTAACTTCCCAGTCCCGGTTCCCTGCCCCTCCTTTTCCTGCTCCTCCCACCAGTCTATCCCAACCACTAGACTGCTGCACACGATACTACATCTCCCCCTTTCTTAACAAAATAGAGTTGACTTCAAACATGTTTATAGTCTCTTGACTGGCCGAACAGGTCTGCGGATTGTCCGCATGGGTCATAGACACGTTGCCGTTCCAGGCTTGAACTCAGTCAGCTCCTCAGGCGCTGGCAAGGTATAGTCTGTTGGAGACACTGCATTGTTCGAGCTGTCGGCTGCCTTGACAAGAGTATCCTTGACTGCGGGAGTGCGCATTTGAAAGTGCGAGACATTGTATGGGATCATCTGGTTCTCAGATTCGTTGCGATTTCCAATAATCTTCCGAGTTATCCACTCATTTACAGATTCTGATGCGATCGTGGTTGCCTTTTGTGAAGTGACAGTTGGTGGCTCAGCTCGATAGCGGCAATCTGTCTTTCTTGGTAGCTCTCGTTCGACTGACGCTCAATCTCCTTCACGAGTGGACGGTGTTCTGGTTCTCTTCCTTTTGTCTCTTCCGGTCAGGGGCAGCAATGTCCTGTTGTTCCGAGTCGTGCATACCAGTCAGTAAGGCACTATCTGACATGGGTAGCTCGGTTTGGTCTCGGGACTCATTTGTTGACCCTGTTTGTCTCACCCACTCCCACTTGCATTTGGGACTGGTGGACTCTTTGATCCTCCGGGCATGTGTATGTTTGTTCCTTATCCACCCATTTTGCCTTCCTTGCTGAGTGACTGGGTAGTCCTTTTTCACCCGGTGGGTGCTGTCCCGTATATCTGGTTTCCTTCTGCAAGCGCGTTGAGTCAGCCTCGCGGACCCCTTCAGGGGTGCCGGTATATTCTTTGTGTCTTGAAATGACCGTGACTGACATGACGTGTTGTATTGTGGGGTGATCAAATATTTTGAGTCCTTTACATGAGATATGCTGCTCTGGACGGGGAGAATGTTCTCTGATTCTATTGTGTATTTTGGTGATTGGTGCCATGAGCATTGTAAGGACCTTGACTCGGTTGACCGTATTGACCGTACAGACATGTTTTCTGAATTGGAGGAGCCTTTTGCTGATTTCCTCCGAGAACGTTTCTTTGAGAGCATTTTGACAGGTACATTTCTTGAGCTGGTAGTCTGTGATGACATGCTCCTGGAGTCGGAGTTATCTGTAAGACATTTTTGTGAGTGTAGCTTTTGAGGTGTCTTTTGTGTTATTGCTGTGGATAGGTTATTTGCTAGCCACGCATTTATTTCTTTGGTCTGGTCGTGGAGCATTTGGTCACTGTCACTCTCACCTGACATTAACTGTCTCTCCCCAGTTTTCTCATTGTCGTGGATGTCTTTAGTGCTCATGCCTAGCCCTTTCCGGTGCCTGAGTGGCTTACCCTGCCTCATGTGATTTGTTTCTTCTTCTCGTTTGTTGGGTGCACTAACGGCAGTGGCACTTGTGTAGTGTGTGTCTTTTTGCTTGGTGCCTCTTCAGAAGTGTCTACACCATTTGATGGGCAGTGGGTTGCTCAAGTGTGTTCGTATACCGGTGTCCAGAGTTGGCGTGACTTGTCCACTCGTCTGTATTTGGTCCTTTCCACATATCCATCGAGCAGACTGTCATCTGTCTCCTTTGTGTGGTCTGTCTCACTTGATGCTTCATCCGAATAGTTTGTGATGTCTGTTGAATGATTCAATGAAGACGTATTAGTGAGGCTGTCGTAATCATCTTTCACTGCCTTTTGTATTGTTAACTCAGGGTGTTTCACGACACTTTCTTCCGCTGTCTTGTCTCTATTCTGCCTTCGCCCTACCTCTTTCTGGTTTTGATTGTTGCTTGGGCTTTTTCCACAGACATGAGAGACGTCTCTATCCCTTTATCTTCATGACTTGCATTCAGGTGCAGTTCTTTTGCTGATTGTCTTGCTTTAACTCGCTCTCCAACGTCAGCCCTCCAGATGATTTCTTGTAGCGAGAACTGCCCTTGAAGGATCTTGCGTTTTGTTTCAGGTTTTGAGCAACCTTCAATTACCCGGAGTCGAACTGCTTCCTCATCTGTAAATGTGTTGAAATGGCAGTGGTGCACTAGACTTTGTAGCCTTCCTATGAAGTTTGGTAATGATTCTCCGGGTTCCTGCCGTGCCGCGTTGAAGGCGATGCGTTCATGATCCACGTCGTCCTTTGTGTCGAAATGAGCGCGTAGCGTTTTTTTGAGTTTTCCATAGGACTCCCTGTCTTTTGCTGAAAATGCTCTGATTAAGCGTCGGCCTTTGTGACTTACAAGCTGACGTAGCAATAGTAGACGTTTTCGTCCCTTCGCTCACCGGTTGTTTCAAGAAAGTCATCCAGTGATTCCAGCCACCTGTTCCATTGGTGACCCAAACTCTGATTGTTGGTCTGCGTCACTGGGGGTGGTATTTCAATGCAGGGTTTGGATGTGTGTGTTTCTTCTCTCACCGACATGATGGTGAAATGTATAACAATGTCACATGACTGTTCCCTTTTCTTCCTGTCTTCTTTTGCTGACCCCCACCCGGCCGATAGTCTTTGTTTGGTCGTTTCCTTTGATTTTGGTAAGATTCGCTGCGCTCGGTGACTATTATATGTTGTCCGCTCCTGGCGCAACTGTCTCGGTATGCTTCAGCGAGTTAGGCTTGGATCTCCTGAGGTCAGATGGCCACCATTCAGCTGCACCATGCGTGACTCGTGGCTCTGCTAGTTCCCGCTTTCGCTTCTTCTACTTTTAGTTATTTGTCTTCACGTGGTTCTGAAGTTTACTTTGGTACTTGCCTTTGCTCGTGCTTGTTCCGTTCGGGGTCCTCATTTGCTTGTGTTTGCTGTATTTGAGGTTTTGTATTGGCTTGTGTTTGCTGTGTTTATCGTTGCCGTGACTTGCGCTTGTTGCTAAAGTCGCTTCGATTCATCACACTTCTTGTTGCTCGTATCAGTTATTGATTGTGCTCAGGTCGTCTTTGTTCGTTACTTGTGCTTGTTTTCTTCTTTCCTTTTTGCGTTTACTTGGGTTTGTTGATTTTGCTCTCTTGCAGTCGCTCGTGTTTGTTCACTTTATTGTTGTCCGTACTCGAGCTTGTTTGTCTTTATTGTTGCTTTTGCTCGTGCTTATTTTCTTATTCTGTCCCTTGCATTTGCATGTGCTTATTCTGTTTGCTATTGCCAGTGCTTGTTCGTTGCATTTATCAGTGCTTGTTTATTCTGTGCACCAATGCTTGTTTCCTATGTTTCAATGTTCACTTCCAAGCTCTGCTTGCCTGACTTAAAAATGGCCTCTTGGGCATTTGAAACAGGGGTGTCTCTACAGGCTGCCTGACTTCAAGATGGCCGCCGTCACTGAAGTTTCAGTTCACACGAGACTTCCTCCCCATTCATTCCAATCAGTGCTGATTCGTCCAGGACTCACCGACAGCCGGTCTCAGAGGGAGCAACTCTTCTCCAGGTCCCTTCACCTTTTTGCAGCGCTGCAGCATACAGGTGAGGTCGGGGTGGGTTCCCGCCTCACTTTTCTTCGGTCGCACGCTCACTCGGCGACCACATGCCAAACCTCACGCATCGGGGGTGAGCTCCCGATTTTGGGCGCCAAACAGCGCTCGGCTTCAGGCGGCTCCAGCGCTTTCTTTGGGACTCACCCTTGCACCGCCGATCGTGGCAGTTTGTCCTCGGGCGCTCTGTGGCTTCTGGGCGCTCTCTGGCTTCTGTGCCGCTTTCGCGCAGTTTTCTTTATTTACGGCCATTTCTCCCGAATCAGGGACGCTCCGGGTGGCCCTCCACCAGTGCAGGCAGCTTATTGCGGTCACCGGTCGTTGGATCCTGGGGCAGCATTCAGGCGCGGCGTCTGGAGCATTCCGTTTTCGTGCTCTACACACGCTGCGCCGACACAGGCTGCAGGCTCTCTGTTCTTTGGCCATTCACGGATGGCGGGGTCTTAGGCAATGTGGGCTTCAGTACTTATCCCACCCTTGTCGCCATTGTCGCCTTCCCCAATCAACACAGGAGCTGGGAGCAGGTTACTACACAACCTTTATTCAGCCCTGCCTGCTCATAACTAACTTTCCAGTCCCGGTTCCCTGCTCCTCCCTTTCCTGCTCCTCCCACCAGTCTATCCCAACCACTAGACTGCTGCACATGATACTACACCTACATCTAGCCCATGATCTTTAGAGGATGATCCAGTACCATGGGGTAATGTTTTTGACAAGAGATCGGGTAACGCAGCTCAGATAAACAAGAGTATGTTACTGAAGAGGTGTCAGTGGCTTAATCATGGGCCGGACCCTCCACAGAGTAGTAACTAAGTGCACCCATTTATACCTTGGCAGTACCTCTGGCTAGGATACAGATTGGACAAATGACATGAATATTCAGCATGAATTACACTGTACCAATGCAATGTTCACAGTTCAGTTATGATGATTCGCAGATAACAAAATGAAATGATGTCTGTCCAGCAATGTACCATCCATTTAACGCCATAGAACACTGTTGATTGACAATCACTTACTGGCACAAGGCAGTAGAAATCAACTAGGTACACTTAATAATGTGCCATTACAATCACTCAATGACATGGTGTGCATGCCAAGTAAGGTTATAGTCAAATGGAAATATCACACCTCACCATCCAACACCGAATGGCATCAGGTATGGCTCATAAGGATATAATGCATTCAAAGGAATAAGGCATGTTGGTGTACCAGTCTTGGTTGCATGGAGCAGGACTCAGCAGAGAAAGCTTGCTGTAGGTAGTAGAAGGGCGACACTCGCATTATCTTATGAAGGTAGAGGTCTTAACAATCCAACAGTGACAACCTTATGTGCCCTAACACAGTGCTCCAAAGAATGGTTGCATGTTTAGCCTAGAGGCCATGTGTAAGAGTTGTCCATTGAAGGGCTACAGACTTCAAGATCATTTTTCTCAATCTGTGATGGCCACTGCAGCTGTGGTCTACGTCCTTCCCCAAGGTGACAACTTTGATTACAGTTTTGTAATAATTCTCACTGAGTACTCTTAAGGTCATCTTCAAATTAAATCCTTTACCACTTTGCAGGGTGTGGTACCATAATATTGACTTACAATATTGACCTGAAACAAAATCTACTCTAAGATAATGCCTTGGTCAATATTGTCAAAGTAATTGGATGAAGAATTAGAATAGTAATCCTTGACAATATTGCGCAAGTAAATGTTTTGGAGTCTCTCTTGTTGCAGGTCAATATTTCTCTGGTTAATAATTTGAAATACTATTCCTTGCAGTTTTTACAACCTTCTCAGAGATTTTCAGACTAAAGTAGGCCCTAGTGTAGGAGTGTTTAATATCTGCAAGCAAGAAATCTGCACCTTAGAACCCACAGCATATTGCAGGGGATGTATGACATTACAAGGCATGCTTTTACCACGCATGCCTTTACATCGCAGTTTTTACAACGCATGCTGTTACAACGCAAATCGCTTAGGGGTGCTGGATAGTGAATAGTTTAATTTACTATTCCAACTCCAGTCCCCGTGGATAGTAGGGAAGGTGTTGGATAGTAAATTAAATCCATTCCCTATCCTAGAGCGCCCCCCAGCGCAATGCGTTGTAATGACATGCGTTGTAATAGTTGCGTCGTAAAGGCACTGCGTGGTAAAAGTTGCGTTGTAAAGGATGTTTCCCATTGCAGGCGCATTTACAATAGTCAGCCCATAAGACATAAAGCTAAGCTTCTACACGCTCTAGAATTAAAATTAGAATCGAAAAAGTCAACCAGAAATTGCTGTCCAGTTTGATGCAGGGACACAATTTTATATCAAGATTCAAACAATATTTATGTACCGGGTCTTAAGTCGTCATGATTGTCTTTTATTGAAAAGTATATACAAAAAATAATCTTCTATGACACCTAAACTCTCTAATTCATAACATTATTTTACATCCATATATACACTGACATCACAGAACTACCCTATTTTAGATAGTGTAGTTCAAATCTGAATTCAGTTAAAACCAGAGCCATCGTATTCAATGCAGCCTCCGTTAACAGGTTTCATGGTAAAAAAAACACTTCTGCAGGGCTCACATTTTGGCGTAAAGTGTTCTCTTATATGATACTTCCACTGTTTTAACAGATGGCGTCTTATTTCATATTACAACTTTCTGAATTCCTTATGAATGACCTTTCTCACCAGGGTTTATATATCTCCTTATTGAATTCAATATCCTCACCTCATGTGATTGTACCTAACTTATTCCTCCAAAATACTGTTTGATGATAGATATAAAAATGGCTTCCCACAAGCTCCAATCGTTTTTTTTATAACTTATCGGTCAGATGGGTTACTGACTAATTAGGCAGTCGGCAGCACAAAGCCACTGGTATCAACTGACACTAGTGAGATGAGATGCTAAATGCAATGTTATTGTTATAGCAAAGAAACACAGCAATCATATTTCAACATTGTCATTTTCATCGATCCACTTTGCATTCCTGAATATTTTACAGATAGTTATTTGCATTTTCGTACATTTTGGAATAGTAATGAACAAGACAATTTGACACCTTTGATTTCCCTCATTAACTTTGTGTACCCAACAAATATGTAGTAATATTGGTACATTTAACAAACTGGTCTGAACCAAGTCAAATCAAACCAAAGCCGGAGTTCAAGTCGTGCAACATGATATGATCCGGAGAAGCTATTGCATCCCAGCCAGTTAAAGAATCACGGGGGCTGACAGCCTCGAGCTCTCTGTGCTGTAGTCGGCAAGCAGAAAACCCCAGCGCCCTGGGGCTGGTAGCATCAACACCCATCATATATGGCCTTTTTAAAGCACTTGGGGCCACCCAGGCCAGTTTCGCATCTAGTCTGGGAGTATCCGGTCTGCATGCTGTTTAAGTCATCATCGCTGTGAGCAGGGAACATTGACCAAGGCAGTACCTAAACATCTAACTGGTGGCATACACCCTATACAGTGTGGTATGTCAGTAATGATACCCAGCTGCTCTCAGCCTGCTTCAGGGGGTCTATCACCATTGCTCCTTTCATTCTTTCCATCCACTATTGTATCCCAGGTCCTCATCATGTCTTTCCCTCCGCCATTGTTCATGCAGTCGATGTGTAATGTGGGGCTCCCAATCTTTTTTTGTTTAAGAAGTTTTTATTGAGTTTTCAAGTACATAAGACAAAGAGAAAATAAGAACAACCAAAAAAGGAGAAGCAGTCATAAATATATACAGCATATTACAAAATATAGGTAAGCAAATAGCATAGTGGTGTAATATGAGCATAACATTGGAGAGGAAAAGGGAGGAAAAGAAGGAGAAAAAGAAGTGAGAGATAGAACAGAAAGAAAAAGAAGAGGAAGAAAGGTCTAAAATTGTGTATAAGAATAATATAGAGAAAAGAAGAAAAGGACTTGTGTACGGGAGTATGAGTAGAGAGATATGTTGTAAAAGGTAGCCAAAAAAGATCAGATTTAATTTTTTGAGAAAGGGAAATGGAGCAAACATTAGCAATTCTGTGCTCATCACAAATAAAATCCCACCAAGCTAATGAAGATATTTTAGAATTATCTTTCCAGGATGATCAGATAACATTGAAGGCTAATGCAATAAAAAGGTCAAATAACATGGAAATAGAAGATGAGTCATCAACATCAGGTGAAGAAGAACCTAGAAAAACATTTTGTAACGATAATGTAAGATCACATTTAAAAAATGTCATGCAAATAGTCCAAACAGATTTCCAAGAAGATAATACATTTGAGCAATCATAAAGTTGATGTCTCAATGTGCCAGTATCGTTAGAACAAACAAGACCAGCATACTGGAGAAGAGGAAGGAGAAAACTTGGAAATACAAACAGGAGTGATAACAGCTCTATTGTAACTAAAATACAAAGATTGGTTATATGAGCAGCAGCAGAAACTTTAGATAACTTAGTCCACAATTTATCCCAAGTCGTAATAGAAAAAGAAACGGACAAGTCAGTTTCCCACGCAGTTTCAAATAGTGGATTTGGGTCTTTCAGTAATATTTGATAACCATAACTTATATACAAGAGCAGCTTTAGGTCTGTTTGTTGAAAGTAAAAGATATAAGGGAGTGGGTGGGGTAAGAGATGGTGTATCAGCTGGAAGATCAGCTGGAAGATCAAAAGTAGCAAATTGTGATTGTAAGGCATTTAACATTATAGTATATTAATTGATGCAAGAATCAGGTAATTGGTATTGTACTTGCAGGGCATGAAAAGAAATAACAGAATTTTGGTGAAACAATTGGTGCATAAAAATAATTCCCTTCTCCTTCCAATATTTGTAATAGAATGATTCACCTTTATATTTAAGAAATGTGTTATACCATATTGTGGAGGATAAAAAACAATGAAATGGAGAGAAACCATTAGAAAATATGTTGTATAATAGACTCTGGGATTATTTTAAAATAGGGTTATTAGACATGAAAGTGCTGTTGGACATAAAAATTACTTCTCTGAAAAGAAAAGTCTTTTAGTAAGGAGCTTCCAAAAACAATCCATCTGGGAATAGGGATATCAGCAATATCATAGGATAAAGCAAAGGATTCCTTAATCAGAAAAGCCGAGTTATAGGCTTTAAAGTTTGGAAAACGCATACCACCCTCAGACTTAGGACGAATATGTTTGGAAAGAAAAATTCGTGGATGCTTCTTATTCCATAAAATCTTTATACAAGTGGAGTTAATTTGAGAAAAATATGAAATGGGAATCCAAAAAGGCAATATAGATAATGTAAATATAACATGAGGCACAATCATCATTTTAATAGTATCCAACCTACCCCACCAGGAGAGATATAGGGGAGACCAAGTGAGAAGGAGTTATTGGATTTTAGTAAGTAACGCACTGAACGTGTATCTAATTGTGGCGCACAAAGAAGTAGAAAACCAAATTCCAAGATATTTAATTTTTGTGGGACACCAAGCAAAATTAGTATCATTAAACATAAATTGGTAACATATGGAATTTAAAGGTAAAACCTCTGTCTTCGAAAGGTTTAGTTTATAACCAGAAATACTGGAGTACAGTCGGACCTCATCCAAAAAATGGTGGGACTGAGTCAATGGGGTCGACATGTAAATTAATATATCTCCTGCATATGCAGATATTTTGGTTGCTATGGAGTTATAAGTAAAGCCAGAAATATGTGAATTAACACGGATACGCTCCAAGAAAGGTTCAAGGCATAAAACAAATAATAAAGGTGAAAGCGGGCAGCCCTGTTGTGTACCTCTGGATAAAGAAAAAAAGAAATTTGGAAAAATGATTATTAACAAAAATACTAGCTCGAGGGCATGAGTACAATAATTTAATATAAGAAATAAAAGTAGGTCCAAAACCAAACCATTGGAGAGTTCTAAACATAAATTGCCAATTGATACGACCAAAGGCCTTTTCAGCATCGAAAGACAATGCTGCAAGAGGAGATTGGTATTTTTTACCATATGAAATAATATTTGCAAACATACGTGCATTATCTGATGCTAATCTACCCTTCACAAACTCAACTTGATCAGTTTTAACCAATAAAGGTATAATGGTTTCAAGTCGGGATGCAAAAATCTTGGCAAATATTTTACAATCATAATTTATTAAAGATATAGGGCGAACATTTTTACAATGGGAGTGGTCTTTTTCTGATTTGGGAATTATAATAATTAAGGTGTCCATAAAAGAACCGGATGCTTTAGCATCTGAAATAAAGGAATTAAAAAGTGACAAAAAAGTTTAGGAACAAAAATGGAGGTAAAGGTGGCGTAAAATTCAACAGAGAGACCATCAGGCCCTGGAGCTTTTGATTTCTTTTAAAGATTTTATGGTGTTAGTTATCTCCTGAGTTGTGACCTCTCTTTCTAATGCAGTAAATTCATCAGGAAGAGAAGGGGGTGAAGGTAGGCCCTACAAAAAGGTACCTAAATTTTGATTATTGGGAGGCGTGTCATCAGAATAAAGAGGTCGATAATAATCATGAAAAACCTCTGCAATATCTTCATCTGACCACACCATTGTTTTAGTAGAGTCTTTACTTTACTTTACTTTACTTTTACATTTAATATTGGACCAATATTTTTATGTTCAGAATTTACTAACCAAAATATAGTCAATTCTAGAACGAGTGTGATGCACATTGGAGAAAAAAGTATATTCAAGTGAGTCAGGGTTACATGTCTTCCAAACATCATATAATGAACGAGAAGCAATGGCCAATTGAAATGCTTTGTGAGATTTATCAGGGTTAAATTTACATTTAGATAGTCTATCAGAAAAAGGGTCTATCAATTGGTTAAAATCACCAGCAACAATAATATTAGGGCAGTCTGTGGAAGAGAGTAGAATTTTAATGTCATTCCAAAACTTAGGGTCTGGTTTAATAGAACCATAGATATTTAGCAAGACAAGAGTCTTGTTTTGAATAACAACCTTTGGCATTAACCAGCGTCCATCATCATCATTTTGTGTAGACAAAATGTGTACAGATAATGACTTATGAAACAATATAGCAACACCCCCTTTTTTGCTAGATGAAGGAGAATAAACAACTTGACCCACCCAATGCCTTTTCAACTTAAGTGACTCTGCTTCAGTACAATGAGTTTCTTGAAGAAAAGCAACCTGAGAATCAAGCTTGGATAAATGAGATAATATCTTTTGTCTTTTGATGGGATTCCCAAGACCACGAGCGTTCCACGTTACAAACTTACACATAATGGAGGGATAGGAGGGTAATACGCGAATGGAGTTGATACACGTCAGGAATACAGCTACAAAAAATAAAACACCACAAATGAGATTCATATATGGAAAACAGATTATGGCCAGACCAAATAAGATGACACTTGAAGACCTAAAAGTTCAGGAAGAAATTTCTGAAGAAACAATACCATATCTGAGCCTTCGATGTTTCCGGAAGTCAATAAAGGTGTAAATTATTTCTGCGATTTCGGTTTTCAAGGTCCTCAGCGTAGATTTTTAGCTGATGAATTTCCTGTTCTAGAGGTATCTTTGATGAAAGATCTTGCAGATCGCTAACACGTTGTTCCAGTTCCAGAACTTTGCTTTCCATAACAATCCATCTCTCCTCAATCTGTTTTAACTTTTCATTTGTCATGGACATAAATGGTTGAAGACCTCGTACTTCATCCAGTATTGAATCCAGAATGGGATTCTGAGAAGAATGAATGGGAGAAGGCGGGTTATTTTTATGTCTTTTTGGTTTTGTCACAGATATAGAGGATCTGGTGATGTGAGACTCATTACCCATTGTAGATTATACCGGAAAACACCAGCAGAAGTAAAAGAAAAGAATATGGAACCATTGCCACAGGAAACCCCAAACTAGTATAAGTGTAATGTCCGTTATGAGCAATGGAAAGTAGATTGAGAAAGAAAAAGACCTGCAAAAAGCAGAAAAAATCACAGGTAAGTAACCTCAAAAATAAAAGGGCATCATTTTTAGACAAAAGGAATACTCAATTCCTTAAAAATGCTGGACACTGAATGAGAGCAGAATATATACTGGGGCTGAGGAAACATGCATAGATTCAAAAGTGGTTCAAAGTCAATAGGAAGTGCCATAAGGATATAAATTAATTAATTGCAGTAATAGAATTGTAGTACTGAGGTTATAAAAGTGAGTGCAGCATGCAATTAAACTTAGGCTGAGGGACCTCCAAAAAGTAAAAATAGTCGCTGAACCACAAGTATTTTTCCTCAGGAAAATGAAAGGCAGCATCAGTTGAGAGAAGAACAGCTCAATTTCCTCAAACTACAGTATATTTCATGTGGAGAAAGTATATGCTGAGGCAGAGGAAAAAGATGCATGGAATGAAAAGCATCTAAAAGTCATTAACAAGTAGCAGAAGACGGTGAAGTGAACATTGCAGCAGGAGAAAATGCTTATTGACGCTTAAAAATGGAGGCAGCAAGCATGTAAATGTAGTCAGCAATAAAAATGGCAGAAAACGGCAGAAAACTGCATCACTTGAGTGAAAAAGGAGACGCGAGCGCAGCAACCTAAAATGGCGGCCACTCGCGTCTCTCACAGAGCGAATTTGCCAATAATAAAGTTCCGTTTAGCTAATGCGTATCATTGTCCCTGGAGCGGTTGTCCAACTCACCACATCTTCAGAAAAACACTGCCGACGTTCAGCGCCCTAGGAAGGCGGATAAAAGGCTCAGAAATGAATTAAGAGTTCCGCGGTGCAGCAGAGCTCACGCTAGTTCTGCCATGCCACCTCGGCACTGTAGCCATGCCCCGGGGCTCTCAATCTTTGTCCAGTAATTCTCTATTCCAGTTATCTTTTGTCAGGACTGCTGTCACCTGCCATGATTGGCCAATGCACCGTTTTCCAAGTACCACACCATAATCGACAGATTTGGTACATATGTGCTCCTTTTTCGAACCCAAGCCCAACAAACATATCTTTGTGGTACATTTGCCAGCTTCCTTTATTCATGTCCAGTCTCCCAGCTCCTTGGCAGCAACTGCCGAAACACCAACATTCTCTGTTCCACGCAGGAAACGCCACAGTACGGATGCACGAGTCACAACCATCAATCCCAACACCCCCCCTTCCATCACATGGCAAATAAAAGTGATGAAAACAAAACTAACAAAAGCAGCAAGGAAAAAAAACACCAGGAAAAACATAAATTGCATGGTTAGCATGGTTAACGAAACACGTTGTGCAAAAATTCAATACCTGACATTGTCATTGAATGGGTGGAAGCAGCCCTTGTTCTAGATAACTTTCCCGGGGAACCCTCGGACCAACTTCCACAGGAGGTATACTCATGCAAGGAGTATGGACCCCTAATTTCCCTCTTACATACCCAGCCTTCGACTCCGGGACTACGGCGACTGCACATTTGTTCCAGAACTTACCGTTCTCTAATACTACCATATAGTCTCTCACCTCCCTCACTCTGACAGGAGCAGAAAAGCAAGAATTTCCCTTGCGAACAAGGACGGGTTTCTTCACTCTCACCCAGTCCCCAACGCACACTGGGGATACTCTGACACATGCATACTTGGATTGAGCAGCGGCCTTGACATCAGCCACCCGCCCAAGATTCCATCCTTGTCGCCACTGAAAGGAAGACAACTCAGAGGTAAGTTTGCCAGCTTCCTTTATCCACGTCCAGTCTCCCAGCTCCTCGGCAGCAACTGATGAAACACCAACATTCTCTGTTCCATGCAGGGAACGCCACAGTAGGGATGCACGAGATCACAAACACAGATCCCAACACCCTCTCAGTCACTTGCTTCAAAAATGTAATTTTTTTCCCCTAGTAGTCTTTCAAGAGTTGACATGAGCATAACGTAAAAAACCTTCTCACATTCTTCACAGCATGAGCTGGTATCGTGGCACCTGGGAAATTTTACTCACCTTCTGGGGAGTAAGATATGCCTGATGCAAAGTACAGATTAAAAAATATATATTTTTCATCGTTTTCAATGACAAAAGGAAAGAAAGCACAGTAGACATCACAAACACATTGCAGTCATTAATGTTAAGACACATAAGCCACCATATAATATTTACACAGAAGCAATACCTTGTCAGTGTTTCAGGTATCAAAATCTCCCCCTAGCTGAGTGAAAGTGGTCCCACCATGCATCTCTCGTTTTATGATATTTGCCTGGGAAGGCACCTGCCATGTAAGTTGTTTGCTAGGCTGCAGCACACATGTCCATTCAACATGTCCATTCCTTGAGTCCAGGGGGATCGGATGTGATCCAGTGTCTAGCCACTAGAAGGGCCATTGGCATAAAGTGGTGAATGCCTGCACTGTCCATCCCATCCTGCTCCACCCCCAGTACAGTATGTTTTGGGGTAGGGATCCATGAGTATCTCACTATACCGCCTAGAGTGGTGTATATCATGTTCCCATAGCAAGCAATCCATAGCATGTATATTACATATCAAACTAGGTGGTCAGTGTTTGTAATGCAGGCAGGAAGGATTTTTCCTCCTACCCATGCACCAGAGTTTGGTAGGAACTTAATATAGGCTTTGGAAATAGTTAAATTGGATTGGTAGTTATTTGGCCAATAACTCTAGGAATCTGGCTGCCACCTTGGCCTCTGCCCCTAAATATATGACAGTAGGGTATATGATGGATAGTGTAGGGGTAAAAATGACTATTCCCTTGTACCCCCAAAACCATACCCACCCTGAAACAAAAAAAAACACCATTAGTTACCTTATAATGTGTTGTAATGGCATGCATTGTAATGGTATACGTTGTAATGGCATGCGTTGTAGTGACATGCTTTGTAATGTCTGTGTTGTAATGGCATGCGATGTAAATGCAGTCGCGTTGTAAAAGCCACGTTGTAAAGGTAGTGCGTTGTCATGACTGCGTTGTAATGGTTGGTTTCCCTGCCCCTACTTCATTATCCACAGGGCCAATGTCTATGTGCCAACTCTCTTTCAGATGCAACAAGGGATCTGGCATGCTTATCACTAGGGATTTATATATACGTGAATTATTTTCTTTTCAAGTGGTTCCAAACTATTTTGGATTCAAATGGGTTGGATTCGAGGACATCTTGCAACAAATGCTGGTATGGATGAAGTGTATGTGGAAGTTGGAAACAGAGCAAAAATGAATGGAGAGAGGTGTCATATGGAGAGAGGTGTCATTGATATTCTTCCATCAGGTGGACAAATTATGTAATCCATCCAACACATCCTCCATGTTAGAAATACCAATCAGGTCCCATGGCGCCTACTCAATGAGACCCGACACCTGGGGTAGCCAAGTGCCTTTATACAAAGGAGTTTCCCTTGTGGCATTCTTCTACCATTTAATGTGCCTCAGCATTCACTGCCAACAAGTTAAAGGAGCTCTGGAGCACTCAAGGATTCCCACTAGGACCAAGGTACCATATAAGATTGTGTCAGGGGCCTAGTCTGTAGGACGTCCCTCTACAGTTTATATGTTGGGTCCAGGAAGGGTACCTATGAATCCAGTCATTTATGAGCACCACCTGCGAGGCCCAATTATACAAACGGAGGTCTGTTATTTCTAATACAGCATCATATAGAGCTTGTACACACTTGACAAGTGGCATCCGGCTTGGGAACCCAACCAAAGGAACTTATTGAGCATATCATTATTGTCATTGAAGAGGGTATCAGGTTGTGTTAATTAGAAATTATGGAGTATATAGAAAAACCTAGAGAATGTTAACATCTTAAAGATAAGCCTGGATAGTGAACTCTGTTCCGTTAGCAGAGTTTACAGAGTTTTTCGCACTCCGCACAGCTCGCGTAGCAGAGTTTTTTTCTCACTCGTGCTTACCAACAGTAAATTGGCGAGCGCGAGCCAGGAAAGTCCAAAACTAGACCACTTCCCTGTGAGATTTCTCAATGCGGGTGAACATGGATGGTCGCTACCGCTTGCATTGAGAAACCTTCAGTTCGCATTCGGGAAGCTGTCGCTCGAGTAGAACTTCAGTGCGAACAGCGCTAGGTAACCCACTCCTCCGCTGGCGGAATTCCACGTAGCTTGGCTGAGGTTTTTTTTCTTCGTGGCGTTTGCATAGCGGGACCTCCGTGAACTCTGCCCAGGCTTACTAAAAAGGGATCCACTGCCCATAATCAAAGGGAGAAACTTATCCCAGGCCATCATGTCCCCATTTAGTTAACATCAAGAGTGGAGTGATTTTAACCCCTTCGCTGCGGGGATTATTCACCTGCTGTGCTGGGGGGGAGGGGGGCGTGCACAGCGCCCGCATGCTCATGACGAGCCCAGCTCGTCATGAGGCACGGCACTCCTGTGCTCATGACGAGCTCAGCTCGTCACTGGTGCATTGGCTCCTGTGGAAGGTTCAGCACAGGAGGGGAATTCTCCCCGCACCTGAGCGTTCCACGGGCCATAACAAGCTGAGCTCGTCATGAGCACCGGAGCGCCATGGCTCATGACGAGCTCAGCTCGTCATGAGCATGGGAGAAGTTAAGCACCCAAATGACCTATGGGTCCTTGGTCACTTGGATACCCCCGTATGTAAATTGAGTTTCTGAGTTCCCAAGTTATACCCTTGCTGGGAATTAGGGGCATTGCGGCATGATCAGGACATATTGTAATTTACTATGATTAAAGTGAACTAACTTTCCGTAGGAGAAACTGCCAGACTCCATTGTTTGAATCCTGGATTCATTCCGCTTAAGCAGGGTGCCGAGTGCCTTTTCCAGATTCAAAATTAAGAAGGATTCACAAAAATGGACACCAAGTCAGAGATGTAAAATCAAAATCAACATTTAAAAAAAAAAGCAGCATGCCGCCCTCAGTGAGTTCCAAGTGCGAGAGCATTGTGAACTGAAAATACTGTTTGTAAAGTTTTTGACTAAGCCACAATGGTCCTGATGAGAATCCCCATACTGGGAGGGATTCGAAACATGTAGACCACAGCGTCTAGGCCAATCTAATACAAATGTTGTATATGTTTGAATTTGGCTAAATTCATGATTTTGATGGCCTTTGCCTTGTTTTGTTTCATACTAAGTATATGCCTTGTAAATAAATTGTAACGTTTTTTGGCTTGTGCTTGGTAGGAGTGTGAGTGGGTAATAAGAAGTATGGTATGTAAGAATGAGTGAGGCGGTGAATCTGATCGAGTGAATGGAGTACTGAGAATACCGAGTAGTGAAACCAAACCAAATGGGTACTCGGAGGACTGGAAGTATTCCATACCCACCCTGGATCTGGCGCCTATTAAGAAATGGTATCCCAGAGCAATACAGTTAAACGCCTTAGCCCTGGCCCATAACTTACGAGCTTTGAATGGGCGGACCATCTCTGATCGCAATGGGGCGATGACCTATAACAGGCTAGGCTCCCCATCGCGAATTGACTATATTTTTTTAGATATCCACTCTTGGTCCAACCTCATAGATATGGAGATCAGGCAGTCCACAGACAGCGATCATAACCCTCTATGTATGGTAATTAATTGGCCCAACGGGCTAAATGAGACCACAGGACCGAAATTGATCACTAAGGAGGTTATCCCGTCCAACTGTAACAGGAAATTGAGATGGGAGGTGATCAAGTTTGAAGAGGGGAATCTTCATCATATCAGGGATTTAGTTATTGCGGAAACTTCTCTTTTGTCAGCAATGAAGCTGGATTTGGTTAATTTTAATACTTATGGGCCAAAATTATTAACCCACTACCAAAACCTTGTAGATAAAATAGGAAAGTTTTTTCATAAAACTTCCAAGGGGAAGCCCTTGGCTGAGAAGCGAACCTCAAAGAGCAACCTGTGGTATACAGCTGACTGCAGGGAAAAGAGAAAGGCTATTGCATTAGCAATAAAGCTAAAAGACCCCAGAGCAGTAAGACTGGCCAGGGGGGATTACCGTAAAACCATGGCAATAGCTAAAAAGAACTGGGAGGAAGACCACTGGCAGCAACTAAAAATTGCAGCAAGGGATAAGAACTCAGTGTCCTTCTGGAAATTAATTAATATTTTAGATCGAAGAGGAGTTGATCCTATTTTAATCCACATACATGAACAACAATGGCATGCTCATTTTTTAAAGTTATATTGTGAAGATGAGACTCGAGTCCATCTACTACCAGCAACATCGTCTCACTCAAGAACAGATTTAATAACCGAGGCAATCCCATTTAATGTGAGAGAGGTTAAAGCTGCTATCTCCAAAATCCTTCCTGGTAAAGCAGCTGGTCCAGATGGCCTGCCTGGAGATCTGTTATCCCACGATCCTTTAATATGGGCAGACTTTATAGCATGCCTAATGAATTTAATCCAGCTGGGTCTCCCCGTTCCAGATTCATGGAAAGGGGCGGAGATAATTACGATCTATAAAAAAGGAGATAGAGAGGACCCTGCCAACTACAGACCAATTAGTTTAATTGACACAATACAAAAGGTAGTTGGCAGGGTCATTGTAAATAGAATTGAGACATGGCTTATGGAAGAGGAGGTATTATCACACTTCCAGGCAGGGTTTAGACAGAATGTTGGTGCAATAGACCAGGTGTTCCGGTTCTGTGCGGGCTATTGGAAGTCAGTATCTATTAACAAAGGCAGTGTGTATCTGGCTTTCATAGACCTCAAAACCGCATTTGATGTCATTCCACGTTCCAAACTGTGGGAGGTTTTATTGGCTATGGGGTTCCCTAGCTATCTGCTGCAATTTATTATAAAGCTTCATGAGGACAACTTTGCAAGGATACGGTGGGGGAGCCAGGGGCAATTGACAGGGAGGGTACCAGTCAATAGAGGAGTGCGGCAGGGATGTGTGATGGCACCGAGGTTGCTCTCCCTCTTTATAAATGGGGTGGTGGACCATTTGAGGGAGGACCCTGCGGATGCGCCCGTCCTTCCCGGTGAGAAGACCCCCACACTCCTCTTTGCGGACGATACCCTCCTGATGTCCAAGACCCCGCAGGGTCTGCAGAAATTGCTTGACCGTTTCTCTCTCTTCTGTAAGGGGCGAGGTTTAACAATAAACACCACAAAAACAAAGTTAATGGTATTTTCGTCAAAAAAAAGGTCTAGGAAGGTACATATTTCACTTTTCGGGTCTCCTCTTGAGGTTGTCAATGAATTTGATTATCTGGGGGTTAGGTTATCTAATAACATGTCCTGGGGCCCGCATATATCTAAAATGGTACTTAATCTCAAAAGGGCTTCTGGAGCTATATTAAAAAATCAGCGCCAGTGCACCAGTAGACCTGTTGCTCCAGTCCTTTCAGTTTATGAGGGGAAGGCGGTAGCTTCGGCAGTCTACGGCTCCGAAATTTGGGGCGCCGAAAATATTAGAGCTCTGACGGTTGCAGAGAATAAGTTTATTAGAGATTTGGTATCACTTCCTATGTCAACTCCCTTGTTACCATTATTCTTTGACATGGGTAAGAAATGTATTGTTGATAAAGTCCATCTTATGCCCCTATTATTCTGGGTGCGCCTTAGAAGGACTCAAGAACTAAATGAATATGCTCGAGTGCTGGATGAGTTAATCACCCTCAATGTGAATAATAAGATAAAGTGGCTTAACAACCTCAAGCTGTTGGTAATCTCGATAGGTCTGGGTGAGTCTTGGATTTCGCAATGCCCACCTACTAAACAACTTGTTAAAAAGTTATATTGGAAGTGGGTTGATTCCAAGGTTCATGCTAATCCGAATTTAGGTCCCCTGACGATCAACTTTTTGGAACACAAAGTATCGTGTAAGCTTGAGCCCTTTTTGGACTTTATTCAGCTGCCTAGAGATAGGACTTTGTTTTCGAAATTAAGATATGGCACCTTGCCTGTTAGAGAAAATATGGCAGGTTGGAAAAGCATGGAGGGGCAAGATTTAAATTGCCCAGGTTGCAGTTGCCAGAAGGAATCTCTGGGCCATTTCATATTCGCATGTTCAGCCTACAAACATGTTAGGAATAAATATCATATGTCCCTGCAATTCTTTCAGATCACTCAGTGGTGGAAATGGTAGTCAATATGAAACAGAAAAAACATTTCAGGAGATGGACATTAGATCGGACGCTGTTGCTGGATGAAGGGGTCAGACAGGAGTTAGCAACCAAGTCTGAAGAATTTTTTACAGTCAACATAGGGTCAGCAAATAAACAAACTGTCTGGGAATCGTATAAAGCTTTTTCCCGAGGTTTTTTAACAACCCTGATGATCAGGAGGAATAGACTGAGGAAAGAGGAAAGAGAAGCACAGATTTCAAGAATCAAGCTTAAGGAGCAGGAGTTACAGAGGGCATCAGCAGAGGAGTCGGATAACAGGCTAATCCTTCAGAGAGAACTCGACAGTTTGCGTGCTGAATTCCAAGCAGGTTTGGACAAGGAACTGAAGGAAAAGTGGGACATTAGTAATCTACAGCAGTTTGCTTACGGTGAGAAGTGTGGGCGTCTCTTGGCCTGGAAGGCTCGAGCAGATAGAACAAGGAATCAGATAGATAGTTTGGTTTTATCAAGTTCAGGGGAAAAAACCAACGAAGATGACTGCATAAGAGAAGAAGCAAAGAGATATATGCACGCCCTTTACGGACCTAGTTCTTCTGTGGGTAAGCATCAATTGGAATCCTGGTTTGCAAATGTCTTGCTCCCCAAGTTATCTGAGTCAGACTGCTCTCATCTTAGTTCAGAAATCCAAGAAGGGGAAGTAAGGGCTCAGCTGGCGAAAATGGCTAAGGGCAAGGCCGCAGGCCCAGATGGGCTTCCAGTGGAGATGTTTAAAATTGTTATAGAGCAGATCATAGGGGTTCTGACCCCATTATTCAACGAAGTTCTACTCAGGGGAGGACAAGTCCCCAGGTCATGGGCGGAGGCAACGGTCACATTATTGTTGAAGCCAAACAAGGATCCAAGTAGGATAGAGTCCTACAGGTCCATTTCACTTTTAAATGTGGACTATAAAATATTTGCGGGGGTACTGGCCACGAGACTAGCAAAGGTAGTAAAATCAGTAGTACACAGTGACCAAAGGGGCTTCATTCCGGATAGGCAGCTCAACGAGTTGACTTTTCAAGTGGTAGCAGCGATTGATCTGGCTCAAGAAAAGAAGCTGCCTCTGACTATAGTAGCAGTGGATGCCGCCAAGGCATTTGACCAGGTTGACTGGAACTATATGTGGTTGGCGATGGAAAAATTTGGCTTTCCGATGAACTACATAACAGCCATCAAGCACTTATACTCAGCTCCGACAGCAAAGGTCTTAGTAAATGGTTCATTGACTGAACAGGTCCATATTTCCAGAGGTACTCGACAGGGATGCCCCTTATCCCCCCTATTGTTTGACTTGTATATAGAGCCTTTCGTTTGTTTATTAAGAGCTGATCCAATAATTAAACCCTTCAAGATAGCGGATATGGAGCTTAAGCTGGCATTGTATGCAGATGACCTGTTAATGTACACTATAAATCCGGATATAGCGATCCCCAGATTATTAGAGGTTGCAAAGGGGTTTGGTAATATTTCGGGGTACTCAATCAATGCAGAAAAGACGGAAATAATGGAATGGAACCAGCAGTCTAGTTTGACGGGGAAGAAGAATAAAATGAGGTATCTGGGAATCCATCTGGTCACTGAGATAGAGGAAATCCCCAAAATTAATTTAGAAAGGGTCATTAGAGACACAATTGTTTTATTGCAACGTTGGTCCTCACTGCCTTTAAATATATATGGGAGAGTGAATCTCCTGAAAATGATAGTGCTTCCTAAGGTTACTTTTTTATTTAATGCAATTCCATTATCTTTTCCAGCACCTTTAATTAAAAAGCTACAAGGAAAATTGGGCTCATTCATTTGGAATGCTAAAGGCCCCCGTATAGCATGGAAGAAATTAAGAAGGGGTCTCAAGACAGGAGGGCTTGCATTTCCAGACTTAATGTTGTATTGCCATGCCTTTCATTTTAAGCATTTCAGAATTATGGCGGGTCATATGGATCAATCATCAATGGGGTTGCTATTTTCTATCTTATTAAAGGACGTCCCTCAGGGATCTAGTTTCTTTCTTTACAAGTTTGGGGACCCAAAATTCTTCAAGAAAGTAAGGTTGAAGATTTTAAGGTCAGCTCTGAAAAATTGGGTATTTGTAAGGACTAAACTAAACATCTTGTATTATGCGCCACAGGCTCCTATATGGGACTCACCAGGCCTCCCTGCTTGCCTTAATGATCAACTATCTTTACCTTTGAAGCAAGCAGGGTTGGAGAGGTGGGGAGACCTGCAGGGAGATGGCCAACTTTTAAGTTGGGACACTCTGTTTAATCTAACTAGGGGAGCCCTGACACGGTTTAAATATTATCAATTGTCAGGCTGGTGGACAACGAGACCCGATATACCCAATGATAACAACCCCCCCAACCCCAAATTTGAAGAGGTAGCTAGAAGGGGTAAGTGGAAATCTCAAATATCATTTTGGTATTCGGCAATGTTGGAGGGGGAGGATGTTACAGAGACTGAAATTTGTAAATTGTGGAGTAACGCTCTTACCCCAGCTGACGGGTCCTTTTTAGATTTCTGGCACGATTCTTTCAGGGTGTTAAATGCTGTAATCAAGCCGGCTGCGCTGAAAAGGAATCACATATACACCATGTATAGGGTTTACATAACACCGAAGAAATTGTCAAAATTCTCAAATATCGACTATAACTGTCCAAGGTGCGGCCTCTTGAGAGCAGACGATATTCATATGTTTATAGACTGTTCCGAACTGGCAGGTTACTGGGGGAAGATAAAGGAATTTTTGGAAGAAGTACTGTTAATGTCTATAGCACTTCCAAGGCTTACAGTTATGTTTGGGCTAGTAACGAACTATCAGGTGAATGACCTCACCACTAAATTCGTATTCTTTATCATCCTCTTAGCGAGGCGTGAGATCTGTAGGGCATGGAAAGATCCAACTCCCCCTACCTTTGCTAATTGCTTGAGGCAGATTATGTTAACTTGTAAATCAGATGTGGCATGTGATCCCAGAAGTGAGACGAATGTTTGGGCAGCCTTGGTGGCATGGCAATCTCGATGACTGGTTTTCCTATGATTTGTCTGGAGCCCTGCTGGTTCCCCGTACTCCTAAGTAGCAAAGGGCGCACAAGATCGGCGAAATAAAGGAGTTTGGAGGGGAAGGTAGTGGCCGCTTGAGGGTACGGGCAATCCAACTTGCATTAGGCCAAAACGAATGAGGGTCGGTGCAGAACGGCCAGCAGTGCATGGAGGAGCCAGTGTCCCATCAAGAGTTCCATATGTGATATATGAGGATTACCAAAAAAAAAAAAAAAAAAAAAAAAGGAATAAATGGCTGAAACCTGTGTGTAAGACCTTGGGCGTGAAAGATTATAGATCAGCCCTGCGCATTATGATAACTAATACTGCCTCATTGTACATTGTTTGTGGGGTGACAAAATATCCTGCGGGTGCCTGGATAATTCGATCCAGATTGCTAGGTAACGCACCAAACCCATTTGAAATGATTATATCGTTTATTTTTTTTATTTTTAATTGTCCGTGTTATTTTGCTTGGAATGTAGTACTTTAGGGCAGACTGCTTTTTATGTATTTTTGTATGTATGTCTGTACTTTTATGATGAATATTTATCGAATAAAGTATTACAACAAACCAAATGGGTGTATGCATGCATGTGAGGGTGAATGGAAGGTTGGTTACTATGATTTCAAAAATTAGTGCTTTAAGATGTTTGTATACGATTGTGTTTTTGATAAATTGCTAATGTAGATTTTGAAAGAAATACTTTGAGATTAAATCCAACGGAAAAAGAGGTTGGTGTGACATTGTTTTCTTCAATGCATTGTGAATAGATTGTGAAGGTTGTAGCAGCACTGGCGCTTTTTTGTTACTTGATGTTATGAGGCTTTTCCTTGCTGCGTAAGAGCCAAACCCTGCGTTGGTCTTTGATAAATACATTTTCGTCATAATGAATCAGGGACCAAATAATGTGTATCAGCACAATGGGCAGTATCTTTGCCAGTATCTTCCCTTTTGAGTTGAGCAACGAGATGGGTCTATAAGCAAAGTATTTGTACGGGTCTTTCCCCTGTTTCAAGATTATCACAATCGTGGCATTCACAGATTTAGCATTCAAGTTGTGCGATGTTATGCTTAAGGAATCGCAAATTACCATCAACTTCAGGTTAGTGGTAATTTGCGATTTCTGTGAAAAATGCACTTTTTTGCATTTTTAAAAGTGCCATGTGGCACACAGACATGCCCTTAGCGCATGTATGTGCGCCACATGTGCACACATGTTAATTTCAGGGGTGCAAAAGGGTGTCCTATTGACACCCTTGCAACCTTGAAATTGCATTCACAATTTGCGATTCTCTAAGTTAGAATCGCAAATTGAGAATGTCTTCCCATTCATTCCAGAAGGCCCATAGGAATGAATTGGAAGGTATTCCTTATTTGCGAATTTCAATTTGCGATTCGCAAATAAGTAATAGGTGAGGTTCCGTGACAATTTTAAGTGATGTTTTCGACTCGCACGAATATGGTCGAGTCTGGTATCTAAGAACCGCAAATGACGAGTTTAGTAAGTGTGCGCAGTTTCGCTGTGCTAACTTAAACCGTTCGTTTGATATGTGGGTTTTTCATCTGTACCCACGGGTTCCATCTTAGATACGGCATCCATTTTGTCTCTTGCCCTCAAGTAGCCAGCGAACGGACACTGTCCGCTTCGTCACCCTGGGACTCTCAGGATATTTGTGGAAGACACATGTACTTTGTAAATATCTTTTACGATGAGGGGGATGATACTGTAAGGCAGATGGCCCCGCTCGAGGCTCATCTTGCCGTCCGGTTTATTGTCTCAGCCGTGCATCTCATTAGGCACGTCCATTTGATGCCTGTATCTCGTGTTTCCCGATACCTCCCCTTTTACACTCTTTTCAATCCCCCACTGTCTCCATCTTCCTCTGCACCTGTCCTTGTCCCTATTTCGATCTGTTTTACTGCCGATTAGAATTCACTAATGTTGGGAAGATGGGCTTTTACAGTTGGGAACCGCCAAATGTTTCCGCACTTATGTTCCGGACCTTATGTGTACCAAAGTGACCAAAGCAACCCCTCTGGGGGATAATTATGGGAACCAGGTTGTAAACTTTTGTGTACCATGTTGTCCTATGAGTTAATTTTGTATAAAAGGAGCGATCCACAGAACCAATTTGAAGCAGTCTCCCCAAGTTGCACGTGTTGTACTTGTCGTGACTTCTGTGTTCCCTGCAGTAATAAACCTTGAATCTTTGACGCCGAAGGAAGTGTCCCGTGTCTCTGTAGTTTGTGCGCCGAAACAGGTATCCCATGAAGGTTATAGGTGTTGTTCCCTGGCACCGCTGGTACTGTAAAAAGTCCAGTCCTTCAGTTGGCGCCCAACGTGGGGCGACTTCAGCGGTACCGGTCCAAAGCCTGATGATCGTGAGGAACTTCGTGTGAAATCTCCGAGGGAAGGTGCACCCCGCTTCATCGATCCTGTTATCGAAATAAGTGGCCCGAAGTTTTTCCCTGCGAAGATTCCCGCCTCCTGACGGCTGCGACGGACCGATGCCCTGACTGTCGACCTGTCTTCGACGCCCGGCGTAGACCTTATGTACAAGCGAGACGATAGACGGGCCTTCCTGGTGACGCCATTGAAGTTCTGAGTTAAGTATTTGTGGGTCGCTCCCAGTCCTTAGTAGTGGTTCTAGCTTTTGAAAGCTTTGTTGTTAGCCTTTAAGGCTTTGTGGTAATAGCTCACTGAGCTTTGTAATAGCCTTCTCAGGCTTTGTGGTTAGCTCTCCGAGCTTTGTGATAGCCTTAAGGCTTTGTTGTATTGCATGGTTCCATTGCATTTGTGGTTCTTAGTATTGGTTCTTAGTATTATTTGACAGTTGCAATTGCCAAAAACCGAGGGTTTTTGACTTACACGAAGTTTCATTGCTTCGGTAATCCTTGAAGTTTGATACTAGGTTAGTGTGCACGATGCCTAGCCATAGTAATTTGTTTCGTATTTTCAAATGTTGCGCAATGGATTCCCGGTTGGAGGACTCGTGTCCGATACCTCCAGTTGGAACTCCGATACATGATCTATATAGTCGACATGGGGTGGGTCCTATAATCTATAATGATTACTGGGTCCGCTATACAAAGAAAGACGGTGACCTTAGATGGCCACCACACGGAACTTTTGAACTTTCGATTTTAGATAATCTTGAGGCTAAATTATTTTTAAAGAAAGCTAGGCCAGCTATGTTTGATTCCTTTCGGATATGGCGTAAAGAGGCCAAGCAGAAAGAAATCAAACAACTTAAAAAGGATAAAAAGCAAGAGTTTGTTCCGATAATGCAAGCTATAAAAGAATATAGACAAGACAAAGAAGAAAAAGATATGGAAATCGCTACTAGATTGCATCACATCACATGAAAATAGATAAATGTTACCCAGTTTTACCGAATAATCTAGAAAAGAAAGAAGAAGATTTGAAGGAGGATTCCTTGTTATCATACTTGATGAAATCACCACCTCCTTATGTACAGGGTGCTACTGCTCCTGTAGCTCCTCCTATAGCTCCTCCTGTTGTTCCTCTTGTTGCTCCAGCGGCTGCGGGCCAGCCCGCTGTTAACCCTACGTTTGTTCCACCACCTGTCCTCGTTCCTACTGCTCCTGTACCTGTACCTTCGCAGACTGTTGTTTCTGCTACTCCGACTATCTTGTCCGTTCCTACTATGCCTTCCTTCACCTCCAGTGTTGTTGCCCCTGTTTTTCTTTCCCCTTCTGTTCGTAAGCGTGTTCCTAACTCTGTTGCTACCCTTTATTCACCTCTTTCTGGTCCGTTATTTTCGTCTGATTCATCTGAAACTCCTCAGAGACGGAGTCAGATCCCTAGTGGTAGGGAGAAAGAGACGTTAGTAACAATGGCACATAGGTGGATAAGACATCCTGCTAATTACACTCCACGTGTAGTCTTTGATACGTTTTCTCAGTTTAATGAGCCTACGCAGAGATTCGTATTTGAGGAGATGTGTAACTTTTTGAGGGAAGAATGGTACAATAATGATGTAGATGATGTACCGTCCGACATAATTGAACTTCAAAGTCACTTTTCGAACGGTATGATTATAGGAGACGATGTACGACGTGCAGTGGAACGCTTATTAGCATTCAGATCCACAGCACATTCTCGGGTGACATTAGATGATACCACTGAGAACTGGAAAGCGGTTCCTGGTCAGTATCCCATGAGAGAAGTTCCGCCACTGTGGGTGCCTGGTGATCCTAATGCGAACCCTGTGGTGCTACCGCATTTTCGAAGGGTGTGGATACATCTTCCATGGAAACGATCGGAAGTTTTGCAAGTGAAGCAATCCTTACCCGATCCGCGTAAAAATCCGGCTGGTTATTATAAGGAATTATCACAACTGATAGAAGCTTCTATTATGAATATTGCCGACATCGACATGTTGTTTGGCAATGTTGTACCGCAACCAGTTTGGGCTAAAATTCGTCAAGCCGATCACGCAGTTGAATTAGGGGGTGATTGGGCTGCACTGCTAGCAGCTGATGCATTACAAGTCGGTGGGGCTAAACCTGAACAGTTGATCTTGGATTTGCCTCAGAGAAT
Source organism: Lissotriton helveticus (assembly GCF_964261635.1). NCBI lineage: Eukaryota > Metazoa > Chordata > Amphibia > Caudata > Salamandridae > Lissotriton > Lissotriton helveticus. The sequence continues at coordinate 404,053,523 of NC_136073.1, forward strand.
CATTACGCTCATGAAAACTCTCATGCCAGCGATGAAGGTGAACTGGGATAAGTTATCAGCTTGTAAGCAAAAGAAAGACGAGAGTGTCTCAGATTTCTTTACAAGGTTTGAGGAAGCGTTTGTCGACCACAGCGGCCAGGACATGGGCGCTGAGGGAGGCCAGCGGTTATTCGTTGACAAATTCGTGTCAAATTTGCTGCCTGAACTAAGCAACAAATTGAAGAATTCAGAGAGTGCGTGGGCAGTCTCAACCCCTGCGCAAATACTAGCAACGGCTCAGTATTATGAGAATAGGGAAAAGGAAGAAAGTGATCGTGTAGAAAAGAAAACGAAAGAACTCAAAACAAAGGTTTTGTTGCAGCAAGCATACCCTCCACGATCAAACCAAAATGATTCGCAACAGCAGTATCGACCACGAGCACAGCCCGATAGGACACAGCCGTGCTCTGACAACTTTGATTCTAGATCTTCACTTGGGTATAATCAGTGCGCATATTGTAGGAAAGAGGGACACCTAAAATATGATTGTCTTGCTTTACGGGACCGTCTGAATGGTGTGTCGACACGAGGAAATCGTGGCGGTGGTCCCCAACCGGCACCACGTGGTAGAGGTCGTGGTTCATCCCACAATCAGAGTGATCGTTATCAAAATCAATCAGACGCAAATAATTGTTTTGACCAGCGAAATGCGGGGTCAGTTCGATCTGCACAGTATAATGTGGATGACTATTACGTAGGGCACGAGACTGTTGTAAATGACCATTACTAGGACAGCCAACGACAAAGAGAGGGAGTAGTGTCAGTTCCGGTCGATCAGAGTGGGCCTTACGTTGCAGTGGCTACATCAGGTGTAGTTGAGCCTTTTCTGTTAGACACTGGTGCGACGAAAAGTTCCATCATGCATTCAAAACTCCCTGGCGCACCTTTGTCTGGCTTAACAAATGTTTCCGTCGGATTCTCTGGCGCCCCTGTTAGTAACCCAGTCTCTAACCCTTTGCCTCTTATGATTGGACCTCGTGAGCTAACCGCTCCACTGATTCTCTCTACAGGTTGTGGTGAAAATCTTTTGGGCCTGGATTTGTTGAAACGATTATATGCAACATTGTATTGTTCCCCCGAAGGAGTGGAACTTACATTGGGACGGAGAGTGATCTCTCCCATGTATTTATCGGTTGATAAATTCCCACCGGAATTGAGTTCCCTCCCTGCGTCTTTATGGGCCACAGGTCCCAATGACGTGGGCCTGTTAGACATTCCACCCTATGTGATTCAATTGAAACCAAATGCGCGATTACCGCGTTTACCTCAATATCGTATTTCTCTTGAGGGCGAACGAGCGCTGTTAGCAATCGTTCATGATCTCATTGGAAAAGGTGTTGTTGAAGAAACTCGTGGAAACGTGTGTAATAGCCCTGTATTGCCAATTCTGAAACGAACTGACCCAACTAAACCTCCTGTGTATCGCTTTGTTATAGATTTGAGAGAGGTAAACAAAATAGTGGTTCCACAATTTCCCGTGGTCCCTGACATTACGGCTTTACTAACAATGATTCCGGCATCTGCCTCCTGGTTCACAGTGATCGATTTAAAAAATGCTTTCTTTAGCATCCCGATTGCAGAGGAAAGCAGAGACCTATTCGGATTTTCATTAGGAGGTCGCAGTTTTAGGCTAAAACGCGCTCCACAGGGCTACTGTGAGAGTCCGTCAATCTACAGCCAAGCACTTAAAGGTCAGCTTGATGCCTTTGTATTACCAACGGGTGCGGCTTTGATTCAATACGTTGACGATCTTTTAGTGGCAGCTGATACAGAAGTTATTTGCAAAACGGCTACAGTATCATTGTTACACTATCTACATGACTTGCACCACAAGGTGTCGCCTTCAAAGCTACAGTATTGTTGTCAAGAAGTTACCTATCTAGGTCACTTATTGTCAAAAGAAGGGAGAAGGTTGACCCCAGAGAGAATTGCAGCGATTTCCCGAATGACTGTGCCAAAAACCCAGAGAGATGTTCGCGCCTTTTTAGGTATTACGTCCTACTGCAGACAATGGATTCCAAATTTTTCATTGTTGGCGAAACCATTGATAGCCCTTACGTGCAAGGATGTTTCATCCCCAGTACCTTGGTCTGAAGAATGTCAGAAAAGTTTTTCTGAATTGCGTGATGCGCTGTGTTCGGCTCCTGTGTTGGGTACCCCTGACTACAGTAAGCCGTTTACACTATACGTTCACGAGAGGGATGGTTGCGCGTTAAGTGTTTTGACACAATCTTTTGGTGGTAAGCAACGCCCATGTGCCTACTTTTCTTCGACTTTAGACCCAGTAGCAAGAGCCTTGCCAAGTTGCTTAAGGGCAACAGCGGCAGCTGCGGCGTCCATTCGACAGTCCGCAGGTCTAGTCATGGATAATATGCTCACGGTAATGGTTCCGCATGCAGTCGACACTCTATTGAACCGAACGAAAACTCAACATCTGACAAGTGCAAGATTGTCTGGATATGAGTTGACATTGCTGGCCAGTCATATACGGATAAAACGATGTAATATGTTGAATCCAGCAACATTGCTGCCGATCGACGCAGAATCAAGTGGTGAAGCAGTACATGACTGCTATCTCAAAACTGAAGAGGAAACCAAGGGTCGCATTGACCTAAAAGATACTCCATTGACAAATCCCGATGGTACTTTGTATGTGGATGGTTCTTGTTTCAAGTTGCCGAACGGTGATGTGACGACTGCGTATGCTGTAGTTACATTGAGAATGATTGTGGAAAGTGCAAGATTAAGTCAGAATTCGGCTCAGGCTGCTGAGTTAATTGCTTTGACGAGAGCGTGTGTGTTGTCTAAAGATAAACGGGTGAATGTGTTTACAGATAGCCAGTATGCGTTTGGTGTGGCACATAGTTTTGGACGACTGTGGAGAGAGAGAGGATTCCTTACGTCACATGGTACGAAGATTCAACATGGACAGCTTGTAAATGATCTTTTAGATGCACTCACATTGCCTAAACAGGTGGCCATAATCAAATGTAGCGCACATCAGAAAGTAACGGATGATGTTGGTCGTGGAAATGCGTTTGCGGATGAGACTGCTAAGGAGACTGCCCGGAACCTTAGCACTCGAATGTATGTGACGAGTTCGGTTAGGTGGCCTGCAGAATCAAGTATGTGTGAAAACACTATCGAGAGTGTGAAAGCAATTCAGAATGAGGCCACCGAGACTGAAAAGGCGAAGTGGAAAGAAAGTACGGGAAAGTTGGATGCGAATGGTTGTTGGATTGACTTATCGGAACAGAAAAGATGGATGTTGCCTGATGCGTATGTGCTGGCTGTTGTGATTATGGCACATGGGTTAGCACATATTAGCGCGAAAGGTATCTGTAAATTGCTGTTTCCTGTGTGGAAGAATGATGGTATTACGAAATGTGCTGAACGCTTGGTTAAGAATTGTATGGTATGTATGTTGTACAATCCTGGTAAGGGAACCCCAACTCCTCCTGGTAGTTTTGCTCCCCCTTCATGCCCCTTTGAGGTGATCCAATTGGACTTCATCCATATGGAACGATGCAATAACCTGAAATACGTTTTAGTTGTTGTTTGCGCATTCTCCCGATGGATTGAGGCCTATCCTCTCAAAGACAATACTGCTTTGTCCACTGCGAAAATCCTACTGAAGGAGTACTTCCCTCGGTATGGAATGCCTAGAATTGTGTGGTCAGACAACGGAAGTGAGTTTGTGGGGAGTGTGATGAAGAGTGTGTGCAAGGGCCTTGGAATTAATCAGAAATTCCATAGTGCCAATCATCCTCAGTCAGCTGGTTTGGTTGAGGGGTACAATGGCACCCTTAAACTAAAACTAGCAAAAATTCAGGCTACGACAGGTCTTTCGTGGCCTGACGCTTTACCCTTAGCATTACTGTCAACAAGGGCAACTGTACACTCCCGAGTAGGGCTCAGTCCCTATGAAATAGTGTTCGGTCGTCCTGCCAATGTTTGGGGGGTCCCTAGACCGGGTGCCTTTTGTGAACTTGAGTATCCAATGTTGATCGATTATCTTTATGACTTGACTGCTAAACTGAGGTTAATTCACCAACAGGTTCACGAAGCATTGCCGACGCAGACGGAGGGTCCAGGCCACCAGCTCCAGCCCGGAGATTGGGTGGTAACACGAAATTTTTCGCGCAAGAACAATTTGGATCCCAGGTTCACTGGACCCTATCAGGTCCTCCTTGCCACGAGAACTGCAGTTCGTCTCGAGGGGCGGAAAAATTGGGTGCATGCCACCCATACCAAGAAAGTCCCCATTCCGTTGCCAGCAGACTCGTGGGTAAGGAAAGGCATTGCATCAACTGAAACCGAAGGATTGCCGGCGTTTGTACCTTTCAGCGACGCACAACCTGTCGGAGAATCCTCAGTGCAGCAAAAAGGCATTATTGAACACTTGTCATCAGAAGACTCAAGACCAGAACATTCAGCTGATCAACAGGGCGTTGTCCCTTCAACGGATCTTTTGTTTAACGAACAGACACGTCCTGGGAAAACCCGATATTTTTTGAGATCCAGCACTAAAGACTAATAAAAAAAACCCGTTCTGTCCCTTGACAAGTGCATTATCCCGTTTTCCATGATCAGTTTGAACACTCATACTATTGTAAATTATTTTGTATATATTCATTGAGCTTCGTTCCTTACACTTTTTGTTTCCACAGCTGAGAGACATTTGTTTTTTTTATATATATATATATTTGTGAAATAAAGGCCGTAGGGCCGCGCGTGTACTTCCTCCTGGTTAGTAGGTCTTGACGCTAGGTTAAAGACCGTCGATTTCTGGGAACTCCTAGGAATTGACTATTGCTACACAGAACGAAGTGCGTCAAGAAACGTTGCGGACGGTCATAGGGAATGGCATTTTCGAAGCTGATGGACTTGGAAAGAGCTCAAGCACAAAGATTCAAGCTGCAGCAACTCAGTCGTACCAAATGTTTTGTGTTCCAAATATTCGTACTGTTTGTGACTGTTTCTGCGTTATTGGCGGGTGGAGTGTATTACACAATGTCTTACTTCTTGCCTTCTACTATACCTACTCTTACCCCTGACCTTAAACTCACCTCCACTGTTTCTCCTCATTCTTTTCACATCTTACCTGAACACGAGCAGGCTAGACGTGCAGAATTCCGCAACAATTCCTTTATTCAGCTCCTTCATCAGCATCAGTTAGTGGTTAACACTACTAATTGTTGGGTGTGTGGGTTGATGCCACATACTACGAATAAGGGAATTCCATATCTGGTGTTACCGTATAGCTCCCAAGGGTCTGCTCGAGCATTTCAAACAATGTTTCGAAGCGCACTGGGTTTCCACCCCATTCGAGAACCACGTTCCCCCTACCCTGGTCCTACCTCGTACCAAAAATCTTTGTCTATAGCAATAGAGGATTTAGATAGCGATATCTATGATCCCTCGCTTATCCCTGAAGAAGAGGTACAAGCCTAAGGGTCCTAAGTAGAGGCGAATATAGTGTGTTCACTGGTGAAAAACAGCTTAAAAGCTCGCCTCCGATATGGGTCGTACCCCACATTGGTAATTTTTGTTTAATAGGTCGCGGCCGTAGATCGAAAGCCCGACTTGGAGAGAGTGCTTGCACTGAAAATTATATTTTGCCAATGGTCTCGTCCCCTGTGTTTTTGGCTGCCAAGGGTACATACTTTATTTGTCATGATCGTGCGTATGCATGGTTGCCCTCTGACTTCATGGGCTCATGTTTTATCGCAAACTTGTTGCCTCCGACGTTTACTGTAGATGCAGATTATCACAAAACTAGAGTTGTGAGGGGCGTAATTAGCGAAGAGGATACTGCCGGTCAAGAGGCAGGAGACTTTTTCAAGGGTTTCCTCCCATTTTGGGGACCTATGGTTAATAGTAGGAACCTAAGACAGTTGACTCGAGTGGTAGAATCGACAGCTAATATTACTGCCAGTGCCCTTGGTAATATCACCACAGAACTTTAGGCGGATAGACTTATGACGTTACAAAACCGTATGGTTTTAGATGTGATCTTAGCAGATCGAGGTGGGGTATGTAAGGTGATCCATTCGAGCTGCTGTATTTTCATTCCTGATAACGCTCCGACTGTCTATCAAGCCATCTCGAAGTTGCATAAGATCTCCGAATCCATACACGTGGATGTAGGGGATTGGACGCTACTTGGATGGTTTTGGGGCCTGATGTCGACTTGGGGTTGGAAAATTCTGACGATCATTGGAGTCGTTGTAGCGTTCCTGTTCACGTGTTGCCTTTGCGTGCAGTGCGGTCCTGCCTTATGTGGCCTCTGTGCTACAACGTGTATAAGACAGCCACCTGTTACCAAAGGGTCTCAATTGGACAGAGCTATGCTACAGCAACATCTCGAGGGTCTGATGAATATCGAATATGATTCCGACTAGTGCTTGCCTACATGAGGGCAAAAGGAGCGTCTGAGGTTCCGTGACAATTTTAAGTGATGTTTTCGACTCGCACGAATATGGTCGAGTCTGGTATCTAAGAACCGCAAATGACGAGTTTAGTAAGTGTGCGCAGTTTCGCTGTGCTAACTTAAACCGTTCGTTTGATATGTGGGTTTTTCATCTGTACCCACGGGTTCCATCTTAGATACGGCATCCATTTTGTCTCTTGCCCTCAAGTAGCCAGCGAACGGACACTGTCCGCTTCGTCACCCTGGGACTCTCAGGATATTTGTGGAAGACACATGTACTTTGTAAATATCTTTTACGATGAGGGGGATGATACTGTAAGGCAGATGGCCCCGCTCGAGGCTCATCTTGCCGTCCGGTTTATTGTCTCAGCCGTGCATCTCATTAGGCACGTCCCTTTGATGCCTGTATCTCGTGTTTCCCGATACCTCCCCTTTTACACTCTTTTCAATCCCCCACTGTCTCCATCTTCCTCTGCACCTGTCCTTGTCCCTATTTCGATCTGTTTTACTGCCGATTAGAATTCACTAATGTTGGGAAGATGGGCTTTTACAGTTGGGAACCGCCAAATGTTTCCGCACTTATGTTCCGGACCTTATGTGTACCAAAGTGACCAAAGCGACCCCTCTGGGGGATAATTATGGGAACCAGGTTGTAAACTTTTGTGTACCATGTTGTCCTATGAGTTAATTTTGTATAAAAGGAGCGATCCACAGAACCAATTTGAAGCAGTCTCCCCAAGTTGCACGTGTTGTACTTGTCGTGACTTCTGTGTTCCCTGCAGTAATAAACCTTGAATCTTTGACGCCGAAGGAAGTGTCCCGTGTCTCTGTAGTTTGTGCGCCGAAACAGGTATCCCATGAAGGTTATAGGTGTTGTTCCCTGGCACCGCTGGTACTGTAAAAAGTCCAGTCCTTCATAGGTGGGATTCGCAAAATATTTTGCTAATCCTACCTACATTGCGTTTTGTGATTCTCTAATTGTGATTCCCTAAAAATCGCAATTCGAGAATCGCAAAACACGTATTACCTACATATGGCCCTTAATCGTCCGTGCCTACCAAAAAATAATGGATATGTCCTTGTTGGTGCTCATGTAAAGCACTTTGAGTTTAGCAATACAGAACTGCAAAAAAAGAAAAGTTACATCTAAACTGTGAACTGCTGCAGAGTCTCAGCGCCTGCTTTTAAGAACTGCTGAGCACCGGCAGGACCCGGCCCACTTAAAGCCCTGCTATTATGGCATTAATTAGGGATCAAGGGTGGAGGAAATAAATAATATGCTGATCCTGCCATAAACTTCCAGTCTTATGATTAGGGTTGCCAGGTCATTATTTTGATGTCCCAGACGGTACAAAAATAAAGTCACGGGAGGAGGAGCTTAGCGCGCACCCAAGATGGTCGCGTGAGCTCAGGGCTCCCGGACCTTCGCCACCTCCACCGATTATCCTGTACCCTATCCTGGCTTAGAGGACGGGTTATTGCTGGCACGGCCCTGCTGATCGTTTATCCGTTTTCGGACTTCGATTTGGACCTCGGGAGCCAAAGATATGGACCCTTGAACTTTTCCGGCCTGCTCCATGGTACTGCCCCGGGCCCGGTTTCTCTGCCAGCCGGACAGTAATTGAACAACAACGGATCATGCGAGCCTCCCTTGCCCGGTTGTCTACTTTCAGTTTCGTTTCTCACGCTTAGACCTATTTGACTTTGTCTTGTTCACCCTGGCTTGCTGCTTTCAACCTAACCACGACTCAAAGACTGGCGACTCGGCCTCCTGCTACTCATCACCTGGAGCTAGGTCCCCGTCTTATTTTCCACATTGCAACGGGCGTATCGAGTTTAGCCATTTTTACTAGGTCTCAGACTACCCTTCGGGGCGCACAAACTAAGATGGCCGCCAAGCCTGAGGGAGAGAAACGCAAGACCAGACCGGCAATGCGAGGAGGCTCCGTGCAATCAAATGTCATGGACAGATACACCCTCGCCAAGGGCTCTCCGGGCGGGTCGACTAAATCCCCAGCCAATGTTGGAGAAGAATCCCCGATGGATGAAGATCTGTCGTTGAGGGACGTCATGGGCGCCATTGCCGGGATGAAGGCCGCACTGGGTCAACAGTATGATGCCCTGGCCCACAAGTTGGATACGGTTGCTATCGATGTTACCCTGATCAGGGCTGACCTTGCGAAAACCAATGAAAGGGTCAAGTCCCTCGATCTCAAGACATCTAGTCTTGTCACTGACGTCTCCGATTTACAGGCAGAGGTCGGTAACCTGCGGGCCGCCCGTGACTATCTCATTCGACGCCTGGACGATTTTGAGGGCCGTGCACGACGGAATAACGTCCGTCTGGTCGGTGTCCCGGAAACGTCGGACGCATCCTCGGTGGACATGCTGGTGGAGGATCTGGTCCTGAATCGTCTAGCACCCAAGGGCCTTAGCAAGTTTTTTGCTGTAGAGCGTGCACACAGGATCCCGGGTGGCCCGCCTAAGCAGGGGGCCACTCCGCGACTTATCATTGCTCGGATCTTTAGCTTTCGGGACAGGGATGCGATCCTGCAAGTGTCACGCCTATCTTATCCAACGGCTTATGAGAACACTACAGTCAGCTTTTACCCGGACTTCACCCAGCAGGTTCAGAAACGACTTGGATTCCAGGGGGTGAAAAAGAGACTAAGGAAAAGAGACATGAAATATGCTATGCTCTTCCCAGCCTGGCTACGTGTGGTGTACAATGAACAAACATTTTTCTTTGATCATCCAGGGGCGGCAAATGACTGGCTGGACACGCTGCCTCCGGGGACAGATCGTTCTGAACTCTCTGGACACTCCGGTGGAGCGGAGGGAGGCTCGGTGGAGCAGGAATAGGGGGCGGAATCGGCTCCCGGTCCATCGTATTGACTTTCGGCTGTGGTTTGCTGCTATACCACTATTGCTTGCTAACATGCTATCTTATTGGGGTGTGGGCGGGGGGGTGGATGAGTCTTCCTCCTCTGGGGTTCTTTTCGTAGAATAGTTGTATGATAGGGCGACAGGCACACTGCAAGTTGGGGTGGCTTTTGAGTCTTACGCAGGGGTGCGGGGTGGGGGGTGCTTTGACGGGGTCTTTTGGGGGGTTGGGGGGTTGCAGTTCATGTTTCATTGTTTTCTTCAAGGCACAGTATCGATGATCTCCTGCTGTATGGTGTCGCATCTGGTGTGGGGTGGGGATGGGATTGATCTTTGGGATGGGGGTAGGGGACTTAAATTACTGTGTTGGAACGTTAATGGGTTGGGGGATAGGATCAAGCGGGGTGTGGTGTCGCAGCTATTGTGACGTTTGTCCCCTGATGTGGTTCTGCTTCAGGAGACGCACTTGCTTGGCAATACGTGCCATGCCATGAATAGGCGTGGCTATCATCTCTTGGCGCACTCAGGTTTCACTTCTGGCTCCAGGGGAGTGGGCATTCTGGTTCGGAGCTCCCTCCCTCTTGCTGTTGATGAAATCATCCTTGAGGATAGGGGACGGTACGCCGCCATTGTGGGGCGCTGGGAGGGGAGGGTTATTACCCTGCTCTCCGTATATGTACCGCCGGGTCTCCAGACTACTACTTATGCGGATCTGGGAAAAGTGTTCTTGGGAGTCCCCGAGGGTCTGCTTGTGGTGGGCGGGGATTTCAACTCTGTGGTGTCGGGGATGTGTGATCGCTACCCTCCCCGGGAACTCGCGAAGTCACAATCCTGGTTGGGGGACTTCCTGGAGGCTCTAGGGCTCATCGACTGCTGGCGCCTGCTTCATCCTGGGCAATCGCAATATACCTTTTACTCTGGGGCCCACGGCAGTCTTTCAAGACTTGATTATGTGCTTATGCCCTCCTCCCAGGCCTCCTCCATAAGGGGAGGTGAAACATCTAGCTAGGGGCATCTCGGACCATTCCCCACTTTGGTTGGTAGTGGACGCTCACTTGGGGTTGGAGGGTAGAGTGGCCCCGATAAACCCTTGGTACCAAGGTCAGGGCGGAACTAATTAAAACAATTGATCAATACTTTGCTGAAAATGTGGGTTCAGTGTCCTCCTCTGTCACGTTATGGGAAGCGTACAAAACTGTCATTCGGGGCCAGGCCCTCTCCTTGATTGGCAATGTTAAGAGACGTCGGCGGGAGGAGGTTGTCCGTCTTGAAAATGACATCACCGTTCTTGAAGGGGAATTGGAGTCCGAGGTCACCCCGGAGAGGCTGCACCTTTTGGGTCTAAAACAACTCGAGTATAGGGCGGTGGTGAATGATGCGGTGAAGGAGATGAGCAGAGAACAGCAGGGACGTCTGTATGATGTGGGGGATAAGGCGGAGAAATTGCTTGCTTGGCTGGATAGGAGGGAATGTGCGAGTCGAGTGGTCCCTGTGATTGTGGCTGTGAATGACGTGAGTATTACCGACCCTGCTGATATTGTGGAATGTTTCGCTGACTATTTCCGGGAAGTGTACTCCCCGGTATCTGATAGACCTGAGCAGGACTCCCACTTGCTCCTGCGCGATATCTCGCTGCCATGTTTGTCCGACCCTGAAAGGGATCTCCTGGAGGCTCCGCCTGCGGTTGATGAGGCCGCGACCGCCATCCGCTCGGTTCGCTCGGGGAGGGCCTCGGGCCCTAATGGGCTCCCTATAGAGCTTTACAAGCTCCATCCGGATGTGATGGCACCGTATTTACGGTCGATGTTTTTAGAATCGCTGGAGGCAGGCTCCCTCCCTCCTGATCAAAGATTGGCTTCCATCGTGGTGATTCACAAGGACGGCAAGCCACGTGACCGCTGCGCCTCCTTTAGGCCCATATCATTGATTAACGCTGAACCGAAGATCCTGGCCAAAGTGCTTGCCAACCGCTTGGTCACTGTCATAGGCGATCTGGTTCATCCGGACCAATCCGGATTCATACCCCATCGCAACACGGCATTGAATCTCCGGCGCTTGCATGGAGTCCTTGCGCGAGCGGCAACTCTGCGTGAACCGGCCATCTTGGCGTCACTGGACGCCACCATGGCGTTTGATACGCTGGAGTGGCCATATCTTTGGGCGGTTCTCTCTAAATTCGGCTTTGGCCCTACCTTCATTGACTGGGTGAAACTGCTCTACACCGACCCCTTGGCCCAAGTGGTGGTAAACGGTCGTGTCTCAGCCTCCTTTGCTCTCGATAGGGGTACGCGCCAGGGCTGCCCTTTGTCTCCTCTCTTGTTTGCCCTTGCTTTGGAGCCATTGGCGGCATGGCTGAGATGGGAGCCGTCCTTGAAGGGAATTAGATGGACTCCGGAGTTTGAAGATCGGATATCCTTATACGCTGACGATATCCTCCTGTATCTTACGTCGCCTCGGAAATCGTTGATTGTCCTTTTTGACGTCTTGACTTCTTTCCGTAAAAATTCTGGTCTTGTCATCAACTGGTCGAAGTCTTGCATCTATGTTCTCTGCGGCGAGGTTCCTCTCTTGCCTCGTGGATGTCCTATCTCTGTGGTGCGGGAGGGATTCACGTACTTGGGGATTTTTATCACCTTGGACCCTGTGCTTCGTTATGAACGCAATTTGTTGCCCCCTCTCCGGCGCCTCCGTGCTGATGTGACTGCGTGGGGTGGGCTCCCTCTCTCTCCTCTGGGACGGGCGGCGATGATGTCGCTCCCCCGGTTCCTTTATGCGCTGCAAAACACACTTGATATTGTGCCTGCCCGCTATTTCCGTGAGATTGAAAGTCTACAGAGACAATTGATATGGGGGGGCCGTTCTCGTATCGCTCTTGCGAAGCTGACGCTCCCGTGGTATGACGGGGGTATCGCGCTCCCGGACATCCGCCGCTACTACTGGGCCTCTCAGTTGGGGGCCATCAACCACTGCACTTACGGTCCCTTGCCGAGCCCAGCGTTTGAGATGGATAGATTGCTGCTGCCCGGCGGAGACTATAACAGGGCTCTGTACGCGAGATATGCCGGCAGATCCCTCACGGGCCCCACCGGGACGGCGGTGCAGGTGTGGTATCGCGCGACAGCGGCCCTGGGCATGGGCTGATAAGCCGACTCGTGCCACCCCGCTTTATGCGTCGGAAAAACTTGGATCCCTCTGGAAGTCGAAGGGTTTCGATAAGTGGGATATGATCGGTATCAGCAGGGTGAATGATGTGTGGATCAAGGGTAGAATCAAGACGTTTGAGGAGCTGAAAGTTGAGTATGAGTTGACTGATAGAGAATCCTTTCGCTATGCGCAACTCCGACATGCGGTATTGTCTGTCTTTCCCCTGGGCTCAGATATTCCGGAGGCGTCCCCGCTTGAAGATCGGATACTAGATGGGCATGTCCCTGATAGTACGATCTCGCTCATTTACAAAAAGTTGATCAATGCTAGGACCGACCTACTGGGTAGCCTTCGAGAGGTATGGACTAGCGATGGTCTGGAACTCGATGATGAGGATTGGCAGGCTGCGATCTCTTCCCCGAGGGAGGTGGCTATCCCGGCGCGCCTCCGGTTTGTCCAGCTCAAAATTCTCCATAGGATATACGTGACTGGTCCCCGTCTGGTGCGCATGGGATTCTCTGTGGATGGACTGTGTAGGCGCGGCTGTGGTTTGGTAGGCACGTTTCTCCATATCCTTTGGGAATGTCCTGGTGTGATGCGCTATTGGACTCGCGTGCATGCAGTTATGAGTGAGGTCACGGGTGTGCGATCGATGCCTGAGGCGAGACGGTGTCTGTTGAATGTCTGGGAGCCGAATGATTATGACCTGGCGCAGCTTCGATGGGTGACCTTGGGTAATATGATTGCCAAGAGAGACATTGCTCAGTTGTGGGGTGCCCAGAGACCGCCGTCAGTTCTGGTGTGGCAACAAAACATGGATTGGTGCATGTTTAGATAAAAGACAGTGTATGTTTCCCGGGGCACGCCCCGCAAATGGGGGAAGATCTGGAATCAATGGAACGCATACCGTGGTGATATATGTACCCCCCCCATTCAGAATTGGACACTGACCCGTCGCCCTCCCAGCCTGATGTTTGCTCCACGGGACTCTAGATATCTTGCTTTATCCTGGTCTTCCCTCCCCCCTCCCCAATCTCATCCCATGCTTCTGACATTTGATTTGAGAATGTGCCCCCCCCAGCGCCGAAATGACACATTTGTAATGTACTGCCTTGTTTTCTGTTTTCCTTTTTCTGTTTTCTGTTATTTGGATTCAATAAAAAGATTTAAAAAAAAAAATAAAGTCACGTAAAGCAATATTTTCAGCACTTATCTGTGCATACTAGTGACAGCCAATTTAGGTAGAAAGCACTTTTAATTAAGTTCTAGGGCTGCCTGAATGATCCATGATTGATAATTAAAGGGAACAAAGACAGAAAAGTCACAGACGATTTCTTTGCAGGCTCATTAAACAACACATGGCTGGCATTTTTCTTTTGGCAACCCTACTTTATATTCCTTTTCGTGAAATGCATTCTAACACTGCAGCAGTAAATGTAAAATACATATGTAAGGAATGGGCAGAGTGGGGGCCCAGGGGGTAATGGAATCAGAAAAAAAACTAAGCCTCGGCAACCAGTTTACAAAGGTATGTAAATATGGAAATGGTCTTTAAAGACATGTGAAAAACTTGTGCGTGCCGGAGATAACACTCCAGACACTGCCCAACGAGCCCACAGCGATTCAGAAAAGGGGGTGGTGATGAACAGAGTGTCTGAATTAAGCAGACCACTCTTACCCAGTCCAAAGATCAGGGCTTGATCCATCACCGTTATTTAGCTCACTGCCCCATCCCAGCTCAGAACCTGGCTATATGCAAATTAGTCTGTCCCTGGCCCAGTGCATCATGGGAACAGGGCAGACCAAACTACCAAGCCAATTCTTCACCAGAAAGGAGACAAGCTTCCGGGGACCGGTTTCTGGCATTACAGCCGTCGTCGGCCCGGCTTGCTTGAATCCTGATGGAGCAGTGAGCAAGGGACTCATGTCTGAGTATACCCTGCCACACCTATAGTGGCCAAAAACTATTCAGAAAAGGGGGTGGTGATGAACAGAGTGTCTGAATTAAGCAGACCACTCTTACCCAGTCCAAAGATCAGGGCTTGATCCATCACCGTTATTTAGCTCACTGCCCCATCCCAGCTCAGAACCTGGCTATATGCAAATTAGTCTGTCCCTGGCCCACTGCATCATGGGAACAGGGCAGACCAAACTACCAAGCCAATTCTTCACCAGAAAGGAGACAAGCTTCCGGGGACCGGTTTCTGGCATTACAGCCGTCGTCGGCCCGGCTTGCTTGAATCCTGATGGAGCAGTGAGCAAGGGACTCATGTCTGAGTATACCCTGCCACACCTATAGTGGCCAAAAACGATTCAGAAAAGGGGGTGGTGATGAACAGAGTGTCTGAATTAAGCAGACCACTCTTACCCAGTCCAAAGATCAGGGCTTGATCCATCACCGTTATTTAGCTCACTGCCCCATCCCAGCTCAGAACCTGGCTATATGCAAATTAGTCTGTCCCTGGCCCAGTGCATCATGGGAACAGGGCAGACCAAACTACCAAGCCAATTCTTCACCAGAAAGGAGACAAGCTTCCGGGGACCGGTTTCTGGCATTACAGCCGTCGTCGGCCCGGCTTGCTTGAATCCTGATGGAGCAGTGAGCAAGGGACTCATGTCTGAGTATACCCTGCCACACCTATAGTGGCCAAAAACGTTTCAGAAAAGGGGGTGGTGATGAACAGAGTGTCTGAATTAAGCAGACCACTCTTACCCAGTCCAAAGATCAGGGCTTGATCCATCACCGTTATTTAGCTCACTGCCCCATCCCAGCTCAGAACCTGCAGCAGCCCGGGCTGAGACGCACGATGGGTGGGGGTGGGGGGTTGTGGGGTGGCTGATGCCCTTTCAGCCCTATGGGCATTGCACACCTGTATCAAACCGTCCTATATTATGTAATGATAAAGTTTAATATCAAGTTCATTAATTATGAAGCATTAAAAACTGCGTATACAGTCTATATTTTTCTGAAGTGGCCTAAACAACATACGAATCAGTGTTGACTACCATAAAATACAGCCACAGCTTGTGCAGGTAAGAGCTGTAGGGCGATGGGGCCTGGTTGGGGGGGAGTTACAGATGACCATGAGGGGAAATAAATAAATAAATAATTTTCCCTCGTGGTCATCTGCTGAAATCCCCCCCACCCGACTCTACCGCTCTTACCTGCACGGGCCGAGGATGATACCAACTATACACTAGTTGAAAAAGGGACATCTTTGAAAGTACTGGTTGACCATAGATGAATATATGTAGGCAATCCCTAGATCAACAGCAGTGAATTATAGTAAATTCTAGCCTCCGGTTTTAATTGTCCAAGCATTTAGTTTATATACAAGGCTGCTTTTAGAAAGCTTGACAAAGGCAAGTTATCATTCTCTGAAAATCTAATTCCTAGATAATCAAACTCCATTCCTCTTTCAAGGGGTTTGGAATCCACAATAATTCAGAACCTGTTTGGCCTCTTCACATTGAAGCTCATGAATTTCGTCTTTGAGGCATTGATTTCAAAGCTGCTTCACTTACAAAACTGGTAGAATTCATCGACTATGTTTTGAAGGCCTCTGGGAATTTTGGAAATTGGGAAGGTGTCATCAACAAAGTTTAACGCTGGAATCTTCTTCCTTGCCAGGGTGGGCAAATTGCTATTTGATTTCAAGGACATCTTTGCACCTATTGATGAAAAGTAGAAACGGGTGGGTGCCAGCACACACTTTTGGCGTACCCCTCTGCTAATGCCTATCTTGCCCTTGAGTTCCCATTCCAGGCCGCAACAAACCCTAGCATAATTATCAGTGTATTTCCAAGGCTGATAAAACTTGACACATCTTGGATCTGGGGACCAGATCATATGCGGCACATAAATCCATGAACGCCATTTAGTGCCTGCCCTTGCCCAGCAGGACTACTTTCCACCCAAGAAGCTCAAATTTAAGAACTTGGTTGATGGTACTTACTTTTGGTTGAAAACCACTTGGATTTCAGTTAAGATGGAAATTTCTGACATCCAGGCCATGAGTTTGTCCAGGACTTGATCGCAAAAGACATTTTGCATGTTGTCAATTAAACTATTTGGGTGGTGGTTAACTGCATAATTATGAGATCCATTGTTAAAGATAGGGACAATCTTGGTGCCCCACCAGGTTTCTGGGATTGGGCCTACCTGGACAATTGAATTACTTAGAATATTGGTATAAGGATTCCAGAGATCAGGGTTATAATGATAAAGCTCTCGTGGTATTTTATCGGGGCCAGGAGCTTTTTACCGATAATGGTATGTTTCATTGCAGGGGTCAGATTCCTTTGCCTAAGAACACCAAGCAACACGCTGTTATTACAGTAACCAGGTGAGTTGATTTCTCGCTCCACCTGTGGTACCTCTCACAGTAGACACACCACACAGTTTGCTACCAAATATATATTTTATTATGCAGACTGCTTAGACAGTCCTGAACAAGACCTGTTATGATGGGTGAATAGGAACACGTACCTTTAGTGTCAAAACATCAACGATATTTATGCCAAAGGTCCCGCATCCTCGACTAGCAAGCCTAAATTACCTACAAATAATACAATAGGCAGTGTGTTTTAAACTGAAGGGGAAAAATGTTTATGTAATTTGTTGTTTTTGTTGTCAGATCTACATAATCACACCATGTCTCTATGTCACTGAGTCAATTGTATGTCACTTTTGTATAACAGCCTTGTTTGAGACTATAATACTCATACTATTGCGTATTTTCGGTATATTAATACAAATATACTGAATAACTACAGACCCATGTGTGTTGTGCCATCATTTATTGCTTTTTTAAGATATTTGACAAACGCAGTATTTGAAATGAAATTTTCTTTCCAACAGAACGTACTGTAGTTTTATAACATTGTATACCCCAGTTCTGAGGGACACAGGGAAACCCCATTAATATTTAAGGCATTGTGGGTGTTCAAGCAGCTTTAGTATCAGCTAGGGTAAAATATAGTGGTGGGTCAGAGCGGTTCGAGTGAGGGGAGGGCAAAGGCAAACATGGACACTCTAGATTGCAAGAATACAGTGCTTTAAAGTTGGACTCCCACTCAGTGGGTTGCACATCGGATTTGGGTTTATGTGTCCCATTTTGCCCCCATGCATTAGAAGGTACCATAAATGTTTAGAGTAGTTGCCCTGGGACGCCTCAAGTAGTTAGCCCATAGTCACTTTGTCCTAGGCCTGCCTGGGCCTGGGTTGCTGCTCTGTGCTGGATTCTAGCTGTCCTGATAACTCCTGTCAACCAACCTTACAGCACTTGTGAGTTCTA
This sequence comes from Lissotriton helveticus, assembly GCF_964261635.1. Taxonomy (NCBI): domain Eukaryota; kingdom Metazoa; phylum Chordata; class Amphibia; order Caudata; family Salamandridae; genus Lissotriton; species Lissotriton helveticus. Next base: position 404,071,319 of record NC_136073.1, read on the forward strand.
ATTTCTTAAGTCTGCAGTTTGCATTAAATAAATTGTTTGATTTTCTTTCCATTTGCCTTGCAGCACCTCTCTTTGGAAAAAAAAGAGTACTTTCAAAGAGTACATTGTGTGTTTCCAAAATGCTGCTAGGCCTGAGTGAGTAGGCTAAAACAAAAATCAAATGCTGTTGAGGTATTAGTCCTGATGGTGTATAGTGCTGCATCATTGGGTTCAAGGGAGGACCACCTAACTGTCCTCCTGTTATTGGTTAGGATTAGATTGTTGCTCCCCTTATCCCATGCTGGGGGTAAGCAATTCATTAGTGGTCTTTTCAGAAGTAAGGTAAATGGGTCATGATCACTTTCTGATCTGGAGGTTAAAAAGAAATCAGTCAATTCAGACCATAAGTCAAGATTAATTAAAAAAATAATCTAGGTAGCTACTGTAGTGTCCCCTCTTTAAAATGGGGTCAAGTCTACCATCAGATGTTGAATGCTCATTGTATGCTCAAATGCCATGAGAGAGTGTTACATCGATCACCTGGCAGGCTGTCTTTGTCAGATATCTAACTGGAGGAGAGTCGATAATCTAGTAAGCATCCTCTTCCCTGCTAATATCATCGGTTAGTGGGGAGGGTTCAAAGCAAACATTGAATGTTTATGATAGATGTATTTTTCTTAATTGACTTCAAAAGTTGGTCTAGAAAGGGCTGAGTTGGGAAATCTATGTTACTGGTACCCGGACTGTTGTATATATTGATCAACCTTACCATTACATAAGGCTAAATTCAAGACCAAGATATCCTGGCATGGGCAGAAGATTACCTTGACTAAACCCTGGATAGAAGTTTTGACCCAAGGGCCTTTGACTGCCCTGATCATGTCTTCCATTTTGGCCCGGCTCTACAAGTTGAGCCTTGTCTGGTTTTGTTGTTTCTTGTGGTGGATATAAAGAGGTGAGTTTAGTTCGTATATTTTTTATCTTCTCTGCCACCCATCAGTCATAGACTCCGCCAAGGTTTATTCAGGTCAACATTGATATTTAGTTTTAACATCAGTTCATTAAAGGATCTGTTTAGATACCAAATGCCTAATTTCTATTCATAAATTAACAAACTCATTTGCAGATCAAGGGCCCTTAGGATAACCTTCCGGTAGAAAATGCATTTCAAAGTTCAACAGGGAACCCTTAACCCTTGGGAGGCCATAGCCACATCTTGGTTCTCGCACCTCATTTCAAAGGGTGGGAGAATCGCTGCATTTCTGCTGTGGGGCCTCGTCCAGCTCCACCTTTGGAATCTCTTTGCTTGCAGTCCTTTTGCCCCAGAATAGGCAGCTAAACAGGGTCTGAAGATGCACTGTCTGTCGAGTGGCTCTCCTGCCAGTTGTGCTTGTGCAAGCAATGATGGTCATGAATAAGAAATATGGGTAGGTGTCCCCCTGTGCTAAGAGGAAACTGCTGGCGCGTCAGGCTGTTTGTTTATTGTTTTACAGAAATCACTCCCCATTTTCTAGGGTTCTATATGTAAAGCAAAATAAACATTTCTGATGGATACTTTTAGCTGCAGATTCCTCGCCTCTGGAACACATCCAAGCACCAGACTGGATCTGGAGACTTCTTCCAGCAATGCTCCTGTGCCTCTGAGTTATGGAGAATTTTGTAGACTGACTGAGTTTAGCAGCAAGGACTCCACCACCTTGCCTGGCCTCAAGATGGCCGCCTCAGTTGGTCTCCATACGACACCCTATCACTCATGGACAATTGATCTGGCCATCTACCCGATCTTGATTACAGCCCTCAGCGGCCCTTCACCCTGCTCTCCCTCCAGGACATTTACTCGTTGATCTTTCCCTTGACTGTGGAGACCTTGCTATCTGACTGATGCCCGGTGGAGCTACCTGTTAGCTGAAGAAGAGATGGGCTGTGGATTCCCCCTCGGCCATCACCTACCCAGCCGGACCTTGAGCAGACCGTCCTTTGTCTCTCTGTCGTATCCCCCCTCCTACCTCTTCACCCTACCACTTTCCCATCTACGCTCCTTTCCTATCGTCATCTTCGCTCTTTAAATGTTTTTCCGTTGATACCTAGCTATCTGACCGATGCCCGGTGGAGCTACCTGATAGCTGAAGACGAGATGGGCTGTGGATTCCCCTGTGGCCGTCACCTACCCAGCCGGACCTGGGGCAGACTTTCCCTTCGTCTCTCCATCGTATCTATACCTTACCCGCTTTCCCTACCCCCTTTGCCTTGTTCACTCCATTTTACTTACCCTCTATGTTCTTTAAATGCTTTTGATATTTTTTTTGTCATTTGTAACTGATGTAATTTGGCAACTATGTGGAATCTTATGTAAAGCGCTCTGATACCTTCGGGTCTAGCCAGTGCTGTATAAAACTCTTAAAATAAATAAAAAAAACAAAATACACAGCTCCGCCATCAAAGCTGATGACGCCATAACTTTGGAAGCATCTAAATTCACAGCGTGAATGCATCAGTGGTCATGCAGATGTCCTGGAGGAAGCATATGTCGTAATTATCAATAAAAGAGCTCCAGTCACTCTCAGAAAGTTTACTTTTGAGACTGGACACATTCCAGCAGACGATTTTTAGGTTGTCTGAGGTTAGGGGTTCGAAATCAGTGGATTGGACATGTTTACTGTGCTGTCCTTGATAAAGGCCAATGCTATCCATGGGGGTTTGTGAAAAACAAAGACTCTCCATGTAAGCTGGCTAAGCATTGCAAGTGATATTGGTTAGGTTTGCAGGGTCTCCTTGATGGATTGGGGAGTGGATTTCAATAGAGGAATGCTTGCACGAAGGAAGGAGAGGCTCCTGGTAATGCTCCTTCAAACCTCAGGGATTGGGAAAATAATTCAAGCACTTCTACAGGACATTAGGAGCCAGGTTTAAGAGTCATTGGTAAGTGCACGCCTAGTCCACTGTGTTAGAAGGAGCAGTTTGCAAATAAGGATCAGCCCTTCTCGAAGTCTGAGGATCTGCCAAAGTAGGGTCCCTGCAAGAACAGACTTAAGTTGAAACTCAGACCCTGGGGGAGGGTTGGATCTGAGGCCAAGAGCCAGTCAGTGTGATTTTAATGTAGTGCTGGTTAGAATCTAACAGAGAGTAGCATTCTGCGCACATTATGTAATCCGGGATAACCAAGTAACAGTGCCTTACACTCATGATCCAGTGTGTTACTTTGTTAAAGAGTGTTTCCGTGTTTCAGTTAATTGTTGAGCTTGAGATAGCTTTGGGATGTTCACAATGAAGATCTCGTTTTTAGTCATAGCAGCAAGGCAAGGGATTTGCTTTCAATCAATCAGGGAATTTTAAAGCACTCTACTCACCCGTGAGGGTCTCAAGGTGCTGGGGGGGGGGGGGGTGCAGCTCCGGGTTATCTGAAAAGCCAGGACTTGAGGCTCTTTCTGAAGGTGTGCAGAGTAGGGGAGTATCTGATGTTGACTGGGAGCTTGTTCCAGGCCTTGGCAGGGATGTAGGAGAAAGCTCTTCCACCTTCTCTGGTTCTGGGGATGCGCAGGGTTTCTGCTTAAGCGAGGTCGGCTGAGTGGAGGTTGTTTTAGGTACGTGGAAGAAAACTCTTTCATTGAGGTATTTGGGTCCGAGGTTGTGGTGTGATTTGTAGGCGTGGGTGAGTAGTTTGAAGGTTACTCGCTTCTCCACAGGGAGCCAGTGGAGGTCTCGCAGGTGTTGGGTCATGTGGTCATGTTGTGACATGCCAAGGACGAGTCTGGCCACGCTGTTTTGGATGGTCTGGAGTTTGTATAGCAGGAATTTGTTTAATTCCAGCATAAAGGACGTTTCCCTAGTCAAGTCTGCTGGTTATGAGTGAATGGGTGACGGTCTTTTTGACTTCGAGTGGGATCCACTTGAAGATCCTGAGGAGGATGTGGAGGGCGTTGAAGCAGGTGGAGGCGACCGCCTTGATCTGACAAGTCATGGTGAGGGAGGAGTTGAGGATGATGCTGAGGTTTGGGCATGGTCAGGAGGGGTGGGAGGGTGTCCGAGGGTGGGGGCCACCAGGTGTTGTCCCATGCGGTGGGGGAGGATCCAAGGATGAGGACCTCAGTCTTCTCCGAGTTAAGCTTTAAGCAGCAGCTGCTCATCCAGGCTGGGATGCCTTTCATTACTTCCTGGAAGCTGAGTCTGGTGTCTTCGGGGTTCTTCGTGAGGGAGAGGATGAGATAAGTGTCATCGGCATAGGATACTATGCCGAGTCCATGTTATCTGACGAAGGTGGTGAGGGGGGCCATGTAGATGTTGAAGAGCGTGGGGCTGAGCGATGATCCATGGGGTACTCAGCAGGTGATTTATGTGGGTTCAGAGAGGAAGGGTGGGAGGCTTCTCCTTTGGGTTCTGCTGGCGAGAAAGGAGCAGATCCAGTCGAGGGCGGTTCCCTGTATGCGGGCATAGTGGAGTCCGGGTGCAAGAGTGCTGTGTGAGACAGTGTTGAAGGCTGTGGAGAGGTCTAGCAGGACAGGTCTAGTAGGATGAGGGTCGTGGTATGGCCCTAGTTGTAATGAAATTGGAAATAGCCACACGTAAAGTAAATAATAAGAAGAGGGCTTTTTGGACACCATGTATAGAATGGATGGATAATCTTTGAATTAGGGGTATGTTTGTCCAATGATTATGCCTCTACATGGAGTTACTTCACCAATCTAGTCAGTTCTGGGGTTCACAGATAGAAGAAAAGAACAGACAAAGTACGAGAGGTTCTGTGTAAAGTGCAAACCATTAAAATAAGAGCTATCGCTCTGTTCCCATCTGACAGGAGGGATAGCCGAGGTAATCAAGCTGCTCTGGCAAGATTTAATGGCGTATGAGGACAAAAAAAAAAGAAGGGCGGCCTCAGTGCTGTGGTAGCTGCAGAATCGGACTGCTTTAAGTAAGGTGGAGTTTGGTGAGGATCTGGATGGTTCACTCTGGGGAATCCTCCGTAGACAAAATGGTTCAGGGGCACAGTTGTTGACTCTGGGGATCAGGCACATCGTACTGTTTCTAGCTTCTAGCTCTCCTAGGGCTCTTCAGGTGAAGCTTCAATGCATATTGTTGGGGATCAGGAATAAAGGCACACTGAATGAGGAAAGAAGGGAGTATATCATGATTTATGTGTGATCTGGCAGTATGAGGAGGGTGCAGTAAGAAGCACTCCATCTTGATCGTGTCTCGGATGAGGCGAACATCCGTTGCATGAGATTTTTATTGCATCACAGAGCATAATGACCATGTGCTTAGGTCAGTTACTTCCAATTGCAGCTGCTTGATTAGGAGGTCAATAGGGCGGGAGTGAGAGAGGGATCAGGCTTTGCCATATGATCAGTTTGAGTTTGCATGTGTCTAGATGGAAGCTTATCGAAAGAGCAAGACAGGCAGGCTTTTGCTCCAAGTGGTGCAAATCTAGTACTGCGTGGCATCTGGGGCACTCCTAGCAGTGCTGGGTCAGCAGTACTTGGTGCTTGGTGGATCGGGAGCAGAGTTAGAATCAGAATTAGAGTTTCCACAGTTAGAGGAGGCTTTGTCCAAGGGAGTAGCCTGTGTGCTCCTTTTCCATTTGAAGATGTTAGCTAGCTTCTGTTGACTGCATGGCTCCTTTCGAATAGGTGTTAATTTATCTCCCAATTGTGGTCCAACTTTTTCTATTAGGTTACCTAAAACGGAGATCATATAGTTATTTGCCTGATGTTTAGCTGCCCTCTGCTGGCCTTTCCCCCCTTTCGGACTAAGGGCCTGATTTAGATCTTGGCGGGCAGGTGACTCCATCATGATGGATATCCCGTTTGGCCAAATATAAATCCCATTATATCCTATGGGATTTATATTTCGGCAGACGGGATACCTGTCACTGTTGTAATGGAGTAACCCATTCTCCAAGATCTGAATCAGGCCCTAATGTTGCTTTTCTCTTGCCCATCTCTGAGGGACTCACCAATCAGAGTAGCACTTAACAGATTTGGGTATTTTTACAAGAAGTCCTCAGAAGAACAAAAACAGAACAGGCGCAGCTGCAAGATCATAGGAAAATAGATGGCATTAAAGTCAAAACACTTGCCGAAACTGATGGAAGAAGGCTAGGGAAGATGTAGAGTTGGGTGATCAATGGGCCAAGAAAGTTGGACCGGACCGGGCTCTTCCGGTTGACGATGGGCGAAGATGGGTCCCACTCTTGGCCTGGTTTTTGACTAGGCACACGCCCTGGTATGTCCCACATTTGCTCTGTGCTGCAAGAGTCAAGGCAAGATTTTAAACGCCATCCTACCGTAAATGAAAGCCTGGGCACCTCCTTGTCACGATGATGCTGGGCCCTGGAGTCCTGCGGCCACCCTGGCTCCGATATCTGTCAGAATATCACACAGCAGTATCTGAAATAAAAGCAGCATGTGTTTTTCTGTTCTCCCCATGGAACTGGCTTAATAATAAATAAACATGACCGTAAAAGGCAAAAATAGTTGTTACTATCAAATTATTGAGAATGTGTACGTTATGTTTTCCCCACAATTGCACATCTATCTCCCCCCATATTTCCAAATCCAAATCAATTTTGGTTAGTAATGAATCTAGCACAACAGGATTGAGTACATTTGTATTGGTTAGCTATCCCCATACTGGTGTTCATAGAAACTGGGGATTTACCAGACTCTGCAATGAAATCTTGTCGCTAAGGAGAAGTGAGGCTTTAGAGAAATTACCTCTTTATAGAAATAATCCGGGGCTTTGTCAGCGGGTCACAGGGCAGCCAACTGGGAGGAGGAAGACATCCAAATGCCCTGTGGGGAAAAGTGGAAGGCGCAAGTTTAAAATGCCCCATTTGACTTTCAATCTGGGTCTACAGAAACGTGGATGTGGGATTGGTGTTTACTGGAAGGTTATGCCAGCCTGAAGATAATTTCGTTTTTGGGGTTGCTTACACCTGAAGTATTTCCTTAGCCGCGTGGTGTGTGGATGGCTTGGCTAAAGGACCAAGCCCTCTGTGCAACTGCATTCCTTCACTTTATATAATGAAGTTTAGCCGTCCAATGACTTGCACTGAAGCACAAGCCATATTTGTCTGTAACTCTCTGTTAACTGCTCTAAAAGTGTCTAGCTTTAGGAAATGTTCCGGTTTTATTCACACAATCTTTATGAGAAGTTTCTTTCTTTAGAGAGAGGTACATTGCATCACACATTGCCTGCTCATCTACAGTGTTAAACTGTAAAAATGTTAATATCTTTACACAAAGAATTTTTCATTATTAATAACTTAAAAATGAAAAATAATTAGTTGCAGCCTCTTGAAGCCCACAGTAGTGTTTGTTGTATTTCTCAATTCTGGTGCATCTGGTGCTAGTGTGCACAGAAGTCAACCCACCTGAAAGGCAAACAAAGTCCAACTCTATGTGCTTGGTTTTATTGCGTGGTCTGACTGGATCTTTAAACTTTCTTAATACAGTCTGAGATTACTCCTTGTTCATTTAAATCTTGGGTGGTATCATCAGGAACTGGGTGTTGTCAAATGAAGGAAACGCAGGATTAGTTCAAGTTCAAAATGCAATTCCATCCCTCCTCCATTTTGTCTTCTTCATTTTCCCTGCTAGGAAGAGCCCCTCGTGCCCCTCGTGACCTCGTATTGCTTGGTCCTCTTTTAATGTCTCTCTTTTAGTGACTGGCCAAATGTATTAATTGCCTCGAACGTATCCACCACCTGCTCCCTCTCAGGTAAAGACCTAACAGAGAAGCAATAAACAAAGGGAACACAGGGAGACCAGACCACAAACGTAGTTGCCTATCAATGATTTTTTTAATGAGGAATTGATGCAAACAGCCAACAACCTTGGATGTAAAGCGTTGTATCAAGCAGAACTTTCCTTACAGCAGTTAAACATGCCAAGTTTATTCTTGATGATACTGCCTAAACTGCAGAGAAAAAAAAACTTTCGGGAATCAAGAAGTCTAGAGCTGCCATTTTATTTTAAAAATAGATTCGAAATTCTCTCATATATTTCCCTCGATAAATATGATTATAACTCAAAAGGCAAATCTAGGGGTGGATTGTGGATACTGAAGTGCACTGTTATCCTTAGATAAGCAGAATGGAAAATAGCCCTCACCCAGCACAGAGGGCGATGTCAGACCTGGAATTATTATATTCCTATTTTGGAGTCAGAAAAAAAAGCTTATGAGTGCACTTCAGGTGTCTCTGCCTTTCAAGGTTATACTGATAGGAGGGAGACGTATATTCCTCATCTGCATACCAATACATTGCGAATGCAAAAGAGGTGCTCGCCATTGGACGGGGCGGCGATAAGGTCTCCAGGCTGTTGAATTTCTTGTGTTGCACTTGTTTTATCGTATGATTTCTTAAGCTAAGAATGAATATGTAAATTTTCTCGCCACTGACTTGTTTCAAAATAATGGACATTACACTTACACTGCGGCAATCCAGTGTAAAATTGATTAATATTTGTTTTCAAAATGACATGCGATGATGTATGGATCCTTTTACAACTTAAATTAATACCTTAAAGAGATGAATAGCCTCTACAAAGGATGTTAAAGTTCAAACAGGCGCATTTGCATATTTATATTACAAGCAACTGATAATAATTGTCAAAACAGATTGTAATGTGGTTCGTTTTTCATTTTAATCTGGCTGTACGTGAGTGGACGACCTCATTAACTTACGGCAACCAGTATTGTGCTATCATTCCCAGTTAAAGAGTCCTGCATTGAATTTATGAATTACAGGGACGGCTCTGTGGCAGCCAGTGGCATATGTTTCTTAAACGATTGGCCATTCATTGCCACATATGTTTTATGCCAAAAGTAAGATGCGTTGCTGGTTTTGTGAGATTCCCGCCAGCTTCAATATGAATACACCCTAGAAGTCGGGCAGCGTTAACAAATAATGTAAAATGTTAAATCTAAAAAGGCATGTGTAGTTTTGCCTTTTTAATTTTTACTGACAATGCTATGACTTGTCCAATTGAAGACTCGCTTTATTGTTTATATTCTTGAAGAATTCATACATAGTGACTGTGTCTGTCAGTTAAGTAGTCCACCTCCATTACCCCAGAGGGAGGTCGCTGTGGTTATACGGCTCCTAGACAGAGCTATGTGTGCAATGGGTGCTATAGATGTACAATATGCCCAAAAGTTGGAACTAATATTTCCGATATGCAACACCATAGAGTACATGTTTTTATACTAAACTGTTTACATCGAATATCGTTTAATGACGTTTAAACATTTATTTTTTTATTCATTATTCATCGCTGGGTGGTGGGGTGGATGACGTTTGTTTTTGCTGTGCTGTAGTGGCTGTTTTTCTGCGTTTTGCTGTATTGTGTTTTAGTGCTGTATTTAGTGTTACTATGTTGCTCTGCAATAGCTTGCATTTTCGGGTTGTTTGTTCTCTGTTGCTCTGTTTTGGGGTTGCTATGCTGCATTATAGTGTTGCATTTATGTTGTTGTTTTGTTGTAACTGCTATTTTCCACGTTGTGTTGTTGAACTATAGTACATTGTTTATGTTGTTGTGGAATGGTATTGTGTTGTGTTATATTTTGTGTTGTTTTGTGGCATGTCATGGTAGTTTTGTATTGTTATTGTTCTGTATTCTATAGTTGTGACTATAGAATGCAAACACAAATATGTGTGTCGCTATATATATATATATATATATATTACACCACCAATAAGTGAAAACAGAAGAGTGTCTTCAAGTGGGACAACGAATATAGTCAACAGTACTGTGATTAATATATCTGAGAGATAAATAACTGCAACAGAATTAATTGTATTATGTTATGGCCTTTCATTTTGAACCCAGAGAAATGTGACTTTGTTTTTTTATTTTTTCCCTTTTTTTTAAATATATTTTTTATTTAAACCATTGCACAATTTACACAGTTCATTATAGATTCTACAATCATCCATTGTATTCAATTATCGTATTACATCATACATAATGGAAAGTAAAGAAGAGAAAAAAGAAAGAAAAAAAGAAAAAAAAAGAAAAAGCAGTTTAGATTTCATTAAGCACCTTATCAGCATCAACTCAGGTTATTTGCTTATTTCATTTGCCGTGTCATAAGCTGTTCAAGTCTCACAAATCCATTCCTTCCTTCCATCTTATTATGGGATCCCATATCCTTAACCCCAAGCTTCTCCCTTTCCTACCTTTCCGGGCGTATATGTTCTTTTCCAAGTTATAGGTTGATAACAAGTTCGACAGCCAAACTTGCATTCCTGGGGGGTTTTTATCTAGCCAAGCCCTAGCTAGACATAACCTAAAAACCGCCATTGCAACAAAGATGAATTCTCTCTGCATAACATTAGTATCTGTAGCTATCCCGAGGAGTATTTCTGGAGGTTTTAAAGTAATCTGGATATTAAGAGTGGCATCCAGAAACTGCTCTATATCCTTTATGACTGTCTTTATCTGTGGGCATAGTGCAAATAGATGTATTAAATCTGCATCGGGGAGGAACATCTTGGGCATGTGGTGCCTGTAGTACCCCCCCATTTTGCTATTTTTGCAGGGGTAAAGTAGAGCGAATAAAGCGTTTTATACTGCTGCGATTGCAGCGGAGCTGAGCACTGGAGAGTTCGCCCTAAGTCCAGCGACTCCTTAAACCAGCAGGGTTCCCCTTCTAGCCTCACTGCCCACTTTTCGCCATGTTTATCCATGTCATCTGGTTTACTTGCTACCAGCTCTGCATAGAAGCACCGTATTGAACAGTCTCCCCCCAATCTTATTTTCTCCAGGATTTCTACTTTAGCAAACCCTATGCTTCCACCTTGCTTATTCCCAAGAAAACTTCTTAACTGAAAAAATTTAAAAAGGTCCCTCCTATCTAACCCAAATTTGGTCATTAGCTCCGTGAATTGAAGCATCCCTTCCTTATTCCTCACATCTCCAAGCTGGACTATCCCCTTTTCCACCCAGCCTGCCATTGTAATATCGCCGAAGATCTGCCTTGGGAGAGAGATGTTTTTATATAGTCTCGTATACCAGTTGTATCGGCCCAACCCAAGTTTTTTCATCACTGCAATCCAAACCTTAGTAGCAGCTTGTACTGTCTTAAACCTAGTTCTTTTAAAATACGCAAAATCAATACATTTGAGGAAGGAGTTCTCTACCTCCTGTCCCAGCACAGTAGAGTATATCCTGGATGAGTCATTCATTGTTCTAGCGTCTACACCTCCCCCCCCTATCAGTCCCCGCATATATTGGAGTGCAGATGCCCAATAGTATAATCTAAAATCGGGCACCCCCCACCCCCCCTTTTCTCTGGGAAGGGACATAAAGCGGTATGCCCTTCGGGTCTTGCCATGGGCCCAAACAAATCTATTCAGAATTTTTTCCAGATCATTAAACCATTTTAGCTCAAAAAATAAAGGTATTGTCCTAAACAAATACAGAAATTTCGGTAAAATTAACATTTTTATAACGTTAGTACAGCCTACTAATGACAGGTGCAAATTATTCATACGTACTAAATCGGACTTGACTTTTAACATAAGTGGCGCGAGATTGTTCTGTACCAACTCATCCAAATTAGATGTGATTGCAACCCCCAAGTATATAGCAGAATCTACAACTCTTTGATCATTACATATACTGTGTTGATTGCATACAATTTGGGTTTTGGAGCTGTTCAGGCTATAACCAGATATTTGCCCGAATCTTTGAGCTTCAGCCTCAATTTCCACTAAGGCCATACTAGGATTAGGAGTCAAGATAGCAATGTCATCCGCGTAAGCTAGCGTCTTTATTACGCATCCATTCAACCTTACTGGGGGGATTCTTATATTGCTTTCAATTTTCCTTATCAAAGGATCTAGGTAAAGAGCAAATAATAATGGTGATGCCGGGCAGCCCTGTCTAGTCCCTCTCCCAATCGTAACCGCTAGTGATTTGCCTCTATTTACTCTAATCCTTGCTGTAGGGTTTTTATAAAGTGTCTTCGTCGCCATTACAAAACTATTTCCAAATCCATTCCATTTTAATATTTTCCATAAATATTCCCAGGACACTCTATCGAAAGCCTTTTCGGCGTCTAAAAATAGTGCTGCAAGAGGGTCCCCCATGCCATTTGCTGCATCAAATGCTGTAATAACTTGTCTGGTGTGTTGCGTTGTGCCTTTGCCGGGAATAAAACCATGCTGAGTATGACTTACCAGCCCCTCTATTACTCCCGCCAGTCTTGTCGCTACCATCTTAGAGTATATCTTCGCATCAGCATTCAACAATGTGATAGGTCTGTATGATCCTGGGAGTGTTGGAATTTTCCCTTTTTTTAAAATGACAATAATATCTGCTTCCCCCCATGTCTCAGGTACTTTATCCCCTTTCTGTGCCTCCATCATGACATTGAACATTTCCAAACCCACTGTTTGATAAAAAACCTTGTAGAACTCCACCGGGATCTGATCCGGCCCGGCAGCTTTACCGGCCGGGAGCATGCTTGTAGCCATGATAAATTCCTCTAGGGCAAAGGGGGAATCCAAGCTGTCTCTCTCATCTACCGTCAGAGCGGGATCGACATTCTCCCTTAAATAATTTTCCATCTCACCCACCGTTCCCGTGCTATCACTGGTATATAATTTTTCATAAAACTGCCTAAATACCTCTCTCACTCTATCTGCTTCCGTTACTAAAGTTCCGTTCTCATTCATAATCTCGACAATATCCGATGCAGCTAGTCTCTGTCTGGTACGTACTGCCAAAAGATGGCCTATCTTCTCGCTCAGCTCATACGCATCCTCTCTTTTAGACAGGTAGTTCTCTGCTGCTTTTTTAGAGATACTTTCCGTCACCTCTGCCCTGAGTGCCACTATTTTAAGCAGATGATCTTCTATTGGTGCCCTATTTCTTAAAGCCTGCGCCAAGTCCTCCTCCACCCTTATCAATTTTTGAACCACTTCGCTAATTTTGAGTCTTGTTCTTTTCTGTGCTGAAAACACATAAGACATTGTTTCTCCCCGTACTCCTGCCTTAAAGGCATCCCAGACTACTCCCACTGGGGCTGAATCTTTATTAATTTCCCAGTATGATCTAATCCATCCTGTCATATGGCCCCTATAGCCTTCATCTTTCAGCAGAGCTCTGTCAAAAGTCCACTGTCTATCTTTTGTTTGTGCCTGACCCAGATTAATCGTTAAAACCAAGGGACTGTGGTCTGAAACAATTCGAGGCTGTTTCTCTATCTGTACCTCTGATAACAGGGAGTGTGAGATCAGAAAGTAATCCAGCCTAACAAGTACTTTATGTGGGGCCGAATAAAATGTACTGCTATCGATACTTGGTTTTATTTTTATCGATGGGTCTACTAAAGAGTTATTTACTACCATAGCTGATAATGCCCTATGGGTTCTCTTTTTTCTTCCTGTATAAGTGGCCCCAATTTGACCAAATGAACTAGTAGGATCATGAATATTAAGATCTCCATAGCATATAATTGGCTCAGGCCACAGTGCCAGCTCTGTATCTAAGAACTGAAAAAGGTCTGGGTCATCTTCCGTAGACCCATACAGAGAGACTATGGTGCATTTTTCCCCCTTAAATTTTATTTCTATTATAACCCATCTCCCCCACTTATCTTCTGCCTTCCTTATTACTACCACATCAGAGGGTCTTCCTAATACCGCCACTCCTCTGTGTTTTGTCTCTTGCGTAGTATTTGCCAATACCGAGAACCCTAGCTGACTCATTATATAGCTCTTGGAAGCTTCAACATGCGTTTCTTGGAGGCAGACCAAATCCAGCTTGAGTGTCCTAAGTAGTGCCGCCACCTTTAATCTTTTCCCCAGATCATTCAGGCCGCACACATTAATAGTAGCTATCCTACAGGTCATTTACCTAAATCGTTTATTTTACCCAACTCCATAACCCATTCCGTGTCAGGCATTTTATTCCCATAGAAAACCTGATATGTATCGTGAGGTCTCATCCTTTCTATTGTTGAATACCAATAATAGTCCTTTACTTGTGATCTGAAATGTGCTTTTTTGTGCTGTTTCTTCCATAGTTTCGCTCTTTTTTTTTGTTTTTTTAACCCTCCCTACCCCCCCCTCTCCCCCTACTCCCGCCCTCCCCTGGCTCTGAACCCCTCCCCCTCCCCCCCTTTACAGGCAAATAGGTCCGGCAGACCTATGTGTAGCCACTTTTGAGTTGCGTCAGTCGCTACCCCCCTCAGCCTATTGACTCATAGGCTGCCAACCTTCCTGAAGCACCTTTGGATCAGACGGACTCTCATACTCGATCGATCATTCATCCTTCATTCTTGCGTTATATACCTTATATACAATACAATACTTGTAAACCATCCTCAATGATACTTATTGCATTTATCCCCCTTTCTTGCTTTTCAGCTCCTCAATAAACTGCTGCACTTTAATTTCTGAGTTAAACATACTTATTCTGCCTTTTGTCACTACTTTCAGCCTAGCGGGGAAGAGGAGATACGCTTCTGACCCTAGTGCCTGTAGCGGTGTGATCAGCTGTCTCAGCCTCCATCTTCTCTCTACTGTGGCATGGCAGAAGTCGGGCCTAGCAAAGAATGAGGACCCCTCAAAAACTCTTTTAGAATCTGGTCTGGCCTTAGCTATGATCTCCTCTCTCAGCAAGAAGTTCCCCACGTTTACCAAAATCGCTCTGGGGTAGGAGCCCTGACTATTCTGGCTATTCTTCCCCGCTCCTTGCTTTAGTGTGAAAGGATATCTGTGTGCCCGCTGAATCTCTTTCTCCCAGTCCCATTCCGACTCTGGGAAGGCCCCCTTCAGTAAGTTCACTACAAATCGCCTCGTATCTTGCCCTTCAATCCCCTCTGCCACACCCAAAAGTCTAACGTTATTTCTTCGCTGTCGATTTTCAAAATCTTCCAGCTTCCATTGGAAGTCTTCTGATCGCTTTTCCTGATCTGTTTTAAAGGTCTTAAAGTCCCCCATGTCGTCTTCCAGTTTGCCTGTCCGTTCTTCAGCTTCCGTAACTCTTTCCGCTAGTTCATCGTATAGTTTGTTCATTTTCCTCATTGTATTCTGAATTTTTTTAGCGTCTTGCCTTGCTCTCCGGCTTTCCGCTCTCGCCTCCGACTGCATTTGTTTAAGGGTGTTAAAAAGAAGCTCTACGGGGATCTGTTGCGCTGTCCCCTCAGGGTTTACAGGTGGGTTTACAGGATTATTGCCATCCTCTTCCTGATATGCCTGAGAGGTCGCTGAGTAGTCCCATACTAATTTCCTTTGCACTCCCTCAAAGCCCTCTGTTAACTGTCTCGAAAGCCTTAGTGATTTCCTTTTCCTTTTCTGGGTGGTGTTTCTGTCTGAGCCGGAGTCAGAACCCGAGCCCGAGCCAACGCCAGACCCGGAGACTGAGAGCTCCTGTGAGCCTCTATCGCTTGTCAGCTCTATCTCAGATTCCTCGTTCAGGGAGTAAAAGAAGTCCCCTTCTGCAGAGCCTGCTTCTGCCATCCCTTCTTTACTTGCAAGGCTAAGGGCACTCCCCCAAGTCTTGGAGGGCTCTCCCCCTCCCATTGTTAATAGCATCTCTTGCTCAACCAGCATGAGGGCTCCCAACATATCCGCTTTCCCAGGCTCAAAAACGCTCTGTACCATGCTCTTTCCAATATTGGCACTACAGTCGGAAATTAGGGCAGAGTTAATGATTTTACCTCCTGGTGTTGTTTCCTGTGCCTTTTGCGCTGGTGAGCCAGCAGTAGGTATGGCCACGGACTGCTCCGGCCGCAGCTCTCTCCTCTGGTCGGAGCTGCAATGTTGCCTAGCAACCACGGCCTCAGCGTTCACTGCGTCCTCGAGGACGCCTTGGCGGAGATCCCTCACATCGCCCCCGCCGCTCATGCCGTCTCCAGGGTTGCCGGTGTCCTGCATACCATTGAAGTCCTTGGTGCCTCTGCTGCCAGAATACTCCTCCGCAGATCGCAACGGTAATTTCGATGTAAAGGCCTCTGCTACGGAGGGCTGTCTTGATGCTGCCTCTTTGCCTTTCTGCTTTTCGTCATTCTTTCCCGCTCTGCCTGCCATCACTGCGCGCGTACTCACAGCGCTTCCTTGACCCGGCTTGGGTCTCTGCTCCGTCTTGTGTTCCGCTTTCTTTTTTACCGCGGGTGGTATTCCTGGCTTCATGATGGCACCGGGATTACGAGGGGGCCTGTTTAAATCGTCAGTATCCCCGAGTACTCCTGGCAGGGCCTTTTCCTTTTCTCTCTCCTGCCTCGGTGTTCTCGCTGGCATTTTGACAACTTGTGCCTGCGATCTCTTTTTAAAACTGGTCGAGCTCATCAGAGTTTTGACGCTTCTCTTCAGCCAGGCAACACCTTGATGACATCTGTGAAGATAGACTGCCCTCGTACTGGATAGACTGTGTGCCCTGGATAAACAGCCTATGCTGAGCAGCTTAACACTGATCCATAGTGCCCATTCATGCGCCATTCAGGGTGATCGGCATCTTAGTCATGCTTTTAAAAAAACTCCAGGGCTGAGGAGGGCAGAGGTGCGACTGCTTACAGCAACCCAGCGTCGGCCATCTTGCCTCGTCTATGATCACCACTGTCCGTTTTTCAATTGAGTATAACCTCGAGAAATGTGACTTTGTGAAAACTAGTATGGATGGGTTTAAGCTGGTAAAACACTTAAAGCTTCAGAAAGCCTTCAAATTGGGGATGAAACCTAAAGAGAAAAAACCTGGGACTACTAATAAACATTTCATGATAAATGATCTAAATGTAGGAGATACTGATTTGACCTCTTTGCATGAGCTCCAACAGGGTGAGGATGTGGAACTCTAAAGATGTGGAACAAATATTGGATGAATTGGACATTGTGCATAATCTGAACATTGGAAGTCGTTTTAAGCCTAAATCCAAGTTAATTCCTCTGCTCACTTCTCATATGATTGATGTTTTCCAGGAATGTGTAGTGTTTGACCTAAAATATATGAGATCTAAAAATAGGAGGATCAGGAGAAATGTTACATGGTGCCAGCGTAAAGACATTGAGTCCCTTGCCAATGACAAAAGGGTGGTGATTCGCCCTGCTGACAAAGTAGGCAATATAGTGATCATGCCCACTGAAATGAACTTATCAGAAGCTCATAGGCAACACAATGACAGGAATTGTTAGGAAGTTATCAATCAGGTCGAATATAAAAGTGTAATTGTGAAATTGGGATCTTCTTGGAATGTGGAAAGATAAGGGCATGATTGAATTTGAAGAGTACCAGTATCTGAATAATGGGCACCCTAAATTACCAGTTTCATTCTTGTTACCTAAAGTTCACAAGTCTCAAGAAAACCCTCTAGGCATGCCAATAGTGTACTCTAGGATCAATATCTTGGAAACCAACACACGCTGTACTGATTTTTCTCTAAGACTTTGGGTCTCATTTTGCCTCCCACATTGAGTATACCAAGGATTTCCTTAAAAGGATTGAAGGTATCATTGGAAAAAGAAGAAGATAAATTCCCTTCAGTAACCAAATAAAATAATTCTTCAACTAATCATCTCTAATATACCACAAACCATTCATGTCAATCATACAAAAAACCCATATATCTATGTTTGCAATGCCACAAGACAATCACTGACCAATAATGGAATGACAACTATATTTTATTTAAAAAAATGCTGGAACTAATAAAAATGTGTTCATTGAGCAGAATTCATAAATCTTCATATTATATAAAACACATATATCACTATACAATTGTATGTGTTACATAGACAGCATAAGAATTATTCAAGCGGGAGATCAAAAACAAATATTATATCACATATATAAATCCTACAAATAGTACATACACTATATCCATGTATTAAAAACAATTAAAAGTGTAAATTCTAAAAGAAAGATTAAACAAAAGAAGGAGAGAGAGAGAGAGAGACAGACATTAATTGTAACAGTACACTTATTAGTGGTTCGTGGCCTAATCCGGGTAAAAAAAACTCTCAAGTGTCAGACATGTATGTAGTCCAAGTGTTTTTATCACAATGACTGCCCGGTACACTGGATTTAGTTTATCCCAAGCGTTGACGCGTTTTGGTGGTGTTCGCAGAGGAATGGCCACCTTTATCAAGACTAGTATATTGTGCCTCTCCTTTTAGAATCTTCAAACAAATACCTATGTATAGTTCAGTTCAGAAAACTTTATTCGGATAACTTGGTATCCATAAAAGCACAGCAATGTAACAAGTTAAATAACAGATGGAGAGTAATAATAAAGTCCAATAGCAATAAGCGGTTTAGAATCATGGAAAATACCAGTTCATACATTAGCCTATACAAAGTATTCATACATAAATATAAGGGCTCAGGGGTTAGACATCATCTTGCGTTCTCGAATGGCAATTCTCAAAAACGTGACTGTGGGGAAAACCAGCTCTTCGTCGGCCAGAGTGAGAAACCACAAATAAGCATCATCCAGGCTAATAGGCTTATTCTTTAAAAAAAATTGATTTAGAAGCCACTTAGTGTACTTTAAGTAGTATTTACAAAGGAACAAAAAGTGTAAAGTAGATTGGCCCCTCACACCATCACATGGATAGGGTACATGGTAAAGTTTAGAATGGTAACCAAGAGGAAAATACCTATGTATAAATAAACACTTACTTGCTATACACATAGTACTAAAGTTATCAGTTCCTTAATTTCTCTCAGTGTTAGGAACTCCCACAATGAAGATACACAAAGATACCGTGTATTATAACACCACCAAAGCAGTGTGTAGTGGAACTAACAAATATAAATGGTGCAGACACCAAATCACCAAAATGTGATCGCTTTCATACATATTTGCCTGTTCTTGACACCTCATACAGCCATTGTGTTCCCCACACTGTTCAATTTTAAATGACCCAATTCTACGTTGGACCCCTTTCACTACAAGGACCATTCACGGCTGTAGGATACTTGCCATAGTTACCTGGGTGAGTTGCAATCTTGATATACAAAATAGAATACTGTTAGTGAGCTGGTATATATGTATGAATGAATGGGCTTAAGGTAGAATTGGGTCGGTTAAAATTGAACATGTCATTGTGATGTCACTGACCATGTCATGAGTGATGTAATATGTGACGTCATCAGCAGTGCATTGCAGGCGCGCAAGTTATAGTGAGTCCAACTAACTATAACTGGAATTTCAATGGTTTTATGTCAGTAAAATTTCCAGCTAACTATAACTGGTGTGAAACCTATGGTTTTTTCAGTGAATTTAATAGGTTTTTTAAATGCTAATTCCTAACTATAACTGGTGTGAAACCTATGGTTTTTTCAGTGAATTTCATAGGTTTTGTAAATGCTAATTCCTAACTATATATAGGTCCTCAAGCCTATGTTTTTTTCAGTGAATATCAAAGGTTTTTTAATAGCAAATTTCTATAGCTATGAATTTTTTTTTTTTATAATGAATCCTATATTGTATATTTATGTAATACTATTTTTTTATGTATATTGTTCATGTTTATTTATTTAATTTATTTTTTTTGCCCTGGAGCGCTCCCGGTGCGCGTACCGGTGAGCGCACCGGTAAGCGCAGTCTTGCGGCGCGCCCCGGTGCGCGTACCGGTGAGCGTCCCGTTAGCGCTATTGCCGCGCACGAAAACATCATCGTGACGTATCGCTTAGCCGCGAGATGCGTCTTATGAGGCACGGCGTAAGCGCACCCGGAAGCGCCCGAGCGCATACGATCGCGCTACGTAAACGCCCCCGGGCGCGCACCCGGGCGCGCCCCGGGGCGCATAGAGTAAGCGCGTCGGGTCATGTGACCTGAAAATAACACTTTTCATTGGTTCAGAGCAGTTTTTTTTCCAAATGATGAAAGCCCCCACCTTTTTTCCTCATTGTTACTTTGTACTTTGACTGAGGAAGACCTGTTTACAGACCTGAGAAATGGCTACAGTAGCAGCAGCAGCAGGAGCATCTCAACCACCACCACCACAAGGACCACCACAACACCACAGTGGTGGTGAAGAAGAAGAAGAGGAGGAGGAGGAGGAGGAGGAGAAGAGGCGGTTCCTGCCTGAAGACAATACCCCCTATAAACCTAGGGAGCACTTTGTGTGGGAGTTTTTTAAAATCCCATGGGGACACAAGAAAGTCAACGCTCCCAAAGTGACATGTCTCATCTGTGGCACTGTACTTTCCAGGGGGAACCCTGCCAAAAAATATTCATTTGGGAACCATACAATGATGCGCCATATGCAACGCCGGCACCCAAACAACTATTCTGCGGCAGAGGTCAGAGAACTAATAAGAAACCCTCCCCAATCTTCCCCCAGCACCTCCAAAAGCAAACAACCCACTCCATCGGGTCCAGAGACAAGGGAGATGGTCCCAAATATCCAACCCCAGTTTGGAGATTACAAAATAGTTTGTATATTTTGCGGGACTACAATTTCCTATGGGGAGCAAAGTATAAAACTAATCAACCGTGCTGGAGACAACCACAACTGCAGAAAGAAACCTTAATTTTTTCCTGATTTTTTTTGCTCCAGTTGAGCCGTTTACAATTCCCTGCTTTTTGTTTGTCCCCATAAAAATTACAAAAAAAATATAAAATTGTTCATAAAAGCCAAAAAAAGTAAAAAAATTTCAAAAAAACAATAAAAAAAATATAAAACAACAAAAAGAATAAAAAAACAGTTCTTTTTAGAAGTACCTCCAAGTTATAGAAAAAATGCTACATTTTTAAAAAACTCTGTCATTCTTTTTTCTCCAGGGTACGCTCCCCGGTACGCTCCCCGGTGCGCGTACCGGGCGCTCCCCCCGCGAGAATCGAAAAAAAAAAAATGTTTTGCCCCGCGGGGCCCTTTTATGGCCCCCACATCAAACCTAGGAGGTCAGGGGGGGTCTACCCTGCCCCCTTTTGGTCATTTCCCCCTTTGTTTTTGCCACCTCTTGTGTCTCGATCCTGCCGAGACACAAGATGGCGGCCGCTCCGGACTGTTTGGAATGTTGACAGACACCCGAGAGCCAATCAGCTTTCCGCTCGCGTACTCGCATAGCGCGCTTGTGCGCGCCCCGGTGCGCGTACCGGGGCGCACTTATAGATATATATATTTTTTTACACCTAAATTACTCAAAATCCACTGGAGCACATATCTTGAGACATAGGAAAGGCACATCAAGCTACCAGTCCCTACAATTTTGCCAAGTTTGGTGGAAATCCATTCAGCCTTTCGGGCTAAAAGTGAGTCCAACCGCCCTATGGAAATTAACATGGGGAAAACACGTTTTGGGACCCCCCTTTTATCTCGGCCCCGCTTGACGAATCCCCCCCAAACTTTCAGGGAAGGAGCGGAGCGGAGCAGGCCATTTTCTTGGAGAAATTCAGCCAATTCCGTCCATCAACGCCAAAGTTATTCCCAATAGAACGTTTCGGATTTCCTATGGAAACTAGGTCCTAACTATAACTACCTACTGGCGACCGCCAGTAGGTAATATATATTCACTGAAAAAAACATAGATTTCAGACATGTTATAGTTAGGAATTAGCATTTAAAAAACCTTAGAAATTCACTGAAAAAACATAGATTTTAGGGGTGTTATAGTTAGCTGGACATTTCACTTGTACAAAATCATTGAAATTCCTCCGTTATAGTTAGTTGTACTAACTATAACTCGCGTGCCCGCAATCCACTGCTGATGATGTCACACATTATATGAATCATGACTTGATCAGTGACATCACTGATGACATCACTGATGACATCTCAAATGACATCACTGATGACATCACTGATGACATCATCCAGTGAATGTGGCTTGGTTTGATATTTAAATAAGTATGATATATATATATATATTCACTGAAAAAACCATAGGTTATAGACCATATATAGTTAGGAATTAGCATTTAAAAAACCTTATTTTACTCACACAAAACCATTGAAATTCCATATATAGTTAGTTGCACTAACTATATATCGCGCACCCGCAATCCACTGCTGATCATGTCACATATTACATCATTCATGACATGGTCAGTGACATCACTGATGACATCACTGATGACATCTCAAATGACATCACTGATGAGATCACTGATGACGTCATCCAGTGACTGTGTGTTTCTGTAAAGTTTAAATATGTTTTACATATTGAAGAATGAGTAGATGTATAAGTGTCTGGACGAAGGATTTAGTAGGTGCATGACTGAATGTATGAGTGAGTGATTAAATGTGTCTCACTGAGTGCATGGGTTAGTGACTAAACTGTCTTAATTTGTGCATCATTATGTCTGTTGTTCTGTAAACTGCTGCATGTGTTGATCATTAGCTATACGAGAGGCTATATGTGTTATTAATTGGTTGCCCAAGTATTTCTATGGCAGATTGAGTTTGTGTGGGGGTGGCTGGAAGGTGTGTGACTCTATGCATAGATGTGTGAGCAGTTTATTCACTAGGTGTATGAGTTCAAGAGTGCATGTGGAAACAGCTACATGGGCAGTTGACTGTGTGCATGAGTGTATTGATGAGTGAATGGATATCTCAATGCTACATGTCATAGTAAGTACATATGTAAAACACAGTACATGTGAGAGTTGGCATATATAAATAACTGTGCATGAGAGCCACTGAATGAGTGAGTGGTTGTATCGATCATTGTGAACTTGTATCAGGGATTGTATAAGAGAGTAAATATGTGTTAGTATATGTTTCAATAAGTAAGGTGTGTTTAACTGTATAGTTGAAGAAATGGAGGTGAGATTGTTTCTTTGCATGACTGACTGGGTGTGTGAGTAACTCCATGGATGAGTGGCAGTGTGTGAGTGTCTGTATACACTGAGTGTATCTAAGGTTATATTAGAGTCTGAAGAGGTTTATCGTATTAGCACAAGAATGATGTCAAATGAGATGTCATCAGTGATGTCATCAGTGATGTCATTTGAGATGTCATCAGTGATGTCATCAGTGATGTCACTGACCATGTCATGAATGATGTAATATGTGACATGATCAGCAGTGGATTGCGGGTGCGCGATATATAGTTAGTGCAACTAACTATATATGGAATTTCAATGGTTTTGTGTGAGTAAAATAAGGTTTTTTAAATGCTAATTCCTAACTATATATGGTCTATAACCTATGTTTTTTTCAGTGAATTTTCAAGGTTTTGTAAATGCTAATTCCTAACTATATATGGTCTATAACCTATGGTTTTTTCAGTGAATTTCAATGGTTTTTTAATAGCAAATATCATAAGCTGTCGAATGTCAAGTACGTGGTAAGTGAAAACATTTTCGTGTTTATGCACACTGATCTGCTTTGAATGGTGCCCCCCCCCTCATTTCTATTAGGAGTACTCTCTCTTTGCAGATAGTGAAAGGTAGTTAACGCAGGCCTTTGCCCTCGTTGTAATCCGTCGTGCCTGCTTCTCTCTCCATTTGATTGATTGTTATCCAAGTATTTACTGTTTTAGAATTAGTTCTCTTTGGTTCATTCTCTATTTACAAACAAACACAGAGTCGCAATACTCTGTTTAGTCTTTGCAGATAACGAAAAATCGTGTAAAAAAAAAGAAAAGGAATCGAGCAAAATCAGTAGGCCACTAATGGGATCTCTTTTTGACCTCGCTAAAATAGAAACATTAGGAACAACCCCTCATGACAAATACAAAACTAGTGAGATGAACTGAACTCCACACAATGATGGCTGCAAAACAGCTCGGCTCCGCCACCCACCCCGCCCAAAATAACGATAAAGAGCGGCTGCCATGATTGGTTGCGGAATGGCCACAACGGAGCTACGAAATGGTGGTGCTCTCATGCTAACCCCAGCTTCAGTCTGAAATATCCAGAAACACTGTAGACTACCAATTCGATCAGTTCCGGTAGCGCCCCAATGTAACCCGGTAGAGAAGAACTAGCCCTCCCCTCTTTGACTGATGGTTCTTGTTGCCTGTCCCTTCTGTTGTCATTTAACAGAACTATTTAGCCTGCTGAAAGGGGTTGTGTTTCGACCGCTGGTTGGTGGAGACATTTTGACTATATTCTGGACCTGCGTTGTCGCGTAATGCGTCATATGACGCGCCGCGTTAGCGCATCCGGAAGTCATCCGGGGCGCGCAGCGCGTAACGTAAGCATAACAAGTCATGTGACTTGTTAATAAAACTTTTCATTGGTTCATTTTACTTTTCTTATTCTAATGATGAAAGCCTTGGTCATATCACCTAAAAATTACGCTTTTAATTACTTCCGAACATTATTTTTTCTTAAATATATGTTATAATGTTCCAGGCTAATGTACTTTCCCGGAAATTTTACAACTGTCCTGCAAGTAAAATATATTCTTTTTTCGAGAAAAAGAGCGTTTCTTCGTCCCATGACGGAGCCGTTGAGCAAAAGAGGGTCGACCTGCTGTCTTAGTCGCCGATACGCCTGAATATGAGATTCTTATCGATCACTTTATGTTGCAGGAATAGAAAACACAACAGCCCTTGACCATTTATCTTTACTGCGTTCCTTCGTATTATACCTTTTACCCTTCATGTAATTGGTCTGCTTTATTTCACTTGCCTTTTAATGATTCTAAAACAGTGACTATTATTAAAAACTTTACCAATGTATATACTACTACCATGTTTTCTTTTAAAAACCTTTATTGTGAAAATTTCATTATACAAATACGAGCCTATAACCACGTGGGCCTGCCACGGAGCAAACTGTAATCGTATATGATGAATAGACATTTACACTGTAGAGGAACGTAACGGGCGGGCCATTAGGTTGCAAGAACTAAGGTGTCTAACAGTTACGGAATCGGTGGACGTACATTTTATAATTAAAATACGACAGGGCCAGTTACAATAAAATTATCTAGATATACATTTGCGGGCAAGTACCATGGGTGACGTTAATTCGAATTTTCAACAGTACAGTAATCAATAACACATCAGAACTTAATATCAATAGGGATGTCGAAATATTCAATCAATTCTCGTCCCCGCCCGCCATGTGCTTCAAAACTGCATACGTATCTCGTGATTTCAAGGTTCTGCAACCAGTACACAACAAGGAGTTACGAGTCCCATTTATTCCGGCGCCATTTTGGGCGAGGACGGGCAGGTCCAGGATATAGTCAAAATGTCTCTACCAACCATCGACTATGATGATGTTCATATGCTGTATTTATTAGAGTAACACTCATCTGTCCACATGAAATTAATTTACCACAATCTAAACATGTCATTTTAATCTTTCCAAAGTTCTTCTAAATATTTGGGACCGTTTCCCTTGCCTCTGAAGCTCTCAGTGCCACTTCTTTGATGAATGTACTAGCAGGTCAGGGGTTCTCCTCCAAATCTCTCTTTTATGCAGCACTATAATTAATTGGTGCCACCTCTCCATATGACGATGCATGGTATAGTTACCACAACTATATTTTTTTTCAGATCCTCTGGAGAGTTCATCGTGGCAGATGAAGCGTGTAACGTACCGGGCATTTACCTTTTTTTGCATGTACAGGAAAGGAAAAAAAAATCGAGCGTCCGAGTTCTAAGGTGTCCCAGGGCCATTTTAGTGGACCAGGCCCAAATCCAAAGAACAGGCCGCCATTTTGAGAGTCCTCTTGCAGCCGCCTGTCGCTGTAGCATCAAGAGCAGCCGAAACTCAGCTGAATGGCAACTGAAACGGTAAATGGGCGCCCCACTACATTTCAGCATTGTAGGATGACCACACCAGTACAGCAACTTGCTAGACATCACCTCGGTGCCATCCGGATCTCGGCGCCCCACTGCAGATGAAGTGCCTCTCAACTATGAAACCACCACGGTGACATCCGGATCTTGGCGCGTTGTGCTGCCTTCGGCCTATTCGCACATCGGTCCGCTACTGACGCCATCTCACAGGCTAATGGGGTGACCCACGCCGAGTTTCAGCATTGTAGGATGACCACACCAACTTGCTAGACATCACCTAGTGGTATCTTCCATACAGAAAATATTGTTACGCTGCCTTTGGCCCCATTCGCACATCAGTCCGCAACTTAGACATCACCTCGGTGCCATCCGGATCTTGGCATCTCAGCGCCTTGTGGTGTCAGTCAGAAAATATTGTTGCGCTGCCTTTGGCCCCATTCGCACATCAGTCCGCTACTGACACCATCTCACAGGCCAATAGGGCGCCCCACGCCGACTTTTACCATTGTACGATGGCCACACCAGTGGCACAACTTGCTAGACATCACCTCGGTGCCATCCGAATCTTGGCATCTCAACGCCTAGTGGTATCTTCCATACAGAAAATCTTGTTACGCTACCTTTGGCCCCATTCGCACATCGGTCCGCAACTTAGACATCACCTCGGTGCCATCCGGATCTTGGCATCTCAGCGCCTTGTGGTGTATTCTCTTCAGAAAATATTGTTGAGCTGCCTTTGGCCCCATTCGCACATCGGTCCGCAACTTAGACATCACCTCGGTGCCATCCGGATCTTGGCATCTCAGCGCCTTGTGGTGTCTTCTACTCCGAAAATATTGTAGAAAATATTGTTGCGCTGCCTTTGGCCCCATTCACACATCAGTCCGCTACTGACACCATCTCACAGGCCAACAGGGCGCCCCACGCCGACTTTTACCATTGTACGATGGCCACACCAGTGCCACAACTTGCTAGACACCACCTCGGTGCCATCCGGATCTTGGCATCTCAGCGCCTTGTGGTGTCTTCAAATCAGAAAATATTGTTGCGCTGCCTTTGGCCCCATTCGCACATCGGTCCGCTACTGACGCCATCTCACAGGCCAACGGGGCGCCCCACGCCGACTTTCAACATTGTAGGATGGCCACAGAAGTGCGACAACTTACTAGACACCACCTCGGTGCCATCCGGATCTTGGCGCGTTGTGCTGCCTTCGGCCTATTCGCACATCGGTCCGCTACTGACGCAAACTCACAGGCCAACGGGGCGCCCCACGCCGACTTTCAGCATTGTAGGATGGCCACACCAGTGCGGCAACTTGCTACACACCACCTCGGTGCCATCCGGATCTTGGCATCTCGTTGCCTAGTGGTGTCTTCTATTCCGAAAATATTGTTGCGCTGCCTTCGGCCCCATTCACACATCGGTCCGCTACTGACGCCATCTCACAGTCCAACGGGGCGCCCCACGCCGACTTTCAGCATTGTAGGATGGCCACACCAGTGCGGCAACTTACTAGACACCACCTCGGTGCCATCCGGATCTTGGCGCGTTGTGCTGCCTTCGGCCTATTCGCACATCGGTCCGCTACTGACGCAAACTCACAGGCCAACGGGGCGCCCCACGCCGACTTTCAGCATTGTTGGATGGCCACACCAGTGCGGCAACTTACTAGACACCACCTCGGTGCCATCCGGATCTTGGCGCGTTGTGCTGCCTTCGGCCTATTCGCACATCGGTCCGCTACTGACGCAAACTCACAGGCCAACGGGGCGCCCCACGCCGACTTTCAGCATTGTAGGATGGCCACACCAGTGCTGCAACTTGCTGGACACCACCTCGGTGCCATCCGGATCTTGGCGCGTTGTGTTGCCTTCGGCCTATTCGCACATCGGTCCGCTACTGACGCCGCCTCACGTGCCAACGTATTTTCTCCGCATTTTACACCCTATGCCGCATAACAGGTCATGTGACTTGTTTATAAAACTTTTCATTGGTTCATTTTACTTTTGGTTTCCTAATGATGGAAGGCTTGATCATGTGACCTAAAAACAACACTTTTCATTGGATGAAAACTTTTTTTTTTTCCCAAACGATGAAAGCCCCACCTTGTTTCTGGATGTTTCAGACTGAAGCTGGCGTCAGCATGAGAGCACCACCATCTCGTAGCTCAGTCGTGGTCATTCCGCGAGCAATCATGGCAGCCGCTCCCCACCAGAAGCCTGCAGGAGTCGGAGCCCCCAAAACTTTTGATGAATTCTCAAGGCGGAGGGGACGCTTTCGAGAATGGGGTCCAAGACCTAGCAGACAAGCGTCCGATTTCCAAGGTGTCCCAGGGCCATTTCAGTGGACCAGGCCCAAAAAGGAAACAGCCTGCCGCCATTTTGAGAGTCCTGTGACAGCCGCCTATCGCTGCACCGCAAGAGTGGGCGCAACTCAGCTGAATTGCGGCTTTTGACACAGTGGACCAAAAACGGACGGAATGGCAACTGAAACGGTAAAGGGGCGCCCGACTACAACAGATGACACTCCACCTGGAGAGGCCCGTTCACGCCGCCTCCCCCGGGGCGCCCCACGCCGTTATTCGGAGCAGCATTGTAGGATACCAAAACCAGTGCGGCAACTTACTGGACATCACCTTGGTGCCATCGTTCTGCTGCCTTGGAACTATTCGCGCAACAGTTTGCTACTGATGACCCACCCCCCGCGACGCCCCATGCCGTTATTTGCTGGGTGGCAACTTACTAGACATCACTTTCGTGTCATCTAGATTTCAGCGCGTTCTGCTGCCTTGGAACTATTCGCACAACAGTTTGCTACTGATGACCCACCCCCCGCGACGCCCCACGCCGGAAATCTGGACGTTGTGCTGCGTTGGGACTATTCGCACAGCCGACCGCTACTTCGTTGTTTTTCCCTAAAAATGTTTATATGTTATTACTATTTTTGTTTTCTTGTATATATTTATAAATTATTAAAGTTTTATAATCTTACTACTTTGTCGGAGTGCTATATATTTTTAATGTGACACATAATTGTAAAAACTTTGATGTACAAAGAGTCATCCCTGGAATCTTCCGCTTCAGGCTCGGTCCCCTCCCCAATCACAATACAGGATGGTTTTCAGATAATAGCAACGCTTCTGCTGTGACGGATCTCATCGAGTGTGGGCCTTGATCTACTATAACTCCTTTGAAGAGGGGTGATTCTTTACAGCTGTGGCCATAAACTACATCTGCAGGGCTAGCTGATACCCTAGGACCAGCCTGGACAATCGGACACAGAGGAAAAGGAGTGTCAGAGGGTGCGGTAGTGAATAGGGCGAAAGGGAGGTGTCGGGCGGGCACAGGGTGTGATTCTCAGGGAAGAGCAGCGCAGATGGGGGGAGGTTTATTACCCATGCATAAGACAGAGAGCGGGGGTGACCACTGCCTGGGGGAGATGCTTGCGAGGGTGGGGAGCCATGCTAAGGATCGACAGCGTGCACAGAGTGGGTCTGGTCAAGGCATCTAAAATGGCTGCCGTGCACGACAAAAGTGTGGCATTTGAAAAAAGACAAGATGGCGCAGACAATGTTTTTCAACACTTCCTGATTTCCTTCGAATCGAACGTTAACAGACGTTGGGGCATATTACCAAAGTTAAGCGATATTTATCCCTAACGATGCTTAGCAACGATTTTTTTACCGTCAGAAATTATCGCAGATAAACCTTGCTATTATCAAGGTTTATCGGAAATACGATAAAAAACGACCGCAATGCATTAATATCGCTGAAAACTCAGCGATATTCATGCATTACCGAGCTAATGCTCTTAGCCATGTTATCC
Organism: Lissotriton helveticus; assembly: GCF_964261635.1. Taxonomy (NCBI): domain Eukaryota; kingdom Metazoa; phylum Chordata; class Amphibia; order Caudata; family Salamandridae; genus Lissotriton; species Lissotriton helveticus. The sequence goes on from NC_136073.1 coordinate 404,100,775, forward strand.
ACCTCCCATTGGATAACATGGCTAAGAACTGCTCAGGGCAGGTGGTAGCTTTTGGAGATATTCGCGCTTATCTCGAATATTTCCAAAAGTTGATAATAGGAGATAGCGATGTTAGCGACTGTTTCCAGTCGCTAACATCTTGGCATGCCCACTTTGCATGTCATTAGTGATAAATATCACTCACATGCAAAGTGGGGCCCAAGATGGTCGCTATCTTCTACTAGCCGTCGCTAACTGGTGTTAGCAACAGCTAGGTAATACACATATAATTTTATCTCCGCGAAGCGGAGCGCTGTTACAGATATATATCTTGTTTCTGAACGTTAATTTCTCAAAATGCACTGAAGCACATATATTGAGACCTAGCAAAGGCACATCGGGCTACCAGTCCCTACAATTTTGCCAAGTTTCGTGCAAATCCATTCAGCTGTTCGATCCTACCGAGAGACAAGATGGCGGCCGCTACGGACTGTTTGGAATGTTTACAGACACCGGAGAGCCAATCAGCTTCGCTTCGCAAAGCTCCGTAACGCGAAAAGTACGCGAAGCGGTGCGCTGTTACAGATATATATCTTTTTTTGAATGTTAATTTCTCAAAATCCACTGGAGCACATATATTGAGATCTAGCAAAGGCACATCGGGCTACCAGTCCCTACAATTTTGCCAAGTTTCGTGCAAATCCATTCAGCTGTTCGATTATTATTATTTTTATTTTTTTTTGCCCCGCTGGGCCCTTTTAAAACCTCCACATCAAACCTAGGGGGTGAGCGACAATGTACTATGCCCCCTTATGGTCATTTGCCCCTTCGCTTTGGCCTCCTCTTGTCTCTCGATCCTACCGAGAGACAAGATGGCGGCCGCTACGGACTGTTTGGAATGTTGACAGACGCCGGAGAACCAATCAGCTTCGCTTCACAAAGCTCCGTTGCGCGAAAAGTACGCGTCCTGGGGCGCTGCCCGGTCCGCTGTTACAGATATATATCTTTTTTTAAACGTTAATTTCTCAAAATCCACTGGAGCACATATATTGAGACCTACAAAAGGCACATCGGGCTACCAGTCCCTACAATTTTGCCAAGTTTCGTGCAAATCCATTCAGCCGTTCGGGCTAAAAGTGAGGCCAACCGCCCTATGGAAATTAACATGGGAAAAACGCGTTTTGGGACCCCCCTTTTTTCTCGGCCCCCCCTTGACGAACCCCCCCAAAATTTTCAGGGGCTGCTCAGAAACAAAATGTGCCATTTTCCTGAAAATTTCAGCCAATTCCGTCCACAAACGCCAAAGTTATTAGACATAGAATTTTCAAAAATCCCTTAGGGAAAAAATCCTAACTATATATACCTACTGGCGACCGCCAGTAGGTAATATATATATATATATATATGAGCAGCTCTCTGTCAAACCTGTGTGTGCTCAACTTTCTTGTGTTGCAGGGAAGTATGGAGTTGTTATTTGGCGCGGCCGCAAGCGTCTTGTGAGCACCCACCCCACACGCAGTTTGGTGGATCTGTGTGGCAAACTTTGGACATTTCAAACGTGCTTTGAAAACGCCGAACCGCCGCTTACCCGTGATTGTGCCCTGCCATCAGTGTTTGGACTGCGACTACGCAGGGGGTCGCTGCTTACTGAGGTGGTGCCTACGGGTCGAGATCGGGATGCCAGCGGCGGGTTGAGGGTTCCGGAGAGCTACTCACCGCCACACTTGAGACCTTGACAGACATTGAAAAAGGGAGCAGACACAGCCCACTGAGGCTAGTACTGACGTTTCGTGCCTGCTCCTACACGGACTTGGATTCCCGAGTCCGTATCTTTCAGTGAACCTGCACGCCACGTTCCGACCAATAGCAGAGGGGCGTGTTGCTTTTAAAATGTGTGGATCAGCAGAATAATTGTTTTGTGACCGCATCTGAGGAAGTCTAATTTAACGACGAAACACGTCCTGCTGATGGCCATAATAAAGGAGCAGCTCTCTGTCAAACCTGTGTTTGCTCAACTTTCGTGTTTTGCAGGGAAGTATGGAGTTGATATATATATATATATATATATATATATATATATATATAAGAATCTGCATTGAAGACTGAGTCGATGTATAAGTATCTGGATGGAGGATTTTGTAGCACTGTAATTGAATGTCTCAGTGATTAATTTAAAGTGTCTCACTAAATATATGGGATAGTGATTAAACTGTATGAATATCTTTATCACTCTGTCTCTTGTTGTGTAAACTACTGCATACGTTGGTTACTAGCTATGTGAAACTCTATATTCATTTTTAATTAGTTAAGTGAGTATTTGTATGGGAGAGTGAATGTGTGTGTGGTTCGGTGGGAGTTGTGTGACCGTCCAAAGATGTGTAATGGGCAACACAATTTCAAACACATTGCAACATTGAGCTCAATGTGGATTTCTAGTTAAATGCAATTAGTTACTTTATGGATTACTTTTCTAACCACAGGACTGGATCCTAGATTCAGTCCTGGGACATCTCCTGTAAACAGTTGAGTAAAACCGTTTTGGTTACAGTAGCCATTTCTAAGGAATATTATTGTATTTTAAAAGTTGACACTTTTCACATAGAATCAACAATGTTATCCAATGGGAGGAAATTCCCTTACCAGGTAAGTAGTGTTATTGTTCCTTTTTCTTTCTCAGTGGTGGATCCTGGATCCAGCACTGGTGTATCTCCTGTAAACAGTTGAAAGAATGCGTTTAAGTCATACAGGCGATTTTTAAGGAATATTTGTAGTTTGTGAAAATCGACACTTCGAAACTTTTCTGGTGAAAACCAGACAATGGATCCCTATTCCAGGAAATACAAGTTACTGGTAAGTATGGTTAGAATTACTTTTCAGGGTCAGTGCTGGGTAAAAGATGCAAACTGGGTTCTCTCCTGATAACAGGTAAGTAAATCGGAATTCGTTGTTAGGATGATTTTAGGTGAATATTTTAAAGTTCCAAAACTTCACACTTAGAAGAATTTCCAAATGAAACCAGTCAATGTTAGCCTATGGAAGGAAATGTAAGTTACTGGTAAGTATGGTTAGAATTACTTTTCCGGATCTGTACTGGGCTCAAAGATGCAGCACTGAGGTCTCTCCTGATAACAGGTGAGTAAATCAGAATTCATAGTTCGACTAATTTTAGAGGAATATTTGTAAGTTTCAAAAATTGACAAAAACGTTTTCAGCAAAAAGCAGGCAATGATATCCTATTGAAGGAAATTCAAGCCACTAGTAAGTACGGTTAGAATTACTTTTCAGGATCTGTACTGGGCTCAATGATGCAGCACTGAGGTCTCTCCTGATAACAGGTGAGTAAATCGGAATTCGTAGTTCGGCTGAATTTAGAGGAATATTTGTAAGTTCCAAAACTCCACACTTAGAAGAATTTCCAAGTGAAACCAGTCAATTTTAGCCTATGGAAGGAAATTCAAGTTACTGGTAGGTATGGTTAGAATTACTTTTCAGGATCTGTACTGGGCTCAAAGATGCAGCACTAAGGTCTCTCCTGATAACAGGTGAGTAAAGAGGAATTCGTAGTTCAGCTGATTTTAGAGGAATATTTGCACAATGGTGAAGGAACGGGGTAGGGCCTGAGGTGACATGTCTGCAAACATGCCCTGTGGCACGTTTTAAGTTGGAGAATTAATTCCTCCTCAATCTCGAGGGTCTATAGGGGCCAACTAGCCCACCAGGTACCTCCAGTATGCGCCAGAGAGCTGTGTTGCATAGAGTTGTTCAGAGGCCACGCCCCTTTTTACAACACTCTGAAACGCAGCTCCGTGGGGCTTACTGGAGGTACCTGGTGGGCTAGTTGGCCCCCAGGGACCCTCAGGATTGAAGAGGAATTAATTCTTGAACTTAAAACGCGCCACAGCGTGTGTTTGCACACATATCTCCTCAGGCCCCGCCCCCTCCCTTCACCACTGTGCAAACGCACGTTTTAAGTTGTGGGATTACCTCGAATTGAATCCTGAAGCTCCCTGGGGTGCAACTAGCCCACCAGCTACCTCCATTAAGCGCCACATAGCTGCGTTGCAGAGAAGTGTAAATAGGGGCGTGGCCTCAGAACACCTCTCTGCAACACAACCCCCTGGCGCATATTCAAGGGGAATTCATTCCCCATCTGCAAACGTGCCAGGGGGCGCGTTTGGATAGTGCTGCAGCGAGGGGGTGGGGCCTCAGTGCAATGCCATTTTTTTCTCATTTCTTTTAAGAAGGGGGCTGTGTGGCCCCCCTTCTTTTCCTATTTTTTTGGCCCTGGGGACCCCATCCCCCAGGGCCTGACCCCTTTTTTCATTTCTTTAAAAATTATTTTGAAGGGGGCTGCGTGGCACCCCTCCCAAGGCCTTAATCGGCCCCGGGGACCCCATCCCCCGGGGCTTGGCCTTTATTATTTTTTTAAATTCCTTTGGGGGGGGCTGCGTTGCCCCCTCTTCAGGCCTATTATGGCCCCGGGGACCCCATACCCCGGGGCCTGGCCTGTCGTGGAGACCGTGGTGGGGTCCCCAATCCCCCCACAGTCCCAGCCGACTCCCCGCCTCCTGGGGAAGCCAGCATTGCTTTTCCACATGGGGAGCAGCTAACATGCAACTCCCCATGTGGAAAAGCAATTTGGTTTGCATTTTCAAAGAAAGAGCAGGTTTCCTGCTCTCTTTCAAAATGCAAACCAAGTTTGCTATGGCAGGACGGGAGCCGCGAGGCTCCTGCCCTGCCATAGCAATCTACAGTGTCCCTACGGTGAGCACCCCGGGACACTGCAGGAGCCGGCCCTGAGGGGTGGCAGTCCCCAGAACCCTCGAAGGCTCCAGGAGGGGGCCACATGGCCCCCCTCCCACCTTTTTCAAAGCCCTGGGGGTGGTGGTTCCTGTGGCTGGGGGTCCATCACGGACTCCCCAATTTACATATTTAGAGCCCCGGGGAGGTGGCGGTCCCCGGGGCGTGTGGGGGGGCTTGAGCCCCCCACCCAGGGTATTTTTTTTTAAAAAGCCCCAGGGGTGGCGGTCCCTGGGGCTGCAGGGGCCAGTGAGCCCCCTGCTATTCTTTTCTAAAAGCCCCGGGGGTGGCGGTCCCCGGGGCTGGGGTAGTGTAAGAGCTCCCCGCAACAATTTTTTTTTTATCGGTAGGATCCGCACATCCTACGCGGATTTTGCTGATTTAAAAAAATATATATATTTGGGGGGGTTTGGGGGTCCTTGTGGGACCCCCCTGAACAGGCCTAGGTGGTCAGGGTCATTCTACCCTGCCCCCTTTTTGTGTTTTTCGTGTCTTTTATTGAGGTTTCTAGTGCCTTGGTTCTACCGCGGCACAAGATGCCTGCCAACACTTCCTGGTTTGGAGTACAGCATACAGCTCGTGCTCGGCAGGGTGCGCGGATCCTGCGCGGCCATAGATATATCTATGATTTTACTTTTAATTTTCTCAGGAACTACTGAAATGATTTACACCATTTAACCAAAAGTCACAAGTGTGAACCAAGAGCTACCTCTTTGCCAATTTTGGTGTAATTCCGTTCAGCAGTTCGGGCTGTAGTCCTGATTAACCGTTCCAATGGAAAATCGCATGGGGAAAACAAGTTTGGGACCCCCTTTTTCTTGGCCCTTGCTTGACGAATCACTCTGAGAGGATAGGAGCGGACCGGAGCGGGCCACCAGTTTTGTAAATTTTGCGAAGATTCGTCAACTGGCGCCAAAGTTATTCCAAATAGAATGTTGCGGATTTCCTATGGATAATAGGTCCTATCCATAACTACCTACTGGCGACGGCCAGTAGGTAATATATAAAGATATATATACACACACACATATAAATATATGTGTGTGTGTTATCATAGAGCATATGCTTAGCTGTAAAGCAACAATGCACAGTATAGAAAAGAGAAATGGGTGTTTCCCAAAGAGAGCAACCATGAGGAATCTCTTTATTTGTGTCCCCTGGCACTAAAGGTTAATTTGGTTACTCCAAGACTAGGTATTCTTTAAGGAGAAGGGTATGTAGCTGCTTCTTGAAATGGTGGAGTGAAGGTGAGTTCCAAATTATTGTTGAAATGGAGTTGCAGATCTTTAGTGCTTAGCAAAAGAAGAACCTTTTTTGTACTTCTGTATTTCAAGCCTGTCAATATCTTGCCTACGGGTTCTAAGGTCACTACTAGAGATCATATTATTGTCTGCCAGAGAGGGTAGTGCGTTGGAGGAGGAGCTGTGAATTTTTGTACCTTGAATGCGATTCTGGCTCGTAGTGGAAATACACGTACATCCTGGAGTGTGGCGGCAATCCAGCTCTTCTCTCTGCATGTCATGATAAGTCTTGAGGCATCAAGGAGAATGCTCTTCAGTGGTTTGAAGTTGAGATTTGGGAGATTGACAAGCAGGACACTGCCACTGTCTATCTGAGTGAGAACCAGGGTTTGAACAGCAGTTTTGATGTCTTGTTCCAGATGTTTAGGCTCCACTTCATGGAAAAACGAGTGCTTATATCAGCCTTTCGGAAACATTTTATTGAGGGTCTTTAACATCACTGCAGATTGAGACATTCAAACAGAGTTTTGTAGCATCTGTGCACTGATGCAGTTCTTGCCCATAAATAGAATGCCCTGGGGTTCCACAAAGAGGTTGAAGAGGATGGGTGATGGAGGGAGCCTTGGCATATGATTCAGATTACAGGGATAACCCATTGAAGGGAGGTCCCTTCTGGGACCACTTTGGTTCTCCCTTTGTTTTGCATATTATATATTTCAGGCTGCCTCTGCTCTGCACAGCCACACATATTCCATTTGTTTTCATATTATTTTAGGAATATGTTGTACATGTTGTTAATTATTAGGGGCCATATGTATCAAGCAAAATTGCATTAGCAAACACCGAAATTCGCTAGAGGACTGACACAGGTCCCTGTGTAAACATACCTTGGATGGAGGCAGCGTCGACGTCGAGGACCTGAGGCAGTGTGTTGTCATCAATCCCGTGGATGCAGGCAATGCATCAGTTCCGATCCACACAGACAGTGAAGCCTCGTTGGTGAACTCCTTTGTGATATAGGCGATGTGCCATTGCGAGCCACATCATCCATCATCATCTAGCCGCACAGTCTGTTGAAGCGATGTCATCGGACAGCAGCTGCATCAGTATCGAAGGGCACAAAGTCGTTGATGCATGGATTCTGCTGGGTCAGCAAAGAAACAAGCACTTCCAGGGGCCCAGTACTGGATAGTCACCACTTTGCAAGGCAGGAATCACGGGTGGCAGATCCCAGTTACTGTTGCAGGGTTGAAGGTAGTTTTTGATGGCCCTGAGACTTCAGAACAGGGGGGAAGCCCTTGGAGTCACTCTGGGTCAAGTGAGATGGGTCCAGTCCATTTCCTCAGCAGGGCAGAGGGTAGCAAGCCACTGGCAACAGGCAGTACATCAGAGCAGATTAGCAGTTCTTCTAGAGCCGCAGTCTAGGATGTGATAGTGCTTGTAGCAGCACACCAGTCCTTCTTCCTGGCAGAGTTCTTCAAAGGTCCAGTAGTGTACTGTCTGGGTAGGGATAGAGACCCAATACGAATACCCAGTTGTGTCTTTGAAGTGGTGATGACTTCAAAGAAGGGTCTTTGAAGTGCGCACAGGCCCTTTTTTCTCAGCCCTGGATCCAGACTAACAGTAGGGGGTAATCAGCACTTTGTATGGGAAACAGGACCATGCCTATTCAGGTGTAAGTGTCAGTCCCCCCCCTGCCTGCTCAGGACAAGCCATCAGAATGCAGACGAGTATGTAGATATATCTAACCATCCTGTGTTTGTTGCTGTCTAGATGGAATGCACAAAGTGTAGCTGCCACCCACCCCAGAAATACACTGGAAACAGGCTTAAAGCACACGGAGCCGTAAGAGTAGAGAAATGCCCACTTTCAAAAGTAACATTTCAAAAATAGCAATGTTAAATCCAACTTTAACAGCAAAGAGGATTCAACAATACCAGTCCAAATCTGTTAAGGATGACTCAGTTACTACTTTCTAATCAGGTATTACAGCTTATAAGTGTATTAAGGAATTCCCAATGTTAACCTAAGACAGAAGTAGGCCTCACAGTAGTGAAAAATGATTTTGGGTGTTTGTCATTATCCAGACATGCAACCACGAGTACATGTCCTACCTTTTTTATCTTAGACAGCACCTTGCCCTGTGTGCACATAGGACCTAGCTTAGAGGTGACTTATGTGTAATAAAAGGGGAGTTTCACGCAGGGCAAGTAGTTTTAAATGCCAAGTCTAAGTGGAAGTAAACTGCACGATTAGGCCCTGTAATGGCAAGCCTGAGACAGGCTTGAAAGGCTGCTTGGGCAGGTGGCACAATCAGTGCTGCAGGCTCACTAGTAGCATTTAGGTTACAGGCCCTGGGTATGTGGTATATCACTTTACAAGCGACTTACAAGTAAACTAAATATGTCAATTGTGTGTACACCAAAATGACCATGTCTAGGGGAGAAGCACAGCATTTTAGCACTGGCCAGCAGTGGTAAAGTGCTCAGAGTCGTAAAGGCCAACAAAAAGGTACAGCAAAAAGAGGGGGTAAGCAGGGAAAAAGTTTGGGAGAAGGCCAGCCTAAGGATGACAGGTCTAACGTGTGTTACCGCCAGCTGAACGTGGGGTGATCTACCCAACCTCTAGGGAGTTCTCATCACTAAGGTGGAAAAACCTAAATAAACCATCAGCACTGTTGTGGTCTATTCCGGGTCTGTGCTCCTCCCCGAAGTCCCTACCCTGTAGGGAAATGGGCCACCTCAACAGTTTGGTATTCTCACCTCTCATTTGCATGAGCCATTTGGGTGGCATGTGGTCCGTCTGAATCAAGAAGTGAGCACCAACAGAAGTGGTCTCAACTTCTTCAAAGCTTGACCACAGCAAAAGCTTCTCTTTCTATAGCACTTTACATGTGTTCCCTGGGGAGCAACCTCCTGGAGATGAAGGCTACAGGTTGGTCTAGGACCTGCTCATTTAGCTGTGAGAGCACTGCCCCTTTTCCATGCTCTGAGGCATCTGTCCGAACAATGAACTCTGGGAGAAGTAAGTGCTCTTCAGGAAGGGGCTGTGCAGATGGCCTGCTTAAGGGAGTCAAATGCTTTTGAGCATGCTTGTGTCCAAATCACCTTTCTGGGCTGCTTCTTAGAAGTCAGCTCTGTCAAAAGGTCAACAATGGTGCCACATCCCTTTATAAAACTTTGTACCCAGTGAGACCCAGAACTCGCCTGACGTCAGTCTGGGTTTTGGGGGTCTCCCAGGCCATGATAGTCTCTATCTTGGCCTAGAGGGACTGCAGCTAACCCCTGCCCTCTAGTTGTCCCAAGTACACCACATGCCCCTGTCCTATCTAGCACTTACTAGCCCTGATAGTCAGGCATGCCTGTTGAAAAGCCTGTAGCACTTCCTGGAGGTGAGCCTCAATACCAGCAAGGATCTGGTTCACCAACCTCTGGAAGATGGCAGGGACATTTTTGAGTCCAAACAGCATCACCCTAAACTGAGAGTGACCCTCTGTAATGGGGAAAGCTGGCCTCTCCTTAGCTCCTTCTGCTAGGGAAATCTGCCAGTACCCTGATGTAAGGTCAAGGTACTTAAGAACTGGGCAGCCCCTACCGGTCAATCAGCTCATCATCCCAGGGGATGGGATGAGCATCTGTCTTTGTGACTGAGTTTAGCACTCTATAATCCACACAGAACTTGAGTTTAGATGAGGCGCCCCATGGGGCAGCTACTGGTACGAGAATCACAAGACTGGACCAGGGGCTACTGGAGGGTTCTGTCACACCAAATTCCAGCATTTTAGAGACTTCACTCTTAATGCTGGCCCTCACTACATCAGACAACCTTTAAGACTTATTCATGATGGGGTGGTTTCTCATGTGTTCACATCATGGGTAGCCCAGGGATGATGGTCAACAGAGAGGAGTACTGCCCAACACTTGGTAGCAATTCCTCTGCTGTTCAGGAGTCAGACTGGGGGATAGGATTATACCCTCCAGAGATCCATTTTTCTCCTTGGAGTCTAAGAGGTCAGGGAGAGGTTCACTCGCCTCCTCTTCTTCATCTGGCATCAATAGCATGGTGAGCTCAGACCTCAAAGTGGGGGTTGAGGCAATTGATATGGAGCACCCTATGGGGTTGCCTAGGGGTCTTGAGGTCCACCAGGTTGGTGGCCTCACCCTTCCTCTCAATCACTTCATATGGGCCAGACCAACTGTCTTGGCGGGCCCTGGGATCCACCGGTTTCGTCACTCACACTTTCTGCCTAGGAGTCTATGCCACAGTGGTAGAATTCTGTCCATACCACTGCTTCATGACATCCTGACTGGCTTCCAAGTTGTTGGAAGCTTGCTTTCCCAACTTACCTATTTGGCTTCTAAAGGCCAGCATGTAGCTCACTACATCATGGAGAATCTCCCTGGGAGCTTGCTCCCACTTCTCCTCCACCAAACTCAGAGGTCCTGTAACAGGGTAACCATACAGAAGCTCAACTGTAGGCAAACAACAAGCATGGCAAGAAGATGTCCCACTTATTCCTCAAGGCCTTAGGTGGGCCTCTAACCATGTGCTTTATGGTCTTGTTGAAGCTCTCAACAAGCCCATTTGTTTGTGGATGGTAAGAAGTGGAGAACTTGTAGGTTACCCCACACTCTTCCGTGTTGACTGCATATAAGCAGACATGCAGTTGGTTTCCCTATCAGACACCACTTCCTTGGGGAAGCCCACTTGGTAAAAATACCCATCAGGCCCTTTGCCCCTTCTCATGCAGCAATTGTCCTTAGGGAGGTTGCCTCTGTGTACCTAGTGGCATGATGTACTAGGACAAATCTGTTGCCTAAAGCAGTCTTGGAATCGATAGGCCCAAAAATGTTGATGCCTACCCAACTCAAATGGTGTGCCAACAACAGGCAAGGGATTGAGGGAGGTTTTAAACCTCTGCCCTGTCTTTCCAATGACCTGGCAGGTCACACAAGTCCAACAGAATGTATCTGAGGAAGCCTTAAAGAGTTTGGCACTCCCTTTGTGACATACATAACTTCTACATAGAAAGGTCCTCCTTTAAACATGCTATCCAGCAAGCTCAAGTGTGCTCAAAGTCATTACCAAGCAAACAGTCCATAGGCATAGCAGTGCAACAGAAGATCTGACCCCTTCCACACTCAAATGGAACAAGGGCCAGTTTGGTAGCCCTCCTGCCTGCTTTCAGCTCCCTCTACTTGCAGAGTTTCAGAATCTCACCCCTGCTGAAGTTATCAAAGTTGCATATCTCCATAGTCAATGAAAAGAAAGGTATGGATAAGAACATTTAGAAAAGGGGAAACAGTCAATGGAAAACTGAGGAAGAATTTAAAAAGGGGTCACTCTGGTGTTAAATTATTTATATGGGATTTTTGGTGTAACACAAACCACTATATGGTATTGCCCAAACACAAATCCTGATATACACCGCTGAACACCTATGTGAGAAACAGGGTTGTTGGGTGACTGAGGTTTGGCCCTGTCTAAGCAACAGACACAATCCCTTGCAGGGTGCACCACAAAAAGTCGCTAAATTAAGCTCTGCTAAACCCATGGTAGTTTGGCACAAAAAGCACTCAGGCTTAACTTAACTTAAAGGCAATGTGTAAAGTTTTTATGCAGCACCCAAGCAGTAATAAAGTATAAGCATAGGCGGAATTTGCGAAGTCGCTATATGCGAATTCGCACAAATTCGGTAATCGCGATTCTCAAAAATCCGTCAAATTCCGCAAGCTTGCGAATTATTTTTTTTGTGAGTTCGCGAGACTTTTTTACTAGTTCGGGAACAAAAACTTGTGCATGCGGTCGCAACGGTCGCGAACATGTCCTTCCCACTTAACCAGTCTGCTTGCGATGCCTTTTTCCTGTTTCGGGTCGCAATGACGTGTTCGCGTTCGCAATTTCCTGTTTCGGGTCGCAATGACGTGTTCGGGATAGCGGCGTCGCTCGGCCAGCTACCAAAATCTCGCAGCGCATGCGAACAGGGAGGAATACTCATCAGCGAACGCAGAATCATGGTAAGTCAATGCAGCATGCGCAAGATTGTATTTTTGAAGCGCGAACAAGAAAAAAAAATCCGCCAACTCGCGAATTGCGGATTTTTGGGCAATTTCGCGCAGATCACGAAATTGCCCAAAATTCGCAAATTTTCCGCCCATCCTTAATAAAGTAGAAACACGACAGAAGAAAAATTGAAACCAATTTAAAAATTGAGTAAATGTTAATAAATTATTTGACACCAAACGTCAAAAATGCAAAAATGCAATCCGTAGAACCGGAGTTACATATTTTGAAAGTTTTTTGTAAGAACTAGTCGCGAAAGACCGGGTCAAAGTCTAAAAATATGGCCAATCACGAAGGAGCAAAGAAGTGAATAGGGCCCGGCCAGCGCTTATCTTTAGACGTAAAAAAAATGTGTCGAAAAATTGTCTGAGAAAGTAAGTTCAGCACTCTGAGACTGCAGGGGTATACGAGGAGGGAGCATCGTCGTCGGATAGCCTTGGGTCGAAACTGCGGTGAATTATACATTAGAACTACCTTCTGAAATGGAAGTCAAAAACCTCTCATGGGATGAGGCAGAGGGTTGCAGCTGAAAGATGATGACTGTTCAGCAAGGCCGGATAACGCTTTGGCGAAGGACAGCTGAAAAGGATTTTCTGCTGCGGAGAAGAAAGTAGCGGGGGAAGTTAATTCCACCAGTGATGCACCTCAGGCTGATAGGTGAGCAGGTTGGTCCAGGTCTCCTCCTGGTTCTTAGAGCACCTGTGAGCCAGCCAAAATGTAAATTCTTAGTTTTTGATGTTAGCTACTTGGGCAACTTTAACACCTCTTCCAATTGTCCAAGACAGGGGAGGCACCACTGAAAGGGTCAAGACTCACTCAGGCTGGGTTACGGTGTAAGTTCAAGATTGAGGAAGCCTTTTGTGTCCCTGTCGCTCTGTACAGAAGGCCAACAAACTAGCTCTTGTTAGTCACTCTGGAGGCCCTCGGACAGGTGAAGATCCAGTCCTTGTACCCAGGCAGAATGCAACAGAACAGCAGGCCATCAGGACAACAATCCAGCAGGACTGAAGTCCTTAAGAGCAGCAGTCCAGAAGACTGGCATTCATCATTGCAGCACAGCAGTCCTTCTTCCTGACAGAGAATCCACAGGACCAGAAGTGTACCTGAGAGTTGGTGTTGGAGGTCCTATTTCTATACCCTAGTGCACTCCTTGTGCAAGGCAAGAGAACCTTCTAAACAGTAGCTTTCAAGTGCATGGAATTTCCTTTGCCTGCTTCCTTTGCTCCAAGCTGGCTACAGTGACAATATATGGTTATTAGTCCCTTTGTGTGTAGGCAGTGCACAGATCATTCAGTTGCAAGTGGGGTTGTGCTCAGCTCCACCCCGCATCCTGCCAGCAGATGGCCCACTCAGGCACACCTAACCACCCTCTATTGTGTAACTGACTGGGAGGAATTCAAAAAGTCTAACTGTCAGTTACACCCAGTCATGTGACCCAGGCTAGGCTGCAGGCACAAACGAGGTAAGGAGAGAAAAATACCAACTTTCTAAAATTGGCATTTTTTAAAGTGTAATAAAAAACCTGACTTTACCATTAATTATGTATTTTCAGCACAATTCCAAAGACACCAAACACTGTATAGCTATTTGCTCCATTTTGGAAATTATAGCTTATTAAATGTAAAAAGGAATCTCCAATTTTATCTTATTGGAGGGGTAGGCCTCACAGTAGTGAAAAACTAATTAAGGAGTTTTTTTACTACCAGGACATGTGAATCTTAAACATACATTTCCAAGCTTTTCATTACACAGCACCCTGGGTGACATAAGTATACAAGTGGAGTTTAAGGCTAGGAAAATTGAGTTTTAATGCCAAGTTGACATGGCAGCTAAAAACTGAATACAGGCTGCAATGTCAGACCTGGGACATGTTTTAAGGTGCTACTTAAGTGGATGACACAATTAGTGCTGCAGGCCCATTGGTAGCATTTAATTTACAGTACCTGGGTATATGGTATACCACTCTACAAGGGATTTATAAGTAAATTAAATATGCTAATTGGGTATAAGCCAATGCAAGTATGTTTTGGTGGAAGAAGCACAAGCTCTTTAGCACTGATAATCATTGGTAAAAGGCACAGAGTCCCAAAGCCAGCAAACAAGTGCAGCAAGAAGGAGTATAAGAGGCAAAAAGTTTGGAGGAAGATCAAACACTTTTATTGTCTTGTTAACACGGCATTCAGTCACATTCTTTGAGCATTCTCCCTCCCTAAATGATGACTAGACGTGGTTATTGGGCAATGATTTTTGCATTCTGTCTTATCTGTCTTATCAATAACTCGTCATGGGCATTTTTAAATAGATAGTGTAACTGTTGGGGCATCCATAATATCCTCCCCACTTGACAAATCGGTGGCAATGTGCCAAGATCAAACTGAAATGGACAAGTTTTGTTTTTGAAACTTTTTTGCGTATTCACCATATGTGCTTAAGTAAGGATAAATTCAATAAATATTTGTTCGTAATATGCACCAGTTAGTGCTGGGGACTATATATTGCCCGTGTGCAGCTCATTCATGTGGTATCAGAGAGTTTGAGTTAGAATTAGTGTTAAGGACCGGGGGAGGATTTGTAACCCTCATCGGCTGTGCGCTTAATGCATTTTTTCCAGGACGTTCTCTTTGTCATGAAGTAGCATCCTAAAATGCAAACAGCAAAATGTTCAGCTCTAAACATCACTCAGATACCACATACATTCAAGTGCCTTCTTACCGTTAAAAGGTTTGTGACCTCTGACCTGTCATTAAAATGTTATCATTATCTCATACACAACGGAACAAGAAAGAATTTTGCCTGTGTGAACGCTATGTTTGGTTTCATTCCATTCAGCCAGTTCATCCCAAAAATCCCTCTGGGAATTACCATGAAGAAGTGACTCTTTGGAACTCCCCTTCCCATTTCGCTCACCCCATGAAGAGTCTGCTCAAAACATTAACTAAAAGGAAAATGTATTAGCAAAAATGCTGTTAATTAAAACATTGCAATATTCTATAAATGCGTTAACATGTTGCTGTCTTTTATGCTAACAAAGTACTGGAATGTTCCAGTATTAGCTCTGTTTATATCTGATCTCAGCGTATGGCCTTACAATAACCACCATTTGGATTTAGTGATGCAGCAAAATGATAATTATGCATAGGGACGAAAAGAGAGATACATTGTTCCACCTCAAATCCTAGTGACAGTTTTTTTTTTTGTTTTTTTTCAAAACCTTTATTGACAATTGTGAGCATGAACACAGCTCAGTGCCTACAACCAAGGAATGGCCGGCAGCGCTTTAGAGTAATCATCAGGCATCAATCCATAACACAGAACGAAATGCATGTTAACACAGCATGCCGCCTACAACCATTTCGGGCCGGCCGCGCTTAAACTAGTGTCAATGTGACCACTATCAGCATTGGTAACAAGGCCCAGAGACCTCTGAAAGACAGAAACGTGCATAGTAAGTCAAAAGTGTGGACCATGTAGTAGGGTTCTGCGCTTTACCTTACACTCATGGTACAATATGTGGTAAACCTTTTATTATTTGTCTTTTAATCCTAGTGACAGTTAATATGAGTAGTTTTAAAAATGCTCCTTATCATTGGGTCCTGCAAAGGTTACTGTGCTATTTTGTGTATTCCTATTAGGGAACATGAAGGAGAATGCCATGCACTCCTGGTGTCTATCCATTAGGGACCAAGGAGGGACAGCTATACTGGTCCTACTGGATCTCTCGGCGGCCTTCGACACGGTCAACCATACCGTTCTGATTGACCGTGTCGAGGAGATGGGCATATGCTCAAAAGCCAAAGAGCTTCTGGCATCATTCCTGTCCAACAGAACACAGGCAGTAACATTGGGCGCATTTCAATCCCCTCAGCTCGCCCTCCCATGTGGCGTCCCGCAAGGCTCATCCCTAAGTCCGACACTCTTTAACATCTATGTGTCGGACTTAGCAAGGGTGATTAAGAACCACCGGATGAGCCTTACCTCCTACGCCGACGACACCCAATTGGTGATCGCTATTAAGAACAACGGGGAGGAGGTTGCCACCAGATTCCAAGAAGGCATGCTTGCCATCAAGGAATGGATGTCGGAAAACTGCCTGCGCCTCAACTCGGAGAAAACCGAGGTAGTGATCTTTGGAAATTTATCACCACAGTGGTCCTCTCTTTGGTGGCCGACACCCCTCGGAGCCCCTCCAGAACCAGTAAAAAAGGTCAGGAACTTAGGCATTATATTTGACGACAATCTTAATTTTTCCAACCATGCCAACCAGGTTGCGTCGTCTGCTTTCTACAAGCTTAAGATAATTAAAAAAATCCTGCCCTATCTCCCGGAGAGTGCTAAGAAAACAGTGGTGAGCTCCTTAGTACTCTCTTCACTCGACTACTGTAACGGACTGTTTGTAAACGCCCAGGCAAGGGTGGTGGCCAAACTCCAGCTTATACAAAATGCGGCCGCAAGGCTACTAGCTGGCATTCCTAAGTTTCAGTCCACCAGGCACGCGATTAGAAATCTCCACTGGCTAATAGTGAGAAATCGCATCAGATTCAAGACCCTGTGTCTCACCTACAAAGCTCTCAAGGGTCTTGGACCAGCCTTTCTCAAACGAAAACTTCAATATTACTCACCAAAAAGATCCTTACGCTCCGAACATAGCCACCTACTGGTAGTGCCACGCACCAGGACGGTGACATGGGGCGACAGAAGCTTTACCAATGCCGCAGCCAAAATCTGGAACATGCTCCCAAAGGAAATAAAACTGGCACCATCGTTATTTCAGTTTAGAAAACTGGTAAAAACTTGGTTATTCGATCAATAATCCGCTCAGAAACGATACGTTTGAAGGAAGATACCACCTTATTCTGGGATTTTCAGCAAAATTATAGCGCCAAGACACCCACGGGTATACGCCGCGCTTTATAAATTTTTAAAATAAATAAATAAATAAATAAAGGCACACAGCATATTTGTTTCTGTAAGAAAGCACAAAATAGGTGAATGCATTTCAATTGTTATCCCAACTCACCCCAGCAACAGGCTCTGATACCCCTGTTATTGTGCCAGAATGGGGTCCCCAGGAATAGACTATGAGATGAACTATGAGTATGAAAAGTGGACTTTTGGCAACTACTCCGAAGACATTGACAGGAAGCAAGGTACTATCAGTCCGGATATCTCAAATCAGCTATTTAAAAGCGACCAAAACCAGATGGCAGAAGAGGGTATTCAGACTACTGCATAATAGGGGACCCCCTCTAAAGGTAACCTTTTCAGACTAGGGAGAAGAGGGGAAAGATACAAAGAACATTGAACATGTTCCCTCGTGGCCTATCTATCACTTATATTTGGAGACTCAATCTCACCTGGGCTAATTATTACATAGAATTACAATAGTGACACTTTATATATTGACTTTCATTACTTTTATTATTTCATTTCTTTGTATGCTTTATAAAATTTCATTTTAACTTCCTTTTTTCCCCCTTATTTTTAACTTTTATTTCAATTATAAGGATTTGTGCATCATAAAAGACAACATCATTTCAATAATTACATCACATATAAATATTACATCTATAAATTTACACAAAAAAGAGAAAATATATAGATATACCCCTGGACTAACTCATATGAATGCATCCATCTCACAATCCTTCAAACACATTCAAACTCATACAGACTTCATACAAACAGCATCTGAATAGGCTGGAGGTTAAGTGTGACAAACAAACCTCCATGACCATATTGAAGTTTATGTTCAAAGCTCAAGGCTGAGCAAGAGGGTATTCAGACTAACCTCTCGGACATGACATCCAGGCAGGGGTATTCAAGGCTGGGAGTCAGGGGATTAGACAGACCTGTCTGGCCACAAAGTGTGCAGATGATAATCATTTTAGAGCTGATGATTTTAGGACATGCAAAACCTTGGGCATTTCCTGGGAGGCGAGGTTTAAGTTTTACTCCCTCACAGAAGGGTAAGAGTCCATTTGTCTTAGTCCCAGTGAAGCTGAAATCAGTGCCTCTTGTCTGAGTCCGATGAAAATAGTTCTTCCATGGAGCCGGAGACCACGGTTAAATGGCGGAAGCATCAGAAGAAATCAAGAGGAAGTACAGCTGCCTCTGTAACAAAGAGAGATAAAGAGCTCAAAGCAACAGCAGCTCTAAAATGGCACTATTCAGCTATTCAACTGTATAAAGAAGGGGGGAATGAGAGCCTTACACCAACTAAAGATACCAACCATACAAACATCAACTATGATGTCAGAGAGCCCTCTCTAAAACTTATCTACGGCTCGATAAAGGAACATCAAGTGTAGACCCTGGCTGAGAGAAGAAGTGCCTTGCTAACAACAAAACAACTATAAGGAGTTTTAAAGAAAGTTGCAAACTCCTGCGCTGAGAACTAGGAAAAGCTTAATGCCATGGAGGTGAGAACCACAACAGTCAAAGTTGATGTAGATATCCTAAAGGGGCTTGCAGAATCCAGGAAATACAGTTAACAGACATCATTTTGAAAATAGAGGACTTTGAGAATCATCAAAGAGAAATAACCTATGATTATTTGGGATAACAGAAGGGGTCAAAGGCAATGAAATTAGAGCATATATGCTGGATATCCTCAAAAGCTCCTTCCCTGAGCTTTCATCCTGGACCTGGGAGACCAGGGTCCAGAGAGTCCATAGATTCCCATAAGAGAGTAGTGGCACCTGGTTGGAGCAATGGGAACTTGACACAGAGCAGTCCTTCTTTACTTTGGGAACTTTTTACTCAGACAGGCGAATTTTGAGAAGGCCCGCCCTGATTCCCAGAGGTACTTTAATGACATGTCATTTTTTGTGCACCCAGATTTTTACCACACCACTGTGGAACATAGGTTACAATTGTGACAGCTGATCAAGCCATTACAAGAGGCTGAAGCAGAAGCTTTTTGTTAGCCCCTGCCAGCTTAAAATACATCATTAAGGGCAAGCTCAGAACTTTTACATTGGTGATTCAGGCTAAGGAGTATCTAAATGGGCTTGCTCCATTACAATGAGGAAGCCTCAATAGGGACATAGACTTTGCTTCTTGGCCACATTGGGGTTGGAGGAGGGCACAGTTAGCAGAAGAGGGTGATTTTTTCCTCCTTACTGGTTAGTTGTACAATGTTTGATGATTCTGAGTCTTAGAGGGTGTATGTTCTAGAGATCTCTAATCTAGGGGGACGGCTAAATTGGATTGAAATGGGGGCTTATTGCTGATGCTTTTTGTAATGTTTATAAACTGAGTTTTTTTCTCCCTTCTTTTTTTCTTTCTTTTTTGGGGGCAAAGTCACTTGTGCGGCCTCCCTGCATCCAACGAAGTCACTTCCGGGTCACCCGGAAGTGACTTCGTTGGACGCAGGGAGGCCGCATCTGTTTCCGAAGGGATACCAGGAGAAGATCAATTTAACAAAATAAACCTTACAGAGTGAAATGCACAGTGGTTCTGACTACAGACTTGCCAGAATTCAAAGACGCTCTGTGGCTACCACCCGCTATCCAGTTGCGACACATCTGCCTATCTATACAGGCTCCTGTGGCATACCCTGTTGCCCTTTACATACAATATAAGTATATGTTTTTATCTTGATAAGACGGTGGCTCCAACGAAGGTCCATTGTTCCTGTACATCTATACAGGGGGTTTTAACATTTGGGCTATCTCCAAGATCCCACCATATCACTCTCATGACATAATTCTGAGGAAAAGAATACAAATTCAGTGGTTTCATAAAATAGAGAAAACTGTCCTGAAGAAGGTGAAATATCAACTAAATCACCGAAACGCCTTGACGACGGTGTTTTCTAACAATATTGTATTGAAATGTTTTTATGTACTTATGTTTTTAACTTTTTGGTTGTAATAAATAAAAATGTTTTTTTATATTATTCCTGCTGTTTCTGTGGATTTATCATACTGTGTGGTTTGCTGACACACCTTACAAATGTTTGACCATAGACCTTGCTATAAAACAAAATAATATATCTTGGGGATTGTTGTGCCTCTTGACTGGGACACTGCTTGTTCTACCTCTGAAGAAGACCAGAACTCCGAAGGACAGCAGCTCTGTCCAGAAAGAAAACAACACCAAGGACTAAGGCACCCCCTGGATCTGTGAGTCCTGCCCACTCCGCACCTGACGCCTCCGGCCCACGTCCAGGTAGACCACCAATGCAGAACAGGTTCCCTAGCGATCCTGAGCTTCAATACAGAGTTGGCTAGCACCTCATGGACTCCACAACGACTCCTGCAGCTTGAATCCAGAGGCTCCCTCTGACAGGCTACGGTATGAAGAATCCATCTTCTAAAGACACCCCTGCACCCAAATCCCCTGGGCCTTGCTGAGCGGAAGTGATAGTGCTCCTATGACCCTCTGCATCCGAACTTACCTCTGCTGTTGCTGGTCTCCCTCCTGCAGCCTCCAATGCAACACCTGCAGCCTGTTTGTCTGAAGAAAGTCTTCCATTGAAAAGCATTGGGTGCCTGACACTGTTTTTGCACCCTGCACCTAGCCGCCCCTGTGCCGCTGGTGGTGTATGTTTGGTGCAGCTTTGTGCCCCCCCTGAGCTTGCTCTAACCCCCAAAGCTTGGCCCCTGCAACCGATGTACCTACTTGCGAGCAGTGTGGCTTCAAGCACCCCCAGTCTCTGTTGAAAACGCTTTGGGCCACACTCCGTTATTTGACCTCTGCTTCCAGCCACCCATGTGCCGCTGCTGGTGCAGTTTTGATACTCCCCTATCCCTTACTGACCTTTGGTCCTGACAACTGGAACTGTAAGCCGTGAACTTACCTGTATAACTGCATTATTGTTTTTGTCCATATGATAACATTGAACTGTTTGAAAATTGTACTGTGTTGAATTTTGAGAGTCTAAAGTATTCTTCCTGCAAAAGTTACTTACCCTATTGCGCAGATCTTGGTCTTAAAATAAAACTTAAACAAATCTTATGGATCTCCTTTTTGAGTTGTGTGTCAGTTATTGGTCAATGTTGTGCAATAAATGTCTTACACTCCTCTGTTAGGTCTAAGGCTGCTCACCAACACTACCACTAATAGAGCACTTTGGGTTTAAATTGAGCTCTTTACACTTCTGTGGACTCTCTGGACTCTGCACAGTGTAACCACCTAATGGTATACCATGTACTGAGCCAGCTTCCTACAGGGGGCAAGGGGCTGAGGGGTTGGCTGGGAGAGGGGGGAGGGAGTAAGGGGGAGGCCAGACATTTGGGGGAGTAGATGGGGTTTAGATTCAAAGAATGAATGGAGGAAATTGGGGCCCACCAGCTGTGAATCTTTAGAGAGATACAATAAATGTGAGATGGTTGGCTTGAACACTTGTGCAATTTAACTAGGCCCACCAGGAATCACTAAAGATATGAAAGGGGCGGTTCTCAGCAGAGCAGGTTATCGGAGGCACTGTCATCATGTTTAACTTAGGCATAGCCATGATTAACATTTTTGCCTGAATTATGGGGCTAAAAGAAGGAGAGTAGCAGAGAATTTGAAAGCCCTAAAGGCTGATATTTATTGCCTACATGAAACACATATTGACAGGGCTAGCTTGGAATCTGTTGGAAACTCAATGTCTACATGTAATTACGTGTACTACACAGGATATGAAGACCAGGGCGGTTGCAGTTCTTGTTAGAAGCAAGTAATGTGTTTTTAGGTATAGCTCCACAGACAAAAAGGGTAGATGGGCATTAACAGAATGTCAGTATAAAACAGGATCTTTCACCTTATGTTCATTGTATGATCCGTTTTTGAATGACCCCGCATTTTCGATTTTAGGTCGATAGAGCTGGTGCTTTGGCCTGCAGCTTATGTGCTCTGCGGGGATCTTAAATTCCATAGATCTGGCAACACTCCTGGGGGTACAACGGGCATCGATGTTGGGTTTAAGCCTCATGTATTTAGAGCCCTCAAGAGGCTGGAGAGAGAGGTAGGTTTGGCCAATGTCTGGACCAAGCTAAATGCCCTGGCTACACTTATTACTCAGCTCCCCACAGCTCTCTTGCTCTGCTTTATTATTTTTATGTATCACCAGATTTATTGAAGGGGTAACAAATAGAGCTTTTTCCTCGAATGATGTCTGATCAGAATCCTCTGTTAATTGAACTCACTCTGGGTGGGTTTGCAAGGAGCGCTCATAGCTAGTCCTTTGAGAGTGGTCTCCTATCCAATCCAGCTTACATAGTTCATATGAATGAATGGATTCTGGAATTTCTAAGCTTAAATAGAAGAAGCATCCCAGCTGGGGTGGTATGAGGTTCTTTTAAAGCAGGAGTTATGGGAGAAACTCTCAGGTTTAGCCTGAATCGGAGTCAATAACTTATTAAAGATTTATAGCAACAACTTAGTGAAGCCGAAGCCCAGCTTGTTGCGGCGGTTACCGTCGGGACTGACCCCTCTCATGCTCAACTTCAGATAGCTATAGCCAAGGCTAGACTCAATGAATTCACAGACAACAAGTTAGCAGAAAAATGACTTGCTAGGTGAGAGGAATGTTACTAATAAAACAAGTGCATTGGGCATATCCTTGCAGTACGGACCCCGCAAAAAGTGGCAGCAGGCTATATTAGTGAAATAAAAAGTGACCAGTGGGACTTAGTTTCAGATCCCAATGATGTACGGGAAGTCTTTTGGGAGCTTTATGGCAAGTTATATTAAGGTCAGACCGCGACAGGGGAAGAAAACGTAGAGCAATTCTTGAATCTGGTGCTTTCGGATAATTTCATGCAGGAAGACTGGGACTTTTTGGGGGTGGATTTTATACCAGATGAAATACAGACAGCTCTCCAAGGACTCCCCACCAGGAAAGCAGTGGGACCTGACCAAATTCCCTTAGAGTTCTATAAGGTATTGTATATGTCACTAGTGTTGGATATGCAGGAGCTCTTTCTCCAGGTGCAGAAAGGTTGAAGGCCCCCTACTCATGGTGTCAACAGCAAATATTATTGCCTTTCTAAAGAAAGGGAGGCTTCTGCATGATCCGGGTGTTTTATAGGCCAATAATACTGATAAATTGCGATGCAAAGCTATATTAGAAAATATTGACTAGTCTGCTGTATCATATTATCCCCAAACTGGACTCTACAAAACAGCATGGTTTTAGCCCCAGGAGGGGAGCCACCAACCATATTCACCGGGTGATCATGCTTCTTGGGTCAATGAATGTGACGAACAAGCTCATGGTGGTGGCCCTGTTGAATGCAGAAAAAGCCTTTGACAAAGTTGCCTGGGACTATCTATGGAAAGCCATGGGCTCATTTACAGTAGGTGGGCACTATATCAAGGCAGTTGAAGAAATATATCACAGACCTGTGGCCCGGTTGCAAATAATGGGGGGGATAATCTGGGCCAATCCATATTGATAGGGGTACCAGTCAATATTTTCCTTATTCCTCTTGCTTTTTACACTTTACCTTTACTCGTTTATGCGAAAACTTAAGGCTAATCCAGCCATTCTACCAGTTAGGCGACAGGGATGGGGACAAAAATCTTAGCTTACGCAGAAGATATAGTAGTGGTAACTGCAAATCCGGATGCGGCGCTGCGTGTAATTGAAGAAGAGGTGACTACGTTTGGGGAGCTAGAGGGCAACTAGCAGAACAAAACCAACATGCAACTGGTGATGAACAGACAAATTGAAACCCAAGACCTGCATGTGGTTTAGCAAGTGGTTTCCATGGGGGTTAGTATTAGAGTGAAACTGGATTAGAGAGTTATAATCAATATTGCCCCGATCGTAGGGAAAGCCAAATGCGATTTTGCTAGATGGGACAATCTGCACCTGTTGATAGTGGGTTGGTGCAACATTGTTAAAATGTTATTCCTGCCGAAGGATTGGTATTTTTTCCGTGAAAACACCTGCTTAAAAATAATGGATGCCTTGATCTAAAGATGTATCTATTCTTATTGTATAATAAGGAGGGTGAATAGGTATTTGTCCCTACCTAGGGTGATGGGGGTGGGGGGCCTAACCTCATGTTGTATCAACTAGCCACTGCCTTTCAATACATGCATCCTCTCATAGAAAATAAGAGTGGGGACAAGGAGCTGGAGAGCATGTACCTTCCATTTATGAACTTTTAACAGGGGAGGATGTCAAGGGTTGCCTGGTAAAAGTGGTAGTACCTAGCTAATATAAAAAAAAGTTCAGTTGAAGATGCTAGCTGCGTCTTTTAGGAACTGGTCTGTTTGGCAAAACAAAAGGCTGGGCTAGGCAGGTTTGACTGGTACACACCCATATAGAAGGTGCAGCATCCAGGCATTTTCCAGGAAGCAAGTTTGCAAAGGTGGGAAAGGCACTGTCCTGCAAAATTGGGGGGTTTGTTTCAAGGACTTCATCTAGCATCACTCGAGGAGCTCCGGGACAGAATTGACATTAGTCCTAGGGATTTTTGCAAATGTTTGCAAATCCATTACTTTTATGCATAGGAAAGCTGGGGGCATTGCTAGATTTTCCAGGGCACAGCATTAGATTTGCTATTAGGAAATGAATCCTGCACAATAAGTCAGCTGTACCCAAGCTTGGGCTACAAAATTCCAGCTGATCTGGAGAAACATAGCATTCATTGGCAGCAGAGACCTGACTCCAGCGATTTCAGTTTCTATGAGTCCCTGGAGCTAAACTGTACTTTGCCCTGTTATTCGATTTATATTTCATTCCAGCAAAGATTGCCAACAGTGTCAAGCTTTGAACGCATATGTGAATCACTTGTTTTGTACATGCCCTATTTTGGATGTATTGAGATCTGATATTTCAAAATTTGTGGGGGAATTTCTCAATATCAATCTTGTTCTGACCCCACAAACTAGTGTTTTGAGGAAACTGAAGGTCGGCTAGAATAGAGTTGGGGACTTTGTGACCATGGCAGTATGCCTCATGCATATATCTTTAGCAGGGGTTGCCCCACATTTCCCCTCCTTTCAGCAATGGCAAGGGTGGTGTCAGACATTTTTTTACCTGGAGTCTTCATTGTATGAGTGCAAAGTAAGGAAGGAAGGCCAGGCAGATAATTTGGGGGGCCTTTCAGATTTGGTTCATGCTTGCCGGCTGGCACCAGTTCACTCTATAGGATGATATTTAATAGAGACTAATGTATGCACAATTCATGCACTTTATTGGTTTTGCACATTACTGAGTTTAGCACTTTTGGATACGATGAACTGCATACTGGTTTTATTGCATGGGGGTCTGCTTCAACCCTTTGTAGATTTATACATCTGTTTTTCTTTTGGACCGTAGCGATGCATTTGCATGGGGTGTTTTGTAGCTCCAGACTATTAAACTATGTATTAGTTATGTATGTGCTTTTAGTTTTTACATGTATTATGATATGAATTCTGATCATATGTTTTATGTAATTCTGCTTTGTCTTTATGACTATGATTCAATCCTTGCTGTGTACACCCTTTTTCACTCCCAGTGCTTCTTCTTTAGAATGGATGAAGCCAAATATTTAAAGCCTTAATTAAAAATTAAAAATAAATAATTAAATAAAAGATATTCCAACTCACGAACTCCTAAATTAAACATTACATTGTATAAGTTTTAAATAGTAACTATAAGAAATGTATCAATTATTTATGGAGAATGTGCACCCACCTCAAATAATAATTACAATCCTGGCAGAGTGAGCCACTAACATTACTAAATAAACCTGTGTTTAATCTTCTGGTAGTTTGACACAAAGTAGTCAGGCTTAACTTAGAGGTAATGTGTAAAGTATTTATGAAGCACTAATACAGTAATAAAGTGAAAAATAAGGTAGGGGTCCATATTCCGCTCCGCCAGCGGAGTTTTACAAGCTCCACTGGGAACGCAGAGTTGATGCAAAACTCCAACTCCGTGGCAGAGTGGAGTATGGTGCTCAGCCCCGGCGCCAAAAAAAAGATAAAATCCACTTACCTGCTCTCTGGTGGTGTCTGCGGGTCGTTTCTCCACCCCGCTGTGGTGTCTCTCCTCCTCCCCGCCACCTCCTCGTTGCCACCACTGTAAACCCCTACATTTTACATCATTTTATGTCTTGTGTGGACTGCGCACGCGCATTCCATGCAAGACGTAAAATGTAGGGGGTTGCGGCCAGCAATGATGAGGACGGCGGCGGCAAGGAGGAGAGACACCAAGGCGAGGTGAAAGACGGCCCGCAGGAGGGGCCACCTTATTTAAGCATCTTTGTTACCATTCCCACTAGCACCCATCCTGTTCAGGACTGCTGTGCAACCATAGCCACCGTGGACAGAAAATAACACAACACATACCTCCCAGAGGCAGGGGGAACGTTCAGTGCCTGGGGGGGCACTAGCTTTCAAAGATATGGCCACACGTTGGTGGTCTGTCTTTGGGAAACAATCTTTAGTGAGGGCAGGTATAATATGCTGTTGTTGTAAGGCTTTATTTCGATAAAACATTCATCTTTAAAAGCATAGGATAATACATTACTTTATACCCATAACTAGTACAAAACTTAGTTTACACATCGATTAAAAATACTGCATAAATAAGATTAAAATCACTTAAAAAATTACATAAAAAGACTAAATAAACAATCTCATTATGCCTTTTAGTTTTGATGGACCAAGCCCATCTTAAGAATTTTGACATTCCACAAACATACAAAGGCCGAGTATCTGACATCAAAGTTCGGAGTGCTACAATATGATGTCTGGTGCCTAGTTCTCTACATATTGGTTTTAACCAGCTATTTCTCGGGGATTTGTATGCCGGACATTCAAATAAAATATGGGCAACAGACTCAACTCTAGTCGTACTTGTTGAACAAAAAGGTGAAGTTTGGAAGGGAACTTTCCAGCGTGCAGTCAGTTCACCTACTGGGAGGGTTCCTACCCTGAATTTAAAATACAGTGCCCGGTCACTTGGCTTCAAGATGATATCAAGGTAGGGTTCCCGAACTGCCACATCCTTAATCCTAAGAAACTCTGCAGTTAATCTGCCCTGATTTGAGTCAGAACTACTTTTGCTGGATACCCAGCTCCAGTAAAGATTCTTAAGGACAGCTTTAGGGGGAGCAGATCTAGATACCAAGGCATCCCCGAGCCCCAGCTCCCCTAGCAGAAATTTAACATCATTAAGCCACCCAATTTTGGACCAACCAGACATCCACAGTACTTCCAACAACCCGTCCGCGTAATTAGGTAACTCTGGGACTCGCCATAAACGGGCCCATAGTAGTAGCGGTCGGATTCGTGCATGGTCCTTGATTGAACGGCACCCCATATCAAGGAGCAGGGGTAGCGTGGGGGTACTCTGTGGGAGAGCCATCAGGTTCTTCAGGAATTTGTTCTCTGACCTAGATAACTGATCTAAGTTACTTGTACCCCACAGTTCTGCCCCGTAAAGGGCCGCGCTGACTCCTCTCGCCTTGTAGATATCTATGACTGGGGCGATAGGTTTGGTTGAGGAGGAGAGGTGTTCCCTGAGAAGAGCCCCCACTACCCTTTTATGGCCTAGTAGGATCTTCTGGAGGTGCGGGTTCCACTGCATTGTGTCTGATATGCGGATACCCAAGTAGTCAAACTCCGCTACCCTTTCCAAGGGCACAAAGTTCAGGGTCGGTGGTCGTCCAATTTTTTGGGGGGGATTCAATACCAAGTACTTGGTCTTATCTGTATTAATTATGAGCCCTCTACATGTACAGAAGGACTGAAACTGTCCAAAAGACTCTGTAATCCCATCGGTGACTTGGAAATGATGAGGGTATCGTCAGCGAATAGGAGAGTTGGTATTCACTTGCCCGCCAGGGAAGGTGCCTCAGATGGATTTTTCAATAGGTGCTCCACCACTCCGTTCACGTAAAGTGAGAACAGAGTGGGGGCAAGGACACAACCCTGGCAGACACCCCTATTCACTGAGATTTTCTCAAACTTCTAGCCTTGCGTACCCCACCTCACCTGTGCAAAGTTTCCGGTATGGAGCTTCATCAGTAGTGACAAGATATACACGGGCATCCCCATTTCGGACAATACACCCCACAGTCGATCCCGGGGCACAAGGTCAAAGGCAGTCTTTAAGTCAATAACAGCAAGATAATGCCTTTAAGTCAATAAAAGCAAGATAAAGACTGCCTTTGCCTAATACGACCACCTTCCAGTATATAAGCATTGATCTGAAAGCCTGTTCGATGGTCCCTGTGTCGGACCTGAAGCCTGCTTGGTAGTCCGAGAGGATATTATTGTCATCAACCCACTGTAGCACTCTTCCTAGAACTACCTTCCCAACAACCTTCTGTGTAGAATCAATTAGGCTTATTGGGCGGTAATTAGCAGGGTCGTCCCGACAACCCTTCTTAAAAATCGGGATGACCTCTGCCCCCTACCAAGAGTCAGGGATTGCCGCTCCAATAGTGATGGCATTAATTAAGAATGAGATAAGCCTCCCCCATTCGATATAATTAAGACGGAGCAAGTCCCCCGGTATCCCGTCAGGGCCTGCTGCTTTGTGTGGCACTAAAGATTTAATCACATTTTCCACTTCCTTGGGTGTAAAGGAGTGAGCTTCGCACTCCTCTGTAAGGTCCATTAAAATTGGTATAATCGGCCCTTGCCTAACATCTAGGTGGGAAATATAGAGAGTCGCAAAATGATCAAACCACATTTGGCCAGTGATGTTGCACGCTATAAGGGTATTATCGGGCCTATTCCTAGCCCTCACATGGTTCCAAAACCCACTCGAATCCCTCCCCTCACTAGCTACCTTTAGATCGTGCCAATACTGGTCCTCCCAGTCTTTCTTCGCGTCCCTAACGGACAGGTTATAAGCTTTCCTAGCCAGCCAGATCAGCTCGGGGGAATTGCCTTTAACAGCCTTAATAAGTGCAGATTTCATCTGCTGGCATTTTTTAGAATACCAACCTGGGTTGCCCTTAGGTCTCAGGCGCTCCCTTTCGGAAGGATCCCTACTTTGCACTAGGAATAAATTGCCCAGTTCATCGATGATATCACAAAAGAGTGCAGAAACTTCAGGGGGGTCCAAAATGCTAGTATCCAACTTTGTCTGGGCCGCTGCCAGGACGGCCCCAATCTTCTGGACCAGAGCAACTTTGCACCATTTAAGGCGCCTCCCACAGTTTGATGGACAGACTTCTAAAGTTGTCAATATTTTGGTAGAGGGAGCTAGACCATTTACACACGACCACAAAGGGTGCAAGGTCAAGGCAAGCAAATTATGGTCACTGTCCACAGTAGGCAGAACGTCCATATCGTGCATAAAATGCCAAAGCTTAAAGTCCAGAAGGATATAGTCTATCCTTGAGGAATGATCAACCCTATTGAACGTGTGAGATCCTAGGGTATCCAAGATGGATCTGCCGTTAACAGCTCTTAGTCCAAATTCCATGGTTAAAGTGTTCAGTTGGATGGCCCGTTGGGACCACCTCTTTATGGGTTGGATTGTTAATCGAGGAATCCCCCTACCTGCGTCTTCATCAAAGATGTCCAGAATGTCCTCTGCCGCAAGGGGCTCGAATGTACAGTTAAAGTCCCCTGTGACCAAGACATACATGCTATCAGGACACTCCCTGAGTTCACCTTCTAAGATAGTGACAGTGGGAGATGGAGACCCGCCTTTGGTACCCCTAGCATAGATATTGAACATTTCCAGAGTACGGCCTCTTCGGGGCCCCCTAACTGAGATTCTTAATATGTCTGGGGAGTTGGTTTCTTTTTGCACGATTTGGCAGCCCAGAGATATACTGACCCAAATTAGGAGTCCTCCCGAAGGGCAACCTCTCCCCATAAGGGGGAAAACTGCAGGTACAAAAAAGGTGGTATAGCCTACCTTATGACAGGGCTCAACACTCCAAGTCTCTTGAAAGACACATATCGCAAAAGACTCAATCAGGGTGTTCCATTCCGGGAGGTCTAACTTCCTAAAATTACCCGCTAAATTCCAGCTGAGAATTCTGATATCAGTATCGGCTACAGCTGTCGCTGGAAGGGATCTGTATAGCAACCGTCCTCGACCTAGGTTGGGTCTCCATTAGCGTGCCCTCTAGCTCAGTAGGCCAGTGGCTGTTGTGTATCAGAAAGATATTAGAAGCTGGCATATTTGATAGAATAGAAGCGTTAGGAGAAGAAAAACTGTCAGACTTGTGGGTGGGTTCTAGTGAGACGTTAGATATACACGACTCTCTAGGCCACGATTTGTCCACTATGGATGCTGACCTTTTAACAGAATGGTAAGCGCCATGTCAGCAGCCACAGGTCATCCCATGGGCATCAAGGCCTACGTAAGGGACCGGGGCCATATGGGTATAGTAGATGTTAGGATTGGAACCGATTTGCCTCCCCCCCCCCCCGGGCTGGTGGCAAGCATACAAGGGGCGTGCTGGTTGCTGATGGAAGTAGCTTAGATTGTATGTGCTAATTCCAGCATTACCATGACCATAGAATTGGTTGCAAATAAACCCTGCGACCCTAGCGTCCCTAAAATTTACCAAAATGCAATCTCCCAACGTATCTTTAGTCCTATTACCAACCCAGCTGATCCTTCTAACATGGAGAACCTGACCATCAAGCTGGCTTGGAAGAGGTCTGTCTCGTTTAGCCAATACGTAGTTTTGTTTTTAAGCTCATCATACGTTTCAGGTCTACCGACCTTGAGCTGTGGGACCCCAGTAAGCACAACTACGTAAGGCAGACATTCAGGCGGTAAATTGATACGGGGTAAGTTAGTATCTCCATTCGTAACCAGGGTAGTCTTTTGAGCTATTGCAGGTGGATTACAACTAGGCCCCCCACTTTTGGTCACAGTCATATTGGTTTCCTGCCTCTGCGTGGGTACACAATGACTGGGACCTTTCTGCCCTTTGGCCAAGCTAGGGTTAGAAGTTAGGCCAGTTAGATGAGCACAATTAATAGGTGTAACTGGTGCTACAGTATTCACTCCCGACATAGGCCCAACGACTGCATCTGTCTCAATTGATACCCTCATCTCTGAGGATGTGAGATCCACCAGTGGGTTTTCCTTTAGATCACACACATCCTTCATATTCTTAAACTGTAATTTAATAAATGACTTGAGTGAAAAGAAATTGTCAAGAGAGGCCTGCTCAAATCTGTCCAGCCTCTCAGTCAATACCTCCACCCTCTCGAGTACAGGGAGTATCAAGGATTTAACAATTTTCTCTATCTGAGCAATCACTGGGATCTGGGGCAAAGTGCCGATGGGAGAATTTGGCGTTGGGCTAATATGCTTCAGCTCGCTTAGGGTTCCCAATGACTGGCCACTGGGCAAGAAATTTCCTCCACCTCTAGGTGATATAAGTTTCTCTTGCCTCCCGACCCCGGTGCCTTCACACTTCTCAAGGGAATTGTTGCCTTAAACTTCTTAGCGGTTTTAGGAAATCCACCCCTTACACCACTTATAACTCTTTTCCTTTTAGCGGGAGCTAATCTAGCACCTACAGCAGTCACTAACTCTGCTTGCACGGAAGAGATCTCTGGAATTATAGAGACGCTAGTGATAGGGGCGTTATCCTCGGTAGGTGTAGCAGGCTCTAATACCAACGGGGTGGCCAATTGCCTGGGAAATTCTTGAGCATTAAGCTTCTCCAGGCTAGCCCTTATGGTCGATGAATTTGGAGGGGCTTTACCAGAGGTGACACCTACATTGACATTAGCAGGGGAGACCGCCTGCGCTAGTGGCCCAAGGGAAGAACGCTTATGATTGAAGGGCCCTAGTGAGACCCGGCGCTCGGTAAGGGCAATTTCCTTTTCAAGAACCGAGTAGGCTCGGGTAATGAACTGGTCAAGAGTACCACTGACACAGTCCCCCCCACCCGCTTGCCCTTTCCTGAACGAGTTGACATTGGCATGAGCGAAACACTTCCCTTGTATAGCACGAAAACCCAGAAAAACAAATGAGTAATAGAATACAAAATACAAAACAAATCAACTAAATACTTAGTGGGTGACCATAAGTTACAACAAAGGTAAAAGGTTGGAGGGTAGGCCCAGCCCAGCCTTGGCCAGCCCCGGACGGCCACAGACGGCCCGCCCTTGTCCCGGGCTTCTCCCGGTGCGTCCTGCGCGTGTTCCCGTGACGCGGGAGGCAAGCGGGATTTAAAGCGCCTCCGGGCGCGGTGATTGGCGTGTGCGGGTGAGCCGCTAAGGAGTCTGGGGGGCGTAGTCCTTCTCACTGCGGCCGCGATGGAATGAGCGGCGTTGGGAGGACTAGGGCACAGCAGGAGACCAGCATCTGTAGAGCCCCTATGGGAGCTAAAAAGGTAAAGCAGCAAATGCCCCAAATAAGTTCAGCACCAGGTATAATATGCCATAATGGATGGCTTGCCTGACAGTAAAGATTTTAGACACAAAAGCTGCTCTCACTATAAGCAGAGTATCCTCTTTAGGGAAACATGTATTCCAGGTAGGTGGAATTTTTTACAATTGATATGTCAGCCATGGCTGGGTATAGGAGTCAGTGCCTCTCTAGCCCTTGTCAATGGAAGGCCTGACAAATCCAAAATTCGTTTTGCACCTGTATAAGAACCGAGTGGGGTGAGGTTCTCCTCAATATCAAACCAAATGTTGAATGTTCAACAATATTGCATCCTTTCACTTTGCTTTCTCTTTAACACATCTATTAGTTCCAGGACCAGGCTGATACTTAAAATGTGTTTTTCGCTCTTTTGTCCCAACGTTTTTTTTAAATTGGTTTTCCAGCTACCAGCATGCTTTAAACATGAGAAACGGCTACATGAAAAGGTTCAGTGTCCAGCATGTCTTACATCTGTGTTTTAAAATAAAGTGAGAGTCTTGAAAAAGTGTCAATGTATATGCGTGAGGTTTGACATGTGATTTTTCCCCTGCATAATAATAGGATGCAATATGCAAAATGAGAATGATTTTCCAAAACCAAGGTAAATCCAGAGCGCAAATTCATGTCCATATTACCTTTGGTCGTAATTACGGATGGAACTCTTCAATGTTCCTAAATCAGGAAAAATGTTATTGCCGAATACATTTTTAAAACGTATTTTTTTATTCTGAGGAGTGATAGAAAAGTAATCAGGTGCGTCCGGCACCGATCGGATGTAGAGAGGTGGGTGCCGGAGAGAGGGGGGGAAAGACGTGTGAGGTAGAGGGGAGGGCAAGGGAGGGGGGACGCTGGGGAAGCGGATATAAAAACAATTATTTAAAAATTAAAAATGTACCTATTCACCGCATTCTCACCCATCTTTCCTCCATAGTACACTAAGGGTGGGCGTAGTTCGCGGAGTAGCGCTACGCGAAGCTACGCGAAGTGAACTTCGCACTACGCGAACTTCACGTAGCACTACGCGAGCTGCGTAGTAGCATGTTCGCACTGTGCAAGATGCGTTTTCAATGATTGCACAGTGCGAACAAGCATCCGGCACTGTGCAAGCATTGAAAACGGCATCTTGCACAGTGTGAGCTGTAGTTTTCTGCTGCTCGAGGAGATTATTACTCGAGCGGCAGCTTTCTCAACGCGAACAGGTAGTTTCTCATTGAGAGCGGTCGCGAGCATGGGCAACCACTCACAATGAGAAACCTGACCTCCTCGCGTTGAGAATCTCGCCGGGATGTCATTTTGCTTGCTCGCGGTCGCGAACATGACGTTCAGGACCGCGAACAAGCAAAAAATGAGCGCTGCACTACGCTACGCTGCACTACGCATGTTCGCACTGTGCTACGTGCCGCTCGCGTAGTGCGAAGTTGCAAAAACTTCGCAAACTCCGCGAGCGGAGCGTAGTGCTTCGCCCAGGGTTATAGTACACCCTCACCCGGCCACAGGAAGCACACCCAAGCTCCCAGTCAAACAATCACAACGCTGCCTTAGCATCATTGTTATTGGTCTGAGTGCCGTTTTCTAGCGCTAAGACGCCGACTGGAGGCCTGAGCCTGTTCTCCACCTAGGCTGTAATGCATCCTGCATGGAGAACATGTAAAGTGCACAAGACTGTTTTGGCGGCCTGAGAGGGCTGTCCAAGCAGTCATTGCATACTTTAGTATTTTCTGAGTGAGTGTGTGAGTCCCTCCTGAGGCGGAAGCCGGGAGGTTGTTGTGCGCTGTGACTCTGTGACCATTTTAAATATTTTACTGCTCCTATTAGCGCCGCATTTTAAACAAAGCGCTTGATTTCTTTGCACATTGCACATCGTTTTAATCTGCTCATAATTTCAATCTCGACGTGGTATCCTACCTAAATTGTTTTTCCCCGCACTGCCTTGCTCCCTGAGCCTACCTCGGTCGATTTTGGGGCTGGGAGGCTCTCCCTCGAATCGGCAGAAGCGCGGCGGCCATTTTGGGTAGGGGAAGCGTCCAGTCACCAGCATAAAAGGCAACGGTCATGACTCCGCGCAGCGTACGCGGTCAGCGGACGCGCCGGATCTGCGCCGGAGTCCTGCCAGAGTCCTGCCAGAGTCCTACCAGAGTCCTGCCCGTCTGCACCCGTCTGCGCCTGTCTGCGCCCGTCCGCGATCAGGACGCGTCCGAGCCAAGGTACTCTGTGGAAACCCCAACATCTTGCCTCAACACATATAGTAAGGAGTCTCTTTTATTGCTACAACACAAATGCTGTGCTCTCACTGTTTCTCTTCAAAGGGACTTAGCCCTATATCCAGAGTTGGGCATACCTTGCAATATGCTGAATGACACATTGGTCCGTGCCCCTTTGATCAGCCGCCGTCTCAGGCCCCTAAAGACACCAGCAATTTCTCCATTAAGGCTGGCCTAATTAATTGTCGCTCCCTGCCTAAACATTCTCTCGATATCGCCCAGTCTCTGATGGACAATAACTGGGATTTACTTTTTCTTACGGAAACATGGCTGGAGGATGAATCTAATCCGTCTTTATGCCTGGCCATTCCCCCGGAATATAATATCCTATGCGCCAATAGAGCGGGTCGCAACCGGGGAGGTGGGGTAGCTATTATTTATAGATCCCAATGGACTATCTCTTCCTTCCCTTACACACAAATTGAACTGATTGAAGCCCTTCCCTTCTGTATTAAATTAGCTGAACACACCACACTGACAGGGCTACTGGTCTATAGCCCTCCTAAATCTAAGGCTTCCTACTTGGCTATATTTTTGGACTATGTCCTTCAGGCTAGCTTACGCTATGCCAATTTTACCTTACTAGGAGACCTAAATTTACACGCAGAGGACTCTTCTGACAAGCTTTGCCTTAACTTTCTTTCTACTTTAAAAGATGCTGGATTAAGCCAACTGGTTTCTCAACCTACGCACAAAGCTGGTCATACTCTTGATCTTGTTTGCTCGAATTTCTCTAACATCCTGATTGAGGATCCCTATCCGGTGATTTGGTCAGACCACTTTTTTATCCCTTTTGCTATTCACTTTTGCCAGCATGTGAGACCTAGAATTCCCCCTAAGGCGGTAGGACGTAATTGGAGTAAGATCTCCCCTGGCAGTGTTGCCCTACATCTTGTAAATACCATACCCAAAGACGCCCCTGATTTAGATTCACGCCTGACTAACCTCAACTGCTGGGTCACCTCTGCTATTGACTCGCTCGCTCCTATGCGACCGATTAAAACCTTTCGAGCAGCTCCCTCCGCCCCATGGTACTCCGACGAGTTTCGGAAATATAAATCTTCTTGTAAGCTGTTGGAGCGCCGGTGGAGGTCATCCTATGCTATTGACACAAAATTTAAACATAAACTGGCCCTCAAAGAATACCGTAGGAAAATAATTGAGCATAAAAAACGTTACCTGGAGGAGAAAATTAATAGAGCGCATGGCTCGGCCAGGGAAATTTTTAACACAGTGAAGACTTTCACAGATCCCTTGGCTCTTAAACAGTGTCTTCCAGTCTCTCAGGCCCTTTGCTCCCACCTCTCTGACTTCTTTGAAGACAAGATCGCGAAGATCTATGACACCTTCCCCAAGAATAATGATCTAGGGAGTGCTACGTCTTTACCTGACTGCATCGAGTCTTCCTCCACCTTTTCAGACTTTGAGGCAATCTCACTGGAACACTCACTGATGGAATTGTCTAGATGCCGCTCCGGCTCACCACTTGACCCTTGGCCAGCCAAGCAATATAAATCATTGGCCTCTTTTCTTAATCCCTTCCTCAACTACATCTGGAATGACTCGCTCAAAACCGGAATTTTCCCGGAGTCTTGGAAACATGCCCAACTGGTCCCGATCTTAAAGAAAGCTAATACAGATCCTAATGAGCCGGTGAACTATCGACCCATCTCTCTGCTCCCAGCCCCTGCCAAGGTCCTTGAAAAGCTAGCGCAGCAACAACTGGCAGGTTTTCTTGAATCCCACGGCCTACTTCATGAATCCCAACATGGTTTTAGAAAGTGCCATAGTACTGAGTCGGCCCTTATAGAAATGGCCGACTCTGTGCGGTGGAAACTGGATGGGGGTTCCAGAGCGGTGCTGGTGCTGCTCGACTTGTCGGCAGCATTCGACACCGTCTCTCACCCCATCCTGATTGACCGTCTTCGGTCGAAGGGCATTCAGGGAAAGGCCCTGGAGTGGCTGACCTCTTTTTTGTCTAATCGCACCCAGGCAGTCTATACTCACCCTTTTACTTCTGTTAGCCGTACCCTGAAATGGGGTGTCCCTCAAGGCTTGGCTTTGAGCCCACTATTGTTTGAGGATCATTCCTTTTTCAAAAAAAGGTTTCCTTTACAAAAACGACCTTCTGGGCGGGCATGAACATGTAAATGCTTACTTGTCAGATGAATTACCGCTGTCCGCGGTGGCTAATCTCAGGACGCGGGAGCACACTGAAAAGGAGAAGTTGGCGAACGATTAGTTCTACCAAATGTTAAGATTGCAAGTTGCAGTTTGTTGCATTAGGTTGTCACACTAGGTGCCTACCGGGTTACCCAGAGTTGAGATATTCCCCGCTGTGCTAAGACGTAAGACACGGTGGCTTGAGTAATGGATATTGTGAGTAAGGTTACCAGCATTTTTGATAAAACCCTAAAGGAAGGTTCTTCTCCTTTCTTCCACAGCTATTTTGTCCTGATGAGAACTCCGCGAACAGTGTGAGTTCGAAACGCGTAGACAACTTTTTTGCCATTTAAACAAAGGAGGAATATATAAAAAACTTCCATAAAAAGTTTTATAATTGAACATTTATTGTATATGGCTTACTGTGAATACTTTTGATTCCAGGTTTTTGTGATAATATTTGTCGTTGTGCATGGGTGTGAATGTGTGAGGGTATGATTGTTTCAAAATTGTAATTGGTTTGGATAATAATGATGATATTGTTGATATTGTAAAATAATCTTTTGTGAATGTAAATATATGTATATAGAAAAGAGGTCGTGTAATGTATAGTGAATTGGTGAAATAATAACCAATAATCCTTGCTCAAAACTTTAAATAAAATAAAAGATTCATTCAAATATTGTTCGACCATAGTGCACAATCCTTATGGTCTGATTAATTAAAAAGAACTGGTTGTTACAGTACTGGCATTTCTTTTGTTCATTGAACTCATTGCTAGGTCGGGCATCATAGTTACTTCCTATGCAGATGATATTCAGCTGCTTTTCTCCTATGAGAGTGCCACGCAGACTACTTTTGATCCTTTGAAGGATTGTCTGCGGGACATTTCAAAATGGATGGACCATAACTGCCTCCGCATGAATTCGGCGAAAACTGAGGTTCTCTTTTTCCATCAACCCTCCCCTCTTGATGCAACTCTCTGGTGGCCACAGGAACTCAGCCTTCCCCATGTCCCTAAGGACTCTGTAAAAAATCTAGGGGTCAAGTGGGACTCAAATATTTCCTTTAGTAACCAAATACAGACCGTTTCTGCCGCTTGTTTTTCCAAGATCAGGATGATTAGGAAATTCATCACCTATCTCCCCAGTGACACCAGGAAAACCGTAGTCCAGGCATTGATTACATCTCACCTGGACTATGCGAACGACCTGTATTTAGGGTTGCCCGCGGGCCTCCTACATCGGCTCCAGACAGTCCAGAATGCGGCTGTTCGGCTGGTCTGTGGGGTTTCCCTACGCACCCATATTTCGCCACATCGCAGAGCATTACATTGGCTACCAATCCATTCAAAGAGCTGCATTCAAAGCCATGACCTTAGCCCATCGAGCAACTAGGGGTAGGGGATCGGCCTACCTCTCTGTTAGTATCCGTCCTTACTGTAACTCTCGGAACCTCCGTTCCAACTCCCAACATCTGCTTTCCATACCAAGATTCAGGAAAGCACGTTCTGGAGGTAAAACCTTCCAGGTCTGTCCCACAACTCTCTGGAACAAACTCCCGATCGCAATTAGGATGATCCAGGAAGAATTACCTGTCCGTAAGGCACTAAAAACTTTCCTCTTTTGTTAACCCCCCCAGGACTATCACTCTGCTTTCACTCCGAAGCGCCGGGACACCCCGTTGGGGTAGCTGCGCGCTATATAAAATACACAATAATAATAATAATAGGGTGCTACCAATCCTCCCCTGCCCCGCCCCTCACACAAAGCTGTTGGTAGAAGAAGGAGAAAATAAAATGATAACACGAGTTATGCAAATAAGCAATGGAGTGATGCTCCTCCGTCTTAGAGGAGGAGCCGCCACTGAAAGAAATCCCTCATTCTCAAAAGACATGTTGATCTTTTTTAAATGTTTCTTTATTGATTTTAACCATGCAACGTACAGAAGAAATCCCCAACAATGGGGCCTTCCTAATGTAAGATACCACCCCATCGCATCTTTGTCTCATATTCGCCGTACCATATTAATTTGTTGTATATACCATAACCAATTTGAGAGAAAAATAAGTACACCATTATGCAACCATTAGCGTGCACCTTAGCTGCAATATATCATAGACCTAACATAAGCCATTCTATTATGTGTATCTATCAAGTGATGAAAACTACTACTCACCATGGCTGGACCATACCATAAGTGTAGACATTACATTTCACTCATACTCATACTCCCCTCCATCGGGGTTGCAATCATTAAAATCATCAAGTCAAGAATACTTTATTTGATCTAATAAAGTACATCATAAACGTTCATAAAAGTTATATAATCATCAAATCAATAAAATCATCTTAAAATACTACTTCAAGTTTCACAAAGCGGAATAGAACACCTGTGCTAAAATACATGATGCATAAAGGAAACTTTAGCACAGGATAAACATTGAAGATATATTAAATCTGGCTGTACGTGTGTAAAATTCATAGGCAAGAGAAGAGAGCTTATGCACTTATGATGTAAATAAGCAAATTTAGGGAAAATGAAAACTATATGTAAAGTGTCCACAATGCCGCAGCCATCTCACAAATGCAAGTTGCTGGCTCTGATGGTCTCTGTCACCCTGGAAGCTGCAGGAACATGTTCAAATGAAAGTTAGACAGAAGTTGTCTCTGCAAACCTGGCATATCTAGTAGCAAATAGAACTCTATTTTGCACATTGTTTTTACCATTGCATAATGTGTATAAGAGTTTTTGGACAACATACGTTTGGCCCTTTTACCGTACACATTAGCACAAAATACTTCCCAGGCCCACAGACCATCTGATTTGGTAATTTGCTCTGGCTCAGAAAAGAATTTTGGTCTACCATATCACACAGAATACTTTTGACATAATGCAACTTTGGAATAAGGTGACTAAATCCCATCATTATTATCAGTTTTTTAAAGCGCATGGCTACCCAACAACGGGCTTCCCAGCGCTATCCATCTAGATAGAGTGAGGAAGTTTAAAAAATGAATAGATCAAAAAGCTAAAATTAGGGGAATAGACAAGTCTTCAGCTTCTTTCTAAAACTCATGAATTTGTCATCAAATCTTAGGCAAATGGGCTAGGAGTTCTAAAGCTTAAGTGCAAGATATGTAAAGGACCTGCCTCCACTTTTTGCTCTCTTTATACTGCGGACAACAAGAAACTCAAGGTTATTTGACCTAAAGTTCCTATTGGTATGATAAGGGATGACCACTTGATGGAGAACATGTGGGCCTGTGTTGTGCTTTGCCCAATGTATGATGCATAATGCCTTAAATTGTACTCTGAAACTTATGGGCAGCCTTTAAAGAGTTTTGAGTACCGCACCTTCTGGATTGAGTTTTCAGAATACGTA
Organism: Lissotriton helveticus; assembly: GCF_964261635.1. NCBI lineage: Eukaryota > Metazoa > Chordata > Amphibia > Caudata > Salamandridae > Lissotriton > Lissotriton helveticus. The sequence goes on from NC_136073.1 coordinate 404,140,966, forward strand.
GCAAATGTTCGAGCGGTGACATTCTGAATGAATTGGAGTTTTTTTTTATCATTGACATTGGACTGCCCAGGTAAAGTGAGTTCCGGTAATCATGGCAGGAAATAATTAATCCTTGAATGATGATTCTTCGTGCTCCATCAGGAGCCATTTCAGAATCTTTCTCAGGGTTCTCAAGAGGCCGACACAACTGCCAGCCACGTTCTTAACTTGAGAGGGCATGGTTAGCTGTTTGTCTAGGATAATCCTAGGCTCTTTACTTCCAATTTAGGGGATGGATGCTCTTCTAGGAAAGCGGGCCAGATAATATGATCCCAAAGAGTTAGATTCTTACCTAGAACCAAGACCTCTGTTTTCTCGCCATTTAACTTCAGACAGCTGGATGCTATCATTCAGACACCTTTTCTAAGCTACTGCTATGTCTCATGGAAATGTTGTCGATGTCTGTGGACAACGTGACATTGTGACTAGATCTTTGTACTGAATTCCAGGTCATTTTTTAGGCAAACAGAAAACCACAGTAGAGTGGGGCGAATTTGTACATAATCAGAAATAAATCCTATACTAAGTTTTTCATGCACAATCTCTAACGGTACACTCTGAGGTATCCTCAGAATCCTCCTGAAAATTGTATTTTCTGAAACTTGAATATGGTGACTATGCTTGTCCCCCCAAATTTCTGAACCAAATAACACTATTGAGACAAACTTTGCTTTATTAAGATCCTGTCTGGATTTGATATGAGTATGGCCTAGATGCCTAGAGAAAGTAGCTATGCTATGAGCAAGCCTGTTAAAGGACTGGACATTGGTGCTCATCAGAGGATCCCAATTCAGTTTATTGTCCAGCCAAATGCCAAGATAGCAAAACTTGTTGGTTTACCCTTACAATGTCCATCAAGCATACAAGTTTTATTTTAGCAATTATGGTCCTAATGCAATAGCATATGACTTTGAAAAATTCATTTTTAGGCCCTGATGGTCCATAAATTCACAAAAACAATCTAACGAGAGCTGAAAGCCAATAGTTGTGCTTGCAATAAGTACCGTATAGTCTGTGCATAATAACACAGGGAGCGGCCTATTACCAACCAACGGGACATCCATGCACTTAGCCACTAGAAATCTCTCTAGCTGGTTATTATATTATATTTGGGGAGAGGAGCTAGCCTAATGGCTAGGGCGGTCAACCTCACATCTGGGGACCTGGGTTCGAGTCTCGGCAATGACACTGAACATCCTGTGATTCTGGGCAAATCACTTCATCTTCCCGTGCCTAACAAAAATTAATGTGTCCTCATGTAATGCAACTGGTGCTATGTAAAGCGCTCTGATACACGATTCGGGTCAAGTTAGCGCTATATAAAACTCTGTTAAAAAAAATATATATATATAAAAAGCAGAGGGACTAAAATACATCCTTGGCATACTCTCTGCCCCAAGTGAAAGATAAATAGAGGGGGGGTTTACCCAAATAAGTCACTGGGGACCTGGGTGCTGTATGATATATAAGAAAGGGGTCCCAGTGAACCGTTTAAACATTAATCACATTTATTTATAGCAAAAATAAAGACATTTAAGCAAGACACATTGTAAATTAATCACAATGGGTAAAGTCTACAATACATAAAATACGAATACAATAACAGTGCCCCAAGGAAAGAAAGGGAAGAAGGGAAATTTGCGTGATGCTGTGAGAAAGGAAGAAATGAGTGAGAAATGATAATAGTTGTGACAAAGGATTATTTCGAAATCAATAATTAGTTGGCTTCAGATCCCTGAGCCAAAACATGGAATCACAGATTTCCAAACATTCATCAAAGATCATGTATTTGACGCTGGTAATCTATAACCAAAAATAGGGGCGGCGTCAACTGAAATGAAAGAGAGTAGCCGTCGACGTTTCGACCCCACGCTACAAATGTAGGCGTAGTTAAGACCTTACATCGGGGTCTTCATCAAGACAAGAACCGTGAAACCAAGGGTACACTATGAATTCTATAAAGATACAAATAAATAATACATTAGTGCAATGTTCACCATCAAATGGGGGAAGTTGTGATGACATCATCCAAACCACACAAGAATTAAGATATTACCATGGTGCGTGGAGAAATTAATTTCACACGGTGGTAAATTACTGGAATGATTTCTTTTCTTATCGCGATCATCAATTTCTGAAACAATAAAAATAAAGTTCCAGACCGGCTATATTATTTGCCACTTAATCGTCATCCATAAAATTCGAAAACATAACTATAATTATAATTATAAATATAAATATAATAATATAACTATAATGAGTAAGTGAATTACTATTTAACTATTGCCAATAAATTACAAGAGGCTGCTTGTGTATACCTTAAATGCTCATAAAAGACACCACCAAACAGGCCAAGGTAGACCAACCCTCTACCAACACGTGTTGACCTATGTTAGTATAGACATCTCACTCCTGACATAGTAGGAGGTCAGAAAAACCGACTGTGAACAACATCTCACAATTGAACATAGTATTTAGAAACAAATTCTGGAGTCTCACATATACTGTGACACAAGACTCGAGTCCCACGTGCAACCAGTATAGTGTATCTTCCTGTAGAGAGCTATATAATAAGTGAAAAGAGTCTTGGAACATCCAAACCCTAAAATCAGGCATTATTATTATAAGATTCCTACCTTGAAATAGGTAGACCATACGTGCGTCTATTCATATGGTAGTCATGGAGCAGTCTATTCATATGGTAGTTGAAGATCAATCTATCATGACTGTGGGCAAACCCAAGACCTAAGAATCAAAGGTACGGGGGTTACAAATCTCTTAAGAGTCAAAATTAGGGAGAGTGCCAATCACCACCGCAACTCCGCACCCAGTGTCAAAAAAACCATACCTAATCAAGGCGGGTTGCCGCGTCGTGCTCAGTCGTATTCCAACAATGGGTAGTTTCCTAAATCGGGGAAATCATTGTTAGCTAAATGCAACATAGTAACCTCCCCTTGCCCACAAACTTTTTGAAGCTCTGTCATACCTGGTAGAGGTATTCAATCAAACTCAGAATCCGCTCTTAATCACGGGAAAAGACACTCTGTAGTCGTCCGGAAGGAAAAGTGAAAGTGCATTGTGTATTCTCCATTGAGGCCATATCTTACTGAGGCCTCCAATCCAGCATGTAAATCACTCAGAAAAGCTATACCCCCATGGCACGTAGTACAGCCCATAATTTCGATCTATCCGCTTCATCAATAGCTGTACTGAGGTCTATAAATGCCAAATAGACGAACTCTTTCCAGGCTATAGTGTACTTAGTGATCAGTAAATAAAGATTCGAATTTGGTTAGATCGTTCCTAGACCCGCTCTAAAACCACACTGAATATCTGACCAGGTCTGCCCATTCTGTTAGCCAATTCAGCACTACCTGACCAATAATTTTCACTTCAGCTTCGACTGGAAAAGTGCGCTGATAACAGGTCAGGTCACCTCAATTTCCTTTTTTAAAGATCGGGACAATTACCAACTTTTGCCAGGACAGGGGATTTTGAGCTCTCACTGCTACATTTGGATGCTGAGTTATTAAATCAATCATTCGATACCAAGCTTCCAAATCATCCATTAAGCCCTCACAGCGTTCATTCGCCGAGATTCTTCCCATGCCCACTCCACCATATCTTGAATCCAGGATGCGATTAAAGGAGCACGGTGGTACAGCCAGTGTGTTGCGTCCCTGAACTCACCGAACACAAGAGCTAATGCCTGAATTCAGGGGTGTAACACAGGCCCCCGTAGCCCACGCGGTGCGGGGGGCCTCTAGCTCCAAGGAGCCCCCTCGGCACTGAACTCTGGCCGGGAGAGCTCCTGATTGAGCCCAGAGGGGGCCCCCTAAGTACCGTGCAGGGAGGCCCCCTCACTTTTCGTTACGCCAGTGCCTGAATTTATAGTGAACCTTACAATTTTTAGGTCGAGCATTCGAGACCTCTTGTATATTCTTTAGTATATACCTATATACTTTAGTAAATACTTATAAGTACTTTGTGGGCTCTGGAGATCAGCCCTAGGACATGTTGCTTCCGATTAGGGACTTTTTTCTGTTTAAATGCCTCTATTTAACTCTCTTGATAGAAAATGAGAAGCAGAGGTCAGTAAAATACCAGAATTGTTTTCTGCTGAGGGACTTTTTATTTTTATTTTTCTGGCAGCTGCCTCTATTTAACTTTCTTGATAGATCAGTCGGTAAAATACCAGAATCACTTTACCATTCTCTAGATTCCAGTCCATAGAAATTGCCTTTCACAAGCACCCATTAACAATAATATTTTTTTTAAAGCTTGTATTTTCAGTGATATACCACCGAAGGCCCTGATTTTATAATAAAAACAGAGCTGGGACCATACCATTTCCCGCTGAATGTCAATATTTCTCTTCGTATATTCCCATATCTGGCATGCCATGCCGTTTGGTGCTTACCTTCCCTCCATGTCAAAGGACAGTAGATGTTATAGAACCCAGGCTAATGTGCTGCATAGCTAAATACATAAAAGGTCCCATAGGCGAGACCGATTGCATTGCAAATGCTTGTTTAGACTAGGAAAAACTCCTTACAGTCATTGCAGGAAAGATTCCCCTAAATCAATGGTTGGCGCCCTTCTGATCCTCTGCACCACCTTTCAACAATACTCCATGGGCGTCCCCTTGACCATGTCATGTGCAGATGTCCCTGGATCCTCCTCGCCACACCCAGGAGTGCAATGTGCAAATCACATTGATGAGCTATGGCAGAAGAGATCACGGTGTTGCATGTCAGAACAAACTACGAACTGACTATGATAGCAAATTTCAGAACCTCTCCTAAATACCCACAGAGGCTCAGAGGACAATGTTTTGAGGAGATATACTTGTCCCTAGTTTCGATGGTTCCATAATCTGCTGACGACGCGACAGGCATGTCATGCACTGTTACCTGTCAGTTATTCCTCATACAAGGCATCTGTCATCATTGTTACAGTGAATACAGGAAGCGTTCCCATGACAGCCCGAGAGACATTGACAAAGCCGCAATCAATAGGCGCGCTTGGAGGCCTTGTATTCTGCGTCGTGCATCATAGGATTTGATAATATCCATCATGATTGAGTTAGCTGTAATCCATCTGACTTTCCGCGCGCCGGGGTCAGGAGGGGACGCCATGCTTCACTTCACATCAATTACCACGCGAAGGAGTGGGCTGCCCGGCAATCCCCTCGGATGGTTGGCTTCTATAAATGATTATAGAGTTGCAGTTTTAAAGATGGCTCTTGGGCACAGTAGAAATGCATGATTTTCATTGGCTTTTCCTTCAGACTCTGTTAGAAATATTTCATTGAAGGCTGGGCGCCCACACTCATATTCAGAACATCGCAAATAGTGATTATTACATGCAGTAATATACATTTAAAACACCATTTGTGTTTCTCATATTATAAACGATGAATGATGGGAGAGGAGTTGGCCTAACGCTAGGGAGGTCGACCTCGAGTCTGTGGAACTGCGTTCGAGTCTCGGCAATGACGCTGAACATCCTGTGATTCTGGGCAAATCAGTAAATCTCCCCGTGCCTAACGAGAAATGAATGTGTCCTCATGTAACGCAACTGGTGCTATGTAAAGCGCTCTGATACCTGATAACTTCGGGTCAAGTTTGAGCTATATAAAACTCAGTTATATAAAAAAAAAATAATGATGCACAGGTGTAAAGATGAGTGCATCCCATTTCTTTACGGAAGAAAATGTGTGTTCTCTTCTGTACTATTCTTGAATGTAATAAACCACCTCATAAAGAAAGATGTGATAGCAAATCAGTAGGTACTATAGCAGTGATCTCGGTGCCTGCACATTACTATCACCAGCCGTGCACACATAGAATTAGCAAATAGGTCGGTAGAAGGTTTCCAAGGGTAAACATTAAAGGAATCAGATGCACAAACTAAACAAGTACTGACAGCGACAATAGTTTTGCTCTTGAATAGGGAAAAGTTCTTCACATTGATAACATGATGGGTGACCTTGCAACTTTGTACATTTTTCTTAAATTACGGTAGCTTCGCAACCACAAAGTTGACAAAGATAAACAGAACATTGGAGCTAAAAAGAGAGCTTACCTTTTTCCCTTTTAATGCTATTCTCCACCTCATGTCCTTACTGCTGTAAGTACCAAGCAGACCTTCCGGAAGTGAAGTAGAGAAGTGACACAGTCGACTGGTAGCTATTGTCTTTTACCTGCTGCCTCTCAGCTGACAGCAGGGGAAGACGCTTTCAGTCCAATGTTCTGTTTAGGTTGGGAGGAAACCCGGTTGCATGGAATGCTGAGTTGGGCCAATTAAAGCTTTGATGACCATGACAAAGGGCTTCTTTGCATCTGTACCCGCGTCTGTAATACGGTGCGGGTGCAGAGGCAAGGGATTGCGTCATTTGCGTGGGGCACGCCTCCATGCAAATGAAGGAACGCCGCCTACAGATAGGTGCTATCGGTATTACAGAAGGGGCTGCACAAGTGTCTGTGGACTCTTCTGTAAAACCAAAGTGCCCCGGGGGTACGCAAAGCGGGTGCAAACGCCCGTTGCGCCCCCGGGGCACTCACTGCAATACAGCCCCAGAAGAGTAAAATTCTGCTGGACACAGAAAAGGTACCGTATGGGCACTGGAAGTGCAGGATTCCCTTATAAATACAGTGCAGCTGCTACAGAGGCATCAGGGCTGTAGGCTTTTGTCGTGGACAAAGAGCAAGTACCAGTTACCCATAAGCCATGCAAGCCTTCATTCTCACAGAACAAAGCACGATAGCGGCAGTGAAAACTTCCTTCCCCACATAATATGGTTAGCAAAAAAAAAAATTCATTGAGCACCACTTTGCAACTGAAAGCAAATGGAGTTTAGACCTGACATCCTTGGTGTGGATTCCGCCAAACATTTTGCCTTCACACCTCCTGTTTTGCTGAATTTGTTTTTGTTGGCTCTAGGACTCTGCACTCTTTGCCATTGCTAACCAGATCTAAATTGCTTGTGCTCACTCCTGTAAACATGACAAAATTGGCTTACACACAATTAGCATATTTAATTTAAACTAAAGTGATGTACATATAACCAGCCTGGTAAATTTTATGGCACTAGTGGGCAGCAGTACTTATTGTGCCACCCACTTAAGTAGTCCTTGAAAACCTGTCTCAGGCTTGCCATTGCAGCTTTTGTGTGCAGATAGAAACTGCCATTTCGAACTCGCAAAATAAATCTTTGCCAGGCCTCAACCTTCCTTTTAATGCGTATAAGTGACCCCTAGGTTAGGCCCTAAACAGCCCATAGGGTAGAGTGTGTTGTATTTAAAAATTTGGGCACATATGTTTAGGTTTTTCATATCCTGGTAGTGAAAAACTCTCAAATTATTATTATTATTTTTTTTGGTAAATCTTTTTATTAAACCAGGACATGTTTAAACATACAAAGAGTATATCAAGAATCATATCAGTCTTTTGATATTCAAATCTGTAGTACCTGTTACCAATTAGAGGCATCAAGCATAAGCTGTACAATCTTAACTCAAATCAGTTTTTTGAGTATTGACCAACGAGCCAGCAGGAATGCAGAGAGGGAAAATTAAAAAAATCATCTGCAGAAGCCAGTGGCAAAGAGGTATTAAATACTGAGAGTGCACTGTGCTTTACTTGAATAAATTATGATTGCAGACACAAAGCCAGGCCGGGTAAATAAGTTGATTACAATCACAGAGAAGGAGAGAAAGAAACCAGTCAAGGTCCTGAGGAGAACCCGAAAGAAAGGGGAGGTTTGAAACGCGTCTACCTGATCTGGGGAGTTTGAACTAAAAAGACAACCAGGATTAGGCAATCCTACAAGGGACACTGAGGCCTACATAAAGGCTGTGCTGAAAAAAAAGTAGTTGCTTTAAATAGGAGTTTCAGCTTTTCATCAAGAGAAAGAGACTAATAATAGAAACTCCAACAGTTTACAATTAAAAGACTGGTCCATCACTAATTATTCTAATTATTTTTTTTTGCATGTATGTTTAGTTTTAAGTATTCAATCTGTAATAATGTTTTTTCCTTCATGTGAGTTAGAAAACGTATGTGTATCTTTTTCAGAAGGACTGAAAATACTGTGAATTTCATACAAATGTCTGAAGGACGTTTAGTGTGTTTGTTTAACGTTTCAAACTATCATAATACTTTAAATACTTTAAATCAAAAAACAAGGTTAAGATAAGTAAATTACTTGAACTTTCTGAAAAGTTGAGTTGATAAAATTAATATCAGATTGGGTAGTTTGTTGAAGTCACTATGTAAGTGACCCAACCCAGCTGATCAAAAGGCCCAACCCCTTTATAGGCATCATTTTAGAAAGTTGGCATTTTCTTGTCCTAACACTTTGGTGCCTGCAGCCTCTTTCCTGGGTCACATGACTAGGTGTGGTAGGTGTTTGGCCTTTGTGTATTCCTCACAGACAGACACACAATAGAGGGTCTGGTTGTTGGCAGGACCCTGACTTGATGAGAGTGGCGGTGCTGTCACCTGTAACAAGTGCATTCCAGTAATACTGCCTTAACTCACACACAAAGGACTTCACACTAGCCTTTTGGGCCTGCAGATAGACTGGGGCCACGGCAGAGTGGCAGAAAATTCCACACACTTCGGTATGAGAAAGGCTTCAGAAGTTTCTTTCACTTCAAAGTGGGCACCAGGTATAAAAAGGGACCCTCAGACCCACACTTCGGTACACTCCTGGACCGGCAGATACAACAGAAAAAGGACTGTCCTGTTGCCATAAGAGTGCCTTGCTGCCTGAGGCCTTCCCTGCTGTCTGAGAAGGAAGACTGGACCTCCACCCTGTATACCAGGCTGAAGTGGATCCAAGAGTCAGCTGATTCACCTCCTGTTCTGAGTTACAGATACACAACAAGCTCCAAAGGCCTCTCTGAAACTACCCATCTGATCTGCTACACTGGACCAACAACTGGACCTGCCTGAGCCCTGCTGGCCTCTTCTGGAGTGAGTTTATGATCCCCAAAAGGTACATTCCAGGTCCTGGACCCTCGGTGTGGCCATCAGTTGTGCTCTTCCCAGATGAAAAGGAGAAATTGTGAGGTTTTGGGCTCCTTGCAACTGCAAATGGGTCAGTTTGTGGCAAGATTTTGCTGACCGCGCTGACTGACGAAGCAAAGCTCCGGTGAACTGGACTCTTTGTGCTACAGTGACTGGCAGGGACGAATGGCAATGAGTGATCTACACTTCGCGCCGCAGGATCGACAGCCTGCGGTTACTGCCAACGCAAAACTCCAGCTACGACCGACTGCAACACCTGACAGGATCTTAGCACTACTGTGGCAACTGTCCATGACACCCAGCCTTCTCTTCATGCGACAGCAACGACCAGCCACAACACACTTCCTGCTGCTCGAGGTCTCCTCCATAGCAAACTGGACTCTTTGCTCTACACTTTAGAAGGTAACTTTTTCAGGAGGAATAACCTGGTCCCTATACCTGGCCCATGCTCTATCACAGTCGTATTGAACTTTTAACTTTCACCTGGTTGGGCACGAAAAGAAAACCACAAGTGGCTTCTTGTGTTTTAGATGCTTTTAGGTGCTATACTTACCTTAAATCTTTGAAATTGCATATTTCTTGTTTTACTGATTGGATTTTGTCATTTTGGTGTCAAATGATTTATTACATTTGACTCTACTTTTCTAATTTGGTGTGGAATTTTTCACATGGTGTGTTTTCACTTTATTACTGTTTGAGTGCTGCATAAATACTTTAACCATTCCTCTAAATTAAGCCTGACTGCTATTGTGTCAAGCTACCAGAGGGTTAATCACAGGTTACTTTAGTGACTGTTTGTGGTTGGTTCACCATGACAAGGATTGTGGCTGTTACTTGCTCACACCCCTCTACTAACAACCCAATTTTGCATTCCATTGTAATACGTTCAAATTAACTATACAAATATGGATTGATTCCATGATTTTGAAGCTTTGTTTTTCATAAGAAATAATTTATAGTTCTCTGGTAGGCTGAGCATGTGCTGGAGATCACCTGTGCCCAGAGTCTGAATATTGTATCTCATTAAAGCAAGCTATAGAAGTCCATCTGTCACAGTTGTGCAGTGGAGCGATACTTTTTTGTCCTGGGTGGATGAGCAGACACCGATGCCCAGTGGCCTTGCTCTAGAGCACGTGGGAAATGTTGGACATTGCAGAAGAGAGACAACTGGAATCCTTGAGAGTGTGCAGCACTATGTGGAGTAGCAGCTGAACAGAATGATCAAAGAGGAGGTATTTTGGACATGGTCCTCTCTGCAGGGTCACCCCAAACATTTTTTCTTCACTCCTTCTATTTCCTGAACCACTTCTTTTATTGATTTTTAGGACTCAGTCACTTTTACCACTGCCAACCATGCTAAAGTGCTTGAGCTCTCTCCATTAAACCTGGCAAAGTTACCTAACACCCAAATAGCACTTTTAATGTTCTTGTACATCCCTAGTAAGTTGGTACTACATGTGTCCAGGGCCTATACATTAAATGCTACTAGTGGACCTGCAGCACTCATTGTGCTACCCATTAAAGTAGCCCTTTCAAACATGTCTCAGGCTTGCCAATGCAACATGTGGGCAGTTTTTTAACTGCCATTTCAGCCTGGCAAAAGAAACCAGGCTTAAACATTCCTTTTTAATATATATGCACAGCCCCCAGGGTAAGCCCTAAACAGCCCACATGGCATGTGTAGTTTTTTGCAAATAAAAGAATGCTGGAACTCTTTTGGTTCCCAGTGTACACTGTAGGCCTATGACATAAGAGTTGGAGGGATGAGTTGAAGGCAGGCTTAGAATGTTGAGTTCTGACTTACACACAGTGGAATACTGACATGTAAAACTACTTTCTGTGTGTGGCGTGTTTATTGGTGAGTACCTCGGCTGGTAGGATGCTAAAGCAGGGTGCATTGTATTTAAAAAATTGGAGACGTGCTTTGAATGAATGAATGAAGGTAAATTTGTATGGCGCTACTTAACCCGGAGGCATCAAGGCGCAGAAGGTGGAAACAAGCTGAGAGATCAAAAAAGCAACCCAGAAGAGAACAGCTTACCGGTAGAATTCTGAGAAAAGCCAGGTCTTAAGATTTTTTTGAAAAAGAACAAGAGACGGCTGAGCCTTAAGCTTAGCGGGAAGCGTGTTCCACAGTTTGGGGGCAAGGGAAAAAAAAGCTCTCCCTCCCCACCTTGCCTTGGCAATTCGAGGTGTAATCAAAAGGTTTTTATGAGCTGAGCGCAAGTCCCTGCCGGGAGTGTAGAAGGATACAAGGGATCCAATGTCCTCAGCACCCAGACCGTGAATGGCACGGTAAGTGAGGACAAGAACCTTGAAATTGATCCTTGCCTGTACTGGCAGCCAGTGGAGATCTTTTCTAATCCCCAAGATGGAAATCCGTCTGGGGGCATCCACAACAAACCTGGCTGCAGCATTCTGGACAATTTGGAGGCGATGAATCAATTTTTTGTTTATGCCAAGGTAGAGGGCATTACAGTAATCCAGGCGAGGGGAAATGAGGGCCACTGAGATCTGTTTCCGAGCATCTGGGGAGAGGTAGTGAGCGAGTTTCCTGAGGATCCTTAATACCCCACAGCATGTGGAGACGGACCTGCCTTCTTGCTTATCAAAAGCAAGAGTGGTATCAATGGTTACCCCCAGATTTCGAGCAGAGAGGGAGGGCTTGGGGCAGGTGCCAAGAGCAGGAGGCCACCACTGCTCTGACTTTAACTGTTACCTGTTTCCGGACAGGGCATGTGGATCCACTGTGGAGGTTTCAGAACTGATTTGGAGTGATTCTCTTTGAAATTTCATTTTATGACTGCAGATCAGACACAGCCTTTGTGCGAAGGGATGGCTCTCACAGTAGTAGCAATGGTGCTGACTCAGGGAGAACTAATCAACTGACCCTTCCTAAAAAAACACCCCTCACAAGCTTTCCGTGGGCAGCCTTTGCTCCATACTCCCTCACTTCAGTTCTGGGCCTCCACCCTCCAGTCACAGATTTTCAGTCAATATACTTCCACTTTCTAGAGAAGCTATATCTACTCACCATCACATACCATGATAAACCAGGAGCACTCCAAAATGCACCCGCCTGGCCCCAGAACTTACACTTTCACCATACACAGAATCTTACTGCTACATATTTGCTACATATCCACCAGACATTTATGTACATGGAAAACAGTGCAAAGGCCTTGGACTCACACACACTACTCTACTGGACACTCAGTGCCTCTTTGCTGGCCTTCCTAACACCTATTCTACATATATATTCCTAACACCCTTCGTCTAGACCTCTGAGTCCTGCATATCATTCCTCTGATGCTACCACTGGTCCCAAATGCTACCACAGCTGGCAATCGGGGCCCTTTGTTACTCAGAATCCTTAGGTGGGCGTCCTGACATGATCTGTCCGGAACCTATCTCATCCCCTCTTCTGAGCATCAGAGCCTCTTTATTACCCCCAAATCCCATTTGCCAATTACAACAGACCTCTAACCCTCTTTGTTAGCCATAAACCTTTTTTTCTTTCTTTGGCCAACATAGTTTCTCAAACTCTTTCTACTATCCAACACAGACCACATTCCTTTTACCCATCCAACTTTAGACTGTTCTGCCAAGTTGCCTTCCCTCTGCCCTCGGATTCACCCTCAGACTTCTTTACCAGCAAGAGACAATGTCTGCAATCACTTTTGATTATAACAGTCTTTGCTCTTCATTAAGCTTTTTTGTCTCTAATGTGTTAGCAAATACTTACCAATTCTAGAGGTGGGCTTCTAGAGGTTGAAAACATAAGCATGAAAACATTTTTTTTACAAAAGAGATATTCTAATACATGTGGTATAGACTCATTTAGGTGTCCTCCTAATCCAGTCTTCATCTTTCCTTTTCAGGTACATCTATGCCTTCTGGTGTTGCTCCTTCTCCTGGTCCTGTTTCAAGTCCTCCACTTCTAGGATATTCGGTGCTTCTGGTTCCAGTCCTTCCTGACGCTGGTCTTCCTGACCTTTTCCTGTAGTAGGCCTTTGGGAGCCTTCTAGTAGTATTAATTTTCACCTCCCTGATCCTGTTGTTCTGGTGGGTTCTTCACCACCTCCCGTCCTATCCAGCTGTCCTTGTTTTCTCAAGTCTGACACTCCCATTCTTCTTGGTTTGGATCATCCTGGTTGTTCTTCCATGGTCCCTATCCTTGTGATTCACCTGGTACTGCGTCCACTGGACCTGGCCCTCCTTATTAGGCTTTCTTGGGCTGGACCTGGTCATTTGGGTCCCAGAAGACTAGAGAGTGAAGAGAAACATCAGATGTAATCCATACACCTCAGCCACTGCATACCAACTGCCACTTTATGAGTGGGCATTTTTCTCAATCTACATTCTGGAACTTTGTGACCACAAGGTTCCACTGTTAAAGCCTCTTCTACAATGTACTGGTATTTTCTGCAACTTCTGTGGTGCAAGTTATATAGGTGATGGACCAATACCACACTTATCTTTGTGCATACTATTGTACATTTGTATATGCACTTATCCAGATGCTTCAAGGATGATGCGTCCTCATCACAAGATAACGCCCACCCTACCATTGCCTGGAGTCCCTTTTGCTTCATGCCCAGCTAAATAAAAACATCCTTCACACTGTTTTTAAGGCAGTTGGTAATAAATCCACATTAGCCACATAATCTCTGCTATTTAGTCTGCAGCTGAATAAACAATGAAATGCCATCCTCCCTACAGCTGATGGTAGAAGAATCCTGATGCTCATACTGGCAAGGGTGTGATCCTATCCTTCCCTTGGACTTGGCAGTGCACAACATTGAGGTTTGACAGTGACATTGAGAGCCAAGTTGCTTCATAATATCTGTGACTGAGAGGTGGCTTCCTGAAGCCCCAGCACTGTCTCTTTCTGGAACTGCATTCACCTGTGGAACAGACCTATCCCTCTCTTTTGTGCTGGTCCGTTTCAGGCACATTCACTTACCTCATCATGCGTGCCTTGTGACCTTAGATCCCTAGTCACGGCAAGAAATTGGAGTCAGGCAGGTAGTTCACAGCCTCTAGTCTGGACCCTTAACCCCACCTTTATGTGCGAAAAATATTCTAGGAAACACTACTCCATCATAAGGACTTGGATAGGAAGGAACACTTAGCTCAGATCCGGGTATGACATAATTAATTTTTACAACCAAAACTATGTTGTTACAATATTCTCCCTCGAATAGGTGATTTTTGTACAGGGAAGTAGTTTTACCACAATAGCTACGTTTGAGGCAGAATGTTTTAAAAAAAGAACACTTATTTAATATTTATTTTTTCATTTTCATGAAATCTTTTAACAAAAACAAACTATAAGAAAACAAAGGAAAACCCCACACGCCCCAGATGAAGAAAACGTTTAGTCTGAAAATGTGTTCTGTAAAATATATTTTGCACTTTTATTTGCCTGCAAATATTTGTTCCAAAACTTTGCAAACTTCGCAAAAAATGTGCAAAGTATGTAAAGTTTTGGGAAAAAACCTTCACATTATGTACAGAGCAAAAGAATTGCAGCTTCACACACACCAAATGTTTTGTATTCTTTGGCGGTGAAGCAATGTGAACCAAGAGGTAATGGTGAGTTCTATTATGTGGCACTCTCTTTTTGATTAGCGCCCTTCTATCATAATGGCCTCATCACACCAGTACTCTGCTTATGTCTCTAGCAGAGTCTGCTAGTATGCCATTTACTGACGGGTGAGAAAAAATGTGGGCCTAAATAATCTCAATAAGTAGAATTTGACAACTAGAAGGAGTGTGTAAGATAGTTCAAAAGTGTCTCCTTGAATTTACTTTCCAATTGCTGAAAAGACAAGAGCCTTAGGAAGACGGCATGAAGATAGATTCTACAGGTAAGGATTGGGAAACTTTTCAAAACAGTGACCGTACCATCAGGGTGGGGGAAGAGAGGTGTTGGGGGAATCACGTGTTTAGTGGAAGGGAGTGATAACATCAGCATACTGGGAAGGTGAATCCAGTTTGCATCTGGAATTAAAAGTATGGCACATGAATGTCAGGTCACTGTGAACACCACAAGAGTCTGAATATTTCTGTAAAGAGGTACAATAATAACTACTGTATTACATAGACGCGAGTTATTTATGTAGTTGAATGGTTCCGGTCCAACAGGATGTAGAATGGCTGAGTGGATTCTAGAGCTTTTGAATGTATGGTTGACAGTTTGGGTCTAGAATTCTGATTAGGGGTTGGCATAACTGCTGTAATTTAGTGTAGCGTAATCTCTCGCAAGTTAGTCTGAACAGTAATTCTGCATTTAGCGCTATTTCTTAACACCAAAATGCCCCCTCAAGTCCAAAATGGGCACGAGAATTCATTTTGCACTAGGAAATAGTGCTAAATGAAACAGAACATGAATAGCAAGCGCGAGTAGCCATTCGCGCTCACTAAATGTGCTCTTGGGGGAGGATTTTTGACCCAATTTACCTCCAACATTTTGCGATATTTTCATATTGCAAAATGCCCCCTCATAGCCAAAATGGGTGAAAGAAGGCATTTTGCAGTAAGAAAGAGCACTAAATGGGCTGTTGGTGTAGAATTTTCACCCCAACTTACTCTTGGCATTTAGCGCTATTTTCTTAGCACAAATTGCACCCTTGGGTCCAAAATGGACACCAGGATGTCTTTTATGTCAACAAATAGTGCTAAATGTGGCAGAACACAAATAGCGAGCACCTGCGGCTGTTCGCAGTTGTTAAATGTGCTCTTGCAGCAGGACTGTTTTCTCCCAAATTACACTTAATTACACAGGCAGGTGTAATCGCGTTGTTATCAGTAATTCTGTGCCAAAGAATAACGCTGAAAAACAAAAATTACTCCAATTACACCAGCATAATTAAAATTCCAAACGGGCCTAATTCTGATACCTGTGAGGTGACCAACAGGTAACTAAATTTAGATGGCATCTGCTTTACCCTGGAAATGCTATCTGTTTTCTTGATGCCTTCTTGTGCTGAAGCAGTAGGAACAATTTGGGTAGGAGAAGCATTAGTAGTGGACAGCATGGTAATGGATATGTATTTATGTGAAACCAAAGAACTTCAGAAAATATTGGTGTAGATTAAAATGGCAGGTGACAGTTACACTGTCAAGTCAGACCTAAAATCCATGTAGGTTAATGACTGTCCCCCTCCCCTCCCATCATGCTCCCATAAAAAAATCATAAGCTACCTATTATCCAGGACACTTTAATACCATTATAATATCAAATGTGTGCCCCTAAAAGTTAAAGCTCAAGCAGGGAAATACATAAATAAAATGATCCCAGCCAAGTGAGGGGCAAGCACTTTTTTTTGTGGAAGTACACATTATCTTCCCAATCAAAACATGTACTCCTGGATCCCAACATGTGGGCAGGGTCAAAGACCCTCTCTAGTGAAGTGATGCTCACATAATTGCCTGGCGACAGCTGTTCAGGCAAATAAGACCATCAAAAAGACTCAGTGGTTTTGCTAAAGGATGAATACATAATTACATGCGAGAATCGTGATTTGTAACTCAGCTTTCCCACCACTTTCACCATTATGCATTCACTTCCGGTGGTATCTTCAAAAGACATGTCACTGTTTAGCACTCATTTGCTGCTATGCTTTAAAGATTAAGCAAAAAACACAGTTGATGGACAGAATGTAGAACAATGTCATACATTTACCCCAGTACAAGGATCTGGGCCTAAATCCATCGTTTTTTTGCACTCCACACCACCCTGGGTTAGACACTGGCTATATGCAAATCAGCTCTGACCCTGTGCCTAATGGGAACAGTCCAGTCCGAACTACCAAGCCATGCCTTTCCCAGACCGGAATCAAGCATCCAAGGACCGGTTTCTGGCTATCAGCCTTCTTCAGCCTGGATAGCTTGACTCCAGTGGTGTAGAGCCTGGGACTCACATCTGAGCATCCCCAGCCCACTCGGGGTGAAATTGCAAAAAACACAGTTGATGGACAGAATGTAGAACAATGTCATACATTCACCCCAGTACAATGATCTGGGCCTAAATCCATCGTTTTTTTGCACTCCACACCACCCTGGGTTAGACACTGGCTATATGCAAATCAGCTCTGACTCTGTGCCTCATGGGAACAGTCCAGTCCGAACTACCAAGCCATGTCTTTCCCAGACCGGAATCAAGCTTCCAAGGACCGGTTTCTGGATATCAGCCGTCTTCAGCCTGGATAGCTTGACTCCAGTGGTGTGGAGAGCCTGGGACTCACGTCTGAGCATCCCCTGCCCACTCGGGGTGAAATTGCAAAAAACACAGTTGATGGACAGAATGTAGAACAATGTCATACATTCACCCCAGTACAAGGATCTGGGCCCAAATCTATCGTTTTTTTGCACTCCACACCACCCAGGGTTAGACACTGGCTATATGCAAATCAGCTCTGACCCTGTGCCTCATGGGAGCAGTCCAGTCCGAACTACCAAGCCATGTCTTTCCCAAACCGGAATCAAGCATCCAAGGACCGGTTTCTGGCTATCAGCCTTCTTCAGCCTGGATAGCTTGACTCCAGTGGTGTGGAGAGCCTGGGACTCACGTCTGCGCATCCCCAGCCCACTCGGGGTGAAATTGCAAAAAACACAGTTGATGGACAGAATGTAGAACAATAATAATAATACGGCATTTGATATAGCGCGAACAGCTACCTCACGAGGAGGTGTCCCGGCGCTGAAAAGAACACAGTTAACCAAGAGGACTGCAGTGAAGATGCCTAGTGCGGTTGGGTAAAGAGCCAGGTTTTTAGTAGCCGTTTGAAGCAGATTTCAGAGGGGGCTTGCTGAATTGCTGGGGGCAATGTGTTCCACAATGTTGCAACATTTGCTGAAAAAGTTCGACCCCCCAGTCGAGCCCTTTTCACTCGAGGGGCAGCAAGCTGAACGCGGCAGTAGAAACATAGCGTCCGAGCCTGGACGTATCTTGGGATCCGAGCTTTCAAGTATTTAGGACAGGTGCCAAACAGAGATCTGAAGGCCAACGTAAGTGCCTTGAATTTGACCCTGCTGGCAACTGGTAGCCAGTGAAGTGATCGAAGATACGGAGAGACTGAATGCTTAAAAGGAATCCTCATTAACAGTCTCGCAGCCGCATTTTGGACCAACTGAAGTTTTTGAATTAAGTATTTTGGTAAGCCCAGATAGAGGCCATTGGCGTAGTCCAGCCTAGATGTCACTGTGGAATGGATTACTGTTTTACGGCAACTCTCTGGTAGCAGTCTTAGGATCTTGCGCAGATTCCTCAGTTTGCTCAAGCAGCAACCAACTACTTGTTGGATGTGTGTTGTAAAAGACAAACTGTCATCCCACCGCACACCCAGATTTTTTGCCGTTAGGCTGGGTGAGGGGGCTTGTCCCATTTCCGCTGGCCACCAAAGCTCTGGGGGTGGAGGGAGGCCTTTCCCAAAGAAGATCACTTCGGTTTTATTGGCGTTGAGCTTTAATTTATTCGTATTCATCCAACAGGCCACATCTTGGAGACAGGCCTTGAAACTCGAGAAGGACTCCTCCGAATACTTCTGAATACGGAACTACCAATTGGGTGTCGTCGGCGTATGAAATTGCCTTAACACCCCAATTGGCAATCAACGTAAAGAGTGGGGCGAGGTAGATGTTGAACAAAAGGGGGGCTGAGTGCCGACCCTTGGGGGACGCCGCAACTGAGGACTTTGGGTGTTGAAGATACAGATCCCAACGCCACCTTCTGTGTTCTCTGGGACAGATACGAATGTATCCACCCCAGTGCCTGGTCACGGATGCCAATCTCAGCCAGTCGCATCAAGAGTCAAGCATGATCAACCGTGTCGAAGGCGGCCGACAGATCCAGGAGTACCAGCATCGCTGAGTCTCCTGAATCCATCGACCACCTTACTGACTCTGCCACCTCAATTAGTGCTGTCTCTGTGCTGAAGCCTGGTCGAAAGCCTGATTGCGTCTCATGCAGTATCTTGTTGTCTTCAATAAATTTACTCAGCTGGCACTGTATTATTTTCTCGAACATTTTTCCCGGTGCTGCTAGCAAGGAGATCGGGTGTAGATTGCTGAGATCTTTTGGATCCCCATTAGGTTTTTTTTTTTAGCGGAAGGAGGGTTGCATGTTTCCAGATGGTCGGGAATACCCCAGAAGCGATGGACGTATTCCAGATCTGTTGTAATGTAGGGGCCACAAAATCAGCTATGATGCACCAGAGTTTAGGGGGACATGGATCGTCCGGGGAGCCTGATTTGCAGCAATTTAGTTCTTGCCTAACCACCGTCAGGGATATCGCCTGGAATTGGACTAGGGTTTCACCCGCCACCTCTTTGATGGCTAGATCCGTTTTCACTGTTTTTACCTCTGGCCCAAAGGACTCATAAACGTGTTTAATTTTCTGGTCAAAAAACTCCGAGATGTTTTCGCACAGAGTGGTTGACGGGGGGACCTCCCTCTCAATACATATTGGTTTGAAGAAGGACTGTACCACCTTAAAGATCTGTTTGCTCGAATGCTCTGCTTGCTGGATTGAATCCGCATAAAATTGTTTTTTTGCCTTTCTAATTGCCTTATGGAAGTTTCTGGATGCTACCTTATATCTAGTTTTTTCTAAGGGCCCGTAATTAACCCTCCACAGTCTCTCCAGCCCTTTACAGGCTGCTTTCTCTATTCTAAGGTCCTGAGAGAACCAGGGAGCGGAGGGGGAGTCCCGTTTAGATGTTGCACGTGAGGCTGGCACAATGGAAGACACCATATGGTGGAGAAGCGTGGCTCAGTGGTTAGAGTCGGCAGACCCGGAAGCTGAGATCGGCCGTGGACCAGGGTTCGATTCCCCGCCTCGGCGGGTCTCGGGCTCAAAAATTCCACGGACTCGACAATTCTCGCTCCGGTGCCTACTCGACTCACGGGGTCACACTCTGCGACTCTGGGCAATAGCTTGCTTAATCTCCACTACGGCCCCTCGCGGCGGGATGCCTGGCTTTCACCTTGTGGATACCCTGCCGGGGTATCTCACAGGGGAATACCAGGACGGGTTCCCTAAGCAAGCGCCTTGATGCCTTCAGGTGATACGTGCGCTATATAAGTCGCAATACATTTACATTGATATATTCCCGACCCATTCATTAAGTAGCTGTGCGTCCATGTTAGCATTTGAGGTGAGAGAAGGGATGTTCTGAGCCAAAACAGGGCCCATGATATCGGGGACAAGCTTTTTCCATTGTCCCTTTATAAAGGAGCATTTGCTTGAAGCAGGACTATCCGTAGCTATATTTAATTTAAAAGGGATCAATGAGTGGTCTGACCAGACTAGCGGTAGAGGTGCCTCCGCCTTTACGTCATTAATATTGGAAAAAATTAGGTCGAGCGTGTGACCTGCTCTGTGTGTAGGGCCATCATTAATCAGTCTCAACTTGGCTGTATTTAGTGTGGATCTCAACAGCTCTGCAAGAGCGCAGTCCGCTTTGTCCATGTGAATATTAAAATCCCGGACCACGATGTATTGAGGGTGGAGGAGGGAGCTCTGCACAATTGTCTCCATCAAAGTTGACAAATTGGGATCCTCACCACCAGGAGGGCGATAGATCACTAATCCCGCTAAAGACAGCTGAGGGCTTACCTGAAAGCAAAAGTGTAGCCCCTCAATTCCCTGAATCATAGTGGGGGCCGAGGATGTTAGTGTAAGCTGTTCTTTAAATATGACAGCCACACCCCCACCTCTTTTCGTGCCTGTGCGGTTCGAGAAACATATTTTGTATCCTAGGGGTACTGCCATCGCGATAGCGGTCATATTATCGTCAGTGAGCCAAGTTTCTGTTAGAAACAGAGCGTCCCACTCAAGCTCTTCTAGTAGCAGCCAGATCTCATCTGTGTGTTTAACTAGGGATCTACAGTTTAGGAGGCCAGCTCTAAGACCTTTGCTAATCGGCGGCTTAGGTTTCAAAAACCTCTTAGCGCTTGTTGGTGCCAGTGATAGCCCACAGGCCGCGCATGTCTGGGGAATAGCTGTAGTCTGAAGATCTATCCCAGGGGTGCAGCACTCAGAAGTAGTATTGAGAGCCCATAGGTCAGCCCTCGACCACACGATCCTACCTTTGCGCGCACCCTCACCGGCAGCATGCCTGGCCCCGGCCGCGGTCTGGTCGCGGACGGGCGCAGACGGGTTTGCCTTAGGCGCGCCTTTGGTGCGCAACCGGCGCGCCTGCTGCGCTCGTCCGCTGCGCGCCCGGAGTAGGCACATATTAAATAGTAGGTGGGGGAGGGGCGTGGCCTGGATGGTGCTGGGCGTGTCCTGTGTGTCCCAGGGGGGTGGCGGCAACACGAGGAAGTGAGGTAGGTTTTGTAGTCAATCACAATATTACCTTCAGCAGTTTAAAATTCTGTCTTAAAATCACAGTATTACAACAATTTAAAACTCGCGAGGCGACTCTCCCAGCTTCCGCCTCAGGAGGTCAAAGGTGTTCTGACTCGCGCATTTTCACGGCGCGCTTTAAATACTCGGAGAAAAAGGGGCGTGGCCTGGATGGTGCTGGGCGTGTCCTGTGTGTCCCAGGGGGGTGGCTGCAACACGAGGAAGTGAGGTAGGTTTTGTAGTCAATCACAATATTACCTTCAGCAGTTTAAAATTCTGTCTTAAAATCACAGTATTACAACAATTTAAAACTCGCGCGGCGACTCTCCCGGCTTCCGCCTCAGGAGGTCAAAGGTGTTCTGACTCGCGCTTTTTCACGGCGCGCTTTAAATAATCGGAGCAAAAGGGGCGTGGCCTGGATGGTGCTGGGCGTGTCCTTTGTGTGCCAGGGGGGTGGCGGCAACCCGAGGAAGTGAGGTAGGTTGTCATACATTCACCCCAGTACAAGGATCTGGGCCTAAATCCATCGTTTTTTTGCACTCCACACCACCCTGGGTTAGACACTGGCTATATGCAAATCAGCTCTGACCCTGTGCCTCATGGGAACAGTCCAGTCCGAACTACCAAGCCATGTCTTTCCCAGACCGGAATCAAGCATCCAAGGACCGGTTTCTGGCTATCAGCCTTCTTCAGCCTGGATAGCTTGACTCCAGTGGTGTGGAGAGCCTGGGACTCACGTCTGAGCATTCCCAGCCCACTCGGGGTGAAATTGCAAAAAACACAGTTGATGGACAGAATGTAGAACAATGTCATACATTCACCCCAGTACAAGGATCTGGACCTAAATCCATCGTTTTTTTGCACTCCACACCACCCTGGGTTAGACACTGGCTATATGCAAATCAGCTCTGACCCTGTGCCTCATGGGAACAGTCCAGTCCGAACTACCAAGCCATGTCTTTCCCAGACCGGAATCAAGCATCCAAGGACCGGTTTCTGGCTATCAGCCTTCTTCAGCCTGGATAGCTTGACTCCAGTGGTGTGGAGAGCCTGGGACTCACGTCTGAGCATCCCCAGCCCACTCGGGGTGAAATTGCAAAAAACACAGTTGATGGACAGAATGTAGAACAATGTCATACATTCACCCCAGTACAAGGATCTGGGCCTAAATCCATCGTTTTTTTGCACTCCACACCACCCTGGGTTAGACACTGGCTATATGCAAATCAGCTCTGACCCTGTGCCTCATGGGAACAGTCCAGTCCAAACTACCAATCCATGTCTTTCCCAGACCGGAATCAAGCATCCAAGGACCTGTTTCTGGCTATCAGCCTTCTTCAGCCTGGATAGCTTGACTCCAGTGGTGTGGAGAGCCTGGGACTCACATCTGAGCATCCCCAGCCCACTCGGGGTGAAATTGCAAAAAACACAGTTGATGGACGGAATGTAGAACAATGTCATACATTCACCCCCGTACAAGGATCTGGGCCTAAATCCATCGTTTTTTGCACTCCACACCACCCTGGGTTAGACACTGGCTATATGCAAATCAGCTCTGACCCTGTGCCTCATGGGAACAGTCTTATGTGTAAGTTTAGGTTTGTCTTGGTATTCACAAACACAGAGTTAATCGTAAGGTTACATCTGCAGAGACTCCGCAATCGGGCGGAGAACGTCGCGCATAAATGCCTATCTTTATATGCCTCTATTTTTTCATGTGTGAAGTTCTGCGCCTGACTACAAAGTCTTTGCAGTCGTAAACTTACTATTAACTCTGTGTTAGTGAATACCAAGACAAACGTAAACTTATACAAAAGTGTGAATTTTCCCTTGCTCTCATGCACAGTAGGTTTGCCCAGTGTGGCACAAAGAATATGCAGAGAATAATATGAAACGGGTTAGAGACCCATCTCCTACCACACACTGCTACACTGCTCTTACTGATGAACACAGGGTCGGTGTAGGGTGTGGAGTTGAGCAAAGGACACTGGCCCTGCTGCATCTAGGATGCTCCAAAACATTTTCATGGTGATTTACCACAGTAACTTGGCACCAGCAGCAAACATGTAAATAAAGACGACTTTAAACAGACCTACTGGCATAGTAGTGCTTTAGTAGTTGGGTACATTCATTTGAATGTCATAAAAATTGGAATACATTGCAAGAAGTAGCTGCATGCATCACAAAAAGGAGGCAGTAGCACAGAACTTTGTACAAAGCTCCAAGTCAAGGTGTGCAAGTTCTCACATTGACACCTCCTTCAGTTTCATCAGCACCCCCAGCGATATTCCAGGTGGTCCTCTTTTCCTCAGTGCCTGTCTTCCAGTATAGGGTGAGAAATGCTGCCTGTTGGCTGGCGATGCCATGCTCATCCATGGCTGCCAAGTTTTCAGTTTGCTTATGTGTGACACTTCCATGCTTTCAGGGTACTTGTGTGTGACATTTTAGTCCCTTAAGTGTGACAAGCTGAGTGGCACTGTATCATGGGTAGAACAAAGCATTTATCTCTTTGTGATGGGAAAACGTATAGAAATTAACTCTTTATAATGGAGTAGCGAATGCCTCAAAATCGATCACATTGCAAAGAACAAGGCTATGATGCGAGGATGGGCTGAGAATGCCAACCAAGGCACAAGGCTGCTTTACAACTATGTCTGAATCCTCTTGTCTCCTTTGTGCCCCAGACGACAAGCCCCTCTCTTTCGCTCATAGAATGAATTATAAACATAGATATAACACTCATGTAACTTCCGATGGATTAAAAACAGAGTAGGCCCTACCAGGATTCGAAGCTGGGGCCAACAGTTTATGACCAACTCTTCACAGCAATGGCCCAATTATGCTCCTTGGTTTACTTGTAAAATAACAAAAGTCACATGTGGGATCCTCATTTGCTGGGACACCTCTGTTCACTTCATTTTTAACAAGAAAAATGTAATCTGTTAGATTAAAATGCACTTATTATGCACGCAAACATTGGGGGGGGGGGCGAGGGGGGAGGAATAAAGGTGATTTTCTAGCACAGAGAGGCATTCCATTAATCTCGACCAGTACTCCATGAGTTTATGCAAAATTCCTTTAACCATAAAACAGAGAATGATGTGTATGGGCCTTTTTTTACCTACATGTGGATGCTCAACATACAGTAATAAGAAGCAGGTCACCATGTGATAACGCGAGTTGCATTACTTTCTCTTCCATAATACTAGTACGGGGCACTTGTACTGTGCGATTCAGCGATTGCAGTTTTTTTTGGGCATACATTTGGATTTGCTTCATTTGCCACATAATCACTAATATTATTGCAAATAATCTTTGTGACTCCTATTTCTCAAATCCGAGGTCCTGTTTTGACCTAAAGCAAACTTTGTTTATTGATGTCGCATGGTCATCATATCACTCACATTAAAAATAAATTAAAGGAACACAGTATTTAAAGCAATCTGTTTAAGAACTGTTCAATGTCATCAGGGATAGATTTTCTTTAGAACAGAGCTGTCTCAATCAGGGGGCCCGCTGAAATGCTGGGGCCCTGGGCCAGGGCCCACTTTGCCCATGCCTCAAACCGTCTCTGGGTCGTGGGTACTGTGGGAAACATCCAGCCATGTACTTGGCTAGAAAAAGCACAATCCATCAACAGCAGCCAATGTGCTGTCACAAATAGCATGTAACGTATCTAACAAAAACACACAAACCAATACAACTAGGCATTTCAAATATCTTTGTGAGTGGCTACAACACAGATTGTGAGCACTCCTCGGTGTTTTGTATGTGGGTTTTTGTGTAAAGATCATTTTGTTTCGCTACTGAAAGAGAAAAAGGGTATTTACACAATATATGAAATGCTTAAATAAGGAAGACTATTTTCATCGCTAAAAGAATGAAGATCTTTTTCTATAGGCCATTAGTCTGGACCTTTGTAAAGAAAGGTAATTACAAAATAACTTAGCTGGCCCCAACTCATAATAACTGTTGCCTGGGGCAGTAAGGCAAATCAAGCGCTCTAACTGCTGTGAATATCCTACAGAGCCACAGCGCTTCCGGGAGCATACTGAGGATCTAGTCATGCATGACACCAGCACCAAAATACGTTAGCCTTACCCATGATGTATGGTACTTGGAGGCCTGGTCAATGAATTACTGCATAATCTCCTTGTGAGAAATTGAATTTTTGATTGAGGGGGATGAAAACCCTTCTCAAGCATCCTTGTCATGGTGAACCACAAAAGTCACTAGATGAACCTGTGCTTAACCGTCTCGTAGCTTTGCACAAAAGCAATCAATCTTAACTTAGAAGAAATTTGTAAAGTATATTTAAGCAGCACCAGCATGAAAGCAGTAGTAAAGTGAAAACACAAGAAAATTCCCACACCAATTTAGAAAAATAGAGTAAAATGTAATAAATTATTTGACACCACAATGGCAAAAAGTAGAACCGTAGATATGCAATTTCAAAGACTTATGGTGAGTATAGCACCTAAAAGCAGAAAACACCACTCACGGTTATCTGGATGTGCTCGACCTGGAGAAAGTAATAAGATCAGGCTAACTACAATGGAACATGGGTCAGATACAGTGACCACATTAGTCCAGCTGAAAAAGCTACCAAAGTCTGGCTCAAAGTGTCCAGTTCACAATGGAGGAGGAAGCAAGGAGCAGAGGGACTATCTCGGAAGGCCATCGCGGTAGCACGAAGAGCAAGTCAGACATCGCGGATGGTCGTTGCTGTAGAGGGAAGATCCTGTTGGACATTGCAAACGGTTGTTGTTGGAGCTTCGCAGTGGCGGTCAACGTGGGCTGTCAATCCTGTAGCGTGAATTACAGATCTCACTTTTCTGGTTGTGAATGGGCATGTTTCTGGTCGCCAAGTGCCCAAAACATCAGAATGAATCCTTTGTGTTAAGAGCAGTGACTGTTGCGGCCAACCAAGGCTTCAGGACCTGGAGAGATACCTCTTGGGGATCAGGGACTAACTCTTGCAGATGCCAGCAGGTCTCAGGCAGGCCCAGTTGGAGGTCCAGGTAGGTCCAGTTGCAGCAGGACAGCTGGGCAGTTGCAGGGAGGCCTCTGGAGTTTATGTTCCTGTAGCTTTGAAAAGAGGTCAGTCAACTGACTCTTGGAGTCAATTTCAATAACTTTATTTGGTTGCTTTTTGAACCATAAAAGTGTACAAAAGACAACACATAGTGATAAGATCACAGTACATAACTCAGTTCAGATAGAATACACATACAAATACTAAAATCCGGTTAAACTTTCCAATAGTTACACCTGGTAACAGCTCTAAAGTGGGAGAAACTTCTAGACTTCCCCCACATCTGGTTCTATAATTTCCTGCCTCCCTTCCCTGGTCCCAGGATGTCCAGAGTTACAAAATACTAGTGTGTAGTTCTTTGTGTGAGCTGAGGCAGCTCCTTTGAAGTCAGGGCTGGACTGGCCTTAGAGGGCACCGGGCGTTTCCCGGGTGGGCTGCTAGGGTGGGGGCTGATTTTGGGCCCATAGGGGCCGTTTTTGTGACAGGACCGTTTTTGCAGCCTAGCTACAAAATCGGCAGAACTGGCCCTAGCAAACAGCACAGCCGCTCCCAGGGGGGGCGGCCAAGCTCTTTGCCAGGACCAGTTTTGGTTCCCAGTCCGGCCCTCTTTGAAGTGCATGTGTGGTAGGTGACAGATTAGCCCCTCACATAAGGTCAGGATTGCCCACCCTGCCAACAGCCAGTCTTTCTTTGTGATAATGTCTGGGAGGAGTACACACATGCCATCTGCCAACTACACCTAGTCATATGACCCATGATACAGGCTGAAAGCAGCAAATAATGAAGTCCAGAAAAGTCAACTTTCTACAAGTGACATTTTCAGAACTGTGACTTAAAATCAGACTTTAATATTAAATATATTTTTAATTATATGGATTTGTCTTCTAAGGGGCTGATAGCTCAATACCCTTTTTAATCAGTTTCTTAATTTGTTTTTCATGGATGTAGCAGATGTCCCCTCCTGTCATCTCATCTTTCCTCCTCCCTTCTAGTACTCTTTCCTCTTACTTTATCTCTTCCTCTTTTCCCATCTCTCACTTATTTTCCCTCGTTGATTTATACTATTTACCAAGCAATACAAGCTTATATATGGGCTCAATATATGTAGATGTCCCATCTGTCCCATCGTCCTGGGATTTATACTTAATATTAAATAAATTTGTAATACCTATTTTGATATTTATCAGACCATTCCAATGTGACAAAGTTGGCATCTGTTTTAGACCACTTCAGTTGTTCTCTAATATGCAGTCTCCTTTTTAAAATTCCTAATTATTATATATTTGTTTCTGATTTTTATATATTGCTATTGTAATGCAAATGTATTCTCTTTTTTAATTATAATAATGAAGATTTTTGAACTAAAAATAATATATTTTTAATTTACAATTCATTAGAGTGTGAAGATGGCATTTCTCCCTGCTACCAATCAAAACGTATCACATATTAAATGTAATAAAGTAACCCAACATTATCTTATGGGAGAGGTAACCCTTGCAGTGGTGAAAAGCAAATGTAAGAGTTCTTCACTGCCAGGGCAATGAGTATAAAAGTTTAAATGATCGATCGGTAGGTCACAAGAATGGAGATAACAAAATGTCTCTGTTTATTCAGTGTCCTATTTCCTACCAAACATGTAATAGGGTTGAATAAAATGTCTGTCATTTTATTTTGTTCTGTGTGGTTTTTTTTCATTCATCATTTTAAATAAACAGTACACAAAAAAAGGACATTGAAATACATTTGCATTTTCCCTCAAATCCACAATTGGCGCTTGTTTGGCACATTTTACAATCATCACTTTGCCGTTACAGTATATTACATATGAACGTTGCCTTAATCTTCCCCTATTTACCTCCCCTGCCCATTGCACCTAGACGGGAGTCCCAATTCAGCCTGTTTGGCACTGCCCACTCAGGTAGTTTCTTGAGTTGTCACTCATTTTCTTGTGAACCCTGCTCTGCAGTCTGCCTCCCTTGACTAGGTTGTGTGTCACGTTCTTCCTGCTGTCGGAAATAGTAATGGTTGCCTGCCATATGTCTTGCGGGTGTGATGCCGGTGGTTGTAGTTTATCGTATAATTCACTTGTGGTATCGCAATATGACATGCTCTTGATCCAGCCTTTAACTGTGGGCTTCTGTCTGGTGCCCCAGTGAGTAACAATTTCACGTTTCGCTAGGAGCATTGCCACTGCTACAAATCTGCAGTTACTTTTGGGCAACATGTCTACATATCCCAGTAGTTCTAACAATGGGGAGGGGATCAATTGTAGCCCAGTCATCTGTTGTACTGTACTAAATATGTCTTGCCATTAGGTAGCTATTGTTTTACACATCCATGTCATATGTGTAAAAGAGGCCCCTAGTGTGTTGCATTTGGGACATCGTGTAATTTAGCGCTATTTATCCGGGCCATCTGCTGTGGTGTCACGTAAACCTGTCTTAGTATCTTAAAATGAAGTAGTTTGCATCTGTGATTACACAAAACAAGTTTAGTTTGCATGCAGCATTTTTCCATACCATGGTTGCCTTATATCAGCTGTCCAAGCATCTCTGACTTTAGTGCCGTGCTGTGACATTAGTGCAAGGCACGCCTTGTACAGTCGGATCGCAATGTGCTCCCCACTCTGTCCATAATTGGTAATGTAAGTGGTATGAACTCTTGAGGCTCATTAGGGTAATTTGATATGGCGTTTCTAATTGTGCACTGTATACGGGTCAGTACAAACTGGTCCATGAATGTGGCTGATGAGAAGCGGGGGTCCTTCGACCGGGAGAATGCATGCCATTAGGGAACAAGTACCCTATGGTATTTAACTCCAGTTGGTCCAGAGTGTGCCTAGTCAAGGCTTCCAGTGTCGGAGGTATCCAAGGGTTGGCGAGTAGTGGCAGCGCTGGTGAGTATGATGTCGTCCCCTTGGTCTTCCGGAGTAGTTTTTGCCACACCCAGCAGGTGGTAGATAATGTTTGAATGTCAGGCGGGTCGGGTGGTATCACTACAAGCAGTAGTGCGTTCAGTGGGGTGGGATCAGCTAGGTCCTTCTCCAGTTTAGCATAGGGTATTTGGCACGTCCGAGTGGAACCAATGCCGAGCATATCCACCCTGACCACAAGGAAGTATAATTCCATATCTGGTACCCTAAATCCCCCCTTATTGTAAGGCCGGGTAGGCATGTTTCCAGCTCACTCTTGGCTGCTTCCCTATACCAATTTTTATTAAGTGTGTGCAGACTTGTTTAAAAAAAAGCGTTTGTGAGTGGAATGGGTATGTTTGAGAAGAGGTAGAGCAGTCAGGGTAGTACCACCAGTTTGATAATATTCGCCCAGCCATTGATAGCGGCAATTTAACCAATAGCTCCACATGTGTTTGTAATTGGCCCATCACTGGGTCATAGTTGAGAGGCAATACTTGTTCTTTGTCTCTATGCAAGTGGATTCCTAGATATTTTGTCTCAGTTTCACACCAGTGAAGGGGGAATTCTCCGCACGATCGGTCTTGCACAACCACCAGGGAGAACACTTCAGAATTGCCCCAATTGATGTAGACACCGGATAGGGCCCCAAACCGCTCAATTTCCACTAATACCTGCTGGAGGTTGACCTCTGGTGTTCTAACATACAGAACCAAGTCATCCACATATAAGTCACTAATACCGGACCATGTTCAAACTGAAGACCTCTGTGCAAGTGGTCCTTCTGGAAATAGCGTATGAGCGGGTCCATTGCAGTTATAAAAAGTAATGGGGATAGAGGGCATCCCTGCCTGGTGCCTCTAGTTATGGAGAAGGGCTCCGTTATTGTGCCGTTAAATCGGATACGGGCTGATGGTGCAGCATACAATAGTCTAATAAGGCTGCAAAGCCCTTCGGGATGACCATCTTAGCAAGTAATGCATGTAGGAAGGGCCACTCCACGGAGTCAAACGCCTTCTCAGCATTTAAAAAAGCTGCCATCGCAGGAGTAGCTGGATTTTTTCTAATAACTACTGAGAAAAAGGTGCTTGAGTTTAATGATGTAGTCCTATGTCTTATAAATCCAGTTTGCGCTGGTGCTATGACCTGCTCCATAAGTAGGGACAGCCTAGTCACCAGCATCTTTGCTAATATTTTATAATCAAAGTTAAGCACGGAAAGTGGTCGATATGAACTGGACTTTTCTGGATTTTTGCCAGGTTTCGATAACAAAATAAGGACTGCCTCTCTAAATGAAAGAGGGAGTATTCCTTCTTCTAAGGCTTCTGCATATACCTCTAGGAGGTGGGGGGGCCAATAGGCTCTTGTTGGCCTTGTAGAGGGCGCCAAGAAAACCATCGAGGCCAGGGGCCTTGGAGCCGTCCATATCCTCAATGGCTTGTTCTATCTCTTCGGCAGAGAAAGGTTCGCTTAAAAATTGTCTATGGGCGTCAGGAAGCCAGACCTTAGCTATCTCGCCTAAATACTTCTTGATCTAATCTGGGTTATTAGTTGCTCTTGCAGTGTACAGGTCCATGTAATATTGCAGTAATGTCTGCCCAATAACGATCATTCCCATGGACGCCATGCCATCCTGCCCCTGCAATTTGGTAATATAACTCTGCTTATAATGTGGTCGGAGTAGTCACGCAAGAGTGCGACCCAGCCGCTCCCCTTCCCTGTACCTTCAGGCCTTCGCATATTTCCCCAGATAGTGAGCTTCTCTCTCTGCCGCTTCAGTGTACTCTTCTAGAAGTTCCGTCTTGCAGTTCATATAAGGCACACTATCCTTGAACTTCCCTGCCATGTTCTCTCTGTCTAGGTTGCAAGCTCTTCCTCCAGTCTAGCAAGGCTATGTCTCTGGTCTCTTAAAACCCCCTATGAGAGGTGATGCATACCCCCTTAATACATGCTTTAAAGGCCTCCCACAGAACACCCGGCGTTGACACAAATCATGTGTTGTGAGCGAAGTGTTCCACTATTGCCGAGCGCAGCTCCGCTTTAAAGTACTTACTGCGG
This sequence comes from Lissotriton helveticus, assembly GCF_964261635.1. Lineage (NCBI taxonomy): Eukaryota > Metazoa > Chordata > Amphibia > Caudata > Salamandridae > Lissotriton > Lissotriton helveticus. The sequence continues at coordinate 404,172,401 of NC_136073.1, forward strand.
CCAGGCTGGTCCTGAATCTTCTGCCCAGATCCCCTTCTGCCCCCTGTCTGAAATCTCTACACTGGCTCCCAGTCAGAAAGCGAGTCCTTTTCAAGATTCTTAGTCTGACACACAAAAACATGTATGGAAAAGGCCTGAGGTACTGGTCCAAAAAAACTACGTTGGTACCAGCCTTGTAGGGTACTAAGATTGAGCAACAAATCATTTTTCACACTTCTCAAAATTCGTACCGCGAGAAACGGAGGAAGGTCTTTTCCCTTTCTTGCCCATGTGTCTTGGAACAAACTTCCCTTAAATCAATGCACTATCACAGATCACAACTGCTTTCGCAAGAAACTGAAGTAATGGCTATTCGATAACTAAACTAGTTTTCTATCAGAGCCGTCTGCAAGCGCCATGAGACTTCCGATTGATATGTGCGCTGTACAAATGTCCCTGATTTGATTTAATTTGATTAAACTCTGTATCTCTTATGCCATGGAAGGAAACCTTCACTGTCTTTCAAATCCTTCCTCGCCCAGTAATTGTAGTGATAGGTGGGGGCTGAGTGTGCCACTGTTTGGACCCAAGGAATCGTCGGTCTTAATAGAAACCAGAAGTCTAGTCGTATCCATGTATTGTATTGTTGTGCTTTGTTGGTATATTCATGCTTTGGGGGTTGAGATGCCTCCAAGCTTCCTTTAATTCCCATATTGTGGCAGATTTCTGTTAACATCATGTAAGATCAGATTTTGTTGACTGGGGACGTGGCGGTACTGTCTAGCCTAGGCTTTAACAGAAGATTTAAGTCCCCTGCCAGGAAAACGTGGTCGTCCTCCAGAGTATCTAATTGTGACTGTAGTTGTTCATAAAAGTCTAGCTCCTCTTTGTTTGGGGAGTATATATATGCCAATAAGACCTTGTTCCCCGCCAAAGACCCAGTTACTAAAAGAAAACGTCCTTCTGGGTCTGTAAGTGTGGCTGTGGGTCTAAAGGGCAATCATTTAATAATCAGTATTGCTACACCTCGAGTGTATGAGCTGTAGCTCGAGAAGAACCTATGGGGTTCCCATGCAGATACAAACTTGGGCAGGGAATTTGGTGACAAATGTGTTTCTTGTATGTAAACAATGTCAGCATTATGTTGTCGCACATATTGAAGCACCAGTCTGCGTTTCTTCTGATTGTTGAGACCTCGTATGTTCCATGTCAATAGGGTGAGTTTCGTACTACGGCATATATCTACCTTGTCTGCCATTGTGGTTGTTCTAGCATGACATGCCTTCTCTGCAAGTCATTGAGGGTACATATGACTGTCAACTGAAATAGCAAAACTGCATCTTTTAACATTCTAAACATTTCTATACCCAACCCCCACCACTACCTAGTGGCTGCCCATCAGGTGCAATCCCTGTTCTCCCGAGGATTAACTGTTTATTCTCACAATGCCAAAGTGGTGAACTTCCACATTCCAGTACCATTGTGAGCCCACTGGGGTGGTGGCTATGCCACAAGGGTGCCCTGCGCACTAGCACTGTTCTGAAACTTAGTCTCACTTTATGTTCCCGTATGCTTACTCATACCTGTTCATTGTGCTTCTGTTTGCGATGTGTGTCTTCAGTTCAAATCAGTGTCCACATTTGCTCCTCCCGACTCGGCACGCCATTCACCAGTGGTACTCTTTAGCTAGCTGTGAACAGGTTATGTGCTTGTGCCCGATTGGGCTTCTTGTGATGCTCCACCTGGGGAGGTGCCTCCGTGTAGATCGCCTGCTCCCGCATGGTGCCTACAAAAGTTCTGGGTTGTTGAATATTTTCGTCTTCCCATTCACATCTAGTTTGAGTCTCGCACGGTATAGCATCCAATAGCACAGGCCCAGTTTCCACAATGCAGCCTTCGCTCCAGCAAACTTGCGCCTGGTGTCCTGCACTAGTGCGGTAAAGTCCGGGTATATAGAGACTGCTAGGTCAGATTGCCAGCTTCTCTGGTGGGACGTAGTGTCGTATCCCTATCTTTGAAATTCAGGAGTCTTGCCATTATGGGTCTCGGTGGGCAACCAGGGTTAGTTCTCGGCCCCAGTGTTCTATGTGCTCGCTCCGCCACAAACGTTTTTGTGAATTGTTTGGACCTGAACAGGTCGGTCAGCAGGCGCTTGACAAACTGGTCCAATCTCCCGGTGTTGGTGGATTCTAGGATTCCCATTATGCGCACATTGTTGCAGTGGCTCCTGGCCTCTAAATCTTCGTTCTTGGGTGCGACTGTCTTCAAGATTCTTTCAAGGCGCTCCACTCGCTTAGTAGTTTGGGATGCTCCATCTTTCAAATCTGATATACACCCTTCTGCTGTATCCAGGCGGGTTTCATGGTGGTCGATGCGTTCACCCATTCCGTCAAGCCACCTATTCAGTGCATCAAATCTGGTGTCTAGCCCTTTGAATCCTGAATGCAGCCATGATATCTGAGGGGCAGCCCCTCCTGTTGCACCAGTGGCCGTTTCTCCTGCCATTACGCTACCTTGCCGGACCACCTGGGTCTTTGGCGGTTCAAATTGTAGTTGCTGCTGCTTGGGGTCTTTGTGTATCATTCCCTGCAGACACAGTCTTTCCTCCTTAAGCAGGCGTTGTGCACGAACTCTGTGAGTACCCCCACCGCTCTGTGTTGGTCATTGTCCCGCTACTGGTGTAGTGACTCGTCTTTTGAGGGAGGCCGCTGGTACTTTGCAGCTAGGAGCAAGATGGGTAACACGCAATTGCCGTAGTGCCTTTTATTATGTTGCGCCTCCTTGCCTTTTGCCCAACTTCAGCAGTCGAGACTCACTCTCCCAGGCTATTGTGTTCCCGCCCCGTGCCAGATCACAGCCAGGGGACTCCTTGCGCTTTGTATGTCACAGTTCTTTAGCTAGTGGGGGGAGGGTAGTGTTGTCTATGCTCCACTCTACAACAGCAGCCTCCCAGTCACTGTGGCTGTGTTGCACTTACTTGGATCCGGGGGGCCCAGTCCTACCGTGCATCCGACAGTCTGCTGCTTCCAAACGCGGTACTTCTTTGGTTCCAGCAGCATGGTCCAGCTAGTTACCATGCTCACTCTGTGCTGGTAAAGGAGACTGCTTTTTCGCCACACTTTCTTGGAGTGTCATCATTGCGCTCCCACTCACTGCAAGGATTGAGCTTCCGTGCCCCGAGCTGCGCTGTTGAGAGCCTGCTCGCTGATGGTCCGCAGGGGAAGGGGAGGAGGGATCCCCGCTTAGTTGTAGCTCACAGCGGCCTCCAAGGTCACTGTACTCGTGGCTGCGGCACCCTCGCTGTTGCGCCAGAGGCAGTGGAGGCATCACACCCGGGTGCCATTTTGTCTTCCGGCCGCTGAAAAGTTTCCCCACCCGATTACTCGGCAAAGCAGCAATTCAAAGGAGCAGCAGTAAGCTCTTTGGCCGCACTAGGTGTTCCGGTTTCAGAAACACTGCATTCTGTGGGCATTGGCGCGGAATACCACCGCTTTAGAGATATCGTCCGCAGAGCTTCCCTGGAGCTTCAGCTCCAAGCGGCTATTATGAACGCTCGTCAGGCCACCCCCCTTGTTCTGTGTCTTTGATGCCTATTTGTCTTTCTCTAATTTACTGCTAATATGCATTCATATTCCAGTGACATTTAGATCATTTAATTATAGTCATATTCTTTTGCTCGTTGGTTCCGTCAATGGAATACTTTCTCTTATGGCTCTTGTTGGACCCGTCTGCTTCTGAGAGTCCCCTCACCAATATGATTTCTTTTGTTCCCCTGAACCTCCCAAAATTTGTCGCTTTTTATTTGTCTACCAGGACCTTTTTGTGTGTTGTTTCATGGGGCTAGGTGTTCCTTGACACCCAGTTGCTCACAAGGTTTCTGGCACCTATGTACAAGGCGCCTGGCGAAACCTGTGGACATGAAAACTGAGGTTGGCAACCTGTGTGTGTTTAACCTTAAAATGGTGGACACATATTTCCCTCATGTGAGTGACTTCCAATGGAGCCTCCTTGAACCCTGACCTTTTGAAGTTTTGGCGCCCTTTCTGGTTGGCGCGCTTTCCTGACAGGAATTTCATAACTTTCCTCAGGTACACAAAATGGCTGCTCCAGAGCCCCAGTACAGTGGCTCTGAGTGACCAAAAGACACCTCAAAAGTGCCATGCCATTGACACAGCCAGGGAAGGTTCTAGAACCTTCTGGCTCGTGCCAGTACCTCAGGGCACTGGCTATATAAAGCCCAGTCCCTGGCGGCCATTTTAGATGTAATTCAGATTCCAGACTTGACACCAGATTGACACCTGCCCTGCTGACCCCTGAGGTGGCTGAGAGCACAGGCAGTAGAGTGGCAAGGGTTAATAGCCTGATTCCTGACTGGCGTTCCAGTCAGGCGTGTTCCAGTAACCTTGCGCCTACAGCGCCTGCCCAGCTAGTGCCTCATTGCCCCAAAAAACTGTGGCCAAGTTTATGTGCCTCCCCGCCCCCCCCGGTGGCGAAATCGTGAAGAAAAGGCGAGTCGCGACCTTCCACAGTGCCCCCTTCGTGAATAGCGCCTATCGCGGGGGACTCGGACGTCTCCGAGCCCCACCGGCGTTGCGCGCTTCCTGGTTGTGCAGTGATCGAAGGTGAGGTGGTGCGCCGGGGCGGGGAGAGGCCGGCCTTCATTGGGCGGGATTAGCGTCCCTGCCCTTTCCCAGAGACCCGGGAAACTGTTGCCGTGGGCGGGACCTGCCCCCGTATGAGGAAGTCAGAGGGAGGTCCGTGAAGCCCCTGAGAACCCTGATGCTGGCGTAGGAAGTGCTGTGCCCCGACTGAATCGCTATTCAATTGCAGCCGTAGTGAGGTGGGTCATTTCCCCTGGAGGGGTGCTGCGTTATCAAGGAACTGTGCACCGGCGTTGATTTGAGCGAGCGCTGAGACTGAGTGACCCCGCTGGCAGCCGTTCGTTCGTCTACTGACTTCGAACTGTGCTACCCTGGTGCCTGCGATATTGCCGTAGGCTCAAGTAAACCACACCGGCAAGCGGACATCCTTCCCCGGTGGCAGCGGAGGGCCAAATGTCATATTTACCGTGTTTCCTTGTCTTTAGGTACACGCGCATGGGCCCCGCGTGAACATAAAAGAGTCCCCAGTGCACCGTGAATCCAGAGAAGCCCGCATGCATTCCCCATGATTCCACAAGTACTGTTATCCTTTTCAAAGTGGGTTTATCTTGCAAATGTAAACTTCCTGATTTATTTAATTGGTGGCAGCGATACCAGAATGAAAATGTGGTTATGCATTTAAATGAACCAGGCTTTATTATTCCATGTATTGGTGATATATAAACCTGATATTTATTGTATTTATTGATAGAGCTATTCCTAATATTTATGCAACACCAGTGTTCCTGAAGTCCTATTTACTGTATTTATTCTCAACCTGAATCCCAGAGTGCTGTAACAAATGAAATGTGAATGTGCTTCCCCAATTGATCCCTATTTACAGCAGAGAACTTTTATATAAAGGAATCGTATTTTTCTACAGCAGTGGTGTGGTGTCCTTCTTTTTGGTGTGACTGTGCAGGGGGTTATTATTGGGTCAGAGCCGGCTTAGCACTACAGCCTTCACTGCCTTGACACTTGAGCCAAGCTACCCCCTTTGTGCTGGGCTTGCCCATCGCAGGTCCAACATAAAATTGGTGCTCAGCGGTTGGGATTGCGAGCCGTGCTTGTTCTGTACCCCATAATAATTCAGTGTGCGTCACAGGTACACACCCGGAGTTTTCTCCCAGTGGCCCTCTGATTTAACATTTTGTTTTTTCCAAATTCTCTTCTGGAGGTGGGTGGAGGTAACCCTCAGAGTCTCATATCCTTATAACCTACTTCGTGGTGGTTGTCCACACTTTTCACTGACAAGATGGAATTCGAAATGTCAGAGCTGGAGACCTATACTGTGGCACAGCTCAAGGATTTCTGTCAGGAAAGGGGAGTGTTCGTTAGGCGAGGGGCCAAAAGAGAGGAGCTCCGTACTAGTCTGCGAGCCTGGGTGGAAGCACACCCGGAGGGAACGGTAGAGGAAGAGGAGTCAGACAGAGGTACTGTCATTGAGGGAACTGCGGAATGTCCCCTGGGGGTGGGTGAGATGTCAATCAGCCCCAAGGTAGCCTCACGGGAGGGCATCAGTGTATCCTCAAGAGGGTTGTCAGAGACCGAGTTAGCCGACAGGAGAGAGGAGAGACAGTTCAGATGGGAGTTGGCCAAGCTGGAGATGGAAGATAGGAGAGAGAGAGAAGGGAGGAGGATGGAACATGAGCTCAAGCTACGAGAGCTCGACCTCCAGGCCCGTAACATCACTCCGGGGGGTGTCGAGTCAAAGGAATTTGTCAGGGATCCCAGGCCTCATTTACCCAAGGACGTGGTCGCCAGTTATACCGCTGGAGACGACATAGCCAAGTGGCTGACCGCCTATGAGGTCTCCTTAGGAGCCCATGGGATCCATGAGAAGCATTGGGGTGGTGGATTATACCGGTACATGCCTCCGACAGGTAGGGATGCCCTATTGGCCCTAGACCAGGAGGAGCAGGTAGATTACCCAGCCATGAAGGTGGCACTCATCAGAAAGTTTGGGTTGACCCCAGAGAAATACCGGCAGAGGTTTAGGGGCAGCCACAAACTGAGCTCACAGAATTGGGTTGACTTCCTGGATCATGCCAAGAAAGCCGTAGATCGGTGGGTCCAAGGTAGTGAGGTGGAAGACTATCGAGAGTTGTACGACCTAATACTCAAGGAACATCTATAGAGAAATGTCTTCCCGAGCTGAGGCAACACCTGGTAGACAGCAAACTTACTTGCCCCCGTAAGCTTGCTGAGGAGGCGGACATTTGGACAAGTACCCGAGTGTCCACGAGGGGGACGGGAGGAGATTCTCAGAAGTCCGGACAGGGCGCTCCCCAGAAGAAAGAGGGGGGAGATAACAAGAAAAAGGAGTTCTCCAAAGGCCCCCAAAATAATTTTAAGGGGAAAAGTTCCTTTCCCAACTCTAAGGCTAACCCGCTAAAGAACCCTAATCCTGGCCAGAGTCAGCAGCCAAGGGTTGTCCATTGCTTTGAGTGCGGTGGTGTTGGACATTATAAAGGAGACGTGAAATGCCCAAAGAGACCACCCCCTCCCACTGGAGGAAAAGCCCCGGGAGTCGCTCGTGTAGTGCTCGGGGAGGAGATGCCCTTAGTTAAGGGGGGGAAGTGGGCGGGTGTCACCTTAGTTATCCTGGGTGATCGGAAGATGGTTCCAAAGATCCAGGTGCCCTCAAATACTACCAAGTATGGGCAGTGGGTCACCATCAACGGCCATAGAGGGGAAGCCCTGAGAGATACAGGAGCCAGTATGACTATGGTAAGGAGTCATCTGGTGTCTTCAGAGCAGGTGATTCCAGGCGTACTTCACCCAGCCGCGATGGCTGACGGCAGAATGTGCCACTATCCCGTGGCCGAGGTTCCCTTTGAGTGGGGAGGGGTTGCAGGTTCACTTCGAGTTGCCGTAAGCCCTGCCGTGCCAGTCGACTGTCTACTGGGCAATGATATGGAGCACAATGCTTGGAAGGAGGTGGAATACCGGACTCATTCTGAGATGCTGGGTACACCTGATTGGGCCTGTGTGAGTACCAGGTCTGCGGCTGCTCGGGAGGAGAGGTCGCATGGGTTGGAGCCTGGAACAATGGCCCAAACAGCTGCTGATGAGGGAGCATCTCGAGGACAGGAGGAGCCTGCCTCGATGTCCGTGCCCCGTGAGACGGATAGGCCACCTGTGGAGGCGGACCCGGAGTCCGCAGAGGAGGACATGGTTCTGATGGAGGACCTACCTATCCCCGCTGAGTGGCGAGTGGAGGGAGGACCGTCCAGGGAGGAACTAAGCAAGGGACAGAGGGAATGTCCCACCCTCGAGGGTCTGAGGCAACAGGCTGAAGCCCAGGCAGCAGGTAACGAGTCTGGGAACCATCATGTTTACTGGGAGGAAGGTCTCCTCTACAGTGAACCCAGGGCGCCAGTGCACGGACTGTCACGGGCCCTGGTAGTCCCGCAGTGTTACCGAGCCTTCCTATTAGAGTTGGCTCATGAGATTCCCTTGGCAGGACACTTGGGTCAGGACAAGACCTTTGCCCGGCTTGTCCCCCACTTTTATTGGCCTCGAATGAGGGTGGCGTCCGACACATACTGTCGGTCGTGCGTGTCATGCCAAGCCAGTGGGAAAACAGGGATGAAGCTGAAGGCTCCCCTGGAACCACTTCCCGTCATTGGCACCCCCTTTGAAAGGGTGGGCATCGACATTGCCGGGCCCCTAGATCCACCGATATCATCCGGTCACAGGTTTATCCTGGTACTGGTGGATCACGCCACAAGGTATCCAGAAGCAGTTCCTCTGAGAACCATTACTGCACCGGTAGTGGCGAAGGCCCTGATGGGGATCTTTACCCGAGTGGGATTCCCCACAGAAGTTGTGTCTGACAGGGGGACCAACTTCATGTCAGCGTATATGCGGGCAATGTGGAAGGAGTGTGGAGTGACCTACCGGTTCACCACTCCTTATCACCCACAGGCCAATGGCCTCATGAAGAGGTTCAACCAAACCTTAAAGGGTATGATCAGAAGTCTACCCGAAAGCCTGCGGAGGAAATGGGACGTCCTCCTATCCTGTTTGCTCTTTTCCTACAGGGAAGTGCCACAGAAGGGAGTGGGCTTCAGCCCCTTCGAGCTTTTGTACGGGCACCCTGTACGTGGACCTCTCAGCCTGGTGAGGGACTCCTGGGAAAAGTCTCCCCGGAAAGTTCCCCAGGATGTGGTGAGCTACATGCTGGCCTTCCGAAGCCAAATGGCTAAGTTGTGGAAGCAAGCTTCTGACAACTTGGAAGCCAGTCAAGCAGTTATGAAAGCGTGGTATGACCACAATGCTCACCCAGTGGAGTTGGAGCCTGGACAGAAGGTGTGGGTGATGGAGCCGGGGGAGCTGAGTGCTCTCCAGGACCGTTGGACAGGCCCCTATGAGGTATTGGAGAAGATGGGCAAGTCTACCTATCTGGTGGACGTAAGGACCCCTCGGCATCCGCATCGGGTGTTACATGCCAATCGCCTCAAGCCCCACTTCGAGAGGCCCGAAGTCACGTTGGTAATGGTGACTGACGGATCGGAGGAAGAGGACACCGAGCCTCTCCCCGACCTCCTTGCGTCTCAAGTAAAGGATGGGTCAGAGGAGGGAGTAAAACTCTCACCATCCCTGACTCCTGAGCAGCAGGAGGAATGTCGCCAGGTCCTGGGGACATTTGCTCCCCTGTTCTCCCTTGTCCCGGGTAAGACCCATCTGTGTACCCACAACGTGGACACAGGAGACAGCCCACCTGTGAAGTCAAAGTCTTACCGGCTGTCTGACAAGGTGAAGGCCAGCATCCGAAGCGAGGTAGCCAAGATGCTGGAGCTAGGAGTCATCGAACCTTCGAAGAGCCCTTGGTCCAGCCCAGTGGTTTTGGTACCCAAAGCTGCCCCACCTGGCACCACACCAGAATTACGATTCTGTGTGGATTACCGAGGACTCAATTCGGTAACGAAAACCAATGCTCATCCGATCCCTCGACCGGATGAATTGATTGACCGGCTGGGAGCTGCCCAATATCTCAGTACCATTGACCTCACTGCAGGGTACTGGCAGATTCCCATGACTGATGGAGCCAAGGAAAGGTCAGCCTTCTCCACACCTGATGGACACTACCAGTTCTGCGTTATGCCTTTCGGGCTCAAGAACGCTCCTGCCACTTTCCAGCGGCTGGTGAACACGATCCTCACCGGGATGGAGTCATTCTCTGCTGCTTACTTGGATGACATAGCTGTCTTCAGTAGCAGTTGGGAGGATCACTTGCAGCACTTGCAAGCCGTTCTCCAGGCCCTGGAACGGGCTGGCTTGACGATCAAGGCCAGCAAATGTCAGATTGGACAGGGGTCGGTAGTGTACTTAGGTCACTTGGTGGGCCGGGGAACGGTGCAGCCCCTTCAGGCGAAGATTGAGGCAATCATGGCCTGGAAACCCCCCAAGACCCAGACTGAGGTCCGAGCCTTCCTGGGCCTCACAGGTTACTACAGACAGTTCGTGAAGGGGTATGGCACTATCGTGGCACCCCTTACAGAACTCACGGCCAAAAAGCAACCCAGGAGAGTCATCGGGACGGAGGCTTGCCAGCGAGCCTTCGACACTCTGAAACAAGCATTGTGTAAAGCTCCAGTCCTGAAGGCTCCAGATTTTTCGATAGAGTTCATTGTCCAGACAGATGCATCCGATATTGGCATTGGGGCGGTGTTATCGCAACTCAATGAAGAGGGTCTGGATCAACCCGTGGTCTTTTTGTCACGGAGACTGCTTCCCCGGGAACAGAGGTGGAGTACCATTGAGCGGGAAGCCTTTGCGGTAGTCTGGGCACTGAAGAAGCTGCGACCATACTTGTTTGGTTCACACTTCCTTGTTCAGACAGACCACCGACCCCTTCGCTGGCTCATGCAGATGAAGGGGGAAAACCCCAAACTGTTGAGGTGGTCTATCTCCCTACAGGGAATGGACTTTCGGGTGGAACATCGGCCCGGAGTTGACCACGCCAATGCAGACGGTCTCTCCAGGTATTTCCGCCTTAGTGTTGAGGACTCCCAAGGGGTTGGGTAGTTCTCCCCACTTTCGGCTGGGGGGGACGTGTGTTGGACCCGTCTGCTTCTGAGAGTCCCCTCACCAATATGATTTCTTTTGTTCCCCTGAACCTCCCAAAATTTGTCTACCAGGACCTTTTTGTGTGTTGTTTCATGGGGCTAGGTGTTCCTTGACACCCAGTTGCTCACAAGGTTTCTGGCACCTATGTACAAGGCACCTGGCGAAACCTGTGGACATGAAAACTGAGGTTGGCAACCTGTGTGTGTTTAACCTTAAAATGGTGGACACATATTTCCCTCATGTGAGTGACTCCCATTGGAGCCTCCTTGAACCCTGACCTTTTGAGGTTTTGGCGCCCTTTCTGGTTGGCGCGCTTTCCTGACAGGAATTTCATAACTTTCCTCAGGTACACAAAATGGCTGCTCCAGAGCCCCAGTACGGTGGCTCTGAGTGACCAAAAGACACCTCAAAAGTGCCATGCCATTGACACAGCCAGGGAAGGTTCTAGAACCTTCTGGCTCGTGCCAGTACCTCAGGGCACTGGCTATATAAAGCCCAGTCCCTGGCGGCCATTTTAGATGTAATTCAGATTCCAGACTTGACACCAGAGTGACACCTGCCCTGCTGACCCCTGAGGTGGCTGAGAGCACAGGCAGTAGAGTGGCAAGGGTTAATAGCCTGATTCCTGACTGGCGTTCCAGTCAGGCGTGTTCCAGTAACCTTGCGCCTACAGCGCCTGCCCAGCTAGTGCCTCTTTGCCCCAAAATACTGTGGCCAAGTTTATGTGCCTCCCCGCCCCCCCCCCGTTGGCAAAATCGCGAAGAAAAGGCGAGTCGCGACCTTCCACAGTGCCCCCTTCGTGAATAGCGCCTATCGCGGGGGACTCGGACGTCTCCGAGCCCCACCGGCGTTGCGCGCTTCCTGGTTGTGCAGTGATCGAAGGTGAGGTGGTGCGCCGGGGCGGGGAGAGGCCGGCCTTCATTGGGCGGGATTAGCGTCCCTGCCCTTTCCCAGAGACCCGGGAAACTGTTGCCGTGGGCGGGACCAGCCCCCGTATGAGGAAGTCAGAGGGAGGTCCGTGAAGCCCCTGAGAACCCTGATGCTGGCGTAGGAAGTGCTGTGCCCCGACTGAATCGCTATTCAATTGCAGCCGTAGTGAGGTGGGTCGTTTCCCCTGGAGGGGTGCCGCGTTATCAAGGAACTGTGCACCGGCGTTGATTTGAGCGAGCGCTGAGACTGAGTGACCCCGCTGGCAGCAGTTCGTTCGTCTACTGACTTCGAACTGTGCTACCCTGGTGCCTGCGATATTGCCGTAGGCTCAAGTAAACCATACCGGCAAGCGGACATCCTTCCCCGGTGGCAGCGGAGGGCCAAATGTCATATTTACCGTGTCTCCTTGTCTTTAGGTACACGCGCATGGGCCCCCGCGTGAACATAAAAGAGTCCCCAGTGCACCGTGAATCCAGAGAAGCCCGCATGCATTCCCCATGATTCCACAAGTACTGTTATCCTTTTCAAAGTGGGTTTATCTTGCAAATGTAAACTTCCTGATTTATTTAATTGGTGGCAGCGATACCAGAATGAAAATGTGGTTATGCATTTAAATGAACCAGGCTTTATTATTCCATTAATTGGTGATATATAAACCTGATATTTATGTTATTTATTGATAGAGCTATTCCTAATATTTATGCAACACCAGTGTTCCTGAAGTCCTATTTACTGTATTTATTCTCAACCTGAATCCCAGAGTGCTGTAACAAATGAAATGTGAATGTGCTTCCCCAATTGATCCCTATTTACAGCAGAGAACTTTTAGATAAAGGAATCATATTTTTCTACAGCAGTGGTGTGGTGTCCTTCTTTTTGGTGTGACTGTGCAGGGGGTTATTATTGGGTCAGAGCCGGCTTAGCACTACAGCCTTCACTGCCTTGACACTTGAGCCAAGCTACCCCCTTTGTGCTGGGCTTGCCCATCGCAGGTTCAACAGCTCTACACAGTAGGGTCATATGGGGAGCGTATAATCTACGCTCCACTCCCAGACGCACTGCACATTTGTGGATACCAGATCCAACCATAAGTCGTCCGTGTTATCTTTATTCATGTTCATCCAATTTTAACCATGATGTTGCTATATTTTCTTCCTCTTTTTGACCAATCCACATATAAAGCACATTGTATTTGGGAAACTTCACATATTAGCATGTGCCCATCCAGGCCTCCATGAAAATACGATCCAATACAACAGATAGTTCAAAGCAGCAGTTCTTTTTTCCAACCCAATGCATTTCGGGCATTTTCCAGCCCTTCGTCATCGTAACCTGCTGACATCGTAACCTCCTTCTCCTTGCTCAGCATTAACCACAGGTTCTGGTGTTTCCAGTGTAACCGCCGCGCAAACATGCTGAATTCACATTTTGTCTGCACACTATTTTAGTTAGGAGACTAGAAATATTATGGGTATTGTAGTACAGCGTTCAGCGCAAGGGGTTGTGGGAGGTTTTACACGTGAGGTGGGTGGAGCAAGCGTAGTTTAAATCAAATTAGGTTTGCGCGACGGTTACACTGGAAACACCAGAACCTGTGGTTAATGCTGAGCAAGGAGAAGGAGGTTACGATGTCAGCAGGTTACGATGTCAGCAGGTATGCACAGAGTTCTGTTTGTATTTGAAATACGCTGATGCTTGATTATTTTCTACGAGGGCAATGGTCGTAGGCAGGCACCCGTTAGGAGAGATATATAAGATAGCGGGACATGCCCGTTGGCAGAGAGATACGAACACGGTAATTAGGTGAAGGTAGTAAACTATGAATACAAAAGACACGTTGAGTACGAGTTAGGGATTAATCATGAAAAAGGAATGTTGTTTTGAACTGCCGTATCTTAATTTCTGTTGAAGTGCATGACGCACGATGTCAGAGGCCAAGCCTGATTTTAACAATGTAATGTATTTTACAGTTTCACTCCGGTTTTAATATCACTGACTTAGATTAGTAGGGGATGAACACTCGATACAAATTGGGGAATATAACTAATGAAATGGGCACTGTTGAATTACACGAATAATGTCATATGCGTAAGCAGTTTTATGCATTCACAATGAAAAATGATACAAATATTAATGTAATTTCGCTATTTGTTGACTTTCAGTTACCCCTGACGAAGGGCTGGAAAATGCCCGAAATGCATTGGGTTGGAATAAAGAACTGCTGCTTTGAACTATCTGTGGTATTGGATTGTATTTTCATGGAGGCCTGGATGGGCACATACTAATATGTGAAGTTTCCCAAATACAATTTGCTTTATATGTGGATTGGTCAAAAAGAGGAAGAAAATATGGTAACATCATGGTTAAAATTGGATGAACATGAATAAGGATAACACGGACAACTTATGGTTGGATCTGGTATCCACAAATGCGCAGTGCGTCTCGGAGTGGAGCGTAGAATATACGCTCCCCATATGATTGTACTGAATGATGGTGCACTCAGGGCAAGGCACTGCCCAGTTCCGCACGCAAACTGTCAAGAATGTGAAAAGACTCATGGATTAAGTAAAGACTTTATTGAATATAAAGCGGTGTACATACCACCTCTTTCAATCTACACAGTAGGGGCCACCGTAGGAAGGACTTTACACCATTCCCCATATTTAGTAAGAACCTGTCTGTAAAGGACAGCAAAAAATACAAGGAAGCTACACCCTGGGAGGAAATCTCCAAGCATGTGGGGCCATTAGTTTTTAGTTTTTGAATGACAAACTTCCGCTTTTATAACATTTCCAACATTGAAAGTAACGAAATGTAATCATAGGGGTTAACCCCATACCCTTAATCATGAGACTCTAGCCCCATACCTATTAAATGTATACCCATACCTTTAACTCTATGCTCATTACCCTTTTCATGATACCCGTAATATTTCATCCTTATCCCCAGCCTTATCCCCTTTACTCAAGACCCTTAATTCTACACCCTACACTCTACACCATTAACCCTTCACCCTTTAAACCTTAGCCCCTACACCCCAAATCATCAACACATAATAGTACACCAGAAATCCTTATACCATAAACACTTAAACCCAAACCTTTAACCTTGTATAGCCTTCATCTCTAACCTAAATCTTTTATCCTTTTAAACCTTTATCCCCTAAACCATTAATCCCTTCATTCTTAATCCATTCCCTAAAATTTTTAATCTATACCAAACTGTTATTAGTACACCGATATATCAGGTATGTTCTCACACTGTCCTTACTTATATATTTTAGAAACAAACATTTTTTTCAAAGCAATTATATTTTGAACTAATAAATTAAATTTGTTATTTTTCAAAGTGTTACCTTCAATATGTTAGGGCATGGGTGGTAAAATGGATGGTCATTTCCTATTTCCAATAGTGTACATGCAGCTCAACTCTGGATAAAGCAAAGTCAGATGGCTTGAAAGGCAGACGGTCAGAGCCTCAAGAGATTCCAGTAGTCAATGACAAATATTCCGGTGCCATGACCACCACTTTGACATTATACAGATTTTTTTCTTCTGAAGGTACAACATTGCAAAGTAAATGAAAAATTAAGCATTAGAACAGTAGTTTACAATTTTTAGCAGGACAATAATCTGCTAATAACCCACACCATCCTTATGAGCTTGAGCAGGAGGACAAGGATGATCAAAACGGTAAAGAACACTAAATATCATAACCGTACACAACATCTGATATCTGATTTAGTGTCCTGATACATGCACATCGCCAGCACCAGGCCCATGTAGTCCCTGTGTCGCACTCCTGTCTCACTTGTTCATGTCATGAATTTCCTTCTGTTCCACAGCGGTCGGGCCTGATGGGGCCTCGGCAGGGCTAGAGAGGCGTCCCAGGGGAGGTGGGAAGGGAAATGTCTTCCCTGTGAATAACTAGTTTTACAAAAAGATATCCCTCCTGGGACCTCAAAAGGTCCTATGGTGGTGAAATGAGAAAAAGTAAAAAGTAAAGGAAGGGGAGAACAATCGTCAATGATGTAGGAGGTGGTGTTCTGGAGATGAATAGAACACCTATAAGAGTCTGCATCTTACTGATTCAGTAAGGTCCCAGGGTTGTAAGGTGGGAGGGAGGGAGACCCTTTTGTTATAACAGCCCTCACTCACTCTCATAGTGACATGCTTCATAATCAGGCTCACCCTGACTCCTAAAGGTCAGGGTGGGCTCGACCATATTCCAGGGAGCACTTTGGGGTATGGGGGTGTAACATTAAAGATAAAATTCCTCTCCCACTCAAAAAAGTATCCTTTATTCGTGGAGTAGTGGGGGAGGTTAAAAAAAACTGTGGTAGGGTTGAAGGATGTGATGGTCCTATGATCCTAACTTTAGGGTGTGTGAGGGCTATAATAACAAAAGGTTGTTCTCCCCTTCCTTTACTTTTTCTCATTTCACAACCATAGGACATTTTGAGGTCCCAGGAGGGATATCCTTATGTAAAACCATGAATTTCCTTCTGTCAGACCTGCACTGCACTTTCTCTCCCTCCCATCTCCCAGTGGAGCCCAATGGTCATCTGCTGTCCCTCATCCCCAGGAACTGCTGCCATAGTCCTAGGCAAAGCCTCAGATTTGGAGGAAAGGGACCTGCAGAGGTAGATACAGGAGCTCTCCCAGACCTACTTCTCAACCTTGTGGTCAATTGGTTACTAATGGTTAAATAGTCGGAGTTACATCTTGAAATCTAACGACAAGCTGTGTTTGGAAAAATGGTGAGAATAACTCGGTCTCTGCTCGGCTTTAATAAGTCAGGGAATTCATGTTTTGCCCGGGCAATGGGTGTGTACTGGAAATAGGGGATGTATGGGATATGACTCCCAGGTATAGAGTATTGATGTTTTCTACTCTGAGTTTGGGCATTGCTTTAAATAAAATCTGAATTTTCTGAGTCTCAGATGTGAATCAGGATGGGCTTTAATTTGAAATGTAAATTTTTACAGCTCCTGGTTCCTTTTTTCCTCGTCCCAGTGTCATATCCTCATGGGATGTGGACGTTTGTTGTTATGGTAAGGGAGGTGTTGCCAGAGTGCTTTGTAGGCAATGTCCATCTTCAGGAGACTGGGCCAAATACATTTGCTGTTGTTGTTGACATGTAATTCTGAGGAGCTGTTTACTTTCCAGATGCAGTGGTGTTGTGATAATTGGTAGGTAGGTGGCTGCTCCTGGCTATATGTATTGTGGTTGTATCCAAGTGATCGTATGCATAGGTGGTTGCCAGCTGTGGTTTGCCTATTGTGCCCTAGTTCACATGTGCGGATGCCCTCAGTTTGAAACTTTTTTAATTTTCCCATCATTTGTTTTTTTAAATGTTTTTAAACTTTACTTTTCTTTTAAACACTCTCCTAAATCATTGTTATGGTCATCAGTTCTGGCGCATGAGTGTACTGTGCATTGTTGCCCTATGTGCAGTTCTTGTGAATGAGATTTACCATGTTTCTGTTCTATTTTGTATTGGGAGTTTATTGAAATTATTAACACATATTGCTTTAAGTTTAAGAGGGCATTGAGGTCCTAAGCTGATGCCTGCATGATTTGCGCCTCATTTTCAATTCCATTGCGCCGCCAGTACATTACTTTTTTTGATGGACCAGCAGTACAATTGGCTTGCCCAAATTTACAATGTCACATTAAGTCATCCCGCGTAACTATTCATGACCAAGTAAATACGGGCTCCTTTCACACATTACTCTGCGAGAAAGAGTCATTCCATGGGTATTGCTGTGGGTGTTCCCACACAACCATCATAGAACCTGGCACAATCCCAGATTTACAATGTTTTATAAAGCTGGGAAAATGGCATCAATGATTGTTTTGTGCAGGAAGGTGTCCATTATCGCACAAAAACAATCTTTCCTGCAACACAGGCACCCTTGCAACATGACACAAGGGTGTCTGCGTTAGTACGCAGCTTTTTGGAGAAGGACAGGAATGCTTTGTATCTTGTAGATACAGAGCATTCCTGCCCTTTTATATTGATACACAGCAGCGCAGCAGGAAGGCTTGCTGCGCTTCAGTGCATCACAAAATAGTAAATGTGGCCCTTTCACTTTGCACTTGCAGCAGACTTACATTTCTAGAGAAGGTGAAAAAACATATACCTTTGTTGCCAAGCTATTTGATGACATATTTTGAGGAGTGTTATCATATGCGGGTGGGTGGGCTGTAATAGATGGGACTTTGTGTTCTTGATATATTTGCCTGTACTTTGCATGGGTGAAAAAGGCTGCTAAGACAGTCAGAAATGATTAGGGTAATAACCACATAGCTTCTAGATGGATCACTGAAATATTATCGACGGACACATTATCGACTTACCAAAATATCGTTGACAAATTATCGACAACAAAAATATCGACTTACTATACTTATTACACAAACTACAAAAATATCGAGTAAAAAATATCGAGTACTAACTATATCGAATACATAAATATCGCTTAAAAAAATATCGACTACAATTATATCGTTGGACATGAAATTAGCCCTAACACTACAAAAATATCGACTACAAAAATATAGACTACCACAATATCGTTAAAAAAATAATATCGAGTTCATGTTTGCACACTTTTCTTTCTAAAATACCATCTTTATCATCAATAAAAGTCATTTCTCAGTAAAAAAAAAATTTCACATATAATACCTGTTTCTTACATAAAATTACTATTAATCCACATTTACTATACATTCTATTACATGCATTTTATCATTTTCTATTATTATTTGCATTTAACTAACATTTTCATTACTTATTTTCACATATAAATATATTTCATTTAAACACGAACCTGCTTTAATGCGGGAACAACCACATACCACCATTCTCACATCAACAAACACTCCAATTAACTTAAAAAAATTTAAACTAGCCTATACTATGCTTCCTTACATCCTAAAACCAATCAAATCAAAGCACACATAACACATATACTATAAAAGGGCTACATGCATTCTACCATTTGTTGCTGCTACCTATCTGGAAAGTAGATGCCAACACTTTGAAGATTTTGCTGCAGAATAAACATCTTTAAAGATCCAGCTTACTAGCTAATTAATAAAGTAAGTAACACAGCATTTTAGTAGAAAACTACATTAGAAGTGCACTATTTTCCTTACATATCCTAACTCTTAGACTTATTTTATTTTCATGTCTTCCTACTTTTCTGATAGAAACTGCTCCAACACAATTCCTATTACATGGTCATATTTCTTCATGTGCAAAATCAGATAGTAAGTATATAATAATTCTCTGTTACACACCAACTGCTTTGTTTAAACACTAATTTACAAGAGTATTTATTTTTAATTGACATTATATTTACAGATATACAGAAATGGTGCTATTTCTACAGCAAAAACGATAAAATTAACCTAATTACACATGTAAGTATAGATGTGTTTGTTATAAAACGGCCAATTTCATTAATGCACATTTTTAAACAACATATCTTGCTTTTTACATCTTCCCTATAGATCATTTGAAAAATCCCAAATCAACTATAACAAAACACAAAAATACCCTTCAGAAAAATGTAAGTATAATTGTTATTTGCTAAAATGTTGGCACAAAAAACGCTAACTATATTCTTAACACCATGTTATTTATTTTAAATTGCCTCTACAGATATTCAGAAAACATCATACATCTATTCTACATATCATATGAAAACATCGTACACAAAATATACCAATATAGAAGAATCGCCTTTTAAAAAATGTAAGTATATTTATCATTTCTCTAAAACTGCCTAAAATAACACAGTCTATGTTCTTAACAACATCTTATCTATTTTATATTTCCTCTACAGATATTCTGAATACATCATACAGCTATTCTACCTACAACAAAGAAAACGACATATTTAGAAGTTAGTATACGTTTAAATCTGTTACATTTCCAAACGGTTCAGTATTAAAATTATAATATTTTGCTTTTATTTCTTCTATCTACTCTACAGATCATACCTGTACTAAATTGATGAACTCCAGCAATTACTACTATTCTACTATTTAAACAAGTAAGTATATGTAATGTTTACATCAAATGCACTAGTAGACAAAAATGACAACTGCTTTTGAGTAGGAAATACATTTGTTATATATAAACATTAACGTTGTTTTTCTATATTTTCATACCAACAGCAAATAAAGACATACATACAAGAACATCATTCAAAAGACATTTCTGCTTCTGTGACTACTACTTTGATTAACTGTAAGTATAAATGCATCACTAATGATGTTAGCACCACATAAGTAAAAAAATGTGTACTGATTTTGTTTCTTTCTACTCTTTCCTAGAACAAGTAAATCAAAATGACTGAAGGTGCAGAATTTGTCATGTCTCAGAAAAATAAATTGCTATTATGCTACATGGGTTATGTGTATAATCAGGAGAGACAAAGTGGTAGAAAGGTTTTTTGGAAGTGTACACAATATTACTCCAACAAATGTTATGGGAGGGCCACTACCAAGGAAACTAATGTGCTATTTACTAGAGAACATAATCATCCCCCAAATGTCACCGAAATTGAAATTAGAGATGCCTTAGAAAGTATTAAAAGTGCTAGCACACAAAGTGACAAACCCACCACCCAAATACTTAAAGAAGAACTGGTAAAAATACCTCACCATGCTTCAGGTCAACTACCCTCTATTGATTCCCTGAAACGCACAATTGCACGCACCAAACGACTCACTAGCACAACCCAACCCAACCCAACTTGTTTTGAAGAAATTATTATTTCACCCGAAATGTCCATCACACACAATAAAGATAAATTTATTCTTTTTGATAATGAAAGCAGTACAAACAGAATAATTATGTTTGCAACTGCAAGTAATTTACGAAAAATCCAACAGTGTCCCCAATGGATGATGGACGGAACATTTAAACCCTGCCCAAAACCTTTTTACCAACTGTATTCCATCCACGGTTTATACCATCATTCTAACATACCTTTCATTTACTGTTTGCTACCCAACAAACAGCAAACAACATACACCGAAATTTTAAATGTTCTCAAAACGGAAATCAATAATTATTTTCCCGAAAAAATAATTATTGATTTCGAATTAGCTATGATAAATAGCATTTTGAGAACATTTCCCCACACAGCAATCCAGGGTTGCTATTATCATTTTAATCAGAGTATATGGAGGCATCTCCAAAAATCTACTTTAAGTGTACTATACTCTACAGATAGCACCTTTGCCTATCAAGTTAAAAAGTTAATAGCCCTGGCCTACGTCCCTGTTACAGATGTTGCAGAACATTACAATTTATTAATTGACAGCGCATATTATAAGAGGAATGAGGATAAGCTAACACCATTGCTAGACTATTTTGAAGACACTTGGGTGGGAAGGTTGCACAGATCAGGACATCGACGCCAGCCCAAATTCCAAATCCCTTGGTGGAATGTCTATCTCAGTACTTTAAACAAGGAGGCGAAAACAAACAACAGTGTTGAAGGGTGGCATAATGCTTTCCAAGCAACTACAAAGAAAGGCAAACCCACATTCCACAACCTTCTTGAAGCTTTGAAAAAAGAACAAAGCTATCAGGAACTAAGAATGGAACAATCAGTGTCACAAATAGGGCCCAACTCACTAAACAAACCCAACAAATGTTCCGACTGCTTCAAAGTCAAGTCACATTATACCCTACAACTAGAGGTTTAGAATACCTGGCAATAATAGCAAAAAGTCTTCTATAAAAATGTCAAGTAAATATACGAATGTCTTCTTACAATACTAATAAAAATAACATGTCATAAACATATATAAAGAATTATAAATAAAACATATTTGTTTGACAAAATTTTTAAAAATATGTTAAAAAATTCGTAACAAATATGCAATGTTTATAATTTTTTATAACATACACATAACATTAGAAATAGACATTTCCCACCCAATCAAAATTGTAAAATAAATACTTACAATTTTTGGAATTGAGAGACGCAATCAAGGAAAAATCAATCCATACAATCCAATCCAATATCTTACTATTCCAATATGGGAAACCCTCAAAAACCCGAAAATAAATTAGAAAACGTAAAAAAACGCTCCAGGAAATCCCGAAAACAGTAGTGTGTACACGTTAGGATTTAAAGTTATATACACACAATTTTAAAAAAACGGTCACGCATATCAAAGTATCAATCCGATTCGAAACCCTCCAAAAAACCCGAAAAAGATTTTAAAAGTGAAAAAACCGCTCCAGGCAAACCCGAAAAATAGGAGATAAAAGTCAAAATATAAGCATAATAACTTAAACATTTGTTTCTCCGTTAAAAAACACGCTTCCTTCCATGTAGTTTTCATGCGAGGAACCGAAACCTGTAAAATAACATACATAACGAAAGCCACCCACAAATACCCCCTTCACATTTGTAAATATACTAACAATTAACATTAACTATGTAAGAAGACATTTCCGAACACTTAAAATTACACTTGAAGGAAAAAAAGCACGACACATCTATAACGCAGACTTTTCACCCAAACGCTACTTAAACTAATAATACATACACCAAAAAACACTACAGACTTTGATTACACCCTCAAACATGACCACTTACTTATAATTTGTAATAAAAAATAACCTTACCTCTCTCCACGCGAAGCAACTCCCAACCGCTAGCTTCTCCAGTCCTGAATGGAGCGCAATAACCTTACGCGGTAAAAAAGTAGTCCCCTTAACCCATTTGTGTAAAAGGATAATAGAATAAACAATGTGAAATAAAAAATATATAATACATACACATGTATAATGTAACAAATGAATACACTATACTCATGACAATTTTCCTTTATTAACAAAAAATACTATATTTAATATAAATTAATATATAATATGTATTATATATTAATAATATAAAATAATTATGTAAAACTTTGAATAAAAGATGTAAATATTTAGTTATTCTGTATATTTATATGAATAATTTTGTGTATAATTTTTATAAAACATTATAAATGTTTATGGGAATAATTAATAATGATAAATAATATAACTTATTTATTATTATTAATATAAGAAGTAGAACCATTTAGTACATAAAGAATGCCCTGAAAAAAATCTCTATTTTATCTATGAATATATATATTTTTGTTAATAATCAATGAATGTTTATGTTTATTAATTAATAATAATAATAATTATTAAAATAATTATTATTTTTATTAATTATTAAAAAAATATTATATAATTATTTCTAATTATAACAAAATTATATAATTGCTTTACTAATATTTGATAAATACCAGATATTATAATTAAACATATTGTTTCCCTATACAATTATAAACTTTATAACCAAAGCAATTTATATGTTTTATGTAAAAACAACATTGTGTAAAATATACACCAAGAAAATTTATTTTGGTTTTTCAATTTATCCTAAGAAATGTAATAATAGTCATGTTACTTGTTAAAAAGAAATATGTATGATATATTTTATTATATTAATATTTAATATTAACATTATTAAATATTAATGTAAGAAATATATAACAAATCATTGTTTAATTTATTTCTATATAAATACTTTAAATTGTAAATGACTGATGGGAATATGTAAAATTTACAGAAAGAATCTAGTAATCCAAATTATTGTTTACATTTACCACATGTATATAAATGTAAATATGTTATTGTGTGAATAATAAAAGTAAAAAAAAATGTGATGTTATATTTGTTTTTGATTTTATTGTAGTACACAATAAAAAAATTAAAAATAGTTTAATAAACTAATTTGAAAACATCTATGTTGCATAATTATTTATTATTAAAATACAGTAATGAACAAATGTATACAAATGTGCTGCACACTGACCAATTTTATATGTATTGTTACTACTCCAGTCAATCTAAAATCATAGAAGCTGCAGGACACTAGCAAAAAATATTTTACTATTCCTACTACACTCAAGGTAATACCATAAAATGTGGTGGAGACTAACCAATGTATTTTTATTAATCCAACTCCAGTGTTGGTAATATTACTGATGTTGCTGGACACCAACCAATTAATAATTAGAATTCCAACTCCACTCTAGCTACTGTCTGGAAACATGCTAATACATAAATTGTTTTTATGTAAATAAAGTATACTAATGTAAAGTTATAATAATATCTATTTTCGTGTAATAAATTTAATGTATCACTGTTAAGTTAAACTATACATCAGCACTCTAAAATACCCAAAATTGTCCCAAAACACTAAAAAGACCCCTTGACCCTAAAGGCCAAAACTGACCCAGAACACTACAAATACCCCTTTATCAACAAACTGAAAACTGACCCTGAACCCTACAAATACCCCTTTACCCACAAACTAAAAACTGACCCAGAACCCTACAAATACTCCTTTACCCACAAACTGAAAACTGACCCTGAACCCTACAAATACCCCTTTACCCACAAACCAAAAACTGACCCTGAACCCTACAAATACTCCTTTCCCAACAAACTGAAAACTGACCCTGAACCCTACAAATACTCCTTTCCCAACAAACTGAAAACTGACCCTGAACTCTACAAATACCCCTTTACCCACAAACTGAAAACTGACCCTGAACCCTACAAATACCCCTACAACCACAAACTGAAAACTGACCATGAACCCTACAAATACTCCTTTCCCAACAAACTGAAAACTGACCCTGAACCCTACAAATACCCCTACACCCACAAACTGAAAACTGACCCTGAACCCTACAAATACTCCTTTCCCAACAAACTCAAAACTGACCCTGAACCCTACAAATACCCCTTTACCCACAAACTGAAAACTGACCCTGAACCCTACAAATACTCCTTTCCCAACAAACTGAAAACTGACCCTGAACCCTACAAATACTCCTTTCCCAACAAACTGAAAACTGACTCTGAACCCTACAAATACCCCTTTACCCACAAACTACAAACTGACCCTGAACCCTACAAATACTCCTTTCCCAACAAACTGAAAACTGACCCTGAACCCTACAAATACTCCTTTCCCAACAAACTGAAAACTGACCCTGAACCCTACAAATACCCCTACACCCACAAACTGAAAACTGACCCTGAACCCTACAAATACTCCTTTCCCAACAAACTGAAAACTGACCCTGAACCCTACAAATACCCCTTTACCCACAAACTACAAACTGACCCTGAACCCTACAAATACTCCTTTCCCAACAAACTGAAAACTGACCCTGAACCCTACAAATACCCCTACACCCACAACCTGAAAACTAACCCAGAACTTCCAAAAAACTCCTTTACCCACAAACTGAAAACTGACCCTGACCCCTACAAATACCCCTTTACCTACAAACTTAAAACTGACCCTGAACTCTACAAATAGCCCTTTACACAAGTACAGAAAACTGACCCTCAACCTCAAAAATACCCATTTACCCACAAACTTAAAAACTTCCCAAATCCCACTAAATACACCTTCACTCACGACTACCAAAATTACCCTGAACCCTAAACAATTAACCTATAACAAAAACTATGAAACTAAGCCAGAACACTATAAATAATAATGAACACAACATTAAACATAAATATATACAAAAAACAAATATTTTTCAAAAAACTATTATAAAATATATTATCACATTAGCTATAATTATAATTTAGATTAATTAATATTGTTTAATTCCAATTAATTAATTAACATCAACATTAATTAACACATTACATTTAAATGTATATAATTAATGTAATAAAGTCATTATTATAAATTAATTACCAATTAATTTATTTAAATGATATGCAATATATTAATTACATCATTAACTAATTATAATTAATGTGTTAGCAATTAATAAATGTAAATAATATACTAATTCTTAATCTAATAAATAACTAATTATTCTTAATTAATAACCAATGTATCAATGAAAATCATATACAAAATTTTTTTAAAAATATTAATTATTAATAATCAATTAATCAATTAATCAATTAAATTATATGCTAATTAATCAATTAAACAATTAACTAATTAATATTAATTAATAACCAATTAAAATCTAATAAAAACAATTACCACACATATATTAACTAATTAATTATTATTAAATTACTTCCCACCCTATTCCCCTATAAACCCACAACCCGCTCCTAAACATTTGGTACTATTTATTTATATATTATATATATATTATTTTATAAAATCAATATTTTCTAACATTTTCTCGATATTTTTTACTTTCACTATATTTCGATATTTTGTCTAGTCGATATTTTTAAGTCGATATTTTTGTATTCGATATTTTTGGGTCATTTTTGCAGTCGATATTTTTTTCAACGATATTCCTATAGTCGATATTTTGTTAATGTCGATATTTTTCCGTCGATATTTTGTCCATTCGATATTATGTAGTCGATATTATGTCCAGTTACCCTTCTAGATACCTATTACTAACTGCACTATTTTAACTGAATGGGGAATTGTTGAACTCAGCACTATTTTTAACTGAATTAAACTATTGAATTTGAATGAGCTAAAACTCACTGCACTCACTTTCTTAGGAGCACGGGGGCATAATCCTGCTAGGCTCCACACCAGAGGTCTGGACGGCTGCCCAGAGCAGGGCAAGCACCAATACCATAGAGAGGACCCAGTCCTCGAGCTCTAGTTGCTCACTAGGAACGCCTACAAATGGCAGATGCGGCATGGATGCCTGGAGCAGGCGCTCCGCTGGCATGTCGCTGGTGCACCAAAGGCAAGCCCGTCTGCACCTGTCTGCACCCGTCTGCATCCAACCGGGGCCAGGAACCCTGCCCGTTCTACCCCAGAACCCTCTAGACATATGGGATACAATGCAAGAGAACTGGTGCAGCTGAGACTGCCAGCTGCCCCTCAGTGTGCACACACCCTCACAGCAAAAAAACCTGACAGGCAAGAAGACTGTATGCTCCCACTGCAATGTAATTGTGAGTAAAGGTACACAGTCCTTAAGGCCAGATGGGAAAGCACAGTAGAAAATGGGGCTAATAAATAGCAGATCCATTCCAGGACAAGAAACAGAGACAAAGCTCCTAATTAAGGAGGAATGCCTAGATGTCCTATTTGTAACAGAGATTTGGCTCAAAGAATGCTCTACACCAGATCTAATAATGGCCCTTCCTCCGGGTTATGCTATTAGAAGACAGGACTGGGTGGGAAGGGTCGGAGGTGGAGGGGCCATTATTCATAAAGAACACAGATGTTGCGTCTCACCGCTGTCTGTAATCAATTGCGACATAACGCAATTCAGTATCGGACTATCCCCCACGCTTACTTTCTCAGGGATGCTCGTCAACAGGCCACCTGGACCCTGTAACGCATTCCTGGAGATTTTCCCAGATCTCATAGCGAGTACCACCGCTAGTAAAGGTTCGGTGACTGTACTAGGTGATTTTAAGATACACCTAGATGAACATAACTTCGCATCCACCAACAGACTCATTCAAGACATGGAAGCGATGCAACTTGGACAGTATGTACAATCTTTCACACATGAAAAAAGACATACACTAGATGCTATCTTTCTAATGACCCCAATATAGAGGTGGATACACCTATACCAGTTCTATGGTCAGACCACTTCTATATCCCAATCACCTTGGCCAAAACTCATACACAAACAGCAGGTCATAGAATCACGAAGCCAGACAGGAAATGGCCTAGACTCAAACCGGGCAGCATGATGAACCCCCAGATTAATCAAGCTCTTCTTTTGCGAGTCCTAATAGCGATTATTAAGGAATCACTATTAAAGACTCGCAAAACGGGATGCATGTAGAAATTGCTAAATTTATAGCGATTTCTACATCTTCCTTATTTGCGATTCGCTAATTGCTAATGCAAATAAGGAATGACTCCCCATTCATTCCTATGGGCCAAAGGCCCATAGGAATGAATGGGGAGTCAATCCTTATTTGCGATTAGCAATTAGCGAATCGCAAATAAGGAAGCGATTCCAAGGGTGCCAGGGTGTCCAAAGGACACCCTGTAGCACCCCTGAAATGTTGATTTACACTGGTGTTGCGCACACACATGTCCTTTGGACATGTGTGTGTGTAACATCCAACTTAGAAAAATGCACTAAAGTGCATTTTTCAAAGTTTTCGCTATTTACCACGAAGTCAGACTTCACGGTAAATAGCAGCCAAAAATTGCGATTTAGCAATTCTAAAATGGTTCATGAATTGCATTTAAGGAATCTCAAATAGAGATTCCTTAAATGCAATTCCTCGCAATTAGCGATTTCAGAATTTGCGAATTTTGCATTTGGGATGATGAATCCCAAATGCAAAAAAAGCGCTCGCAAAGGGCCAGATTCGCAGAATCTGGCCCTTTGCAAGACGATTTTTCCTTCATGAATCTGGCTGTAAATCCCTAGAAGCACATACACCAGTTATGACAGGGAATTTAGAGGAGTCAGATATGATATGGTCTGACTGGTTCAACCAAGTGGCAGAATGTTGTATCCAGAAAGACAGGCCAAGGACACACCGCACCCAAAGGAAAATGATATGGTTTAACAACCATCTGGCCTCTCGGAAAAAAGATGCAAACAAATCAAAAGAAATTGGAGGAAAATATATGACCTGACTATCAAGGATTAGTTCAAGAAGGCCATCAGACATTACCATAATGAAGGTAAAATAGCACAGGCTAGGCATTTTGATTAAAAAATAAAGTCAGCTCTCAACTCTTCTAAAGAACTTTTTAAGGTGGTCAGGTCTCTCACTACGATAGAGCAAGAAGTTTCCCTTCAACTATCATCAAAGGAGAGATGTAACAAACTTGCGACATTTTTCAAAAATAAAGTGGAAAACATCTACAACACGATGCAAGGGAATACCCCCACAGATAGTCCAGATATCCCCAATGAGACGAAGACCCTTTGTCAGAGGTCACAGTACCAGTATTAGAGCATTTTCCGGTGATAAGCAAAGAAACCACTTGCATGATTCTGTACTCCCTCATATTTTAAGGTAAATAAAATAGAGAAAATGAAAAAAAAACTACACAGGAAATCATCCAAAACTGGCCTTTTCCCTTTTGCAACAGAGACATAAAAATAAAATACATATATATACAGGAATAATACAATTCAAATCTGTTTTAGACCTGTCTCATCTATCCATAAATGATTAGTAACACAAAAAAGACAAAACAGACTTGTTAAAAAGGTGATACAGGGAGAGAACTGTAAACAAGTTTGTATTTAACCTTTGTGAATTAGAAATTAGGATCAAGTAAAGGAATATTTATTTCACTGAGTAAGGGGCAGTGCTGGCCTCAGAAATAGAAAGAGAGGGGCAGAATAGGGAGAAATAAGGGGGGAGAGATGATTGGAAAAAGGACTATGAAGAATAGGGCACCTGTAAGAGAGAGATATATGTACAGAAGCGGAGCGAGGTGCAGAAAGAGGAATGAGGGAAATTAAGAAACCTTGCCATTGGGCTGTGCCAACAGGCCCCAGAAATCCTTGTGCTTAATAAATTACAAGATAAGAATTGAGCACAATGCACTTCAATCGTGTCCGGCAGCAAAACATGTCACCGACACACAGCTCCTCTGCAAATCCACCTCAACAGTAAACTTGCTTTACTCTGGTAACGAAAGCATAGAACTCCCACAGTTAATGCAGGGCAGAATAGAATGGTAAAGAAACACAACTACGGCGCGAAAACCAGCAGAAACACCACCCACCCAATATGGCAGCATTACACTTTATTAATCTAATGAAAAACATCCTGTTCCTTCCCGAATTCAGTCTGAACCTGTACATGCAAGGGCATGGGGGGGGAGTTTAGATATGGCAACTCTACGCAAGCCTCCCATGAAATCGAAGACCAATGAATATTTGTGAGATACGGGAGAGGAGTGTAGCCAGTGTGTCGTGGGCCCTAGTGCAAAGAAGGAAACGGGCCTCTGGTTGTTCTTCGAATTTTAAAATACATCATTTCATTAAAGTGCAGTGGCCCCTCGCGCCTCTGGGCCTGCTGCACCAATGGAAGCTACGCCCCTGAAATGGGAATCTCAAGGCCCATTCGTCACATTCTGCGAGTGAGCCAGGCTACACAACCTATCACAATTGACTTGCCCCTCCATCGGGGACTCTTTTTCTCATGCTGTCCTCCTAGGAGATCATCAAGGTAACTATGCTTTAATCGTACTCCGCTGTGAAGCACCGGGCAACAAGGTGACACCATGTACGTGGTGTTTAGAGCAATTTAAACCCAAGCAAATATTTACATATGTCAGCCAATCTCCTTTAAAGTGACTTCCCCTATGTGAATAGATGTGACTTTGAATTCTTGTCGCCTTTGGAATTCAAAGTCTTTCAAAGTCCCAGTTTCTCACACTCCCCTGCCTTTTTACTCACACACACAATAACCACGGAGAATGACTGCCTAGAACTATTAACACATAAACAGATTTAATTCAAGCACAAACTAGCCAGCTCTCGGGTCGCGCTTTCAATTACTGCTCCTACACCCGTCTTCGAGAACATTCGCTATGCCCACGACTAGACCGCGTTCCCTCACTGCACATTAGGAACATGAGAGGCCTCTAGTCCACACACACAACTCACGTTTTGTTGAAAGTGAAAGAAACCATGAAGGCCAGTCTCGTTACCTGTACAGAATCTCGCCAGACCGCCTTCAGGGCTGAGGCTGACACTGGAGCGGGGAGAGAAACTAAAACAGGAGAATAGCTACCCGCAGTCAGGTAACCCTGGGCACTCTCAAAGACAGACCCCTGGAGCCAAAGAGAGACAAGGCTAGTTTCTACGAAAAGGAAAGCACTGAAAGTCTCTGACTATACCAGGGTTTCTGAGTCCAAAAGCGTGTCTGCGATTCAGAAATAAGTGGCAGAGACGTTTCAGGAGGAGTAGGTCGGGAGCCACAGTATTATTTATTTTCAAATGTTATTACAGTATATGCTGTTCCATCTAGAAAAGAAAATACAGCCTTTTGCCGCTATTAGAGTGATGTCAAGGGCAGGAAGCAGAGAGGCAGCCGGAAGTCAAAGAGTGGGGGAATGTGCCTGTTCCAGAAGGCTGAGTCTGCCTTGGGGACTACGCAGCTTTTAAAGCAGGAGGAACTAGATTACAACCAGGGAGAATGATGTTCCATCATCAGCCTTATGCAGGAGCATGGGCAGGCACTGCTCCGTGTGTGCTCTTGGACAGTCCCTCTCCAGAAAGGCGGAATGTGCCTCATAAGGCATGCAGCATCCAATTTGAAATATTTTACGACATTCACCGGAAAGACCCATGTGGAGGGTAGACCGGAACCTGAAAAATAAGTGCCGGTGTTAAGCACCGGAAAGCACCGGCTAAAATTAAGCACTGGATAAACATAATTCGTATAATCATTAAAAAGTTGGTATTTATTTTAATAGAGGAAGTGTCATTCCTAGACTATATTTTAAAGAACACAGAACTCTGTGTGCAATATATGACAAATAAATGCTGTGTCCACCCCGCCTAATATACAGGTTTCAGATTGTTCATCCCTGTATAAAGAACTGTGCTATATTGTGTCCCAAGCAAGCCCCAAAACCATAAAAGCAACAACATATGTTCTTACTTGATACAGGTTTATAAGCAATGCTTAAAGTTTGTAAATAGGCCGCCGTTTTTTCCTAATTTAGTTTCGTTTAAGGTCTATTCCAGACTTGTAAACTAGTAATATTAATTTCTACTGCGGATATTTGTCAAACAATGCCTAAAACAGCCGGCCTCCCATCTTCAGCATTTCAGAAAACAGGCCGTTTTGCAGGTATTCGATGTATTTTGTACTTTTGCAGCGGTTAGGTGCAGCCCCTCCAAACAGTAATCCAAACACGAAAAACACGGAGGGTAGGTAAATGATCTAGGTCATTTTATGTGTGTATTTTGTGTTAAACCAGCTATGATCTAAAATTAAACCTGTAGTAACACCTTCAATATTTCTCGGTAATCCCCATTAATGGTGTGCAATCATGGATTGTACTACTGAATATCGACACCAACAATATTGTGGCGTACTAGTACTGATGGAGAGACAAAATATTGAAAGGTGAGTGCATATAGGGAAGTATAGATTTATTATTCCTAACTCCACATCTATGTACCTTGAAGATACATATCTACCATGTAGGTACAAATATGTGGAGTTAGACATGGAATATCTAGACTTAGCTACCTGTCGATATTTTATTTTCGATATTCCATACTTGATATTCTCCCCATCAATATTGTTGATTCGATATTCACTCACGGGGCATTCCAAATTTAGGACATGACCAACTCATTTGCCTATCTTATCAGAGACTCAACTTGTGAGGATGTACCAAACAGTTAATATGCACACATATCATGCAATCCATCGGAAAGCAGAGGGACATAACACCATGAAGGCAAAGTTGCAAACAGGAAGTCAACAGTTCAGGATCCCACACATAACTCAGAGGGAGGCAGCAGCATTAGGAAAAATCAGCACAATTCAGCAGCTAAGCAGACACACCAAGGGCTTACCAATCGTTCCTGAGTGACCAAATAGGACAAAGAATGCAACAACTGGTGGAAGCAAGCCATGTGAACACGACTTAGGTTAGTGAGGATTCAGTGTACAGCAAGACTTGAAAGTGGGTTGTCCAATAAAGGCTGCATAAAAACACACCCAGGCTGACAGAACAGTGATGAAAACTCTGTTGAAGAATGGCACAGCAGAGGTGCACCCAATCGGAAAAATGCAGTGTGAGTAACAAAGTAGCAAAATTCAACTGTTCCTCTAGAAGAAGCAACACCCACAGGGAAGGACTTTATCTGATAGGAAACTGAGTGAAAGACAACCCACAGTTCACAAAGCCGCACATAAGAGAGAAAGGATGGCCAATCAATGTGCCTGCAAGGTAGACATAGCAGTAGCCAGTAATAAATGACATAGTAGGAGTCAATTGTCCACAAAGAATAGAACGAGAGGGACAAAACCCCCAGGTGGAACACAGGGAGAAAACCGATACCAGTGCATACATTGCATGGTAGGCAATGTATGCAATGATTGAAATGGGAACTATCCTTGCACACAGCCCAAATGACTCCAAACCTCCAGGTGAAAATATCACAGACAGGGAACTGAGACAGGGGAGGTCAGAGAAGGCATATGTGTCAGAAGTACAGAAAAACCCATTTTAGAAGTATGGTCACTGAAAGGGTAGCTTGCCTCTGGGAGCACCATGTGTTCCCCCTTATCATTTTACTGTACATCTGCCCAGAAAAGCTTTGTATCAAATGGCCTCTGCTGACTTGTGAGTGGAGAAGCAGAAGGCAGGATAACGTCACATCTTCAGTTTTAACCAGTTTCCAATTGGTCTGATAATAGGAGAGAAGCAGCCATGACTAATCTTAAATTTCTTGCTAGACTTGAAACAGACATCTAATACTGGGCTTAACCTAACACTACTAACCTAGTGTGAGTAGACAGTGTACTTGTCACAAAATATCTGAGCTCCTGCAATCTTCCTGGTTAATAATTATCCAGTTAGTTTCCCAAACCATATATTTTTTCCTTAACTTACCTTACCTTTCCTTAACTTACTCTACAAAACACAACTCACCCCTATCTGTTTCGTGAATGTAATAGCTACTGGAAATGCTTTTGGAAAGCATGCACAGTTCCCAAAAACAATTCACACCGAGTTAACACTCGAGTCAGCATACCTGAGTATGTATCTCACTCAGGTATGCAACCACCAGCCTTTTTTCAAAAAGATACTACTGCCTCACAAAACTTTACCTCACTCATGCATGATTTGCAATTTGGTTTTTAGCTGGGCTATTACCATTTACATTACCCCTCCCAGGAAAGAACTGGAAAGCTGTAATTCCAAATCAGTGCAGAAGGAATTATCAAGGCATGCACAAGTCTAGGAGAAAATATGGTGATTCAGCAACAGTAAATATCACTACACCTATTCCTAAACACCAAACCCTCTGAGCAGGGAATCTTTCAAATTAATGTTACACAAACCAATAACTCACAAGCAACTTGGCAGAGTCCACACTCACAAATTGTCATTACTAAGGGCCTCATAAGAAAATCCTTCAGGAATGTCGCTTGCATCCTCGGCCTGCAGGAACACCAAGCACGCTTCCACAAAAACCTGAATCAAAACGAATTCACTAATCTGTATCAAACACATCTTGAAGACAAGTGATGGCAAGCAAGAGTCAAAAAGATTTAAAATGCAGGTTTACTTGAGGTATGGGCTAGCTCTCACTCGCCTACAGATCTTGGCCATTGTGGCAAGGAGAGAGACCCTAATCTTTAAATCAATACAAACATTTACCAACAATAATCGATATTAGGTGTGAGTCAATGATGAGAGTATGGCATAGTTTAAAGGGGTTTATTACATCTCTTTTCTGAGTTTCTTTATTAGATAGCTTCAGTAAATCATTGACATCAATACGTTAGTATCAATTGTATAGGCATGAATCAAAATGCAAGCATGTTCCATAAAGGTAAGAAGTTCCTATTCCAAGAAAATAAGCAAAGAGTCAGAATCAAGCTCATAAAGAGCTCTGGGGTGGAAAGGTGAGAGCAGATATAAAGCTTTTAGGAAGTCTATTCAAAGCTAATACGAGAAATAAAGGCAACTTCTCCTAAAGAGAAATGCACGGAAATCAGAAGCAAGGGGTCTGTTGTATGGGGGACTCTCAATCTGCTCTGCAGACAAAAGTCTTCAATAGGAGAGCCAACAGACAAGTCAGATAGGAAAAGGGTCAGTCAGTAGCGTCAGCAGCATCTGATCAGCAGCACCTGATCTACGGCTGCTGGTCTTGTCTAGGAACACACACTTATATAATAACACAATTTGTTTGTAAATTGTAACAGTTCAGTCGTTGTCATTTTCTCTCCTCCAATAAGCGTCCAGGCCTGCTTAGGTATGAGATCGCACCTCTCGATATGTTCCACAGGACAATAACTTTGCTTACTTTGTTAACTAATAAGGGGCAGATTAGGATGGCGGGTGGACTTACGTCTGCCCTCCATCCGATCGGAAACGGGACCGCCTGACAGGCTGTCAGTGGTCCCAACAGAGGCATTATGATGCGGTCGCCACCATGGCAGTCGCAATGCCTATCCTTTGCATTGGGGCGGGTGCTGCTGGCTGCAGCAAACACAGCAATGCAAAAATGGGACACCTGACATATCCCTGCACTACATGGCAGGCACCATGTGATGCCTGCCACAAGGTGCAGGGACATGCTGGGGGGGCACCATAGGTGCCCCCCAAAACCTACAGCTTAGGGCAAGGGGGAAGGGGGGCCTGCTACAGGCCCCTAAGTCCCTTTCCATCTGCCTTTTCATGGCGAGTTACCCGCGTTTTTTAGCATGCATGTGTTTACTGCGATTATGCATTTACATCGCATTCAATATTATGTATTGTTTTTATATTTATATAGAGGCCCCCCACAATTTACCTTAAATTCGTGGTATTGGTATGCGATGTAAATGCATAATCTCTGTAAAAAAATGCGTGCTAAAAAAATGCGAGGCAAATGCATGCGATGTATTTACCTCATTCTAAAGGCTGTTTCCCTGTAGAAAAATGCAACATTGATAAGAAAATATGAACATTTCAGGTTGACATCACCTGGAAAGGAATTGCGTGTTTGTTCAAGAACTCAATATTGGAAAGAAACTGCTGACTCCCCATGAGAAGTTGTACAACTTCCAAATAACTAAACTTTAAGCAATAGCACACTTCTTCTTATCGAATACATTTGTAGAAAATATGTGAACGTTATAAAATTGTATATTAAACGGCGTCTTTAATGAGGGCCAAGGGTACATGTTCTGGTTACATCTTTCTTCATGATCTTATCTTTAACTAAAGTACTAAGTTAATATTTCCAAACAGGCAGACTTCAATATCATGTTTTCAAGCAATTCAGGCCTAGTATGTGTAAGTGTGGCAGCGGCGTACATTGTTCTTCTTCCATGCATTCTGTTTTCCTACATTTTATATGTTTCAGCTTCTGCACATTTCAATAAAACCTGCGTTAATCAATATGAATGAATCTTGCTCAACTACAAGCGTCTTCCAAACCTGCTAGTATGGTGACTTCCCCGAAAGAATTAGAGCACTTATTTGCAGAAAAAGAAAGCCAGAAGTAAAGGTTTCCATAAATAACACTCATCCTTCAAGACGTCAATCACATAAACACAAAGTAGGTAAGAAAAACGATCACAAGGCAACGATTACAAACAGGGGCATGTTCAATGATGTTTCCTGGCAACACACATGTGAAACAACCAAACGTAACCCTCCATCAAATGCAATGGCATGGGGACAAATGTTAGTGATTTCATTCTAAGTTCCATTACAGTGGAAACCTTTCCAATCCCCAGCCTAAAGCTAAACGAGACAGAATATAGAAATGAGACTTGGCCAATGGACTCAAAGAGCACCCACCTCTCAAAGCAGAAGAGATGACAGTGCATGCTAAAAAGAGGCATCAAAGCAACCATACAAGTTATACTGAGGAGGCCTACAGCACATGTAAATATCAAAGGAACACAAGCACTTCAATCAATCAATCAATCAATCAATCAGAGTACTTGTAAAGCGCGCTATTCACCCGTAAGGGTCCCAAGGCGCTGAGGGGTGCTGCTACTGCTCGAAGAGCCAGATCTTGAGGAGTCTTCTGAAGGCGAGCAGGTCCTGGGTCTGCCGTATGTGGGTGGGGAGGGTGTTCCAGGTCTTGGCGGCAAGGTAGGAGAAGGATCTGCACCCAGAGGTAGTTCGTTGGATGCGGGAGACTGCGGCGAGGGTGAGGCTGGGGGAGCGGAGCTGGTGGGTGGGGGTGTGGAAGCTGAGTCTGCTGTTCAGGTAGGCTGGTCCGGCGTTGTGGAGTGCTTTGTGTGTGTGGGTGAGGAGCTTGAAGGTGATCCTCTTGTCGACGGGGAGCCAGTGTAGGTCTCTCAGGTGGGGGGTGATGTGGCTGTGGCGGGGACGTTGACGATCAGTCGGGCGGAGGCGTTTTGGATGCGTTGTAGTAATTGTAGGTGTTTGGCTGGGATTCCGGCGTAGAGTGCGTTGCAGTAGTTCAGTCTGCTGCTAACGAGGGCCTGTATCACCCTTCTTCTTGTTTCGGTCGGGATCCACTTGTACATTCTGCGGAGCATGCGGAGGGTGTTGTAGCAGGAGGAGGAGACGGCGTTGACCTGCTTAGACATGGAGAGGGAGGAGTCGAGGACGAATCCTAGATTGCGTGCATGGTCGGTGGGTGTTGGTGCTGTTCCCAGTGTGGTCGGCCACCAGGAGTCGTCCCAGGCTGAGGGGGTGGGTCCGAGGATGAGGACCTCCACCTTGTCCGAAGTTCAGCCTCAGGCGGCTGCTCCTCATCCAGTCGGCGATGGCCTTCATTCCCTCGTGGAGGTTGGTTTTGGTGGTGTGTGGGTCCTTGGTGAGGGAGAGGATGAGCTGGGTGTCGTCGGCATAGGAGATGATGTTGAGGTCGTGATGGCGGGCCACTTGTGCGAGGGGGTCATGTAGATGTTAAATAGCGTCGGGCTGAGGGATGAGCCCTGGGGGACGCCGCAGATGATGTTGGTAGTTTCGGATCGGAAGGATGGGAGGCGGACGCTCTAGGTTCTGCCGGCGAGGAAGGACGTGGTCCAGTCAAGAGCCTTCTCTTGGATTCTGGCTTCTAGGAGGCGTGTCTTTAGGGTGCGATGGCAGACCGTGTCGAAGGCGGAGGGCAGGTCCAGGAGGATGAGGGAT
The DNA here is from genome assembly GCF_964261635.1 of Lissotriton helveticus. Lineage (NCBI taxonomy): Eukaryota > Metazoa > Chordata > Amphibia > Caudata > Salamandridae > Lissotriton > Lissotriton helveticus. The sequence goes on from NC_136073.1 coordinate 404,209,862, forward strand.
GATGTTTTGCCATTGTCTAGTTGGTGCCTGATGTCGTCTATGGCGGCGATGAGGGTTGTCTCGGTGCTGTGGTTTCGTCTGAATCCGGACTGGGACGGGTCCAAGATGTTGTCTTCCAGGTGGCGGGTCAGTTGCATGATGACGGTTTTCTCGATGAACTTTGCCGGGAACGGGAGCAGGGAGATGTGCCAGAAGTTCTTGAGGTCCTTTGGGTCCACTTTGGGCTTCTTGAGGAGGGCGTTGATTCCGGCGTGCTTCCAGCTTTCCGGGAATGTCGCTGTTTCGAAGGAGATGTTGATGACCTTCCGTAGTTAGGGTGCGATGGCTGCGTCTGCTTAGTTGAACACGTGATGTGGGCACGGGTCAGACGGAGATCCTGAGTGGATGGAGTTCATGACCATGCGTGTCGCGTCGTCGTTGACGTTGGACCAGGAGGTCAGGCGGAATGTGCTGGTGGTGTTCACAGGGGAGGTGGAGTCTGGCATAGTCAGGGCGGTCGTGGTGTTGAAGCTGTTGTGGATGTCAGCGATCTTGCTGTGGAAGAAGATGGCTAGTGAGTCGCACAGTTCTTGTGAGGGCGGGATGTCGTTGGCACTGGGGTTGGAGAGTTCCTTTACAGTGCTGAAGAACTCTTTGCTGTTGTGTGCGTTGTTATCCAAGTGGTCTTTGACGGAGGATCTCTTGGCTAATCTGATGAGGTGGTGGTGTCTGCGGGTGGCGTCCTTGTGGGCTGGGTGGTTGTCCAGTGTGCGTTTGTGGGGGTATGTCTTCTCCAGTTTCCGGAATGCTCGTTTAGAGGTCTGGAGCTTGTCAGTGAACCAGGTGGCTCTCTTGTTGGCGTGGCTGTTGGAGAGTTTCTTGAGCAGGGCAAGGGTGTTGGTGCAGTCGTCGATCCACTCTCTGAGGTTGCGGACTGCAGCGTCTGGGTTGGTGGGGTCGGTGGGTGGGTTCTTGGCAAGGGAGGTGATCAGCTTGTCTTCGGTGACTTTGCTCCAGCAGCAGCGAGGCAGCTGTTGGGTGCGGTTGTGCGTGGTTGGTTTCTTGAAGGTGAAGTGGATGCAGCGGTGGTCGGTCCAGTGGAGTTCGGTGGTGTGGTCAAAGGCAACGTGGGAGCCTGTGGAGAAGACGGGATCCAGCGTGTGGCGCCGGCGTGAGTGGGTGCGGTGACGAGTTGTCTGAGGCCGAGGTTGGCGAGGGTGGCGATCAGGGTGGCGGAGTTGGCGTCGTTGTTGTTCTCGAGGTGGAAGTTCAGGTCCCCGAGGAGGATGTAGTCCATGGAGGCGAGTGCGTGGGTGCTGGCGAGGTCAGCGATGGAGTCGCTGAACTGAGCCAGGGGTCTGGGGGTCTGTAAATGAGTGTTCCTCTGAGGGTGGTGTTGGGGTCGGTGTGGATCCGGAAGTGCAGGTCTTCGGTGGTGTTGAGGGTGTCGTCTACTTGGGTGGCGACCTTGAGGGTGGACTTGTGGACGATGGCTATTCCCCCTCCCATTCTGTTGGTGCGATCCCTGCGGGTGATCTTGTAGCCGTCTGGGATGGCTATGGCGATGTCGGGCGCCAAGGAGTCGTTCCAGCAGATCTCGGTCAGGAGACAATGTCTGGAGCGGAGTGTCGAGCAGGTCCCAGAGCTCGATGGCGTGTTTGCGTGCGGAGCGGGTGTTGAGGAGTATGCAGCGGAGGTGGTTGGGCGCAGTCCATGGAGTTTTGGTGGTTCTGTCGCAGGTGAAGCTGCAGGTGCAGCAGAAGAAGGGTCTGTGGGTCTGTTTGGGGCGGCCTGGAAGCAGGTGTGCTTTCGGCCGGCGTTGAGTGCGTGGAGGGTGCTGACATCGTAGTGGAGTCTGGTGTCGTGGTGATCACAGGGTCCAGGGGTTCTGCCGCTGGGCACAGTCCAGGCACGGACGGGCGCAGACGGGCTTGCCTTAGGCGCGCCTTCCGCCCGCCAGCGGCGCGCCCGCTGTGCGTCCGCTTCTCGGCCTGCATATGAGGTGGTTTGGGAGGGAGGAGCAGCTGGGAGGCGGGAGCGGGGAGGCCAATGGGTGAGCAGGGGGGCGGGCTGCAGGGAGGCAGCGGCAAGAAAGGGCCGGATCGGGAGCGGCGGGGGGACGGGGGAACTGGTGCACAGGGCAGAGGGGAAGGAAAAAGCCCAGGAACAAGGAGGCAGCAAGGAGGCAGTCAGGTGACAAGCAGCGGCGTGGGGGCGACCTGCCTGCAACCAGGGTCAAAGGTCACTCCTGCTACCGCTTCTCGGCCTGCTTATGAGCTGGCTTTGGAGGGAGGAGCAGCTGGGAGGCGGGTGCGGGGAGGCGAATGGGTGAGCAGGGGGGTGGGGGGAAGGAAAAAGTCCAGGAACAAGGAGGCAGCAAGGAGGCAGTCTGGTGACGAGCAGCGGCGTGGGGGCGACCTGCCTGCAAGCAGGGTCAGAGGTCGCTCCTGCTACCGCTTCTCAGTCTGCTTATGAGGTGGCTTGGGAGGGAGGAGCAGCTGGCAGGCGGGAGCGGGGAGGTGAATGGGTGAGCAGGGGGGCGGGGCCGTAGAGAGGCAGCTGCGGGAAAGGACCGGATCGGGAGCGGCGAGGGGAGGGGGGAACTGGCGCACAGGACAGAGGGTAAGGAAAAAGCCCAGGAACAAGGAGGCAGCAAGGAGGCAGTCAGGTGACGAGCAGCGGCGTGGGGGCGACCTGTCTGCAAGCAGGGTCAAAGGTCACTCTTGAAACCATAGATTCTTTAATAACTGGGAATGGGGAGTATGATTGCAAGGACATTGCCAACTGTGGGAGTACCACAGCCAGAAAGCAGGTGATGGACTGCTCACCAGTCAACAACACTTCATTGCATGGTGCACCTTGCGGTCGAATGCATTCGCTCTTGGCCCCCCATTCTAACCCGGCCAAGTGGGGCCTTCACCTCGGTGTAATCATAGGAACTCATAATTCTGTCTAGACATTTTCCCTAAGTCCCACTTCATCTGGAGAAGACGTCCCATATCACATTTTTTTCTTCTTTTTTACATTTTTTTATTGAAAAAGTCAGGTAAATACATAGAAAAATATAGTTACAATGTTACATTTCTCGTTGTATATACAATAAGAGCCACAGTGCAATATCATATGCTTAAAACATTTCATGTTTACACATTTAGATGTTACCCCCTAACTTCTTGGTCGTTCTGCCATTGCATTAAAGGTTCCCATATCTTCATACCCTTCTTCCGGGCTCTTTGCCCTTTGCATTTATATAATGAAATTTCCTGCCTGCTGATATTCAACAGCTCGTGGAGCCATAGCTGATACGTTGGCGGATATGTATCTTTCCAAGCTGTGGCTATCAGTAAATGAGCTATAGCTATTGTAATAAATACAAAATCTATGTGAGGTATCAAGATTTGCCCGACATTTGTACCCTAGTAGCATCAGGGCAGGAGAAATCGTAATTCCCTTATTATTTGTCTGAGTCAAAATATCTTTTATATCATCCTTAAGCAATGAGAGCTTAGTACAGGAGTAAAACATATGTATAATGTCTGCCGGACCCTCTTGGCATCTAGAACACTTGTCATTCTCCTTCTTCCCCCACCCATGGAGCTTACCTGGTGTATAGTATAGATTAAACAAAGTTTTGTAATGCTTGGCTTTTAAGTTAGTTGACAAGAAAATCCTTGTCCCTAATGGAATTGACATGCCCAAGCCTACCTTCTTGTCCCCCCGCTTTTTGGCCCATTTTCTTTCTATCTTTTCTATATCATCTGGGAGGGACTTGATTAGCTTGTGATAGTAGTCCCTTAACCTGCTGTCTTGCTGCTTAATAATTTCCAGTAGTAACATTTTCTCCAGATTAATGGAGTCCCTAGGGAGATTCTCTATACATCTTTGCACCTGCAAATACTTGAACTGTGTATATTTATTAATACTGAACAGCTGCACCAACCCTGCAAATGCATTAGGTTCAGTGTCGTAAAACAGATCTGCCCGCTGATCTATCCCCGCCTGTTCCCAGCCCCTGGCCATACCATCATACAATGTTTCTGGTAATATGGCTGAACGCCACAGTGGAGTGAACCAATTGTATCTGAGAATCTTCAGGTTCTTACTGACCTTTTTCCAGATCTTCCAGGCAGCCTTGACACACTTAAACCACGTTTTTTTGTAATAGCTAGGCGCAAGTTGCCCGAAAAAAAGCCCTTCTGCGTCTCTCCCTATAGATAGCTGATATACTTACAGTTAGCCAGGGACCTCGACTCTGCTCATACACATCTATTGCAAAGCTGTAGCCCAATAGTATAATAAAATGTTAGGGACTCCTCATCCACCTCGCTCACGTGGTAGCACCATAATTGCTCGACGTGTCTTCTGGTCGCCTCAGATGAAATTAGAAAACATAGGGGCTCATTGTGATGGCGTAACGATCACCACTGTGTTCGTTACGCCATTGTAATGAGAGATACCCCCGCCACATTATAATGGCGGTGGGTATCGCGGCAGACGGAAAGTCCGTCCGCTGCTTTTCCGCCGGTGGCAATCATCACAATTGCCTGCCGGGCAGAGCAGGGGCACTAATATGGTGGCGGTGCCTAGCAGGCACCGTCCGCCATATTAGGTTGTCCATTCTGTTAGGCCTTTCCATGGCGGCAATGCCGCCATGGAAAGGCTGGCGGGGATTGGCTTTGGGGCCCGCTGCGGGTCCCCCTTGTGTCCGGGGGAGGTGGGGTGCACATACATTTCACTGCACTATGTGGTGCAGTGAAATGCCAGGCAAGCGATTTTGACATTGCTGCGGGTGCTGCTGTCAGCAGCACCCGCTGCAATGTTGAATTGCGGATTGCGACCGCCATTTTGGCAATTGCATCCTAATTAGTTGTGCAGGACCACTGCATGTCTGGCGGGCCGTTCCCAATGCCGTGGGGATGGCGGGGGGACTCAGGTCGCCTGCCATCTTAATGGGCCCCATAGTGTTAATTTTCTTTATATTAATTTCGGCCAATTCCAACGGAATTGCCTGAATAAGATATAATATTTTGGGAAACATTTTCATTTTAATTAAATTAGTATGCCCAATTATCGTAAGATGTAGTTTATCTATTCGCTTGAGTTCTACGTTTATTTTCTCCAGAACAGGGTCAATATTGATTGCCCACAGAGCGTCCATACAATATGTTATATTTACCCCCAAGTAGGTTGCCACTAGGCTTTTCCCTAATTGCTATATCCAGTTTTGAGGTAACTATTGCAATGTCGTCTGCATATGCTAGTATCTTGGTTTGAAAGCCTTTTGTAATTACGGGTTTAATTGCTTGGTTATGTATAATTTTTTGAATGAATGGGTCAAGGTATGTGGCAAATAAAAAAAGGAGAGCAGGGGCACCCTAGTCGCGTCCATCTTGCTATCTCGATCCTCCCTGAGGTGTTACCCATGACTTGTAACTAAGCGTTTGGCTTATAATACATGGCATGTATAGCCTTTACAAACCGAGGGACCAGCCCCCTCTCTGCCAGGGCACCCCACAGATATTGCCATGAAACCCGGTCGAAGGCTTTCTCTGCATCAAGGAGGACCAGAGTCACCTCACTGGATTCTGCTTCTGCTATATCGAGTAGTGCGGTGACCGGCCTAGTGTGGTCTGTGTTCCCCCTTCCTTGGACAAAGCCGTGCTGCCAGGGTAATACCAGTGTTACTATGATCCCTTGTAGCTGTTTGGCTATGATTTTCAAGTATATCTTAGCGTCAGAGTTAATAAGTGAAATCGGACGATAAGAGGCTGGTCATTCGGCTGGTTTCGCTTTTTTGGGAAATATTACCACTCCTGTACCCTGTCATGAGGCGGAGGGATCCCACTATGCTGCCACCCAGGAACAGATCATGCAGTAGCGGAGCAATCTCTCTTCAAGTATTCTATATATCTCAAGCGGGATTTTATCAGAACCTGCTGATAGCCTCCTGGACCTCTTCAATAGTACATTCTTTGTACAGCTCCTGAGCTATTGTTTCATCGATTCTTGTTAATACAGACCCCCTACCATCTGGGTCTATTGAGCTCATTTCAAGAAGGTCAGCCTGATACAGCTTCCTATAGAACTCCTCGAAGACACCTATAATCTTTTCCGGCCCAGTCACATCCTGGCCTTTGCCATTCTAAATTTTAGCAATATTATTCCTAGCAATTTTCTGCCTTGAGTGTAATGACAGTAGTCTTCCTGCGATCTCATCGTACTCGTACATCACTCCCTGGAACACCTAATATGTTTGGTACAGCCTTTCCTGGAAATAACTATTAATTTCCGTCTTTACTAAGGCTAGTTTCACCATATGTTCCTGGATTAAATCTTCATGCCCTCCTTTACGGATCGATGCAAAAAGAACAATTGATGGACAGAATGCAGAACAATGTCATATATTCACCCCAGTACAGAGATCTGGGCCTAAATCCATTGTTTATTTGCTCACCATGCCATTCCAGTTTGGACCCAGCCATATATAAATCAGTCTTGACCCTGTACCCAATGGGAGCAGTCCAGCCCAAACGGCCAGGCCAGGTCCTCCTCGAAAACCCCAAAACTGGTCCTAGGATGCTTGTTTCTGGTCCAGGGAGGACCTGGCTTGGCAGTTCGTGCTGGACTGTTCCCATGAAGCACAGGGTCAAGACTGATTTGCATATGGCCAGGTCTAAACTGTGGTGGCATGGTGAGCAAAAGAATGACGGATTTAACCCAGATCTCTTCACTGGGGTTCAATGTTTTGATTTGTTCTGCATTCCGTCCATCAATTGTGTGTCTTTTGCTTTCTCGCCCTAAGTGCGCCAGGTATGCCAGACGTGGGTCCTGGGCTCACTGTGCCACTGGAATCAAGCTATCCTGGCTGAAGAGGGGTGAAACACGAAACCGGTACTAGAATGCTTGTTTCTGGTCCAGAGAGGACCGGGCTTGGCAATTCGAGCTGGACTGTTCCCATGAGGCACAGGGTCAAGACTCATTTGCATATGGCCAGGTCTAAACTGGGGTGGCATGGTGACCAAAAGAATGATGGCTTTAACCCAGCTCTCTAGACTGGGGTGAATGTTTGGATTTGTTCTGCATTCCGTTCTTCAATTGTGTGTCTTTTGATTTTTCGCCCTAAGGGAACCAGGCATGCCCAGGCGTTGGTCCTGGGCTCACTGTGCCACTGGAATCAAGCTATCCTGGCTGAAGAGGGGTAAAACCCTGAAACCAGTCCAGGGAGGACCTGGCTTGGTAGTTCAGGCTGGACTGTTCCCATGAGGCACAGGGTCAAGACTGATTTGCATATGGCCAGGTGTAAACTGGGGTGTCATGGTGAGTAAAAGAATGATGGATTTAACCCAGATCTCTTGACTGGGGGTGAATGTTTTGATTTGTTCTGCATTTCGTCCATCAGGCTGGACTGTTCCCATGAGTCACATGGTCAAGACTGATTTGCATATGGCCAGGTATAAACTGGGGTGGCATGGTGAGCAAAAGAATGATGGATTTAACCCAGATCTCTTGACTGGGGGTGAATGTTTTAATTTGTTCTGAATTCTGTCTATCAATTATTCGTCTTTTGCTCCTTTACGGATCAGTTCAACATGCTCTGCATCTAATCCCTCTAGCTTCTCTATTTAAGACTTGACCTCTCCCTTACTCTGTTTACAGCGTTGCCCCACATAACTAATACCTTCGCCCCTCAGGCCAGCTTTAAAAAAGTATCCCATACAATCCTTTGTGAGGCACTATATTGATTCCTATGAAAGAATTCTATAGTCCACTGCTTTGTGTATACATTGAACTCTTCACTAACTAGTAGCTTTTTATCGAAGGTCCAAGCACTCTGCTTCCTGCTGCCTCCCAGCCCTGTTACCTCAAATCACAGAGGATTATGGTCCGAAAATAGTTGTGGTAGCTTTTTAATCTCCGCCTTATACAGTATGTCACTCAAAACTAAGAAATAGTCCAGGAGCACATATTTCCTATGGGGATGAGAATATTTAGTATAACCAGAGTTGCTCACGTTTTTCTCTGCCCATACATCAGTCAGCCCCAGGCTGTCTCTAAAGGCAGTCAGTGCCCTGTATACTTGGGGTTTTCTCCCCTCATATTTTTGGGTCTGATTTTTTTTGGCCTCCAAATGTATGTTGAATTCGCCGCACACTATTGTCGGCTCTAGCCAGGAGGCAAGCTCTACTTTTAGTTCTTCCCAAATTTTGGAATCATCCTTATTTGACCCATATCTAGTCACCACAGTCAACCCCGCAGCTAGTAGAGCAATTGCCCAGCACCCCCAGTTGTCAGCTGCTACGCGCTTAGCCAATCCCACGCTTTGCTTAGAATATATATCTACTCCTCTAATCATAGAGGTTTGGGTAGAATTGTAGCTCCTAACCGCCATAACACTCTTGTTGTTCCAAGAAATATGTGTTTCCTGCAGGCATATTACTTCCGGATTTATATCTTTAAGAATTTCAAAAACTCTACCTCTCTTGTTTTTGTTGTTAAGACCCCCCCACATTGACTGTGCACATTTTGAGTTTATCCATATTGACCTTTAGAGTTTTTTTTTGTAGACCCTTGCTTCTTAGATTACCCACGTATATTTTTATTTTTTTAATACTTGTGCCTGACTTTTCCCTTTCCTCCTTTTTTCCCTTTTATCCCCCTGTCAGCCCAAGACCACCCCCTCAGCCCCTCCCTCCCATCTCCCACGCTTGTCTCCCCATCCCGCATCTCCCTCCTCCTCCCAACTCCCTATCCCCCTTGCTCAACCTCCATCCTGGAAGCTTCAAGACCGATGGTCTGTGTGTGTGATGGAGCACCGTAGTGCCGTGATCAGTGTAACCCAGGTTAATATCCTAAGAAGAAACAGAAAAAAAACTAAAGAGAAGCAATAGAAGAATGGTGATAATAGCTGAAATCTTAAAGATAGCTAGTTATCATACAACAAAGATACCAGCCCAGCCCTGGATTCAACTACACCAAAAGAAAAAGTACAATAGCCCACCCTTGCAATTTGGTTTCTTAATGTTATCGCTAATTTATATTCAGCTCCCCCCGCTTGCCACCCTCAAGAGCAGCCCCACTGGGTCACTCTACCTCTTGCTTGGGTGTCATCCTATATTTACAATCCCTTGTCATACATCATGTTCTTGCCATCACTACCCTCCAATTTCTGCCGGAGCTTCCTTTGCTTTAACCTCTGAAGCGTAATAAAAGGCACGATCTCCTACTACCACCTTCAGTTTGGCAGGATTAATCTGGAATGCCTGGGCTCCCTTGGCTTGAAATGGGGCAATCATCTGCCTCAGCCTCCATTGCCTTTCAACAGTGATGTGGCAGAAGTCTGATCTTGTGAAGAAGGTGACCATCTACCTTCCACTTACTTTCCGTTTGGCCTTCTACCAGATATCTTGTCATAGCAGATAGTTCACAAAAAACACCAGAATGGCCCTAGGTTTCGTGTCAGGGCCAATTGGATTTTTGATATTGAAGGGGACCCGATGGGCACGTTATACTTCCTGTTGCCATTTCCATGCTTCCACATCAGGGAATGCCCTCCTAAGCAGATCTATCATAAACTGTCGTACATCATTGCCTTCCTGTCCCTCTGGAGTGCCAACGAATCGTAAGTTGTTGCGCCACTGCCGATTTTCTTGCTCCTCTAGCTTCCACTGAATGTCATCAGTCTGGCATTATGTGCTTCTATTTGTGTCTGAACACCTGTGAGGTCATCGTCAAGAGTTCTGGTTTGCGTCTCGAGCTCAGTTAACCGGTCACTAATGTCGTTACACACTTTATCCACTTTTCGGACAGCCCCTTGCATCTTTCGGAGTGCCAATTGAGATCGTCTGCTGTCTTGCTTTGTCTCTTCCCGATGAGCCATAATAGATTGTAAAATGACATCCAGTGTTGAGGTTGTAGTAGCTTGAGGGTCGATATCTAGCTGCCCGACAGCTGTGCCGACCAGTTGTGAATTTGGAGCATAATCCCATTTGAGGTCCTCTTGTCCGGCTTTCCTCAGCCTTGCTGCCTTCTCTGCACGATTGAATCTTGTGTGTGCCTTACGAATTGTTGCAGCAGAGTCCACCTCACTAACATAACTTTCCCCAGAGCCTGTCAGCAATATAGACTTGTCTGCTGAGCAAGTGTCATCCGACAGGGAGTAGAAACAATCAGTGACTTCCGAGTCATCCCCTTTTTTCAGTACTTGCCCTTCCGTGCCACATTGTGCTAAGTCCAACCCCATTCCATCCGTAGAACCTGAGGCGTATAGCGGGGTTTGCCTGACTTTATGCATTGTGGCAAGCCCGGTCCCATCCAAATAGCCTGAGGCAGCCTGCCGGGGTTGCGTGATTTTATATATGGCTTTTTGGGGGTTGCCTGATATCCTTGATGCCTCCATCTTGCCATTCTTTTGCAGTAACCAATCAAGTTCCAGTACAGGATGTGGCTGGGGGGTTCAGTATTTATCCTGCCACCTTTTTCAACATCACCCTCCCACTACTGTTTCTGTCCCCTTCGCTGCTGTCATGTTTCCCCCTCCACTTCTACTGTTCTGCAGCTGCAGTTGTTGCAATGTAACTGTGCTTGTAGACTCCACACTCTGGCCATTTGAGGAGGTTCCATCTTTCCCTACAGACCCATTAGCTGCCTCCATGCTCCCATTGAGGGTGCCTGCATCTGAAGTTCCGTCTGGCTTGTTGTTCTCGGCGTGCTTCTTTGGCCCTTTAGATCCTCTACGGTGTGGCCTGGCAGACACTGCTGAGGTGTAGCCCCAACTTTCCCCTTCCCCTCTGTAGCATTCTGTTTCAGATTCTGACCCTGTATGTGTTGTCCCGAATGCCGCACGGCTCCTGTACCTAGCCCCACCTCCGTGCAGGCAGGTATTGCCGTGTTACTCTCTGCCGTGGAGCCGCCGGTGATCGTTGGAGACCCAGATCCCTTCCCTTGGGTCCTGGGAAGTACGGCCTTTGGCTTCATGCTTCCTGGCCCAATCGGCCAAAGCTCTCTGCAAAGCGGCAAGTATTGGCCTTAAGGGCAGCAGCATTTCTCTCCATTCCTTATCCCTTTAAAAACACTTTATCTGGGTTTTTACTGCATCACAGTGCTGCGAGCTTCAGTGGTCGCCTCAGCCGGCCGCCATCTTGCTTCTGACGGAAAACAATATCCCATATCCCAGATGAACTTCCTGTTTTACATTCAAGGTCTGAATGGCAAACACAGGTGTCCACTTTGATCCATTCTACAACCTTCGGGGTGATGGATCGATTCACTGCTTATAAATTTCCCTCTGTGCGATGATTATCAGCTAAAACAAAACACAGCTCTGCTCCCAACTCAGAAAACTGTGTGATACCGTATCCATTGCCAGCAGAACTAACTGTGAGTTTATGGCTATTGTTGCTTCAAAAATGTCTTTTAGGATAGACTCTATACCACACTAGAATGCTTTTATCCTCGGGCACCGAAACAAAATGTGATCATCAATTATTTTTTCAAAAACCACAACTTCTGCAGCTGGGGGTGGGTGATGGGGCGTATGTAGCTTTATTTTGTGGAATCCAATAAAATCAATTAATAATAAAAAAAATGGTTTCGGTTTAAATTCACCAGCTTGACAGATGATTATATTAGTTTCAGGGAGTCACACCAGATTGATTGAAAGTCCACCCTTTGGAAGGTGTCTCCCCAACCCATACGTGATGATTTTACATTCTTATTGTCTGCTTTGAGGAATTTCCAATACTTTACAGCGACCTCCTTTCTTTTGGATCTTATATCCTGGAGAACTTGCATTCCTAGTCTCCTGCCCATCTCAGGAAAATTAATCTTGGAAGATGTCATCAATGATGTCAATTGAGTTGTTATCAATGAGGCCATAAACAATGTCATATAACATGTCATGAGTGATGAAATATGTGAGGACATAAACAGGGCATGGTGGTTGGAAAGTTATAACTGGTGAATTTCTGTGTTTCTTTTAGTTCATAAAGTTAATGTTGTCAGTGACATTTCCACCTAACTATAGCGTTACTTTAACCTTCGTTTATTTCAGCAAATCTTTAAGGTGTTTTATAAACAAAAAACAGATATTTTTTGTAATACCGAACCATAACATTACTTTTATGCTACAGCACTCTGTGACACAACACTCTACTCCACTGTACTATACTTTACTTCACCATACAACACTCTAAGCCCCTCCATTCTATGACACTTTAATCCACTCTATGCTACTCCACTCTACAACACTCTACTTCACTCTATGCCACTCTACAACACTACTCCACTCCATGGCACTCTATGACATTCTGCTCCATTGTCCGACATTCTACACATCTCTCTCTATGTCACTGTACACCCCTCTACTCCATTACACCCTTCTCCACTGTACTCCACTGTGATCTACTACTCCATTCTCTGACATTCCAATCCATGCCACAATATACCCCTCTACTATACGACACTCTATGCCACTCTACTGTACCAAACTGTATGACACTCTACTCGACTCCACTCCATGCCACTCCACTCTACAACACTCTACTTTATGACACTCGGGTCTGCGACACTCCACTCTGCAACTCTACACTCTAGGACTTTCTCCCTCACTGTTCTCCATGACACTCTATAATTTGAAACACATTTTTCTATTAAAAAAAATCAAAGACAAAAACAAAGATTGAGGATAAGTGATAGTAAAACTGTCTTTATTGTATATTTATATATGAAACCAACTTAAACTACACTAACACTAAACATTCTATAGGCATAGTTATAACTTAAAATTGTAATTTGCGCTACACCCAAAATGAACTATTAGGTTGGTGTTGTATAAATAATTAATAATGTTTTCCTAACTTGTTATCAACCTTTGGTTGCTTCCATTGAAGATACATGCATATATACATATATATATATATATATATATATATATATATATATATATATGTATATATATATATATATATATTACCTACTGGTGGTCGCCAGTAGGTATATATAGTTAGGACCTAGTTTCCAGGGTAAATTCCCAACATTCTATTGGGAATAACTTTGGCGCCGGTTCATGAATCTCCGCGAATTTCTCAAAGAAGATGGCCCGCTCCGCTCCGCTCCTTCGCTGAAAGTTTTGGGGGGATTTTTCAAGTGGGGGCTGAGAGAAAAGGGGGTCCCAAAACATGTTTTCCCCATGTTATTTTCCATAGGACGATTAGACACGGCTACAGCCCGAACCGCTGAACGGATTTACACCAAACTTGGCAAAATGGTAGGTACTGGTACGCAGTACGGCCTTTTGTTTAAATGGTGTAAATCCCTCCAGTAGTTGTTGAGAAAATTGAATTAGAAAAAATGTATATATCTATATAAGCTTACTGTAAGCTTACTGTACTCTGTACCTTCCCGAGTACGAGCTGCATTCTGATTGGCTGCCAATGTCTGTCAACACTCCAAAACAGAAAATGTTGGCAGCCATCTTGTACCTCGGTAGACTGAGCAGAAAACAAACGTGTAGAACTCAAAAAGGGGGCAGGGTAGAAGCACCATGACCCCGTAGGCCTGCTCAGGGGGTCCACAAGGACCCCCCAGGCCCAAAAAAATGTTTGTTTTTATTAAAAATCGCGGGCTACGCCATCTTGGGACCAATATACATGATAGCACCTCATTAAAAAGCATTGCAGTTAATAGAAGGTTTTAGGACTTTAGTTACATTATAAATCATTTGTTGATGGTACCATACTCATTCTAGGAATTGTGGTGTGTTCTAAGGTGATTTTACCATGTGAAAAAGTCTTCTGTTGGGATATCATGAATCATGTTTGAAAGAAAACTATTATCTCATGCTTTTCCCACAGTGGTTTGGAAGGGGATCTATAAGCTAAACTAAAAGCATATTTTCTGTAAATTCATATTATCTTTCTCAGTCATGTGAGAATGAAGTCTGACATACTCAGTAAAACATGTACATCCAGCAAGCACAGAGACTGTCAGTTGATTCCTTTGTGCTCTACTGCAGCCTCCTAGAGTGTTCTAAAGAACAACTAGAGCACTAACAGTCCTACTTATTACAAAGGTATGGCACACCTGAAGCCATCTTGATTGGAATAAAGTGGTAACTCTTAAAACATTTAATTTAAAAAGGAACAAAATGAGGGGGTATATTTTGCCATAGAAAGTATGATTAGTGCTGCAGAATGAAAAAGTAGGGCACATTTTGAGTGACTTCTCAAATCCTCTTCTATTTCATTAAAAAATTCTGACATGCAGTCTCCCAAGATGGCCACCAGAGACAAAAGAGCCCAAATGTAGCCCAAATATCACCCATATGTAGCCCAAGTATAGCCCAATGACAGAATGTTTCAGAGTGTTCTAAAGAATAACTAGAGCGCTAACAGTCTTACTTATGACAAAAGTATGGCACACCAGAAGCCATCTTGATTGGAATGAAGTGGTAAGTCTTAAAACATTTAATTTAAAAAGGAATACACTGAGGGGGTTCATTTTGCCATAGAAAGTATGATTAGTGCTTCAGAAAGAAAAATTAGGGCACATTTTGAGTGACTTCTCAAATCCTCTTCTATTTCATTAAAAACATTCTGACATGCATACTGAAATATGCACTTTGAATACCAGCAGCAGACTTCCCTGGTGAGCAGTAGCTTTACTACAGTGATCTAATGAGCAACTAGAGTGCTAACATTCAGAATTATGGCAAACGTGTGACACATCTGAATGCCTTCTTGATGGAACCAAAGTAAACAAGCAATGAAAATGCAATAGATCTCGCCCTCGTTTAAGTTAAAGCCATTCTGTTTGTAATGAGGTGGCTTTTTAGCATTGCTTTTATTAGTGTTTTTCAAACTTTCATGTAAATAACATGCATATGTATGCATATATGTATATGTATGCATGCATTTATATTTGTATTTATATAGATATGCAGATTATATATGTTTATATATGTATGTATATATTACCTACTGGCGGTCGCCAGTAGGTATATATAGTTAGGATTTTTTCTCTATGGGTTTTTTGAAAATTCTATGTCTAATAACTTGGGCGTTTGTGGACGGAATCGGCTGAAATTTTCAGGAAAATGGCACATTTTGTTTCTGAGCAGCCCTTGAAAATTTGGGGGGGGTTCGTCCAGTGGGGGCCGAGAAAAAAGGGGGGTCCCAAAACGTGTTTTTAACATTGAGTTTTCCATAGGGCGGTTGGCCTCACTTTTAGCCCGAACGGCTGAATGGATTTGCACGAAACTTGGCAAAATTGTAGGGACTGGTAGCCCGATGTGCCTTTTGTAGGTCTCAATATATGTGCTCCAGTGGATTTTGAGAAATTAACGTTTAAAAAAAGATATATATCTGTAACAGCGGACCGGTTAGCGCTCTGGTTCGCGGACTTTTCGCGCAACGGAGCTTTGTGAAGCGAAGCTGATTGGTTCTCCGGCGTCTGTCAACATTCCAAACAGTCCGTAGCGGCCGCCATCTTGTCTCTCGGTAGGATCGAGAGACAAGAGGAGGTCAAAACAAAGGGGGAAATAACTATAAGGGGGCATAGTAGATCCTCGCTGACCCCCTAGGTTTGATGTGGAGGTTTTAAAAGGGCCCCGCGGGGCAAAAAAAAATAATAATAATAATAATCGAACGGCTGAATGGATTTGCACGAAACTTGGCAAAATTGTAGGGACTGGTAGCCCGATGTGCCTTTGCTAGGTCTCAATATATGTGCTTCAGTGGATTTTGAGAAATTAACGTTCAAAAAAAGATATATATCTGTAACAGCGCACCGCTTCGCGTACTTTTCGCGTTACGGAGCTTTGCGAAGCGAAGCTGATTGGCTCTCCGGTGTCTGTAAACATTCCAAACAGTACGTAGCGGCCGCCATCTTGTCTCTCGGTAGGATTGAGAGACAAGAGGAGGCCAAAGCGAAGGGGCAAATGACCATAAGGGGGCATAGTAGATCCTCGCTGACCCCCTAGGTTTGATGTGGAGGTTTTAAAAGGGCCCCGCGGGGCAAAAAAAAAAATAATAATAATAATCGAACGGCTGATGACCATAAGGGGGCATAGTAGATCCTCGCTGACCCCCTAGGTTTGATGTGGAGGTTTTAAAAGGGCCCCGCGGGGCAAAAAAAAATAATAATAATAATAATCGAACGGCTGAATGGATTTGCACGAAACTTGGTAAAATATTAGGGACTGGTAGCCCGATGTGCCTTTGCTATGTCTCAATATATGTGCTTCAGTGCATTTTGAGAAATTAACGTTCAAAAACAAGATATATATCTGTAACAGCGCTCCGCTTCGCGGAGATAAAATTATATGTGTATTACCTAGCTGTTGCTAACACCAGTTAGCGACGGCTAGTAGGAGATAGCGACCATCTTGGGTCCCACTTTGCATGTGAGTGATATTTATCACTAATGACATGCAAAGTGGGCATGCCAAGATGTTAGCGACTGGAAACAGTCGCTAACATCGCTATCTCCTATTATCAACTTTTGGAAATATTCGAGATAAGCGCGAATATCTCCAAAAAGTAACAGCTGCCCTGAGCAGTTCTTAGCCATGTTATCCAATGGGAGGTGGATAACATGGCTAAGAGCATTAGCTCGGTAATGCATGAATATCGCGGAGTTTTCAGCGACATTAATGCATTGCGCTCGTTTTTTATCGTATTTGCGATAAACCTTGATAATAGCAAGGTTTATCTGCGATAATTTCTGACGGTAAAAAAATCTTTGCAATGCATCGTTAGGGATAAATATCGCTTAACTTTGGTAATATGCCCCAACGTCTGTTAACGTTCGATTCGAAGGAAATCAGGAATTGTTGAAAAACATTGTGTGCGCCATCTTGTCTTTTTTCAAATGCCACACTTTTGTCGTGCACGGCAGCCATTTTAGATGCCTTGACCAGATCCACTCTGTGAACGCTGTCGATCCTTAGCATGGCTCCCCACCCTCGCAAGCATCTCCCCCAGGCAGTGGTCACCCCCGCTCTCTGTTTTATGCATGGGTAATAAACCTCCCCCCATCTGCGCTGTTCTTCCCTGAGAATCACACCCTGTGCCCGCCCGACACCTCCCTTTCGCCCTATTCACTACCGCACCCTCTGACACTCCTTTTCCTCTGTGTCCGATTGTCCAGGCCGGTCCTAGGCTATCAGCTAGCCCTGCAGATGTAGTTTATGGCCACAGCTGTAAAGAATCACCCGTCTTCAAAGGAGTTATAGTAGATCAAGGCCCACACTCGATGAGATCCGTCACAGCAGAAGCGTTGCTATTATCTGAAAACCATTCTGTATTGTGATTGGGGAGGGGACCGAGCGTGAAGCGGAAGATTCCAGGGATGACTCTTTGTACATCAAAGTTTTTACAATTATGTGTCACATTAAAAATATATAGCACTCCGACAAAGTAGTAAGATTATAAAACTTTAATAATTTATAAATATATACAAGAAAACAAAAATAGTAATAACATATAAACATTTTTAGAGAAAAACAACGAAGTAGCGGTCGGCTGTGCGAATAGTCCCAACGCAGCACAACGTCCAGATTTCCGGCGTGGGGCGTCGCGGGGGGTGGGTGATCAGTAGCAAACTGTTGTGCGAATAGTTCCAAGGCAGCAGAACGCGCCGAAATCTAGATGACACAAAAGTGATGTCTAGTAAGTTGCCACCCAGCAAATAACGGCGTGGGGCGTCGCGGGGGGTGGGTCATCAGTAGCAAACTGTTGTGCGAATAGTTCCAAGGCAGCAGAACGATGGCACCAAGGTGATGTCCAGTAAGTTGCCGCACTGGTTTTGGTATCCTACAATGCTGCTCCGAATAACGGCGTGGAGCGCCCCGGGGGAGGCGGCGTGAACGGGCCTCTCCAGGTGGAGTCTCGTCTGTTGTAGTGGGGCGCCCCTTTACCGTTTCAGTTGCCATTCCGTCCGCTTTTGGTCCACTGTGTCAAAATCCGCCATTCAGCTGAGTTGCGCCCACTCTTGCGGTGCAGCGATAGGCGGCTGTCACAGGACTCTCAAAATGGCGGCAGGCTGTTTCCTTTTTGGGCCTGGTCCACTGAAATGGCCCTGGGACACCTTGGAAATCGGACGCTTGTCTGCTAGGTCTTGGACCCCATTCTCGAAAGCGTCCCCTCCGCCTTGAGAATTCATCAAAAGTTTTGGGGGCCCCGACTCCTGCAGGCTTCTGGTGGGGAGCGGCTGCCATGATTGCTCGCGGAATGACCACGACGGAGCTACGAGATGGTGGTGCTCTCATGCTGACGCCAGCTTCAGTCTGAAACATCCAGAAACAAGGTGGGGCTTTCATCGTTTGGGGGAAAAAAAAAGTTTTCATCCAATGAAAAGTGTTGTTTTTAGGTCATATGATCAAGCCTTCCATCATTAGGAAACCAAAAGTAAAATGAACCAATGAAAAGTTTTATAAACAAGTCACATGACCTGTTATGCGGCATAGGGTATAAAATGCGGAGAAAATACGTTGGCACGTGAGGCGGCGTCAGTAGCGGACCGATGTGCGAATAGGCCGAAGGCAATACAACGCGCCAAGATCCGGATGGCATCGAGGTGGTGTCATAGTTGAGAGTTCTGAGCAGCGGTTGTAACACTGTCTGAAGCTTATTTGCAGCTGCTGCAGCTTCACTACGCGCCAAGATCCGGATGGCACCGAGGTGGTGTGTAGGAAGTTGCCGCACTGGTGTGGCCATCCTACAATGCTGAAAGTCGGCGTGGGGCGCCCCGTTGGCCTGTGAGTTTGCGTCAGTAGCGGACCGATGTGCGAATAGGCCGAAGGCAGCACAACGCGCCAAGATCCGGATGGCACCGAGGTGGTGTCTAGTAAGTTGTCGCACTTCTGTGGCCATCCTACAATGTTGAAAGTCGGCGTGGGGCGCCCCGTTGGCCTGTGAGATGGTGTCAGTAGCGGACTGATGTGTGAATGGGGCCAAAGGCAGCGCAACAATATTTTCTACTATATTTCCGGTGTAGAAGAGACCACAAGGCGCTGAGATGCCAAGATCCGGATGGCACCGAGGTGGTGTGTAGCAAGTTGCCGCACTGGTGTGGCCATCCTACAATGCTGAAAGTCGGCGTGGGGCGCCCCGTTGGCCTGTGAGATGGCGTCAGTAGCGGACCGATGTGCGAATAGGCCGAAGGCAGCACAACAATATTTTCTGACTGACACCACAAGGCGCTGAGATGCCAAGATCCGGATGGCACCGAGGTGATGTCTAAGTTGCGGACTGATGTGCGAATGGGGCCAAAGGCAGCGTAACAATATTTTTTGTATGGAAGATACCACTAGGCGTTGAGATGCCAAGATTCGGATGGCACTGAGGTGATGTCTAGCAAGTTGGTGTGGTCATCCTACAATGCTGAAACTCGGCGTGGGTCACCCCATTAGCCTGTGAGATGGCGTCAGTAGCGGACCGATGTGCGAATAGGCCGAAGGCAGCACAACGCGCCAAGATCCGGATGTCACCGTGGTGGTTTCATAGTTGAGAGGCACTTCATCTGCAGTGGGGCGCCGAGATCCGGATGGCACCGAGGTGATGTCTAGCAAGTTGCTGTACTGGTGTGGTCATACTACAATGCTGAAACTCGGCGTGGGTCGCCCCATTAGCCTGTGAGATGGCGTCAGTAGCGGACCGATGTGCGAATAGGCCGAAGGCAGCACAACGCGCCAAGATCCGGATGTCACCGTGGTGGTTTCATAGTTGAGAGGCACTTCATCTGCAGTGGGGCGCCGAGATCCGGATGGCACCGAGGTGATGTCTAGCAAGTTGCTGTACTGGTGTGGTCATCCTACAATGCTGAAACTCGGCGTGGGTCGCCCCATTAGCCTGTGAGATGGCGTCAGTAGCGGACCGATGTGCGAATAGGCCGAAGGCAGCACAACGCGCCAAGATCCGGATGTCACCGTGGTGGTTTCATAGTTGAGAGGCACTTCATCTGCAGTGGGGCGCCGAGATCCGGATGGCACCGAGGTGATGTCTAGCAAGTTGCTGTACTTGTGTGGTCATCCTACAATGCTGAAACTCGGCGTGGGTCGCCCCATTAGCCTGTGAGATAGCAGTTCTTTGGATTTGGGCCTGGCTCGTCTGCTGTAGTGGGGCGCCCCTTTACCGTTTCAGTTGCCATTCAGCTGAGTTTCGGCTGCTCTTGATGCTACAGCGACAGGCGGCTGCAACAGGACTCTCAAAATGGCGGCCTGTTCTTTGGATTTGGGCCTGGTCCACTAAAATGGCCCTGGGACACCTTAGAACTCGGACGCTCGATTTTTTTTTCCTTTCCTGTACATGCAAAAAAAGGTAAATGCCCGGTACGTTACACGCTTCATCTGCCACGATGAACTCTCTAGAGGAACCGAAAAAAAATATAGTTGTGGTAACTATACCATGCATCGTCATATGGAGAGGTGGCACCAATTAATTATAGTGCTGCATAAAAGAGAGATTTGGAGGAGAACCCCTGACCTGCTAGTACATTCATCAAAGAAGTGGCACTGAGAGCTTCAGAGGCAAGGGAAACGGTCCCAAATATTTAGAAGAACTTTGGAAAGATTAAAATGACATGTTTAGATTGTGGCAAATTTATTTCATGTGGACATCTGAGTGTTACTCTAATAAATACAGCATATGAACATCATCATAGTCGATGGTTGGTAGAGACATTTTGACTATATCCTGGACCTGCCCGTCCTCGCCCAAAATGGCGCCAGAATAAATGGGACTCGTAACTCCTTGTTGTGTACTGGTTGCAGAACCTTGAAATCACGAGATACGTATGCAGTTTTGAAGCACATGGCGGGCGGGGACGAGAATTGATTGAATATTTCGACATCCCTATTGATATTAAGTTCTGATGTGTTATTGATTACTGTACTGTTGAAAGTTCGAATTAACGTCACCCATGGTACTTGCCCGCAAATGTATATCTAGATAATTTTATTGTAACTGGCCCTGTCGTATTTTAATTATAAAATGTACGTCCACCGATTCCGTAACTGTTAGACACCTTAGTTCTTGCAACCTAATGGCCCGCCCGTTACGTTCCTCTACAGTGTAAATGTCTATTCATCATATACGATTACAGTTTGCTCCGTGGCCGGCCCACGTGGTTATAGGCTCGTATTTGTATAATGAAATTTTCACAATAAAGGTTTTTAAAAGAAAACATGGTAGTAGTATATACATTGGTAAAGTTTTTAATAATAGTCACTGTTTTAGAATCATTAAAAGGCAAGTGAAATAAAGCAGACCAATTACATGAAGGGTAAAAGGTATAATACGAAGGAACGCAGTAAAGATAAATGGTCAAGGGCTGTTGTGTTTTCTATTCCTGCAACATAAAGTGATCGATAAGAATCTCATATTCAGGCGTATCGGCGACTAAGACAGCAGGTCGACCCTCTTTTGCTCAACGGCTCCGTCATGGGACGAAGAAACGCTCTTTTTCTCGAAAAAAGAATATATTTTACTTGCAGGACAGTTGTAAAATTTCCGGGAAAGTACATTAGCCTGGAACATTATAACATATATTTAAGAAAAAATAATGTTCGGAAGTAATGAAAAGCGTAATTTTTAGGTCATATGACCAAGCCTTTCATCATTACAATAAGAAAAGTAAAATGAACCAATGAAAAGTTTTATTAACAAGTCACATGACTTGTTATGCTTACGTTACGCGCTGCGCGCCCCGGATGACTTCCGGATGCGCTAACGCGGCGCGTCATATGACGCATTACGCGACAACGCAGGTACAGAATATAGTCAAAATGTCTCCACCAACCAGCGGTCGGAACACAACCCCTTTCAGCAGGCTAAATAGTTCTGTTAAATGACAACAGAAGGGACAGGCAACAAGAACCATCAGTCAAAGAGGGGAGGGCTAGTTCTTCTCTACCGGGTTACATTGGGGCGCTACCGGAACTGATCGAATTGGTAGTCTACAGTGTTTCTGGATGTTTCAGACTGAAGCTGGGGTTAGCATGAGAGCAGCACCATTTCGTAGCTCCGTCGTGGTCATTCCGCAACCAATCATGGCAGCCGTTCTTTATCGTTATTTTGGGCGGGGTGGGTGGCGGAGCAGAGCTGTTTTGCAGCCATCATTGTGTGGAGTTCAGTTCATCTCACTAGTTTTGTATTTGTCATGAGGGGTTGTTCCTAATGTTTCTATTTTAGCGAGGTCAAAAAGAGATCCCATTAGTGGCCTACTGATTTTGCTCGATTCCTTTTCTTTTTTTTTACACGATTTTTCGTTATCTGCAAAGACTAAACAGAGTATTGCGACTCTGTGTTTGTTTGTAAATAGAGAATGAACCAAAGAGAACTAATTCTAAAACAGTAAATACTTGGATAACAATGAATCAAATGGAGAGAGAAGCAGGCACGACGGATTACAATGGGGGCAAAGACCTGCGTTAACTACCTTTCACTATCTGCAAAGAGAGAGTACTCCTAATAGAAATGAGGGGGGGGGCACCATTCAAAGCAGATCAGTGTGCATAAACACGAAAATGTTTTCACTTACCACGTACTTGACATTCGACAGCTTATGATATTTGCTATTAAAAAACCATTGAAATTCACTGAAAAAACCATAGGTTATAGACCATATATAGTTAGGAATTAGCATTTACAAAACCTTGAAAATTCACTGAAAAAACCATAGGTTATAGACCATATATAGTTAGGAATTAGCATTTAAAAAACCTTATTTTACTCACACAAAACCATTGAAATTCCATATATAGTTAGTTGCACTAACTATATATCGCGCACCTGCAATCCACTGCTGATGATGTCACATATTACATCATTCATGACATGGTCAGTGACATCACTGATGACATCACTGATGACATCTCAAATGACATCACTGATGACATCACTGATGACATCTCAAATGACATCACTGATGACATGATGACACACCAATACCAGTTACTACATACGCACTCACTGATTCCTACGTCTACACACACATTCACTCATTCACCCATACAATCACTCATACATACAGTCACTTATTATTACAACACTATCATATGCACTCATACACCTATGCAGACAGTCACACACTGCCACTCATCCATGGAGTTACTCACACACCAAGTCAGTCCTGTAAAGAATCAATCACACTTCCATTTCTTCATCTATACAGTTAAACACAGAACACCATACTTCAGTGACATCACTGATGACATCACTAATGACATCTGAAATGACATCACTGATGACATCTCAAATGACATCACTGATGACATCATGACACACCAATACCAGTTACTACATACGCACTCACTGATTCGTACGTCTACACACACATTCATTCATTCACCCATACAATTACTCATACATACAGTCACTTATTATTAGAACACTATCATATGCACTCATACACCTAGTCAGTCCTGTAAAGAATCAATCACACTTCGATTTCCTCATTTATAGTTAAACACAGAACACCATACTTTTCACACATATACTAACACATACTTACTCTCTTATACAATCACTGATACAAGTACACATTGATATGCACAGAGTCACACACCTCCCAGCCAGCCACACACACACTCAGTCTTCCATACATCCAGTCATTCTTCAATATGTAAAACGTATTTAAACTTTACAAAAACACACAGACACTAGATGATGTCATCAGTGATGTCATCAGTGATGTCACTGACCATGTCATGAATGATGTAATATGTGACATCATCAGCAGTGGATTGCAGGTGCGCGATATATAGTTAGTGCAACTAACTATATATGGAATTTCAATGGTTTTGTGTGAGTAAAATAAGGTTTTTTAAATGCTAATTCCTAACTATATATGGTCTATAACCTATGGTTTTTTCAGTGAATATATATATATATACACATACATATATATAAATGCATATGCATATATATGCATATATATATATATGTATATGTGTGCGTGTAGAGAGAGGTAGGGGGGTTAGAGGTGTAGAGGTAGAGAGGTAGAGGTAGAGAGGTAGAGGTAGAGAGGTAGAGACTAGTAGAGAAAGAAGTAGAGAGAGGTAGAAAGGTAGAGAGTAGAGAGTGAGTAATAGAGAGTAGAGAGTGAGTAGTAGAGAGCAGTAGAGAGCAGTAGAGAGAGTAGCAGAGAGTGAGTAGTAGAGAGTAGAAGAGTGAATAGTAAAGTGAGTAGTAGAGAGTAGTAGAGAGTAGTAGAGAGTGAGTAGTAGAGAGTGAGTAGCAGAGAGTAGTAGAGAGTAAGTAGTAGAGTGAGTAGTAGAGAGCAGTAGAGAGTGAGTAGTAGAGAGTAGTAAAGAGTGAGTAGTAGAGAGTAGTAGAGAGTGAGTAGTAGAGAATGAGTAGTAGAGAGTAGTAGAGAGTGAGTAGTAGAGAGTGAGTAGCAGAGAGAGAGAATAGTAGAGAGAGAGAATAGTAGAGAGTAGTAGAGAGTGAGTAGTAGAGTGAGTAGTAGAGAGTAATAGAGAGAGAGTAGTAGAGAGCGAGTAGTAGAGAGTAGTAGAGAGTGAGTAGTAGAGTGAGTAGTAGAGAGTGAGTAGTAGAGAGTAGTAGAGAGAGAGTAGTAGAGAGTGAGTAGTAGAGAGTAGTAGAGAGTGAGAAGTAGAGAATGAGTAGTAGAGAGTAGTAGAGAGTGAGTAGTAAAGAGTGAGTAGTAGAGAGAGAGTAGTAGAGTGAGTAGTAGAGAGTAAAGAGTAGTAGAGAGTGAGTAGTAGAGAGTAGTAGATAGTGAGTAGTAGGGAGTGAGTAGTAAAGAGAGAATAGTAGAGAGTAGTAGAGTAGTAGAGAATGAGTAGTAGAGAGTGAGTATTAAAGAGTAGTGGAGTAGTAGAGAGTGAGTAGTAGAGAGTAGTGGAGAATATTCCAAAGTTGTACATCCAATAAGGACAGAGACTGTCAGTTGATTCCTTCGTGTTCTACTGCAGCCTCCTAGAGTGTTCTAAAGAACAACTAGAGCGCTAACAGTCCTACTTATTACAAAGGTATGGCACACCTGAAGCCGGATGTATGACGTTACAACGCATACTTTTACCACGCATACCTTTACAACGCGGTTTTTACCACGCATACCTTTACAACGCATAGCGCTTAGAGGTGCTGGATAGTGGTAAGTATAATTTTCTATTCCAACTCCAGTCCCCGTGGACACTAGGGAAGGTGTTGGATAGAAAATTAAACTTATTCCTTATCCTAGAGCGCCCCCCAGCGCAATGCGTTGTAATGGTTTGCGTTGTAATGCCAGCGTTGTAATGGTATTGCGTGGTACAAAATGCGTGGTAAAGGTTGTATACCCCTGAAGCCATCTTGATTGGAATAAAGTAGTAACTCTTAAAACATTTAATTTAAAAAGGAACAAACTGAGGGTGTATATTTTGCCATAGAAAGTATGATTAGTGCTGCAGAAAGAAAAAGTAGGGCACATTTTGAGTGACTTCTCAAATCCTCTTGTATTTCATTAAAAAATTCTGACATGCAGTCTCCCAAGATGGCCACCAGAGACAAAAGAGCCCAAATGTAGCCCAAATATCACCCAGATGTAGCCCTAGTATAGCCCAATGACAGAATGTCCCAGAGTGTTCTAAAGAACAACTAGAGAGCTAACAGTCTTACTTATGACAAACGTATGGCACACCAGAAGCCATCTTGATTGGAATGAAGTGGTAAGTCTGAAAACATTTAATTTAAAAAGGAATAAAATGAGGGGGTTCATTTTGCCATAGAAAGTATGATTGGTGATTCAGAAAGAAAAATTAGGGCACATTTTGAGTGACTTCTCAAATCCTCTTCTATTTCATTAAAAAAATTCTGACATGCAGACTGAAATATGCATTTTAAATACCAGCAGCAGACTTCCCTGGTGAGCAGTAGCTTTACTACAGTGATCTAATGAGCAACTAGAGTGCTAACATTCAGAATTTATGGCAAATGTGTGACACATCTGAATGCCTTCTTGATGGAACCAAAGTAAACAAGCATTGAAAATGCAATAGATCTCGCCCTCGTTTAAGTTAAAGCCATTCTGTTTGTAATGAGGTGGCTTTTTAGCATTGCTTTTATTAGTGTTTTTCAAACTTTCATGTAAATAACATGCATATGTATGCATATATGTATATGTATGCATGCATTTATATTTGTATTTATATAGATATGCAGATTATATATGTTTATATATGTATGTATATAACGTAAGAGCACCGTCCGCGCAACGTAAAAGCTCCGAGCTCTTACCCCCGAAAGTTTTATAAACTTTAAATCGTTATATCTACGTATTCATTGCACAATGTAAAGGTACACATTATCTGGGATAATAAAGAACATGTTAATTTAAACATTAAAAATTAAATTAAATTAAACTTTTAAAGACCATATATAACTTTATTAAAGCAATTATAAATCTCGCGAGGGTGCGTATTGCGTAAGCGCATCGTAAGATGACGTAACCGCTCCGTAAATAATACGTAAATGCACCGTAAGCTTACGTAAGCTTACGTAAGCGCTCCGTAAACGCTCCGTAAGATTACGTTTAACCATGTGACCTGAAAACAAGACATTCTATTGGTTTATAACACTTCCTACTCCAATTGTAGACAGACCCCTCCCATGTTCAACATTCTTCTTTGGCTTTCAGAGAAGCAACATCTACTTTCAACAGCTCCTGGCTTGTTTGGAAATGGCTGAACGTGAGGAATCAGAACATTCTTCTTTAGAAGACTTTGTGGAAGAGGACCCCCATCCATCTAAAAAAGAGTCCATAGTCTGGAAGTTTTTTTCATTCCCAGAAGGTTTGAAGAAAGTCAATGCACCGCATGTCACATGCAAAATCTGTGACACAGTATTGTCAAGAGGCAATCCAAATAAAAAATACTCTTTTGGAACCTATAGCATGGAACGCCATGTTAAGAATATGTACCCTAACAATTGGGCTAGAGCTGTGGTGCGTAGATCTGAAGAGCAGGGCTCTGCTCCTAGTACTTCAACAGCACCACCAATGCCAGCTTCCACGATTGCCAATATCCAGCCGGAATTGAAAAATCTAATGATGCAGTGCATACAGTGCAATAAATTAGTTGCCTTTGGACAACAGTCCGTAGAAGTTATTTTGCAGAAAAACAGGAGCCACAAGTGCACCAAATAATTTTTTTCTTTATTTTTCATGGTTTGTTCATGTTGAACAATTGTTTTGGTTATAAAGTCCATTTTTTTACACCGTTTTTCTAGCAACCAAAAAAAATACAAAAAAACCCAGTTCTTTTTAGAACTACCTCTATAGGGCAAAAAAAGAAATATAATTCTATGTTTGTATGTAAAAGTTTGTTATAGTAAATGTAAAAGTGCAAAACTATAAGGATGTGGTACAGCATAAATCTATAGGGTGTTTACCTATAGTATACTGTAGTACTTCCAAAGCACTGAAATGTAACATGTGTATATAAATATGTTACAACTCAATTGGCCAGATGTACGTAATCTCGATTTACCTACTCATAAATACCAAGGGCCCGATGTAGGTAAACCCAGAATACCACTTCTTAAATACCGAATCATACCAATTCGGTATTTAAGAACTGGCAATGGGGATGTAGGTATTTTTACCAAATTAATTACCGATTCGGTGAAATTCGGTAATTACCGATTCGATAATTACCAAATCTGTATTTGCCATTGATTTCTATGGGCCTTGAAGCCCATAGGAATCAATGGCAAATACCGATTCGGTAATTACCGAATCGGTAAATACCGAATTCTGCCAGGGGGAAGAGGGTGTCACTTTGACACCCTGTAGCACCCCTGTTTTTGGCTTGTGTGCAATGTGACACACATACATGCCCTTAAGGAATGTATGTGTACCACACGGCACAGGTGTACATGCACATATGTGCATGTACACAGGAATTCCTTATTTACCACCCAATTGTATTGAGTGGTAAATAACGAATTCTTAGACGCCTCTAGCACGATCAACAGTGCTACCTACATTAGAATTCACAGATTTGGTATTTTTACCGAGTCTGTATTTACCGATTCTGTAATTTTACCGATTCGGTAAATACAGAATCGGTAAAAATCCCAAATCTGTAAATAAATGCCTCCTTAATAGGAAAACGGTACAAAAGGGGTGGTGATGGACGGAGCATCTGAATCAATCAAACACTCACACCCAGTCAAAAGATCTGGGTTTAATCCATCACCGTTCTTTAGCCCACTGTGCCACCCCAGTTCAGACATGGCTATATTCAAATCAGTCTGACCCTGTGCCTCATGGGAACAGTCCAGCCCGAACTGCCAAGCCATGTCTTCCCTGGACCGGAAACAAGCTTCCGAGGACCGGTTTCTGGCATTCCAGCCGTCTTCAGCCCGGCTTGCTTGAATCCAGTGGCAAAGTGAGCAAGGGACTCACGACTGAGCATACCCTGCCACACTTATAGCGGCCAAAAGCGGTACAAAAGGGGGTGGTGATGGACGGAGCATCTGAATCAATCAAACACTCACACCCAGTCAAAAGATCTGGGTTTAATCCATCACCGTTCTTTAGCCCACTCTGCCACCCCAGTTCAGACATGGCTATATGCAAATCAGTCTGACCCTGTGCCTCATGGGAACAGTCCAGCCCGAACTGCCAAGCCATGTCTTCCCTGGACCGGAAACAAGCTTCCGAGGACCGGTTTCTGGCATTCCAGCCGCCTTCAGCCCGGCTTGCTTGAATCCAGTGGCAAAGTGAGCAAGGGACTCACGTCTGAGCGCTCCGTAAATAAAACGTAAACGCAACATAAGCTTACGTGAGCACTCCGTAAACGCTCCGTAAACACTCCGTAAGCTTACGTCCAACCATGTGACCTTATAACAAAAGATTTTATTGCTTTATAATACTTCCTACTCTAATTCTTGAAAGACCCCTCCCATCTTCATCATTCTTCTTTGGCTTTCGAGGAAGCAACACCTTTTTTCATCAGCACTTTGCTCTTGAAAAATCTACTGAAATAGCTGAACAGCAAGAACCTGAGAAACCCCTAGAACAGAGAGAGAGTCCATAGTACGGAAATTGTTTAAATACCCAGAAAAAGAGAAAAAGGTAAATGTGCCTTTTGTCACATGTAAAATCTGTGACACATTACTTTCAAGAGGGGATCCACAGAAGAAGTACAGCTTTGGAACTTATAGCATGGAACACCATGCCCGAAATATACAACCAAACAATTGGAGTAAAGCTGTAAAGAAAAGATCAGAGGAGCAGGGCTCTGCTCCCAGCACTTCTTCTGAAGCAACAGCACCACCAATGCAAGCATCAATGGTTGCAAATATCCAACCTGAACTTAACAATTTGATGATGCAATGCATTCGTTGCCAGAAACTAATAGCCTTTGGACCAGAGCATTCTGAACACAAGGAACTTGAGGATTCTTTTACTTCATCTTCAGAAGAGTTTGTTCCTAAAACCCCTAGAACACAGAGAGAGTCCATAGTACGGAAATTTTTAAAAAACCCAGAAAGAGAGAAAAAGCTAAATGCGCCTTTTGTCACATGTAAAATCTGTCACACAGTACTTTCAAGAGGGAATCCACAGAAACAGTACAGCTTTGGAACTTATAGCATGGAATGACATGTCCGGAATATACACCCAAACAATTGGAGTAAAGCTGTAATAAAAAGATCATCAGAGGAGCAGTGTTCTACTCCCAGCACTTTTTCTGAAGCAACAGGAAGCATAGGTGCATTACCAGGAGCATTTTTTCTTTTCTCTGAAGATTGTCCTTTGCATGAATCTTCTAATTGAGTCCTCTTGGTCGATAAAACTTTCTTATAAAGTCTCTTTTGGCAGTCTTTCGTAGGCGTAATCTATTATGACTCTGTAGATATTTACAATCTGTTGAAAAGAAAAATGTGACATATTATAGACCACTACTAACATAACACATAGCAAATACATTAACTAAACATTATAAACACTAGTTCACATCTCTCTTTGTGTGTCTCATATCACTCTTTGCCTGTACTATCTCCCTCTTTGCATGCCTCATCTCACTCTCTCCTTCCACCATCTCTCTGTTTGTATGTGTGTCATCTCAATCTCTGCCTACACCATCTGTCTGTTTGTGTGTGTGTCATCTCACTCTCTGTGCCTGAAACAATTTAACAAGCTAAATGTTTTTTGCTGAAATGACTGGCTTTAAGATTTTTGACAAGCATCACACTGAGTGTGTATGTGAATTAAGGATCTATATTTTCATCTTTTTCCTTAATGTTAGCTGTGTGTGCTTACAGTTTGTATCTTTTACCTTATACGGTAGACTTCTTTTTAAAGTGTTTCTCATGCTTGAATTCAATGCTGGTATAGAGATAATGCTAATGGTTTCATTGGGCTTGTAAATATGCTACTTTTTTACAAGCGCTTTGCGCTACCTTTAACATGGATGCAAGCAGTAAATGTATACAGAGGGATAGGAATAGCAGATAGAAAACAATATGAAATGCTGTGAGAGATGCATAAAGGATTTTACTAATGGCATCAATTGAGATAGAATATACAAAAAAGGGGGATATTTAGAAGACCCTTGCGCAATGTTTAA
This sequence comes from Lissotriton helveticus, assembly GCF_964261635.1. NCBI lineage: Eukaryota > Metazoa > Chordata > Amphibia > Caudata > Salamandridae > Lissotriton > Lissotriton helveticus. The sequence continues at coordinate 404,240,415 of NC_136073.1, forward strand.
CATGGATGCAAGCAGAAAATGCATACAGAGTAATAAAATTGGCATTACACTATCTCTATACCAGCATTAATGTTAAAAATTGCACAAGGGGCTTGTAAATATGCCAATGAAACCATTACACTATCTCTATACCAGTAATAATGTTAAACATTGCGCAAGGGGCTTGTAGATATGCCTCTCTTTTTTGTATATTCTATCTCAATTCATGCCATGAGTAAAATCCTTTACCCATCTCTCACAGCATTTCATATTCTTGTCTGTGTGCCAATTTTATTACTCTGCATGCATTTTCTGCTTGCACCCATGTCAAACATTGCGCAAGGGGCTTGTAAATATGCCTCTGTGTTTTTGTATAATCTATCCCAATTTATGCCATTAGTAAAATCCTTTACGGATCTCACAAAGCATTTCATATTCTTTTCTTGTAAAAAAAATTTTTTCGGAAAATCGCGAGGGTACGCGCACTGGAAAACACGTTTTGGGACCCCCTTTTTTTCTCGGCCACCGCTTGACGAATCCCCCCAAAACTTTCAGGGAAGGAGCAGAGCACAGCGAAGCAAATTTAAGGAAAATTACAGGCAGATCCCTCAATCGGCGCTAAAGTTTCTTTGCTGCCGTTATTGTCTTTGCTAGTGTTTCTTTGCTGCCGTTATTGTCTTTGCCAGTGTTTGTTTGCTGCCGTTATTGTCTTTGCCAGTGCTTGTTCGCTGCTGGTATTATCTTTGCCAGAGCTGTGTGGGCTGTGTGGGCTGTGAGAGCTGTGTGAGCTGTGAGAGCTGTGTGGGCTGTGAGAACTGTGTGGGCTGTGAGAGCTGTGTGGGCTGTGAGAGCTGTGTGGGCTGTGAGACCTGTGAGAGCTGTGTGGGCTGTGAGAGCTGTGTGGGATGTGAGCTGTGTGGGCTGTGTGAGCTGTGAGAGCTGTGTAGGCTGTGAGAGCGGTGTGGACTGTGTGGGCTGTGAGAGCTGTGAGAGCTATGTGGGCTGTGAGAGCTGTGTGGGCTGTTAGAGCTGTGTGGGCTGTGAGAGCTGTGTGGGCTGTGACAGCTGTATGGGCTGTGAGAGCTGTATGAGCTGTGAGAGCTGTTAGAGCTGTGAGAGTTGTATGGGCTGTGAGAGCTGTGTGGGATGTGAGCTGTGTGGGCTGTGAGGGCTGTGCGAGCTGTGAGAGCTGTATGGGCTGTGAGAGCTGTGTGGGCTGTGGGAGTGTGGGCTGTGTGGGCTGTGAGAGCTGTGAGAGCTGTGTGGGCTGTGAGACCTGTGAGAGCTGTGGGGGTTGTGAGCTGCATGGGCTGTGAGAGCTGTGTGGGCTGTGAGAGCTGTACGGGCTGTGAGAGTTGTGAGAGCTGTGTGGGATGTGAGCTGTATAGGCTGTGAGGGCTGTGAGGGCTGTGTGGGCTGTGAGAGCTGTGTGGGCTGTGCGAGCTGTGTTGGCTGTGCGAGCTGTGTGGGCTGTGAGGGCTGTGTGAGCTGTAAGGGCTGTGTGGGCTGTGAGGGCTCTGTGGGCTGTGAGAGCTGTGTGGGCTGTGAGAGCTGTGTGGGATGTGAGAGCTGTGTGGGCTGTGAGAGCTGTGTGGGCTGTGAGGGCTGTGTGGGCTGTGAGAGCTGTGTGGGCTGTGAGAGCTGTGTGGGCTGTGAGGGCTGTGAGAGCTGTGTGGGCTATGAGAGCTGTGTGGGCTGTGAGAGCTGTGTGTTCTGTGAGAGCTGTGAGAGCTGTGTGGGATGTGAGCTGTGTTGGCTGTGAGGGCTGTGCGAGCTGTGAGAGCTGTATGGGCTGTGAGAACTGTGTGGGCTGTGGGAGTGTGGGCTGTGTGGGCTGTGAGAGCTGTGAGAGCTGTGTGGGCTGTGAGAGTGTGGGCTGTGAGGGCTATGAGGCCTGTGAGAGCCGTGGGGGCTGTGAGCTGCATGGGATGTGAGAGCTGTGTGGGCTGTGAGAGCTGTATGGGCTGTGAGAGCTGTGAGAGCTGTGTGGGATGTGAGCTGTGTAGGCTGTGAGGGCTGTGTGGGCTGTGAGAGCTGTGTGGGCTGTGCAAGCTGTGTGGGCTGTGCGAGCTGTGTGGGCTGTGAGGGCTGTGTGAGCTGTGATGGCTGTGTGTGCTGTGAGGGCTCTGTGGGCTGTGAGAGCTGTGTGGGCTGTGAGAGCTGTGTGGGATGTGAGAGCTGTGTGGGTTGTGAGAGCTGTGTGGGCTGTGAGGGCTGTGTGGGCTGTGAGAGCTGTGTAGGCTATGAGAGCTGTGTGGGCTGTGAGAGCTGTGTGGGCTGTGAGAGCTGTGTGGGCTGTGAGGGCTGTGAGAGCTATGTGGGCTGTGAGAGCTGTGTGGGCTGTGAGAGCTGTGTGGGCTGTGAGAGCTGTGTGGTCTGTGAGAGCTGTGAGAGCTGTGCGGGCTGTGAGAGCTGTGCGGGCTGTGAGAGCTGTGTGGGCTGTGAGAGCTGTGTGGGCTGTGAGAGTGTGGGCTGTGTGGGCTGTGAGAGCTGTGAGAGCTGTGTGGGCTGTGAGAGCTATGTGGACTGTGAGAGCTGTGTGGGCTGTGTGGGCTGTGAGAGCTGTGTGGGCTGTGAGAGTTGTGTGGGCTGTGAGGGCTGTGTGGGCTGTGAGAGCTGTGTGGGATGTGAGCTGTGTGGGCTGTGAGGGCTGTGTGAGCTGTGAGAGCTGTGTGGGCTGTGAGAGCTGTGTGGGATGTGAGAGCTGTGTGGGCTGTGAGAGTGTGGGCTGTGTGGGCTGTGAGAGCTGTGTGGGCTATGAGAGCTGTGTGGGCTGTGAGAGCTGTGTGGGCTGTGAGCTGTGTGGGCTGTGAGGGCTGTGTGAGCTGTGAGAGCTGTGTGGGCTGTGAGAGCTGTGTGGGCATTAATGTCAAACATTGCACAAGGGGCTTGTAAATATGCCAATGAAAACATTACACTATCTCTATACCAGCATTAATGTCAAACATTGCGCAAGGGGCTTGTAAATATGCTAATAAAACCATTACACTATCTCTATACCAGCATTAATGTCAAACATTGTGCAAGCGGCTTGTAAATATGCCAATGAAACTATTACACTATCTCTATATCAGCATTAATGTCAAACATTGCGCAAGCGGCTTGTAAATATGCCAATGAAACCATTACACTATCTCTATACCAGCATTAATGTCAAACATTGCGCAAGCGGCTTGTAAATATGCCAATGAAACTAGTACACTATCTCTATATCAGCATTAATGTCAAACATTGCGCAAGCGGCTTGTAAATAAGCCAATGAAAACATTACACTATCTCTATACCAGCATTAATGTCAAACATTGCGCAAGCGGCTTGTAAATATGCCAATGAAACCATTACACTATCTCTATACCAGCATTAATGTCAAACATTGCGCAAGCAGCTTGTAAATATGCCAATGAAACTAGTACACTATCTCTATATCAGCATTAATGTCAAATATTGCGCAAGCGGCTTGTAAATATGCCAATGAAAACATTACACTATCTCTATACCAGCATTAATGTCAAACATTGCGCAAGGGGCTTGTAAATATGCCAATGAAACCATTACACTATCTCTATATCAGCATTAATGTCAAACATTGCGCAAGCGGCTTGTAAATATGCCCCTCTTTATCTTATATTCCAGCATTGAATCCAAGCATAAAAAACAATTTTAAAAAAGTCTACCTTATAAACTAAAAAATACAAACTGTAAGCACACACAGCTAACATTATGGAAAAAGGTAAAAAAAATAATTCCTTAATTCAAACAGACACTCACTGTGATCCTTGTCAAAAATCTTTAAGCCACACATGTTATCAAAAAACATTTAGCATGGTAAATCATTTTACATACAGAGCACAACCCATTTAAATGAACACTACACTACAATGCAGAAACCTGACTCATTTTCAAAATACAACAGGAATGAAGCTCAATATGCTTGTTATGCTTCCCAATACTGCAAACAGCACTCTCTCTATATTACTCACCTTTAAAATCACTTTTGAAAACATAGAACAGTGTCAAACACACAGCAGATGTTCTTAAGCAGAATCTCTGAAATGCACCTCAGACACTGAAACCAGAAATGGCACACTTTCCCAATCTTTCTTCACACATATTTCAGGTCTTAACCAATGAAATCTCTTCCCACACTATTTCAAAACTAAACTAACATTTCAATTGGTTCTACATTCCCACAATTTCAAACTCACATAATATTCACCCATCCCCCTAGTGCTCATTCAACCTGTCACCATGGTAACTCCGACCTAAGGAAGAACAGAGTTTAAAAGTTCATTATACTTTGTTGCAAATGAATCCACCAAGGTTGTTAGAGCTTTCAAAATAACAGCTAATCATATGCAATGTTCCTTTCAATGACCTTTTCTGAACCAATAGAATTGCTTCTTTTAAAAAACAAAACTATGCACCCCAATATGCTCTTTTCCATTTTCAGAAAGCACCAATCATTTCTTAACCGTCAAGTGCAGTGAATGTCCTCCTCTTTTTTTCTACAATGCAAGCTTTCCAACTGCCATTTCATTTACAGCCCTCATCTGATTACAACCAGACCTGCCTTAAAGATGCCTTCAGTATGGTTTGTAGGACACAGTTTTGTATTCTGGTCTAAAAGGTATGCAACAAACAGAGGAATTTTAAACCTTGATTTACCAAATGTGGATATTTTATGGATTGGCCAGAGAGGCTTGAGATGTCACCAAGTGATACCATTGGTGAAATCCTTCATGCATCTCCCACATCCTGACCTTATAATTGTGCACTGTGGTGAAAATGACTTATGCACTTTGACTGGGGTTGGTCTGGAAATGCTATTGAAGGACATCTTTGGACAATTGATGTCACTTTTTCCTCAAACTGCCTTTGTCTATTCCAATATATACCAAAGACAAAAATGGAATTGGTCCTATCAATTTTGTCCACAGATTGAGAAAGCATGAAAACATGTAAATAAATCTGTTTCTGCATACATGAGAGACTATGGAATGGGTTTTATATACCACAACAACTTGCGTTACAACATGCAAGGCATGTATAGGACAGATGGTGTACATTTTACTGATGAAGGGAACAGAGTCTATCTCTGTAACATCAGACTCTGCATTGGTACTTACTTGTAGGTACCCAAAAAAACACAATGAACACAACGGCTCTTTTTAGAGCCAACTAACATGTAAACACTCAAATATAATTTTTAACTTTATTTTTAGCACTCCCCGTGCGAGGACCTATCGTGTTTTCTGTTATTTAAAAAAAAAAAACATTATTTTTAACCTTAGGAGTCCTTGAACACCCCCTGAGAAGGCATAAGGGGTCAGGGACACTCTACCCTACCCCCTTCCCATGTTTTTAAGTTATATTTTTCACTCTCTTCTGAAACCACAAAATGGCGGCGATAGGGTTCACGCACCGTGCATTTACCGAGCACTCACGGTGCACGGACCTAGTGCAAGTTTTTTTTTCGGAAAAAAAATAAAAATAAATGGAAATGGACATCGTCTACTCTGTAGATAACTTGTATGTTGTAATGCAAGTTATTGTGGTGTATTGAATCCATACTATACTATACTATATAAGCAGAAACAGATTTCCTTTCTCAATGTGTGGTCAGAATTGGCGTAGGGGATCAAGAGTTCCTACTCTGGTGAAACACACTTGCTGTTCTATATACTTACTTAAGTTGTAAACTAGTGCATCAGAGACAGTCAGTGACAGAAAGGATACAGGACATGAAGAACACAAAATTGTATCACTTTGCTACTACCTCATAAATTACATTTAAATAAGTATAATTTTCAAAACAGTTTTTTACTTACAAAATTAAAATTTATTTATCAGAATTTTCGAAATCTAAAAAAACTTGTAGGATTTCTTCATCAGAAATTTCATCCATCAAAGTGTCTGAAAATGATTCGTCAAACTCGACAACGTCTACACATTCCATTAATTCCATATCTAGTGTTTCATCAAAAAAATCTGCCATGGTATCTGCTTCATGTTCTTCTTGATTTGTTTCATCTATAGGATCAATATACACCTCAGAATAAGTTGCCTCAGTAAACGTTGCTGTTATTTCAAAGAAGATGTTGGTAGACTCCTCATTTTCATTCATCATTTTATGCTAGTGTACTATTAAAAGAAAGAGAAACAGCGCTTACTGCATGATTTCCTGCTCTGGTGAGACACACTTGCTGTTCTTTAAACTTACTTATGTTACAATCTTCTGCATCAGAGACAGACAGTGAGAGAAAGGATGCAGGACATGAAGAAGAGATGTCAAATGCACATTTAAGAAAAATTTGGGGAAGAACAGAAGTATTTATGAGTAAACTTACTACGTAACACAAAAAATTATCAGTTTGCTACTACCTCATAAATTACATTTATTTAAGTATAAATTCTCATACAATATTTATTTACTAAATTTAAATTTATTGTTGGGAATGATCGTCTAAGATTGCATCATCAGCAATGTCAATATTGAAAATCTCCCAAAAAGAATCCTCAAACTCAATGAACTCCAAAGCTTCCATTAAATTGAATCCAAGGATTCATCATAGAAATTGTCCATGCCACTCTCCTTCAGGATTACTCTCATCAACAGGAACATCCTCAATAACAGTCACAAAAATGTCTATAACAATGTCAAATTACTTCATTTTCAACCATTATTGATGTAAGTGTACTATTAAAAGAAAGAAAAAGACAGTGAGATGTTGCAGGGTAAGAGTGAGAGAGGGCAGAGAAAAACTATTACATTCTATAAGAAGAGTTACTACTGTGTAAATCTCACATCAGAAATTGAACACCAAAATGTCCACACAAAAGTACCTCAGACACTATAGTCACAAAATGGCCGTGTTTCCCTGGACAATGTATAGTATCAAGCAAGAATTAGAAATATAAAGCACTGCATCTGATGTTGCCCTACTCAATCCATAAGTATAATTGAAAAACATTAAATAACTAACAGAAAACATTTTTCCTCTTAACTTAAAGTGAACAACAGAGTTCTCCTTACAAATTAACAACTCACCTTCTAGAAAACTGTTGTACAGTAAATTCTGTCTCAATCTCACACCTCAGAAGAATACCTCAAACACTAAAATCTCAAATTGGCTGTGTTTCCCTCTCATTTTTCATACATATTCAAATACCCAGCCAATCACATTTCATCACACACAAAATCAAAACCAAAGAAACATTTTAATTGGTTCAAGTTATCAACACATTCAAACTCACATAATCTTCAACCTACCCTCAATGCTCTCTACCCATTACCATACTAACTCTCCACAAAACACCTACCTAAACCCAAAGGTGAAAGAGTCATCACTCAATGTTGCACTCAACCAACATCTAAACATTGAAACTTGTTATTTTAATGTATTTCTTTTTTGTCTTTTTGAGCCGCGGTCCGCACACGGTGCGCGGACCCCTCGATTGAATTATTATTATTTTTTTTTTTTTTTTCATCCTTCGGGGTCCTTTACAGACACCATGACAAAACCTAGGGGGCTCAGGAATCTCTACCCTGCCTCCATGTCAACTATTACACTTCTGTTTACAACCACTATCATCTGCCACAAAAACAAGATGGTGGACAACACTTCCTCATTTCGACTGAATGGAATGTTGACAGGCGTCCAACAGCCAATCAGAATTCCGCGCGCGCATGCTAAGGTCCGCGCACGTGCAAGAACAGTGCAAGGACGGTGCAAGCCCGTACGCGCACCGTGTCCCGCCTATAGATATATCATTTGAAAAAAGTCGATTTTCTCAACAATTACTGGAGGGATTTTTACCAAATATACAAAATAAATTATTGCATATCAGTCTTTACAATTTTGCCCAGTTTGCAGTAATTCTATTCAGCCGTTCGGGCTGTAGCTGTGTCTAAAGGTCCAATGCAAAATTGCATTGGACTCATTTTCACATTCAATTTTCTCAAAAACTACTTGACGGATTTACACCAAACATACAAAAGGCACTGCTCCATACCAGGCTCTACCATTTTGCCAGGTGTGGTGTAATTCCATTCAGCCGTTCGACCTGTAGCCTTGTCAGAATGTCCCTATGGAAATTAACATGGGGAAAACACGTTTTGGGACCCCCCTTTTTTCTCGGCCCCCGCTTGACGAATCCCCCCGAAACTTTCAGGGAAGGAGCGGAGCGCAACTAAGCAAATTTAAGGAAAATTACAGGCAGATCCCTCAATGAGCGCCAAAGTTATTCCCAATAGAATGTTCGCCATTTCCTATGGTAACTAGGTCCTAACTATATATACCTACTGGTGCCCGCCAGTAGGTAATACACATATATATATATAAATGCATATGCATATATATGCATACATATATGTATATGTGTGCGTGTAGAGAGAGGTAGAGAGGTAGAGGTGTAGAGGTAGAGAGGTAGAGGTAGAGAGGTAGAGGTAGAGAGGTAGAGACTAGTAGAGAAAGAAGTAGAGAGGTAGAGAGTAGAGAGTGAGTAATAGAGAGTAGAGAGTGAGTAGTAGAGAGTAGTAGAGAGCAGTAGAGTGAGTAGCAGAGAGTGAGTAGTAGAGAGTAGTAGAGTGAATAGTAGAGTGAGTAGTAGAGAGTAGCAGAGAGTGAGTAGTAGAGAATGAGTAGCAGAGAGTAGTAGAGAGTAAGTAGTAGAGTGAGTAGTAGAGAGCAGTAGAGAGTGAGTAGTAGAGAGTAGTAAAGAATGAGTAGTAGAGAGTAGTAGAGAGTGAGTAGTAGAGAATGAGTAGTAGAGAGTAGTAGAGAGTGAGTAGTAGAGAGTGAGTAGCAGAGAGAGAGAATAGTAGAGAGTAGTAGAGAGTGAGTAATAGAGGGAGTAGTAGAGAGTAGTAGAGAGAGAGTAGTAGAGAGCGAGTAGTAGCGAGTAGTAGAGAGTGAGTAGTAGAGTGAGTAGTAGAGAGTGAGTAGTAGAGAGTAGTAGAGAGAGAGTAGTAGAGAGTAGTAGAGAGTGAGAAGTAGAGAATGAGTAGTAGAGAGTAGTAGAGAGTGAGTAGTAAAGAGTGAGTAGAAGAGAGAGAGAGTAGTAGAGAGTGAGTAGTAGAGAGTAGAGAGTAGTAGAGAGTGAGTAGTAGAGAGTAGTAGATAGTGAGTAGTAGGGAATTTTCTCAACAATTACTGGAGGGATTTTTACCAAATATACAAAATAAATTATTGCATATCAGTCTTTACAATTTTGCCCAGTTTGCAGTAATTCCATTCAGCCGTTCGGTCTGTAGCTGTGTCTAAAGGTCCAATGCAAAATTGCATTGGACTCATTTTCACATTCAATTTTCTCAAAACCTACTTGGCGGATTTACACCAAACATACAAAAGGCACTGCTCCATACCAGGCTCTACCATTTTGCCAGGTTTGGTGTAATTCCATTCAGCCGTTCGACCTGTAGCCTTGTCAGAATGTCCCTATGGAAATTAACATGGGAAAACATGTTTTGGGACCCCCCTTTTTTCTCGGCCCCCGCTTGACGAATCCCCCCGAAACTTTCAGGGAAGGAGCGGAGCGCAACTAAGCAAATTTAAGGAAAATTACAGGCAGATCCCTCAATCAGCGCCAAAGTTATTCCCAATAGAATGTTCGCCATTTCCTATGGTAACTAGGTCCTAACTATATATACCTACTGGTGCCCGCCAGTAGGTAATACACATACATATATATAAATGCATATGCATATATATGCATATATATATGTATATGTGTGCGTGTAGAGAGAGGTAGAGGTGTAGAGGTAGAGAGGTAGAGGTAGAGAGGTAGAGACTAGTAGAGAAAGAAGTAGAGAGGTAGAGAGTAGAGAGTGAGTAATAGAGAGTAGAGAGTGAGTAGTAGAGAGTAGTAGAGAGCAGTAGAGTGAGTAGCAGAGAGTGAGTAGTAGAGAGTAGTAGAGTGAATAGTAGAGTGAGTAGTAGAGAGTAGCAGAGAGTGAGTAGTAGAGAATGAGTAGCAGAGAGTAGTAGAGAGTAAGTAGTAGAGTGAGTAGTAGAGAGCAGTAGAGAGTGAGTAGTAGAGAGTAGTAAAGAGTGAGTAGTAGAGAGTAGTAGAGAGTGAGTAGTAGAGAATGAGTAGTAGAGAGTAGTAGAAAGTGAGTAGTAGATAGTGAGTAGCAGAGAGAGAGAATAGTAGAGAGTAGTAGAGAGTGAGTAGTAGAGGGAGTAGTAGAGAGTAGTAGAGAGAGAGTAGTAGAGAGCGAGTAGTAGCGAGTAGTAGAGAGTGAGTAGTAAAGTGAGTAGTAGAGAGTGAGTAGTAGAGAGTAGTAGAGAGAGAGTAGTAGAGAGTAGTAGAGAGTGAGAAGTAGAGAATGAGTAGTAGAGAGTAGTAGAGAGTGAGTAGTAAAGAGTGAGTAGAAGAGAGAGAGTAGTAGAGAGTGAGTAGTAGAGAGTAGAGAGTAGTAGAGAGTGAGTAGTAGAGAGTAGTAGATAGTGAGTAGTAGGGAATGAGTAGTAGAGAGAGATTAGTAGAGAGTAGTAGAGAATGAGTAGTAGAGAGTGAGTATTAGAGAGTAGTGGAGTAGTAGAGAGTGAGTAGTAGAGAGTAGTGGAGAATATTCCAAAGTTGTACATCCAACAAGGACAGAGACTGTCAGTTGATTCCTTTGTGTTCTACTGCAGCCTCCTGGAGTGTTCTAAAGAGCAACTAGAGCACTAACAGTCCTACTTATTACAAAGGTATGGCACACCTGAAGCCATCTCGATTGGAATAAAGTAGTAACTCTTAAAACATTTAATTTTTAATCCTCTTGTATTTCATTAAAAAATTCTGACATGCAGTCTCCCAAGATGGCCACCAGAGACAAAAGAGCCCAAATGTAGCCCAAATATCACCCAGATGTAGCCCAAGTATAGCCCTCGGACATAGATGCCAGTAACCCTGAGACAGAGAATGACCCAGAGGGGGATTTGATTACTACGGCGGTTAAAACTATGGCCCCCATCTAAAAAGCAGACAAAGTTGTCCTGGGATCATTCACCGACAATACTGCTGCAAGGCAATTCGATTCGTGAAACTAATTATGATGATAGCTAAGAAGCTAGCCAAGAAGCTAGCCAGCGAGCAATGCTGGAAGCAATTCATCATGAAATAATTGCACACCGGGAAGAAACCAGGCAGGACAGCTTGAAAGCACAAGCGGCCATGAGAAAAATTAAAAGTGTGGTTAGAAAGTTATCCAAAGCCACTGCGAATGTGGGGGATAGGGTGTCGAACCTTGAGGAAAGGGTGGTCGCTACAGAAAATGAGGCCGCTGCCGCCGCCGCCAAAGTAGAATCATTCGGAGCTCAAGCACAGGATGTCCAGTGGAAGCTGGAAGATTTGGAGAATAGGCTCAGGAGGAACAATCTAAGAGTCCTTGGTATTCCTGAAGGCCGGGAAGGGGGCGACGTTAAAGGCTTCATAGTTAACCTATTTGAGAAAGCCTTTCCTGAGCTGGCCAGCTGGAACTGGGCCCTAGAAATCCAGAGAGCACACCGGACACCGCTTAAGATCCGTCGGAACACGAAAGAAGGGGATAAGCCCAGGGCAATCTTGATATTCTTCGGGAATTTCATCCTGAGACAATCTGTGGCAGAGAAAGCAAGACCGGATGCTAGGAAAACCAGCGAGGGGGTCACCTTCTTCGTTAGACCGGACTTTTGCCATACTACGGTGGAACGACGATGGAGGCTACGACAATTAATCAAACCCTTCCAAGATAAAAAAATTCTGGTTTATCTTATAAATCCGGCTCAGCTTAAAGTAATGTATCTGGGCAAAACAATGTACTTTTCTACGGAAATTAAAGCTCAAGAGTTCCTGGACTCTATATAGCAATAGCAACAGAAAAAATCTAATCACCTAATTATGCATAATTTCGCACTAGGGGTCATATACAGTGGAGGGTAGTGTTGTGGTCAATAGTCTTCAGTTATGTACTGATTTCGTTTAATAGATATGTATTGATTTGGTTTGGTTTTTGAGGTCACACTATTAAGTAGGTTTAATGGAGTCCACTGCTATGCTGCATCCATCACATGCACAGACCTAGTCTACGCGCCTCACCAGGGAGGGTGTGTGGGGTGGGGTGTAAGGGGGGTGGAGATAAAGGTAAGGGGGGGAGGGTTGGATGGAGGGAGGGGGGTGAGGGGGTTAAAATATAAAAATGAAGAGAGTTTGTATCGTCAATGTATCCATAAACGCAAGAGTAATGCTGAAACAAAAGTTGTATTTCTATCATGTGCCCAGTATTTATCTAAATCGGTTGATGAGATGGCAATGTTTGATATATAGGTATGTCTAAGCTCAGGATTGGATCTCTTAATATAGGAGGTTTAAATGACTGGAAGAAGAGGGGCAGGTTCGAACAATATCTTCGTGTAGTGGGTCTAGATATTGTGTGCCTACAGGAGACCCATCTACCCTGGAAGAAAAAACATTGGCTAAATCTAAAAGTATATGAAATCCTGTCCTGTTCTTCCCAGACCTCTATGATAAGAGGGGTGGTTATTATTAGTAAGGTTGGTCTGGGGGGGCCAAACGGTGTAAGGCAGACCCCATGGGTAGGTGGGCTATCTGTGAAATGAATTTGGGATTTACTATATGCTCGCTATATGGGTCAAACATAGATGATTCGGAGGTCTTTAATCGTATAGAGAATGAACTGACGGACTGGCCAACTCCAATAGTATTATGTGGGGACTTTAACATTTCAGCAAATTTTTGGGATGGTAGTCCATATACAGGTAAGAAGCCGAGGGTTTATTGAGCGGTAACCTCAATGATGCAATCGCATGGATTGACTGATGTTTGGGGGAGTTTAGAGGCAGGTGACCCAGGGTTCACGTACTTTTCCCACCCTTTTAATAAATATACAAAACTTGATTATTTTATGATCTCGGCTACGCAATTAAGCAGGGTCAAAATCATCAAACTCCCAAAAATCGTGTCTGATCATAACCCTCTAGTTCTAACCATGGATATCAATAAACCACGAAAATCTCCCAGGCCCTGGACCTTTGATAGGAAACTATTAGCAGATGTGGAGTACATCAGATATATGAAGGGTTGGTCTCAGGCCTTTTTTGATGCTAATAGGTATAGCGCATCCAGGGGTGCAGTTTGGGATAGTTACAAGGCAGGACTAAGGGGGGAGACCATCAGCTATACTACTTGGATTTGGAAAAGGGCTAATCAGGAAAGAGAACTTCTGATGGGCAAGCTGATTGAAGCTGAGGCACAACATAGACGAGATATAACTCTAGGGGGACAATCCATTTTGAACCTAGAAAGGATAAACTCTATAAAAGCAGAGATTCAGAAACAACTGGCTAAAAAAGCGGCAGCAGAATATCAGTCACAGAGGTTCAGATTATATGAAACGGGGGAACAAGCAGGAAGAGCGCTGGCATTGCGAATTAGGCAGGTGGCTTCCAAGAACACAGTCACACAAATAGAATATGAGGGTCAAACGTATGACAAATCGATTGAAATTCTAGATGCCTTTAGGAAATATTATCAAGCATTGTACCATGAGGAGGCGGAAGCAGTGGTCCCAGACACAAGTTGGTTAGAAATGGGCACCAAGCTACAACAGGCCCACATAGATTCCTTGGAGCAAGATATTACTATGACTGAACTATTAGAGGGCCTGCAAGATCTGGCAACTGGGAAGGCTACAGGCCCCGATGCTATACCGCTCGAGATCTATAAGAGTCTAAGGGATGAAACAACTCCAATGCTCCTGGATCTGTTTAAGGGTGTTATGAATACCGGAGTAATACCTGAGTCATGGACAGAAACTAATATAGTGATTTTCCACAAAAAAGGGAAACCAAAGATTAATCCCGGTTCCTATAGACCAATATCCCTGATAAACAGTGACAATAAACTCTATGCAAAGATCATGTCCACTTGTATGGGGAGGATCATTGCGACCTTGGTTCCCCCTGGCAGCATGGGTTTATCCCAGGGAGGGGTACCACCGACCATATTAGAAGAGCTATTACTTTATTTGACATCGGGGCTGCCGGGGGGGGGGGGTCTCAATGGTCCTCCTCGACGCGGAGAAGGCATTTGACCGCGTTAGATGGAGTTTTCTATGGAAGGTTTTGGAGGAAAGGGGATTTGGCCCAAGATTTCGACAGGCAATTCAGGCAATGTACTCCATACCAACGGCAAGAATTCAGTTGATGGGTGAAAGATCTGGGAAGATAGATATAACAAGGGGTACGAGACAGGGGTGCCCGTGCTCACCGATCCTCTTTGCGCTATACATTGACCCCTTAATTACCCAAATAATGAACAGTGTCGCCATTAAGCCGGTAGTTACCAAGGGGTTCCAGACCAAACTTCTCGCATATGCAGGCGACCTAGCAGTTATCACTAATGACCCAGAGTCAGCTATGAGAGAACTAGTCAACATTACTGGGCAGTTTGGTGGTTTGTCGGGCTATCGTCTAAATGTGGGGAAAACACAAGTATTGTGCTCTAAAAATGTAGTTAAGCAGGATGCCAGGTATGTGGATTCAGTAGTTTACCTGGGTATAACAATAGATGCAGAACCCAGAAAAATAATTAAGGACAACTTCTCACCGCTTATGATCTCAATGGAAAAAGACTTAAAAAGGATGGACTCACTCCACTTATCGATAATCGGCAGGGCTAACATCATTAAAATGACCAGGTTTCCTAAGGTTCTATATAGATTCAGGTCAATCCCCTTCAAAATTGAAGAGAAGGTCATCAAGGATATTGAAGCCATATTTATGAATTTCCTGTGGCATTATGGTAAGATAAGGAGATCAAGCAGATGCATGTCATTGCCACAGGAAAGAGGTGGGTTGGGGCTGCCAGATCTTAGGAGCTATCACTGGGCGTGTCTTCTTATAGATATGGCAATCCTATTCCATCCAGGGGGGCCAACTTTTAGACAAGAGGATATACCCTCGATCTTCCAGTTAGCATTGGGTAGTGAGGCAATTGGTGTGTTGTTGAGGAGAACTCAAAAGAGTTATTATAAGAAATTGGTTTTTAAAATATTAAAAGATGTATGGAGGGTGTGGTCAACTGTTCAGAAAATTCTAGGTATACCCAGATACCATCATCTTACACCACTCTGGAATTCGTCACTCTTCCCAAATTTGAGCAGGGATGGACCTTGGCAGCACTGGGAGAGACAGGGTATTGTTACGCTGGGGCAAATAATGGTAAAGGACGAGTGTAGACCCTTGAAAGATCTCAAGCTGCGGTATACGCTACAGGGCTGTCAAGAGCTCAAGTATCTACAGCTGGTTAATGGAATCAAATTAATAAGGCCTCGTATTGTCCTGGCAAAGAGCTGTGAATTATTGGAGTATTTGAAGGCGGGAGGCCATAGAATTAGGGATATATACAAAATATTCATAGAAGGGTCATCGGACGATATGGTCAAGATGGAATCAGCCTGGTCCACAAAGCTGGGGGACCCGGAAGTAGATCTGGATAGGGCCCTTGCAATGGATAAAAGATTTCTGCGGTCAACTAACTTAAGGGCCCAACATTTTAAAACCTTATTCAATTTGTATTACACGCCAGCAAAACTATTCGCCTGGGGGAAGAAGGCGGACAGTAATTGTCCGAGGTGTGGAAAAGGCCCAGCTGATACTATACACATGTTTTTTGGATGCGATAAGTTGAATATTATCAAAGCTGAGATAGAGGTGTTTTTAGAGGGGCTGCTAGATGTTAGAATTAATCTATCCCCAACTCTGTTGATTATTGGCTGCGATGTGAAATTGTCTCTGAGCATCGAGGCTGAAGCTCTAGTTTTTATAGCTGCAGCAGTATTGAGGATTTTAATTAGCGCAGCATGGAAGGATATTGAAGCACCAACCTTTCAAATGTGGATTTGTAGGATGCTGGGTATACACAATATTGAGGAAGCACTGTATGAGCTGAAGGGCATTAAAACAAGGGAAATGGGTCTACGACTTTGGGCACCAGTTGCAGCCTGGAGGGCGGCAAGAGTTTAATGGCGGCTATTCCATTGTAGGTACAAGCTATGCCTATTATTTTTAAGTGTTTTTGGTAAGGCTGGCTCGAGCTCCTCCTTTTATCATAATGCTGGAGAATTTCCGTTTTATTAATGATGGTATTTTTGTATTTATGTATTTATAATGAAAAGCTTTTGTGTATTACATTGTATGTTTATGAACTCTCAATAAATATAAAAAAAAGAGAATGAGTAGTAGAGAGTGAGTAGTAGAGAGTAGTGGAGTAGTAGAAAGCAAGTAGTAGACAGTAGTAGAGAGTGAGTAGTAGAGTGAGTAGTAGAGAGTGAGTAGTAGAGAGTAGTAGAGAGAGAGGAGTAGAGTGTGAGTAGTAGAGAGTAGTAGAGAGTGAGAAGTAGAGAGTGAGTAGTAGAGAGTAGTAGAGAGTGAGTAGTAAAGAGTGAGTAGTAGAGAGAGAGTGGTAGAGAGTGAGTAGTAGAGAGTAGAGAGTAGTAGAGAGTGATTAGTAGAGAGTAGCAGATAGTGAGTAGTAGGGAGTGAGTAGTAGAGAGAGAATAGTAGAGAGTCGTAGAGTCGTAGAGTAGTAGAGAATGAGTAGTAGAGAGTGAATATTAGAGAGTAGTTGAGTAGTAGAGAGTGAGTAGTAGAGAGTAGTGGAGAATATTCCAAAGTTGTACATCCAACAAGGACAGAGACTGTCAGTTGATTCCTTTGTGTTCTACTGCAGCCTCCTAGAGTGTTCTAAAGAACAACTAGAGCGCTAACAGTCCTACTTATTACAAAGGTATGGCACACCTGAAGGCATCTTGATTGAAATAAAGTGGTAACTCTTAAAACATTTAATTTAAAAAGGAACAAAATGAGGCAGTATATTTTGCCATAGAAAGTATGATTAGTGCTGCAGAAAGAAAAAGTAGGGCACATTTTGAGTGACTTCTCAAATCCTCTTCTATTTCATTAAAAAATTCAGACATGCAGTCTCCCAAGATGGCCACCAGAGACAACAGAGCCCAAATGTAGCCCAAATATCACCCAGATGTAGCCCATGTATAGCCCAATGACAGAATGTCCCAGACTGTTCTAAATAACAACTAGAGCGCTAACAGTCTTAATTATGACAAAAGTATGGCACACCAGAAGCCATCTTGATTGGAATGAAGTGGTAAGTCTGAAAACATTTAATTTAAAAAGGAACAAAATGAGGGGGTTCATTTTGCCATAGAAAGTATGATTAGTGCTTCAGAAAGAAAAATTAGGGCACATTTTGAGTGACTTCTCAAATCCTCTTCTATTTCATTAAAAAAATTGTGACATGCAGACTGAAACATGCACTTTGAATACCAGCAGCAGACTTCCTGGTGAGCAGTAGCTTTACTACAGTGCTCTAATGAGCAACTAGAGTGCTAACATTCAGAATTTATGGCAAATGTGTGACACATCTGAATGCCTTCTTGATGGAACCAAAGTAAACAAGCATTGAAAATGCAATAGATCTCGCCCTCGTTTAAGTTAAAGCCATTCTGTTTGTAATGAGGTGGCTTTTTAGCTTTGATTTTATTAGTGTTTTTCGAATTTTCATGTAAATAACGTGCATATGTATGCATATATGTATTTGTATGCATGCATTTATATTTGTATTTATATAGATATGCAGATTATATATGTTTATATATGTATGTATATATATATATATACACATACATATATATATATATACATATATATAAATGCATATGCATATATATGCATATATATGTATATGTGTGTGTGTAGTGAGAGGTAGAGGTGTAGAGGTAGAGAGGTAGAGGAAGAGAGGTAGAGGTAGAGGGGTAGAGACTAGTAGAGAGAGAAGTAGAGAGAGGTAGAGAGGTAGAGAGTAGAGAGTGAGTAATAGAGAGTAGAGAGTGAGTAGTAGAGAGTAGTAGAGAGCAGTAGAGAGAGTAGCAGAGAGTGAGTAGTAGAGAGTAGTAGAGTGAATAGTAGAGTGAGTAGTAGAGAGTAGTAAAGAGTGAATAGTAGAGAGTAGTAGAGAGTAAGTAGTAGAGTGAGCAGTAGAGAGCAGTAGAGAGTGAGTAGTAGAGAGTAGTAAAGAGTGAGTAGTAGAGAGTAGTAGAGAGTGAGTAGTAGAGAATGAGTAGTAGAGAATAGTAGAGAGTGAGTAGTAGAGAGTGAGTAGCAGAGAGAGAGAATAGTAGAGAGTAGTAGAGAGTGAGTAGTAGAGTGAGTAGTAGAGAGTAGTAGAGAGAGAGTAGTAGAGAGTGAGTAGTAGAGAGTAGTAGAGAGTGAGTAGTAGAGTGAGTAGTAGAGAGTGAGTAGTAGAGGGTAGTAGAGAGAGAGTAGTAGAGAGTAAGAAGTAGAGATTGAGTAGTAGAGAGTAATAGAGAGTGAGTAGTAAAGAGTGAGTAGTAGAGAGAGAGTAGTAGAGAGTGAGTAGTAGAGAGTAGAGAGTAGTAGAGAGTGAGTAGTAGGGAGTGAGTAGTAGAGAGAGAGTAGTAGAGAGTAGTCGAGTAGTAGAGAATGAGTAGTAGAGAGTGAGTATTAGAGAGTAGTGGAGTAGTAGAGAGTGAGTAGTAGAGAGTAGTGGAGAATTCCAAAGTTCCAAAGTTTGGCACAGCACCACTTGCACAACAAGTCCAGTCAAATCATATCACTTAGAGTCCTTATTGAAGCGCTGAATCTTGGTGTATATTCAAATGCTTTTATTTTCCTTAAGTTTATGTACCACAGCCACCCGATGCGTTTCTTTCTGTACAACAGAACTTCTTCAGGGCGTTCTTATTTTCTTCAAGTTATGTCGGTATCCTGTTGTCATATAACTAGGTATTTCTTCCAAATGTTAGACGAGACATAAGTACATTCTTATTCAAAGTGACTAGGTATCAATTTTACCCACAAAATTCGGGCAGACTTGTGTAATTTATAGAATCCTCAAAGTCAGTCTTTCAAAAATTCCAAAGTATAGGACATGATAATCCAAATCCAAATGTTTCTCAAAAAAAGTCATTTTCAATCGTTTGGAATATCGGCGTTTGGGCAGATATGACCCACGGACACGGTTTATGACTTTTCTTGAGAAACATTTGGATTTGGATTATCATGTCCTATACTTTGGAATTTTTGAAAGACTGACTTTGAGGATTCTGTAAATTACTCAAGTCCATGGATGCTGCTGGGAACGCCCCCAGCAACACCCATTGCACACCCCTTTATCGCAGAACACGGCGTTAAAGGGACTGATATTTATCAGGCAGGATTACGCCACAAAAAGTGGCTTAGTCCTGCCTGATAAATATCACTCAGTCTTCTGCGCCACCGGAACATCACAAAAAGTGCATCATTCATGACATGGTCAGTGAGATCACTGATGACATCAATGATGACATCTCAAATGACATCACTGATGACATCACTGATGACATCATCCATGTGACAATCAAATACATCTCATCACACACTAGTATAATCTTTCATCACTCACTGTAAAATAGAAAGTCCATATTTGATACCATTGACACACCAATAGAAATTTCTAACCACCCACTCAGTTATTCATAGAACTATACACACATCTAATCACTTACCTATAGATTCAGTGTTATATGCAGTGAATAATCAACAGAACACTATCAAATATACTTATACGCCTATTTCAACATTACACACCAGTACACATTGTATAAAGACATCCTTCTGACTTATGCAAACAATTGATTATACTTACATTTACTCACCTACACACTTATACAAACACCACTTCATCTATTTATATAGATAGTAACTCACACTTAGTGTGTTATAAAATCAATATTACAAGTATACAGTTATCATATAGTGACTCATACAATCACTAAGTCTTAGACACACTTAATTAGATATAACTGTCACATACACTGCCTTTTTTCAAGTTTAATGGAGATGTACCATTGAGAGAAATATTTCATCACCACCACACCCATAAACATATACACTCACTGAAACAACTGTTATAACATGTAGTCTTAACCTCATATACCTACTGAATGAACTATTCACACATTTTTTGGCAATCACACACCCCCCACCAAACCACATAGAAATTCATTTTCCCATACAAATACTCAGTTAAGAAACCAATAACAAATATAGTCTTTAACATAGCAATTAAGACAAAGCAATAAAGACTTTCACACAGTTTAGTAACTACACACTATATATAGTGAGACTCTACAAATTAGTCAAGGAAACAATCAATGACACTGTTACTAAATCCACCATCCACACATTTATATTTATATATCCACTTATTCTTCAATGCAAAGTAGTGTATTTATAATACATATTTAAATATCAAAGCAAACCACATTCACTGGATGATGTCATCAGTGATGTCATTTGAGATGTCATCAGTGATGTAATCAGTGATGTCACTGACCATGTCATGAATGATGTAATATGTGACATCTTCAGCAGTGGATTGCGGGCTTGTGAGTTATAGTGAGTACAACTAACTATAATGGGGGAAGTTCAATGGTTTTGCATGAATAAAATGTCCAGCTAACTATAATATATATATATTTATATATACGTGCGCGGACGTGCGCGGACTTTCGCATGCGCGAGCTGCATGCTGATTGGCTGCCAATGTCTGTCAACACTCCCAATTCTTTTTTTTTCGAAAAATCACAGGGTGTGCGTACCAGGCGCGCACGGCTCCGCGTACGGTACGCGGACGGTGCGCGTACCTTTCCGAGAAAGCTGCATGCTTATTGGCTGTCAACACCTGTAGGAAGGGGGAGTCTCTAGTTGGCGCAGTGCAGCACTGGCGACAAGCAGGGACTCTCTCTTCCCCGTCAGGGCTGAGGGTTACCTTCAAGACAACCTCTGCTTACCCTCTAGGTAGTGTGGCTTAAGCAGTCTTAGGCTAATCTCTGGGGCATATAGGGTTAAACATTTGCAGTATCACACCATCACAACCAACCCACCACACAATGACACCAAACTGTATTTGTAAAAATATATTCTCTTTATATAAATTTCAAGCAGGCTTGTAAATACAGTCTTGGTTACTTCAAATGCAGGTTCCAGTTATCTTTATCAGTAGTCACAGTTCTTAAATAAACGCACTCTTTTGGGCCTTCTGCCCAGCTTTAAGAAGGTTCAAGTGTCTTAGAGCGCTTCCCGCGGTCTCCGCTCTAGGAAGGAGTCACCCTTCGGGGGCTCGACTCGGGGAGAGGATGCCGCGGGCCACAGGAAGCGTCAGGCGGGGCCTCGGGGGCCAAGAGCAGAGCGAGCCTCTGATTCAAGGGCGGCTCGCGCTGCCAGCAGACAGCCGCTGCGAGGCTCCCGGGGTGCCGGAGATCAGTCAGCGCGGTGCGAGCTCGGGTTGCAGGACGCTCGCACCGTGAAGGGCAAAAGACAGTACCTTGAACTTCTTGTGGGGATCTTCGAAGAGGACGGCTGCAGGGGGAAGCTGTCCCACGTCGCGTTGCTTCCTTGACGGGCGAGGCGAGCTGCGGCTCGAGGCAGCAGGTCACGGGTCACCCGGGGGCGGCGGTGCTCGATGGGGTCACAGGTCCTTCACTCAGTCTTCTCTTCAGTCCTGACGGCGGCGGCTGGGTGTGGCGCAGTGGCAGTACGGTCCCCAAGTGCGGGACGTACCCAGCCAAAGTGCCGGTCGCGGTGATGCCCTTTCAGCGGGGCAGTCGGGCAGGACGCTGATAGCGGGGGAGGACAGAAGGGCGGCAGTCCGTCTTTGTGGGGGAGTCTACGGCGCTTGAGCCCAGTAGACCTCGATGCTTGGACCGGACGGGTCCTCCGTTACTTTGTTCTCGTGGGGCGAAAGGCAGACGCCGTCGCGGTGCTCGGGCCAGCGGCGGCTGGGCCTCACGATGCTAGGGCGGCTGGCTGAACCCACGGTCACGGTGTGCAGGGGGGTAGATGCCCTCGTCCTCCTCAATCAGCGCTGCAGCGATAAGCAGCACACACAGCAGATGCCTTAGTCAGGGGGTAGCGCTCACTGTTCCTGGAGCGCTGGTCAGGGGGCAAGTTCACAGGCAAGCCCTTGGAGATCTTTTCAGCAGAGTTTGGCACAAAGTAAAAATAAAAAGCAAAAGTCTCTTGTAGTCTTTTCTCTTCCTCTCCTTTGGCAGCAAGGCACCAGACACAGGCCAGAGTCAGCACTCCTCCTTGTAGTCCTTCCAGGTCCTTCTCTTCGGGCAGAGTTTCTCTTGTAGCACAAACAGGATCTAATTTACAAGGAGCAGGGCTCCTTCTTTTATACCCAGTTTCTTTTGTTCTAGCAAGCCAGGGGGGCCTCTGCATAACTGCTCCAGTCTCTGAGCACTTGTTGTGGGTACTTCTGGCTTCTGCATTCAGTGTGAGGGCAGGCATATCAGCCGCTCCCCAGGGGGGCGGAGCCGGCATTGTGAAGACAGAGGCAGCTTGAGCACTTTGTTGACAGGCTTCGGTCCTTCCTGGGCCAGGTGCAGGCTGAGTCATCAGTCGCTCCCCAGGAGGGCGGAGCCAGCATTGTGGAGGCAGGGGCACAGCCTGATGCATCATTCAGGGGAAACTCCCACCACCCACTAAGGGGTCATCCTGCTAATCACTACCTGTCAACTCCCAGCCCTGTCACTCACACACACCAGACAGTCAGGTCCACATCCAAGCAGAGGCGGGCTGAAATGGTTAGGCCAGCAAATGCTAACTTTCTAAAAGTAGCATTTGCAAACACAGGATATTAAAATAAACTTTACTAAAAGAAGTATTTTATTATTCTGAGTTCAGGCATACTAAACATTAATTTCTACCATGTTCCCTGAGCCTGCTGGGATTATAGAGTGTAATAATTCCAGCAGCCCAACTGGCCTAGAAGGGAACTGGTAGCCTTACAATAGTGAAAAACGAATTTGGCAGTAATTCACTATTAGAACATGCCACACACATCAGGGCATGTTCTACCTTACACTTACAATGCACCCTGCCCTCAGGCCTACCATAGGGGTGACTAATATGAAGTTAAGGGAAGGTTTAGGGGCTGGCAAGTGTGTGCACTTGCCCAGCCAGCATGACAGTACCAGACTGCACGTAGGTTCTGCAATGGCAGACCCTAGACACATTTTAAGGCTGCTTCTGTGGGTGGCGCAACCAGCGCTGCAGGCCCACTAGCAGTGTTGGCATTCACAAGCCCTGGCACTCCTGGTGCACTTTACTAGGGACTAACAGTAAATCCAATGAACCAATCATGGACATCAATCACATGTACACTTTACAGTAGGGAGCACTTGCACTGCGGCACGGGTTGGCCGTGGCGCAGTGCCCTGAGTAGCAGACACCAGCAAAACATTTGAGGCACAACAGCAAAAAGTGGAAGGGAAACTCACGCCAAGGTGCCAGGTCTAACACGTGTCCCCTCCAGCTGAAATGTGGGGGGAACTACCCTTCCCCAGGGAGTTCCTCATCACTAAGGCGGAAAAATCTGGACAGACCATCAGCGTTGGCGTGATCTGTGCCAGGGCGGTGTTCCACCGTGAAGTCCATACCCTGTAGGGAGATGGACCACCTCAACAGTTTTGGGTTCTCACCCCTCATTTGCATCAACCATCTGAGGGGCCTGTGGTCTGTCTGAACCCGGAAGTGAGACCCAAACAAGTAGGGTCTTAGCTTCTTCAGCGCCCAGACCACAGCAAATGCTTCTCGCTCTATTGCACTCCACCTACTTTCCCGTGGAAGTAACCTCCTACTGATGAAGGCTACGGGTTGGTCCCAGCCCTCCTCAGTCATCTGTGAGAGAACAGCCCCTACACCATGCTCTGAAGCGTCTGTTTGCACTATGAATTCCTTGGAGAAATCAGGAGCCAGGAGCACGGGCGCCGTGCACATGGCAGTCTTCAGGGTGTCAAAAGCCTTCTGACAGGTGTCAGTCCAAATCACATTCCTGGGCTGCTTCTTAGAAGTCAGCTCTGTCAAGGGGGTCACAATAGTGCCATAGCCCTTGACAAACCTCCTGTAATACCCAGTGAGCCCCAGGAAGGCTCTCACTGCAGTCTGGGTCTTGGGGGGTTCCCAAGCCAGGATGGTTGCAATTTTGGGTTGCAAGGGTGCCACCTTGCCACTCCCAACTTGGTGTCCCAAGTACACCACTGAACCCTGCCCAATCTGGCACTTGCTTGCCTTGATTGTGAGGCCTGCCTTGCGCAGCGCCATCAACACTTCCCAGAGGTGCCGCAGGTGTTCTGGCCAGGTGCCACTGAACACTGCGATGTCATCCAGGTAGGCGGCACTGAACTCATCCAGCCCAACCAACACCTGGTTGACCAACCTCTGAAAGGTGGCAGGGGCATTCTTCATCCCAAATGGCATAACCCGGAACTGGAAATGCCCATCTGGTGTGGAGAATGCTGACCTCTCCTTTGCCCCATCGGTCAAGGTGATCTGCCAGTACCCAGACGTTAAATCAAACGTGCTGAGGAACCGGGCAGCCCCTAGCCGATCAATGAGCTCATCAGCTCTGGGGATAGGGTGCGCGTCAGTCTTGGTGACTGAATTGAGTCCTCTGTAGTCCACACAGAACCGGAGTTCAGGTGTGGCTCCCGGCGCAGCAGCCTTTGGGACCAAGACCACGGGGCTGGACCAAGGACTGCTGGAAGACTCAACCACCCTAAGAGCAAGCATCTTGGAGACCTCCTCCTTGATGCAGGCCCTGACCCTGTCAGTTACCCTGTAAGCCTTATGCTTCACAGGTAAGCTGTCTCCTGTGTCCACATCATGGACGCACCAATCTGTGACACTAGGAACCAGGGAGAACAGATCTGGAAACTGCCCCAGCAATTGGCGGCAGTCTTCCTGTTGCTCAGGGGTCAGGGTGGGTGAGAGGTTAACTCCATCCACTGACCCATCTTTCTCACAGGCCACTAAGAGGTCAGGAAGAGGCTCAGACTCTTCTTCCATTCCATCATCAGTGGCCAACAACATGCCCACTTCGGACCTTTTCAAGTGGGGCTTGAGGCGGTTGACATGTAAGACCCTTAAAGGATTCCTGGGCGTCTTCATGTCCACCAAGTATGTCACTGAGCTCTTGCGCTCCACAACCTCAAATGGGCCTGTCCACTTATCCTGAAGTGCACAGGGTTCCACTGGGGCCAAGACATACACCTCTTGTCCAGGCTGAAGCTCTACCAGAGTGGCATTCTGGTCGTTCCACCGCTTCATCTCCTCCTGGCTAGCTTCCAGATTTGCCTCAGCAAGTTGTCTGAAGCGCCTGGTTTGGTTTCTGAAGGCCAGCATGTAGCTATATACATTCTGGGGAGGTTTCCTGGGAGATTGCTCCCAGCCTTCCTTTACCAAACTCAGTGGTCCTCTCACGGGGTGACCATACAGCAGCTCAAAGGGGCTGAACCCTAGAGACTTCTGTGGCACCTCGCGGTATGCAAAGAGCAGGCATGGTAAGAGGACGTCCCACTTACGCCTCATTGGACCTTCCAGGCCCATGATCATGCCCTTCAGGGTTCGGTTGAATCTTTCAACCAACCCATTTCCTTGGGGATGGTAAGGTGTGGTGAACTTGTAGGTTACACCACACTCTTGCCAAAGGGACTTCATATACTTGGATATGAAGTTGGTCCCCCTGTCGCTCACCACCTCTAGAGGGAATCCCACTCTGGAGAAAATTCCCATCAGTGCACGCCCCACCACGGGGGCCGTCACTGTCCTCAGAGGGATGGCTTCAGGGTACCGGGTGGCATGATCCACCAAGACCAGGATAAACCTGTTGCCCATGGCTGTCTTGGGGTCCAGAGGCCCAACAATGTCAATACCCACTCGTTGGAATGGGGTACTGACCACAGGGAAGGGTTGGAGGGGAGCCTTGTTCTTCCCTCCGCTCTTCCCACTTGCCTGGCAAGTTGGACAGGTCCTACAATGAGCATCTGAGCTCTTGTGCATTTGGGGCCAGTAGAAGTGGGTGACAAGCCTGTCATAGGTCTTGTCCATCCCCAAATGTCCTGCTAAAGGCACATCATGAGCCAGTCCCAGTAGGAAGGCTCTGAACTTCTGGGGTACCACCAGCACACGGGCTGACCCAGGTTCAGCAGCCTTAGGCTCTGAATACAGGAGGTCATTCTCCCAGTACACATAATGTGTTTTGGCCTGAACACCATTGGCCTGGTCTGCAGCCTGCTGCCGCATACCCACGAGAGAAGGGCATTCTTTCTGCTCCCTGCAGAATTCCTCCCTGGAGGGGCCTCCTTCTTGCTGCCAATGGGTCAGCTCAGGCAGGTCCCCCAGTTCGGCAATCTGTTCCCCAGTAGGCTCCAGGGCATCCCCCTCAAGGTCTGCTTCCTCCTGGACCGTGGGAACTTCAGGGGCCGGTTTCCCGCGCACCCTGCGCCTTCTCCCTAAGGCCGGTTCCTGGGCCTCTCTCTCAGGCCCCAGGACCTCTTGATCACCCCTACTGGCTGCCATTGACCGGGTGGTCACGCACGCCCAGTCAGGTAGACCCACCATCTTCAGGTGAGTCGTATTCTCCACCTTTTCCCAAGGGGAGTCCTCCAAGTCGTTCCCTAGCAAACAGTCAACAGGCATGGCTTTCCTCACACAGACCTGCAGAGTACCAGAGACCCCCCCCCCACTCGAAGGGAACTTGAGCCATTGGACATTGGCTCTCAGAGTTGTCAGCATTGACAACCCTACAATAGGCATGGGGTACAACCTGCTCTTGAGACACCAGGTGATGCCTCACTGCAGTCACACTGGCTCCTGTGTCTCTAAGAGCCTCAGCTTTCTTACCATTGATGGTAACCACCTGCCCATATTTTTTAGTGTTAGAGGGCAGGTAGTTTGTAGGGACCATCTCACTGTCTCCTAGTGAGACTAGGGTCATCTGAACAGGATCTCCACCCCCCGGGACCATCACTTCTTCTCCTAAGTGAACACTGGTCACTTGTCGGGGCGGAGCACCAGTGGGTGCTGGTTTTCCAAACAGGCGACACTTGGGGTCACTGGCTATGTGCCCCGGGTCACCACATTTGTAACAATTGAAGGGCCCCTTTGGAACAGGTCTACCTGTCGGGCCCCATTCTGCTTTGGGGGTGGGGGAGGCTGAGAACCTTTCTGCTGGTCCCCTTGGGGATTACTTTGGGGGCCTTTTTGGAACCCTTTCTGTTTTCCCTTGTCCCCCCCACTCTTCTGCTGGGGACCCTGCCCACCCTTGGCGGAGTCTCCCACTGGACCCTTGTGGACCCTGGTGCTGAGCCAGCGGTCCGCCTCCTCAGCAAGCTTCCTCGGGTTGGACAGCTTGCTGTCAATCAGGTGCTGGCGTAACTCAGGAAAACATTGTTCAGACAAGTGCTCCCATGCAATTAAATCAAAGAGACCCTGAAAATCATTCACTTTGTTACCCTTCACCCAACCATCCAGTGCTCTGCAAAAAAAAGTCACAAACTCCACATATGTATTCCCAGGCCGCTTATTACACCCCTAAACTTCTGCCTATACATTTCAGGGGTAAGCCCATACCTGGTCATTAAAGCTTCTTTCATATGGGGATAGGATCTCTGGTCTTCAGTGGGCAAATCTAGCAGGGTGTCCCGCCCTTCGCTAAGGAACCTTCCCCATAACCCCGCTCCCCAATCCTTCTCAGGGACCCGGTGGGAAAACATGGCTACCTCATATGCCCTAAACCACTGTCCTATGTCATCCCCCTTAAAGAACTCTTTAACTACATCTTTGGGGATGTGCACTCTTGACTCTACCTGCACCGGCGTTGCGCTGCCACCAGAGGGAGGATGATCCAAGGTTTTCTCTTTTAGACTCATCTCCCTCATTTTCACATCATACTCCAATTGGAGTTTTCGCTCTTCCAGAGCCATTCTTTTGCTTTCAAGCTCCATTTGGCCCTTTAAATTCAATTCTGCCAGCTTTATCTCATGATCCCTGGTTGCCTGTCTGTCTGCCAGCTCCTCTGGCGACAGGCCTCTGCCAAAGCTAATGACGCTGTCTGGTTTTTCCAGACTCACAGGATCCACAGGTGCACCCTGATCCTCAGGTGCCTTCCTAGATTCCATCCAGGCCTTCAGGGCTTTGTAGAACTCAGGTTTGTTTTTGCACCCTGCGTGTGGCACCTTGAGTTTCCTGCAAAAAAAACTCAGTTGCTTCTTTGTGTAGTCATCCAGCTTTGATGCATCCCATTCTAGCTCCTGCGCACCAGAGGCTATGGACTCTCCTCCATCAATGCTGTTTGTGCCAGGCATGCTTGCAACACTAGGGATCTTCTTCTTTAGCAAAATTAAGAACCAAAAAGTCTGTTGCTAAGTTACTGGACTGTAATCACTTATGCAATGGTCAGTAGCTAAGGTAAAACACTGCAAATGTAAATTCGCGAATCCTCACCGCTGCGTCCAATGTAGGAAGGGGGAGTCTCTAGTTGGCGCAGTGCAGCACTGGCAACAAGCAGGGACTCTCTCTTCCCCGTCAGGGCTGAGGGTTACCTTCAAGACAACCTCTGCTTACCCTCTAGGTAGTGTGGCTTAAGCAGTCTTAGGCTAATCTCTGGGGCATATAGGGTTAAACATTTGCAGTATCACACCATCACAACCAACCCACCACACAATGACACCAAACTGTATTTGTAAAAATATATTCTCTTTATATAAATTTCAAGCAGGCTTGTAAATACAGTCTTGGTTACTTCAAATGCAGGTTCCAGTTATCTTTATCAGTAGTCACAGTTCTTAAATAAACGCACTATTTTGGGCCTTCTGCCCAGCTTTAAGAAGGTTCAAGTGTCTTAGAGCGCTTCCCGCGGTCTCCGCTCTAGGAAGGAGTCACCCTTCGGGGGCTCGACTCGGGGAGAGGATGCCGCGGGCCACAGGAAGCGTCAGGCGGGGCCTCGGGGGCCAAGAGCAGAGCGAGCCTCTGATTCAAGGGCGGCTCGCGCTGCCAGCAGACAGCCGCTGCGAGGCTCCCGGGGTGCCGGAGATCAGTCAGCGCGGTGCGAGCTCGGGTTGCAGGACGCTCGCACCGTGAAGGGCAAAAGACAGTACCTTGAACTTCTTGTGGGGATCTTCGAAGAGGACGGCTGCAGGGGGAAGCTGTCCCACGTCGCGTTGCTTCCTTGACGGGCGAGGCGAGCTGCGGCTCGAGGCAGCAGGTCACGGGTCACCGGGGGGCGGCGGTGCTCGATGGGGTCACAGGTCCTTCACTCAGTCTTCTCTTCAGTCCTGACGGCGGCGGCTGGGTGTGGCGCAGTGGCAGTACGGTCCCCAAGTGCGGGACGTACCCAGCCAAAGTGCCGGTCGCGGTGATGCCCTTTCAGCGGGGCAGTCGGGCAGGACGCTGATAGCGGGGGAGGACAGAAGGGCGGCAGTCCGTCTTTGTGGGGGAGTCTACGGCGCTTGAGCCCAGTAGACCTCGATGCTTGGACCGGACGGGTCCTCCGTTACTTTGTTCTCGTGGGGCGAAAGGCAGACGCCGTCGCGGTGCTCGGGCCAGCGGCGGCTGGGCCTCACGATGCTAGGGCGGCTGGCTGAACCCACGGTCACGGTGTGCAGGGGGGTAGATGCCCTCGTCCTCCTCAATCAGCGCTGCAGCGATAAGCAGCACACACAGCAGATGCCTTAGTCAGGGGGTAGCGCTCACTGTTCCTGGAGCGCTGGTCAGGGGGCAAGTTCACAGGCAAGCCCTTGGAGATCTTTTCAGCAGAGTTTGGCACAAAGTAAAAATAAAAAGCAAAAGTCTCTTGTAGTCTTTTCTCTTCCTCTCCTTTGGCAGCAAGGCACCAGACACAGGCCAGAGTCAGCACTCCTCCTTGTAGTCCTTCCAGGTCCTTCTCTTCGGGCAGAGTTTCTCTTGTAGCACAAACAGGATCTAATTTACAAGGAGCAGGGCTCCTTCTTTTATACCCAGTTTCTTTTGTTCTAGCAAGCCAGGGGGGCCTCTGCATAACTGCTCCAGTCTCTGAGCACTTGTTGTGGGTACTTCTGGCTTCTGCATTCAGTGTGAGGGCAGGCATATCAGCCGCTCCCCAGGGGGGCGGAGCCGGCATTGTGAAGACAGAGGCAGCTTGAGCACTTTGTTGACAGGCTTCGGTCCTTCCTGGGCCAGGTGCAGGCTGAGTCATCAGTCGCTCCCCAGGAGGGCGGAGCCAGCATTGTGGAGGCAGGGGCACAGCCTGATGCATCATTCAGGGGAAACTCCCACCACCCACTAAGGGGTCATCCTGCTAATCACTACCTGTCAACTCCCAGCCCTGTCACTCACACACACCAGACAGTCAGGTCCACATCCAAGCAGAGGCGGGCTGAAATGGTTAGGCCAGCAAATGCTAACTTTCTAAAAGTAGCATTTGCAAACACAGGATATTAAAATAAACTTTACTAAAAGAAGTATTTTATTATTCTGAGTTCAGGCATACTAAACATTAATTTCTACCATGTTCCCTGAGCCTGCTGGGATTATAGAGTGTAATAATTCCAGCAGCCCAACTGGCCTAGAAGGGAACTGGTAGCCTTACAATAGTGAAAAACGAATTTGGCAGTAATTCACTATTAGAACATGCCACACACATCAGGGCATGTTCTACCTTACACTTACAATGCACCCTGCCCTCAGGCCTACCATAGGGGTGACTAATATGAAGTTAAGGGAAGGTTTAGGGGCTGGCAAGTGTGTGCACTTGCCCAGCCAGCATGACAGTACCAGACTGCACGTAGGTTCTGCAATGGCAGACCCTAGACACATTTTAAGGCTGCTTCTGTGGGTGGCGCAACCAGCGCTGCAGGCCCACTAGCAGTGTTGGCATTCACAAGCCCTGGCACTCCTGGTGCACTTTACTAGGGACTAACAGTAAATCCAATGAACCAATCATGGACATCAATCACATGTACACTTTACAGTAGGGAGCACTTGCACTGCGGCACGGGTTGGCCGTGGCGCAGTGCCCTGAGTAGCAGACACCAGCAAAACATTTGAGGCACAACAGCAAAAAGTGGAAGGGAAACTCACGCCAAGGTGCCAGGTCTAACAACACCCCAAACCAGGAAGTGTTGGCAGCCATCTTGTGCTCATTAGACTGAGGCACAAGAAAGCAGAAAAACAAATGTGTAGGACACAAAAAGGGGGCAGGGTAAAAACACCCTGACCACCTAGGCCTGCTAAGGTGGTCCTAGAAGGACCCCCAAGGCCAATTTTTTTTTTAAAGCCGAGTATGTTTTTTTAAACAATTACCCCCCAGGGGGACCAAATCGCAGGGGCATAGTGATAAAGAAGTGTGGGGGGTGCCCAATCCACCCCACACTGCCCCGGGGACCGCCACCCTCCGGGGTAAAGCAACACAGCCCCCTGGCGCATACTGGAGGCTCCTGGTGGGCTAGTTGGCCCCCAGGGACCCCCAGTATGCAAGGAGAATTAGTTTTCCCTCTGCAAACGTGCCAGTGGGCTGTGTTGCAAAGAGGTGTATAAAGGGGCATAGCTTCATTACACCTCTGTGCAATGCAGCCCCCTGGCGCCTACTGGAGGTTCCAGGTGAGCTAGTTGGCCCCCAGGGACCCCGAGTATGCAAGGGGAATTAGTTCCCCCTCTTCAAACATGCACGGGGGCTGCGCTGCAGAGAGGTGTAAAAAAGGGTGTGGCATCATTACACCTCTCTGCAATGCAGCCCCCTGGCGCACACTGGAGGCTCCTGGTGGGCTAGTTGGCCCCCAGGGACCCCCAGTATGCAAGAGGCATTAGTTCCCCCTCTGCAAATGCACCAGGGGGCTGCGTTGCAGAGAGGTGTAACAAGGGGCATAGCCTCATTACACCTCTGTGCAATGCAGCCCCCTGGCACATACTGGAGGTTCCAGGTGTGCTAGTTGGCCCCAGGGGCCCCCAGTATGCAAGGGGAATTAGTTCCCCCTCTTCAAACATGCACGGGGGCTGCGTTGCAGAGAAGTGTAAAAAAGGGTGTGGCCTCATTACACCTCTCTGCAATGCAGCCCCCTGGCGCATACTGCAGGTTCAAGGTGGGCTAGTTGGCCCCCAGGGACCCCCAGTATGCAAGGGGAATTAGTTCCCCCTCTGCAAACACGCCCGGGGGCTGCGTTGCAGAGAGGTGTAAAAAGGGGCGTGGCTTCATTACACCTCTCTGCAATGCAGTCCCCTGGCGCATACTGGAGATTCCTGGTGGGCTTTCAGGTCTTATATAGTTAGGAATTAGCATTAAAAAAAACTTTGAAATTCACTGAAAAAAACATAGGTTTCAGGCCTTATATAGTTAGGAATTAGCATTTAAAAAACCTTGCAAATTCACTGAAAAAACCATAGGTTTCAGGCCTTATATATTTAGGAATTAGCATTTAAAAAACCTTTGAAATTCACTGAAAAAACCATTCAGTGATGTCATTTGAGATGTCATCAGTGATGTCACTGACCATGTCATGAATGATGTAATATGTGACATCATCAGCAGGGGATTGCGGGTGCGCGAAATATAGTTAGTACAACTAACTATATAGGAGCAATTTCAATGGTTTTGTATGAGTGAAATGTCCAGCTAACTATAACACCCCTAAAACTTATAGTTTTTTGAGTGAATTTTAAAGGTTTTTTAAATGCTAATTCCTAACTATATAAGGCCTGAAACCTATGGTTTTTTCAGTGAATATATATATATATATATATATATATATATATATATATATATATATATATATATATATATATATATATATATATATATATATATATATATATATATATATATATATATATATATATATCTTTAAATAGACATTACTAACGTCTCTGAGAAGGTGAAATGTAATTGTACTTGTAAATTATGTTTATATCCCACTTACTTCCATTAGGAAGAATTGAAGCACTTGCTGTTGAGTAGCACACTGCTCTGGAAACCATGGTTAGCAGTAAATAGGTAGTAGATTAGTAATATGTTCTTCCTTTTCCTTTCAGGTTTAGTTGGTTTACATTTGGGCTCTTGCGATCTCATGCATTTACTACAGTAATTTTAGGGATAGATACATTGAAATAGATTAGTTAGGGAAATATGAGATTTTTGACTGAAAGTGGGGAAAATGTTTGTCTGTTAGTGGATCAATAGGAATACAGAGATGAGTTTAAAGAGAATGTATGGAGGTCTGCTGTAGAATAAAAGGTTTGTAATGTGTCAGAGAGTGGAGGAAAATGGAGACGTGTAAGGCTTTTATGTTTTTTTACACATATAAATACATGTATATAGGCATAGGCATTCATAGATAAATAAATAAATATACATATATATATATATATATATATATATATATATATATATATATATATATATATATATATATATATATACTCACATATACACATATATACAGCATACATAGCCATATCTCTTTACAAAGTATAAACGCATATTCATATACTTGCCTACATGTACTAATATTTACATGGCCAGATATGAACATACATGTAATGCAATAATATACATACACTGGTATATACATCAGTGGTCTTTGGAGTGTCTCAATCACTCCTGTTCTCCTCTTCCCACCCTTTCTTCTGCTGACTCTCAGTTGTTATCCTGATATCTTTCCAAAACCCTCCATCTGTATATCTTCCACTCTTACCTGCCCATACTGCCTTGCATTTCCTTCACTACCCCACACACAACACACGCTTTCATCTGTAAGCACTGCATTTTCTGCTAACGTTCATCAAATCAATAATTTAACAGCTGTGTACTTCACAGCAAGCACAAGTAGACATTGGACTTGACCCTGTACCCATGTGGCACAGAATCAGGACTGATTTGCATATGGCTGGGTCTGAACTGGGGTTGCAATGTGGGCTAAAGAACAATGATAGATTCAACCCAGATCTGTGACTGGGGATGAGTGTCTGAAAGGTTTCAGTGCTCCGTCCATCATCTCCTTGTGTTTGCTTTGTTTGCCCTAAGTTGGCAGGGTATGCTCAGACATGGGTCCCTTGCTCACTTTGCCACTGGATTCAAGCTAGCCTGGCTGATGAGGGGTGTTATACCGAAACCAGTCCCAGGATGCTTGTTTCTGGTCTAGGGAAGACCTGGCTTGGTGGTTCAGGCTGGACTGTTCCCATGAGGCACAGGGTCAAGACTGATTTGCATATGGATGGGTCTGAACTGGGGGGGGAAAGTGAGCTAAAGAATAATGATGGATTCAACCCAGATCTGTGACTAGGGGTGGGTGTCTGAAAAGTTTCAGCACTCCGTCAATCGTCTCCTTGTGTTTGCTATCAAAACTGTTAATATGTAACTGACATCAGTAATAGACTGAGCTTTGAAACACTAAGAGGATCAATAGACCACGAAGCAGAAATAGGTACTGGTACCAAAGTGAGAGATCATAACTAAAGGGTAACAAGAAGTTTACCCACACTTACACACAAGCAGAGATTCATAAAATGCAGTATCAGAGAAGGCAAATGTTGAGCCAACCCGAAGTCAAATGCATAAAATGGCACCCAAAGAAGTACACACAGTTCCCAGGACTGCAGAATGAAAAAATGCAAACGTAACACAAATTAAAGCATGTCAGGAACTGGAATTAAACTCTTAAATACAAAGCTAGAATTTAGGGCATGAGGTGTGAGCCACAGCAGGAACAGCAGCACCTGCAGAGTAGCACCCAGTACACAGCAGTCAGGATAATTATCACACCCATCCCTAGCAAGGGCATTCATGCTAAACCTGGAAAATGTACAATGTCAAAAAGGAGACAAAGGAATCTGCAACCACTTAGCATTGCTTGCCTCAAACAGTCCAAAAATCAAGGACGCCAGTATACAAGAAGCACCCAACCCTTCAGCAGTCCCTGCCAGGGCAACCAATCTAGATTACATCTAGTATTAACTGCATCTACTTGGCAGTGCAAAAAGTCATGGTGGCCCAGTCACCGACACCACAAAAAGCGTGTCTTGCTAATAACCAGATTTAGGACCCCTGGGTGTGTGCTATGCTTAGCATAGACAGTCCAAATTACCACATGTAGCCAATACCATCTCTATAGAAAATCTGACCCAGTGGAAGCCATCTATCCAATAACAATTGATTTGATTAAGCAAGGGGGTGTTTTAGCTAATGTTAGTAGATGTAATATCCCAATTCTCCTGAAAGCCAATATAGATGTTTTCTGAAGACCTTAGTGCTATCATTAATGTGGTGATTACAAGTTTCTCTCTTGTCCCCAACTCCACCACGTTTATTTCCTACACCCCCGCCAATGCCCATTGCTTTACCATAAATGATCTTTCTTCCTCTTTCATTTTTATTCCCATACATGAGGAGAGTCAGTACATCTTTTTGTTCACATTTCGGAGGCCACAGCTTTCGTCTCATTAATTTACAGTCTCCCTCAATCTTCCTTCCATCCCCAAAGAAGGATTTGGACACAATGGTTTCCCTCCGGTGGTCTAATTTACTGTTGCCATCTGTTATTCTAAAATCAGTGCAAGGGGGACTCTGTCTATCACCTCACTGAATTGGCTAAGAAAGGGCATAAAACTTCAAAGGAAAATGTTTTGTTATGTCTCCCCAAGACCACATCAGTGATGGCATTTGAGATGTCATCATTGATGTAATCAGAGATGTCCCTATTCATGTCATGAGTGATGTAATTTGTGATGTCATAAGCAGTGCATTGTCGGGGCCTAAGTTATAGTTAGCTCAGGTAATTATAACTGATGATTTTTTATGTTTTTTTATGAGTAAAATCTGCGCATAACTATAACGTCCCTGTAGCCTTTGTTTTGTTCATTGAATTTCTAAGGATTTTTCATTCCTATTTCCGAACTACAATGGCCAAGCGACCTTTGGTTTTATAAGTGAATTTCTATGTTTTTCAACTGCTAAGCACATTTCCAGAGTGGTGCGGAAAGGTGACAGGGCATCCGACCAGATCTCAGCAGTCCGGCTGTGAGGCGCTTACTGCTGATAACAGGAGGGCTTGTTGGCCCTCAAGGACCCTCAGCATCCAAACGGACTTCATCCCCCAAAAAGTAGTGTGCCGGGAGGCGTGTTTGCTGAGTGGTGGTGAAAGGGGGTGGGCCTCTCATGATCTCTCAGAAAACCCACTGTGTGGGACTTACTGGAAGTAACAGGAGAAGTTGCTGGCCCTCAAGGACCATCAGGAGCCAAGGGGGCTTCACCCCCCAACCAGTAGTGTGACAGGAAGATCGGATGCATAGTGGAGAAAGGGGACATTCCAGCTGTGTGGGATTTATTGGAGGTAACAGGAGGCATTGTTGGCCCCAAGGGTCCTCACTAGCCAAGGGGACTTAATTCCCTAACCAGTTGTGCGCAAGGAGGCTCATTGAAGAGCAATTGATAAAGGTTGGGCCTCCTTCACCTTCCCCTGAGGCTGGCTTTAAAAGACAACATTTTCTAGGGGAGGGAGGGCACGTGCCCCACTCCCTGAGCCAATTTTGGCCTGAGTGATCCCGTCTCCCAGGGCCTGTCCATATAGAAATAGGGGTGAGGGGCCATGCAGCCCCCCTCCCCCTGGGGCCTGGCCTCTTTATTCTAGGTTCCCTGGTCTCACCTGGACTCCCAGTTACCCCTGTTGGTGACTGCTGGGGGAGCCTCAAAGCCCCTGAAGTCCCTGCCTTCTCACCACCTCCTTCAGGAGCCGACATGGCCGGCATTGCTTTGACACAGATAAAGCTGCTAAACATGCTCCTCTCTGTATGTCAAAGAAATGGTTTCATCTGTTTCTCTGCCCACATCTCTGAGGGCAGGGATACAGATGAAACCTCAGCTCTCAGCAAGTGGGAATGTTTTATAGTTCCCACATGCTCACAGCAGAGTGTTTGCTCTGACTCAGAGTAAACTGCTATGTCCCAGGGGGTGGCCTTTGTGGGAGTTCTCAAAGCTCCCACCATGTCAGAGCAAACTGTTCTTTCCCGGGTGTGGGCACCCTGGGACATAGCAGGAGCCGGCCCTTGGGAATGGTGGTCCCCAGGGCCATTTTTGGCTTCAGGAAAGGGGTCAAACCAGTCACCCTCCTTTTTTCTATTTACCTCAGGGAGATGGTGGTCCCTGTGGCTTAGGGTGGGATGGGGTGGTCCATGCGACCCCTTCCTCAAAATTGAAAAAAGCCCAGGGAGGTGGTGCTCCACAGGGGTTCAGAATGCATTGAGGATCATCACATTGTGAGAAGACAGATTTAGTGCAGGAATATGAGTTTGTAGTCCATCAGACCACCAAACTTGCGATTGGTGTGGCGTGAGCCGCTGCACTGGCAGTCCGACAGCCACATTATGAGTGCGGCAGTCCCACCACCACAGGACCGCTGCAACCACTGGGGATCCATGATCCCTTGGCTGTGGCACGATGGTCTGGCCTAGCAATATGCTGGTGGTGCCACTGCCGCACCACCAAGCATATTATGATTTTCCTCACAGCCATAGTTTTCAAGGCGGTGATTGCAAACACAACAGTGATGGACAGAATGTGGATCAATGTCACACATTCATGGTGGTGTGGAGTGCAAAAAAACGATGGATTTAGGCCCAGATCTCTGTACTGGGGTGAATGTATGACATTGTTCTACATTCTGTCCATCAACTGTGTTTTTTGCAATTTTCACCCCGAGTGGGCTGGGTATGCTCAGACGTGAGTCCCAGGCTCTCCACACCACTGGAGTCAAGCTATCCAGGCTGATGAAGGCTGATAGCCAGAAACCGGTCCTTGGATGCTTGATTCCGGTCTGGGAAAGACATGGCTTGGTAGTTCGGACTGGACTGTTCCCATGAGGCAGAGGGTCAGAGCTGATTTGCATATAGCCAGTGTCTAACCCAGGGTGGTGTGGAGTGCAAAAAAACGATGGATTTAGGCCCAGATCTCTGTACTGGGGTGAATGTATGACATTGTTCTACATTCTGTCCATCAACTGTGTTTTTTGCAATTTTCACCCCGAGTGGGCTGGGTATGCTCAGACGTGAGTCCCAGGCTCTCCACACCACTGGAGTCAAGCTATCCAGGCTGATGAAGGCTGATAGCCAGAAACCGGTCCTTGGATGCTTGATTCCGGTCTGGGAAAGACATGGCTTGGTAGTTCGGACTGGACTGTTCCCATGAGGCACAGGGTCAGAGCTGATTTGCATATAGCCAGTGTCTAACCCAGGGTGGTGTGGAGTGCAAAAAAACGATGGATTTAGGCCCAGATCTCTGTACTGGGGTGAATGTATGACATTGTTCTACATTCTGTCCATCAACTGTGTTTTTTGCAATTTTCACCCCGAGTGGGCTGGGTATGCTCAGACGTGAGTCCCAGGCTCTCCACACCACTGGAGTCAAGCTATCCAGGCTGATGAAGGCTGATAGCCAGAAACCGGTCCTTGGATGCTTGATTCCGGTCTGGGAAAGACATGGCTTGGTAGTTCGGACTGGACTGTTCCCATGAGGCACAGGGTCAGAGCTGATTTGCATATAGCCAGTGTCTAACCCAGGGTGGTGTGGAGTGCAAAAAAACGATGGATTTAGGCCCAGATCTCTGTACTGGGGTGAATGTATGACATTGTTCTACATTCTGTCCATCAACTGTGTTTTTTGCAATTTTCACCCCGAGTGGGCTGGGTATGCTCAGACGTGAGTCCCAGGCTCTCCACACCACTGGAGTCAAGCTATCCAGGCTGATGAAGGCTGATAGCCAGAAACCGGTCCTTGGATGCTTGATTCCGGTCTGGGAAAGACATGGCTTGGTAGTTCGGACTGGACTGTTCCCATGAGGCACAGGGTCAGAGCTGATTTGCATATAGCCAGTGTCTAACCCAGGGTGGTGTGGAGTGCAAAAAACCGATGGATTTAGGCCCAGATCTCTGTACTGGGGTGAATGTATGACATTGTTCTACATTCTGTCCATCAACTGTGTTTTTTGCAATTTTCACCCCGAGTGGGCTGGGTATGCTCAGACGTGAGTCCCAGGCTCTCCACACCACTGGAGTCAAGCTATCCAGGCTGATGAAGGCTGATAGCCAGAAACCGGTCCTTGGATGCTTGATTCCGGTCTGGGAAAGACATGGCTTGGTAGTTCGGACTGGACTGTTCCCATGAGGCACAGGGTCAGAGCTGATTTGCATATAGCCAGTGTCTAACCCAGGGTGGTGTGGAGTGCAAAAAAACGATGGATTTAGGCCCAGATCTCTGTACTGGGGTGAATGTATGACATTGTTCTACATTCTGTCCATCAACTGTGTTTTTTGCAATTTTCACCCCGAGTGGGCTGGGTATGCTCAGACGTGAGTCCCAGGCTCTCCACACCACTGGAGTCAAGCTATCCAGGCTGATGAAGGCTGATAGCCAGAAACCGGTCCTTGGATGCTTGATTCCGGTCTGGGAAAGACATGGCTTGGTAGTTCGGACTGGACTGTTCCCATGAGGCACAGGGTCAGAGCTGATTTGCATATAGCCAGTGTCTAACCCAGGGTGGTGTGGAGTGCAAAAAAACGATGGATTTAGGCCCAGATCTTTGTACTGGGGTGAATGTATGACATTGTTCTACATTCTGTCCATCAACTGTGTTTTTTGCAATAGTTTTCAAGGCAGCAAGCTCACCATGGAAACTGCGTCAGTGAAGAAACTAAGAGGGCGCTAAAGGACTTGCATTGCCTTAGGGCCTTTGGATGCTTGCAGGGGAGCACATGATGTGCCCCTCTGTTGGCATGATCCCCTTTCCTGCATAGCATGGACTGCACATTCCATTTTGTGCAGGATCGGGCTTTGGAGCTCCCAATGCAGTTCCTTTTTAATAGGCACCACAGTGGGAACCCCAAAGGCCCGCCTGTCAGATCACAAGTAGGTAACTCGTAATCTGACGGGCAAATGGTGGTGAGGTTTGGTGGTGTGGGACGATGGAGTGGCAGCCCGCTCCAACACCACCAAACTTATGATCAGGCCTTAAGTGTTCTCTTCATAGTATGAAGGTAGATGAGGCAGGAGTTAGCTACTGATTTAATCTGTTCCCAAAGAGTTAGAGCTGAGTACATTTTAATACCAACATTTTTCACACAAACAACTGGGGAGGTTTTCATGTCTATTGAGATATGCCAGAATGGTAGATTCCAAAATGGCATTTCTCTTAAAGGGCCTGTGATCTCCATTTTCCTGCTGTTAAACGTTAGTATTTTTATGACTCTTTTTATTGCGTTTAACCAGTGCTTAATTTGTGAAAGAGAGAGTGCTGGTGCCTGAAACTCTGCTCAGAGGCGCGCAGCTGGTGACATCAAACGCCGGTGCTCGGAATACCAAAGCTGGCAGTTTTAAAACAAACTCATACCCTTTTAAAGTAAACCACTACCAGAGACTCCCTCACCCTTTGTTTCATCCCTACAGGTTCCTGTTGTTGGCGCCTAAAAGAGTGAAAAAGTGGTCTCTTGAATTAAAACCCCAGCTTACAGATTTGACCCTTGGAATCCAGATGGAGCTTGACAAGTCAGATGGCAATTTGCCACCATGTTGCAAATGGAGCTGGAACAAAAACACAGGTCATGCATATGTCATCAACTACCAGATCCTTAATATCCAGTCAATAATGAGAGGTTGAAGAAGTTTCATAGCCTTTATTTATCCTATAGGAGTTAGTAGGTTTGTTCATCTTTATTCAGATTAGTCCAGTTTACAGAAATAGCAAATAAAAGGTTGATTAGTGACCATTCAATACAGAGTGCTTCTTAAAGGAAATTCTCACTAAAGTAGCTAAAAGACCTAATCTACACTAAGGTAGTACCCATGAAGAGTCCCTTTTAGAAAAGAGCCAGATTTTTGGAGCATAGATAAAGACTAGAAATCCCCATAAAGAGGCATTCTGGAAACTCAGCTGAGTTTCCCACAGCTGCAGAAGCAACTGTTAGAATATCAATGACAGAGGAATAATCATTGCAAAAGCATTGATCACAGAGAGACAGACAGACAATTATAAAGTCACTGTTAGCACTTGCTTTTAGCAACAAGTCTCAAAAGGTAAAAGTGTGAGAGTGATGATGTCTGAGTGATGTCTGAGTGAGCGACTTCTGCTCTAACTAGGAACACACAATATAATATATAAAAACAGACAATAATGTAACAAAAACTAGTAGGTGTCTAAAGCTAAGCCTCTTGTCCAATGGAAACTGCTCATCTGATGATGTCGTCAACATCCATTTATTCTCCTCCTGATTCCCGCGGTAAACATTCATGCCAGTACATCATCAAACAATGTTGTAAATGCTAGAAACATGGAGGAAAGTTCTCATGAGAACCTTCTTACCTAAGCTATTGCTATGTTCAATATGACATTGTGAATACAAAAGAGTAGTCAGATGCAACAAAACAAATCTATCAACGGTGTCCAGGTTAAGCATACATTAAATAAATCAAAATTATTATTAATTCTAGCAGTCTAGTCATTATCAATTTACAGCATGGTTCATTGTTATACTAAATAATCTAATATTATAGTGTGATGAAGCAAAAAAATCTAATTTTGTATTTTGCAGTGAGCAGGAGGTTTTAGACTTATTTACATGGGCACATTTAAGAATGACAGCCTACTACATTTTTTTCATATTCATTTTTCTTAAACCTTTAACGCAATCACATTTTCCTTACATGTGATTTATTTAAAAATCCTTTAAACAGAGTTAAAATTCAATCTACACGTAAAGCAAGCACATGTTTTCTATGTGTCATTTTTCTATGTGAAAACATTTCTGCAACAGTTTAAACACATTCTAAGGTGCAATTCTAACATCATCTGAAGGTCATAATTTGTTTTTAAAAAATGTATTCCTTACAATCCCTCCCTTCTGCTAAATCATCATACGATTTTGTTCATGTGCAAATTCAAGTCTTAGAAAGCACTTTCGACTTCAAATGTTCCTCCTCTTTCTTTTGATTCCTTACTAAATTTTAGTGACTTAATGAAATCGTCATTCATAATGCCGCATTATCCCATGTCCCTTTCGTACAGTTTCTTTTGAAAACATTTCTGTCATTTGAGCATGCAGTATTTACAGCTCAGATATAAAATGTAAAGACATTATAAACAAAGCCCTACTACTACTATTGGCATTAATATTGCTTTCAGTATACCATTCCCAGCTGATGAAAACCAAGTTCTAATTGTGCTCAGTCTTTTCCCAAAATTCTCATACAAACTTTGTGTTTCCAATTCACATAATTCAGGCTTTAAACCTGAAATGTTCTTGGCATAATTTTCTATATCTTTACTCTCATCTGATATGAATGCATACCAGTGGGTTAATTTTAACATATGGCAGACTCCTTCCTTTACAGCGAGTAATATGTCTAAAGCAAGGCAGTCCTGCAAAACCATGGACCTTATAGCAATTTTTTCGGTGTTATTCAAGAGTAAAGTTCCAGAAGTGCTGGTTGCAATTTTATCAACTACAGTAGCTGACTTCCTGATATTTTCATCATTTAGGACTACTCCTACCGATGGAATCACTGCTCCAAATATTTCTTCTCCTAAACTGGCTCCTTTGCTTGTGCTACATTTCTGTCTGTGTGCTGATGCTATGGCTAATGCATTCAAACTTGTAGAATGGTATATCTTCGGAATTAGTATGCCTAAATAGCAAGTTCCCTTCCAATCGCCAGGTAATAAGAAATTAGCAGTTTGTCCACAAATGTAGTATACCCCTGGAATTGTGTTTTCTTCTCCCTGCAATATTTGCCATGTTCCCCTGTCAGTTCGAATGTATGTTCACAACTGCTGATCCCTACACGTCTAGTCCTTTTTGGTGTTCTTCTCTTGCAAAACAAATATTCTCCTTGTGGTAACTGTCCAGTCTGAGTTTAGGATAAACCATTTTCTTTCTAAATTTATTTTCTTCTTTTTTCCATACATTCTCTAAAACATCTCCCTTTCTGTCTGTAGCTTTTGTCATGTTCAGACATCTTTCTTCTAATGCCATAATATAAGCTTTCTCTATAGGTCGCATTAAGCAGGTTAATTTGTTTTTTTATGCCTTTACACTATCTACAGGGTTATGCAGGAAGAAAAAATACCAAGCTGTGTCCATCATTTTTTGCTTGCTGGTTCAAATTCATGCTTTCTATTAAAGGCACTCTAGATAGTACTAAATCATAATTAGAATAACATTATCACCTATAAACTAGTGAAAGTGAAATGCTACAAGAGTCTGCAGAAGATAAAGATATGTGATAATATGTGACCTCCTCAAAAACAGAAGTCGGTAAGTGTGCGCTAACATAGCAATCCTTAAAATCCATGGCATTAGCGTATTCTTGTACTAATATAGAATATACATTAGCAGAGTGTTAGAACTGGGATTTCTGGTTGGCTAAGGCTTACGCCAAAGCCAGGCAGAAACCACCATTCTAGTCAGGGCAAGGGAGTCACGCGCCAAGATAACCCCTGCTCACCCCCTTGGTGGCTTGGCACGAGCAGACAGGCTTATCCCGGAGGCAATGTGTAAAGCATTTGCGCACCCTCACAGCAACAACATCCCAGGCACACTGCAAAAGGAACTCCACACAAGGTTATATAAAAATAACTTTTGTATTGTCAAAACACCTCAGATAGTACTCATACAATATACATTGTGCCAACTGGCACGGGCAATATTCACAAGGGATTATTTACACAGGACAGGGCCACGCGGGCCAATGTCAGGATCAACACTTAGAAATAGCACTTCTAGAACATAGAATAAGTGTAACACAAAATAACAATTAGAGACCACAACCAGTAACCACTGGTAGAAGGTAGGTACACACTACGCAATACTAATAACCATAGGCCTAGATCACGCATGGACACATAACCTCTCTAGTATAAACTATACTAGGCAAAACAACCTCCTAAGCATGAAAGCACATCGAGAGGTATCACAGGCATAATGGCATTGCACATTACGCATAACTCACATTTAGGCCTAACCAGTAAACATACAGTAGGCAATCTCCTCACTAGTCTAAACACATTAGACCCAACCCGCTGAGCATAACTCACATTTAGGGGCGTAACTCACAGAGTGAAAACATCTCACTAGCATAAACCTACAAAGGTAAAATAACCTCATAATCATAACCCACAGTTTAGAGGTATAAAACACAGGGTGCGTAAAACATACTAAATGCATTACATTTCCTAGAACCACATTACTATAGTACACAAATCACATTAGGCAATTACCATCACATATATAATGGATAATCACATTGGCCAAAATAAAATCACACCAGCCCCCTGGCCAAATGGCCATCTAAGAAGGGGCTCAAATGCCCTGTGTCCAGAATGTCAGGGCGCGCTGCCATCGCAGCGCCAGTCAGGGGTGCGCCAACGGCGCAAGCCTAAACGTTGCAGCTGCCCACTACTTGCTGGGCAGCCGAGAACAATCACAAGGGCCTAAACGCTGCAGCTGGCACTAAGTGCTGCGCAGCTGTGGAAGGCCTGGCACCTCTGTGCCATCTCTGTCCCTCCCAAGGACTTTCATTCGAATGGCGCCTAAACGGTGCAGC
The DNA here is from genome assembly GCF_964261635.1 of Lissotriton helveticus. Taxonomy (NCBI): domain Eukaryota; kingdom Metazoa; phylum Chordata; class Amphibia; order Caudata; family Salamandridae; genus Lissotriton; species Lissotriton helveticus. The sequence continues at coordinate 404,284,857 of NC_136073.1, forward strand.
TGCCCACTACTTGCTGGGCAGCTGGAAACTCAAAACTGCGACAGGGCCCTCACTGGCCCTTTAGAACATTGCGCCCAACGTTGGAGCCCTCTGGCTCTAAGAACAACTAGGCAAATGGTACAGCCACACCGGGCTTCTGACAATGCATACGGCGCCCAGCGTTGGAGCCCTCTGGCTCTGGAACTAACACTGTGCATATTGGAGCCCTGAAAATGAACCACAACCCTGGAGCACCCTGGCGCCTAAAATCATGCCCCCAACACTGGTGCTTTGACAGAACTGGGCCCCCTTGGAGCCACTCAGGCTCTGGAAATACTCTGCGCCCATGGAGCACACTGGCTCCGCAAATAGTCATAGCCCCAATCGTGGGAGTCATCTGGCTCTGCATAACAATGCCTAAAACGTTGGAGCGGCCCGCCACCAGACGGGGCCGCCCTTGACTGCCAGGGGGCCTCAGAACCCTCTAGACCCAATATGGCCACGTTGGGGCGGCCCACTGTGCAGCCGGGGCCACCCTGACTCTGTCTCCCCCGGCACCACTACCACGGAGAGGCCACCCTTACCGGGCTCTCCAGGCGCAGGGAGCAGTCTCGATTTTTTTTCTTTGGCCGCGGTGGGGGTAGCCTCGCGCCCCCTCCGCCTCTGCACACCATAGCTGCGGGGCTCTCCCCGGCTCCCAGGAGCCCCGCAATGGCTGCCTCGCTGGACTTCCTCTTTTTCCACGGCTGCAGCGGCGGTGCTTCACCCGGGCCCCTTCCTGAGACCCAGGGCTGCTCTGGTTACCACGGGGCTCCCTCAGCTCAAGGGACCCCCGCAACACTTCTCCCTTCACTCCTCTGGTGTCGGCGGCGGGCGCGAGACTTTTCTCACAAACCGGAAGTCCCGCCCGCCGTCAGGCAAAACATCGCCTGACTTCCTGTTTTTACGGCATCCCCAATCCCGGTGCCGCGGCGGTGATTTAACCAGCTGAAAATGAGGGGTGAGCACCCTCGACGTGCAAATCAAACATTCAAGCGGGGTGGCACCCTTAAAATAAATAAATGGCGATAAGAGACTACAAATTATAAATGAAGACAAAGGGTGGGCACCTGCGCACTCGGGGGCATAAAAGGGGCAGGAGCGCTTCAGAGGAATAACGACAGCGCTCTGCCCAGACATGAAAAATGTAAATGTAAATGTAAATGTATTGCGACTTATATAGCGCACGTATCACCCGAAGGCATCAAGGCGTCCTGGCTTTTTCCCTGTGAGATAACCCCTACTGGGTATCCCCAGGGTGAAAGCCAGGCCGTCAGGCAAAACATCGCCTGACTTCCTGTTTTTACGGCATCCCCAATCCCGGTGCCGCGGCGGTGATTTAACCAGCTGAAAATGAGGGGTGAGCACCCTCGACGTGCAAATCAAACATTCAAGCGGGGTGGCACCCTTAAAATAAATAAATGGCGATAAGAGACTACAAATTATAAATGAAGACAAAGGGTGGGCACCTGCGCACTCGGGGGCATAAAAGGGGCAGGAGCGCTTCAGAGGAATAACGACAGCGCTCTGCCCAGACATGAAAAATGTAAATGTAAATGTAAATGTATTGCGACTTATATAGCGCACGTATCACCCGAAGGCATCAAGGCGTCCTGGCTTTTTCCCTGTGAGATAACCCCTACTGGGTATCCCCAGGGTGAAAGCCAGGCATCCCGCAGCGGGTGGGCCGCCGTAGTGGGGATTAAGCAACTATTGCCCAGAGTTGCAGCGTGGGACCCCATGATTAGAATAGGCACCGAGGCGAGAATTATCGAGTCCGTGGACATTTTTTGGGGCTCAGGACCCTGCCGCGTCGGGAATTGAACCCTGGTCCCGGGCCAGACCTCTGCATCAGGGTTTGCCGCTCTAATCAGTGAGCCACACTCCTCCACAAATAGAGCTCCCTCAAGGCGCTGGGGCACAGAGAAGCCCACAGAAATGACCCCTACAACCAGAAGGGTCCCAGAAACACAGCCCCCTTAAGTGAAGGGGGCAGGAGGCCCCCACAAAGTCCCAGATCTCAAAAAGATGGAGCAAGCTGCTCCCAACAAAGGAAAGTCCGTCAGGTCTCCAAGAGCTGGGCAGGGCCCTGGGAGGCAAGCCTTCCCCAGGGCCCCGGCAGCAGCACGCCCCTGGTTGATTCCAGTCAGAAACAAGAACATTTTACAAGAGGTCACAGCCTCTTTTTATACACAACAATCCCTTTGTCTAAAGGGTGCAGGGTGGGGGAAAAAACAGACGCAGCTAGTTTTGGAGCACTGTGATGTTCTCAGCCACCCCTTCCATTCACTAGTCAGGCTAGGGTCATCAGTCGACCACAGGGGGCGGAGCCAGCATTGTTGGGGGAAAGCCCAGCCCTATTCAGGTCCCAGGTGCACTCCTCCCCAGCCATCACACATGCAGATCTCCCATTCACCACTGGGGCAGACCCATCCTGACTCCTGGAGCCTGGCACATCAGACAGCTCCAGCCAATCACAAGCCATCACTTCACTGCACAGGTACACCAACTTCTAGATTTGGCACTTCCACACTAGACACATTAAAGCCGCACACATCATCGCGCAGCATTCAATCTCACGAGTTCGCACATACCAAACTCGACTCTGCACTCCCCACGCATCAGGAACTACCATGGTCACACATATTCCCCATGCATTCCTATGGGAGGGCAGGTCACTCTCACCACACACACACAGAGAGTGCACGCACTTTACACTGGACCACAGTGAAAAAGTGCGCAGAGACCTAAAATCACCAACACCAGGTTACAGAAACAGGCTAGGCAAAAGCAAAATGTTTTGGGGTGAACCTGCCAAAAGGGCCGGGTCCAACACAACCGCCTTCCAGCCAAAACACACTCACTCCGCCTCCACTGAGACAGGACGTGAGCCCCTACACCCCTACCATCCTACTGGGACCTAGCTGGGTTACTCATGAACCTCTTGCCCAACACAGGATCATCAGATACACAAGCCACTACTTTTAGAATCACTCCCCAATGCCTCTGCAAGACATCTAGCACACCGCCAGACGTCCACCTTCTTGTCCAGTGCCTCTGCAGGACCTCCTGCACACCACCAGAGGTACACCTCCCGTGCAAGCTCCTTTAAAAAAAAAACCTCACACCAAATCCACCAGTTCAACACACCACTCATCCACACACTCCCCCTCCAGACTGGTGAGACAGTTCCTCACTGCCCCTGACTCTCAACCTGTACCCCTCTTACTGAGCACCAGGCACCATACTCTGGGAACTGAGAATGGGACTTCACGCACTGGACACATTTTAGATGGCCACCACTGGATCCTACCATACTGGGGAATCCAGACGCACACACTACACTCAGGGGATAACCACCCTCCCGAGCAAGCCATTTCTCCTCCAACCTCCCTCTCTTCAATCTACCCACACAGGGACAGGAACAGGGATCGGGCACTGGACCCAGCAAGGGATTCCTTATCTATGGGAACCTCCCCCTCTACTGGCGTCCCGCCCTGTCATTTTCTCTCTTCTGCCACTATACATAAAAGCGCAGGAACACCATTTGAAAATGACACACTTGAGGAAAAACAAAATCATAAACAATAATCCCAAACATGTGACTATCTAAAATGCAGAGTTTTATAATGTAGCCAATTGTCGCTGTGGTACTGCGCAAACACAAGTCCTAATCCCACCGCTGCCACCAATGTTAGAACTGGGATTTCTGGTTGGCTAAGGCTTACGCCAAAGCCAGGCAGAAACCACCATTTTAGTCAGGGCAAGGGAGTCACACGCCAAGATAACCCCTGCTCACTCCCTTGGTAGCTTGGCACGAGCAGACAGGCTTATCTGAAGTACTGGGTTTTTAGGAACCCAGCGGTGCCAGGGAACACATCCTAAGACTTCGAGTCCTTCCTGTCCCAGACTACAGAAACACAGAGTCTTCTTGGTGAAGTCAAATCTCAAATTTATTGGCTGCAGCCAGTAACAGGTATCCTAGAAGTACAACACGGTGTATATTCTCAGGAGAATGCGCAAACTTACAAAGCCAGCCATCCTTTTTATACGAAATATTATGCTTTAGGCAAACATTCCTTATTTTACAGTTGACCATTCACATATTTTCACAACAAAGAAAAAGCAGAATCATGATGACAAGCCCATTTTTCAGTTTGCCCAGCCCACAATCAATTTCCCGGCAAGGCCCAATACTTTCATCAGATATCGAACGGACCCCATATAAAATCGGGCACCTCCTCATCGTAAAGTAGATCATAAAGCAAGAAACAGAGACAGGTGTGTGTAAGATTAGGCATAGTTGTGTGCGATGAAGGGTTTATGGCGTGCGGCACCTTGATCCTAATCCCGGTCGGCCACTGGGAAAGGAACCGGCCGAACAGGTTTGGCTTCAGGCAGTGGAGTCAGCTTGCCCAGGTCACACAAAAGTCAGCTAAAGGTGTACGTGTCCCAAAAGACTCATTTCGGCCTTAGTCATCGGCCTATGTGAGGGCAACCACAAAATGGCTGCCATGCACTAAATGGAACCAGAGGGTTCAGGACGGAATCCCTGATTTAATGGTGATTTCGCCGCGCAAATATGACGAAAATGCTTGCACACCTTACTCTCGTCATTTTCGGTCTGATGTTACCTAAATCGTCATGATTTGACGACTTTTATAACACAGGTGCAGAATTTTCAGTACCACAGACCCTCCTTTTGCCCTTACATAGGCAATAACCTATACTCACGCTAATCTGAGTCCAGGTCTATATTCATAAATTCATTGAGATGTTGCTGTAGCATCATCCTATTACTTAGTTCGTCCCTCGATACAGGTTTCCTTACACATGATGTAGCACAGAGGCCACATATTGCAGGAGCACACTGTACGCACAGACAGAGCAGGAAAGGAATGGCTAAGGTCATCCCAATGATCATCAGGATCTTCCATCCCCCAGGCGGATAACAGTTCCCAGAACCACCCCATCAATGACCAATCTCCTTTATCCACATGAATAGATTCAGAGATCTTATGTAGTTTGGTAATGGCCTGGTATACTGTCGGAGCATTATCTGGAATGAAAACACAGCAACTTGATTGGATCACTTTACATACCCCACCTCGGTCTGCAAGTATGACATCTAACGCAACTCTGTTCTGAAGAGTCATAAGACGATCCGACTGGAGCTCAGCAGTCAAGTTACTAAGGGCACCGGCAGTTTCAGCTACGGTGGACTCAACTACCCTCGTCAATTGCCTTACGTTCCTGCTGTTAACCATGGGTCCCCAAAATGGCAGAAAACCCTTAAAGAAGTCTCCCAATTCTTGTCCTGCAGTGTCTTCTTTACTGAAGACACCTCTAACTATCCTTGTCTTGTGGTAATCTGCCGCAGCGCTGTAGGTGGGTGGCAACAGGAACGAAACAAAACATGTGCCCGAGAAGTCAGGGGGCAACCATGTGTAGGCTCTATCGTGGCAGGTGAAATAGGTACCCTTAGCTGCTAGGAACGAAGGGGAAGTCTGAGACGCAAAGACATATGTCTCCGTGCAGATACTCTTTCCTAACTGAGCTCTGGGATTCTTGCCATTACCTTGCAGACATAGGTGACCCTGATGGGGTACAATCCAAATCGGGGAGGATCTCTTTGCTCGCTGGTTCTCACTCAGAGTGACTCCATATCCGGTCATGTTCCATCCGATATATGCTAGTGTCTCATCTCTCGGGATAGTCTCATAGTAAACCGCTTCTCCAATCATGTCTACTATACCCTTAACTATTTGTATTTGTATTTGTATTTGTATTTGTAAAGCACGAATTGCTGCCCTGAGGCGTCCAAGCGCTAACTAGAGCACTATTCTTTGGATTATCTTTTATAGAACGTAGGGGGTGGACTTTACGAGCATAGATGAACATTGTTCTGTATGCCCACACAGAACCATTATGGCTGAAAGGCAGGACCAGATAAGGAATACCTTTATCAGTAGTATGAGGCATAAGACCACACACCCAACAGTTAGTCGTGTTCACTACTAATTGGTGTTGGTGCAAAAGCTGAACAAAGGAGTTATTAACAAACTCTAATCTCCTAATGGACTCATGCTCAGGCAAAGGGTGAAAAAAATGTGAGGAAACAGTAGAAGGAGGCATAGGCTGTGCTGTGGGTGCAAATGTCACTTGAAAAGAGAATAAAACATATCCTATTAAAAACATCATTACACGAAACAACATGAAAATGCATATTATCAAAAAGCGTTTTCTGGTCATACATATTTTGGCTTTAAAGTTCATCTCGTTGGCAGGTCTCTCCATCTTGAAAAACTCCATCCTCTAACCTTGCTGCTCGCGGAAGTAGGGTGTTCCGTGCTAAGGAATGCGCCTGTCAGTCCAAGGGAAACGCCCAAGAACCAACCAGAACCATCAACCTTGTGTCTTCGGCTTGCACTCCAAAGACTTGTCGCCCGCGACCCTACATCTGAACCCGGATGGTGGTTCGAAAAACAAAAATAAAAAAGTTTCTCAGATGGGAGAGCTGCACTTTCAAAAATAGTATTTATTTGTCCATAGTTCTCGGCCTCAGATTATAACAGCTTTTTCCAGGTAATGTCTGGTCTTGGAACAAGAGTTCAGGCTCGGTAGTGTCCAATCGTATTGACGGTGGCACAGCTTCTTGCAAAAGATTGTCACTTTCACGATCAGAAATTGTTCCTTTTACACGTGCATCGCTGAAAGGCAGAAAACGAGGCACAGTCTCAGTCTCAGAGTCAGCAATACCCTCCTGGACCCACCGGTCGTACAGCAGAGGCAACAGGACCCTCTTGCAGTGTACGCCGTGGATCCAGTTTTTCATTCCTTCCACTCGAACGGCTGATCTCGTCGACAAGAGGACTAGGTGGGGGCCGGTCCAACGGGGCTGATCATTCTTTGTCCGCTGGAAATTTTTAACCAAGACCCACGAACCAGGATCGATAGTGTGTCCTGAAGCTTCAGAGACCTGAGGCAGAGTATCGTGAACCTGTTGGTGTAAAACACGCAATTTAGCCGTCAAATCATACAAATAATCAAGCAATACAGGGTGTTCAATCTCACGGAATTTTGTCGGCCTAGGCACTCCCCATATGTTGGCCGGGCGGCCGAACACAATTTCGTAAGGACTAAGTCCCACTCGTGAATGCACAGTCATTCTTGTCGATAGAAGTGCTAATGGTAAGGCATCGGGCCATTTAAGGCCAGAGCTTGCTTGTATCTTGGCCAGTTTAAGTTTTAGAGTGCCATTTTAGCACTCTACTAGTCCAGCTGATTGGGGTGATTTGCAGCGTGAAATTTTTGTTGGATTCCTAGCCCTTCAAATACTTTCTTCATCACTCGACCCACAAATTCACTCCCATTATCACTCCAGACCATTCTTGGCAAGCCAAATCTAGGGAAAAATTCTTTGACAAGGGCTTTAGCTGTGGATAAGGCAGTGTTATCTCTCAGGGGATATGCTTCTACCCATCTTGAAAAGGCACAAACAACAACAAGTACGTATTTCAAATTGTTGCACCTTTCCATCTGGATGAAATCTAGCTGCAAAGCCTCGAACGGATACGTTGGAGGCGCAAAATGACCAGCTGGAGTTGGAGTTCCCCTACCAGGATTGTATTTCAAACACACCATGCAATTCTCGACCACATTCTCTGCACACTTAGGGATTCCAGCATTTTGCCATACTGGAGCCAGCAACTTACAAATCCCTTTCACACTGATGTGAGCCATTCCATGGGCCATTGTAACTACTGCAAGCACATACGCATCGGGTAACAACCATCTCTGATGTCCTGACAATTCAACCCAACAACCATTTGCATCCAATTTACCCGTACTTTCCCTCCACACACTCAACTCTTTCTCTGTAGCTTCAGCTTGAATAGATTTCACACTCTCTATCGTATCTTCACACATTCCAACATCACCAACCCATCTTGCAGGGCCTGCAACATACATTCGACTCATCACATCCCTCGCTGTTTCTTTTGCGATTTCATCAGCAAATGCATTGCCACGACCAACATCATCAGTAACCTTCTTATGTGCACTGCATTTCACAACCGCAACTTGCAACGGCAAAGTAAGTGACTCAAGAAGCTCATTCACCAACTGACCATGCTGTATCTTGGCTCCATGTGAAGTCAGAAACTCACGTTCTTTCCACAATCGTCCAAAACTATGGGCCACACCAAATGCGTACTGGCTGTCAGTATATATGGTCACTTTCATTCCTTTTGACAACACACACGCTCTTGTAAGTGCAATCAACTCTGCTGCTTGAGCTGAATTATGTGGGATACGTGCAGCTTCAACAATCGTATGCAAAGTCGTAACAGCATATGCCGCAGTCGTATCACCATTCGGAAGCTTGAAGCATGAACCATCCACCCATAAGGTACCATCACACTTTACAAGAGGAGTGTCCTTAAGACCTACTCTCCCTTTCGTTTCTTCTTCTGTTCTGAGAAAACAATCATGCTGTTCAGAAACATCTGTCTCTGCTACAATCGGCAACAACGTGGCTGGATTCAACGTGTTGCATCTTTTTATGTGCACATGACTCGCTAAAAGTGTCAACTCGTAACCTGACAATCGAGCACTAGTTAAGTGCTGTGTCTTGGTCCTGTTTAACAAAGTGTCCACTGCATGTGGAACCATTACAATCAACATATTATTCATCACTAAACCAGCAGACTGCCGAATAGAAACTGCTGTTGCCGCTGTGGCTCTCAAGCAACTCGGCAACGCTTTAGCTACCGGATCCAAAGTCGACGAAAAATACGCGCATGGACGTTGCTTGTCCCCGAAAGACTGTGTCAACACTGACAATGCACAACCTTCCTTCTCATGGACATACAGCGTAAAAGGCTTACTGTAGTCGGGGGTACCCAACACAGGAGCCGAACACTATGCATCCCGCAATTCGGAAAAACTTTTCGGACAATCTTCAGACCATGGAAGGGGATTTGGTGTATCTTTACAAGTCAATGCTACCAGAGGCTTGGCCAGCAAAGAATAATTCGGTATCCATTGTCTGCAGTAGGATGTAATGCCCAAGAAAGCACCCACTTCTCTCTGTGTCCTTGGCACACTCAATTTTGCAATTGCCTGAATTCTTTCTGGGGTCAGTTTCCTTCCCTCCTTCGATAAGAGATGACCTAAGTAGGTCACTTCTTGTCGACAATATTGCAATTTCGAAAGGGACACTTTGTGATGCAAATCGGACAAATGACGCAACAATGACAATGTTGCTTCTTTACAAATCTCCTCAGTATCTGCAGCAACTAGCAAATCATCAACGTACTGAATAAGGGTAGCGCCATCAGGTAAAACAATCGTATCAAGCTGTGTTTTTAAAGCCTGACTATATATCGACATTCACAGTAGCCCTGAGGAGCGCGTTTGAACCGGAAGCTTTGGCCTCCTAAACTGAAGACGAAAATATCCCTACTTTCCTCGGCAATCGGGATACTGAAGAAGGCATTCTTCAAGTCAATCACCGAGAACCAAGTCGCGGAAGCTGGAATCATAGTCAATAGGGTAGTGATGTCAGGAACAACTGGAAATTGTGGCACAACGATTTTGTTCACCTCTCTTAGATCAATCACAAACCTGTAAACAGGTGGCTGAGAAGGGTCAATACACTTCAAAACAGGCAAAACAGGACTATTGCAAACGTTGCCTTTTTCTCCTCAATTACATCTTTTTCAATTAAATCATAAATGATCGCTAGCAACGCTTTTTCGCCTTCACTAGAGATCTTATATTGGGGAATGCGTGGCATTTTAACATTGGCTTTCAATGTCACAACATATGGCGGTATTTCCAAAAGACCCACATCATTATGACCAGTAGCCCAAAGAATATCAGGAAGAAACAACAATTCTGTCGGGAGTTTATCCTTCGACAAATACATTGGGGAGACCACTTTCTTACCTAGTGTAAGTTGTACTCCTGAAGGAGAACAATGCAACGTAGCATACAATTTTTTCAACAGATCCAATCCTAACAAGTTCTCACCACAACCCATTGTCAGAATAAGGGGTGCTTCGAATTCACAAGGTCCAACAGAAAGTGACATAGGACTAGAAATCGGGTACCTAACCGGGGCGCCAGAAAAACCTACTGAAACATTCGTTTCGCCAGACAAAGGTGCGCCAGGGAGTTTAGAGTGCATAATAGAACTCTTTGTAGCACCAGTATCCAACAGAAAAGGCTCTGACACACCTGATGTAATCACCTCAACATAAGGTCCACTCTGATCTACTGGAACTGAAACAACTCCCTCTCTTTGTCTATGGCTGTCCTAGCAATCATTACCGTCCATATTCTCATCTTCTGCATAGTAGTCATCAGCATAGTACTGAGCCATCCTACCAGACGCGTTATTCTGCTGATCAAAACTATTCATTGAATTCTGAGGCGGAAAAGAACGCGCGTTCTGGGGGAAATTTCCACGTCCTCTACCTCTAGGCGCTTGTGGAGCACCTCGACCTCGTGCGCTAGAAACACCATTCATACGCTGTAACAAAGCAGGGCAGCTACTTTTAAAATGGCCCTCCTCTTTACAATATGCACACTGATTAGGGCCTACAGGAAAGCGTGGTTGAGAAAACTCGAACCTTTGCGAGCTTCTTTGAAATTGCTGAGGTTGCTGATAATCACGCTGGTTACTACGAGGCGGATACGCCTGCTGTAAAAGAACCTTCGTCTTTAACTCTTTAGTTTTCTTATCTGCTCTATCCTTCTCATCCTTATCTCTATTTTCATAATACTGCGCCGTAGCCAATATCTGGGCTGAAGAGGAAACAGCCCAAGAACTCTCTGAATCTTTCAGTTTCTTACACAACTCAGGAAGCAAATTATGTACGAACTTGTCAACGAACAACCGTTGACCACTTTCTGTACTCATATCTTGATCGCTGTGGTCAATAAATGTCTCTTCAAACCTAGTGAAGAAATCGGACACGGTTTCCTCCTTCTTTTGCTTACATGCAGACAATTTGTCCCAATTCACTCGCATAGCAGGCATTAAAGTCTTCATGTAAGTAACGATCTTGCCAGGAAGTTCTGCAACTAAAGGCTCAGGTTTAGCACCACCAACTTGTTGACCATCTGCAGCAGCAATATTAACCCAGGTATCACCTAACTCCTGCGCATGATCCGTGTGACGAATCAAACCCCATAAGGACTGTGGAACAACATTCCCAAACAACATGTCTATATCAGCTAGATTCATGACACTTGATTCTGCAGTCTGTGATAACTCCTTATAATACCCTGCAGGATTTTTACGGGGGTCAGGTAAAGTCTGCTTAAGGGCCAAAACTTCGGCTCGCTTCCAAGGAACATGTACCCAAACACGCTGAAAATGTGGCTGAACAGGTGGGTTAGCTGCTAGGTCCCCTTCTTTTCAAACTGGGGGAACTTCTCTCATCGGATATTGTCACGTTTTTCTCCTAACAGAGGGATCAGGTTCAAATAATGACCGAGAGATAGCCTCACTCCTAAATGACAACAATGTCGCAACTGCTTTCTCAATATCGGGACCCACAATCGTGCCTTTTGCAAATTCGAACCGTACACGGCACAAATCAGGCGGATTGCATTCTAAATCATTTCCTTCCAATTCCTCACAAAGAAAAGCACACATTTTCTCAGAAACATATCTCTGCTTCGGTGCTTCCCACTGATGGAAGACATCCATAACAGACTCTAACTCATATCTGGTGGGGTCTGTAACCCATTTATGTGCTAAATAATCCAATGTTTCCCGCTCTCTAGAGTCGGGCAGTTGACTACGCAGCTGTTTGCGCGTTGAAACAGGGGTCATACTTGTTGCCCCAAAGAGAGGATACAGAAGACTAGCAACAGTGGCAGTCATTCTCTGTCGAACAGAAGGAGAAGTCGACGAAAGAACAGGAGGAAAAACAGAGTGAGGCAAAGCAGACGCAGATGCAGACGCAGTATCAGGAGGAATATCAGAAGAGGTAGTCGATGCAGTAGGCAAAGTCGTAGGAAGTACAGGGGGAGCAGGTAGCAAAGTCGGCGGCCCTTTAGGAGGCCGAGCCGTAGCAGTAGGAGCCAACTGAAGAGGAGCTGGCGGTTGTGGAAGGACCTGAGGCAAAACAACCAGAGGTTGCACAACTAAAGGTTGCGGAGGTGCAGTACCAGTCTGCGCATAGGGGGGTGGCGAACTCAATAAGTGAGACATTAAAGGATCTTTCTCAAGTTCTTTTGCTGCATCTTGCTGAAGAGGCGGCAAAACTGGGTAACATTTATCGATCGCCATTTTACGTTGCCTGTGCAACTGCTCACTCGCTTGCTCTTCTTCGTTATCTTTATACTGCATAGCAGCTTGCATTATCGAGATACCCTTTTCTCTTTTATTTTTCTTTGCTAATTTAATTTCTTTCTGTTTGGCTTCCTTTCGCCATAGGCGGAAAGAGTCAAACATCGCCGGCCGGGCTTCCTTCTTAAAAAGTCTAACCTCTAGATTATCTAATATCTCTGTGTCAAAACTACCATATTGGGGCCATTTTAAAACACCATCCTTCCTGGTGTATCGGCTCCATACTTCATTATACGTGATGGGGCCCACGCCGTGCTTCACATAAAGCTCATAGGTTGGAGTTCCAATCGGAGGAACCGGACACGAGTCCTCCAATCGGGAATCCCTATTACAACCAAGACAAAACAAATTTCCAAGTCTGCTAAGACCAGGCATCTTCGCTCTCTAGTCTAGCTTCAAACTTCAAGGGATTATCGAGTACGATACACGAATCCCTTGGCTTTGGTACTTGCAAGTTCCAAATCAAAGATCCCAAGGGGATACTCAAACTAAGAACCAAACTAAGGACTGGGAGACGCTCCACTTATTCTTAACTGAGGTATCGATGACGTCACCAGAAGACTCGTCTATCGTTTCGCTCTACAAATCATCAAAGGGTCCAAGACAGGGCGATAGTCAGGGCAGCAGTCCTTCGTAGCCGTCGGGAAGCGGGGAACCTCGCAGCAAAGACTTTCGGACCACGAACGACATGCAGGGTTCGATGAAGTGGCTGGCCTTCCTCCAGAATTTCACACGAAGCTCCTCATGAACCTCTGGCTTGGACCGGTACCGCTGAAATCGCCCCACGTTGGGCACCAACTGAAGTACTGGGTTTTTAGGAACCCAGCGGTGCCAGGGAACACACCCTAAGACTTCGAGTCCTTCCTGTCCCAGACTACAGAAACACAGAGTCTTCATGGTGAAGTCAAAGATCGAATTTATTGGCTGCAGCCAGTAACAGGTATCCTAGAAGTACAACACGGTGTATATTCTCAGGAGACTGCTCAAACTTACAAAGCCAGCCCTCCTTTTTATACCAAATATTATGCTTTAGGCAAACATTCCTTATTTTACAGTTGACCATTCACATATTTTCACAACAAAGAAAAAGCAGAATCATGATGACAAGCCCATTTTTCAGTTTGCCCAGCCCACAATCAATTTCCCGGCAAGGCCCAATACTTTCATCAGATATCGAACGGACCCCTAAAAAAATCGGGCACCTCCTCATCGTAAAGTAGATCATAAAGCAAGAAACAGAGACAGGTGTGTGTAAGATTAGGCATAGTTGTGTGCGATGAAGGGTTTATGGCGTGCGGCACCTTTATCCTAATCCCGGTCGGCCACTGGGAAAGGAACCGGCCGAACAGGTTTGGCTTCAGGCAGTGGAGTCAGCTTGCCCAGGTCACACAAAAGTCAGCTAAAGGTGTACGTGTCCCAAAAGACTCGTTTCGGCCTTAGTCATCGGCCTATGTGAGGGCAACCACAAAATGGCTGCCATGCACTAAATGGAACCCGAGGGTTCAGGACGGAATCCCTGATTTAATGGTGATTTCGCAGCGCAAATATGACGAAAATGCTTGCACACCTTACTCTCGTCATTTTCGGTCTGATGTTACCTAAATCGTCATGATTCGACGACTTTTATAACACAGGTGCAGAATTTTCAGTACCACATATCCCGGAGGCAATGTGTAAAGCATTTGCGCACCCTCACAGCAACAACATCCTAGGCACACTGCAAAAGGAACTCCACACAAGGTTATATAAAAATAACTTTTGTATTGTCAAAACACATCAGAAAGTACTCACACAATATACATTGTGCCAACTGGCATGGGCAATATTCACAAGGGATTATTTACACAGGACAGGGCCATGTGGGCCAATGTCAGGATCAACACTTAGCAGAAATAGCACTTCTAGAACATAGAATAAGTGTAACACAAAATAACAATTAGAGACCACAACCAGTAACCACTGGTAGAAGGTAGGTACACACTATGCAATACTCATAACCATAGGCCTAGATCACGCATGGACACATAACGTCTCTAGTATAAACTATAATAGGCAAAACAACCTCCTAAGCATGAAAACACATCTAGAGGTATCACAGGCATAATGGCATTGCACATTACGCATAACTCACATTTAGGCCTAACCAGTAAACATACGGTAGGCAATCTCCTCACTAGTCTAAACACATTAGACCCTACCCCTGAGCATAACTCACATTTAGGGGCGTAACTCACAGAGTGAAAACATCTCACTAGCATAAACCTACATAGGTAAAATAAGCTCATAATCATAACCCACAGTTTAGAGGTATAAAACACAGGGTGTGTAAAACATACTAAATGCATTACATTTCCTAGCACCACATTACTATAGCACACAAATCACATTAGGCAATTACCATCACATATATAATAGATAATCACATTGCGCCCAAATAAAATCACATTAGGGCCTTGCGCCCCATCCACACACAAGCCCCCTGGCCAAATGGCCATCTAAGAAGGGGCTCAAATGCCCTGTGTCCAGAATGTCAGGGCGCGCTGCCATCGCAGCGCCAGTCAGGGGTGCGCCAACGGCGCAAGCCTAAACGTTGCAGCTTCCGACTACTTGCTGGGCAGCTGAGAACAATCACAAGGGCCTAAACGCTGCAGCTGGCACTAAGTGCTGTGCAGCTGTGGAAGGCCTGGCACATCTGTGCCATCTCTGTCCCTCCCAAGGACTTTCATTCGAATGGCGCCTAAACGGTGCAGCTGCCCACTACTTGCTGGGCAGCTGGAAACTCAAAACTGCGACAGGGCCCTCACTGGCCCTTCAGAACATTGCGCCCAACATTGGAGCCCTCTGGCTCTAAGATCAACTAGGCAAATGGTACAGCCACACCGGGCTTCTGACAATGCATATGGCGCCCAGCGTTGGAGCCCTCTGGCTCTGGAACTAACACTGTGCATATTGGAGCCCTGAAAATGAACCACAACCCTGGAGCACCCTGGTGCATAAAATCATGCCCCCAATACTGGTGCTTTGACAGAACTGGGCTCCTAGGAGCCACTCAGGCTCTGGAAATACTCTGCGCCCATGGAGCACACTGGCTCCGCAAATAGTCATGGCCCAAATTGTGGGAGTCATCTGGCTCTGACAATGCCTGAAACGTTGGAGTGGCCCGCTGCCAGACGGGGCCGCTCTTGACTGCCAGGGGGCCTCAGGACCCTCTAGACCCAATCTGGCCACGTTGGGGCGGCCCACTGTGCAGCCGGGGCCACCCTGACTCTGTCTCCCCCCGGCACCACCACCACGGAGAGGCCACACTTACCGGGCTCTCCAGGCGCAGGGAGCAGTCTCGATTTCTTTTCTTCGCCCGCGGTGGGGGTAGCTTCGTGCCCCCTCCGCCTCTTCTCACCATAGCTACGGGGCTCTCTCCTGCTCCCGGGAGCTCCTCTTTTTCCACGGCTGCAGCAGCGGTGCTTCACCCAGGCCCCCTCCTTGGACCCGGGGCTCCTGTGGACACCACGGGGCTCCCTCAGATCATGGGAGCCCCGCAACAATTCTCCCTTCACTCCTCTGGTGCCGGCGGCGGGCACGAGACTTTTCTCATCAAACCGGAAGTCCCGCCCGCCATCAGGAAAAAATCGCCTGACTTCCTGTTTTTACGGCATCCCCAATCCTGGTGCCGCGGCGGTGATTAAACCAGCTGAAAATGAGGGGTGAGCACCCTCGACGTGCAAATCAAACATACAAGCGGGGTGGCACCGTTAAAATAAATAAATGGCGATTAAGGGACTAGAAATTATAAATGAAGGCACAGGGTGGGCACCTGCGCACTCGGGGGCATAAAAGGGGCAGAAGTGCTTCAGAGGGAAAAAGACAGCGCTCTGCCCAGACATGAAAAATAGAGTGCCCTCAAGGCGCTGGGGCACAGACAAGCCCACAGGAATGACCCCTACAACCAGAAGGGTCCCAGAAACACAGCCCCCTTAGGTGAAGGGGGCAGGAGGGCCCCACAAAGTCCCAGATCTCAAAAAGATGGAGCAAGCAGCTCCCAACAAAGGAAAGTCCATCAGGTGTCCAGGAGCTGGGCAGGGCCCAGGGAGGCAAGCCTTCCCCTAGGCCCCAGCAGCAGCACGCCACTGGTTGATTCCAGTCAGAAACAAGAACATTTTACAAGAGGTCACAGCCTCTTTTTATACACAACAATCCCTTTGTCTAAAGGGTGCAGGCTGGGGGAAAAACAGACGCAGCTGGTTTTGGAGCACTGTGATGTTCTCAGCCACCCCTTCCATTCACTAGTCAGGCTAGGGTCATCAGTCGACCACAGGGGGCGGAGCCAGCATTGTTGGGGGAAAGCCCAGCCCTATTCGGGTCCCAGGTGCACTCCTCCCCAGCCACCACACATGCAGATCTCCCATTCACCACTGGGGCAGACCCATCCTGACTCCTGGAGCCTGGCACACCAGACAGCTCCAGCCAATCACAAGCCAGCACTTCACTGCACAGGTACACCAACTTCTAGATTTGGCACTTCCACACTAGACACATTAAAGCCGCACACATCATCGCGCAGCATTCAATATTACGAGTTCGCACATACCAAACTCGACCCTGCACTCCCCACGCATCAGGAACTACCATGGTCACACATACTCCCCATGCATTCCTATGGGAGGGCAGGTCACTCTCACCACACACACACAGAGAGTGCACGCACTTTACACTGGACCACAGTGAAAAAGTGCACAGAGACCTAAAATCACCAACACCAGGTTACAGAAACAGGCTAGGCAAAAGCAAAAAGTTTTGGGGTGAACCTGCCAAAAGGGCCGGGTCCAACATAGAGTAATCATCTTTCTTGCAACTCACAAAAGCTTTAGTGAATGTACTATTTGTAATATTGTGCACATGTGTATTTGTGACATTTGTGACATTTGTGCTTGGTGGCTCTGAATCAGGTGTTAGGTAAAGCCCTATTAGTACTATTGTGATTATTATAACTGCTATTACGAAAACAACACCCATGATACATTTACACTTATTTCTAATGCAACACATCATTCTGAGTCAATATTTGAATAGCTTGCTGTAGAGGATTAGTAGACCTTCTTGAGAGCTGTTACATCGCTTTTATGTTTTCTTTTTTCTTTTTTTTCTCACTTGCTCAGATCCCTAATAGAGACAATCCTGAACCCTCTTCAATGTTCTTCTAAAATGTTACCCCTATTCTTCTTCTTTTTGCTTTTTTTTCTTACTTGCTCAGATCCCTAATAGAGACAATCCTGAACCCTATTAAATGTTCTTCTACAATGTTATCCCTATTCTTCTGCAACTTTTTTCTCAGACCTACGTTAGTCTTCTGTAAAACAAATAACTAAAATAACAAACATCTAATAGACATGCTTCATAGTTTTTCTTTGATTTGTTTTAAGTTTGTTTGTATCTTTCAAATTGAGTTTTCCAAATTGTAATGTCTATGCAATTAAAGGGGAATCAAACAGTTCAGGATTCACATTGCACAAATCTTCCAAAGTGACATTCAATGCTTTAATTACATAGTAAGATATTTCTGGTGCTAAATATCTTCTGCAAGGCATTCAAGTCCTTCTGGACCTTCTTTGGACTTGATGATCTGGATCAAAATCTCCTTCATCTTCTGTATCATTTTCCCCATAAACTGTCTCTGGAATCCGTGCTATTGATGAGCTTTTTTCTTAGTCTCTTTCCTGAGAGCCCTGGGCCACTCTTTTTGGCAGTGGACTCTTTCTATCCCAGACCTTGTTCCTTCACCAGGATCTTGTTTGTTCCTTTGTTCTGACTCACAGATGCTTTCAGCATGCAATTCAGTCTCTGGCTGGTCTTGGTCTGAGATTTCAGTGCACTTGTACTTGTCTCAGTGTGAAAATCTTCACCCCTTTCTTCTCTTCATGCCTGTCTCTGTATTAGATCTCATGCTAGGGCTGCAGGTCTAGGTG
This sequence comes from Lissotriton helveticus, assembly GCF_964261635.1. Classification (NCBI taxonomy): domain Eukaryota; kingdom Metazoa; phylum Chordata; class Amphibia; order Caudata; family Salamandridae; genus Lissotriton; species Lissotriton helveticus. Next base: position 404,303,202 of record NC_136073.1, read on the forward strand.
GTCTCTCGACTGGTGATGCGACCACTAAAGTTCTTCTTCAGGGTCATAGACAAAATGTGCTTCTTCTGGATTGGTCCCTTTCTTGGTGTGTGAGGCATGTATCGAGTTTGGAATTCTAGCACATTTAATAGCTGAGTTTGCAGTCAGTATGACTTAGAAGGGGCCTTTCCATCTGAATTCAAGACAAGTCTTCCGAATGTGCTTCCTGATCCTGACCCAATCACCAGGATTGAGGGTGTGACACTGTTCTTGGTGGGGGTCTTGAATGGCAGCTGACACCTGATGAGAGACAGAAAAAACCATGTCAGCCATTGTCTTGCAGTAGTCCTATATCATATCATCTGTGATATTCACATTGCAGGCACAGCAGGCAGTCTCATAGCATTTCCCATTAAAATTCCAATAGGAGATAATCCTGTCTTACTATCTGGTATACTTTGAACGTTCATCAGCACCAAGGGTAAAGCGTCTAGCTAGTTTAATAAAGTCATAGCACAAACCTTCACCAATCCAGATTTGATTGTTCCATTCATTTGTTTGACTATACTGATGCTTCTGGTCTGTAACTGCAATGCAGATTGTGTTCAATCTGGAAAGCAGCACATAGCATGTTCCTCACTTCATTGTTGAAGTGTGTTCCTCTATCAGACTCAGGAAGGACCGGCATCCCGAATCTCGGAATGAGTTCACGTAAGAACAGTTTAGCTGCAGTCAAACTGTTGTTTCTCCTTGTTGGGTAGGCTTCAACCCATCTTGAGAAAACACAGATAATAACCAGACTATATCTAAAAGATCACAGGCATCTTGATAAAAACGATCTGCAGTCTGTTGAAGGGGTCACTTGATCTCCCTAAATGTGAGCTTCTAATGTGTGTTTTTCTCCGTGCATTCAACAGTAGACATGTAACACACCTTCTTCAATTTTCATCAGCAATCATTTAAAAGCAAGGATTGTACCAACTTTGTCAAAAGATTCTCACCGTGCCAACTCTCCCAAAGTGTGTGTAACCATGCTAATAACTTGTCATTGGAAACCACAAGCTGTCAGGCAACACTGGCCTTCCATCTGCATACATCCGGATGTCATATACGTTCTTTAAAAACACTGTTCTGATCCACCCATCCTCTTTTCAATTCCTCCCAAGAGTGAGTTATTTCCATTACCATTGCAAAACAGCGGTCTTCCTGAGATTTGCATTTGAAACCTCCATTAAATGTGCACGCTAGCAGTTCACAATACCTGACTACTGAGCCAGCGTATCTGTTGCCCATGGCAGCATACTCACTGCCTTTTGATGTCCTGGATATTTTACTATAGCAATTTGACTTGTCATTTGGATTGTTTCAAACAGGTTTTTAACATGATGTCCATTCCGAATAGGTGTACCTGTGGAGGTGTGAAAACCACCTTGCAAGCATAATTGCCAAAAGCCATCACCACACCAAATCCATACTGGCTGTCAGTAAAGATGGTGACCCTCATTTGAGTAGTTAAACTGCAAGCTTGTGTAAGGGCAATTAACTCTGCAACTTATGAAGAGAAAACCCAAGAGGCTTCTATCACATCATTTATGGAGCACATGGCGTATGCTGCTCTTATTGTGTCTTTATTTCCTCTCAGGCATGAACCATCCACAAATAGGACATGGTCAGGCTCATTTAGTGGTTCATACTTAACATCGGGTCTTTGTTTAGAGCATAGCTCAGTGACACTTAAGCAATCATGATTGAACTCTTTGCAATTTTCACTTTGTTCAGTTACAGGCAGTAAAGTTGATATGTTTAACACATTGCAGCACTTTATCAAAACATTTTAAGATGCCAATAGGCTTTGCTCATAATGTGTCAACCTATTGTGAGTGAAGGACGTAGTCTTAGTTTTGGTCAACAATAGTTCCACTGAATTTGGGATCATGACAATTAAATGGTGTCCCAATACTATGCTCTTGCTCTTTTCCAGAATAGCACTCACCATGGCAACAGCCTTGAGGCAGCCGGGGAGACCAGCTGCTACAGGACCAAGTGTAGTAGAGAAGTAGGCCACAGGTCTTTCGGCTCAGCTATGAGTCTGTATCAAAACTGAGAGGGCACACATTCTTTTGTATAATAAGGCATTCCTAAAGCTAGGGTGTGACACAATTTTTCTTTCAGATCTAGAAGCGCTTTTGTATATTTGTTGTCCTATGGAATCAGATCATCTTGGTATGTCAGCCTCAGTAGAGGCCTTGCCTTCAAGGAAAAGTTTGGTATTCACTGTCTACTGTAGCCAACCATTCCCAAATACATCCTGATTTCCTTTTATGTTCGTGGTGGATTCATCTGTAAAATGGCTTCCACTCTTTCTGGTGACACCTTCCTAATTCCTTTCATGATAATGTTTCCCAATGTTTCCTAATTCCTTTCATGATAATGTTTCCCAGATATTCTACTTCTTTTTGGCAGTACCTCAGGAGATACCTCCATACCTTTACATACAGCAATAGTGACATCTCCACTTACCAATTTCTTAAAATCCTTAAAACATTTAATGATGACAAATTTGTTTTTCAAAAATTCACATAAACTCAAATGGTTTGATTCTTTTCTGGGGGGGGCACAGCAAATGTAGTTCACCAGTCACATGATAGCTATTAACTTAATGCAAATCCTCATCGAATCCAAAAACAGCACTCAAATTGATAATCTCCAATTAGACCACAACACTGAGAACCCACTAGCCAATAGCAGCATGAAGACACACCAGCCATCCAATCCCTGCGAGAAACACTATGACATACAATTTCCCTCCTTGCAGCAGTCACCCTCCTTTACAATTTTCGTCACAATCAAATATAACTTTCAGAACAACTTATTTAAACAACTTCTTGTTTGCTCTTACTAAGGAAATTAAGTATCACAACCACTCAAGTGTTTACTACACTGGCAAGTAAATTCTCGACCATCGAAAAATCATACAGATCAATGCAGTGTCCCCATTTGTGCAGTGAGGTTCCACTAACATCAACAAAGATTAATCATACACAATAGCTTGTCCCTATTGTTACCGATGGAAGTGATGGTATCTCACACTCCACATCTAAATCTCAGGAAAAAAGCTTAAAACATTTGTGATTATCCTGGGATCTTTTGACTTCAAGGAGCCTGAAATTGAATGTCTTCTTCTTCAACAACTCAATGCCTCTATCACCCACTCATACACCCGGAAAGAAGAAAACACTATGTTTTCACCCAATTAAAACACACACCTTCAAAACCGCAAACACCAATACCACAACCACCTTTAAATTCTGCTTTGCCATGCCGTCGAGATCCGGTCACTGGAAACTAGAATCTGGGATTATGTTACTATAGATATTATCCTCTGCTACCAAAAACTGGTGGCGCCTAAAGGATTGGCCAAAGTTGTCTCTTAAATTAAACACCCCAACTAAAAGATGGAGCTTGACAAGTCAGATGGCCCTTTGCCAGCGTGTAGTGAATGGAGCTGGAAGAAAAACACAGGTCATGCATATATCATCCAATGCCAAGTCCTATTTTTTAATCAACACTTCTTTTTATTTGCATTTCAAAAGTCACAATTGCACAGTACACTTGCTACCATAGTCAAGGCAGTGGGAGGTGACTTAGTAAGCCCCAGTAAGAGAGGCTTATCCGAGCATACATGGTGGTAACAAGGTAATTGGGGGCACATCAGTCTTTTAGTAACACTCAAAACTCACTGGAGTAGATACATGGTCACATATACAGGAGAAACTTAGGCAATAAAAAACAATAAAGAGTAAACATTCCACATTACAAATGGTCTAGAACTGTGTCCACACATGTCCTTGTCTCGTGTTGGAGTGTGCAAGCAGTATCCGGGGAGAAACAGGAATGAGCAAGAAAATTAAAGGTTAATCGTGACCCGGGGGGGGGGGGCAGGCAGAAGAGAGGGGAGAGGACCATCTGAAGCAGCTCCGGCAGGGGGTCACACAGTACCCCACCCAGATCCCCCTCTGCGCCCAACATGTCCCATCCATAACTCCGGGTCCTGTATGCTTTTATCCCCCGCAGCCACAGGCTCCCTGCCATGGCCGGCTCAATACTCCTCAGTTAACCCCCTCTTCATTATCTCCCACTGGTACATCAAATAACATCAACTTCCAGATCCTTAATATTCAGACAATGATGAGAGGTTGAAGAAGTTTTAAAACCTTTATTTATCCTTTAGGAGTTAGTAGGTTTGTTCATCATTATTCAGATTAGACCAGTTTGCAGAAATAGTGAGTAAAAGGTTGATTAGTGACAGCATAAATCGATAAAGTGTTTCTTAAAGGAAATTGACACTAAATGAGCTAAAGAACCTAACCTACCCTAGGAAAGGACCCACGAAGAGCCCCTCCCAGAAAAAAAAAAAGATTTTCAATGCATAGACAAAGACTAGAGCTCCACCTAAAGAGTCATTCTGCAAACTCAGTCAAGTTTCCTACAGCTGCATTAGCAACCGTTAGAATATCAGGGACAGAGAAATGGTCGTTGCAGTAAGAGCGGATCATTGCAGTAGGAGTGATAAAAGAAAGACAGAATAAGGAAAATTTTAAAGTCAAAGTTAGCAGTAGATTTTAGTAACAAGTCTCAGAAGGTAAAAGTGTGAGAATGATGATGTCTGAGTGATGTCTGTGTGAGCAACGTCTGCTCTAACTAGGAACGTGCAATATAATATATAAAAACATACAATCATGTAACGAAAATTATTACGTGTCTAAGCATCTTGTACAATGGAAACCGCTCACCCGATGTTGTCGTCAAAATCACGTTTGTCTCCTGATTCCCAAAGTAAACATTCATGCTAGTACATCATAAAACAGTGTTGCAAATACAAGACACAGAGGAAAGGTCTTATTAGAACCTTCTTAACTGAGCTATTAGCGATGTTTAATGTCCCATTGTGAATAGAAAAGGCTAGTCAGATGTAAGGAAACAAATCTATTAACAGTGTTGTGATTAATATACATAAAAGATATCTAAATTATTATTCAGTCTAACAGTCTATTCATTATGAATTTACAGCACGGTTCATTGTTACACTAAATGATCTAATATGGTGTGATGAAGCAAAATAACATAATCTTGATGTCAGCACATTCTTTAGCAAGATGCTGGTACTAGGCAAAGTGTTCTAAATAAAGTGTACTGAATAAATGTCTATTTAACAATAAGCAGGAGTCGAAAGATAAGGTTTAGGGCCTAGTTACAGGGGCACATTTAAGAATGACAGCCTACTACTTTTTTTTCATATAACTTTTTTTTAAACATTTGAAGCAATCACATTTTCCCTACATGTGATTTTTTTCAAAATCCTTTAAGCAGAGTTAAAATGTATTCTGAAGAGATTCCTACACATTGTAAAGCAAGCAATTGTTTTCTATGTGTAATTTTTCTATGTGAATACATTTTTGCAACGGTTTAAATGCACTATAAGGTGCACCTCTAATATAATCTGCAAGTCAAAATGTGTTTTTAAAAATTAATTCCTTACACTGTTTCCTCCTTTTATGATGTTTTTGTTGTCTTTCTCTTTCTCCATATTTTGCTGTCTTTCTGATCCCTGTAATGTCTCTCTTTTGTGCTTGGTAAACAAATAAGTGTTGGTCCCCATGTATAAGTGCTGGGGCTATGCACCGGCAGCCAATGACTCAAATTAGGCACTGTTTAAGACGTGTAACAGCATCAGTATGGACAAAACAACACTGCTGCATAGTACTCAGATACATCCGTTATGTGAGATGATATCAGATATTTCAACCCCATGGGATAGGTCCATCAGATTAAGCCATCCAGTCTCCCCAGACCTCAATGTTTTGATCTGGGCAGCCAGGCCTGCTCATATCACCAATATAGTTCAATGCCCCATCTAGCAATAAGGAACTCCATTGTGACAAGGAGTTTTGTGTATCAGCTCCCTCCCCACTCATCCATCAGCCCCAGAAAAATCAGTTTTGGTTTGGGTACCAATGTTCTTCCCACCATATGTGTTCCCGCCATCTGCATATGTTCCACCAATATTGTTCTATAACAGGGCATTCCCATATCATATGGAACAAAGTACCTAGGGGTTGTTTGCATCTTATGCAACATGGGCCTATCCCTCTCTTCATCTTCTCACATCAAGTTCCCACCATTCCCTCAGTGTCACCATTGGTTCCAGCATGCTATTTACCAATGTGCATTATAGAGTGGTTACATCTTTCCATCTCATATGTGACTCGGAGATGTGTGTCTCTCATGGTTCTGTTGTGGGAGGGGTTGTGTGGCATTTGAACAGGCCTCTAGTGCGTGACACAATTGCAGATAGCAATAAAATTGTGTCCTGTGTCTTTCCAGATATCTCCTGTGGAGACAGTATTGGTCCCTGGAGATCTACTCAACTAATATTGAGAATAGTTAATGAATGGGCACCTATTCCAATTTGGAAAGATCTATCTTGCAAATAACTGCTGAGCAACTCTCAAGCATGGCCTTTAATACCGAGTTGTCTCAGTCGACCAAGAAGCATCAGTTGGTTCACAGTATTAAAGGGTTCTGAAAAGTCTAATAAACTCATATCAGCTGGAGGTTTGCATCCACACATCTAAGGAAGTCCTCTAGAGCTGAAGGCACCACCACGTCTGCGCTGCCTCTTGTGTGCCACCAGAAATGATCAGTTCCCTTTCTTCATTCTCCCACTAACTTTAATGGGCTGTTGCTTCCCCTTCTATGCTTTTTTATCGGCTGAAAAAGTCTTGGAACCACTTCGCAATGCCCTTACAAGATGCCAAAAATGTAAGGGTCTCTCCACTTCAGTGCATGTTTGTCACCCAAAAAGATTTTTCACAATCCCACTCCAACCATTGTTGGTCTAGTTCCCTGTAGTATGCCTCTTGTCCCTGTGTCTCTCCTTTGCAAATCATTAACAGCAAGTCCGGACTGGTCATCGGGCGTTTCCACAAGAGGCTGGAAGGGTTGGGGGGGGGCAGTGTTGCTTCTGGGAGCTATTTTTGTAGCAGTGCAGCAAATTTGAAAGCACCCCCTGCAGAGTTACTTGTGTATCCAGTAGTTTTCAGGCAACAATAAAAGTGTCAAGTAAACTCTGGTGATTAATGGACCTGCAGGAGAGATATTGCAGTTTTATCTAGTGGCAGTTTTGACTCATCTAAGGTTGTGCAGAGTGTAAATATGCCTGCTGCATTGACATGTACCATACAGATCACAGAAAAGTATTTTACGTGCATAGCTCAGTGGATTACTAGTTTTGTCACAGAGACCCTTTTGCTACTGTGCAGTTCCTAATTTACAATTGCAATCTAGCACAGTCCACTATGATTTGCCATCAAAGAGCTGCATGCAAACTATATGGTGCAAGTTAGAAAGTTATATATATTTTTCCAAGCCTTTCATTATCCTAATGTTTCTAAAAGCAGGTTGTTTGGGTGGAAATAAATTCTTATTAGCAAAGCCAATCCTAACCAGTGTGTTACATTGTGAATCCTGGGTTTGTACTTTTCCACACCAAGCACTTAAAAAAAAATACCTACCAGTATGGATGACATTTGAAACGCACATTTTGTATTTCCCTTTGTCTAAGTAACATTTGCTATACACTGATTTACACATTTATGATTAATTATTTCTGCCTTTGTGTGTGAAGTAGAGTGCTCTGACACTCTACACTGGTATGAGAGGTGCTATAAAACAAATGAAATACATGTGAGAGAGGGGTTATGAGAAATGAGAGACCCTGTTGGAGGTGATAGTGAGAGAATCATTGAAGAGCCCCAACAAAGCTTGTTGTATACTGGTGCATTGTATGTTCATTATTTACTATGTTTTAAAAGCTAATACAATTGGAGCGCGCGCGGACCTCCGGACAAGATGGCCGCCTAGTTTGAGAGCTTTTCATGTAATTATTTCACCGCAGGAGCGCTCGTTTTGAGCATCAGAAGTCAGGCTGAACCTTACAATATGCTGGACAAGTTCTTTTGAGCCTTTTTGAGGCCAAATTTAGGCCTCTCTCTTTTTCCTCTCAGGGGCGGCCATTTTATTTAATTTCACCATATGTCTGAGGAAAATAACGTTTATTCTGGATTTTGTATTATGCTTTTCCAGGAGGTTTACTGACTTATCCCACAGAATGCATGTCTTTCTCCTGACACTGTGTATGCTTTTGACTTCCCTGCTATATTTTCGGTTTCTTATTTTTGGTTTGTCATACTATGGTAATATTTCCACGGAAAATTGCTGTGGTGCTCTTCTTTATTCCAATGCTTGACAGTGGGGTGCTGTTTTTCTAGCAGTACAATATTTAGGAATGTTTCTCTGAACAGTGAATGGGCAGACTAGAAAAATTCAAGACTTCTCTTCACGCAGCAATTCCCAGAAACTATTGATATTCTTAAAGTCTACCAGCTGTCCATCAAGATGTACTTCATCTACAATTAAAATGTTAACCTCATCCTTATTTTCTACTTAAATTTGTCTGGCTATGACCTTGTCTACTCACAAGAGAGTCAACCCTCTCCTGGGAAATCTTCTTCCCCAATTTCTCTTGACTTGATGCTTGAGGAAATCAGTGCGTTATGTCCATGTGTTAAAATAAACCAATATGCAAATTCAGAGCTTGGATGACAATGGTCTCAAATGGAAAACAGAGTCCCGGATCTTGAACAACATGACAGTGAAGGAATACAAAGAATGGATCTAATTTCCTTTTTTACTTCTTTTTTAACTCAGCTGGTGGGCTTACCTTTATCCACACACTTAAATATCCAATGAGCTCATCGTCTATGACCATGCTCTCTTTCGTCATCCGCATCACACAAACCCATAGGAGTCATTATCTGTTTTGGGGAATTTACTGACTTACTGAAAGTTCTTAGTGCAGCAAAGTCTAAAAAGCAGCTTTTCAGAGGATGTCTCAAGAGCTACAGCTGCCAGTCGGAAAGAGTTCCTGGATCTTCGACCTCAATTACATTCTTTGGGTGCCCGCTTTGGGTTATTCCAACATTGTCTCTTTCAGAATAAAACCTCTTCCTTCACTGCTCCTGCAGATCTACATGACTTTCTTAGTCTTCATTCTCCCAACTCCATGTAGACTTCTGCTTCCTCGTTGAGAAGACTGTGTATTTTATGGTTACTCAAGCATAATATTATCTTAGCTCTTGGTGGTATTTTTCAATTGCAGTTTTATGCTAATTTTTATATGGTGTATTATTTTTTGCAGTTACTAACTAACCTTCATCTTTTTTCAGGTTCCTTGGTGTTTTATCCAGTCCTTTACCTTGTTTGTGTTCTGTCCGTCTGTTGATGCATTCTCTCTTGCTGTGCAATTTTTACCCTGTGCTTTCATCGACTCTTCCCCCGTGTTCATCCTCATCAGGTATGTTTTTACAGTCCTCATTGCTTGACATGTACTGTCTCTCCTTTTTAATCTTCCCCTTTTTTTCTCTCCTTTTCTTCGCTTTGACCTCTCTTTTCTCTTGTTTCTTTCTGTCTTCTTTTTCGATTTCCTGTTCTTTGTTATATTTCCTATCTTAAAAGATCTACTATGTGTATATACATATATTTGTTGTTCCATTCAGAGTTATCTCTTGGAACGTTAAAGGAGTAATTAATCCTATAAAGAGGCAGAGAATTTTATCTAATTTGGCTTAATATTCTCCTGACCTCATTCTTCTCCAAGAACTTGAGGCATTAAAACTTAAACATGGTTGCGTGGGTTCTGTTTTTGTTTCTCCTTCCTTAAATAAGAAAAATTGCGTTATTCTTCTTTGTCATAAGAATTTAAAAATGGTAACTGTTTCTCAAGAATCTGCCACCAAAGGCAGATGGCTTTTTGTTAAATTAATTGTTAATGATACTCCCTTGACTATTTGTAATATTTATGGCCCCCACTCAAGTTGATAATTCCTTTTAACCTGATGTTTCCAAAAAGTGTGTGCAATAAGCTGATAACTTTTTTATTTTTGGTGGTGACTGTGATCAAGTAATAGACCGCTTTACTGATCATCAATCTCCAATTAAATCTATTCCCCTCAAACATTCACAAACTATTTTTTTCCTTTATATCTCAATGTCTTTTGGTCAACTCATGGAAAATTTGCAATCCTTCTAGCAGAGATTTCCTCTATTCTCGCCACCTCGTGGCTTCCTCTCTAGACTGGATCATATTTTTTTTCTAAATTGCTTTCCCAAAATCTCATTGGTTCCTCTATTGAACGAAATTGTGATTTCTGATCATGCCCCTGTCATTACTGATTTTGATTTGCTCCCGATGCATTCCAAATCTAATAGATGGACTTTGAATAAATCTCTTTTACTCACCCTACTTTCAATTCTGCTTTTTTTTGCTTTTTAAGAGGATTTTTTTTGTATTCCTGCAGACCCTACTATCTCTTCACAATTACTTTAGGTTACTTTTAAAGCTTCTGCCTGAGGTCAAATTATTTGTTATGTATCTCAGAAAAAAAGAAATATATTATTAAATAGCATCAATCCCTTTTATTGGATATTAAATGTTTAGAACATCCATATTACTCTTCATCTACTGTACCTAATTTGCAAGACCTTATTCATGTAAAACTATAGTTTGATAGGATCTCCACAGATAAGGTCTCATCGATTTTGTTTGCAGTAGTGCCCATTACGATGGTGGCCATAATAGAATGGTAAAGATTTTAGCTAACTATTTGACAATTCATGAGCAAGGTCACATGTTAGATTCAATACAAAATCACATAGGACTTCCTGTCTTCAAATATACTGGGATCCTTGTGGAATTTGTTAAATATTATCATTCTCTCTACACACCTGAATCTCCACCCTTCTCTTCTCAGATAGAGGCTTATTTACAGAATTTAAAAAATTCCCTTAACAAACATAGAGACTTCTCCTCCTTAGAAGTTGACATTTCCGTATCAGAGATTCCTCTAGCACTTTAATCTCTTCTGAAGAACAAATTCCCTAGCCCAGATGGCTTCAAAGTCAATTTCTTTCTTCAATTCTCTAATCTTCTTCTTCCCAGGCTATTACAACTTTTCAATTTTTCTCTGACTCTGTTTCCACTGGTGGCTCCTTACTGGAGACCACTATTTGTCTTATCCATAAGTTAGGTAAGGACCCGGCTTTTTGTAAAATCTACAGGCCTATTTCTTTTGTGAACATTGATTATAAAATCTTCCCCAAATTACTAGCTTTACGCCTTTAATCCTTCCCACCTTCGATGATTGGTAAGGAACAATCAGGATTTATTAAAGGTAGATTTACTTCTGATAATTCTAGATTATTTTTCAATGTTTTAAATAAGGCTTTTTCTCTTTCCTATCCCCTGGCAGCCATTTCCATTGATGCTGAGAAAGTATTTGATTGTTTAGACTGGTCCTTCTTGCTTAAATCTCTAGTCTGGCATGGGTTAGATCCCCATTTTATTTAATTCATGTCTTTACTATATCAATCCCCCATGGCGTCAATTTTAGTGAATGGGAAGATTTCTAGTTATTTTCTGTTAGGTTATGTTTTCTTTTAGAGGTAGTTTTCTTCAAGTATATTGAGCGGAGGCTCTTATTATCATTTGCAGATTGTCCCCAGACGAAGGCCTGGCAGGCCGAAATGCATTGGGACCAGTGAAAAGCATTTTGGGATATGTCGTTTTTAAACTACCAATACAAATGAACTTATATTGAGAACGCATGATACTGAAGAAGGAAATAAATCCTTTTTCATTGAAACATTTGCTTTGATTTGATTTACATTTGGAGAATTAGCGGATTAACCTCATTTAGAGTACATTACACCAGTGCCCTGGGGACATACCCCACATCAGTGCGGATGCAGCCAATCTTCACTCTACTTCTCTGCCATATGCACTACTATGCTCATCATTGTTCACTTTTTTCTGTTATATTGTATCACTATTTTATTTTTAGGTAATGTTTTACACTGCTGGAAACTTGGTCTTCCTTCACACATTCCCCCCCTCCTTCCCTCCCTTCTTTTCTCCATTATATTTCAAAATTGGTAAACAGCTTCCATTCTTTATGATATTTTGTTGACTTCATTCCTACAGTATATGCAAGTTCCTCGATATTGTTTCTGTTATGTTTATATTCTCAATAAAGCTGCTTTACCATAAAAAAAAAGCGAATATAATTGAATATATTGTGAAAAATGTGTTGTAGAATGTGCCATTTTTGCCCATAGTTTTTTGGAAGAAATCCCCAAATCAAACCTTCCTTGTAGTGGTCAGGCTTACTTGCTGCACTCACAATGCACCATATGGGGGCTGGTCTGAAAATCTGCCAGGGCTGCTTTGGGTTCCCAGTATGGCCCAGATTGAAAGCGCTGGTGATTGAGTGGGTAGCAACTAGTCTTCGAACCAAACCAGCTGCTATGTATCCCCACTTCTTTTTATCATATATATTTTATGGGGCCCTAACTGACCCATAGAGATTTTGCATTTGAAAACGTCATATGCATTCTCCCTGGGGCCCTAGTATCTTTACCTCTGAGGTAGACACCCCATCCCTAGTGCTAATGTAAAATATAAACGCATTTACAAAAAATGTTGATTCCAGTCTCCATACCCTAGAAACACATTGAATGGTGATAAAATGTAATTCCAAGCACCCTGAGTAACCCATTAGAATGAAGAAAGTTCAAGGGCCAATGTTGAAATCTAGGGCCATATGTATCATCATACCGTTTAGCGATTTCTAAATAGCGATTATTAAAGAATCGCAAAACGGTATGTATGTAGGAAATCGCTTATTTTTAGCGATTCCTTCACATTCCTAAATTGCGATTAGCAAATTGCTAATCGCAATTTTCCCATTCATTTCTATGGGCAGGAGGCCTCATAGGAGTGAAGGGGATATTTGCGATTAGCAATTTGCTAATCGCAAATTGCGATTATTTTCAAGGGTGCAGGGGTGTCACAAGAACACCCTGCTGCACCACTGAAAGCGACATGTGTGGGCATATGGCGCACATACATGCCCTAAGGGCATGTATGAGCGTCGTATGGCACCTTTGGAATTTAAATAAATTGCTTTATTAACAGAATTCGCAACTTACCACCAACTAAAAGTTGGTGGTAATCTGCGAATCCTTATCGGCATTTTGGCATAAATATTTCTTTGATTCATTGCATTTGAGGAATCGCAAATTTTGCCATTCCTTAAGTGCAATCGCAAAATAAGGAATAGCAAAATGTGCGATTCCTTATTTTGCTGCGAAAATGTTTCATACATACCATTTAGCTAATTAGCATTCGCAAAGGCCGAAAATCTGCGAATTTAAGCCTTTGCGAATGCTAATTAGCTTGATACATATGGCCCTAAGTCTTTTTTCATCAGCGACCTTTGGGCCTTCTGATTCCCATCTTGGAAAGGTCTTGGAATTGCTCTTTGGGCCTTGTCAGATGCCTCCGTGTCTCATTTGATATTGTTGGGGGGATTCGTTCGGTCCCTCCTTATTTGCATGCAATATCAGGTATCTCCTTTCATGTTGGACTGATCTTACTTGCTGCTCACCTCTCTGATTACCAATACAATATCTTTGATGAGGGCTTTGTATGAGGTCTCATCATATGCTATACCATCATTGTGCCAATGCATTGCATCAATATATTGATGTCCTGGTGGTGAAACATCAGTTTGGGGCAGCGAGCCACTCAACAATGTGCCCCTACATCCTCCAATTCCACACATTTCACTGCATTCCTGGGGGTAAATGCGTGCACTCAAGAAGTGAGTTACAAAAGGAACCTTGATTCGTCTTTCTTCCTAGGTCAACTGGTTCTTGAAGATTGATGATTGTAATCTATTTCTATTTCGAGCCCAATTGACCAAGGTGAATATTTGCACCCATGGCCATCTTGCAATTTGCCATGCAATACAGACAGATTGGGTAAGAAATAAATACAATAAACTTTGAACTACAAAGGACAAAATGCAATGGAGCCACACAAATACTGTTGTGATGAATAGGTGTGGGCGATATTTTAATTACGCCTACATAATTGGCATGATTTTGGTAACTTCTCAAAACAAAATGTATGCAAAGTTATAGAGATTACACCATTACACTAAATCGCATAATGAGACTCCTGTGCAGGGAGAAATTGAAACAGGTATGTACAGTTCAAATAATATTTTGAGCGCAAGTGGCAGTGTTTAAAAGTGGCAGTTCCTTTAGGGATGGGAGTCAATATACATTTCAGGTAGGTTTTTTAAATGAGCAAACCGTTTATGTAATGTTGAGCATGAAGTTCAAATCCAAACATGAGCAGCAGCTGGTAGTGCACTGTTGGTGCTGAACTGAACCCTGCCTAATACCGATTCTAGCTTCCGAAGACTGGTCTTGTAAGTCGATGTTATCCCTATATATGCTGAATATTTTCCATAGGTGTCCATATTTTAACCTGAAAAGTATTTCTTTCGAAAAACGTACTTGCCTATGACCAAGTTTAAAAAAATAAATATAATCAAGTACTATTTTTATAAATTGGTCTTGGATTTATTTATTGAGCGTGTGTCTCATTTATTGCCACTGTGTTTAAAACAAATGCTCAACACTGCCCTCTGATAAGCCTAACTGCTCGCCCACACTATCAAAAAAGAGAGCATTACTATTATCTACTTTAGCCTCTGTAAAGCCTCTGGGGATTCACTGGACTCTCAGTACACTATACCTCTTTATGGGTATAGTATATAGAGAGCCAGCTTCCTACACACACTTAGGTAAGTAGACGTTGGGATAGGGGCCAAGTGGCCCTGCTCAATATCAATGTGTGGCATGATAAGGGCAGGTCTATGCCAATGCATGGCACAGTGTGCCTGGGCACCTAAAATTTAGAGCTGCATTTCAGGTGCCACAAAACCCCTTTTAGAAAAAGGTTGTTGCATATATTGAGGAACACATAGAGCAGTTTTGGCAGCATAATCATTTTCATAAGGGATATTCGACCTGTGTTGGAAACTGGCTCTCTGTACAGTGGACTAAAAAGAAGTTCACTGTGTCGAGAGTACAGGAAATCTCCAATGGGTATGCAGAGGTATAAGTAAATAACACTTTTTTTTGTGGTAGTGTGGGCGAGCAGTTAGGCTTATCAAAGAAAAGTGCAAAGCATTGGTTGTACACCCAGAGGCAATAAATGCAACACATAATCCAGAATAAATCCAAGACCAATTTGTTGAAATATTCTTGATTTTTATATAATTTGTAAGACTAAGAACATGCGGCCACATGCATCAAACGATTTTGGAGTCGCAAACGGTGCGAATCGGAAAATTCGGCCGTTTGCGATTCCAAAATCTCTTTTTGGTATGCATGAAACAATTTTTTAAAAAACGTAATTTTTTGCATTTCCTAAAAATGCGATTGCATTTAAGGAATCGCATTTGTGCGATTCCTTAAATGCAATGCATGAATTTTTTTTAAAATGCGAATTTGGAAATAGGAGGTGCAAATTAACACGAGGTTGACCCTCGTGTTAATTTGCGACTTCTTTAAAAAATGCTCAAAAAAGCATTTTTGAAAGTGTCATGTTACACACACACATGTCCTTTGGACATGTGTGTGTGAAACTTGCACTTAAAAAAACATTTCAAGGGTGCAGGGGGGGGTCCTTTGACCCCCCTCAGCACCCTTGAAATGCATCAACAACTTGTCACTCGCAAAATAAAATTCGCAAAAAGCTAATGCCTTTCCTTTGATTCCTATGGGCCTCTAGGCCCATAGGAATCAATGTAATGCCATTCCTTAATTGCGATTCACAATTAAGGAATCGCAAATACAGAAAATTAAGAAATCGTAAAAACACTTCAGATTTCCCGATGCATAGGATTTTGCAATTCCTAAATTGCGATTCCTTAATTTTCGCAATTTAGGAATTGCAAAATCTTACAATGATGCATGTGGCCGATGGTTCTTAGGTAAGTACTTTTGGATATATGATTTTGGAAATGTCAATAACTATATCACTTCTATGCGCAATTGTGCACTATAGGAAACAAAAGGGAAAAAGCAGAAAAATGCATTGAAATTCAAGCAATGATTTCAAGAAGTACACAACCTCGATTAAGATCAATGACTGGATCAGGTCCAAAGTTCCCACAAGAGAAGTTCGGGAGCATCCCAGATCGGCCGAGAGAAGAGTGCTGAGGTCTTGTAAGTTGGTGCGCAAAGACAAAGAGGGCCACTTGGAAATGCACTGCACCGAGGAACTTGCAGGTAAGCCCGGTGGGTCTCCTTAGAGGAATGGGGTTGCAAGGACCTAGGGACCATGGGAGCAGAGCTGGTTGGTCAGTGCTGGGACCAGTGGGACTGGGTGCAGAGTGGACATGTCAGTGGGCATCATGAGGTCCTCGCAGTCAGGAGCAGGCAACTTGGAGGGGCAATCTCGGGACAGCTGGGCCACTCAGGAAATGGGTCTTGAAAGCTTGCTTCTGGTTCTTTGGGAGTCTGAAGGAAACTCTTCTTCTTGGTGTTTGCCACTGGGGTTCCAGCACCCAGCTTCCGGTAGGTCCTGGTTCCGCCAAACTTGGTGGAGTAACATATTTCACCTTCCGGAGCTGTACTTCCTTCGCTTGCTTTGGTGCTGCATTGAGGTACTCGGGTAGTAGCAAGTTGACAAACCGAACTTCATAGGATCGGGTGTCTGCAATGTGCCCCACTCCAAGGGAGCATCTTGGTGGTTTCTTGAAGGCTGGAGGTGCTTCAAGGTTCTTGGAGTCCTCCTCAGCTTTCAGGGCGACACATCAACAGTGATTAATGAGTCCTGGGAGCTGCCAGACGGGTTCGTCACCTTTTTTCTTTTGCAGCAGGGCTTCAGTTCTCGTGCACCAGGTCTTCTTTGTCCTGGTCATCTCTTGTCCTTCGAATCTGATGCTCAGGTCTTCGGGGGCCACCTCAATAATGAATTTAGGGGTGTTACAAAGGGGAGACAGGTAGTTTAAAATGGGCTACCTACCTTTAGGGTGTCTACACCCACTAGTGACCACATCCTGTGGGAGAGGCACTACCCTAGCCTGGATAGGATGTTTTCCCACCATCACAATATTGTGGAATTTCAGGAGAGGGGTTCACATCGCCTGCCCTTCCCTAGGGGTGGTATAGTCTAAGTGAGGACCTTCCTCCTAGTCTAAAACATTTTCCCGTCTTTTCGCCCACCAAAAGTGGAGCAGGAAATGGGGCTTGGCTTCCCCGATTATTTGGAGGTTCCTGGGTTGGAATTCAAAGGCGGCATCATGGGGGGCAAGTCACCAGTGCCTGGTGGGCTCACTCGACAAAAAAGAAGCTTGGTGAAGGAATCATCCCCGAACAATGCGGTGAGTAGTCGTTCCACAAATCTCTCCATCCTGCCAGTGTTGGCAGTTTCTGAGATCCTCATTATGCGCAGATTGTTTTTTGGGGATCTTGCCTTCAGGTCTTGGCAGAATTTATTTTGAGTACTTTCTCCATGTTTAAGAGTTGTTCACTCCTATATGAAACCGTATCCTCCACTGCAATATCCTCTGTTCTCTTTGGGTGAGACGGCCATCATGGTCTTCCAATTTTTACGTAATGGAATCCATCCTGGAGCGCATAGTATCCATTTTAGAATCTATGAGGTAAGGCTTTGCTGCACAGCGAGTAGGAGGGATTTCATATCAGTATCATCGGTTGCCTCCTCCATTGGGAAGTCCTCAGAGCTATTCTGATCAGCGTTGCCACCTAGAGTGCGAGTGGATCTACGGCTGTCAAATTGTAGTTTAGTTTGTTTAGCGTCCGTTTCCCCATGGTGGCAGCAAGTGGCTCATGGGGGGTTGCTTGCGCCGTAGCAAATCACAACACAATGGAAGAATCCTAAGTGTTAATGTCGTGTGTGCCCTCTAATGAGATGCTAGCAGTGCCCAGTATAGTCTCCAGTGCACGACCATTGCAGAAAGTAGTGTCAATGGCCCGCAGCCCCACCTCACTTCTCAGCAATAGGAGGAGCACGTGCAGGCCCAGGCACAACCCAAGTAAACTGGAAAATTGGGCTTGCATGGCCCACTCCAATGGAAGTCTCAGGTAGAAATCAGGTACCAGCGCAAAGGTGAGGCACAGTACCCTAACAAAGTTCTGTAGGGCAATAACAGTGGAGTAAAAAAAAAGAAGCTTTTGCACAGATTTGATCCCTTAGATGTGCTTCACTTCAGGCAATCTCAGTTGGGAGATATGTGGTGGTTACTAGGCTTATTAATATTATCATTTGTTTTATCCATTTTGTTGTTTTTGTCATCAATGTGACTCTGATTATAGGGGCAGGCATCACAACAAACCACACGTCCGCAATTTAGGGCCCACAAGCACCATTGAGTGAGAAGCTGCTTCCTGTACCCCACTGCACCACACTGCAGATGTCGACCGAGCTCTCCAGTGGATGGCCTAAAGGCCTGTTCAATCCGATGGGGCACGTGCCTCAGGGGGGCAAAAGTCAAGGCACTTGCACTCTCTGCTCAGTCGCAGGCCGTCGGTACGGCATCGTTCTCTGATGCACCTTCCAGCACCCATGGTGTTCTCCCAGCCGTTTCATGCAGGCCACCCCTCACCTCACTTTGGAGAAGGCTCCATCCCACAATCGGCAATCCAGATTGGTACCTGATGGGGGAAAAAGCAGGCAGCAGTCACATGCCCCATCCCAAGCAGAGCCTCGGGGCAATGACCACACAGCTGGCAGCAACCTCCTGCTGCCCTCACCACAGCAGACTGCAATAGTGCCAAGATCGGCAACATTCGCCCGTTATCATACGACAACATACATAAATAAATAAACCACACAACACCTATTTTAGTGGAGAAATTTGCTGCAGGTTTATTTGCATAACCAATATGCCAACATGGTGGGTTATCTTACGAGCGATCCCCAGGGCAGGCCCGCCCCTATGCAGCCTGCCGCCTGATGAGCCAAGTTGCACCGAGGCAGTCGCCACGCGGTGATTACCAATCAGTGGACCGCCAGTCCACTCCCTTGCTGCTCTCGCCCCTCAAAGGTGGGCGGAGCTTTCCAGGCAGCCCCCGGTTGCTCAGGCCCACAACCGCCCGTGGGACTAACGGGGCGCCGTAGTTCTTCCAGGGGACACGCTAATACATCCCTGGGTATCCTTGGCTTAGCACCCTTGTTGTGCTGCTGCAGTATAGTACCCTTCTGTACCTTGCAGACTCTGGATCGCCCTGTAACACCTCCTGCAACACAAATTAATAAGTTAGTTTTTTCCCTAGCCCCTTATGCCCGTCCACTGGGTAAGCGGTGGGGCGGGAGACAGCGTGACGGGCAGCGGTCAAGAGGCTGACCCATGGGCGGGGGACAGGTTTTGTACCCCTGCCCCCCGCCCATGCCCGGAAGTGACGCAGCCGGCAGACCCTTGTAGGCTATCGCCAAGGGCGCCTGGGCCGCTGACCTCTGTGCCTTCTTGTGGCACTAAGGCGGCCACCCTGTTGGAGGGTCCCCTATGGGGCCCCCCGGGCAGCCTTGGCAGTAACATTGGAAGGTCTTCCCCTCAGCACCGTCCTCACACTTTGACCCACCAGGGCAGCAGTTGGAAAGGTCTCATCCCTCTTCATCTCTTATTAACCCCAGCCAGCAGGGTCACTCTGTTCTGCCACTCAGCGCAGATGGTGCTCAGGAGCAGCAGCAATCATTACAGGTCACAGGCGCCATAGCAGGCACAGTGCCCCGTAATCCGCTGACAGGGCCATTGGCTCAGAATCTGCCGCTTGCCCTTATTTTCGCTCACAAATGTTAGCAAATGACTCTCCACATTATATAGGTGTCTTCAATCGTCTAAATCAGCCGTGATGCCAACACTTGAGGCAGGATAATGACAGATTTAAGTCCCGAATGGCAGGAGCCTCACTTAAGTGAAGCCATCTTGTTCGCTGGCTCTCTTGCGCCCCCCCCTTCACTTTTGACAAACTTTAACACTATCAGCGTCCACTACCTTCAGCAGTTTGTGAACAATGCACAACCACCGCATCAAAATGTGTGGTTTTGGTGCCTTTTAGGGACTATTTACAGTTAACGAGATTTATGGACCATTCTTTCTACTATTTACCATAAAAAACAAATGTATGTGTATATATCTTAATATTTCATATAATACAGCGACCCCCCTACTACCTAAGATAGTATATTGTTGGAACGATAGTAAATGGTTGTTGCCCATGTGCTATTTTGTGTGAGTTTGCCTTTGTGTTACGCTTTAATCATTGAGGGTGTTTTTGCTGCATCAGGTATTATAACCAGAAAAGACAATCCCTCTTGAAAAAACATCCTGTCCCCTCTCTAATCTGCAGCCAAAGGGCAGTGCACACTCACCAACTTGGTAACGACGCTAAAACATCCCGTGATCCTAGGAAAATCACTTAATCTCCGTGCCTAACGAAAATTAATGTGTCCTTCTGCAGCGAAACTGGTGCTCATGTAAAGCGCTCTGATACCCGATTTCTTGGGTCTAGTTCGCGCTATATAAAACTAAAAAAAATGCAAAAAAATTTTTAAAAAAATTTGACAAACTATAAGTTGGAATCTCTATAACAAAACTCACCTTGCAGTAGCTTTATTCCAGACTGGAATCCAGGATATCTACCAAAATGTATGCAGGAGAAGTCTGTGTCTCCTTTAACTTGTTAAGACACAGAACTGCACCAAACACTTGATGCACATTGATTGACTTTAATGGATTGACAGTGAAATATGGGCTAGCAAACAACTAAGGCTGGAAAGTTATAAGTTGATGCAGAATCGTGTGAACCTGTCTCCCGAGTTAATAGGAGGTATATCTGAATAGAATATCTATTTTTGTAGATATAAAGCAGATATAGCTGTTCCTAAAATAGTGCTCTCGGCAGAGTTTGCAGTGCAAAAGTATTTCTGATTCAATTTTCAGCACCTTTGAGCATCATTTGGTCTGTTTCTTTTTAAAGGGAATGGAGACAATTGTTGAAAGCATTTAGCCTACATTCCTACTCTTGGTTGGTTCGTACCTGCCCATCTCCGCCTCACCCCACCATTCCAGTTTACCAGCTGCTCACTTGGATACACTCAGTGGGCTGCAGATAGGTAGGGAACAAGACAGAAAAGACAAATGCATAATGAGGATTCCACCAGAATAACAACTACAAAATAGTGTGGCGCCAAAATATTGAGGGCCAGATTTATGTGGGAGTTGTATCACGTGTGCACCACCCATTGTTGTGCTTGTGCGACGCAACCCCAAAATGCGATTTATCAAGCCATGCAAGGCCACTTTGCGTAGCCCTGGGTGGCTTGATGATGATGAAGAAATGTGTAGAGGGCGCAAATGCCCAGAGGCGTCTTGGCGCTGTAAGTGAAAAAGGATTTATGAGCCGATTTATTTCTGAATAATCACGTTTTTAAGGATTTCCTAAAAGCTAGTAAGGAAGTAGCAGATTTCAATTGCAAAGGAAGACTATTCCAAATCATGGCAGTACAGATGACAAAATCCCTGCTTCCCCATGAGGAGTGTTTAAAGGAGGGAACGACCAGATTAGATGCAGAGCTAGAAAGTAATGTTGTGCTGGGCAAGTACCATTCGAAGCTATTCTTCAAATACTCAGGGCCCTGTCCATGGAGTGCTTTAAAAGCAAAACAGAGGGCCTTAAAAATGATTTCCTGTTTATGGGGAGCCAATGAAACCTGCTTATGGCCTGAGAAGGAGATTCAAATCTGGGATCATTCAAGATCATCCACGCTGAAGAATTGTGCAAAATCTGAAGCTTGTTTAGGGATCTCATTTGCAGGTTTTGATAAAGGACATTGCAGTAGTCTAACCTAGATAGAACTAGTGCACTGACAACTGTTTTTAATATGTGTGGAGGAATGAATTTGACAATTTTCTTTACAATTCGGAGAGAGTGTAAAATGAAGCAGAAATGACCAAACTAACTTGGTCTTTAAAAGTCAGTTTCTCGTCAACTATAACACCTACGTTGTTTACCTTCTTAACAGGCCTAGGGAGAGTCCCAAATCCTAAGGCCACTAGGAAGGGGACCAGAAAGAGACATGGGTGCCGAATAACATGACCTCGGTCTTAGAAGAGTTAAATTTAAGGCAGTTATTGTTCATCCAGTTACTGACTGCACTCATGCAGTGTTGAAACGACTCGCTAGTATTCTAGTTGCTATTGGAAAGCGCGACCACAATCTGGGTGTCGTCAGCATAGGGTTCCACCTGGTAAATCAAGAGTAACGCAACACAGCATAAATCACTGTATTGCATTACTCTGCCCCAGAGAGGCATTCCATGAGTGTTCCTTGGGTGTTCCCATGCAACACCTATGGATTTTGATGCATTCCCAGATGTACCATTACTGCTAGACCTGGGAATGCACCAAAATACTAAGCCTTCCCAGGGGAGGCGAACAAGGAGAAATATCTGTATTTCTCCTCGTTACTTCCTCTTTTTATGTGTGCTGCATTCTGCCACACACATAGATAGAGGAAAATGCCTCCGGGGATTGTTAATGTACAGGAAGGTGCCCGTCCTGCTCAAAAACAATACTGCATGCAAAGCAGGCACCCTTGCACCATGGTGAAAGGGTGCCTGCGTTGACGTTAGGCAGAACATTGTGCACCAGTGCTGAGAAAAGGCTGGAATGCACCTTTTTGTGATAAATATGGCACATTCTTCCCCCTTCCCTGTAACACATCAAAGCACAGATAAATATAGCCCAGAGGCCTAAATATCAAGGACCAAAATCTTGTCACATTACATATATATAGGCGAGCATAGGTTTACTATACGTAACTTGATATATATGTAGCGCATCACTTGGAAACAACTCTTCTAATAGGCACAATACGTTTTCAGTTCGATTTTAACTTGCTGCTTAAATGTAACCCCTTGCATCCTGGTTTGGGTTAAATGCCTTTTGTTAAAAACAAATAAACATGAAAAATGCTGTGGCGCAAACCACATATGCAAATGCACCGAGTGCACTATGCTACCTCTTACCATTGTCGAGGGAGGGGAGGGACTTTATTCACTACAGACTTTGCCTCATGTGAGAGCAGTTAAAAATAGAAGCTCTATACTTACCTACATGCACTTACCTTCACATATTTTGATCCTCAATGTTTAGACCTTGCATGTTTGCTCACATACAACTCATGATGAGGAAGCATCGCAGTTAGTAAGGTGGTGGTATCAAGGTGGTGCAGGCACAGTCACGCCGAATAAATTACACCATGGATAATTCACACTAGGTAAAACCCTTGGATATTGAGTGTCAGTGACAGGAGGCAAGGTTACTGAGTAGCTAATGTTGTATTAAAACAAGGGGCTGTGATGGGTCCAGCCGCACAGTGACAATCCAATATTTCTTCAACAGAAGACAACTGTAACATATGGGTGAGCGCAGTAGTGTGATGTCAATGCTACATGATGATCAAGTGCACAAAGGTAATTGCTACAATATAGACCTTTGCTGACTGCTAAAATGTAAAGGCCTCAGAATCAGTTATAGGCCAGAGCCCCAGACAAGGGCCTATAATGAGGGCCTATAACAACTGGTGTAGCCCAAGACAGAAGCGCTATAATGCTATTAGAACATTCCACCCACTGATGGTAGAATTTTCTACATTAACAAAGGAGATACAGAAATGCAAACAGTAGCATGTAGGAGCAGATATCTGTAGCAGCCATAATTGGCCCCCAGCCATTCTACTGTCTTTGGTGGAGGTCTCAACATTCCTATGTTCTAACATATAGCCTTATAGCTCCCTGCTATACCAGTTTTGAATGGCCCCTTAACCCACGCTATAGGCCTGAGCCACCTGCGAAGGGCCTATAGCCAGGGTGAGGACCTTCAACAACAGGTACATCCCAAGGAAGACATTCCAGTCACTGAAGAGAGAAACGGAAAGGCAAACCTTGGAATTTTGGAACAGAAGGTCTCTAACAGCCATTATTGTCCCTGAGATTAGAACTTTCAACATTCCAGAGGTCTAATCTTCATGAAAGCTCACAAATAAATGAGCATTGAGAGAAAACTGTTCTCAAATCCTCTAGTCCTACATTTTGATCCTGCTCTGTTGATCTAAACCTTCATGCACAAGTATTGCCAGTTACGGAACATCCTGATGTATATTATGTGGCATTCGTGCATAGCACAGCCTTTTTGCTTAAATAAGTCCCTGGTTGTATGCAGTATGTGAAAAACGTTCTCACCAAAGAAGTACATCCCTTAGAATTTTACATGCAAGTTTTACTGCGCTTTACCTGTTCTAAAATTACACTGCTCGTGACTGCGTAATACCCCTGTAGCTGCTAAAGGAATTTGCAAGTGTATGCATAATATTACAGCTTAAATAGCAGAAAATATGGCTACAAAACAAATATGTCAGTAACACTGTGTTTAATTTGTATAAATATAATTCACGTGTGATTTGAAGCATTAATAACGTTATCCGCGTGTCGGGAAAATACTGTCAAAAAGGAAGTTATTAAAAATACCACTTTCTTCTCGGATTCTAGCTTAAAGCAGTTTAGATCAATCTTCTCACAAGTATTGAAAAATGTAATGATTAGGTAACGTAGGACAGAATGCACGATATGTGATCTCATATCATCAAAGAGGAAATAAATCTTCTGCAAAGCACGTCTTTTTCGTATTCAGATGTGCAGATGATATTGTTTTGTCGACCTAGCAGCTGGAGGCACTGTGGCTAACATGACAATCGTAGCTGAGATGATTGGGGTCATGCGTGAGGTCACTGGGATCAGAGCCAATGTCACGTCCAGACTCTGGAGCTACAAATTTGTGGCGTATTGGAAAATGAGTCCGGGAACAACTGGGGTCAGCGGCCGCTGCGTGTTTCAAATAGCCCTGGGACCTCAGAGCTCGGATAACTTCTTAACCTTTGGCAGATTTATTGAATAGGGCCTGAATAAACGCCGTATCCCAGGGGGCAGGCCTACAGCCCTCGCAGTACTTATTTATCATGTAAAATATGAAATTCACACATTTCTACAACTTTTGTGAGGTGTACAGGCTACTGTCTATTTGGGAAGCTGCCCCTTCAGAGTCAAAGTTTTAATTTCTAAATACTTTTTTTTGTGCACACAAATTTACTAGCGCTTGTAAAAATGAAAAAAATGTGTGCATTCGCAAAATGAGTGATTCTGAAAAGCGAAATCACCCTTACAATCCATGTAGAGGCTTCAACAGCAACGAATAACTGCTGAACTTGCACCCAAGGGCCTACTCCTGTAGGCTCAGACAGCCTTCCAGCATGTGGTAAAATGGTAGTCACTCTGGCGCTTGAGCATTGATGTACAAAAGTGGGAATCTTCTGCCTAAATTAGGAGGGTTTGCAAGTATACTCGAAATGTGCTCAAATGTACTCATGATAGACCTGCTAAACATATATGTGAGAGCTTAAGATCTGATGTCACTTCTTGTGATGCCACTTCCTGTGATGTCACGTGCTGTGTGATGTCACGCGCCTCACGTGCCGCGATGTCACATGTCGTGATGCCACTTGCATACTGATTAATTAGGTTAGTCCCCCACTTCCATTTTTAGGACGTGTGCCCTGCGTGGGCATGAGTAGCGTCTCCAGAGATGCTTTGCTTGTCACAAAGGATGCCCCCGCCCCCATTTTTCAATGAGATTCGCCTGTTCTAGGTATGCCATTACTTGGTGTGTAACTTTCCCATCACCATTTTCTGAGACTACTAGCCCCAGTTGGTTGAGTACCCTCCATTTCCGACTGATGTCTCCTTAAATCCCTCGGGACGCTTCACGTTACATCAGCTCTCTATTCCCTCCATCAGCATTTCAGTTTTTACAGGTGGCACGGGGGTACTCATTCTTCAGCCTACCACGCTTAATCCCTGCAGTTGCCATGAAGCTCCAAATGGCTCGGTGCTAGCAGCCGTTAATCAATCACTCACACTGACATGGTGGAACACTTACAACCATTTTACATACTCTTTGACACCCATAGTCAGAAAATCCACGTCTCTCCCCAACACATATATCCCTTCTGCTCCGATTATAGCCCAGCAGAAATGGGAGCCCTGGCAGCAACATCACACCTCCCACTCCTTCTGTGCTCAGCCTAACAGATCAAACACTCCCACAATGCAAAGGTAGCCTCTGTCTTACATGGGCAGTATTTGTCTAGTCAGCCCATTTTCGTTCTGTAAACATAAAGCAGTTGTCAGAAAGACCAATATAGCTAAGGATGTACAAGACTGAATGTGTATTATAAAGCTAGCTTGGTCACCTTCTTGCATGGCCGTAGTCATAACACACACATATGAGGGGATCTTACCCCTGACCTCAGAATGAGGGAGACTGAAAAGTTTGATCTTTCGGGTGACCGAGGGCCGCACTGATGCCAGCAGGGTGGTGGTGGCCTGTGGTTTGAAGTGGGTGTAGCAGAAGTGAAGCATGTACATCCAGTGGCTGAACTGAGTTGCATAATGTGGAAACAGAAAACCTGGGATGAATCCCGGCTTCCTAGGCAATTGCTTTATTTCAATTTCTCTCTTTTTTTCTTTATTATCACATCTAAAAGGACCTTGAAATACACGACTTCATGAAGCGTGCCGTCCAAAACCTTCTCCTGTGTTTGGATTTAATACTAATGGCACTGTTGTCAGGATAAGAGTGGGGAGCATGAACGGTTCTAAATTTATATTTGGAAACTATCACTTTTTAAATTCTGAATGCACTGCTAAAATCTGATTTACTAAGGTGAAACGGTTCTACAGGTTACTGAAATAAACTTCATGAATTTTAAACAGGTTATCATATTTTAACAAGTTCTCTGTCTTTAAAAACAAAGGTGTTCCTAAAGTTAAGGGGTGCAGTACATCCTAATTACTTCCTTTCTTTAACTACAATTAACCTTTAAATAAATGCTTGCTGTTTATTTAACGCCTTAACCGCAGCGGTTTTTCCGCCGCGGTGCGGGCATTCTAAAGGGTGGGCGGGACCGCGTCGGCCGCAGCACCAGGGAGGTAGTGCGCGCGATGTCCAACGGCCGACGGCAGCAGGGAAGGGGTTAACATTTATTCAAATGTTATTGCTGAGTTGAGAAAACAGCAGCCCAGTGCTGCTGTTGCCCAGGGGGCCACAGGTGAAGGTCAAGAGGGCCGCATGTGGCCCCCAGGCTGTACTTTGAGTATCACTGTTCTATGGGAAGTGGCAGCACCCACAGTCACTTTCCAGATACACATACGCCGATTATAACCTTTGGATGTGCAGCAGTGATATCAGAGCTGCCAACCTTGTCCTCCATTAATTGGAAATATTGCAGCTAGAATTTCATTTGCACTCAATGCCGCACCTGCACTGTGAGTGTGCCTGTGGAGTGCAGCTTTTCCACAATGGTCATTCTGGGCCCTCTAGTGTGGACATTTTCTTGACATATACCCAAATGCCAGTGGGAGACAAACCAGAAACTACAATCTGATCACCTAAAATCAATTACAACCTAGTAGCACTTTCTGGCTCATAGCTGAACTCCCTTTCTCCAGCCTATGAATGCTCTGCCCATCCATCTCCACATTGCCACTTTGGCACTAATTATTCAACTTCAGTGGCATTATGAAAATAAAAACACATTAAAGTCAGGTCCCTTCTTACCTGACCCTGATACACAAATCATGGACAAACACTACTTCCCAAAGAAAGGGTTTCAATAACACTTACCTCTTCTTCGTGTTGGCAAGAAATCACCCAGGAACTGCCATAAGACATGCTTCTCTGATTTCTTCAAAGACAGGGGTCCAGTAGTGCTATAAGTTAGCTGTAACGTCAACAGCAATAAACAAACATCACCCTTCATTTACAAAACCTTTATTATAGTGGGAAGAGAATGGTCAAGGTTAACTATTGTAACCTTACTGCATTCAACTACACATTCCCTGTAATTAATTATTGGTCAAAAACGCTAAGTAAATGTCCATGTAACGACATGTCAGTGCAGTCAACAATATATGTAGTCCTCTTCTGTAAATTTTACAAAGTACAATGGGAGAAGTGGATCCTGCCAATTTTAAAGTTATCTGGTCTTAGACAATGCCGTCCCGCATTTTTATTTTTACAACTTTTAGACAACGATGATTTTACTAGGTCGATAACGTGCTTCCTAAAGAACGTAATCAGATGCAGAAAAACAGTAAACATCGCTTACAACGAAACTTTTACAATGCACTACCATTACAACGTGGTCATTACAACGCAAACCATTACAACGCATTGCGCTGGGGGGTGCTCTAGGATAGGGAATAGGTTAATTTACTATCCAATAACCTTCCCTAGTGTCCACGGGGACTGGAGTTGGAATAGTAAATTAAACTATTCACTATCCAGCACCCAAAAGCGCTATGCGTTGTAATGGTATGCGATGTAAAAACCGCGTTGTAAAGGTAGGCATTGTAATAGCCTGCGTTGTAACATCATACATCCCAGAAAAACATATTATGACATTTTAATCATGATTGTTCTTAGCTGTAGGCAAAGATTGGTACCTTTTATGGATAACTGAATAATAACAATGTCATTATATGAGCTTTATGGTCTTTTAAAATATTAATGATAAATATTAATGTTTCATATTGTATTTGCTTTTATGATTCTTTGTAAGAAATCGAATAAAGCTTATTGAATTGAATTGAACTACACATTCTCAAAAATGAAAAAATAAACTAAATTTGAGTTCCTTTAGCTAAATCGACAAATGGCAATGGAGAGCCCACTATCTTCACAATCACCAAAGCAGGACACTCACAAGAAAAAATTGGCCCTTCCATAAGAGAACCTTCAATGACAATACCACAAGTCCTCTCTTCTAACTCGCATACCATGATCATCTGGGCCGATCTGGCCCTCCATGGACATTTCCACTTAATGATCCTGAGAGAGAGGCATGCACAGTCCATTGCCTCCTCCCAGGAATTATTTTGTGGGTGCCAGGAATTGGGGAAACCACAAGCAACCATGCAGACATCAAATATTCAGAGGATGTCAATAGACTCAAGTGACAAATACAAGGTTGGCAGGGTAACGCAGAAGAATGTAGATAAAAAAAATGTGTTACTGGTAGGTCAGGAATATGTTGCAAGGTGTTTGCTGTATCCACTTATTCTCACAGGAGCCACTTCAGCAGCAGGAAGTGATGTGATTTTGTAATTGATATAGAAACTAGCAGCACCCAATGAATCAATATGTAAGCTGTCCAATGAAACAACGATTTGAAAGGTGCCAGACTACAAAAGAACAGAAAAGAAGCATGTCCAAAGCTAGCAGGCCGACCACAGCTTTCCTCTGAGGACCTCAATGGCTATTTAGTCCATCCTCAGAATGCCCTTTAATGCTGTGACTCTTCCCGTCCCCCTCAGTATGGACCCCTTTTTTGATCTTTGGGACAATTTGTGCTTAAGCCTTCATAACACTCTATCCACAAACAAAATCCAAGCAAATTTCTGTCCCCCCCCCCCCAAATACTGGGGATTCTAAAGGTTTCCATAACAAAAAGTTGTAATTTCTTGAAGGGGAGGAACAATGAGAAAAAGTGCTTTGCGAGAAAGTGTGTTGTATTAAAAACATAACATCGACTACATTTTTGTAGTGCTGAGAACGGTATATTCTCAGCTTTCAGGAACAGGTACAGTTATAAAAACCTTTATCCCTCCAGTTTTTGTAACTTCTAAGTGGTAGTCAATATTTCCTATTTTTTCTCTTTTTACCTCCTTGTAGTTTATGGAAGAAAGAAGTGTGAAACCCATGAGTGATCCTGGAAAGCTGTACAATTTTGAAAGGTACACAAAGCTAGAAATTCAGCAACGGTTCAATAGTGTCCATTGGTATGGTTTTCCTAAAGAAAATAATATTTGAAATTAAAAACTAAAGTAGAAATAAATGAAAATATTCTAATCTGAATTTTTTGTCCCAATGGCCTATTTACAAAAGTGATATATTTTTACATTCATCTAACTCTTCCAATCACAGGGATTTATGGTATGTGTTGGTTCTCCAAATGCGCAATACCCAGAGCTAGCAAGAGAGCTGTAGTTTATAATGATTTTTTCATTGTGTATTGATTGACCAGACATCAGCTCGTATGTTAATATCTTATGAATGGAAAAAGGATATGAAGTAAAGTCATGCATTTTTTAATATGCTCAAACATCTGAGTTTAGAATAATTGTTATTTGTACTATTCTGCGTTCGTGGTTACCTATAATGTCATGTGCTTCTGAGGACATTTTGCAAAATGTATTCTTTCTTGATCAATGACTTATATCTGCAATGGAAAAAAAAGATAAATTCAATAGGTAATAACAAATGTTATACTGTTCTGTCATCGACGCTTCTCTAGATGATAAACGCTACCCACTTATATAGGTGGGCCTATCACCTTTGGCAGAAAAATGCTTCAAAATGCAATGAGGAGACATCAAGATTTTTCCTTGGAAATTCAATCTTCCTCAAGATGTGGGTAGTGATAATATCTGTGCACCACTATACAGGAACACAGTGAAATCTATCAAACTGACACATTTCTGTAAGCTAGACAAATGGTGGGAGGCATTGCTTGCATGTTTGCCAATACTTTTTCTTACCCTGAATAGCCTGTAAACATAAGAGTGTGGACAAAATCTCGGGATTTCCTCAAATTTTTTTGAGGGAAAGTTCCAGAGTCCATGGGGAGTGACGAAAGGCCAACCATCCTCCATTCCCACACTTCTTCAGAGAAAAAGAGTACCCTACTTGTGTGGGTGAGCCTATTTCCTGTGGCAGGTGAGGGGCCAAAATGTCATGTGGGATCATTAAGACTGTCCTTTGAATTTTAATCTTTCAAGAGATGTTACCGGTGCATGACTTACAATGCCCGGTTGCTCTCAAATAATTTGAATTGACTTGCTGCTAACTGGTCTTTACTGCTGCTATTTTAGAATTGACTTTTCATATATTGCCGAATTTTAAAACTTCTCGCATTTTAATTCGAAATCATGTTATTGTGCATTGGGTGCTCTGTTTAGTGTTGTTTGTTCCCTACCTGCCTGTGCCCCGTTCCACCGCGGGTTTTCCCGTTTGAGTGGAGGGCACGGCGGCAGACAGCTAGTCTCCCCACTCCCATTGGCTGGTGCCGGTCAGGTGGTGTGCCAGACTCGGGCCGGCCATATTTAATTGGGATGACTTTCTCCGCGCATAGCGGACACACGCAGCGGGCGTGCGCCAAAGTTATGCCCATCTGCGCCCGTCTGCGCCCGTCTGCGCCCGTCCGCGCTAAGGACGCGCAAGGGGCTCGTTGGGCTGGACCTCGTTTTACCCTTCATAAAAATCGTGAGTTATATTCCCACTCTGCACTTCTTGCACTTAGACCTGGGCTTAAACCTTGTCATTTCCCTTCTACCCCTGAAAACCTGGTTAATCTCAACTGTTGTAAAGGGGTTTCTAGATTCTTACGCCCTCGCCATTTTTGTTGTAATAAATTTAGGAGATATGGAAGGCAGTTTCCCGTTCCTAACGATTTAAGTGAGGCTGGCCTGCTCCTTAATGCTAGGTCGTTGGCTCGTAATAATGTTGCCTTCAACGACTTTGTCTCTCAAAAAAGGCCCCCTTGGGTCTTTATTACCGAAACCTGGGGTTCTGAAACATCCGGCCCTGACATGGTAGAGGCAGTCCCCGAGGGCTATTCTTTCGCCACAATGGATAGATTCAGGATGAAAGGGAGGTGGCCTGGGTATTCTTTTTAGAGACACTTTTACCTGTAGTACTAAGCCTCTTTCTTTACCTTCTGATAAGTTTGAGGCTTTGTATTTCTCTATCAATTTCCTTCCCTCGGCCTCTTTCTCTGGTATTCTCTGTTATAGACCTCCTGGCCCCAGAACGACCTTTGCCCATTATATCCTTAAATTGATAGAGCCCTACGTTGATAAGCCCCACTTCAGCATTCTCGGCGATTTTAGTTTTCATTTAGAAGCCATAGAATCGAATGATACGGCAGTACTGGTAGATGGTCTAGCGGCTTGTGGTTTGGGTCAACTGGTCATTGGCCCCACACATTTGGCTGGCCATACGCTGGATGGTATCTTTTCAAATGATTCAAGACTTTTGACGGGAATTCCCATTCCTCTCTCATGGTCCGACCATTTGGGAGTCCCTTTCCATCTTAATGTTAATTCCTCTTTTTCCAATAATCCCAAGAGCAGTGCTTGGGAAATTAGAAGGAACTATAAGGCAATCAATGATGTCACGATGTCCCCATTTCTGAATGCCCTTAGTTGCCCTCTCCAGGGTGATCCCAATAGGGCTGCCCTTGACCTTTCAAATGCCCTAGTCTGTGCTATAGATTCTCTGGCGCCAGCAAAACGTAACCACTCAGCTCGCAAGAGCCCTTCGCAACCATGGTTCTCTGACCACTTAAGATCTTTGCGTCAGCAATGTAGGAAACAAGAGAGGTCTTGGACTGCTCATCCGGATCTACTGGAGAAAGCCCGGCATAAATCTCTGCTTAGAGACTATAAGAAGGCGATTATAGAGGCAAAAAGGGTTTATTTCACCAACTTTACATCTTCTCTTAAATCCCCCAGAGATCTTTTTAACATCCTTGACTCTCTGTCAACACCTAGATCAGTTGATCCTACTACTGAAACCCAGGAACTGTGTAACAACATAGAAAGTTTCTTCCACTCTAAGATTGCCGATATTTATAGGGCTCTTGAAATCAATAACCAAGAACTTGATGCTAATGGGGTAGGCTCCCCCTCTTCAACTCCTTGTACTGTTGAGAAGGCTGATGTCCCGCCAAAACCGCAGCTCTTAGGTTTTCCCCTTCTATCTTTAG
Source organism: Lissotriton helveticus (assembly GCF_964261635.1). NCBI lineage: Eukaryota > Metazoa > Chordata > Amphibia > Caudata > Salamandridae > Lissotriton > Lissotriton helveticus. Next base: position 404,336,067 of record NC_136073.1, read on the forward strand.
AAGACCTCAATCTTCTTCTCGATGCTACCAAGGCTTGGGGGCATCTCGACCCTTGCCCTTTAAAAACTCTGAAGTCCTGCAGAGGCTCTGTTCTCCCTCCTTTATTAGAGGTTATGAACCTGGCAATTCGTGAAGGGATTTTTCCATCCCCCTGGAAGACTGCCGTTGTCAGACCTTTGCTAAAAAGGCCCTCCCTGGACCCAGGAATACTAAAAAACTATCGTCCCATCTCTTTACTTCCGGATCCAGCTAAGATCCTGGAGTCCCATATAAACTGTCATCTATCTGTTTTCATTGAGAGTTCCAACCTATTAGACATCTCTCAGCATGGGTTTCGATCATCTCATAGCACCGAGTCGGCACTCACGGTTGTGATTAATACCATCCGAGCTGAGGTTGACAGGGGACACCCATCGCTGCTAGTGTTATTAGATCTCACAACAGCTTTTGACACCTTGTCCCCGTCAATACTGACCTCGAGGCTCAGGGATATCGGAGTTGGGGGCTTGGCCCTCAGTTTACTCTCTTCCTTTCTCCATCATAGGGAGCAGAGAGTTAAAATGGGAACTTCCTCTCCGATTCTCAGGAAGTGCATTGTGGGGTCCCTCAGGGCTCTTCATTGAGCCCTTTATTATTTAACATCTACGTTACCCCACTTGCCAAGGTTATAAGATCCTTTGGGCTGGATGTGTCATCGTACGCCGATGACACCCAGATCCTGGTATCTATCACCCAGCCGGCCAGTGAGATTGCCCCTAAGTTTAGAGCCTGTATGGAAGCAGTGGCAAACTGTATGGTTCGTAATTTTCTAAAACTAAACGGTGACAAGACCGAAATTATGGTCTTTGGTGGGAGCCAGGATCTTTGGTCTAAGGAATGGTGGCCTCTGTCCCTGAGAGATTGTCCTTGCCCTACTTCTGTTGCTAGGAACCTAGGTGTCCAAATTGACCCGGCCTTATCTTTTGACTCTCAGGTAAACAGGACGGTGTCAACCTGTTGCGGCATCATCAGAATTCTTAAGAAGATAGCCCCCTACTTATCCTTGGCAGCTCGGAAACAAGCTACAGCTGCCTTGGTTTTATCGAGGCTTGATCACTGCAATGCCCTCTACGGTGGCATTAGCAAAGCCTCCATTTATCGTCTCCAAATGGTACAGAATGCTGCGGCCAGAATGGTTTTAACTCTCCCCAGGCGATCTTCTGCCACTATGGCAAGAAAGGACCTTCACTGGCTCCCTATCCCCTCTAGGATTACCTTTAAACTCCTGTGCTTAGCCCATGGTGCTTTTTACGGCGCAGGTTCAGAAGGTATCAGAGCCCTTCTGTGTGTGTATTCCCCCAGTAGAACCCTCCGGTCTTCCTCCAAGAATTTGCTTGTGGTCCCCAAGTTCACAAAGGCAAAGTGGGGAGGCAGAGCTTTTTCTGTTTTAGCTCCTAAACTTTGGAACTCTCTCCCTTTGGAGCTCACTAGCCAATCCTCTTTAGCGGTCTTCAAAAAACACCCGAAGACCTGGCTTTTCTCCCTGGCATAATAGGGACTGCGCCTTGTGTGGCTCCCTTGTTCATCTATCTGGTAATGTGGACCTTTTGTTTGTTTGTCTGGCGCCTTGATGCCCCTTGGGGCTAAGTTTTGCGCGGTATAAAAATGCTGTTCATTCATTCATTCATGTGTTTATCTGAGCCCTGGGTTGGTTGGCACTCAGGGAAACCTAGCAACCCCAAACATTTCTGAAAACTAGACACCCAAGGGAGCTTAAAGTGATGTGGTGTGTGGATCCCATTACTTTTTCATACCCAGAATTCCCTGTAACTTCAAATCTTTGCTAAAATCACAGAGGTTTCTCGTATTTCTGTGTGGGAAAGTTCTGGAATCTGTGGAGATGGACAAAAGTCCTACCAGCTAGAGGTACTGAACTTCTCATGATAAAAACTATATCTTACTTGCGTGATTGGGACAATCACCCGTGATAGGAAAGGCCTCAGAATGTAGTATGGAAACAAAGATTTTTCCATTGAATTTCATCTTTCTGGCGATATGGGAAGCTGCAGTATGTGGGCCTCAGGTCGAGTGTCGCTCAGGGAAACCTGCCAACTCTAGAAATTATTGAATAGTAGATGTATGGGGGCAGACAAAGTATGGCCTGGCATGCATGGATGCCACTACTTCTCTTACTCATAATGCCCTACAAGCATCAAACTTTGGCTAAAATCATAGGCTTTCTCATATTTGTGTGAGGGACAGTTTGGGAATCTGTAGGAATCAATAAAAGTCCTATCATCCAGCATGCTAACTCTTCTCACTGAAAATAACAGCACCCCACTTGTGTGGGTAGGACTGTCATTCAAGAAAGGAACTGGTCAAAACGTGGACTTGGACAGCGTGAAGTCAATGTTGTAAATATAGGGTCAATGTGGTCTTCATATGGTTACAGTTTTGGTCCATTCCTTTGACGGGCATTTAATTCGCACATACATAGGGGGCATGTTTTTCAGGGAGAAGAATACGGGTGCCAAGACTTTGGTCAATGGTGGAACATTCCTGAGATATCTGTCCCATAAATATGAGAAAAGAGTGTTTTTAAACACTCTTAGATGTTCACAGAACATTCTTAGCAAAAACAAATATACTGGGATATACACAAGCCACACCACGCTGTATTCCACTCGTAGTATAGGATTCAGAAACCCCCAGGATTTGTAGTGTTCCCTGGGTCCCAGTTGATCAAAGGCTTAAATATTGCAACGATTCTCTGTGGAAAAAGATAGGAAATAGTGTTTTAAGCATATTTTTGACATTTGCCCGGACTTCTGAACAAGCTGGGATCACCACCACCCTGGATTTCTTGGGCTCTCTAGGTTTCCCAAATGCCCTGTATTGGAAGGCTTCCCTGGGAAATGGCCAGCCCTAGGCAGAAATGTTACAGCCAAACCTTGTGGAAAGAGAGAGGAAAACGGGTGTTTTAACATTTTTTTCACATTTGCATAATATTTGCGTAAGAAACCATACTGTGATCCAGGCAAGACACACTACTCTGGATTCCCCTTGATCTCTAGGTTCCAGAAATTCCCAGGGTTCGGGTTCTCTAGATGCAGGCTAACCCCTAGCCTGAATACTGCAGCCATTCTTCATGGCAAGTGAGAATAAACTGAGATTTCTCTGGGTGATGTTTTGAGATATGGGCTGCCATAGAGGGTATAACCCCCAATTCTGCTTCTTATGGGCAGAAATACTGTCTATTGTTCCGTGGAAGGGGCCGATTGCCAAGGTGGTTCAGTGCTTGACCCCGTTCCTTTTAACATTTTTTCCGCTTGGTAGCCTCGGTATGCAGATCTGGTGTTTCACCATCTACCTCTGCCATCTAAGGGGAGGCATGAGAATGCTCACAAGACCATCAGGAAAACAAATGGCAAACAGAATGGAGTGTGAGGTTTGCTAAACCTGGCAATGGATTGCAACTTCACTCCCGGGCACCAACCAGTCTTTTTACCCATTTAGGGGGGAAGAGTGTAGGGTTCACCCACTATCTTCCTGTCACAGGGGGCAGAAAATACACCAGACATGATGCATCAGCATCCATAAAAGGAATAGTGTGGCGTTGTTGGGACGGAAAAGACATGCGCATGGTAATGGGCGTGCATCCCAGCCCTGAGTGCTCAACTATACAGATTTTTATTGTCATAGGCAAACACGGATCATACATGTGAGCCATGACTTTGGTCAGTCTAATGGATTGCCGTCTTGTTGTGTGGGGAGTGGTGCCCAAAGAGCTACCCTCATAGTGGTGAGCGGCTGCTACCTTCAGCAAGAGTTAAGCAGCATGAGCACTGTGTTGACAACATACCATATAGTGATCAGTAGGTGTATACAGGCCCTTTTTAACTTATGTCACTGGATTGAGGCCTACAGGCCCTCTCATTTTTAGGTCTCGCAGACCTGCATCACAGAGCGCATGCGCTGCTTGGCCTGCAAGCCTTATTGTAATCGAGCAGCTTTTAAAAGGGTGCTTTAAGCCATGCCCCTTCTTCCAATTGGCTTGCATCATAGTTCAGGCTAAACGCTGGCTCTCTATTGTGAAGTAGGCTTTTTAGTCCATCCTTGTTATCGCCCTGTCTCCTTTTGGCCCCGCCCACCCGGACTGGATCTTTCACATGTGGCTTTACATTGTCTCCTTTATTAGTGGGTACGCACTCTTTTGTGTTCATTCTGCACATCACGGGCCACCATGTACCGCGCTATAGCACATCGCTTGTGTTTTGTTTTTATTGTGTAATGCTTTTTATTATTTATGTATTTACTTTTTTTTCACTTTGGCGGCACACTCACTTTACTTTCGGCATTGTAAAGCTAAAGCGCGGGTGCCTTAATTGTTGAAAAAGTAAAGAAATAGATGTTGTTCTATTTGTTTACTTTTGCAACAATTGCGGCACCCTCGCTTTACTTTAACCATGTTAAAGTAAAGCTCGGGTGCCGCAATTGTAGGAAAAATAAACAAATAGAAAAAAAGGGACCAGCCATTTATTTTCTATTTGGTTAGTCTGGTTTTTTAAGACGCCAGTGTCTAATAGGTTCTTGACGGTGACTTCAGTGCAGCTATTTCGGAGGGAATACTTGCAGCCAATCACATGCTGTCCTGCAAGCTTAAGCCTGCTGTAGCCAATCAATAGAAATCACAACCATCCAATTGCATTGGTCGGTACTTTAGGGAATAGTCATGAGCTCGTCTTCTCCTGCAAACCCTAATCCCTCCCCCTGTGCATCTCTGCTCCATGCCCTCCTATACCATAGATGTACTGCCGCTTCTGGTTTATAAATGCCAGGACCACTTTATAATGCACTGAATGTGAGACCATCATCTCAGACTCCTGTAATCCCACAGTGCTTCGAAGTGACCATGGGTGACATAACAACATGTTCTCCCTTCAACTTACTTCTCTATGCTGCCCTTATCCCCTCTTCACCTAGACCTTCCTCTTACTTTACACACTTCCCACCCCCAGTGCTTCTAATCCGCCCATGGTTATGTGACCCGCTCCTTTCTTTCTTTTCATTCTCTGGCTGTGTTCCCGCCACCACGCTCTCCCTCCTTCCCTCCTCCGTCTCGCATTCGTTTTCCCTCAGAATGCCTGAGATGCACAGAGTGGCTTTGCATTTTATAAGAATACCGTTACTTATGAAGGCACATTTGTTCCTACCAAGATGGGATGAATACGGTTGCCACTCAGATGAGAACAAATGGCCATTGTGAATGGGTTTGTTGAGATAAAGCGCGGCAGTAATCGTGATATACGATAATAGACATCTACGTGAGTAGAGAAGTGCAATATCACCTTTCTTTCACACCAGGTGAGGGGGGATCTTGCTAAGCCATGCCGTCGCTGACATAAATGTGATATTATGTCCATACCGCCCAAACCTCCTTCCAGTTCCCTACCCGACAGCCCGCACATGTCCCGAGGCTCTAGCTAATGTGCTCATAGAAACACCATTTCACTGCCCAGTGAGTAGGCATCAGCGAGACAATCACCCCTCGGCTCACGCATTGGGGAAGATAATTGTGATGGTATGCTGTCCACTGGTGCATACACCGTTTATACTGTGTTGTTGCAAATCCAGTTAGCCTACAGGTAGCCTACAGTGGCCTACCTGTGTGTTCGTGCATATGACTGTATATAAGTGTGCTTACACAAGTCAGTCTTGTTGTTTTAGTGTATGCTGTGCAAGGCTGCAGCCCGTTGCTAGAGCTTGGTACTGGTGCACACATAAGTAAACCACATTTCCATTACAAGGCCAGGAGCTCTACTTAAAAAAAAAATCCAGACCTATTGCATTGCAAATGCTTGTTAAAGTTCTGCTGCTGTGTGCCTAACTCATACTTGGTTTACATCGGTTATGAGAATTTAGTGATGTGCAGTGTGCACATGGTAAATGCTTGTGCTGGATATATGTGTGCCTATGAGTGGTACAGTAAATTAAGGATGCAGTGCTGTGCAGTGCATGCAAGTTAAACATATGTGAGGATGTATGTATGCCTATGAGTGGTACAGTACATGAAGGATACAGTGCTGAGGGGTGTGCATTCTGTTGTATATATGTACTGGCATAATACATGGAGGGACCTGGGTTCCATTTTGGGAGACATCGCTGCCTGTGCATAGTGGGAAAGTGGCACTCCTGTGTGTCAGGAGGTACTGTCTTTTGAAGATTGCCATGCAGTAAGGGCTGTTGCGTTGTGCGGTAATGGCCATGGCCCCAAATGCCAGGAGGGGCCACCACCAAGAACTTCACAGCACTTATTGGGCCGGGCCTGTGTACGGTGAGGATATGGAGACTCCGTATGCCAGAGGGAGGTCACTGCAACCAGCAAGTTGTGTGACCTGGTCGAAGTCAGCACTGAGAGGAGTGGGGCCACTGTGGACCCTGAACACCTGGCTTGGAGAAATGATTCACACCAGGAGCTACGTATCATCATCCCCTCCCTTGGCGGTTGGGACCAGAGTCTTAATTGGTGAGGAGGAGCAGTTGAGAACAGCCTCAATGCTGCAGTGGAGCAACCACATGTGAAGATTTGCCGACCACTGAGTGCAACCCTCCAGGGGGGCGCATCCAACTAACTCGCCTCTGGCGATGGATCAAAGAGAATTTTATTCTATGAAGAACTATTAATAAAAATATATATTTTAAATAATGTTTTTGCTATAATAGTTGTAACTTACGGTTGTGTGTCTTTGCAATTGTTTTCTGGGTACAAGTTTGTGATTAATGTGAGGTACTGGAGTGTCTCTCTATAGTTGATAGTATAAACATTGGTGAGTGAGATTGGTGAAAAATGATTCTTTAATTTGGTCCAAGAGAGTTTGTTTTGATCATTACTTGAGGTACCCTGTCTCTTGGATAGTGGGGTTGCTTCCTGTTTCTCTATAGACTTTAAGAATAGAGTCATAGTGGACTCTTAATACTCAGACTGCTAATGAGACATACCCTTCATGCTGCTATTAGTAAATGGGGAATAACTGTCATTGCAAACATGAGGAGGAAGTGGGAAAGGGAAACACCAATGCCCTGACCTCAGGAGGATTGTGTAGTTGCTTGTGAATGTCGTATTTTTCTGTTGTGTTGGTAAGCTTCAGAAATAAAGTGAGTATTTGGCTGGACAATGGTTTATTGCTGCTGCTTGCATTTTGAGCCTGTGTTAAATCCCCTGTATCCACAACTCTCCCCAAGAGAGCATTGGGCTGCTTGGACCACGCCCTCCCTACCAGTTAGGTGCAGAAGGGGTACTTTCTCAGAATCTATAGCATCTAAGGCCCCGGAAGCTCAGGAGTAAAAGGCCTCAGACCCATGGTTGGACCCAGTAACCCTGTCTTGCCCAGTGGACCTCTGAAAGGTGTTCTGGAAGAGTTGTCACGCCAGCTTGACAGCTGGTTCCATCCCCAGGTACAAGATAGTTTTTCTGCCACTCAGGGAAGGCAGAATGGGGGGCTTTTGCACCCTCTCCACCATAAAAGAATGTTCTTTCTTTTCGAGGATGATTGCAGCATTTGAGATCTAGGCCTGGGGATTAGAGGGGATGGGTGTAAAGCTGTTTGGGCTTCTTAATTAAGTGTGGCCTGATGCCAGAATGGACCAGGCTCAAATACAGAGTGTGCCTGTTCTTTATTCCATAATATGCGATCTAAGGAACCAATCCACAAAATGGTAAACACTTTCTCCATGGAACCAATGCCTGAAACAATAGGATGACCTGAGCAGGGGTTCTCTGTTTGTGAAACTGAGGTAATGTAAAGAAGTAGGTGATTCTTGGTTTAGTGGTGGTGAAAAACATCTGCCTCCTTCCTAGTCATCCATTTTTCTTCCTTTGCTTGGTCCACCAAAATTGCAACTTATTTTTGTAATTCCTCTGTAGGATCCTTCTGTAGTATCTTATAATTCATAGAATCTCTGTGTAGGGATAGACATGAGTCCCGGTCTGCTGTCCTGATACCAGTTTTTTCTGCCCCTTATTTTTGCTGGGTTTACACACCTTTCTCTATTATGCTGATATTTTATTTGCAACCTGTATTGGTTTTACACCATGACTACCCATCCACAGTGTTTGACTATAGAGGCATGTATCCCTTCTCCGCCCAAGCTGTCATAAGGGATTCCATAATTGTGTTAGAAAGAATGTCTTCAGTATATCTGTGTGTGTGTCACCTCTCAGTGTTTATTACATGCTTCTATGACACAGTTGCCTAGACTTTGGTCTTGACACACATTTATGTGCTTGTTCACAGCATGGAACGATGATCTACACTTATGAGTTGGCAATTCAGCAATGACATCCCATTTTGTCCCCCCACCTACTACAACCATCAATATAAAGGATCCCTTGGACCCCAGTTGCAATTCATATCATAAGTGCTCCTTGGAATGGAGCCCATCCTGGCTTTTAGGGACCAGGATGAGGCCCAACGATGAAGCATACCACTACTAGAGTGGGCGAAAACATGGTGTTTGTCCAATGCATAGTGTGACACTCTTAGAAATCTAAATTTATGTGACTATATAGTTGAGCTGGATATCTTCAAGTGATTGTGGATTTAGTGATAGGGAGAATGCTATCCTGTTTCTTTGTAAATTTCTTTCTCCATGGGACGCCCTGCATTCCATCGGACTCTGTTTTTCAAGAATGAAATATATCCTGCTGCCCCACTCACCACTAACTAAAGTCCTACCACTTTGTCCTCACTTCTGAAACAAACACTCTGGTTTTACCTCCTTAACCACATCACAATCACATTTTAGACTTGATTTATATGTGTTCACTGACACAATCCTCACTACATCGTAGTCCAATGGAACTGCAGCTCCTCCCTTCCAGAAGGAGATCCAGAAGGTATGAAAAGATATAAACTCTCAAGCAAACCTTCTCTCCCTTTGCCCCAAAATGTTTTAATGAAATACTTTTGAGCCCTAGGATGTCTCACGCTCTGCAATGCCCTACAATGCTTAAAAAAATAAACATTACCCCCAAGTCCCTCCTGTCCTTGTCCCATTCATTTACAGAGTGAGATAACCTAGCTCACCGACAGAAAAAAAGAACAAAGGAATGCTGGACCTACCCCACCCCAGAACCTCTGGGAGTACATAAGCGTACATACCCCAGCATTCCTCCAGTTCTTTTTTTCTGTCTATGGACAGAAGGGGACGATGCAGGAGCATGGACGCTACTGGGGTTTTCACTTATGCTTTTGCTGCTGGGCAGTGAGATCCTGCTGGCGCTGGTTCCTCTCCCGCTCTGCTGGAATTGGAGGGAGTTGAAGGTATTCCTCTGGCTGTAACGCCACAGGTTTCCTGGTCTGCACCTCCCTGGGAGGTGCAACGTTCCTCTCACGTGTGATGGTGGTTGATTACAGGACCTCTTCTGGGTTGCGAGGCCTGAGTGTCGGATGACAGGCGGGACCAGAAGTCAGGCACTGCTGTGCCGGTCTGCTACACGGAGTGCATTTAGGAGCAGGCTTTGGTAAGTCCCGCATAGCGATCTGAGTGGATTCCTTTTCTGGGGTTTCCTTTGATCTATTGCCTTAAAATTTCCTGTTGCTGAGAGGCGGTGATGCTTTGAAGCCTCTATGTGTATTATGGAGGGATTCCTTCTGTAGTTTACGGGGCACTGAATCTTCCCAAGTGTCACTGGACATTTGCACTCCTGCAGGGTTTTGACAAGGTCTTTACCCTCCTGGTGGTGCTTCCCTAGGACTTTGCCACCTGTGATTCCTGGGCCTGTTTGCGACTGGTGACCTTGAGTTTCTGTCATGGGCAAGCATGCACCAAAGATCCGCAGTAGGGACCGCTCCTCCCCCTCTTCCTCAGTGTCTTCTTCGTCCCCTTCTCCGGCCAGGTCTAAGCACCGCAGGGAGGGGGGTGAGGCTAGGATCAAACGTTTAATCAAGGAGACTCTACGGGAGATGGGGCGGAAGGTGCTCGTCCCAAGGGCTCTCTACTCGTTCATTCCTCAAATTCTTCTAATTCCGAGGAAGAATGGATGGGGGTGTAGAGCATAAGTGAGAGTACATTGACAAGGATATGTTGCCCGAATTACTTAAACATGTCAAGCCTAACATGGACTTTCCTGATGAGAAGGCTCCTAGCACTTCCAGTGGTTCCTTGCTGCGACAATTTCAAAGTTCTGTCACTGTCAATGTTCCTGTCCATCCTTACATCAGGTAGGTCTAGAGGCGGGAATGGGCGGATTCCGACCGTATCATGCTTCCACGTTTTTTGGCAAAACTTTACCCTCTTCAGGATATGTCTAAGGAATTGCCTGACTCTATTTCTATTGATTCATTTGTGGCCAGTCTTGTTGGTCAGACTTCCTTGGCCAAGGATGGGCTTAAGGATTCTGTTGATAAAAAGGTGGATGCTACCCTCAAAAAGGTTTAGTCTGGTTCTCATCTGGCTCTGAGGGCTGGCATTTATGGTACTTATGTCGCTCAATCCCTGAGTTGAGATATCAAAGCTCGGTATCAGTCAATGAATGATGCTTCCGAATGTTCTCGGCTTTTGGAGCATATCGAAAGACAGATGGAATCCCTCTCTGATGTCTCCTTGGAAGTAGTGAGAGCCTTTGCCCTTTCCAGAGGTGCGGGTGTGGCTGCTTGCCGCAATCTGGTGTTGAAGGACTGGAAAACAGACTCCGCTCAAAAGGCTTGCGCCTTACGCTTGCCTTTTCAAGGTACTATAATATTTGGGGAGGAGTTTGAGGGAAAATGCTAAAATTATTTAAGGAAGGAGTCCTCTGCTGCAAACATTTCCTCCAAGCCTAAATCTCTTTTCCATCCTCCCTCTCATAGGCAGTTTTCCAGGAGCCATGGGAAGTTCTCTTCTGGTCGGGGTCGGGACAGGTAGGGTAAGTCCCCTCCTCCCATGCCACGTTCCTGACTATATGGCTGCAGATCCCGAATTGTTGGTGAGAGGTCGGCTGCAGTTCTTACTGCCGGCTTGGGTGCAGTCCTGTTCAGACGTTCAGGGAACAGCTGGTTGGATGAGACACAATTCGGCTTCCGCCCAGCGCATGGGACGGAATCCGCGTTGGTGACCATGCTAGACAATCTGCGGGCGCGAGTCGACAGTGGTCGGGCAGCATTCTTGGTGCTGCTCGACATGTCGGCCGCGTTCGACACGGTCAGCCATCCCACCCTGATTTCTAGACTGGAGGAATGCGGGGTCAGGGACAAGGCCAGGGATTGGTTAATCTCCTACTTGGACTGCCGTCAGCAACGGGTTTCGTTACCCCCCTTCAGTTCAGAGGAGCGGAGAGTGGGACAAGGAGTACCTCAGGGCTCGGCCATCAGCCCCATACTCTTTAATGTCTACCTCCGCCCCCTAGTCCAGCTCATTAAAACCTTCGGTATCTCTGCATTTAATTATGCAGATGATACCCAGCTGGTCTTCTCTCTGGAGGGACAGGATGCAGTCACACTGGAGACCTTTCATCGGTGCATGCAGGCGACAGCGGAATGGCTCCGGTTGAACTCGTTACAGTTCAACGGAACAAAGACGGAGGTTTTACACTGTTCCACTGATCGAGTTCCTCGCGACCTCCCAGTAGACTTCTGGCCTCCGTCCTTCTCAGAGACGGTGCCTGCGGCACAATCAGCGCGCAATTTAGGCGTCACTTTTGGGCCTAACCTGCAGTTGGATCTACATGTGAATAAGATCTCTTCAACATGTATGATGCTGATTCGTATGCTGCGCAAGGTCCTTCCTCTCCTCCCTGCGCAAGCCAGACCAGAAGTAGTGCGTTGTACCATCCTAAGTCGACTTGACTATTGTAACGCACTACTTCTGGAGGCCCCGGTAACACTCTTGGGCAAGTTGCAAAGGGTGCAAAATATCGCTGCTAAACTCGCCCTTTCTCGCCCCTATCACAGTTCTTCTACGGCAGCACTGCAAGAACTTCATTGGCTGCCAGTTCATCTACGGGTGCGCTACAAAGCAGCGTGTATTGTGTTTAGGGCTATTCATGACCTGGGCCCCATTCCTTTGCGGCGAATGTTTGCCTGGTATTGTCCATCTAGAGCTTTACGCTCCTCGTCTTCCAGGCTACTGGTAGTCCCACGATTCCAGAGAGTGAGGATGGGGGGCCGCTCTTTCAGAGTAGCGGCAGCCAAACTCTGGAACTCTCTGCCTATATCCTTGAGAAGCCTTGGAGATCTTTTATCTTTTAGAAAGGCTCTAAAAACTCATCTTTTTCCCAGGATAGGCTGAGCTACTGTTTTCATTGAGTACGGGTCAAAGCGCCAGGATGCCCTTGGTGGTGACAGGTTGCGCTATATAAGTATGCCACAATACAATACAATACAATACGTGTGGGTCCTGGACATTATTCATCATCGAATTCTTGGAGCCTCCTCCGGAATCAGGGATTTGTCCGCATCAATGGCCGGTCTGCCTGGCCAAGAGGTCCGATCTGTCTCTGGAGGTCGAGTCTCTCTTGCAAAAAGGGGCAATTCGGGTTGTTCCTCCTCTGGAGGTGGGGAGGGGGTTTTACTCTCTGATTTTCCTGGTTCCCAAAGTAATGGGGGGTTCAGGGTGGTCCTGGATTTGAAGGCTCTCAACAAATGGTTGGTTCATCTACCTTTTCAGATGGAGACTCTTCATCTGGTGATTCAGTTGGTTCTTCTAGGCCATTTCCTGTGCACCCTCGAGCTCCAGGATGCTTATTATCACATCCTGATTCACCCCAGCTCTCGTTGGTTCCTGAGGTTTTGCATTTAAGACATTCATTTTAAGTTTCAGGTCCTGCCTTTCAGCCTGTGTTCTGCACCACGAGTGTTCACCCAGGTGGTGGCTCTGTTGGTGGCTTCCTCGCATCTTCAGGGTATCCTGGTTTTTACTCTTACCTGGATGATTGGTTGATTCCTGCTCCCTCTTGGGACCAGTTGTTGGTGGATCGGGAAGTGGTGTGCTCTTCGTTGCGGCTTCATGTTTTTCTTCTGAATCTTCCCAAGTGTCAGCTAGAGCACTCTCAGGATTTGACTTTCATTGAATCTCGCTTTCCAACCGATCTCAACAGGGTGTTCCTGCCTGTCCCTCTGGTGGTGACCTTGGGGTCCCTTTCTCAGAGATTCTGGGAGGGGTGATCCTTTCCTGTTTGCCTCTGGTTGCGGCTTCTGGGTCTCATGGCGGCAACGGTGTTTACGGTGGCTTTGGCTCGTTTTCACCTCCGTTCTCTGTGGTTGTATTTGTTGGCTCGTTGGACTCTGTTGTCTTGTAATCTGGCCCTTCGGATTCCGGTGTCTCCTTCCATCCTCCCTGCCCTGCTCTGGTGCATGGTGCCAGACCATCATACTTAGGGTCTTCTGCTTCAGTCCTCTCCTCCAGCGATCCTGACTACAGATGCCAGTTCTTTCGGGTGGGGAGGGTCCTTGGATTCTCTGTCTCTTCAGGGTCGTTGGTCCCTTCTGGAAGGTTGCTATTCTTCCAATTGCCAGAAGTTGACAGCAGTGTCCCGTGCTGTGATGAGGTTTCACATCCAGTTGTCGGGCGGAATGTGGCTGTACGTTCTGACGACATGGTGTTGGTGGCCTACCTGAATCATCAGGGGAGTTTCAGGTCCACGTTTCTGAATACGGTGGTGGTTCCCTTGTTTTGTTGGGCGGAAGGGGCATCTGTTGCCTCTATCGGCTATTCATATTCTGGGTGTGGACAATGGGATTGCGGATGCTCTCAGCCGTTTTTTCCCCCGCCTCTCAAAAGTTGTCTCTGACTCCAGTGGCTTTTCAGTTTTGTGTGCAGGCAGTTTGTTCTTCCCTATCTCAACCTCTTTGCTTCCCGGCACAATGCCCAACTGCCCCGGTTCTGCTCCCGGGTTCGTCAGGAGGGCTCCTGGGGGGTGGATGCTCTAACCATTCCTTGGCCGTTTCGCCTCCTACATGCATTCACTCTGCTGGCTATGATTCCTTGGTTTTTGGCTTGTCTGGGCCAGGAGTCCTGGGAGGTGTTTGTGGTGGTTCCGTTTTGGGTTCATCGGCCATGGTTCCCCTCTCTGTGGCAGTTAGCAGTGCAGGGTCCCTTTTTTCTCCCTTGCTCTCTGTCTCCCCTACAGTCTGCTCTGATGTTGTCAGTATGGAAGTTGAAAGGCAGGGGTGCCGACGTTGGGGATTTCCGGAACATTTAGCAGTGGCTCTTAAGCAGTCTCATAAGCCTTCTACCGTAAAATCCTATGGGCTTCATTAGGGTAATTTTCAGCGCTGGTGTCTGGCTCTGGGTTTGTCCCCTTTGGCTTGCTCTTTGCAAAAGGTTCTGCAGTTCCTTTGGGAGGGCTTTGAGAAATCTTTGGCGGTTTCTATTTTGAGAGCAAAGTGGGCCATTATACTGGCCTTCCTTTCCCCTTGGGGGAATTTGTCGGATGTGGGGGATATGGTCTCTTGTCTGTTACGGAGTTTTACCTTGTCTCGTCCTGTGGTGCTGCCTTCCTTTCCATTGTGGGATCTGCATTTGGTTCTGAGAGCTTTGGTTGCTCCTCCATATGAGCCTTTATCTGAGGTGGACATCAAGTTTGTTAGTTGTAAGGGGGTCTTTCTTGTGGCCTTTACCTCGGCTCGCCGCCTGGGGGAGTTGGGGGCTCTGTTGGCACAGGACTCGTTTTTGTCCTTTTCGGACGATGGAGTGGTCCTTCGGCTGGATTCCGCATTAGTCCTCAAAGTATCTTCTCAGTTCCATAGTTCCCAGGAGGTGGTGTTGCATGTTTTGGGTGCTGCTCTTGAATCTTCAGATGACATTCCTTGGTCTCTGTTGGAGGTGCGCAGGGCTTTGGGTGTCAATCTGGATCGCAAGAGTTCCTTTCGGAAGTCTGATTCTCTTTTTGTTTCCTTTGGGGTTGCCTTTCGTGGTGGGAAGGCTTCTTCTGCTTCCATTGGTCGTTGGCTTAAACAGGTCATTGGGTTGGCTTACTCTCTTTCAGGGTCCCCTCCTCCAGCTAGGGTGCAGGGGCGGTCGACTTGGGGGGTGGCGGCTTCCTGGGCTGAGGTTCGGGAGTTCCCCTGTCTGAGATGTATAAGGTGGCCACTTGGCTCCAGAATTTGCTGGGGGGTGATGCTAATTTTGGTGTGGGGTACTTCATGCTTTGTGCTCCCGAATTTCTTGTTCTGCTGTTCAATAAATCACTGGGTTTTGCTGTGTTTTGTGTCCTGGTGGTTTTTTGTGGATGAATGCCGGTAGTTGCTTGGGTATTCTCACTTTGTAAATGAATGGGACGAGGACAGGAGGGACCTGGGGGTTCTGCCCTATTACTTACTGGAAATCTTCATTACTCCTGATCCCATTGTCCTCGTCCCATTCATTACTTCCTTCCATGTCTTGTTGGCCTTCATCTAGGCTTGGTATTTTCAGGACGAATGCTGGGAAAGGTACGCTTATGTACTCCCGGAGGGAGGAGGTGGGGTAGGGCCAGCTTTTCTTCGTTCTTTTTTTCTGTCGGTGAATGAATGGGCCGAGGATATCGAGGCCAGGAGTAATGAAGAGTTTCTCCATATTTCTGCAATCAATGGGCTTGCCTTCTCTCATTCACCCCAGCAATGATAGGCAGCCCCATACCTTTCTTCAGTACCCATTGTATTCAGAAGGTAATGGAACTATGTAAAGAACCTTGCATGCCCCTGGTAACAATGAAATCCTGGCAGGCATCCCTGTCACTCTGCACATGCACTGCACATTGTTCTACCGCCCTGTGCCCCTGCATGCCCCCCCTCGGGTTTTTTTTTTAAGTAAATATGGTGAATTATCCATGTCCATCTCTGTGCTTCTTTGGTGTACCCTTGCAGTACCTTTGCATCCAAGCACAGGAACGTTACTGTACTGTACAATTCACATGTGCACATTATGAAGGAGTTGAAACAATGCCACCTATCTTAGATACAATCCGGCTTGTTAAATGAGGGCGTAAAATTACAATTCCAGCAAAAATTCCTGTTTGCACAGGGATCGAAATTATAAATTGAACGATAAACACTGCATCCGCCACCCAAATTGCAGCAGGCCAACCTGCTGAAATTTACTTGGGAAATATTGCCGTTAAATAGTGCGATTTGTAGAATTTGGTGTGGAAATTTCTAATTTTGCTGAGGAAAACCAGTATGAAAGGATTTGCTTCACCTTGTAAATAATGCACCGGAGAGTTCAGTATTTTCAGTATTGAACGGCTGCAACAAATACCTATCCCCATTCTGGCTCGCTTTCCATCGGGCTTTAGTAAAATGCCTCCTCCCCTCTGAAATGATGAAGTTCACGTCTAGTATACTGAATAATATAGGTATTTCAATATTTTGAAAACATATTATATTTCTCTTAATCGAGCTTTTTGTCCATAGCCAATTGTGGCATACGTTATGAATACGTTTATTTATTTATTTAGAAAATATGTTAATTGGGCTTTTTTTAGTAAATACATGCTCAATAACTATGACAGAGCACAGTTGTGAGGGGTCAGTTTTTCTCTCCCTTGAGCCCCTTCTGATGCCACCAAAATGTTAAAGGCACAGTACACCTTCTCGCTTATCTTTAAAACCAAGAGGGAGTGCCTAAAATCCCAGCTCGTTTAAAGCGAATATGGATGATGACACAAGTCCCAGCACTTAAATGAATAGCCTAGAATTAGGAAGGAATAAACAATTGGCTGCTGGAACTAATCCTATCTTTTCATTTTTCTCCTTCACTTGTCCCAGCTGGCGAAGTATTCCCTTCTATTGACACTTATTGTGTTCTCAGCTGTGGTGTGATATGCAGCTGTTTCCCGATGCCCATCAACCCCCACTGCCTTATGGTAATTCAAAGATGACTCGTCAATGTAATGTTGTTTGAGACCTCATCAGTCAGGGGCCCCATCTTGAAATCAATACCACAGAATGTCCTTATTACATGCAGTGGCGCGAGCGTCCATGTTGTGTAGGTGTCGTGTATATGTATAGGACGGGTAAGTCTCGTTAAAGAAGGGGTCCATATTTAGATCATAAACATCTTCTGGTGATTTGGAAGGACACAGTCGATGGGATAACTTAGGGTCGGTCTGTATTGCCACAGAATTGAGGCATCCTGTCAGTGTTTAATTTGTTCCAGAGGTTGCAGGTGGTGGGCGTCAGCACTTGCCTTTTGGGGATTCTTCGTCACTTTGACCCAGTGCAGGGGAGATTAAATCAGAAAAAGAAGAAAAGGGGAGAAAGAAAAACGCAGGAAACAGAGGCAAAGGGAGACCGCAGGGTGAAAAAGAGGCAGCAAGAATGTTATAAAGATACTGGAAGTGCAGTGTGTTGGAAGGAAGAGGCATAAGGTGTCATCAAAACTAGGCAGAATAGTGCTCTGCCATCCCCCCTCACACACACACACACACACTTAGAAGCACGCGTGAGAGATTCCGAAGAAAGTCTTTACACCTCTGCATTCATTTATGATTTGTAACAAATAATCCACTGCAAAGGATGCACACGGTGATCTGCGAACGGTAGCAGGTGGAATGCATTACTTTTACCAACGAAACGAATTCCCTGCATTTGTGGCCCTGGAAGGCACTGCTGGGTAGTCCTTTTCAAGTCACCCACATCAGTTTGCGAAGGAGGAATCTATTGGACGACATTGGGTGGGTTCCCACTATTAACTGCTGATGGACAGAGAACTTGGGGTACTATTTATTCCTTGAGCTGCAGATGATGTCATGAGGAATGTGTTGTGCTGATCCCCGTGACAGTCTCGTGGGCAACAAGGAAACAGGAATTTCCTCTGCTGGCGCACCTATGCTTAGATGCTGTAGGATGCGATGAGCAGGAGGCCCTTGATCTTCCGTGCCTTGAAATATTGCACCTTAGCGCTCAGCTGTTAGCTGTCCCACTTTTAAGGAGGCTTTAAGATCAGCGCTAAGGAGGTAGATCCCCAAGCTGCTATGTGTTTCTTTTATTTCGATAGAAAAGGTTTCTTGGCTCCATGCTTCTGATCCCTATAGTCAGTTTCAATACGATCGTGAACGTGTTTTTTAGGTTTTGACAATCCAGCTCTTCGGCACGATCGCACAAAGCATCAGAACTGAGCTTGGACTTAGTCAGAGAGCTCATTTCTGCAAAGAGATCTCGGGCAGATTTACAAGCCCCTTGCACCACTTTTGCATCATTTTTAACATGTTAAAATGACGCAAAAGTAGCGCAAGGGGCTTGTAAATATGCCCCTTCCTTTTTACCTGCCAACGAGACTCCCTTTTTTATGTGGGTGATATGAGGGACAAGCAAGCCAGTTACACGCACTTACCCCTTGATAACATTCGAATGTGCGTGACGTTGGGAGGAAGAGACTCGGGCGACGCGAATATTATTTATTTTCTTTACCGCCTTAAAGCATCTCCTCTTTTCCAAACGTGCTTCTTGTCTTCTCTGGGAATGCCCGCTCTCATTGGGAAACAGGACCAAAGGGGCTTTGTGCGGCTGCTCCGCCGAGTCACGCTCCACAGCAGGCCTGCACAGTGCCACGACTTTATGTGAAGCACCTGGGTGACAGCCATGGAAACCCAACCCAGGGTGACGTGCCCTGCCTTGACACCACCCAAACTGCTCTTGATCGGGAACAGCGCGGGCACTGAGTAACCCACGTGCTCACACCGGAAAGGCCGACAAGCGAGGTCTCCAGTTCTCCAGGTATCCCCTTCCACCCTTTGACCTCTGAAGCATTTCACCTGCGATTGATTTTAACTCTTACTGTGCTACGCCGTTAAAAGAGGTGGCTTATAAAGCGAACGGGTCCGAGTGTCAGAATAAAATTCAGTGAGGAAAAAATTGCGTTTTTTCAGAAAAGGCGTGGCTTAATTGTAAGAATCTCATTAGAGTACCCTAAAAGAGGATAGTGCGGCGGTCATCACATTGCTGCATATTTGTCGGATCCACATTTTTTTTATTTTTAAGTGGCAATACTTAATTTTGCACTGAAATAAACCAGTTAGGTTAATACAATCGAAAGACTGGTTAAGTCCTGTGCACATTATTAAGGAGTAAACGAAAAGTGAATTGATTCGTTATTCTTTTTTCACGTGCCAGAGATGGTAAATAACTGTGATACTAGACATCCTTTGGGGATATTCTCAAGATAGTGTGATAATTACCTAAAAATTAGCTTACCGCAACTCTTCACATCGCAGTCTGTCTCGGGAAAATAACGCTGTGTTAACGTATTCACAACATGGCGGTACCATGCGATAGGCCCACAACAACGCGTCAAATGTCCGCGATAAAGTCAAAGCGACACTGCAAAAATGCAAAACATGAACGTAAAAAAAGTTGCGATGAGGCCAATCGTGATACAAAAAGCAGCAAAAAGCAGCAACAGGCCTGCAAATCCCACGCGTTGTGGGAAAATGCACTATAAAAGCAACAAAAAGAACACACCAAAAACAATTCAAACTGCGTAGCACCATGGATGTACCCGGACCGAGTGCAAAGGCCAACGTGAACCCCACAAGCCCCACAGACCCCCGGCAAGGAACCTCGGGGAAGGGCAAGGAGAAGAGGAAGAGGAAAACGGGGTGCAGTCTGCTTGGAAACCAGATCAACGTCATGGAGGTGACAGAACACTACCATCAACTGAACGCCAATTTGACAAACATGAATGCAGTCAGAGTGTCAAGGAGGTCAATGGAGGAGGCCAAAAGGCGCTGGCATGATGTGAAAAGCCAAGCCAAATCAAGCACAAACCCGCTGCCAACAGGAAGGCAGCCACAGCCACAGGAGGTGGGAGTCCTACGCCACTGGAGGAGCTGGAGGAAATGGAGGCCACAGTCATCAGTGTGGAGACGGTGCAAGGAGTTGAGAGTATGGACACTCGATAGGACCTGACACAACATTAAAAGGGCGAGTAACGAGCAGGGACTGGTGGGATGGGGGAGATGGGCACAATGGCACACATGCACAACGATGTGTAGCACACTGCACACCCACAATGACCCAGGATCATGTCCCTGATCCCCGTGGCACACTGCAGCACACACACATAGCAAACATCACATCCCACGACAATGTAGTACAAAGTGCAACGCCGACACTGCAGAACAGAGGACACACTGGGTCCGCTCATAAGCAGAAATAGGCCAATCACATCTAACGTAACAGGAAACTGTGAGATTGAAATGTACGTGTACAACCTTACATCCGTCATGTAATCCAAATGTCCACTGTCCCGCATCAAATTTTCAGCACCTCCCAAACAGTCACAATGTACATTGTCATACAGTCTGCATGTAAACGAGAACAATGTGCCAAAATACATGTCAACACAATGTCAACATGCATCTCCCCTTCACATTGCAGAGGGACAAACAACACCTCCAGCGGAGCAGACCAGACAACTCATCAGTGATGCAGGAGAGGACCACCACACCTTCAACACCAACGCCCTACAACATCTCATGGACATCTTAGGCAACCCACCCCCAGGAGCAGGACAGCCAAGCTACATAGAGGAGACCCCAGCCCCTGCACAGACCACACAGCAGGAAGCAACCGCCACCATGGCTGGCTCTCAACACTCCACCGAGGCACACATCGCATTCAAATGCCCGGTGTCAGAATGCAAAAGGAGGTGGCCGAACAGGTGTGGGTGGGGTCACAGCTCATGGAAGCTGAACTAGATCACATACATGGATGTCTAAGTCCCATCAGGGACCACCTACACCCCACAAAGGAGACCCACAGTGTGACAGAGACACATGCATTTGCATATTACCTGTACTGAACCACGCCCAGAGCCCCAGAATTATCATTCACACACCCACGCTGGACCTCTGTACGACGGCCCAGTTCATTCCTCTTACATATTGAGTGGGTGATGACAAAGCTACATGCCAAGGTCTTACCCGCTGCAAGCGGGGACATGTCACACAGCACAATGTAATGTTGTAGGGCCTGAGGGACTCATGCATACAGTATGCCCGCACAGACACATGCAGATAGTTTATGGGACTGGCTCTAGGCACGTGCGCCCAACCCTTTATTGGCAGGGTCACATGTACAGTGACGCCTATGCTGGATTTGTGCTGGGTGAGTGCAAGCCAGCCCCCAAGGAGTGGTTGGTGCTTGCAACGACTACAACAGTGAACACTATTAAAATGGAAACAGAAAACACCAGCATTACAGAGATAACTGCGGAGCATCATGGTGGTAGCCGGAGCAAGTACAGAGGTCACCCAATGAGCAAAGAGAATTGTCCATGAGTTGCAGTGCACTGAGGTTGGGGTACTAGAGCTGAGCGCGCTCGTGTGAGGAAAATGTCTAGGATTGTGACCCTTCGGGATATTCCTGATGCAGCTGCAGGGGTGTGTGTTACACCTGCATCATCTTCCTCATCATCCTCCCAGGTCTTCCACACTGTCTGAGGTGACATTGCTGCGTGAGCGCTCCACAGTACACAACTCAATCAGAAATGGTTCATGAGTTGTGGTACACTTTGTTTGTGGCACCTGGAGTGCTGAGCAGGGTATCAGGCAGATGATAGCATCCACAACAGGTGTGAGCAACTCTGAAAGTATGGCAGCAAGACTCTTTCGACTCAGGCAGTTGCCGTTTGGCAATGGTCCTGGCGGTGGTGGTGTGTGCCTCCTGCGGTAATGCGATGTCCGGGCCGGTCAGGACTGATTTGATATGTGAGCCCTGGTGGACCGCAGTTGAGGCCGGAGGAAGTGGACAGAGCAGGGCCACATACACATGGCGTTGATGTCCCAAGGCCATCATCTCAGAGGCCATCGAATATCTCAGCAGACAGGGTCCCTGACTTGAGCTGCACAGAGTTGGTGGCCCAGGATGCACTGCGGCCGGCACAGGCACACCGCCTCGGGACGGTGACTTGCGGTGCACTGAGGTACGGCTACGTGGACTGAGTGAGTCCTCGTCAATGTCTAAGGTGAATGTGGTGGAGGGTTGCGGGGGACAGTGGAAGGTGTCCCCCAGGGCATGATGCAGAGGGCAGAAGCCGTCCGGAAGCAGCAAATGGAGGAGTGGAATGCTACAGCCTCATTTTCACTACCAATTCAGCATCAGCAACATGATGATGAAGACAACCCTCAGTCCATAGACTCAGACACCACCAAAGTTCAACCAGAGAGTGTCCATGAATGTCAGGGAACAGACTTGGTGACACCGGGTCTGAGAGGGGATGCAGTTTGCGATGAGGCAGGTACAATGATATGAACTCTGCCATTGCTAAATCAAAACTCAGTCCCAAATGTGTGACCTACTCGACGCAGTGTAGGTCGGAGGCAGTGGTCAGCAGGGGCCCACACACATGTGTCGTTGGCTCACGATGCACAGAGTTAGTGACACCAGGGCTGTTGTTGGTAGTGTTCCATCACCTCCGTAATGATGATCCTTTTTTCCTCCTGACTGACATGCGTCTTCCTCTTACACCTCTCCTTGCGTGCAATGATATGAACTCTGCCATTGCTAAATCAAGACTCAGTTCCAAATGTGTGACCTACTCGAGCGCAGTGTGGCCCGAGGGCAGTAGTCCACGTGGGCCCACACACATGTGCTGTTTGAATGCTATACACATACTTGGTGGCACCATATCGAAGGGAGTATAGTGATATAAACTCTGCCATAAAAAATGTACTCTGTCATAGTGTAGTCAAGACTCAGTCCCAAATGTCTGCCTATTAGCCCGTTTTGTGTATGCCGGTGGAGTACGTCAACGAGAAAGGAGTACTGCGGGCCTGTGTCGCGGAGGCCGTGATGGTCTGAGCAGGCTGCCAGGGTTGTAGGCCTTGGGCTTGGAGCTTGCACTGGCATGTGGTGGGCCCTCTTTAACACACGCCGGTGTCGGCAGGTGAGCAGTGAGGCCTGGGTGCTCAAGGGTGACCAAGAAAGGTTCGGGGACCAGCGGCCCGGGGAGCAGCAGGCGCACAGGATCGCAGGCAACACCGCTCATAGCAATGGTGTCGGCCTTGTGGTGGGGTGAGAGGCGCTGCCCTGGCAGAGACGTTGGGCATTCCGGAAGAGAACCACTCCCAGAGTTTTTATTGACACCCCTACCCTGGCGTACGCCGGGCCAGCCCACTCTGCTCACGCTTACAGGGGGATGTAACAAGCTACATTCCCGTGATCTTCCCCACTGACTGGGGTGACATGGTTGCGTCCACTGTCCACTACACTCCATACACCAGCGGTGTATGTCAACATTGATATGTGTGTGATCTGCATACTGCAGTCTGGCTATCACACCCATGCCACACTTGGCATTGTGTACCTTCTCATTCATGGGCCACTTGCCTTCTTTACACATGCCTGGTCCCTACCTCTCGCCACAATCTGCTATTGTGTGGCTGAGGTGCCATGCCGTTGATGGCTTATGTACATGGCTGGACCAGGTTCTCACAGTGAGTTGTGCTGTCATGTCTGGTGGGTGGGCATTTTGTTTGGCATGTTGTATGTGAGTTTGTAACATGTGATTTCCCACTGTTGTGAGCTACATGATTGTGGAGTTGAGGTATGTGTTGTGTTCATTTGGTACTTGCCAATGAGCAGTGCTTTTCCATGGGTGCCATCCTGGTTGCGCTGGTTGATGATGGACTGTCGGTAGATGTAAGAATCATGCACACTGCCTGGGTAGTTGGCGACGATGCTGGTGGAGATTCCCCGGTGGTCCACTACTGCCTGCACATTGATGGAATGTGTGTGCTTTCTGTTGCGGTTATTGTGTGCAGTGTTGCCAGGGGGCACAAGTAGGACATGTAAATGTATGTGTCTTGTAAAGCACACTGCTGCCCTGAGGCGTCATGGCGTTGTAGACCGCAGGGGAACCCGTCCTGGCTATCCCTGTGAGATGGTCCCTACAGGGTATCTCCAAGGTGAAACCAGGCATCCCCGGCGAATGTGGGGGGCCGTTGTAGAGATGAGGCAAGCTAATGCCCAGAGTTGTCGAGTGTGATCCCTGGTTAGAGTAGGCACCGAGGCGAGAATAATCGAGTCCGCCGACCCTGGTCCACGACCCTGCTGCGTCAGGAATTGAACCCTGGTCCCGGGCCGTTCTCTGCTTCCGGGTCTGCCGCCTCTAACCAGTGAGCCACACCACTCCACTACATGTGTGCAGTCAATTTTCCCTTAACACTTGTGGGAAGCCAGGTATGGCATAGATGCCTTGCTTGGTCTGCAGCTGTTCCTGCTCAGTGTGGGGGAAGTATAGGTAGTGGAATACCAAGCTGATGATGTCATCCAAGACCGTTGTGAGGAACTTGGATTGGGCTGGCTGTGAGACTCCTCCGACTCTGGCAGTCGTGGGTTGGAAGGTACTAGAGACCAACAATTGCAGCACGGCCAGCAGCTTTGTCTGAGGTGGGATGTTGGTTGTCCACTGTGTTGGTACCGTCAGCCTGTGGGCAATGATGTTCAGGATGCGGAATATGGTATTCCTTTTGAGCCTATACTGTGCAATGACATTCTCTGGTATTAAATCTGTGAGGTTGGTGCTTTTTCTGAAGGTTGCTGTCTTTGTCTGCGCTGCCTCAGTGGTGGTCCGGGAGGGATTCGGGGGGGCAAGGGGTAGGGGGTGGGGAATCCTGGTGATGGTGGTGGTGGGTGCTGTGGCCCTCTTGAGGCTCCGGGTTGCATGATCAGTAGCTCCATGGCATCTGTTGTGCTTCAGGTGTGGCTCTGGACTGGGCTCCCTTTTCTGGTGCATGCTGTCGTCCAACTTTACACCAAGTCAGAGCAGGTGTTAATTTCATGCTGCTAACGTGCCTTATCACCTGTTTTGGGTTCTTTTTGCCAATCTGGCTGGTTGTAGAGAATGTTGCGGAGTGGTCTTGTCGCAGCTTTTTGCACGGGAATGCCTACTCTGCATCTCATTAGCGATAGTTACCAGGGTCATCTGTGGCAATGTTTTTTTGCGGCTGCTATCGCAGGTAAACTGATGCTATGGGCCGTTAGCATGAGCCTGTGAATGGGGCGATACATTTATCGCCACTTTGGCTGCGATGAAGTACCGACAACTTGGCGATACATCCTTGAGAATTTGCCCCTTATTGTGGTAACAGCATTGCCGCAGTGTGGGTATTACCAGGGATAAAACTCTGGGGCCCTCATTACCATTTGGCCGTAAATCCCATTTTGTTGGAAAAACTCCTATTTTTCGACAAAACGAGAATTACAATATTTGTGTTAATTTCGGCCACATATCCATCTGCTAAAAGTAAGTGGAAATGTGTCCGGCAAACAGGCCGAAATTCCTAAAAAAAAACAAAAAACATTCAGTAGCCGTGCTGATAATACCGATTTCCACATGTAATTCTGCGTTTGGTATGGGCCTATAGAAGGTAACTCATTGGTTAACCCATGTCTGGTATAACTACCCAAATGTAAGATCCGACTAGGAACTGGGTCTAAATAAGCAGCACAGTATCAGTAAAAATGAGTATTTTCTTGAGTGGGCAAATCTCTCCATTTTTTAAGCCCCGCCCCTCCTTTTAATATTGTAAACTCTCCATTTTCTGTGCTCTGTGAAGGCGGCCAGCGCAGTTGTGCTCCGTTTTATGCGAGACTGCTCAGTTTCCAGCTGACTGGCTTGGCAGAGCCTGTGATAAACGTCGAGCAGCGCTCGGCCTGTCAGTTGTTGGGTGGTGCAGGATTACACAAACCCTGTTGGGAATTCGGTTTAAGATGTAAACGGAGCCGCGCTGAGTTAGGAAACAAATATGAGGAAAACGAGGCTGATAATCATTATTCAACATGTCCCCCTCGTCGCACGTGAAAACAGCTGCTGCTGCTTTTATTTTACTAAAATCCTGTGTTATTCCAAGAGTTCTTGTGGATGCTTTGAAACTATGCCACCACTTAAGGAGATTGAACAAATTATCAATACATCCATCAATGGATATTATATTTTCATTGTTCTGGCAAGTGCAAGATGGTAAAATGTCACCCCCTTGCATCAGAATGCAAACATCCACCTTATGCCCTTCTATGCATAATGCACACAAAGTGAGTCCCTCCAGAACTGAGGCACTATCAAGTGTAAAAGTGATATATCCTATGAGAAATCTCATACTTTTAGATTTGGTGTAGGTAGCTTGAAGATTGCTCTGCAAACTACCATGTGGAATGTTTTATTAGAACTAGAGAAAGTAAATATCTGGCAAATAGTGTCAAGTTTGAAATGTGGAATACAAGCATGAATGTACACAAAACAGGTTATTTAATACTTTTTAAATAAACAAAGAACAGGCACACTTCCAGTGACAGTTTCTATTCAGCTCAGTCAGTCATATTTTGGAACTATTTTGGAAAGAGAGTATATGTTTATACATCTCCTTAAAGGATATACCACAGAGCACAAATGTTTAATACATCTGGGTATCCATAGTTTCAAATATTAGCAAATTAAATGATTTCACAATTAGCATTTAGAAATTTGAGGTTAATTACCCAAATCAAATGCACCTATTTTCTTTACTTCTGAAAAAAAAAGATTGAGTCATCTCCAACCATATTATAAACTGTGACTCGTAAGTGAAACAGAAATATGTGGAGTAGGCGTCAATCCACTAAGCTTTCATGGCAAATAAAAGGCCTTATTTAGAATTGAGTGGTACATAAAATTCGGTCTGACTTCTGGGGACAGTTTTTAATTCAGAGAAGGTACCATCAGCGGAATTTCTAGATGAATTACCTCCAGCATAATCCCAAAGACTACGTAAGTGGAAAATAATGTACATAATATTGTGCATTCATATAGTGCACACAAACTGCATTATCATTTGTGGGTTTTATTAATATGTGCTATTATCATGTAATGCAATTACAATCGTGTCAGTTCATGAGTGCACAAGAGTGACACACATCTGCCCAAGGTCAAATATGTGACCTGGAGATTACACATGCAACCTTGTTGTCAATATAATAAGACAGGGATCTTTAACCCAAATACCACAAGCTAAACTTGGGCTAAAACGAATTGATGTAAATGTAAATGTACAGGAATTTATATAGCGCAAATCACCAAGCGGTTTCTAAGCGCTTGCTTAGGGAACCCATCCTGGTATTCCCCTGTGAGATAACCCCGGCAGGGTATCCGCAAGGTGAAAGCCAGGCATCCCGCCGCGAGGGGCTGTTGTGGAGATTAAGCAAGCTATTGCCCAGAGTCGCAGAGTGTGAACCCGTGAATCGAGTAGGCACCTGAGCGAGAATTGTCGAGTCCATGGACATTTTTTTTTTTGTAGGACTCAAGACCCCGCCGAGCCGGGGATTGAACCCTGGTCCCGGGCTGACTTCTGCTTCCAGGTCTGCCTCCTCTAACCAGTGAGCCACACTTCTCCAAAATTGATTGGGCTACCCCTACCCAATTCACCTAACAAGCCAAAATTATAACATTTTAAACAATGTAATTTTAATATTGCCAGCTGTAGGAAAGTGGCTCTTGTTGCATGGTTAGCCCCCACATTTATTCCTGATGGCTAATGTCATTTCGAACTGTAAGTGCACTAAGTCCCTACTAACCAGGTTCCCAGTGCCAAATCTTTTTTCTAAAACTGTACCACAATTGGCACAACTTCAGTTACCCCTGTAAGTCCCCAGTAAGTGGTACCCCTTGTACCTAGGGCATGGACAATGACAAGGGTCCTCTGGGGCAGCAGCATTGGTTATGCCACCCTAGGGTCCCCTCACAAAGGCTATGCTCTTTGCCACTGCAAGCTGCATGTATTGGTGCACAGAAATTCGAAGAATCAACATGGCACCCAGACCTGTGTGCCATGCCTCCCATACACTGCAAAAGCTATAGGTAAGTCACTCGTGCTGCAGGCCTTTAGCCCCTAACTCAGGGTGCATTGCATCCTATGTGAGGGCATACCAGCATGAGCAGATATGCTCCTACAATGTCCAGCCTGTTCTGAGATGCTGTAAGTTCACAGGGAAGCCATGAAGAGTGCATGAGCTGGAAACATATCAACACAAGTTTACTAGCTCCATGATGGCTTCACTGATATCTAAGATATTTGTACCAAACATCTTGACTTAATAAATCCTCACTGATGCCAGTGGTGGCGTTATTGATAAATTCACACAAGAGACCCTTTTAGAGGGTCTCCTGAAAACCTACCAAGCACTGGTGTGGTTCTGACTTATTTTTGCCAGCCTGCCACTACCAGACATGTTTCTGACCTGTGCCAGTGCTCTCAGAGGACAGAGACAAAGCCTGCTTTGGGCAGTGGTGCTTCACCCCTCCTCAAAGACAGGATGACCTTGATGGGTGGGAAGCTTCAAAAGTGATACCGCCTTTAAAGTCCAAACCATGAACCTCCAGATAGTGGGGGAAGCCAAGCACCCTTTCCTGCTCTACTTTTGGTGGGAGGAAAGGCAAGAAAATTAGTTAGCCGGAGGGCCTCACTTAACCTACACCATCCCTAGGGCGGGGCAGGCGTTTTGAACCCCTCTCCTGAAAATCCATCATCTTGGTATGGTTGTAAAACATCCTATCAGAGCTCATGTAGTACCTCTTCCCACATGAAGTGGTCAATAGAGGGTGTAGCCGCCCTAAAGATAGGTTGCCCATTGCCTACTACCTGTCTCCACTTGTAACACCCCTACATTCAGCATTTAGGTGGCACCCGAGACCTGAACATCAGATTGGACAGGCAAGAGAATACCAGGACAACAAAGTCTCCACTGCAGAAGAAAAAGGTGCCAAACCATGCCTGCTGCTCCCAGGACTCAACAATCACAGCTGGTCTGTCGTCCAGAAACCGGAAAGGTCTTCAGGAATCCCAGAGCACCTCCAGCCTTCAAGAAATCACTTTGGCGCTCTCTTGGAGTGTAAGTATCATTCCCCTGTACACGCAGGCATCAATCTGGAGAAGTTTGGTTTGTCGCCTTGCTGCTCCTTGATGAGCTTGATGCAGCACCGAATAAAGAGAAGGTGCAACAGCTCCGGAGGGTCAGATCTGTCTCCTCACCAAGTTTGGAGACATCGGAGCCTACCCGAGCTGCAGGGTATTAATACCCAGGGTACAGGACTCTCAACGGCAAGCAAGAAGAAGAAGAGCCCCCTCCGGACTCTCAAAGCATCAGAAGCAAGCACCCATTAAGGGACATCGAGACACCCTGAGTGGTCAGCTATTCCAAGATTGCCTCTCCGATTTGCCTGCTCCTGACCGCGAGGATCTCAAGATGCACAATGCCCAGCTGACCTGTTCGCTCTGCACCTGGCCCCACCGGCCCCAGCACTGACCAACCAGTTCAGCTCCCATGGTCTCCAGGCCCTTGAGATGTCCTACCTCTAAGGAGACTCTCAGGACTTACCTGTAAGTCCCTCTGTGCAGTGAATTTTCAAGTGCCCCGCTTCGTCTTTGTGCACCAGCTTCCAAGACCTCAGTACTCTGCTCTCGGCCGATCCTGGATGCTCCCGACTGTCTCCTGCTGGAACTTTGGACTTGGTCCCAACATCCACCTGAAATGAGAAGTTGAACTACGTGAACGCATTGCCTGAATTTCTATGCATTTTCCTGCTTTTACACTATTATTTCCCATGGTGGGTAATTATGCATAGAAGTAATATAATTATCGAACTTTACAAAATCGTCCCTCTGAAAGTATTTTCCTTAGAACTGTGTTCTTGGTCTTAAAAATTATATGAAAATTTATGTTATTTTTATAAATTCCTATTGGATTTATTTTTAAGTGTGTGTCATTTATATTGCCTCTGTGGTGTACAACAAATGCTTAGCACTACCCTCTGATAAGTCTAACTGCTCGCCCACAGAACCACAAAAAGAGCATTAGAATTATCTACTTTTACCTCTGTGTACCATTTGGGGATCCTCTGTAGTCTTTGCACAGTGTACTTCTTTTAGTACACTGTATGGAGCGCAAGCATTCTACACCAGCAAAGCTATCAAACCTCTCATTATTAAATTGAAACCGTGCAGTTCGGAGGAGGAGCTTTGCGCGCAACCAAGATGGCCGCGTGAGCTTAGGGCTCCTGAGACCCTCGCAACCTCCCGCAATTATCCTGTCTTTTATCCTGTTTCTCACTGCTATCTTCGTGAAGACGAACCACGTGTGAGGCAAAATCTGCAATCGGATTCCAAATTGGACCACGGGATCCGAAGATGTGGCGCTTGAAGATCGCGGCCTATCCCTCCATGATGCCCGGCGGTGGAGTTGCCATGCTGCTCGATCTGTAATTGAACAACAGCGGCCTATAGGAGACGGGTGTGACCGGTCTGATTGGTTTCACTTTCGGTTTTGATTCCGGAGTGACTGGTGACCGCGACTAAGCTTATCCCTGGGTTCGCAGAGAACGATTGGGCCTACTGCAGCTGTTATACCGCTTGTTTTTCGCTAGGTCTGCGGAACCTTTGATTTGTGCCCACAGTTCTGGGTTCTTATTGCCCGGCGGGACCCGGGGTCGCCTTTTTTCCTGCCCGGTTCCGCAGAACCACAGTGACCCGTCTTTGCCAATGGCGGGGAAACCTGATGGGGACAAGCTGAAGTCTAAGACCACTCGTCGAGGTGCCTCCATGCAATCTAACAATATGGATCGCTATACCCAGGTGAAGGGTTCTCCCGGGGGGGCCGGCACGAAGGGGCAGCCCACACCATCGACCGAACCGACCCTACAAGACGTCATGGCCACCATTGATGGCATCACATCCTCATTGGGACACCAAATTGAGGCCCTTGCCCATAAGCTCGATATCGTGGCGATTGATGTGACTCTGATTCGTGCGGACTTGGGCAAAACCAATGAAAAAGTCAAGTCTTTGGATATTAAGACATCCAGCCTAACGAGTGATGTTACGGCACTGCAGACAGCCGTCGATCGCTTGAAGAACAGCAGCGATCTCATTGTACGCCGTCTCGAAGACTATGAAGGGAGGGCTCTCCGGAACAACGTCCGCATCATAGGGGTTCCAGAAAAAGCGGAGGATCCGGCTGCGGACCTCTTCGTGGATGACCTAATCACTCGCCACCTGGCACCCAAGGGACTGAGTAGATTCTTTACTATTGAACGTGCCCACAGGGTCCCTGCTCCATCAGGATTCAAGCAAGCCGGGCCGACGACGGCTGAAATGCCAGAAACCGGTCCCCGGAAGCTTGTCTCCTTTCTGGTGAAGAATTGGCTTGGTAGTTTGGTCTGCCCTGTTCCCATGATGCACTGGGCCAGGGACAGACTAATTTGCATATAGCCAGGTTCTGAGCTGGGATGGGGCAGTGAGCTAAATAACGGTGATGGATCAAGCCCTGATCTTTGGACTGGGTAAGAGTGGTCTGCTTAATTCAGACACTCTGTTCATCACCACCCCCTTTTCTGAATCGTTTTTGGCCACTATAGGTGTGGCAGGGTATACTCAGACATGAGTCCCTTGCTCACTGCTCCACCAGGATTCAAGCAAGCCGGGCCGACGACGTCTGAAATGCCAGAAACCGGTCCCCGGAAGCTTGTCTCCTTTCTGGTGAAGAATTGGCTTGGTAGTTTGGTCTGCCCTGTTCCCATGATGCACTGGGCCAGGGACAGACTAATTTGCGTATAGCCAGGTTCTGAGCTGGGATGGGGCAGTGAGCTAAATAACGGTGATGGATCAAGCCCTGATCTTTGGACTGGGTAAGAGTGGTCTGCTTAATTCAGACACTCTGTTCATCACCACCCCCTTTTCTGAATCGTTTTTGCCCACTATAGGTGTGGCAGGGTATACTCAGACATGAGTCCCTTGCTCACTGCTCCATCAGGATTCAAGCAAGCCGGGCCAACGACGGCTGAAATGCCAGAAACCGGTCCCCGGAAGCTTGTCTCCTTTCTGGTGAAGAATTGGCTTGGTAGTTTGGTCTGCCCTGTTCCCATGATGCACTGGGCCAGGGACAGACTAATTTGCATATAGCCAGGTTCTGAGCTGGTATGGGGCAGTGAGCTAAATAACGGTGATGGATCAAGCCCTGATCTTGGGACTGGGTAAGAGTGGTCTGCTTAATTCAGACACTCTGTTCATCACCACCCCCTTTTCTGAATCGTTTTTGGCCACTATAGGTGTGGCAGGGTATACTCAGACATGAGTCCCTTGCTCACTGCTCCATCAGGATTCAAGCAAGCCGGGCCGACGACGGCTGAAATGCCAGAAACCGGTCCCCGGAAGCTTGTCTCCTTTCTGGTGAAGAATTGGCTTGGTAGTTTGGTCTGCCCTGTTCCCATGATGCACTGGGCCAGGGACAGACTAATTTGCATATAGCCAGGTTCTGAGCTGGGATGGGGCAGTGAGCTAAATAACGGTGATGGATCAAGCCCTGATCTTTGTACTGGGTAAGAGTGGTCTGCTTAATTCAGACACTCTGTTCATCACCACCCCCTTTTCTGAATCGCCACAGAGTCCCGGGTGGCCGTCCAAAACAGGGAGCTCCCCCACGTCCTATAATAGCCAGAACCCTCAATTTTCGAGACAGGGACGCTGTGCTGCAGGCTTCACGGACTAATGGCCCTACGCGGTTTGAAAACACCACGATCAGTTTTTATCCGGACTTCACGCAATTAGTCCAGAGACAGAGACTTGGTTTTATGGGTGTGAAAAGGCGATTGCGAGATATGGGTCTCAAATACGCCATGTTGTTTCCGGCCAAGGTACGAGTTGAACATGCAGAGCGGACTTACTTTTTCGATCGTCCAGATGTTGTGGCTGACTGGCTTGATACTTTACCGAATCAGACTACTCTGGAGGGCCAACCTGGTGGAGCGGAGGGAGGACGAACAGACCAAGAATAAGTGCTGGCGGATGATGTCCTGAGGTCTCTTGCTGACCTCGAACTGTGGTTCGATAACCTTGACAATTGACTTGAATTTCTATATTCCGGGGGTTGTGGGGTCAGTAGCGGGTTATTTTCCTCCTCTGTGTTTCTTCTTGTAATTTAGTTAGATGGGGGGGCGACAGGCACACTGCAAGTTTGGGTGGTTTCCTGGTGTTACGCAGGGGTGCAGGGTGGGGAGTATTGTAACGGGTTGTTGCTGGGGGGGTTTGGGAGTTTTGTTGGGGACAGTTTGTTTCATTTTGCAAGGCAACATTTATCTATTTTTCTTGAAAGAGGTGCTGTATTCTACCAGGGGTTGGGTCTTCTTCCTTTCCGGGATGGGGGGTAGGGAGCTGAAATTGATGAGTTGGAATGTGAATGGTTTGGGGGATCGGATAAAACGTAGTGTTGTGTTGCAGCTGTTGAAACGTCTCTCTCCAGATATTGTTCTCCTTCAGGAGACGCACTTGATTGGCAACACCTGTCGTGCTATGAACAGGAGGGGGTACCGTCTGGTTGTGCATGCTGGGTTCTCCTCTGGCTCCAGGGGGGTGGGTATCCTGATTAAGAATTCTCTCCCACTTGAAATAGACACCACTATACTCGATGACAGAGGGCGTTATGCAGCCCTTACGGGTAGGTGGGAGGGCCGGACCATTTCCTTGGTCTCTGTATATGTTCCGCCAGGTCTTCAGTCAACCACCTTTGCAGACCTGGGACCGGTTCTTCTGGCTCTTCCGGAGGGACCATTGCTTATTGGTGGGGATTTTAATGCGGTTGTTTCTGGTCTTATGGATCGGCACCCACCCAGGGACCTTGGGGGTGCGCAAAATTGGCTATCTGATTTCCTAGACACCCTGGGCTTGGTCGATTGTTGGAGATTGTTACACCCAATGCAGCGCCAATACACTTTCCTTTCCGGTGCACACGGCAGCCTCTCCAGGATTGACTATTTCTTGGTACCGGCAGGGCAGGCCCTCTCTGTCACTGAGGTTAAGAATATCTCTGATCACTCTCCATTATGGCTTAGAATGGAGCTGGGCTCCGAAACTGAGGGTCGTGTGGCCCCGATTAACCTCTGGTATTTTCGGGACCCCAGAACTCGCACAGTCTTGGTGAAATCTATCGATCAGTATTTTTTGGAGAATGAGGGCTCGGTTTCCTCGGCTGTGTCTCTCTGGGAAGACGGTTCTTAGGGGCCAGGCCCTGTCACTGTTTGCAGGTGTCAAGAAACGGAGAGATGAGGAGGTGGTTAAAATTGAGACAGAGATTTCTAATTTGGAACTTGAGCTTGAGCGTTGGGTCACCGGTGCTGTGACGCATGTACTGCGGTTAAAACAGCTTGAGTATAGAACATTGGTCACTGATGCAGCTAAAGCCATGAGTAGAGAGCAGAAGGGCCGCATATATGATGTCGGAGATAAGGCCGGTAAACTACTTGCGTGGCTTGATAGGAGGGAGAGGGCCGGTAGAGTGGTACCCGAGATTGAGACGACTAGTGGTACACGGGTTTCAGACCCCATAGAGATTGTTCGACAGTTTGCGGATCATTTCAAGATGGTGTACTCCTCCGTGTCTGATAGACCGGAGGAGGACTCGCATCTCTTGCTACGTGACATCTCTTTGCCGCGTCTCTCTGACGAGGATAGAGAGCTGATTGACACTGCAATAACGGCTGACGAGGTGGCTTTGGCAATTCGCTCGCTGTGCTCGGGGAAGGCGATGGGTCCCAATGGACTACCCATTGAACTTTACAAGTTGAAGCCTGATAGAGTTGCTCCCTATCTACGAGACATGTTTGTGGAGTCCCGTGAGTGTGGCTTGCTCCCTCGTGATCAGCGTTTAGCGACCATTGTGGTGATTCACAAGGAAGGAAAGCCCAGAGACAAGTGTACGTCGTACCGTCCCATATCCTTATTGAACGCTGACCCTAAGATCCTGGCTAAGATCCTGGCGAACAGATTGATCACTGTTATCGGAGACTTGATTCACCCGGATCAGTCCGGTTTCATTCCGCACAGGAACACCGCTCTCAATCTTAGGCGTTTACATGGTGTTCTCGCGAGAGCATCGATGTTGCGTGAGCCGGCCATCTTGGCGTCTTTGGATGCCACGATAGCCTTCGATACTGTTGAATGGCCATACTTGTGGGCCGCGTTGGCTAAGTTTGGATTCGGACCGGGTTTTATCGGTTGGGTTAGGCTGCGTTACGAGGACCCCCTTGCGCAGACTGTTGTCAATGGCCGTGTGTCGGCTTCCTTTTCTCTTGAGAGGGGGACTCGTCAGGGCTGTCCGTTATCGCCACTCCTGTTCGCCCTTGCTCTTGAGCCCCTTGCCGTGTGGATTAGATGGGAGCCTTCGATGAAGGGTATTCGGTGGTCTTCTACCTTTGAGGATCGTATCTCACTTTACGCAGACGATATTTTATTGTATTTGACCTCTCCGCGGAAATCTTTGATGGTACTGTGTGATGTCCTGGCCTCGTTCGGTAGAAACTCGGGCCTTATTATTAACTGGGCGAAATCCTATATCTATGTCCTATCGGGTGATGTTCCCTCTCTCCCGCGTAACTGTCCCATTCAGATTGCTCAAACAGGGTTCAAATACTTAGGTATTTACATTCGCTATCAGCAAAATCTTCTTCCTCCCTTGTCGCGATTAAAACAAGATGTCACGGGCTGGCGACGCCTCCCACTTTCGCCTTTAGGTCGCGCTGCACTCTTTAAAATGATGTCTTTGCCTCGTTTTCTCTACGCGCTTCAGAACGCCTATGATGTTATCCCCGCTAGCTACTTTCGAGCGATCGAGGACCTTCAAAGAAAGTTGATCTGGGACGGTAGACCGCGAATCTCTCTTGCTAAGTTGACGCTCCCATGGTACGACGGGGGTATAGCCCTTCCAGATATAAAGCGCTACTACTGGGCATCCCATCTGAGCGCTATAAACCACGGCATTTATGGTCCTGCGTCACAACCCGCCTTCGCAATGGATAGATGGTTACTACCTGGTGGCGATTATTATAGGGATCTGTATTCTAAATCTGTTACTGGGGTGCTGTCTGGCCCCACGAAGATTGCGGTACGCTTGTGGCGAGATGCGACTAATGCGACGGGGTGGACCGACCGTCTGACTCATGTGACCCCGCTTTTCGGTTCTGATAGGCTTGGTAAACTCTGGAATACCAAAGGGTTTGATAAGTGGGACCTCATCGGTATCAGCAAGGTGGGTGACCTCTGGGTTAAGGGGCAGGTAAAATCGTTTGAGTCGCTACGGGAGGAATTTGACTTGCATAGCACTGAATATTTCCGTTATATACAAGTTCGTCATGCCTTGCGCTCGGTCTTCAAGGACGGGGAGGTGGTTCCGGAGTCGTCTCCGCTTGAGGACAGGTTATTGGATGGCTATGTGCCTGATAGTGCCATCTCCCTAGTTTATAAGAAACTGATCAATGATAGAACAGACCTCCTCACATATCTCCGGGAGCAGTGGACCCGTGACGGCCTTGAACTGGATAAGGAAGACTGGCAATCTGCGATCTCCTCCCCAAAGGAGGTCGCGGTCCCAGCTCGGCTCCGGTTGGTCCAGCTCAAGATTCTGCATAGAGTTTACGTCACGGGCCCTCGTCTCATTTGTATGGGTTTCTCTGTTGATGGCCTGTGTAAACGTGGTTGCGGGCAGGTGGGGACGTTCCTTCATATTATTTGGGAATGTTGTGAAGTCTCTGCCTACTGGAGGAAGGTACATGATGTGATGGATGAGGTCATGGGAATCACCCTTCTTCCGGAGGCCAGGCGTTGTTTACTGAATATATGGGAACCAACTGATCATAATGTTGCTCAGACGCTATGGGTAACCCTGGGGGCCATGATTGCCAAGAGAAACATTGCCCAGCTGTGGGGATCCCCGAGGACACCCACGATTGCGGCGTGGAAGGAAAACATGGACTGGTGCATGTTTAGGGAAAAGACTGTCTACCTGGCTCGAGGTAAACCCCGGAAATGGAGTAGGGTGTGGGGACCCTGGAATGAGTACCGCGGAAATATATGTACGCCACCTGTATTAGATGTTCCGGATGTTCTACTATCTCCCTGAGCCTACATTCCACTGTCGTTTTATATGTGTTCTGCTTTGACTTCTCCCCTCCCCCCGTCTTTCCTCGACTACATTGATTATCGATTATAAAGTGTGGTTTTTCCTTCCCCGTCCTGAATTCAGTACTGTGAATGATATCTCCTCTTGCCTTGCTGTTTTGTAAAAATGTTCAATAAAAATAAATATAAAAAAAAAAGAAACCGTGCAGTTCAGTGTAAACAGCACGCATGGGGTATCAGTGCAAGCCTCTAGTTACACACACACAAAACATTCAGTAAGCAGTAGTGCACCCCTTCCTAACACAGACAGTACAGGTACAATGGGGCATGCAAACATATATCCCACACATAACAGGTATAGCAGGTCAAGAACAAAGACAGGTTGGGGTAGTAGTCTACTGGGGGGCTCGCCTGTCTCCAACAGTGTGCACACACTGATGTAAGGGACATAGGACTGCTCAAGGGCCTCTGTTTCAAACAGCTTACTCTAGAGAAAAGGTGGATGCAGGGACCTGCTCTGGTGTTTTCTTCTCCTCAACTAAAGTAGTTAACCAAGACCCTTTCAGAGAGTTAGGCAGGGTCCTGAGGCCAGTGTTCCCATATCTCCTCTTTCACACCCCAGAACCCCTTTGTAGGTCACCCAGGTTTTGGCTCCCATTAAACCTATATTCTTGCTATTCAGAGCCATTTAGGCTGCTCTCAGTTCTCCTAATCTGGTTGACAAGTGAGCCCTTAGCTTACACTTTGAGACTGTTGACTAACCCTCATGGGACCATAGCTGACCAATACTTAACCACAGGGAACCCTCAGAGACACTCAGCTGGCCCTCATATACCCTTCCGCCAGTCAGTAGGTATTCCTACATGACCCAGAGAAGACAAAAACTGTCGCTTAATGTAGGAAAGTAGGACCTGCTTATTATGGTTACCCCCACTTTCTGCTTCATGTGATACTGTTTTTACTTGTCTGACTGGGATCCTGCTAATCAGGACTCCAGTCTATGTGCTTTCTTCCTAACCTGTTATGTCATGTACTTAGGTACACTCCAGATTGCATACTGGGGTACCCTTGTCAGTACCTAGTATATGGTACCCATGTACCTAGGGCATAGGTACCACAGAGGCCTCCCATGGGCTGAAGCATGTGTTATGCCAGCCATGAGAGTCCATGCAAAATGGAACTACAGGTCTGCCATTGGAGCCTGTATAATATGGTTCATGCACCTCTTACGTTAGATATAGGTGTACAATATCTAAGGGTCACTGCACTTAAAACATATAAGTTCCCCCTATAGCAGGCCTTAACAATCCTGAGGGCAGGGTGCTTGGTTCTAAGTGAGAGGGTGCCACAGCATGAGCAGAACATCCCTGCAGCATATGGAATCCATTCTCCTGGGTTGTCAGTGTATCACCCATTTACGACATATAGACTAGCATTAAGCAACCACGTGATGACCAACTCTAAAACAGCTGAAAATAACCCTATTGTGAATGGTGTCAAATATTGGGGAATCATACCCCCACACTGGAAACCAGTGTGGGAGTTGTGATTCCAGCCCTCAGAAGCAAGCTTCGTTGAGTCCCTGGTGTTCCTGGTACCAGCGTTCTAGTCCCGGGCAGTACAAAATGGTTGCTGCCGATCAGAGGCACAAATCCTGCCCTCCTGCTGCTAAGCCAAGCTCGAGCAGAAGAAGGTAGAACAATAGGCATCCTGTCGCAGGGAGGTATGACCACCTCCCAGACAGGATTTAGTGTATTAGGGTGGAGAGGTGTGGTGCAGCGGCTAGGGCAGCTGACTTTGGGGCACAGGGCTCACAGTTCGATCCCCGGTTCCGGCTCTGGGCAATAGCTCACTTAATTTCCACAACAGCCCCCAGTGCCTTGAGAGTTGAGACCCATAAGGGTGAGTAGTTTGCACTTTACAAATACTGGATTTAGATTTACGGCTGGGTGGGTGTGCTTGCCAGCGGCCAAAAGTCTGCATGAGGGGCGCATTTAGTGTCCCTGTGCATAGTCCAGTTCAAACCAGTCCTGGGAGCCATTGGCTCCTGCTCAGGTGCAAAACTGGACAAAGGACATGGGAGTAACCTCCCCAATGTCCTGACCCCCACTGGGAGGGACCCCTGAATGTGTCCAACCCTCTCCTGTGGTACAAAAAGGCTTACCTGGCTGAAGGACCCTAGATTCGTAGTGGACAAGATTCTGAAACAGAAACCACTGAACGTCAACCGTCTGGACACTCTGGACTACGTTGGACTTTGTTTGGGCCCGACTTCGTCCCCCACTCCATCCAAAGCATTGTCTGTACCCATGCACCATACAGGCTCCGTGCAGGACCTGTGGAGCATCAAGGACAACCAAAGAGATCTCCCTTGGGGTGAAGGAGTCACTCCCCTGCAACCCCAGGCACCACATCACGATTGACCAGTCTGCGGCTCCTGAGCTCCTATGGACTCCAAAGGTGCCAGCAACACAGAAGATAGATTTCCAAGTTCCTTGAGGTCTGAGCTGCCCTCTCACCAGGTTTGAGGTCAGAATCTCTTGTGGGGGCTGCAATACCCATACCCTTGTCCACCACATACTTCTGCAAGTGAATATGCTTGTTGGTGTTCCCAAAACAAGTGCACTGAGCTCAGAGTAGCCCCAACCTCTGGCACAATTTCCTACAAAGCACTCTGACCTCCTCACACTGAGTGTTCTGTTGGCTGCTGCATTGTGAAACGGCTCAAAGTCACCTAGCAACTCCTGTGTGTCTGGCCTATGGGTCCTCTCTAAGGGCAACACTGCTTTTCTTGGGCTCCCTTGGTTGCTCCAGGCTTGCCCTGACTCTCCTGTGTTTGGTGAGTCTCTTGAACCTTGCTGGTCTTAACCGTAACCTTTCTTGACCTTCTACGTGGGTTGCCGCTGCCAAGGCTCATTGGTGCGCCAGCCGGACACCAACCCCCCTCAACACTCAACATCCTTTATGGGACAGCTTGCATCCAGCTCCTGGATGTCCTCGATGTCTCCTGGTCCGTGCGGCTGCCGAGTCAAGAACCCCACTGTCACGATTCGCTCCCTGTGTTCTCGTGTCCACCACCAGGGGGCTCAACTGTGGGACTCTCTAGTGTTCTAATATGCTTCCAGACACTCCCCTGCATGCATATCTTGACTTCCAGCCATTTGGACACTATTTGGGAATTGACATCCATTCTCAAACCATGCTGGGTTTTGTGAAAGCCAGCCTGCTTATACTTAAAGCCAGCCTACTCATGCCTGAAACTCCAATACCCAGAATTCCCTGTTCACTGCTTTGTCTCCACCCCTGCAGGCCAAGGATGGGTGGAGGAATTCAGCTCACCCGTGGCTGGCTGCTGCTAGCCTGCTCACACCTGATGCATATGATTACTGTGAGCTCTTTTAAGCCCCAGCTCCCTTCAGGCCAAGGTTGGTCATTGTAGCTATTTACCGGTGAGACCGATCCTTATTGCCAGTGCTCCTGAGTCTTTGCTATTCTTGTTTCCTAAGCTTCAGTTATGCCTTGTTCCTGACCTGCTGCTGTTTTCTTTGTTCCTTGTTCCTGAATTAGCACTGCCTGCAGTGCTACCCTGACCCCTGAGCCTTAGTAGCCCTTGTTCCTGAACTGCAGCGGTTTCCCTTCTCCTGAATTAGCACTGCTTGCAGTACTAACTTGTTTCCTGAGTTCCTGAGCTATAGCTATTGCTTGTGTTTGAATTAGCATTGCCTGCAGTGCTCTTGTTTCCTGAGTTCCTGAGCTATATTTATTCTTTGTTCCTGGGCTTCAGCTATTTCTTGTTCCTGATTTGCACTGCTCGCAGTGCTCTCTTGACTCCTTGACTCCTGAGCTGTAGCTATTTCCTGTTTCCCAAATTAACATTGCCTGCAGTGCTACCTTGACTCCTGAAGCTTTAGTAATTTCCCTGTTCCTGAACTAGCACTGTCTGCAGTAAATGAAAATGTAATGCGATTTATATAGAGCACGTATCACCCGAAGGCATCAAGGCGCTTGCCTTGGGAACCCGTCCTGGTATTCCCCTGTGAGGTAACCCCAGCAGGGTATCCACAAGGTGAAAGCCAGGCATCCCGCCGCGAGGGGCCGTAGTGGAGATTAAGCAAGCTATTGCCCAGAGTCGCAGAGTGTGAACCCGTGAGTCGAGTAGGCACCGGAACGAGAATTATCGAGTCTGTGGAATTTATGAGCCCACGACCCGCCGAGGCGGGGAATTGAACCCTGGTCCAGGACCGATCTCAGCTTCTGGGTCTGCCGCCTCTAACCCCTGAGCCACACTTCTCCACTTTGCAGTGCTACCTTGACTCCTGAAGCTTTGGTAATTCCCTGTTCCTGAACCAGCACTGTCTGCAGTGCTGCCTTGACTCCTGAGCCTTAGCTCACTTCTTGTTCCTGCCCCAGCACTGCCTTCTATCCTACTTTGTTTTCTTGATTCCTTAGGCTGCATTATTCTAGTATAACCTTGTAGCCTCCCCTTCTGTATATCCCTTTCCAGTCCCTGCCTTTCTTCCCATTTCCTTGGTTCCAGTTCTAGTTTGCTGTCTTTCTATTCTGCAGTCTTACTTCTGTTACCTTGTATGTTTGTTACCTGCTTTCTGTCACATGAGCCCTTTGATTTCCTTCTTTCCTGTTAAGCACTCCTCCTTGCTAGCTCCTTGTCTATTGGGCTTATGTTTAGTTCTACCCCCTTGCTGTTACTGCCTTGCGTGTTCCTGTTTGATCACCAGGATCCGTGGGCACAGCTGACTACCTAGGTGGTGTTTCTTGTTCACTGTGAGTATTGTCTT
Source organism: Lissotriton helveticus (assembly GCF_964261635.1). NCBI lineage: Eukaryota > Metazoa > Chordata > Amphibia > Caudata > Salamandridae > Lissotriton > Lissotriton helveticus. Next base: position 404,377,716 of record NC_136073.1, read on the forward strand.
TGAGTTACATTCATAACATCACCATAGGTATAAGCTCCACAGACCCTGCCTTTGCATCCATATCCTACATGTGGGTATTTACAGTCAGTATCTGTAACAGCAATTGTGGGTAAGAAACTTACTGAGCTTCAGTCTTCCAGTGTGAAGCTCCTGAGTGCTTTTACCTCACACCCCCTTTATTGTTAATGTTCTTTCATATATATGTCTTGCACATTCATCCTGGGTGTTGTTATTCTGAATGCTAAATTGCTTTGTGAGTGCCCTTCCTTTCTAAGTCTTACCCATCTTGTTCACTTGTGCAGGCTTCCCCTTTGGATCCCTTTTTCTCCTCTGACTCCCTGTATGATCTTGGGCAGTGCTGTACTCCTCTTCCTGTATAAGTTTTCTACCCAGTGCCCAGTCCTTGCCCAAGTCCCTGACTGTGTTCCCCACATAGTCCCAGACAGTCCCTGACACCCCTCAACACACCTGAAGCACCGAACATCGGTGGGCATTCGGCTACCAGCCCCTGGTCACTCCTGAGTGACCAAGACTCTGTCCCTTCTGCTTTCAGGTACTCTTCAACTAGAATCCACCTTTGGATTCCAACTGACATTTTTCTTCCTTCCAGCAGTGGCTCTTTTTCGAAGCCCCACATAGAGATCGACAGCAGTTACAGACGCCACTTCAGGCCTATGCACCCGGCTTCCCTGGAATAGGTAACTCTGGTACTACAGTATACATGGGTGGGGTGGCTCTCCAACTTCCTAACTTGCATGAGGTTTCCTCGAAGTCTACTTAGAAGGGTGCTTCAATTTAAAAACTTCAACTGTGACTTCCCCTTAGAATTGTACGGGGCACGCGATCGTGATCCCACAATGCACCCGTCCTCCTTGGGGTCCCTACTTACTCACCTGGGGTGGTTCTTTGTGGTGCCAGCGATTCTACGACCTCTATAAACTTTCTTGACTCAAATCGTGGTTCTTATATCACTGTTTTAGTATATGGTTTGGTCTCCCCCTGGAGCCCACTGTGTATTAGTGCCACTTATAATTGTTTCTGTGCTACAGTATTGTGTGCTTTGTGTTTATCTGCAGGTAGCATATGCTGTGACTTATTTAGTTTGTGTTATAATAATAAATACATATTTTCATAACTGCTATGTGTTTCTCCTTTCATTTAACCAATATAGTAAGGTTACATTCTGGTAAAACAAGCTGCTTAACATTCCTTCAAAACTAAACCTGAAGTCTGCTCTCCACTGCAACCACTTGGATAGCTTTCTAAGGTTATCTTTGACCTCTTAAATCACCATAAGGGTTGTTTGGACTGGTGAAAAGTGCCCACTTTGATTAGTGGACAGCATACACCATACCAACTTCTCACACTTAAGTAACCCTGAGCTTACACTCCGTGAACCTCTACAAACCTTGGAGAACCTTCTCCAGAATTTAGGTGCTGTATGCCACCCCTTAGTGCCTATAAATAACTTTCTCCAGCCCTCAAGCACTCTCAATCTTCATGAACCAACAGTTGAACACCAGAGTTTCTCAACTGTCACTCAGATTCTTAATTGGCCTTAAGAATCCCTTTACAGTTGCTTAGACCTTTATTAATATCAGGATCTGTCACTTTCCTGGCTCTCAGATACACACAAAAACCGCTGGCCACCATTAGCTAATCTCTAGACATCTTCATCTATGCACATAGGATTAGGAACGATATCCCTGTTTGCTCCAGGACTGCCCCAACCCTGCTCCAATTTAGGAAAGAGCTAATGATTCTTCTCTTTAATGAACAGTGTGTTAGGATGCAGTAAAAGTCTTCAAACTACCTATCCCACCTGTCTCAAGTTGAATGTGTTTTTGCCTTTGACCCTACTAGAAATGGGGTCTCTAGTTGACAGAGGTTTACACTCTGTTCAATTAGGTACCACCACTCTAGTCAGGGTAAGCTAGATACACACTTTAAATTAACCTGCGTTCTCTCTCTAATAGCTTGGCACAGAGCAGACAAGTTTAACTTAAAAGGCAATGTGTAAATATTTGTGCAACACACACCCACAGTAACACAACGAAAACACCACAAAAAGACTTCACACCAGTTTAGAAAAATAGAGAATATTTATCTGAGTAAAACAAGATGAAAATGAGAAACATTCAATCAGTCGAATTATGAATTTTTAAAGATTAAATGAAAAAACAGTGCTTAGAAGTCACCAGCGGTCAAAAGGTTACTCAAGGTCGAGAGGGACCAGTGCAAATGCAAAGTTCAGGCTGAGCGCGATGGGAGGCAGACCAACTACAGGACCCAGACAGGTCCTGCTGAAGAAATATCTTGGATGCAGAAAGTTTAACGTCGAGAGTCTACTCAACAGTGGTAAAGTGCTCAGAGTCCTACGGCCGACAAAAAGATACAGCAAATAGTGGTGGTACGTAGGCAAAAAGTAGAGGGGAGACAGCACTAAGGATGACAGGTCTAACACATGTCATGACCAGCTGAAAGTGGGGAGATCTACCCAATCTCTAGCGAGTTCCATCATTAAGGTGGAAAAACCTCGATAGAATGTCAGCATTGGAAGGATTTACTCCTGGTCTCTGTTCCACCCTGAAGTCCATATTCTTTAGGGAAACGGACCACCTCAACAATTTTGGATTTTTACCCCTCATTGCATGAGCCACCTGAGGAGCTTGTGGTCAGTCTAAATCAGGAAGTGAGTGCCAAACAGGTATGGCCTCAACTTCATCAGTGGCCATACCACAGCAAAAGCTTCTCTCTCTATTGCATTCCACCTCTGTTGCCTGGAGAGTAACCTCTTGGAGATGAAGGCAATAGGTTGGTCCACGACCCTCTTCATTGAGCTGTGATAGTACTGCCCCTATACCATGTTTTGAGGCATCTGTATGAATGATAAACTCTTTGGAGAAGTCAGGGGCCTTGAGCACCGGAGTTGGACACAGGCTGTGCTTCAGATCCTCAAATGCTTTTTGACATGCCTCCTTCCATATCTCATTTCTGGGCTGCTTTTTCAAAGTCAGCTCATTCAAGGGGGCAAAAACTGTGCCATAACCCTTGACAAACCTCCTATAGTGTCCAGTGAAGCCCAAGAATGTTACAACCTCCGTCTGGGTTTTTAGAGGCTCCCACGCCATGATAGACTCCATCATAGCTTGCAGGGGCTGCACCTTCCCCTGCCCACCAAGTGTCCAAAATACACCACCGACCCCTGCCCTATCTGGCACTTACTGGCCTTGCTAGTCAGGCCTGCCTGTTGCACTGCCTGAAGCAAGTCCCTGAGGTGAAAAAGGTGCGTCCAAACTGCTACTGAAGACAGCTATGTCATTCAGGTAGGCAGATAAGAAGGCCTTTAAACCAGCCAAGACCTGGCTCACCAGCCTCCGGAAGGTGGCAGGGACATTCTTTAATCCAAAGGGCATTACCCTAAACTGATAGTAGCCCTCTGGAGTGCTGAAGGTTGACCTCTCCTTGGTGCCCTCTGTTATAGCGATCTGGCAGTACCTTGTAGTAAGATCAAAAATACCTAAGTATTGGGCTGCCCCTAACCTCTCAATCTGCTCATCCGCCCTGGGGATGAGCATCAGTCTTGGTCACAGAAGTTAGCCTTCTACAATCCACATAGAACCTCATTTCTAGTGTGGTGCCCGCTGGGGCAGTTTTTGGTATCAGAACCGGAGGACTGGACCGGGGGCTACTAGAGAGTTCTATCACCTCCAATTCTAGCACCTTAGAGACTTTGCTTTTGATGCTGGTCATCAACTTATCCAACAACCAGCAAGATTTATCTTTGACAGGTATGTTGTCTCCTGTGCCCACATCATGGGTACACACATGGGAAATTTCAAGAGTAAGGGAGAAAATTGAGGAGTACTGCTCCAACACTTGGCGATAGTCCCTGGACTGTTAAGGAGTCACATTGGGAGAAAGGATTACTCCCTTCACAGACCCCTCCTTACTTCTTGGAGGCTAAGAGATTAGGGAGAGGTACACTATCCTCTTCCTCTGCTTCATTTGTTGCCAACAGCAGTGTGAACTCAGACCTCTCACAGTGTGGTTTGAGGCGAATGATGTGAAGCACCCTGTGGGGTGGCCTGGGGAATCTTAAGTTCCACCATATAGGTGGCCTTACCCTTCTTCTCAATTACCTCATAAGGCCAAGTCCGATGGTCCTGAAAGGTTCTGAGCTCCACCAGTTCCATGACCCACACTTTCTGCCCAGGCTGTAATTCCATAGTGGTAGAATTTTGTTTATACCACTCTTTCATCACAGCCTGACTGGCTTCTAAGTTGTCAGAAGCTGCTGCCACAACATAGCCATTTAATTTCTGAAGGGCAGCATGTAGCTCACTATATCCTGGGGAACATTCCTGAGAACTTTCTCCCTCCCCTCCTTCACCAAACTGAGAGGTCCCCTGACTGGATGTCTATACAGGAGCTCAAAGGGGCTGAAGCCCATTCCCTTCTCCAGTACCTCCCTGTAGGAAAGCAACAGGCAGTGCAAAAGGATATCCCACTTTTTCCTCAGGCCTTCAGGCAGACTTCTTATCATGTCTTTCAAGGTCTTGTTGAATCTCTCAACACGCCCATTGGCTTGTAGGTGGCAAGGTGCAGAGAACTTGTATGTTACCCCACACTCTTTAAAAATTGACTGTATATATGCAGACATGAAGTTTGTGCCCCTGTCAACACATCTTCCTTGGGGAAACCTACTCAGGTAAAAATCCCATCAGGGCCTTTGCCAGCAGAGATGTAGTGGTGGTCCTCAGAGGGATGGCCTCCGGGTACCTGGTGGCATGATTCACCAGAACTGGGATAAACCTGTTGCCTGAAGCTGTCTGGGGATCCCTATGCCCAAGAATGTTTATGCTCACCCTCTCAAAGGGGCTGCTAATGAAATGTAAGGGAGTGAATGTGGCTTTCGGCCTCTGCCCTGTCTTACCACTGATCTGGCAGGTCACACAGATCCTACTGAACACATCTGAGGAAGTCCTGATCTTAGGTCAATAAAAGTGAGAGGCAAGCCTTGCAAAGGTCTTGTCTTGACCTAAGTGTCCTGCTAGGGGAATCATGTGGCCAGCTCCAGAAGGGCCCTCTAGCATTGGGGGACCACCAGGGTCCTTGTTGTCCCATGCGCTTGGCACAGGAACATTAGGTTCACAGTAAAGGAGGTTGTAGTCCCAGTAAATGGGATAGCTCCCAGAAACATCACCTGTGGCTTGGGCTTTGGCCATTTTCCTCATGCCCTCAAGGGTTGGTCACTCCCTAGATGCCCTAAGAAATCCTCCTTTGTGGGTCCTACTGCTACATGCCAATCAGCAGGTGTAAGCAGGTCACCAAGGGAAGCAATGGCCTACTCAGTGGGCTCTGGAGCGCCACCGAAGGTGCCCAATCCATCTCACTAGTGGTACATTCAGGGGCTTATTTCTCATGCCCTCTGCCTTTCCTCTTTTTAGCAGCAGCCTGGGGCATTGTTCCAGGCTCCAGCCCTTTTTGACTCCCTTTCCGGGCAGCCATAAACATTGTCTTTGCACAGATTCAATCAGGTTTCCCCGACATCTCCACACGAGCCTTGAGCAGAGCTCCACTTCTTTCCAGATAGTGTGCTCAAGGTCATTGCCCAACCAACAGTCCACAGGCATGACCGGGCTCACAGTAACCTTCAGAAGACCTGTCCCCCCCACTCAATATGGGACAAGGGCCACTAGATAGTGACTGTCCCTGTTTTCAGCCACCACAACATAGTGGAATGCACTGGGAATCACCTGCTCTGGGGACACCAGCTAACTTCTTACCATAGTCACGCTGGTAGATGTGTCCCGAAGTACCTCAACACCTTGCCCATTGATGGTTACCTGCGGCCCATACTTAGTAGTATTTGAGGGCACATGGATCTTAGGAACCATCTCACTGTCACCCAGGGACACAAAGATATCCCACTGAACTCCTCTGCATTAATTGGGACATACTCCCCCCAGCACTATGCTAGTCACCCCTGGATTCTTACCTCCAGTGGCAGGGTGTGCTCTTTTTGGAAACTTGGGATCCCCCTTGTAGTGTCCATACTCATCACGCTCAAAGCCCTTGGGAACTTTGAGCTGATGACTTTTGTAAGGGTAGTTTTGCTTCTGGTTGCCAGACTGGGATTGAGAACCAAACCCTTTCCCAAGTGAGTTGTTTTGGGGGCCGTTAGAGAATTCCCTTTTATTACTCGACTCTTTCTTCTGTTGGGAACTCTGACCACCCTTTTGGGAGTCCCCTCCAGATACCTTCTTGGACACTCTGGTGCTGACCCCAATGTCTGACTCCTCAACTGTTTTCCTAACGTCAGTCAGCTTGCTATCCACCAGGTATTGACGCAGCTCTGGAAAACAATTATCTAAAATGTGCTCCTTCAAAAATAAGTTGTACAACCCTTCAAAATAATCAACCTTTCTTCCCCTCACCCAGGCCTTCAGTGCCATACCAGCACTGTCCAAGAAATTCATCCATGTTTGTGTACAGAGTTTGTGACTAGCCCTGAACCGTTGCCTACACTTCTCAGGTGTCGACCCAAACCTGCTGACTAGAAGGGTTTTCATGGCTGTGTAGTTGGTCTGGTCCCTTACCTCTAATGTAAGATGTGTATCCCTCCCCACAGTGGGCATGTACCACCATAGACTACCCCCCTCAGAACTCCTCTGGGACTTTGTGCACATTTAACGCCACTTCATAAGCTGCCAACCATGTATCTATGTCATCCGCCACATTGTAACTGGATGTATGACGTTACAACGCATGCTTTTACAATGCATGCCATTACGACGCAGGTTTTACAACGCAAGTCTTTACAACGACTTGGGTTGGGGAGCGCTGGATAGTGAATAGTTTAATTTACTATTTCAACTCCAGTCCTCGTGGATAGTAGGGAAGGTGTTGGATAGTAATTAAACTATTCCCTATCCTAGAACGCCCTCCAGCGCAATTCGTTGTAATGACTTGTGTTGTAAAAGTTGCGTCGTAATAGTGGTGCGTTGTAAAAGTTGCGTTGTAAAGGATGTTTCCCTTGTAACTGGACCCCATATATTTTGGGATATGAAATATGGACTCATGTGAGAATCTAGCTGGCATGCTGCCACCATTGCTGTTGCTGGAGCCCCCTTGTAGGGTACTGAGGTTCATCTCTCTGAGGTTAAGCTCATGGGTTAGTTTCTGTTCCTCTAGAGCCAACCTTTTCTCCTCTAAAGACTGCTTCTTCTCAAATTGTATATTAGACAGCTCAAGTTTTAGTTTTCTCTTCTCCCTCCAGTCCTCCACCTCCTCTGGGGCCAGGCTCCTGGATGAGCCAATGCTCCTTGCTTTGGTTGGGCCCCCTACACTTGGCAGGTTGTTGGCATCTTGGCCTGCAGGCAGTCCCAGATCCTCCTTGTCTGGCTCCTCATCCAGAATCTCACACTCCTCCTCTGGAACCACAGGTCCTGCATCCCTTGCTTCTCTGTAGATCCTCAGCACTCTTTGCAGCTCCACCTTTCCGGCGAAGCCCTTCATAGAGACCTGAAACTCCTACCAGAAATCCTTGAGCTGGGCCACTTTCCAACTTTCCAGTTTAGCCAGCTCATACTCCATTTGTGCAGGTGCAGATGCAGGGACAGGTACAGATGCAGGTGTGGCTGTTGGCTCACCACTGAGAGACATGATTTTAGGTAAAATAAAAATGCCAATCAGGGAGAATAGGAAAATTAAAAATGCCAATGACAGAGCAAAAATGGTAATCAAGGAGAATGGGGTTGAAATGGTCTTAAGTATATCAAATCAAATAAGAGTTTATGGTTATCAGTTAATAAAAACCATCACAATATACATATAAAACAATCCTTTTTTTAAATAATCGCTTATCCTAGCAACCTGAATTAATAATGCTACAGCTCAGGAGAATGTTGTCTTGTTAAAAAAACATTATCATTATAAAATGTATTCAGACATTTTCACTGTTGCTGTAAATCGACGTATGCCACAATAAAAGATTCAACAACTCTAAGTGACTAAGTTAATCTCCCTTCATCCCCACATCTCATCAGCAAAAGCTCTTACATGTGGGGTGCCCCAAGCGTCGGCATTAAGCCCCACACTCTTCAATGCCTACATTGCCCCACTGGCTTATCTGGTGGAGGAATGGGATGTTAAGGCTGCCTCCTACCCGGACGACACCCAGTTGGTGTTCTCCTTCAAAGAGCACACAGAGGCAGCATTTTCCAACTTCAGGCAGTGTCTGCTCAATATCGCATCTTGAATGACAGACAACTGCCTGAAGTTAAACACGGATAAAACTGAGGTGCTATTCTTCAATCAGGCACAACCACCAAGAGCAGAGATATGGTGGCGAAGGGAGCTGAACGCTCCACCTGAACCAGCGCAGGTTGCAAAAAACCTGAGCTTTAAATTTGATTCTGCTCTTTCCGGAAAAGCACAGGTTAATTATGTCTCCTCTAAATGTTTCTGGAAATTAAAAACGCTCCGTAGATTTCTTCATTTTCTCCCGATGGACAGCAGAAAGACAGTGGTACATGCCCTGATCACTTCACAATTAGACTATGCCAACAGTCTCTATATGGGACTCCCTGCTTATCTAATCAGGAAACTACAGATTATTCAAAACTCAGCTGCAAGGTTGATCAGGGACATCCCACTTCGTCATCACATCTCCCCTCACCTGCGGAGCCTCCACTGGCTCCCAGTAAAGAGAAGAATAGAGTTGAAAGCTGTAACCATAGCACGCAGGGCTTTGACAGAGAGAGGTGCTAAATACCTCAAGCTAGAGTACAGAAATACACCCAGACAAGATCCCTTAGATCCAACAATCAGGAACTCTTATCAGTCCCCCGTTATAAAAAAAGCGCACTTCGGCGGTTGTTCATTCACTGTTAAGACAGCTGCACTGTGGAACATCATGCCAATACATATTAGGAAAGCCAAGACAGAGAGACTGTTTAGGAAGGCTTTGAAAACTTGGCTCCATGATTCCCTTAGCCTCCCCCTTCTGCTGCTGCTAGCGCCGGGACACCCCCGTCGAGGGTAGTCGTGGCATTATAAGTGATAATAATTATAATAATAATAATAATAAGTGTCAACATCTTAAGTATGGAGTTGTATTGAACACTGAATTACTGGAGAAGGTGACCACCGCGTGTGTGCTTAGAGCTTTCTATTGCGCTGCGCTGTGGCTCGCGCTCGCTTTTTTTAAAATAATTATTTGTTTAGCATTCATGTTTATTTGTCTTATTTGGCCCTGATTTTAATTAGCGTCATTGCTGCGACCCACCCTGGCCCTCACAGCACTATAAAATTAATTCAAACACCGCTACTTAGCGGGTCCGGGCTCCCGGGTCTTCTTTAGTCACGTGACCATTTCGTCACGACGACGCCATCTTGGGAAGGCTGGTTCCTTCCTGCTTCCTGGGGGTTAGCGCGCTAGCGCTTGGTCCGCCTACCGCCTACTTAAGGTGAGCTTTCTTGCGGGGTCAGCCTGGAGAAGGTGACCACCGCGTGTGTGCTTAGAGCTTTCTATTGCGCTGCGCTGTGGCTCGCGCTCGCTTTTTTAAAAATAATTATTTGTTTAGCATTCATGTTTATTTGTCTTATTTGGCCCTGATTTTAATTAGCGTCATTGCTGCGACCCACCCTGGCCCTCACAGCACTATAAAATTAATTCAAACACCGCTACTTAGCGGGTCCGGGCTCCCGGGTCTTCTTTAGTCACGTGACCATTTCGTCACGACGACGCCATCTTGGGAAGGCTGGTTCCTTCCTGCTTCCTGGGGGTTAGCGCGCTAGCGCTTGGTCCGCCTACCGCCTACTTAAGGTGAGCTTTCTTGCGGGGTCAGCCTGGAGAAGGTGACCACCGCGTGTGTGCTTAGAGCTTTCTATTGCGCTGCGCTGTGGCTCGCGCTCGCTTTTTTTAAAATAATTATTTGTTTAGCATTTATGTTTATTTGTCTTATTGGGCCCTGATTTTAATTACCGTCATTGCTGCGACCCACCCTGGCCCTCACAGCACTATAAAATTAATTCAAACACCGCTACTTAGCGGGTCCGGGCTCCCGGGTCTTCTTTAGTCACGTGACCATTTCGTCACGACGACGCCATCTTGGGAAGGCTGGTTCCTTCCTGCTTCCTGGGGGTTAGCGCGCTAGCGCTTGGTCCGCCTACCGCCTACTTAATGCTCGCTTTTGACGTAGCGGTCTAGCGTAGCGGTCGCGCCTTCGCTACGCCGGAGTCTCGCCAGAGTCCTGCCCGTCTGCGCCCGTCTGCGCCCGTCAGCGTCCCGGAGGCGGGCGGAGCGGCGGGTGGGATTCTTCCTACAGGGATGTGTCCCTCGGGGACCCCCGCCTTGCGCTATTCCCCTAGTGAACTTCGTTCATTCTATCCTCATGGCTCTGGCTGCCGCACTGTTTTTCCTGGCCGGTACCATGGGAAATCCCGTTGCCCGGGTTGTGGCTGGCGCCCGACCCGCTCGCTCTTTGTACGGCCGAGCAATAACATCTCCAGTATGGGCTTCGGGTGCATGTTATTGAACACCAGGTCAGCTTGTAAACATGCGCAGGACATCTATGAGCTGCTCGATATAGATAAACCACTATGTCTCATGCTTACTGAGACATGGTGGGGTGACTCTTCTAACCCTGACGTCGCCTTGGCAATTCCGCCTGACTACAATGTCTTTAGAAAGGATAGAGTCAAGGGAAGGGGAGGTGGAGTAGCGCTAGTGGTCCGGAAAGGAACCCCCTGTGAGATCCTGCTAGCTACTGACATCCGAGGCTCGGAGACCCTAGCCTTCTCTATCACTCTTTCGCCCCACCAATCCTTTAAGGCATTGCTCGTATATAGGCCACCTGGTCCTCCCGGCACCTTCTTTGAAGATCTGGATACGGTGCTGGTGGAGTTGGCCCTGAAAGCCGAACATTTCATCGTGGCTGGCGATTTTAACTTCCGGATGGATGATTCTTCCGATCCGGCTGCCGCCAAACTCTCAAAGGCGCTGACCCCGCTTGGGCTCATCCCCTACTTTCAGGAGCCTACGCATGAGAAAGGGCATACCCTTGACCAGGTCTTCTCGTCTGTTCCTCTCGAGGGTATAGAGATCACTCCTGTCCTATGGTCTGACCATTTTCTTGCCAAATTTGTGATCAAGGGCATAGTTAAATCAGTGCCTATCCAGGCACATCAACAGGGTCGTGTCCATAGGGCTTTCCATCGAGTAACCCCGGAGATGCTGGCCCAGGCAGCTGAGGCCCACCCCTGCCTTCTTTCAGGTGATCTAGACAGGGATCTGCAGACCATGCAAGACTGGTTAGTGGACAGGCTAAACGATCTTGCCCCGGAAGTAACATCTCGTCCGACACCGAAACGGATCTCTGCGCCTTGGTTTACCGCTGCACTGTCGGCTACGCGGCAGCAGTGCAAGGTAGCCGAAAGAGCCTGGCGGGCACAATATGATACTGTTGCCAAGTTGACATACCAAACGGTGGTTAAGGCTTATCACCGGGACATCCGCCTGGAGAAAAAAGCTTATCTAGCCAGGAGAATTGATGCTGCCTCCAACTCCTGCAAGGAGATTTTCTCCATTGTGAGAGAATTCACCTCACCTTGGTCTAACACCTCGGACCAAAAACCATCTGGTACCTGGGCCACGGACCTTGCTGACTTCTTCACGAGCAAGATCCAACGCATCCAGGAGTCATTCCTGGTACCAGCGTCTGCGGGCCAGACCGAGCCCGACATCACCACACTGCCACAGGCCGGGCCAGGGGCGACGTTGAGTGTGTTTCCTCCAATCTCTGCTCTGGACTCCCTGGCTCTTATGGGCAATTTAAAATCGGGTTCTCCCCTTGACCCTTGTCCTGCTAAATTTCTAGCGAAAGTCGCGGAGGTGATCAACCCGCTGGCTAATCCACTCTTAAATCTTTCGCTAAGGCTTGGTGTGGTCCCGCGAACCTGGAAGCAGGCGATGGTGATCCCCTTGCTCAAGAAACCTGGTCTAGACCCGAAGGCCCCTGTTAATTATAGGCCTATCTCTCTGCTGCCGGCCCTCACGAAGATTCTGGAAAAGCACGTCCATGGCGTGCTCTCCAACTTTCTTGAATCTAATGAGATCCTGCATGCCACCCAATCGGGCTTTCGTCCCCATTTCAGTACTGAGACAGCGCTCCTGGAGGTCTCGGAAACCATTAAAGGGGTTCTGGACTCTGGGGGCAAAGTCATGCTGGTGATGTTAGACCTGTCAGCGGCGTTCGACACCGTTCCACATGATGGTCTTCTCGCTAGACTTTTCGAGATAGGCTTACGTGGGACGGTGTTCGACTGGTTTTCCTCTTTCCTAGCCGGCCGCCGGCAATCGATCTGGGCCCCGCCTGATTCCGCCGTGATGCCGCCTTTGGGAGTCGGGGTCCCTCAGGGCTCTATTTTGAGCCCGACCCTCTTTAACATCATTATGACCCCTTTGGCGGCATTGGTGGAGTCGCACGGTGCCCAGATCGTATCCTATGCGGACGACACCCAGCTCCTCTTCTCTTGTAAGAGAGGAGGCGACTTTGATGGGGAGAGTATTCGGGATTGCCTTGGGGCTGTTTTTCATTGGTTCCATCTAAACAGCCTTAAGTGCAATTCCGACAAGTCCGAAGTACTTTTCTTTGGGTGCGACGCAGAGCCAGATTGGCAGACCTGGTGGCCACTGGATATGTTCCCTCCGTCCTGCTCCTCTCAGGTTGCTAAGAATCTGGGGGTGAAGATGGATAACAGGCTTACCTTGAAATCCCAGATCCTGGGGGTGTCGGGCATTTGCTTTGGCATCCTCAGGATGCTGCGGAGGTTCCTCCCTCTGTTATCCGTGGAACATAGGACGCTGACAGTTCAGGCTCTGATTGGGTCCAGGTTGGATTATTCCAACGTCCTCTACCTGGGCCTTCCAGAGTACTTGCTGCAGCGGCTCCAAGTGGCACAGAACGCCGCTGCCAGGGCAATCTTTGGCCTTGGTAGGCGCTCTAGGGCCTCGGGCCTGCTGGCAACTTTACATTGGCTTCCTATCCGCAAGAGGATCGCCTTTAAGGCGCTGACCTTGGCCTACAAGGCTCTTCACAAGGAGGGAGCCAAGTACCTCCAAAAGAGGCTGGCCTTTTATCATCCGACCAGGTCTCTGAGGTCGGAAGCCCTGTATCTTGCTGTTGTTCCCCGGGTAAAGAAAGCGCGTCTCGGAGGCCGCTCTTTTGGACTGTTGGCATCTCAGTTGTGGAATTCCTTACCACTGGCCCTGCGGGGAGCCACCAGTCTATTGGCTTTTAGGAAAAGCCTTAAAACTTGGCTGTTCATTCAGTAGCCGGTCTTCTGTGAATCTTTGGCCCACTCTTCTGTTAGTCTTTTTATTAGGTGTTATGTTAGTATGTTGCACTTTTGTTTCCTTCTCCAATAAAGCGCCGGGACACTCTTTCTGAGTAGCCGCGCGCTATAGAAATAAATAATTAACATAACATAACATAACATAACATATGGTACTGCACAAGCACAAGATCCATCCTCACCTCTGATCATCAATGTTAGAAATTGGGTCTCTAGTTGGCAGAAGTTTGCACTCCGTCCAAGTAGGGACTAACACTCTAGTCAATATAAGCTTGATACACTATTTAAATTAACCTGTTCTCACCCTCTGGTAGCTTGGCACAGAGCAGTTAAGCTTATCTTAGGAGGCAATGTGTAAAGTATTTGTGCAACACAAACCCACAGTAACACAATGAAAACACCACAAAAAGATTTCACATAATTTTAGAAAAGTAGAGAATATTTATCCGAGTAAAACAAAACTAAAAGCATCCAATAAGTAGAAGTCAAGATATGAATTTGTAAAGATTAAATGCAAAAACAGTGCTTGGAAGTCACTCGCGGTCAAAAGGTTACTTGAGGTCGTAAGGGACTGGTGTAAATTCAAAGTTCTGGGCAACTGTGATGGCAAGCAGGCCTGCTACAGGAGCAGATGGGTCCCACTGACGAAATACCTTGGATGGAGCAAGTGTCGATGTTGAGGGTGTAATGCATCATTGCTGAGACGCACAAAGGAGGTCCTGCGTCGTCATCCAGCTTCATTGTAGTGAATGCAATGTAGTGTCACTGAGCCGTACAGAGCGCCATCATCAATCCACACAGGCTGTGGATCCGCTGTCATTGAGCAGTCTCAGCGTTGGTGGCAAAGGGTCATGCAGTGGAATAGCTCACACAGTCGGGTGATGCATCGTTTCTGCAGAAATCAGCTCCATGTTCCACTTCAGAGGCCCAGGACTGGAGGGGGCACCTCAGTCAAGGGTAGGACTTGCAGATGGTAAGTCAGCAAGCCCTTGGAGTCACTTTAGGTTCAAGTGAGATGGGACCAGTCCTTGTCCTCTGCAGGGAAGAGATCAGCAGGCAGCAGGCAGATCAGCATAGCAGAGAAGTAGTTCCTCAGAACAGTTAGTATGGGCAGAGTGGCAATCCTTACAGCACAGCAGTCTTTACTCCAGCAGAGTTCTTTTCATGTTCAGTAGTGTACTGATGTGGTAGGGCTAGAGCCCTGGTACTTATACCCAAAAGCAACTCTCTGAAGTACACAAGGATCCCTTTCAACCCAGCCCTGTCTGCCATGTTATCTCGGAGGGGGGGGGGGTAATCAAACCTTTTTGTGGGGACAGGACACAGCCTATTCAGTTGTAAGTGTGAGCTCCCCTCTTCCCCTTTCTGCCCAGTAAGGTTATCAGAATGGAGATGAATGCAGTTGAGCCCTCTCTCACACCCAGCCATTCCTGTGTTTGTATAGAAGGAATGCACAAAGTGTAGCTGCACCATACCCAGACGTGTATTGGAGATGGGCTGCAGGCACACAGAGCAAAGTAAAGAGCAAAGAAATGCCCACTTTCTATAAGTTGCCATTTCAAAAGAACCTTTTGTTTCCAGAGCTAACAAAGATCAATTATTAGCCATATATTGAAATTAATCCATCAATATTTATTTCTTTTATGGAAAATTTATCAATCAACACAACCACAATGAAAAAAGCTTTCAATATATACATGCAAAAAGAATAATCAAAGAACAAAAACAATTTAGGGGAAAGAAATACATTCAATAGAATAGACACAGTATACAAAAATAATCATCCACTCATGAAAAACATCCGTCTTCAAGTGACTCTTACACTCCTTTAAACTTAGAATAAGAAAAACACATATAACACAATAGACAACATGGGAGATAGAGTAGTCAATGAGTTAATCCTAAAACGGTACAAGATTGCATAAAGTAAAAAGACTGTTTCTCTGAATATTTAATATGTAGCAGTTTTTTTACAAAGATATATACAATTATTTTGACAAAACCCAAAACAAACAAGGTCTATGCGTTTCGAACCGGACCCTTTGTCCGATTCTCATCAGGACCAGACAGTATCTGAAAGAGGAAAACATATTTCCTTTTTAGAATTGGCGAAACTATCATTTTAAAAGGAGAATACAAGGTGACCACCACCGTGCAGAGCTTCCTACCTGAGTGTGAGAGACTATCCAAAGCTGTTAAGTTCTTTAGAAAAGGAGAGATAGTCTAAAAAAAAAAGGTGGACTAAAGGTTAGTTACTAGAAGTCAGGTCTAATCGTCTTATTTGAGAAATACATGTCAAGCGCAAAAGTACCTGAAATTGGGCTGTGTAAGAGCGTTTCTCCTGTAGGGGCTGTTTACACACAAAAGCAGCGAAACGCCGTAAGAATAATCAAATATGCAGCTGTAACACAGAGAAGGAGACCGCTTTACAAAGGCTGTCGAATTGACAGAAAGAGCCAAACAGCCTCTAGTGGTTCGTGGGTATTATGTGGCGAGCTCTTTACCTTAAGCGTAGCTGGTAGGGCTCAGCAAAAACCTCCGTGGAATTATTTTAGGCACAGGGCTGCCATCCATGCACGCGTGCCATAGACTGGAAAAAAGGGGTTGAAAACGAGATGTAATTCGTATCTTGGATCATGCGGGAAACAATTGCAGAGAGACGCCGTTAGAAACTGAATAGCGCGGGGCTCTGCGTACCTGAATCAAAACCTCTGGGTGCATGATACGGAACGCCACTGAACAATCCGTGCGAACCGGGAACCAGGAGCACGTCGTCAGAGTTTCATTGGCAGGTTATAATAACAATGCTTGCCATTAGTTGCTGGGAGTCATGATGAAGCGGGAGAAATTCTGGGTGTTGTAGTTAATCAGTGTCGGTCCAGTGCAGAACACTAAAAGGGGTAATGCGGCCAAAATGTCAATCTATTCAGAAAACCCGCGATAGCTCAGCAAGTTCATTTAATCCGTTGGTGACAGTGTTAAATCTGAGAATAAGAGTTGCCTCGCGTTGAATTAGTTTAGTTTCCAAGTCACCTCCTCTCGCATCCATTTCTAATTTGGACAACACGGTCCATTTTATATCATGCTCTGTATGTCCTTTCATAGTCCAGTGGTTTACTAGAGGTGCATTAGCTACAGCTCTTCGGACTCTAGACTTATGTTGACAAATGCGCTGGCGGATGTCTTGGGATGTTTTTCCAACGTACAGCTTTTTTCCTGGGGCAAAGGATCCCGTATACAACGTTTTTAGTTTTACAATTTGTAAATGCTGAATGTTTCCAAAATATGTCATTGTATGCAAAAACGTCGCCCTCAATTGTGTTATCACAGCTTACACAGGTACCACACTTATGATGTCCACAAATGGGCTGTAAGCCTAACATATTTCTTAATGTAGCGGGTTCTTTCTTTGGTAATGCTGCACGAACTAGAAAGTTAGCGATACTTCTCTCTTTTTTAAAAGCAAAAAGAGGTGGCTGTAGTAGGCTGGCTTCAAGGTTCTTCACCAGGTGCCAATTCTGATTGATGACTTTTTTCAGTTGGTTGGCATGCGGACAAAAGGTAGTGACACAGACTGTTCTTTCCAAATTTGCCCTCACCTTTTTCTCCAGGAGGGCTTCCCGGGGGGTCCACCATGCTCTGCGCATTGCATTTTTAAGAAGTTTCTTGGGATAACCCCGAACCGAAAGACGTTCCAACAGATTTTGGGCATGTTCGAAGTATTCATCTTTGAATGTGCAGTTCCGCCTGATTCGTAAGAATTGGCCAAATGGAAGATTTGGGCGGAGATTTCGTGGGTGGTTACTTGTGTAATGTAAAGCCCGATTGCGATCTGTTTCTTTTCTGAATGGAGTAGTTGCCAGTGTACCTTCCGATGAATAGACTTTGACATCCAAAAAAGTGATTTGATGTTTATTATGATTGATGGTAAACTGAATATCCTTAGTACGTCTGTTGAGCCAACACAGAAAATCATTGAGATGTTCCTCACAGCCGCTCCAAATGAAGAACACATCATCAATGTAGCGCATGTAATGATTGATGCGTGATGAAAATGGATTGTTGTCAAAGATGAATTTCGCCTCAAAAAGGCCCATGAATAAATCAGCTAATTCTGGTGCAAAGGGGCAGCCCATGGCCACCCCTTTGATTTGATAGAACAAATCTGGTCCAAACATAAAGAAGTTTTATTGCAATGCTAATTTGGCAAGAGAAATGATAAACTCGGTGGGGACCCTCGCCGGTTGTTCTCTTGTATTTAAGACAAGAGTTCAATGTTCAATGTTTCAAGTGCTTCTTCCTGGGGAATCTGGGAATATAAGGAGACGACATCCATTGTCACTAACAGTTGTGTGGATGGATCATACACAATGTTGACCAGTCTATTAATGAAAGCGGTGGTGTCCTGTAGATGTGCTGGGACTAGTGAGATCAAAGGTTTCAGAAAAAAATCTATATATTTAGACACTGTTTCCCAGAGGGACTCACACCCCGAGATGATAGGTCTACCCGGGGGATTTGTTTCATTTTTGTGAATTTTAGGTAGTGCATAGAAAATTGGTATGCGAGGCCTTTTGTTCTGTAAAAAGAGAGCTTCTTTGGGACCAAGGAAACCTTGTTCAATGCCTAATTGTACGAGACTGAAAAGTTGTCCTTGTAGGTCAGCTGTTGGGTCACTTCTGATCATTCTATAACAATCCGTATTTTCCAATTGACTCATGACTTCTGCTTTGTATTTATCCGTATGCCAGACCACTACTGCTCCTCCTTTGTCGGCTTGCTTTATTATTAAGGTAGGATCATTTTTTAATGAGATCATGGCGTCCCTCTGATCTTTAGGCAAATTGAATTTAACGTATTGTTTTTTAGACTCCATTTGAGCGATGGCAGAAAGTAACGTTTTTTCAAAAGTTAAAACTTCCTTTGGTACTTTGTTACCTACTGGGCAGAAATTTGATTTATTCCGGAGACCTGTAACTTCCCCGCTTGGTTCCATTTCCTGATCTTTAAAATAGGTTTTTAATCTAATTTTTCTGCAGAACTCAAGAGTCTCCAATTTCATTTTCACAAAATCTGTTCTCCTCGAAGGGACAAAAGAGAGTCCTTTCTCTAAGACCAATATCTCGGTGTTTGTCAGGAACCTGCCTGATAGATTAAAAACCGAAGAACTTCCTAGTTTTTGTAAAATTGGCGTCTCGTTGTCATTTCCCATGGTTGGGAGTTGTATCTGGGTCTGCCCCTGGATCTCCGTTGGCCTCTTCCTAAAAAAGGCTGCTGATTATTTCTTTGTTGGTATTGTGTGGGTTGACCTCCTCTTTTATTAGAGCCACTGGTGTCCTGTTCACTTGTTCCGGCTTCTGAACCGGATGAAGATGAGGTGTCTGAGAAAGTCAGAAATTTATTTTTTGATCGACCCTGGTTGTTTTGGAGAAACCTCCTAGAATCTGTCCTAGTATAGAAATCCTTGTTTAAATACGGGTAGTTGCTTTCAAGAGAATAGTTATTCTTATCCGTTTCGAATTTGTTTGATTTTTAAGCCACTGTGTAATCTTTAAAATCTAGGATTTCCTTTTCGACTTTTTCTAGCAGGGTTTTTGAGTCCACAATTTGTTGGTTGTTTATTATTTCTGATACAAGAGACTCTATCTCCTCCAGTTGTTTTTTAGATATTCTTAAAGCTGTCTCCACTGTGAGGACCATGAGGTCGCGGCTGCATTTAGTTTCAATGCAACTGAAACCTTTTTTATAATCCGGGTCCTCAGTGAACACCACAGGGATGTTACGAATTTGGAGACCACCAGGAATTGTTCCAGCTCTTAAATGTTGAATAAGGAAGTGTCCGTGTAAATCAGTCCTTATTTGTTTTTTTCTTAGTCTTATAAGTTTTTCGGATTCATTTTGAGTTTTTGCTGTCAAACTCAAAGTAGCGGAAGCAAATGCAGGTGGGTCGCTCAGCAATTTTTGAATATGCTCTTCGCTGTACGCGAATGTGTCACCGTCATTCATAATCCTACTGTCCTAATGTCTTGTTAGTAGTTACAGACAAACAACAAGTAACATATATATATATATAAAGTGAAAATTAATTCTATCTAAAGGTAGGAAACCTACCCAACATTCTATACAAACAAACACTATTTGGACGTAAATATGGTATCCGCTTAAATGCTCAAAACAACAACCAAGGGCTTTGACTCATCTACAGTAAAGCAGAGTCTATTAATGTAATCAACAAAGAAGATGCCAATACTGAGTGCAATTTCAAAAGAACCTTTTGTTTCCAGAGCTAACAAAGATCAATTATTAGCCATATATTGAAATAATCCATCAATATTTATTTCTTTTATGGAAAATTAATCAATCAACACAACCACAATGAAAAAAGCTTTCAATATATATATACAAAAAGAATAATCAAAGAACAAAAAACAATTTAGGGGAAAGAAATACATTCAATAGAATAGACACAGTATACAAAAAAATCATCCACTCATGAAAAACATCCGTCATCAAGTGACTCTTACACTCCTTTCAACTTAGAATAAGAAAAACACATATAACACAATAGACAACATGGGAGATAGAGTAGTCAATGAGTTAATCCTAAAACTGTACAAGAACATCTCAATGATTTTCTGTGTTGGCTCAACAGACGTACTAAGGATATTCAGTTTACCATCAATCATAATAAACATCAAATCACTTTTTTGGATGTCAAAGTCTATTCATCGGAAGGTACACTGGCGACTACTCTATTCAGAAAAGAAACAGATCGCAATCAGGCTTTACATTACACAAGTAACCACCCACGAAATCTCCGCCAAAATCTTCCATTTGGCCAATTCTTACGAATCAGGCGGAACTGCACATTCAAAGATGAATACTTCGAACATGCCCAAAATCTGTTGGAACGTCTTTCGTTTCGGGGTTATCCCAAGAAACTTCTTAAAAATGCAATGCGCAGAGCATGGTGGACCCCCCGGGAAGTCCTCCTGGAGAAAAAGGTGAGGGCAAATTTGGAAAGAACAGTCTGTGTCACTACCTTTTGTCCGCATGCCAACCAACTGAAAAAAGTCATCAATCAGAATTGGCACCTGGTGAAGAACCTTGAAGCCAGCCTACTACAGCCACCTCTTTTTGCGTTTAAAAAAGAGAGAAGTATCGCTAACTTTCTAGTTCGTGCAGCATTACCAAAGAAAGAACCCTCTACATTAAGAAATATGTTAGGCTTACAGCCCATTTGTGGACATCATAAGTGTGGTACCTGTGTATGCTGTGATAACACAATTGAGGGCGACGTTTTTGCATACAATGACATATTTTGGAAACATTCAGCATTTACAAATTGTAAAACTAAAAACGGTGTATACGGGATCCTTTGCCCCTGCAAAAAGCTGTACGTTGGAAAAACATCCCAAGAAATCCGCCAGCGCATTTGTCAACATAAGTCTAGAGTCCGAAGAGCTGTAGCTAATGCACCTCTAGTAAACCACTGGACTATGAAAGGACATACAGAGCTTGATATTTAATGGACCGTGTTGTCCAAATTAGAAATGGATGCGAGAGGAGGCGACTTGGAAACTAAACTAATTCAACGCGAGGCAACTCTTATCCTCAGATTTAACGCTGTCACCAACGGATTAAATGAACTTGCTGAGCTATCGCGGGTTTTCTGAATAGATTGACATTCTGGCCGCATTACCCCTTTTAGTGTTCTGCACTGGACCGACACTGATTAACTACAACACCCAGAATTCCTCCCGCTTCATCATGACCCCCAGCAACCAATGGCAAGCATTGTTATTATGACCTGCCTCTGAAACTTGGACGACGTGCTCCTGTTTCCCGGTTCGCACGGATAGTTCAGTGGCGTTCCGTATCATGCACCCAGAGGTTTTGATTCAGGTACGCAGAGCCCCGCGCTATTCAGTTTCTAACGGCGTCTCTCTGCAATTGTTTCCCGCATGATCCAAGATACGAATTACATCTCGTTTTCAACCCCTTTTTTCCAGTCTATGGCACGCGTGCACGGATGGCAGCCCTGTGCCTAAAATAATTCCACAGAGGTTTTTGCTGAGCCCTACCAGCTACGCTTAAGGTAAAGAGCTCGCCACATAATACCCACGAACCACTAGAGGCTGTTTGGCTCTTTCTGTTAATTCGACAGCCGTTGTAAAGCGGTCTCCTTCTCTGTGTTACAGCTGCATATTGTGTGTAAACAGCCCCTACAGGAGAAACGCTCTTACACAGGCCAATTTCAGGTACTTTTGCGCTTGACATGTATTTCTCAAATAAGACGATTAGACCTGACTTCTAGTAACTAACCTTTAGTCCACCTTTGTTTTTTAGACTATCTCTCATTTTCTAAAGAACTTAACAGCTTTGGATAGTCTCTCACACTCAGGTAGGAAGCTCTGCACAGTGGTGGTCGCCTTGTATTCTCCTTTTAAAATTATAGTTTCGCCAATTCTAAAAAGGAAATATGTTTTCCTCTTTCAGATACTGTCTGGTCCTGATGAGAATCGGACAAAGGGTCCGGTTCGAAACGCGTCGACCTTGTTTGTTTTGGGTTTTGTCAAAATATTTCTATATATCTTTGTAAAAAAACTGCTACATATTAAATATTCAGAGAAACAGTCTTTTTACTTTATGCAATCTTGTACAGTTTTAGGATTAACTCATTGACTACTCTATCTCCCATGTTGTCTATTGTGTTATATGTGTTTTTCTTATTCTAAGTTGAAAGGAGTGTAAAAGTCACTTGAAGACGGATGTTTTTCATGAGTGGATGATTTTTTTGTATACTGTGTCTATTCTATTGAATGTATTTCTTTCCCCTAAATTGTTTTTTGTTCTTTGATTATTCTTTTTGCATATATATATTGAAAGCTTTTTTCATTGTGGTTGTGTTGATTGATAAATTTTCCATAAAAGAAATAAATATTGATGGATTAATTTCAATATATGGCTAATAATTGATCTTTGTTAGCTCTGGAAACAAAAGGTTCTTTTGAAATTGCACTCAGTATTGGCATCTTCTTTGTTGATTACATTAATAGACTCTGCTTTACTGTAGATGAGTCAAAGCCCTTGGTTGTTGTTTTGAGCACTTTATATAAGTGGCATTTCAAAAATGGTAATGTAAAATTCAATGTTTCCACTAAAGAAGATTTGTCCCCACCATTCCAAAGATATGAACCATGATGCAGCTACTCCTTTCTGATCAGGAATTACAGCTTAAAAGTGTTTTAAGAAATTCCCAATGCTAACCTATGAGAGGAGTAGGTCTCACAGCAGGGAAAAATGAATTTAGCTGCTTGTCACAACCAGGACAAGTAAAACTTAAAAGCACATGTCCTGCCTTTTAGTTACACAGCATTCTACCCTTAGGGTCACTTTGTGCCTACCTTTTAAATGTCAAATCTAAGTGACAGTAAACTGCACACAGGCTCTGCAGTGGCAGGCCTGAGACAGGTTTGAACGGCTATTTGGGTGGGTGGCACAATCAGTGCTGCAGGCGACTAGTGGCATTTAGATTACAGGCCCTGGGTATATGGTAAACCACTTTAAAAGGGACTTGCAAACTAAATATACCAATCTGGTGTATTCCAATGTCACCAACAAGAAGATACAGCACACAGTGGAGGTAAGTAGGCAAATAGTTGGGTGGTTGACCACCCTAAGAAGGACAGGTCTAACAGATCCTGGATGGCATCCGTTGCCTTTTGCCTAGGTTCACACTATCTAAATACCACTCACATATATGTACACATCTCCTTCTGGCCCACAGAGGACCTGAACAACCCATAGCTAGACCCAATAAGCAGGCAATCAGCTTTTTGCTAGAGGCCTTGAC
The DNA here is from genome assembly GCF_964261635.1 of Lissotriton helveticus. Classification (NCBI taxonomy): domain Eukaryota; kingdom Metazoa; phylum Chordata; class Amphibia; order Caudata; family Salamandridae; genus Lissotriton; species Lissotriton helveticus. The sequence goes on from NC_136073.1 coordinate 404,400,934, forward strand.
CTGGACCTCACGTTTACTCAAATCACAATCCCCTCAGCATTTCTGCCCCAGAGCCCCTGAAACCTCCTCCAATGACTTTTAACACTCCTCTGCGTACACAGAAATATCAGGTGTCAGAGCCTCCCAATGGTCCTCAGAGTACTTTAAAAGTATTCTTCTGGTTCTCAAAGTAGTTTAACTTGCCAGTGGAGACTCTAACCCCCTCTACTGAGTCTCAGGATTCCAACATGGGTTCTAAGACCTTTTTGCACCCAGCTGCTGCATCTAGAAGGTTTTGCACCAGTCCTCCTAGCACCTAGCAAAATCTCTTTTGAGAATTCTCAGACCATATATAGGCCCCTCGGCTAGCCAGTTCACAAGTTGAACTAGTTAAGGACCTTGGTTTCGCTTTTGAGGCTCTCTGAGGTCTTTAGATACACCTTAATAGTGTACATAATAACGTTTCTGGTCTTTCCTGAGTGAAGTACCATCCTGAGTGTCTGCATTAAAGCACAATGGGTGCAGTTCACAACCTTAGCATCTCGCTGCCTCGTTTGCTTCTCACTCATGCAACTGTCTGTAGGCATAACACATAGAAATAGTAGTTGACTTCACCGGCTTGTCTTATTAATTTTCTTCATTCCTGATGCCTGTTCCTTTAGGGGATACTCATCACTAAGCAGTGTAACACTAATTTGAGTCGGGTAGCAGTTCCTGCAGTTGAGGACATTCTTTTTATTTGGTTAGTCATGCACCCCATCTAGTTGCACAGAAGGCACCCTCCACTATTTCAAGATCAATTTATGAGTAAAAAGTTAGTACTCTTGATACAAACTTATGTAGCTTGCATTTACAACAGCATGGATGTGAAAACGTCTAAATGAACTAGAAGTAGTTTAATTGGAGACAAGAGTGCCTGGGGGAAGTAGAAGAGAGAAAACAGAGAAGGTGCCAAGGCAAGCTGATAGTTGTTGCTATTGGGAACTGGCACCAGTAGACAGGTCTGGAAAGACACAAAAGAAAATGGTGATCCAGAGACGGGGGATGCAAGGAGCTGGGATGGCAATAGTAGTAATAGTTGCGTGTACACTTTTCTCCAGTGCAAGAGAAAGGGAGGTAAAAAGAGGTAATTAGAAAAGCAGAGATATGGAGACAGAGCAAACAGATGAAAAGGCAGAGATAGGTGAACTGGCCATCTTCTTTTTACTATATTTTATAACTTAAAAAACAGTTGTGATTGATGTTGAAAACTTATAAATGCCTTTTATAATTTTATATTAACCAGTTTCAGTTTTAAATTTATAAAAGTTAGCATTCATGAAAAGCCGTCTTTGAATGATATATCTAAAGCATAAGCGGATACCATCTTTATACTTTATTTTTAATTTACCAACCCATAGACATTTGAGAGAAGTGAGCAGCCTGGTAGCAGTGTGCTGCTGCCGAGCTCTGATGAAAATAATAGAAAAGTGTAGTGACTACACATAAACTCTTTAAGGTAAGAATAACTTTTATTTGAATTCTCAACCAGAATTACGAAATGGACGTGCCACCAGGAGCTAACCTCTACATTCAACTGTTCTCCTGTGCCATTGAGGATTTGAAAAACAAGACAACAGTTTAGCTGACTTACCTTGAATAGATTCTTCTCTTTCCTCGCGGGCCCTCTCGAGCACGAGAGTCCCACGAGTAAAAGGCAGAACACTACACATCTCCTCTTTTACAACAAATAAAGTTTTTATTCACAAACATAATCATTTAAAGCCACACAACATCTGATGACCCTTTTCCCTCAAGCGTTGGGATCTTTATCCAGAGAAACCTCATGTTGAATACTGTCTTCATTTCCTTCAGAAGGATGAGCATGTGATTCGTCAGATGAGTCATTCAAAACCTTAAACTGTTTGATATCAAAACTACAAACTAAAGGAGCTTTGCATAAGGTAACTCTCTTGAGATTCCAACACTTACCATCTTCCAAAATAACTGCATTTTTCCTTAATTTGGAAATGCGTTGAGGTTCGAAGAATCTGCTTGCACCCTTCTTCACAAAACCAGGTTTTTTAACTCTAACCCATTGACCAACAGAAAGTTTAACATTTTGCGTGGTATGTTTCACATCATAGAATTTCTTGTACCTGTCATGTTTAATAGAAAGATTATTTTGTACATCAGCAGAAGATCAAATCACTTCACCAGTACTCTTGACCCAACCAGGGTACCACTTAGCTCTGGGTTTTCTCCCTCTCATGAGCTCAAATGGAGAAAATGTTGTTGAGTCAACAATGGCAACTTTATAAGCACAGAGAGTTTTAAACATTTGAGTTTCCCATTGAATGTTATTTTTAGAAGCTATCTGAATTGCACCTTTCAACACTCTGTTGTACCTTTCTATCAATCCATTCACGCTGGGATTGTAAAGGGAGGTGGTTTTGTGCCTGATACCACATTTGGATAAATATTGAGTCATGACTTCCGAAGTAAATTGTACGCCATTGTCACTAATTATGATTGTGGGTGTACCTTCTGACAGAAAAACTTCATCAAAAAATGCAATAATAGTTTCAGTATCTAATATCCTGATGACTTTAAGAACAGGCCATTTCGAAAAAACATCCATCATAGAAATAACATATTTTTCAGAACTGCCAACAGGACCCATCATGTCAACTGCAACACATTGCCAAGGTGAATTCGGGCACAAAAAAATCACCCATAGTAGGCCTCAGAGTTTTAAGTATCTTGTCTAGAAGAACACAAACCACACTCTCTTACAACTCTTTCTACAGCAATGTCCAAACCAGGCCACGACAATCTGCTTTTGACAATGCACTTAGTTTTTAAGATTCCTAAATGTCCCTCATGTCACAAGGCAATTATTTTTTCCCTTAAACCAAAAAGAGGTATAATCTTGTCACCTCTCATAAGATTACCATCCAATACAGATATTTCATTTCTAATCTCCCCAAAAAGTTTTACATCTTTAATGTCAATTTTACCAGGCCAGCCGTTGCTTACAAATTCAAAAACTTTTAATAAGCAGTCACCATTAGTCATAGCTTCATTCCATTCTTCTTTTTTAAAAGACTCCAGACCATGGTCCCATAACCATGCTGCTTGAGCACTATCCATCAGATCATCCTGGGTTTCCACCATTTGAACAGACAAGTGTGCCAAAAAATCTGCAACTGCATTTTTCGTCCAGGTAAATATTCAACTTTGTACAAAAAATCTAAAAGTCTCATAGAAATGCGTGCTAATCTGGCCAAAACATTTATCATACCAACATTAGATAAAACTTTGACTAGTGGTTTGTGATTGCATTTGATGGTAACTTCACTGCCCCAAACAAATGTGCGAAAGTGTTCTAAAGCCCAAGCCCAAGCAAGTACTTCACATTCAATTACTGCGTACCTGCATTCAGCAGGAGACAAAGATCTAGAAGCATAAGCCACAATGGATTCAACACCACTCTCATCAATTTGTGAAAAAACTGCACCCATACCAGTACTACTTGCATCGGTGGTAATTATATTTTTTCCCTGATGATCAAAACCTTTAAGGGCAGGGGAAGAGACAATAGCGTTCTTGATATCAGAAAATTCCTGCTGACAATCCTTGGACCACACAAAATTACTATTGGACTTGAGGAGTTCCCTTCCATGAAATGTTATGTTGGATTTTTTTTTTTTACAAATTTTGAAAAAAATTCCGCAAGTCCTAAAAAGGATTTCATTTCACCTTTGTTTTTTGGGATGGGGCATCAGTGATTGCAGAAACTAACTTGGTTTTTGGGTGAATTCCCACAGCACTGATTTCATAACCAAATAAGTCACTCTGCTAGCTGCAAACTTACACTTTGAAAATTCAATAGTTAAATCGAAATTGTTCAATAGGGACATCACATGTAGTAATTTATTTTTGTGGTCTTCACTGTTCCTACCCATCACAAGAATATCATCTTAAAATATGAGCACATACATTAAATGACCAAAGATTTTATGCATCAAACGATGGAATACTGCTGCTGCTGAAGCTAAGCCTAAAGGCATTCTTGTGTATTCGAAACACCCAACGTGAGAAATGAAAACAGTAAGATGTTTACAAGAATCAACAAGGGGAATCTGATGGTAAGCCTGGGAGAGATCAATAGTAGAAAAAACTTCGATACCTCTAGTCTTGGTAATCATTTCATTAATTTTGGATAACGGAAATTGATCAATCAAAATATTGTCATTAAGATGGCGTAAGTCGATGCATAATCTGAGCTTTCCATTGGCCTTCATGGCTGCGACCAATGGAGAAACCCATTGGGAGGCTTCAATTGGTTCAATAACACCATTATTTACCAATCTACTTAACCCTTTTTCTACTTCGTCCCTAACAGAAAAAGGTATATTACGCAATTCATGAATTTTAGGGGAAGCATCAGGTTTGAGGCGAATAAGGTGTTCAAAACCTTCTATTTTGCCTAAATTGCCAGAAAATACCACTGGGAATTTTTCACATTACACAATGGCTTAATAGCTGAAGTGTAAGAACTAGTTTTGTTAATGGTTTATTGCATTTGCTCTATTGGGGTATACGGGATTTGCCCAACTTATCTCTTTTTCCTTTGTTGTTATATATAAAATGTGTTATTCATATTGATGTCCATGATATACTCATATGCTTTGTGTTATTGCTTTGCCTTCAAGCTGAATAATAAAAAAAAAAAGAAGGGAATTTTTCACATAACATTTTACCTAAACATTCCCTTTCATCCAATACAATAACTTGTTCAATGCCATTAGGATCCAGAATTATATTAAGTTTCCTCTGGTCCCTCCATCAAAGGCCCGAAGGGCCTTTCTTGGAAACATAAAGTTTGCACAGACCACTTCTACTCTTGAATCTGAAAATAAGGTTCCTGTAACCCAGAAGATCAATTGGTTCACCATTGTAACTCAAAGGAGCAATATCAGGTTGAAGCAGATCAGATCCCAATTTCATAATAAACTTTTCAGACCATACGGCCTCATTCACAATGGTGAATGGAGAACCTGAATCAGCTGCAATGTGAATTTCAACACCTCCTAAGGATATACAATACACGGGTTTGCTAGAATCATTATCTTGTACAATGTTGAGGACAACATTATTCATGGAGCTTGACGTAGGACAAACTTCGTTATCACTGTCTTCATTAATAGACAAAACACATCCTTCTTCAATACATTTGACTTTCTCCTTTCTAAATTTTTTTGCATGGCATACTTTGCTGAAATGACCAATTTTCCTACAAATTGTACATCTTTATCTAATTGCCGGACAACTTTTATCATTGGCAAGATTATTTCTACTATCGCAACGATAGCATTTGACATTTTTCTCACTAGAATAAGCCTTCTTCCATACAGATGACTTAGAAGAAGATTTATCTTTGGTTCTATTATAAACAACTCTGGCAATCGTTTCTTGTTGTACATCATCAGTGTTCTCCTTTTTAAGTGCTTTAGCACATCTACCAGATAACTCTGATTTCCTAGCTACAGCTAGGACATCTTTAAGTGCGTTATCCCCATTAACTCATAACCTGTCTTGAATGGATGAATCATACGCTTGCATAAAAACTTGGTCTCTGATTAATTCCTCTTCAATAGTACCACATCTACAATGTATAGCAAGTTTTTGAAGAGCTGTTATGAAATCATCAAATGACTCATTCTTAAGTTGTTTTCTCTGAAAGAATTTAAAATGTGTTACAACAATGCATACTTTTGGTGAAAAGTAATTATCTAATTGCCTAATGGTTTCGTTGAAAACATTATCATCTCCAGCAACCGTATCTTTATTAAGTTTACTATACGTTCTTAGCCCTTCAGGACATAGACTGTGCATTAACAAAACTTTTTTCCTTTCTGCAGATAACTTATTAGCATGATAAATGGTAAATACGTAGTTAATAAAATAATCATTCCATTGTAACCAGGAAACAGGAGGATCACCCGTAACACATAAAAATTCCTTGGGCGGATTTATTGTAATATTTGTAACAGGTGTAGACATGGTGAATTATTAAAATGGGGAAAAATCACTACAATTTAGTACAGATAGCGGATGAACTGCTTAAATAATACGTTACTTAAAAGAACTTACAAACTGACTACTGCAACACCGATTTTTTTTAATTAATGTACTATAAGAGGCTGTGCAAATCAGTGAAAGAAATTAAATGCAGAAATTGACAAGAAATGCTGTGCGAATCAGCGTGTGACTAGATTCGCAATGAATAGACATTTAACTCTGAGATAGCAACAATTTATGCCTAATTCAACCAAGCTGTGTTCATCAGCGTCGAGTGACACGAAGAAAAGAAAACTGGAGAGTTGAAGAATATGCACAACAAATAAAGCGAGAACAGAATTTCCAGGCAAACTGTGCGAATCAGTGTGGTTTGACTCGCAGATTGATAACAAAAGAACCTTGAATGTTGTGAAAGTCAGTAAGCAACAGAACAACACCAGTCAAAAAAGTTCAACGATATTCTCTCACCTCTCACAAGTCGGTTGCAGCACAAAAATGTAATTGTAGAACAAGTCACAAGTTCGCAGGAAATCTCTCACCTCTCAACAGGCTAATGGCACTGAAACAACCTCTCAAACGTTGTGAATCCTGATGGCACCTCTTAACGCTCACCAACCACGCTGATGCTGACTTGGTAACACCGTCGAGAATGATAGGCGTATACTGCAGGACGGAAACATGGACGTGATTTGAAGACAGTGTTGGAGGTGCGTCCAATGAAAAATCTTGAAATAGGGAGACTCCGGCGTAAAGGCAGGCTGTAAGGAGGATGTGCCTGTTTGAGGGTGTAGACCAATGGAAATGAAGAATTGAACAGTGATACCTCGAGTGTACTCCAATCCAATAGCTGGTTGAAGAAATAGATGAAAGAAAATTGTAGAAAAATGCGCAAGTCTGGTCTGGTTGAGATCATCGCTAAATTAAATGTGTAGTGACTACACATAAACTCTTTACGGTAAGAATAACTTTTATTTGAATTCTCAACCAGAATTACAAAATGGGTGTGCCACCAGGAGCTAACCTCTACATTCAACCGCTCTCCTGTGCCGTTGAGGATTTGAAAAACAAGAAAACAGTTTAGCTGACTTACGTAGAACAGATTCTACTCTTTCCTCGGGGGCCCACTCGAGCAAGAGAGTCCCACGAGGAAAAGGCAGAACACTACAAAAAGTTAACAAAAAGGGGGCCTGGTAGGGTACTGAGGGCGTGAGCAGTAGGTGGAAAGATGAAGAGGAAGTTGGTGGCACAGGATGTGGGATTCGGGAGAAAGATGACGGTACAAGGAGGTGAGAGGAAGATTAAAAGGTACCAAAAAGCTGTTGGGTCCTTACAAAGAGAAAAAAAGTTAAATTCAAAATAAGGTAGCAGGCACAGAAGAGAGCAATAGCAATGTGCTCTCTTGGAGTGCTAAAGGAAAAAATAAATAATAGATCACCCAAGTCAGCAGTGGAAGGATACAAGTAGGTCAACAAAAATGATGACAAAGAAGCAATGCCCAAGGGGTGGGTGAAAAGAAAATAGGAAATAGTGCCATCTAGAAAAGAGCTGTCAACTTAAGCAGTCAAGAAACCATCCATTCTTAAGCTAGGAACTGCCACAAAGCCCACTCTATGTAAATTTTATTGTAGACAATAGGTCTTCAACCTATTTGTTGAGTCCTAAAAAGAGAGCAAGCACATTAGTGCTCAAATGAATTATCACTAGTTGTAAACTGAGCACAAATATTTTTGCAAGTATGTTGTCCCTACTGCCAGGGACCAAATCATCCATTTAATGTAATGCTGGTTCACACCAGAACCCATGGTAAGAAAATTTGAATGTAGAGGATAACTGCAATACCAATCTGCACTCATCATGTGATATTATTATTAAAACACTGTACACCACTTTTTTAATCTCATTTTGTTCCAGGGTAGAGAGCGTACTATAATGGCCTGATTTAGAGATGATACTGCATCTGTCATTGGGGTAAAGGTACCACTTCCACCATGAAGACCACTGTTTAAAAATATGTCTGCCATGTTGGCGGGCTTTTACCTTGGAAGTGGTTACTTCTGCGGTAAAAAAGCCATTTCATGAAGGAAATTCCACCATATCCATACTGCATGTGTTTCTTTCCGTGGGGAAATGCGGTTTCTGAGAATGTATTCTAAAGGCAGATGTATAGATGTACATTCTCTGTACCCACATACCATATGTTCTTGAGACGCCCTGGTCTTTTTCTGAGCATTGTTGTGACACTTGACTTCATGCTTTTTTAATATCTGCATTCGGATTTGGATGACAGACTCATGAGTGAGGCTCTGCAAAAAGGATCTTCAACTGGTGTCAGCTTCATAATAGTGCTGTGTATACCCAGGGAAAGGGGGACATACAGGGGTTGTGTCACTTTTGGCACAAGTACAAATACCACCATCCTGTAAATTACCTCATAGTAATTCTAACACAATGTTTTAGATTTCCTGCAGATTAACATTTCACAGCTTTTTTCTATTGATTGTTATGAGGTTAGTTGTTCTACGCTCTTTTCAATGATGCCTTGTCTGTTTTTCTTAATTTTTGTGACATTTAAGTTATTATGTTTTTATATTGTTAGGAAACCTGCTGTAGTCCTTCAAGCTATATTTGTTCTTTATCTGCACTGTTGTTTATTTGCTTTATTACTTACAAATCTCTTACAGTTTCTCCAGTGGTTGCTCTGATCCTCATGCCAACTTTTCAAAATGAACCCTAGTGAAATTTACTTTTTTCTTCCTTTGTCCTTCTATTTATACTTTGTCAAGATCATTCACAGCCCACATTATAGTAGAATCCCCTACATTCATTTTATTTAGTCAGATTTAAGCCACACCATGTGATATTCCAATGATTCTGCCAACTATAAATCTAGCCACCCATGCTAATTAACAGAGGAAATCACTGTAACAGAAGCTTAAAATTAATCAAGTACTCATTAATCAGTGAAGCTGCATCCTGACCTATTTACAGTGGGGTGGGTTTCTCACGTGAAAGATTCAGGAGAATATGCGTGTTCAGGAGCTTTCCTGTATCCCAAGCACTCACAATATTTCACATAATATTTAACATTGTAATGATACAGTTCAATATCACAAATTTTTCTTCGATTTCCAGTTTTCTTCTGTTTAAATTTCTTTAATCCTTAGCCTCAGAGCCAACACGTGTTTCGTCGCTGCATGGGATACACCTGTGACTTCCTCAGGGCTGTTAATAACTTCAAAGTCACTTTAATCTTGTGTACGGTTGTAATTCCATCCCGGTTTCTCTGTAGAGTCGCTACCGAACGACCCCTGTCCACCTTCTGTTTTTAAAACTGCTCCCGAAATGATCTCAATTGTTCTTGCAGATATTTTCAATGCTATGATCACATCAAACATCTACCCTACCATATGGAAAAAGACAGTAATTAAGCCTTTACTCAAATAAAGCACATTAGATCCTTCCAAGGTCACGAGTTATAGACCCATATCATGTATTCCATATCCATCGAAGATAATTGAAAAAATTATGAATACTCAATTATCTGAATACATAGATACTAACAACTGCCTAGACGCTTCCCAATTCGGATTCAGGAAGGGACACGGGACGGAGACGGCATTAATAAAAGCCTCAGATGAGATAAGAATGATCCTTGATAAAGGAGGTGCCGCGGTGCTCATATTACTTGATCTTTCCGCGGCATTTGACACGGTCGATCATTCTATTCTGATCGACTGTGTCAGAAAAGCCGGAGTCTCATCAAATGCCGTCTCACTTCTTGCCTCCTTCTTGACACATCGAGAGCAATCGGTTTCCATGGGCGCATTCTCCTCTGACTCCTTCTCACTACCTTGTGGAGTCCCCCAGGGATCCTCGCTGAGTCCAACACTTTTTAACATTTATGTGGCGGACTTAGCGAGGGTCATTAAAGCTCATCGTCTTGCAGTAACATCATACGCGGACGATACACAGCTTGTCCTGGCCATTAACAACAATGGATTGGAAGTTGCTGATAATTTCTAAAAAGGAATGCTTGCCATATGTAATTGGATGAATTCAAACTGCCTGAAACTTAATTTGGAGAAAACCGAAGTGATGGTGTTTGGAAAACTTATTCCTGCATGGTCTCCCACATGGTGGCCTCAAGATCTTGGCCCCCCACCTAACCCGGTCACCAAGGTTAGAAATTTGGGTGTAATTTTTGACAATAGACTTTCATACATTCATCAAGCCAACTCTATAGTTTCTGCCTCTTTTTTCACACTTAAAATGATTAAAAAACTTCAACCATACCTTCCTTTAAACACCATAAATACTTTGATTTCAACTCTATTTATGTCTCGAGTCGACTACTGCAATGCTCTTCTGCTTAATGCTCAAGAACAAGTAGTCAATAAACTTCAGCTGGTCCAAAATGCAGCTGCACGACTCGTTACTGGTACACCCAAATTTAAACCCACTTCAAACATCATTCGTAAACTGCATTGGTTACCGATCAGGCAGCGAATTAAATTCAAAGCCCTGTGCATTGCTTTTAAAAGCATTCATGAAAAATCTCCTTTTCTTAAAGATGCCCTCTGTCCCTATCAACCATCACGCACTCTCAGATCTGCGAATGCTAACCTTTTGAAGGTAGCCAAAACCAATAAGGCCACTTGGGGAGACAGATCTTTCGCAGTGGCTACGGCTAAATTATGAAACACCTTGCCAGGTGATCTTAAGAACATCCCTACATTAATAGCATTTAGAAATCAGTTGAAGACCTGGTTATTTAATTATTAGAGTTCATCATTTCTTGGGTATAACCTTCCATTTTTTCTGTCAAGCGCCAAGACACCCTTGGGTAATCGTGCGCTCAAAAAATTGCATAAAATAAATAAATAAATATATTATGCCACCTTTCCTTGAGGGGCAAGACGGAGACTCTCGTTATATGAGAAAAAGCATTGCACGGTACGCAGCTTAATTATGTTTCTCACTGTGTCGGGCAAGGGAATAAGGCTACACCTTATATTCGTGAGTCAGCATAGTATTGTATGTTCAGGACTTTGTAGCCTTGAGTAACACTTTTCCACTGGTCACCCACTTGGAAACATGGTGAAAAATGAGATCATACAAAAGTCTTATTCACAAACGTGGGGTAAAAAATAATCTTTAGTCTTCTAATTTTCTATATCAATGTCTTGTCCTTGTTATTTAGATGAAACCAAACTTCCAAATGTCCCATTAACTATTCTGTTCAAATGAAACAAATATATGCCTTTATACAAATATCCACAGATTATATATTGATATTATATCCCTCCTCCCACGAAAATCATTACACCCATGAAACTGTCCAGAAATTGTAATACTATCCCCCCTGATTTACTGGAATCCAAACTCCATGCCCAACTTGTCGCCATCCCTCCGTCACTGAACGCGAATGAGCTTACAGAACACTACAACAAAGCAGTCGTGGATACCCTGGACCTCCTGGCCCCGCAAACTGAAGAACCATTCCTTCCAAATCATGGTTCAATTCTGAGCTTAATAGTGAAAGACGCTCACTTAGACGGACGGAAAGAACGTGGAGACAACACCCTACCCCTTTGCACCTTGCTCGCCTCAGACTTGCAAGATCATCCTAATAAAAACACATCTTTAAACAAAAAGCATCCTTTTTCCGAGCACAACTGGACCGAGCCAAAAATAGACCCAAAGAACTGTTTAACATTGTTCGCAATCAAACCTCATCCACTCCTCCTATACTTCTGGCCTCGACCACTAGATGCGAAGAAATAGCCCTCTTTTTCTCTGAAAAAATTGCTAGAATAGAACAATCCTTCCTCCAGACTCCGACCCCTACCTCCATTTTGGACATCTCCCCTAACTCACCTGCATCCCTCCCACCACCCCCTGCTCCCTCCATGATCCTACATAACATTGATCTCCTAATCCCCTCCATTCCCTCCTCCCTCCACGATTCCAATCCCCCTAACACTCTCCTTAAAAATAACGCCGCCTGGCATAATTTCCAGCCAGTTACTGAAAGAGATGTCTTTGACATCATTGCGAAACTTAAACCCTCCTCCCACACCAAAGACCCCCTCCCCTCTAAACTTGTCCAAAATCTCAAACACATCATTACCCCTTCCTGGACCTCGATCATTAACACTTCCCTAGCCACCGGCTGTGTCCCTTCCTCCCTACAACTGGGCCAAATCACCCCCATTCTCAAAAACCCTACTGCCGACCCTAATGACCTCAACAACCTCCGTCCTATTTCCAATCTGCCCCTTCTCTCGAAAGCCCTGGAAAAATGTGTCCTTCTTCAGCTTGACAGACACATTGAACTTTTTAACTTACTTGACCCCCTCCAATCAGGCTTCAGGAAAGGTTGCAGCACTGAAACCGCCATGCTTAACATTGTAGATGACATTCACCACTCCCTCGACAATGGCGAATCTAGCCTATTGATCCTCCTCGATCTCTCCGCAGCGTTCGATACCGTTAACCATTCTGTTCTACTCAAAGTCCTTAGAGAACGATTCGGCCTTAATGGTATGACTCATATTTGGTTTGTCTCATACCTGCAACACCGTTCTCAACAAATTAAAATCCAAAACTGCTTATCGAACCCCTCCCCCATTTCTCTAGGAGTTCCGCAAGGATCGATACTCTCTCCCTCTCTCTTTAACCTCTTCATGGAACCCCTCACCCTCATTCTCAAACAAGCCGGGATCAACTACCATCTTTACGCTGACGATACTCAACTCTACCATAAGATAAAAACCCATGCTGACATCCTCCACCTCAACAACACCCTCATCAAAATTCAAGCCTGGTTACTTGAACCACCTCAAACTTAACCCTAAAAAAACTGAAATTATTCTTTTCTCCCCAAAAAACAACCAGCTCCCCATTCAAAATTGGATCACAGACCTTAATGCCCTCAACTGCCCCTTGTCCCTAGCCACCTCAGTCAAATCCTTGGGCATCTCCCTTGACAACCGCCTATCTCTCAACGTACACATCAAAAACTCTGCCAAAGGAGCCCTCCTTACCCTCCGTAACCTTAAGAGAATTAAGCCCTTCATCCCAATTGATGATTTTAAACTAGCAGTTCAATCTCTTGTTCTATCGCGCATTGATTACGGCAATGCCATCCTCAACGGAATTCTCAAAACACACCTGGCACCTCTTAAATCAGTGCTCAACCTTGCGGCCAGGCTTATCACAGACTGCAAACGATTTGACCACATTTCTTCCGCCCTCAAAACCCTCAAATGGCTCCCAATTGAAGTCAGATCCACTTATAAAACCGCCTGCATTACGCACAAAATCCTCCACCAAAACACTCCGACATACCTTGCTATCAAATTGACCAAAGCAGGCTGCACGCGATCCCTGAGAAGCTCTAACACCCTCCTACTTATCCCCCCCTTCAGAAAAAGAATTCCACTCAGTCACGCTCCTTTTCAGGCAATGCCCCTCTTATTTGGAATGCCCTCACACCAGACCTCCGTTGTAACCCGTCCTACCCCAGCTTCAAAAAAGAACTCAAACTTCTTCTCCTTAATAAATACTGGGGCTTCTAACTACCTCCAGAATGGCGTCGCCTTCCTCAGTATCCCCCCACCCAGCTGCTCCGCCTACGGCTAGTGAACTCCCTCCTGCCCCCCTCTCCTTCCCTTCCCCTTCAATCTTATCACCTTCCCTCCCCTCCTTGCCTCTCCTTTACCTCCCGTTTCTTACTACACCTTATGACCTTCAGTTTTTCTTGCACATTTTTTGTCCTTTTTGCTCCTAGGTATATTTTATCGAACCTTCCCACCAAACTGCGACCTCTATATTGTATATCTTATTGTGTTTAGCAATTGTTTTTTACTTTTCATCTAGTGTAACCTTTATCCTATGTGGTGGAATGCTTATTTTTGAATCAACTTTCTGTACTTATACACACTGTACCTGTATTTAAACACCTTTCTGTTACAATTGTAAAGCGCTCTGATACCTCTGGGTCCAGCCAGCGCTATATAAAACCTCTAAAATAAAATAAATAAAAAAATAAATAAAAGATGAGATTGTTTGTATTTACATACCACCCCCAACCTTTATCCCCTTCACAGGATAGCCTTGAAGGTTTTGTTGTACAACTTACAGTCAAGAAAGACCTGAAGTAAGAGCATTTTAGAATTTTATATCCTGAAATTTCACCATGTTTGGAACTTCACTCAAGAGTTTTCTGTGCCCTCGCTCCACTTTTAGAACTTTATATAGACCCCTTTATTACATATTTTTAAGGAGAAAGGGTTAGATTTGTCCGAGTTGGACTGTAATACCCACAACGACAGTGAAAAGAAATAGTTTTCAAAGAAAATCCTTCACAGCACACTTAAGCAAACATATCTTCCTGCCTGAGTGATTTGTGTTAGGACTCAAATAAAATATTGTAAACCTGGTAGAAGAGGGTAGTGAAGTGTATCTTCTAGGGGGTTCTTGCATTGCAGTAAGTGGCAAAATCGAATGTTTATGCCCCATTTAACAATAGAGCCATCTTATAGTTCATATTTCTTGCCACTACCTTTCACTTGCAGCACAGTCCCACAGGGTGTCTTAATTGATTTCCAATTGGGAAGACTGGACTGGAACAGTGTCACTTCCCAAGGTACAAACATAAGACCACATAATGCATATATTGCCTGCAGCCAGTACAGAGTATTATTAACAAAAGTTGATTTGCCTCCTATAGCACTACAAAAAAATTTTAATCACCCATGTTAAAAGCAACCAAGGAAACATGGTATCTCTTTCCAGAAAATGTACCTCATATAATTTACCATTTACTAGTGGTCTCCGTTATTATTTTTCAGAAAGGCCATACTAGTTCCCCCTTCCTGAGGAGACCCTATAATTAGAACTCGGTTAAAATGCATCAACATTTGCCCTAGTTATAAGGAAGGGCCCAGAAGTAACCTCCTGGAAAAGCCTATCACCTATAAATCAGTCACACGATTCCCTTTCTTTTGATGTTTTTTGGTCGACACCTTGGCTATACGTAACGTATTTAAGTGGATTTTTTTTTAAGTACATGAGTGGTGAATATTTGGTGGTTCAGTTTATTGAGGGCTTTAAGCTATTTTCACAAGCATTGTATAGGATTGTATTTCGTATGGTGCTTTTCACTGTGTTATTGTAGCAGTCCATCCTCACGGCTATAGTGACCCAACCCCTCTCCTTCCCAGGAGTTTATCTGTGAATTGTTGATATTACACAATCTTCCCTTACTAGACTTCAGAGTGTATGACTTTTTTACAAACCTTTGCTTGCTACTTTTTTATAATATTTCCAATGTTAGGATCCCTTAAACTAATTGAAATCTTTAGGCCTGATTCACAATCTGCAATTTATAGGACATAAAGTAGGAGTACATTTTTTGTACTTTCTGCTAAATGCAATGAATTACCATACAATTGGAAATCCCTATCGCCACATCTCCTATATTTTCTATTGAAAGTTTACTACTTAGGTCCCAATTGCGATGTTGACTGACCGGAGTCCGTCTGACATCGCTCTAGAAATGGAACCGAACAACCTCCTGTCGTCGGTTCCATTCCAGCAATTAGGATGCCACTGAACCCTGTTTGGTCACAATCCTATACTTTGCTCTGGGAGCATGCATTCTGAACGAAATGCATGCTCCCATAGCAAAAAGCAGAGGTTCCGTTCATCCCTGAACCCCGTGGCAGGCACCTTAAGGTGTGTGCTACCAAGTGCGGGGACGGGGATCAGGGCCTTACACCCATTGGGGCCCTGCTGGGGGCCCCTAAAGCTGTTTCTCAATGCCTTTCTGTGCCGGAAAGGCCGGCACAAAAAGGCAGTGGGAAACTGCCATCGTAATCCCTCAGCCGGAAAGAGCCAGCCTGGAGATTACTGCAGGATTTCCGGATGGCGGACTAGCTCTCTGAGCCAGTCGGAAGTCATTCGGAAATCCAAGTCGGATTACCTCCCACCGAGCCCATTGAAATGGCTCAGTCGAAGGGAATCCGAACAGCAGATTATGTTGTGGGCAGGAGGGCTCTGACCGACGGTTGGAACCCTTCCTGCCCGGATCGTAATCGGGCCCTTGGTAGTAAATGTGCAAGGGAGTGGTAGAAAAATGGTGAATATTTACTGCAAAATGGGAGGTGTTTAAGGAGGGTGTAAGAAGGGTTTGAGAAGGGGTAAGCATCCACCCACAAAAGAGTAAAAGCATTGCTATTCACAAATTACACTTCTAAAGTTACTACTGGCTTAAAGCTGACAAAACAATAGTAAATGCACCACAGCCCAGCCTTGGAGTATGTCTAGGACCAGTAGCAGTCGGCAGTAGGTGTTTCTGTAGGGCGGTGACGTGGGCAGGGGGAGGGGCAGGGTGGGGGGTAGTAATGTATGGATTACGGAGTTTTACAGGTAAGTAAACATTTAAATAAATAAAACAAATTTCGTTGCGCGCACTGCATCACCAAATGTGATGCAGTGCGCACAACGAATTTCTTCGTGTAATTATGTGTAATTATGTATGTTTAATGAACATTCATTGGAGTGTTGCAGCTGGAGACGTACAGGGCCAAGCAAACTTCACTTTACAATGTTGGCCCGTGGAGGGTTAGCCCACATCCTTCAGGGAATGACAAGTCCAAAGGAAGAGGAAGAGTTCAGTCCACAGTCTGATTGCTGTGTCATTGGCGATCAAACAGGATATGGCAGTCCATGTCGAGGTCCAAGGTGAGTGTTGCAGAGTGTATCTGAGGACAGTGGAAAGTGATGATGCAGAGGGCAGAACCAAGCCGAAACAGGCCCTATGGCGGAGATGCATGCTACTGCTTCCTTCTTACCATGAAGGCAGATTGATCTGCATCTTCGTCCTCTGCAGTTTCATGTGCCTCACATGTGGGTGGTGGTGTTCTGTCTCCAGCACTGTATGGCAGTGGCACATCAGTGTCCGAAGGTGGAATGTCTGCCGCACTGTGTGCCACTGTCACTCCAGGGGGGCAGAGATGTGGATGTGGTGATAGCAGCAGCATGCATCAGCACCAGGCCTTGTAGCAGCAATGCCATGAGGATGGTCCTTAGGTCATTGACGTATCCAGCTACCTCCTGCTGGTGTCCAGCCGTTCTTTCTGCCTGCGTCCACTACATGGTCTCCATTGACCTCTGCATGTGTTCCAACACCCATGTGACATCGCTAGTGCCATTCTGACTGGACAGTTGCTCTAGTCTCTGAGTCAGGGCTCCTGTGATGTGAGCCATGGTCCATTGGAGGGGCCGGTGGGTTTCTGTTAGGGACCGTGAGTAGTCCCTGATGGGACTTAGACACCCACTTATGGCATCTAGTTTGGCTGCCATGCGGTCAAAGCCCACTCGCATCTGTTCAGCCAGCTTCTCCTGGCACCCCAACAAGGTGTTGGAAGGCCATGTGTTCTTCGTGGGGGTCCTGGGAGGCAGCCGTGGTGGTGATTGCTTTCTGCTGCGTGGTCTGTGCAGGGGGTGAGTTCTTCTCAGAGCAGCTGGGCTGCCCTGCTCCTGGAGGTGGGGTGCAGAGGCTCTCCACAAGCTGTTGGAGGGTGTCTGAGTCGAAGCTGTGGTGGTTCTCTTCGTCACCAGAGAAGAGAGGTTTGGGCTGCTCTGCAGGAGGTGTTAATTGTCCCTCTGCAATGTGAAGGGGAGATGCAGTTTAACAATGTGTTCACATGTATGTTGTTGCATTGTACATTTTTTCATTCGGACTGTGTACATTGTGGCTGTTTGGGGGGAGCTGCCTATTTGATGGGGGACAGTGGACATTTCGACAACATGACGGAAGTGTGTTAGTACTTGTACATTCTCAACTCACATTTTTCCCGCAATGCCAAATGTGATTGGACAGTTTCTACACACAAGCGGCACCTGTTGTGTCCTGTGTTCTGTTGTGGACGTGTTGCGGTTTGTACCACATTGTTGTCAATGTTGATGTTGATGTGGTCTGCATGTGTGTGTGAGTGCTGCATTTTGGAAGAGTCACCCTTGCAGCTCTGATTTTGCTGCCCCTTCTCCCTTACATGCGGTGTGCCTTTGACTTTTGTGCTTATACGGTGATGAGAAGTTGCATACCTGGGTACATTGGTCTCTTAGTGGGAGTTGGGGTTCTGGGGCATGATATGTCTGCAGATATGCTCTACTTAATTGTGCATGTGTGCCATTGTGCCCATCTCCCCCTGTCCCTACAGTCCCTAATTGTTACTCACCCTGGTGCTGTTGTGTCCGGTCATGTTGAGCAGTGTCCGGTCCCCAACTCCATCTCCCCACTGATGACTGTGGACACCATTTCCTCCATCTCGTCCAGCTCCTTCTGTGGCGCAGGACTCCCACCTCCAGTCTCAGTCTGCATTGCTGGCTTCCGGTTGCTTGCAAGTTTCAGCTTGGTTTTGCACTTGACATGATTCCAGCGCCTCTTGACCTCTTTCATTGTCCTCTTCAGCACTCGACTGCATACACCTTGTCCATGATAGACTGCCATAGTCCATTTTTAGTTGCCAATGACACAGTGGAGGTGACGAACAGTTGTTGATGGTGTTCTGCCACCTCCGTTATCAGGATCCTGTTTTCCTGCCGACTGAAGCACTTCTTCCTACTCTTCTCCTTGCCCTTCCCTGACCCCGAGGTCCCAGGCTTGTTCTCCGGGGGCCTTATGGGGTTCAGGTTCTCCTCCATACTTGTTCCGGCAACATCCATTGTGCTTTGCTGTTGTTTGACATTTGTTTGTCTGTTTTTTTTCTTTTTTAAGGAGATTTTTCACACTTGACATGTGTGATTTGCAGGCCTGTCGCTGGTTTTCGCTGATTTTTGTATCGCGATTGGCCTCATCGCAACTTTTTTGCGTTCATGTTTTGCATTTTTACGGCATCGCGTTGACTTTACCGCTGACATCTGAAGCATTGTCGTGGGCCTATCATATGGTACCTCCGTGTTGCGAATACTTAGTTAACTCTGCGTTATTTTCCTGCGATATGAAGAATTGCGTTAAGCTAATTTTGCAGTAATTATCACACGTTCTTGAGAATATCCCCCACAGAGTACAAAACAACAGTACAGTAAGAAAAAAATTGAAACCATATACAGCACAAAAACACAACAGTACGAGAAACAGAACAAGATACAACCAACATAACAAAATTTAACACAACAAATATGCACAAATATGTTTGTCACACATTACCACATCCACAAATCTGCTCTCATAACACAGTGTTACAAAATGCATGCATCAATCATTACCTGACCTCCAAGAACTATGCAATAGCATCAGTCAAAAATGTTTTGTCACCCATCCCTTAATGGTGGCTTCTTTCAGGTGGAGGACGCCACCCTTTGATTACATTCTAAGGACGGGGGGTGTCCCTTTCTGTTAGATTAACAAGACCTAGCATTAATGAGAGTGCTTTATAATTGAACCTTCTCATGGGTCCCGGGGTAATGAAATTATGCTAATCTGAATTTGCAAACGCAGGGCATCCATCACACTTGATCAGACAGTAAACATCAACAGTGAGATGCCAAGGGTGCGAATGTTCGGGTAATTATTACATGGATGATATGAAGCCACTCACTTTGATGTGCTCTAATCACCGGTGAATTTCAGGGGTGCTATGCTGATATTGGCCGCTACGTGGCAGTATGGCCCAGCTATCCGACTCATACCAGAGAGTCTGTAGTATAACCGCACACCTCCTTACGTGCTTATGTGCTCCAGAAATTGTAGCAGCGAGCTGCTGGTATACATTTCACTCCCGTATGACTCAATGCTCTGGTAAAGGTGGGCAGCCATCGATCAGCTGCATACATTAATAAAAGAAAAACCAGCTCCAGCAGGCATCCATTACCATGCTTAAGTGAGAAGAAGAAGGGAGGGGGCTCGGAGAAAAGCGCGCATTTATCAGCAAAACTGCAGATTCCTCAGAAATTACCTGCTTCTTGCGGGAGAAGGGCTCACCTCACAAACCGCAGCAGAAAGGTCACCGGCTGCACTGCATTGGGTTACACCGGGTCCAATTACGCAATATAATGCAGAGCGTTCCCCCTGGACCCTCAAAAGGACTCGGGATGCAGCTTAAAGTGAAAGCGAAGAAATAGCAAAACAATGAAGAGAGGAGTGTCATCACGGCTGACAGCATATGCACCACGCCGAGACGCTTGAGTGTAACAAAAAAAGAACTTGTTGCCATAGGTTGTTGTAAAAATTGTATTTCGTGTGTTTTTTAAGACAACTTTACACATTGGGAAATGCATTTATTTGATAATTTGCTAACATATGAGCAAATAAACTTGTGTTCCGATCTCAGCTCTTCCACTAGGCCGACAGTGTGTATTCTTGGGCAATTGACCTTAATTCCCTTTGCTTTACTACGAGACTGGGAGGACTGGTAGTTCACACTGGTTGAACATCGGCATTGTTCACTATTTATGGCCTCCGTTAGCTGGACACCATTACGTCGTTTAACCTCTTTATCGACTTGACCAATACATTCACTGTCATAGAAGCATTGAGGCTATGACATACACCCCCACCCCTCCTACCCCTCCCGCCTTCTTTATAAGATATTGTGTGTATTTATTCCATGTCAATGTCCTTATTTGGAACACGTCTATCTTTGCAAGTTTTAGTACAGTTCAAAGTTCAAAGTCAATGGTATCACCATGGTGCAGCTTGGCTAACTTGAGAAAGCCTGTATTAGTGCAGTATTCATTGTTGCAAATTAATGTAGAAGGAAAGTACCTTGTCCAGTGGTGTAGCGCATCATGACGTGTCCCCCCATAACACCCCCGCCCCCTGGAGGAATTGTAATGAGGGTCCCCTGAGTCGTCCATATCTCACAGATGTCCATTGCCTTTGGTTGAATCCCCCCCCCCCCCCCCTCTGAAGGTTTGGCTCCTGGTCTCGACCCCTCGTACCAGGCCTCTTAATCAAATCGGGCTCATAGAAAATAATCAAGATTGTGCCTGGTGAACACTTTGTTTATTACCCACAAATAAAAAAAAAGAGTATGGTATAAAAATACACGCAGATCTGCCTAGATCAATATGATCTTTATTTGTTGGTTTATAACACGCAAAACACAGACCAAACCTTGCCAGGGCAAAATTTATACACAGACCATTCGGACAAAGAGTGGGGGGTGGGGGGCAAAGAGTGAATTTCTCAGTTTGCTCACAAGACTTAAATAGTTAGGGACCCAGTAATGCACAAATGTAATTCTCAAGGGGGAAGGGGGGGGGCATGCCAACCCCCCTGAGAATTACAGTTGGTTCGAGGGCCGAGTGGAAATTCTATTTATTGTCACTGTCGAAGATTAGAGGGACACCAGGGCTCTTGTAATCTCTTGCGAGCTATGGTTTTTCCTAAACCCTCCTCTCGCTCCTTCTCTCTCCCTCGCATGCGCGTGTTGGATGTGGAAGCACTGAGTGAGCAACAATTACGTTTTCATAGTTATCTCATATTGTTATGCTAAAAAGGTTTCTTCACTTACCAAACACAGTATCCTTCTGACTTCTGCGTCTCGCTTCTCACCACGATTTTATTTATTTTCTTTTTGTAATATTCCCTCATAGGCGAGTTCGAAGGCCAGCCACTTCCAATGTCTAATTTCAAAGGATCAGCCATGAACGGTTTGTTCATGGCTGCTTCATGAGAGCACGCCGCTCCAGGTGTGCTCTGATACTCCATAATTATTTCAGAATTGTTTCCTTTGACCGGGCTGCAGGCGGCCACCCACCAAGCACAGGGAAATCTGGACACAGTGGGCATGTTTATCGCGTGCAAATAAGAGGAGACATTTTAGGAAGCCTTGAATTAGCTTAATAGGTCGCACGTTAAGCCAATTAGTTAATGCATCCGATGATTATGCCCAGGTTCGCTGGTTCCAGTAGATTTAGTAAACCCAAAGCCATTTGGTGATGTTAATTGAGTGCAAAAGTGATCCATGTTTTTGCAGAAGTAAATATTCGTATTTAACACAAAGAAATTAAAACCTAAATCTTTGCCCCATGTGCACGCTTTTTCCATCATCTGCTTTCAAGTTTTACACTGTCCTGTTTTTATTAATTCCAATCCTTGGTGCTGCTGGTATTTTTTCTTGAGTGGTTTCCCGAGGAACAGAAGTAACTTTCTACATTAGCCTATAGTTTGTAATGGGTACTATGTGAACGTTTGTCATTCCTCTATTCCTAGATAATGTATGACTGTCCTTCCTGCCTGACCCTATTTGCTTCTATTGATACATATGTAATCTGATTTATGATAATCCATTCCTGCTTAAGTTCTTGCTGTATGTCCATCGCATATGCGGACACTATGATTGTAAGCTATCAATGAAAAGTTTCAATAAATAAATAAAATAAAAAAATCTGATGAAGGCCTTGAGATATTGTACAGTGTTTCTCTCCACCATCTGTGGTGTGCAGTTATCTTTGCACTGCTCGTTGTGTGAATGCTGTCCTGAAGGAAAACACACTGGCATCTTGGAGAAAAAAAATCTACGTTAGCCACCTAGTCAAGCAACGAGCAAAGGTACAAAATGTATCAATTTGTTATCCGAAGCAACCCCCATCGGTAGTTTTATTTCCTGATTAGGTTCTAATATATTCTCTGGTGGGACAGACATGAAATCTCTGAGACCTTTTCAAGAAATTGCAATTATTGGTTTTTATATAGCACAAACCAACAGAGAACTGTACATTACATGCAGGGTCTGGAGAGGATCTACCAGATCATGTATATCAAGTGGCGATTTAGTGATTTGCTCAGACTCACACTATGTTGAATCTAGTGCTGAAGCTGGGATTCGAGCCTGTGCTCGATGCAAAGGTGGCATCTTAAGCCACAAGGCCCGACCACCTGCTGGACAGTTGAGAATGGTTGGCCAAGCTGGCTTTTCGCCCGCCCCTGTTCAATAAGTGGGTTACCTAATACGATTTTGCACGTGGTACAAAGCAATGCAAAGTGGCGCAAAGCATTGCATTCATTTATTTACATTATAGAAGCCTACAGGCGCAGAGCAAAATTCGTAACACATTCAATAAATAACCCCTTATGTGTGTTGTGGGTAGACACTGCTCGTAAATGGCAAAGGAGGCTTGATTCATTTCAACACTTCAATAACAAATAGTTGCTAATACGACAAGGATTTAACAAACTCCTATGGTTTTACTTGATGCTTTTTATTTAAATGAATCTTCATTTTGCACGTCTTTTCCTGTTTAATTTCGACTGTATCTGTTTTTAAAAATAGTGCATTTTTACTCTTTTAAGCTGTTTGAAAAACAAAAGAAGTACATGAGACCAAGAATCAAATTCATGAGAAAGCAAGTCAATATTGTTTCATTGACTATTTTGGAGTATTCCTATTTTTCGTCACAAGAGATTTTCAGAGAAGAGAAATATTTATGGTTAAATTGTAGATTTAAATGAAGTTATTATTAAACTACAAAAAAATGAAAAGCCAACAAAGTCTGGGGCAAACCGTCATCCCACCTCCCCTGTCTCCTACCTTCAGTGCAGGACCAGTCTTCCTTGCTTTGCTCCTCCATGTAGTGCCTATGTTCTATTGTTGATAACACTTGCCGTCGAGCTTGTGGGCTTCATCTATTCCACAAGAGAAGGAAGTTGCAAGGTCGTTTTCTGCTGTATCTAAACAATCACTGCATAAAATCTTTTTATTATTATTATTATTCTACAGCTTATAGAGCGCCTGGTTACTCCAACGGAGTGTCACCGCGCTAAACACCAGTTAGAACATGGCGGCTGCGCCACAGACCACCGCCCCACCCTGTAGCCAGGTCCCCTAATGGGACGGCTACCTCAAACCTAACTCCGGCCATCCAAAGTCAAACGGAAAAGCCATGTCCTAAGTTTTTTCGAAATACCGTCCCTGAAGGACACTTCCTTAGGTCAACAGGGAGGTTATTCCAAGCTTTAACCGCGAGGAATCCAAACGAACTCCCAACTGCCCTTACCTTCCGCACCCTAGGCACGGTCAACTTTGCCGTGCCCAGGGACCTAAGGCAGTGTTCAGGTCTGTAGACTGTAAAAAGAGGGTGAAGAAATATAGGCCCTTGTTTTAGAAAATCCTAAGTGCTTTCATGTTTCCAGGGTTCATGCCTTGGTACCTCATCCAGTCCAAGGTTTTCATTAAATTTTGGGACTGCTGGGGAAATTTAATAGGGTGATCTCTACTTCCCATCAATACATAAAAAAGTAAGACTGGAATGGATGAGGACCTGGGAAACTTAAGAGCTCTCTCTCTTTGCTGAGCTACTTCATAAAATCCATACTACATGGCAGACCCTTTCTCTGGCACCTCTCCCATCGACACTGCAGACACTCTGGGGCAGATTTACAAGAAATTGACACATCTATAGAGATCCGTCACTTTCCTTGCACCACCCTAACAAATGCTTGTGCCAACATGGATGCCTCGTATTTACAATACGGCGCACCATGGCGGAAGGACTGACAGATGTGTCAGAAATTCTGAAATTCTGAGGCATCTGTTGGGGCGAAAGTCACACATTGCTAGGGTCGTGTCGCAAGCACGACGCAACTCCAGCAATGCATTTTGTGGCCTATTCGAACTACTACACTGCGTCACTCCTTATGCCTGTTTCAAGCAGGCATAAGGTTTTGACGCAGTGGCGCCCTAAAAGTGCTGCTGTGAAATCTTGTAGATTTCACTGCGTCACGTTTATGAGGCTTTCCTGCATAAGAACGCCCCTCTGCATACATTATACCTGGCGCAGGTATAATGTGACGCAGACCTTTATAACGTGATGCATCTCCCTAGATGCATCATGTTGTAAATAGGGCACATTATTTGCACCTCCGTTGTGTCACAAAAAGTGACGCAATGGAGGCGCAAGGGGCTTGTAAATCTCCCCCTTTATTTATATACTAGGTGAATACAGCTCAAGCAAATGGAGACCCGCTGGATTTGAGCAACCTACGGCCAATCTCTCTCCTAGCAGCCCCCGGGAAAATGCTGGAGAAGTTAATACAGCGTCAGTTGAATACGTTCATAGAAGAAAATGCTGTCCTACATGAGACGCAATCGGGCTTTAGACCGGGCTTTAGCACGGAGACGGCTCTGATTGAAGTAGCGGAATCAGTGAGGTGGTCA
The DNA here is from genome assembly GCF_964261635.1 of Lissotriton helveticus. Lineage (NCBI taxonomy): Eukaryota > Metazoa > Chordata > Amphibia > Caudata > Salamandridae > Lissotriton > Lissotriton helveticus. Next base: position 404,426,151 of record NC_136073.1, read on the forward strand.
ATGGATGCCGGGGAATCAGCTATGCTGGTTCTCCTGGATCTATCGGCCGCCTTTGATTCGGTAGATCATGTTAGGCTCATCCAGCGGCTGGCTGAGATAGGGATAAAAGATCAAGCATTGAGCTGGATTCAGTCGTACCTATCACTAAGAACACAGAAGGTGGCATTAGATCAGATTGTCTCAAAACCCTCCAAGTTGAAATGTGGTGTTCCCCAGGGGTCGGCACTAAGCCCGCTACTATTTAATGTTTATTTGGCTCCTCTGTTCACACTTATTTCAAACTGGGGGGTCAAAGCAATCTCATATGCTGATGACACCCAGCTGGTGTTTCCATACTCGGAGGTGTCGGAAGAGGCCTTTGCGACTTTTAAGGGATGCCTCCGAGATGTGGCCAGATGGATGAACGCCAATAAACTTAAATTGAATACTGAGAAGACCGAGGTTATCTTCTTTGGCAAGGGGTTGCCCCCCCCTGCAGAACTTTGGTGGCCGGTGGAAATGGGAACACCTCCGTCACCGAGCCAGAGCGCGAAAAATTTGGGAGTCCGATGGGATAGCAACCTCTCCTTCGCTTCCCATATTCAGCAGGTTGCTGGTTGCTGTCTCACCAAGTTGAGAAATCTACGCAAGATCTTGAGACTACTACCAGTAGAGTGCCGTAAAATGGTGGTCCATGCTACAATAACATCGAGGCTGGACTACGCAAACGGACTCTATCTCGGCCTCCCACGGTATCTAATCCAGCGCCTTCAGACGGTACAGAATGCGGCTGCGAGACTGCTGAGGTGCATTCCTTTCAAACACTCTGTCTCTCCGCATCTACGGGCAATGCACTGGCTCCCAGTGGCCAGCCGGGTCAAGTTCAAAACCCTGACGCTGGCCTTTAGGTCCCTGTTTGGCACTTGCCCTAACTACCTGAAAGTTAGACTCCCCAGGTATCACCAGTCTCGGTCCCTCCGCTCCAACGGGCAGGTGAAGATTGTGATCCCACGAGTGCGAAGGGCACGGCTGGGCGGAAGAACGTTCTCGGCCAATGTGGCGGGGCTATGGAACTCTCTTCCTTCCGCTCTCCAACAGGCCCCCTCAGAAGCCTGTTTTAAACGACTGCTGAAAACCTGGCTTTTCACTCCACAACGTTAAGTATGCCACATGACTTCTACGGCCGTTCTGTTCTTATAGCGCCGGGATACCTCCTTGTGAGGCAACTGTTCGCGCTCTATAAAACTCTTTATTATTATTATTATTATTCAATGAAAGAAATTCCTACATTCTTTAACATGCAGTGATTTTTTTATTTTATTATGAAGTACAGTTAAAGGCAGGTAGGTACACAGGCTAGATCTAAGAAAAAAGAAAATACTTGGGATAAATCTTGAATAATTTCTATGTGCGTGAAAAGGGAAAATAGTTTTGTACGTTAGGAGTAATAAGCTGAAAGAGGATAAAAGCAAAGAGGCATAAGAAGGAAGAGTGTAAACCATGATGGTTTTTGAGAACTAGAGAAGAATCCTAGGTGGAGAGGAAGCAAAGACCATAAAGAAAAAGTGGATCAAAGAAAAGGCGAGGATACATTTGAAGATGGCGTACATGAATAATATGCTGATGCAAAGGTAGTCAAGTGAGGAATTTGCAGATGGGGGTGAGAAACATAAGAGATTTGAAAAAGAAGACAAAGAGAGCAATTCGCTATATAGTCCAGCTAGGTCATTTTTCCCAGAGTGAATTGAGTAGGTATGGCAACAAATTGCCGTGCATCGAATTGTGAAACACGGTCATTAAACAAAAGAACTCTTTGAAAATTACAAATATGAATCACTTTTTTACAAAAATAAATTATTTATTCACAAGTCAATTATTTTGTTGAAAATGAAATATATTCTCGAAGAAGGCAATTCGAAATCCATTCTTGAAAAAAAATCTGAAAATTGAAAAATAAATTAATTCCCCCCCAAAAAGCGACTTAGGCTGCACACATTTAAATCCAGTAGGAAACCCACTACATTTGCCGTATGGTAAAGCAGAAGATTCTTTGATCGCCCTCTAGAGTCACAATTCACAATTTGCTAACAAATACCTAACCTCTGTTTTGATGGAGAGACTGAGAAAGGGGCAAATTGAGAAAATGACGAATAACCAGGGCATGCTACAGTGTTAATTTGACTGCAAAATATGTCCCTTGTGCTCGAACGTTGGACAATAAAGCCAAAAGCCTCAGATTTCTAAATCTAAAGATTATTACCCAATGTAATTTGCTCTGCCATAATCAAATTTAGCATTGTGTTGGAAGAAGTTACAAGAAAATCGTGCCACTAGTTCAAATGGTTGGCCAGAGTCTACAGCACATATCTGATGGTTAGTTCCAGTCTGACAGCATCCATTGATACAGCATTGCACAGGCCAAGCACGTTTCCAGACAGGGGCCACCAATATATCAAACTTGAGATTGCAGAAAGCAAAACATATTTTTGGCTCAGCAAGATCTTGGCCACATAGGCATTCCCGTACACCAAGATTTAATTACCCCAGCGGTAAGCCTTAAGTTAAGCCTGACTCCTGCGTGTCAAGCTACCAGAGGGTGAGCACAGGCTAATTTAAGGTGTGGATGTGAGTTACCCTGACTAGGATTTGGATTTCTACTTGGACAAGTTGCATACCTCTGCCAACCAGAAAACCAATTTCTAACACTGGTGATCAGATGTGAGGATAGAACTTGTGTTGGTGGGGGATTAGATTGAAATGAGAAATTGCGGGGCAAGATGGCGGCTGCGTGATACTTGCGGATAGCTGCCCTCCCACTCACGGCTACAGATGTTGGAAAACTAACCAAAAAACCGTAACCGGAAAAATGGAAAGTACGACTGCCTAATTCAGCTTATCCTGGCAAGGGAAATCTGCACCCCCACAGTTCAAACAAGCTCGCTTACCTGGCGGGAGATCTCTGCTTCACCAGATGCGGATCCAGCTTTCACCGGCAGCGTTGTCCCTAGCAACCCGAGCGCTGAGGGAGCTGAGAGCATCAGCGGTCGCGGACAGACGTGCGAGGAGGCTGGAAGTACAGAAGCAGAGCGCGGTGCCAAATTCTCTTGAAATATCGTCCCTCCAAGTGAGCATGCCACCAAAGGGGAAGACGGTGATGGCGAAGGATGCGGAAGGGACCGGAGTAACAAAACCTATCTCCGTGACCCGCCGCGCCGTAGAGAAGCAGGCTCTGGAATCTAGCGCCGACCGTGATCGGAAAGCAGGGCTGCACAGAGAAGGCAGCTAGGGGAAAGAGCAGCGCCGAGCGGAGGCAGCGAACAGAGGGGAGTTTGTGGCAAAGCTCCAACTGTTCCCGTGATGTTTGGGGGTAAGGGAGACAACAGCCTCCTAGCACAGGAGTCCAGATTGTCCAACAGCAAAAGTAAAAACTTTGCTAATAATTTAAACTCTAACCTACACACTAAAACGCATAAAGACACTGGAAAGCAGAAGGCAGCTGAAGTCAAGGGGGACAGAGGGGCACAAAATAATTGTATGAGCAGTTCTGCAAAGACAGTTAGCACAGGTGCTGAGGCTGAGGAAATCAATGGCCTCGCCATGGGACTAGCAAATATCTTTACCAATGCCCCTTCTAACGTACTCCCAAAGGTAAATAGCGGCTTAAAAAAACCACAACAATCTGAGGAATCTTCCATGGAGGGAGAGGGGCAACCTGAGGGTCATTTGGGGGCTGGTTAGGATAAGCTACCACACGCCCTGGCAAAGACTCCTTCTGACTTGCCCTCTCAAGACCTAGTTGATACAGCCGGCACACCGACTCCAGAGGTGGATAATTTTTTGTCAATGACGGATGACTCTGACATTTCAGAGGATAGCTGGAGAAGCAGTCCAGGGGAGCCCTCAACAGACAGCGGCAGCCCGGCCCAGAAACTCGACACGCATAGGCACATATCCTTCCGCACTAAGAAGAAAGGCCTACGAAATATGGGGGAAGATCATGGTTTTACTTCTGATTGCAGCCAGGCAAGCCAGCTGAAATGGGACTACTCAGCCTCACATCTGGAAGGTGCCCAAGGGTCTGAAACCCTGCCTGCGCAGGATTGCACGAGGGGGGCTAACAAGGCCACAGGGGCTCAAGGAGGGCAGCCGTCTATGGAACAGATCTATGCTACTTTAAAACAAATTCAGTCAGAGGCTCGCCAGGAGCATAAGAGGGCCCAGGCGGCTACCAGGAAACTCCAGGGCGCAGTCAGGAAAGTCAACAAGGCCTGCTCGGAGATTAATAAACGGACCACTGCTCTGGAGGAGCGCATAGTGCACTTGGAAGCTAATGTGGAGAACTCAGATAAACAATCCGCAGCTAATGAAAGCAGAATGACCGATGTCCTCTGGAAACTGGAAGACTTTGAAAACAGACACAGACGGAATAACTTACGGCTTCTAGGATTCGCGGAAAAAGAGGAAGGCGATGACATTCGTGGCTTTGTACTGAAGCTTTTTCGAGAGGCCTTTCCCGAACTGGCCCACTGGGACTGGGACGCAGAGGTACAAAGGGTGCACAGGTTCCCTCTAATGCTCAAGAAAAGACCAGGCCGGGAAGAAAAACCAAGAACCATCCTGATCTTCTTTGGAAACTTTCTACTACGGCAAGCTATCTTCGAGAAAGCCAGGCCTGATGCCGAAAGATCGGCAGCAGGACATTCCTTCTTTGTGCGACCTGACTTTTGTCATTCGACAGTAGAAAGGAGATGGAGACTCCGCTCACTTATCTCTCCTTTTCAGCAGCAGGGATGTGAGGTTTTTCTTTTGAACCCGGCTAGATTGAAAGTCATCTGTAAGGGCTCAATTAGAGTATTCACTTCAGAAATTCAAGCTCAGGAGTACTTGAGCGAGCTCACGAACAGAGATGTAAGGAAAGAAGGGCTAAGTAGGGATAAAGCAGTATCACAATAGGATGGTTTTTTGGCTATAACTTGGTTAACTTTCTCTCTGGTTTTGTAATGGGGGCCGTGAGGGGGAGCAGTTCGGGGCGCAATCACATGCAGGAGGCATCACAAGGGTCTACGGACCTATTTTGTCACTTTGAAGGGAGGGGGTGGGATGGGTGGGGGGGGGGGGTGGTGGGGATCCGGGACCAAGGGAAAAGCAGGATATTCACAGGTGTGGAACTGCACAATTTTGTTATTTTGCAGGGTGGTTTGTGGTGGGTGTTTTTACTAGTATTTAAATGAAGAAAATTAGAATAGCCTCTGTTAACATCTGTGGTTTAAATGATCCCCAAAAGAGGAGGAGAGTCTGTCTGGAGATGCAGGTTTTAAGAGCCGATGTTTTATGCATTCAGGAAACTCACATTGAGGGTAGCAGAAAGGGGCTTCGGGAGATGTCTGGGTACTGTATCGTCACTAATACAACGCAAGAAACTCGGACAAAAGGGGTGGCTATTCTGGCACGGAATGGGACGAGAAGCTTTCTTAACTTCTCTCAATGCAAGGCTGATAGTTTGGGGAGATGGGCTATTGTACAGGGGTGTATTGAGAATAAAATGTTTACCCTGTGTTCTGTATACGGCTCTGTGCTGGATGATCCAGCTTTGTTTGACTGGCTTAAATCAGAACTAGTAGGTTGGACTTTACCTCTAATCCTCTGCAGGGATCTAAATATTAACCTGAATTGTCAAGCTGCCATTAGGAAATCAGCATATCACGGTAGGAAGCCCAAAGTGTTTAATTCACTGTCTCAATTGCAAGCACTGCATGGGCTAGAGGACGTATGGGCCTCACTCAGGGGGACTGAAACAGGGTATACATATTTCTCTGCGCCACATAAAGTACACGCTAGGCTGGACTATTTTTTTACATCACAAGAGTTAGTCTCAAAAAGTACTATAGAACTATTCCAGAAGGTTATGTCTGACCACAACCCCCTGGTGATCGAACTAGATATACAGCTCCCTGTTAGACAGTCTCGGTGGACATTCAATAGAGCCCTTTTAACTGATACAGAATACATCCGGCAGATTGGAGAGTGGATTCCTAGGTTTATTGAGGATAACGTGGGAAGTACCAACCTTAGTAATGTCTGGGACACACTGAAAGCAGGGTTAAGAGGGGAATCTAACAGATATGGGTGGGTATCTCAGAGGGAGGAGAAAAGCCGGCTGCAAGCGTTATACAGAGACTTAGGTGTGGCAGAGGCTCAACTGATAGAGGTATGGGATGCTGGCCTGGATCCAGAAGCAACGCAGCTAAAAGTTACAGTCGCCAAAGCTGCAATTACACAAATCTCAGCTAAAAAAGCAGCCGGCAAATATATGGCATGGAAAACCCGGGCTTATGAGAGCAGCGAGAGAATAGGTCACTTATTAGCAGTACGCACCAAGGAAAAAATAGTTCATGCCGGAATTAGAGAGATCAGGGACCCGGGGGTGGGTCTGGTCTCAGAGTCAAAAGACATTATCTCAGCGTTCCATAAATTCTATCAAAATCTATATACCGAAGATTCTCAGGGAGGGCCCCGGGAAATTCAAGACTACCTGTCAGGGGTGACCTTGGACCAGCTTTCAGAGGAAGAAAGAGTGAGACGAGACGAACCAATTACCTGGGAAGAACTTTCAACAGCTATAGATATGTCCCCCTCAGGTAAAGCTACCGGTCCAGACTTATTCCCAGGAGAGTTTTATAAAAAATGTAAAGTACAGATAATGGGTTTGATGTTGTACGTTTTTCAAGGGGCTCAAAGGGACCGGGCTATTCCAGCTTCGTGGAAAGGGGCAAACATTACAGTTTTTCCCAAAAAAGGCAAACCTATTGTTGAACTAGGGTCTTACCGGCCAATAACTCTTTTGAACAGTGATCTAAAGATCTACTCAAAAATCCTGGCCAACAGGCTGTCATCAGTCATAGGAAAGCTAGTCTCCCCATTCCAGCATGGATTCGGTCCAGGGAGGGGCACGGTAGAACATATCAGAAGAATTGTCACTCTGTTTGACCTGGCAAAGGTGTCAGGAGACCCTGTCGCAGCCATCTTTCTCGATGCCGAGAAGGCCTTCGACAGGGTCTCCTGGCCCTTTCTAAGGGCCACTATGGCAAGGCAGGGTCTGGGTAGCAAATTTATCAATGCAATAGGCTCCATGTACCAAAGTCCCGAGGCTAAGATCACCATGATGGGTGGGGAATCGGATATAATCAAAATTACACGCGGATCTCGGCAGGGGTGTCCTTGCTCTCCCCTACTGTTCGTGATGTACATCAACCCCTTTATTAGGATAATTCTGGGGAACAACAACATTCGGCCAATTCAAACCCCAGGGGGGAGTCAAAGATTTTAGCTTATGCGGATGATCTTGCCATTACAACCACTAATCCCGCAGACTCAGTAAAAGAAGTGTAAATTGAGGCCCAAAAGTTTGGAGCAGTCTCAGGTTATTTCTTAAATAGGGGTAAAACAATGATTTTTAAGAACTTCGGGGCAGCCCTGACAGATAGCAGAGTTACTAACACGGCTAGATACTTAGGGGTGGACATCTCTGCAAATGTAGATGATATTGTGCAGTGTAACCTGGAGCCCTTGCTACGTAAGTCCAAATCTGATTTTAACAGAATGAACAGTTTACACTTGACACTGTTGGGAAGGTGCAACGTTTAGAGATGCTGTTTTTGCCCAAGATATTATATCTCTTTAGATCCATTCCTTTGGAGGTTAACAAAACCTGGTTCTATGCCTTCAATCAAGTCATCTCTAAGTTCTTATGGGCTGGGAAACACCCGCGGAGAGCGCTGAAATATATGACCCTTCCTAAGATGCGGGGTGGGTGGTCTGTCCCCGATATTCAGATATTCTATTGGGCTGCGAACTTATGTCAGATGACTGATCTATTAGGAAAAGGCTCCTCAGAGGCTTTACCCGGTTCTTATCCATCCATCTACAGCCTTCAATTAAGTCATCTCTAAGTTCTTATGGGCTGGGAAACACCCGCGGCGAGCGCTGAAATGTATGACCCTTCCTAAGATGCGGGGTGGGTGGTCTGTCCACAATATTCAGATATTCTATTGGGCTGCGAACTTATGTCAGAAGACTGATCTATTAGGGAAAGGCTCCTCAGAGGCTTTACCCGGTTCTTATCCATCCATCTACAGGCTACTGCTGGGGGAGAAGGCACACGGCTGTTTGCTGCGGCATATTGACTTTGCCTATTTTAAAAGAGTAACAGTCAAGGTCTTACTGGGCGCTTTCAAAATCTGGACCGCGATTAGGAAAAAACTCAAGCTGAATAAGATTCATAGATATACACCCTTGTCAAACAATCCACATTTACCGGAAATTTTTAATGATGGCTATATGGAACTCTGGAGGGAGAAAGGAATTAGATATATTGGGGACTTAACACAGTTCTATCATTTGATGCCATAAAGGGGAAATTCGGAGTGGGAAACAACCACTTCTTTAAATTTTTACAAATTAGGGATTTTTTTTTTAAAAGAAGATTTAAGGCTTTAACACCCCCCTCATGGAGGCGGCTTTGGGGACCCAAGAGATATCCATCTCTAAGTGCTATACACTGCTCAGTGATATCATGGAGGATGACCTCGCTAAACATATGGACCGTTGGCCGGATAAAGTTCAGGCCTAAAGAGGGGTGTGTGAGGATTCTCTGCTGCTAAGTTCAACAGCAGTCATATCCGCCAAAATACAAGTTCAATGCTTCAAAACATGGCTAAACTTATACATTACTCCCTCTCGGATTTTTAAGTGGGGAGGCGCTACAGGTATTTACTGCCCATGATGCGGAGAGCTTGCCGCCGATAGTGTCCATTTGTTTGTGACGTGCCCTCGTCTTACTGAACTGATTGGCAAAATGGCGTTCTACGTCAAACAAATTCTGGACCATGATATAATGCTGTCTCCACAAGTTATAATATTAGTGGTGAGTAACCAGGCTCTGGCGGTGCCCAGGAAGACTTTACTCTTTATTATGATGGCCATATTTAGGCTTTCCATAGCAACTGGATGGTTAGACAAAGATCCTCCCTCAGTGCACTGTTGGCTGGGGAAACTATTAGCTACATATCGTTGGGAGAAAGAGATATACAAACGCAGAGGGTTGAGAGCAAGGAAAAGAGGGGGGGATATTTGGTCTCCAATCAGTATTTGGATTAACAAACCTATATTTTAAACCTCAATTAAAGAGTCCGACCATATGTCCCTGAAACATTACTGATCTGGCGGAAATCTGGGGGGATACAGATAAATTAGAGGTCTGAAAAAAGACTTAGATGTGTTAATCGGGGAATGTAGTTGCAGCTGAAGGGCATTCTTCCCTGCAAATATCTGCTTCACACATGTATTGCTCTTTCAGGAATTGATATATTTATTTATTTATCTATTTTATTGTTATTTTATTCTTTTTTTTTTCTTTCTTTTTTTGCTGTGCTTTTCTGTCTTGTAATATGTCCCAAGTATAGCCTCACATGGTCCTGGGGAAAAGGGAGGGAGAAACAAAAATGGGTACATATTTTCTGGTTCTGCTTGTAAAACATGTATTATGTATAATGTTTCCTTCCCTTATGTATTTGTAACAAGCATATGACATGGCTGACCAAATAAAGGTTTAAAAAAAAAAAAAAAAAGAACTTGTGTTGGTGGAGTGCCGTACAGTTCTTTGGTGTACACTACCATCCACATCTAAAGACCATTATGAGTTGTTTTCTCCTTTTTTCTCAATTAGCCATTTTTCCAAATTATTACTCCTGCTTCATCTTCATCAACTTGGGACTCTTTTGTTTGTTGTTGCACCTTTGAGACCTTGCCAGATGGAAACAGATCTTAACTGCCTGGCATCCAACACTAGGAAGGAGTTGACGAGGTTCCACAAGGAGGGGGGCTGCATGTAAAGAGAGAGTCAACTCACCTGGCCTATGTGCAATCGAGTTCAAATGCTGGGGTGGAGCAATAACAGAGGATTCTGGGGCGACGCTGAGGTGGACCCCTTTGGAATTCTAAAGAATAGAAAGCCCTGGTATCTTCTGGATGATCCCAAACCAGGGACCCAAGAAGGCAGTCACCCTGAGAAGGAGCTAGGAGAAAGGAAAAATGACTTGACAGAATATCCAGAGGAGAGAGGGGAGCCCACAGAGAGGGATTCCTCTGCTGAATACCCTAAAGAAAGCAGTGTCTCTTCACACACCCTGTCTCTGAGGGTTAAAGGACAGGCTGAGAGGGGCCTGAGACTGCAGCTGGCCCAACCGGCTGCAGAGAAGAGAAGAGCTGAGGCTGACAAAGCCCTGGCGGAGGAGAGGAGGGCTGAGGCTGAGAGAGCCCTAGCCAAGGATAAATGTGCCTTGGAGGCAGCTAAGGCTGAGAAGGCCTTAGCAGAGAAAAAGATCTTGCTGTGATTCTGAAGTAGCTGGACTTGATAGCCAAACAGCTAGCAGAGTCTGACAGGAATAGTGACAGCGAAAGTGCCATGTCCAGTGCTGAAGGAAGGGTCCACACACCCAGATACTTGGTGCCTGACTTCAAAGCAGGTGATGACATAGACAAGTTGTTTGAGGCATATGAAGTCACTCTAGAACTGCAGAGGATCCCTAAAGAGGAGACATATACCTGGTGATGGTAGGGAATCCTTACTGGCCCTAGAGAAGGGGGACATGCTGAGGTATCCCATCATGAAGCAGCCCCTTGTCCATAGATATGTATTTACATCGGAGGAGTGCAGTGTGAGATTCAGGGGCAGCCCAAAACTATCTCACTAGTCCTGGGGGGATTTAGTGGGTTACATTTGCAAGGCACTGGACGGTTGGGTGAAGGGTAGTATGCTAAACACTTTTGACGAGCTGTACAATTTGATTGTCAAAGAGCACATGTTCAGTCACTGTTTTTCGGGGCTACGCCAACACCTGGTTGATTGCAGGCTTACTGACTCCAGGTAGCTAGCAAAGGAGGCAGACATCTGGGCAAGTACCAGAGTGTCTGTGAAGGCTGAGGGGAGTGATCCTAAGGGGAGTGGCACTGGTTTTCCCCATTAGAGTGAGGTGGAGGTACACAGTGACCCAGACAGATCCCAGTGTAGTGGGGGAAAGGGGTCCCATGTCCCTTCTAAGAGTAGGAGGAGAGGTTGGGACGGGGTGGGCAGAGGTCCAGGGTGCCCTATTTCCAGCCCCAGAACTTGGAGTGTTCCCTGAGGGAGCATAAGCAGGGGTACCTGGTCGGTATCAGGAGACTATCCACTGATGGGAGCTCTACAGTGGCAGTAGCACTGGGGGGGCGACTGCCACAAGGACCATACCAATTATAGTTTCTGGGGATACCACTCCACAGCAGAGGGTACAGAAGCCCAGATGAAGGGGCAGAAGGTGGGAACAGTCTACAGTGGGAGGACCAGCTGGTCAGGGATTGCCAGCTCTGAGATCAGAGCAACCCCAAGACAGACCATGGTGAGGCCACTTCAGGCCAGGGGTGCTCCATGCACAGTCTTGGGGTGTCGCAGGGATTCTGCTCCTACACAGAACTGTGCATAGAGACTTGGAACCTCAGTGAATTAGGGTGCCCCAAAACTCACCTTAGTACCCGAAATCCCCTACCAGACTAGCAATCAGTGTCTCATTGGTTCTTACAAACTCCCAATGTTTAGACAACCCAGAACATGGACTTAGAACACCTCAGGTAACGTGGAACACATGAACACTCTTTCGTTATACAATCATATCAATCCAGAACGAGGAGTAAATGAAGACACGTGCACATTTGAAATGTTTATTTTCTAATGCAGTGTTCTCAAGCGCAGTATGTTAGCTAATACAAGCAAACATATTATAAGAAACAAAGTAATCATCATAGTTACTAGTCCATAGAATACAAAGGGAGAAAGCATGTTAAAATGCTAGAGGGAAGAAGGCTAAATTGCACCTAAATCTTACCCTCCCTTGCTAGTTTATTATTTTATATCTAAGAATGTCTCTTTGGGTTTTAGCAGGGTGGCCCCATACCTCTGATCCTAGTGGTAAGGGATCACATCATCTTCCACCAGCTCTCTTCATGCGAAGCATCATCAAGTGTGTGAATATTCTCTGTGCAGTGCAATATTAAACGCGCCTAAAGCCAGAGTTTGGCCGCAGCTGCATGTATGTTATGTCTAGAACGTGCGAAGATCAGACCTCACAACAACCAGTGTGTTAAAGTATCCTTGAGGCCTCGGCACTCACTGTACAGACATAGCTTACCAAGCAAAGCTGATACTGAAGCAACAACATATTATTCTCGTGTGAAGTAAAACATTCTACTAGGCTCAAAGCTATAATAACAATATGTGCCGTGTGCAGAAGCAGCAGAAAGGCAAAATGGTGTTTAACCTCCTAATAAGCCCATGCTAACTTAACATAGGGTGTAGGCAAAGTGTTGCAGTACACATGGAGAATGTTTCCCTTGGGGGACTCTGGAAGTCCTGGCTTGCTAGGCACAGCTTTAGTCTAAGGGGTATCGACCCAGGGTTGCAGGATCCGTTTCAGGATACCACCCCTGAACTGGTGGGAGGTGAAGTGGAAAAAGAGTGCAAGGCACCTGGGGCTACTGCCCCCCACTTTGAGAAGCCACAGAATTTGGAGACCCCAGAATGGCCAGGGGCCTGGCTCAGGACACTGACAGCTGTCAGTGACTTCTGTTGGTTGTTGTCCTTGAGGACAGGGTTTTCCATGGGTTGGGGACAGAAGTCAGACCCAAGGGGTGAACTGGGCCACATACCTTTGTTATCCATGGTGGTATAGTCTGCCAACTGTGATGGATCTGTGAGCAAATTAAGGTTAGGTGCTACACAGGTGGGGTCAACAGATGAGGAGAAGTGTTCCCAATGATTTGGTTCAGTGGATCAGGAGATTATAGACAGAAGGATCCAACTGAGTTTAAGTGAGGCATACAACTGACCTGTGTCACTGCAGTGGTGGGTCATTGTTCACATTCTGTCGCCTAAGCAAAGAAGTCCATCAAGTTATTGATTTGTCTACCCTGGTTTTAGGCTGAAGGCGGTTGGGTTGGACCTGGCCTTTTCTGCAGGGTCACCTCCAAACCTTTTGCCTTCCTCCTTTCCTTTTTGCTGAATTCATTTTTGTTGTCTTTACTACTCTGGGATCTTTGCCACTGCTAACCAGTGCTAAAGTACCTGTGCTCTCTACTTAAAATATGGTAACATTGGCTTGTCCACAATTGTCATATTTAATTTACTTATACATCCCTAGTAAAGTGTATCACATTTTCCCAGGGCCTGTAAGTTAAATACTACTAGTGGGCCTGTAGCACAGATTATGCCACCCACTTCTGTAGCCGTTTAAACATGTCTGAGGGATGCCATTGCAGAGCCTGTGTGCAGTTTTAAACAAACTGTGAAATCGACCTGGCATGTTAACCCTCTTGCTATACCCAAACCTTCCTTTTCGATATGTATAAGTCACCCCTAAGGTAGGCCCTTTGCAGCCCAAGGGCAAAGTGCAGTGTATTTAAAAAGTTGGGCATATACTTTCAAGTTTTAGATGTCCAGGTAGTGAAAAACTCTTTTATTCATGTTTCACTACTTCAAAGCCTATCTCTCCTATAGGTTAACATTGGGATTACCTTATACCATTTTATGAGATAATTTCCAATTGGGCAAAGATGGAAATTTCGAGTTTGGTGTCTCTGGACGTAGAACTTAAAATCGCAATTTATGGTGAAGTTGAATTTTAAGTTTCAAGTTTGTAAATGCCACTTTTAGAAAGTTCTCAAAAAACAACACAATTGCCAATGCTGATAATTACTAGATTCATCTTTTCACCCATTCACACGTGAAACTCATAGTGACTGTAAGAAAAAAAAAATTTTTAGTTTTGTTTTCTCAATGATATTTTTAAAGTTCAATTTTGTCAAGACATTTTATTACTTTGTTCATGGTATTTTTTCAATGAACAATTCGCCGTGAACTCATATGAACCACATACAAATATTTTACACATATATACAAGACAAATCAAAAATCACGTGAATGACATAACAATACATCTCACATATGTCAAAAAACAAATAGAATAATAAGTAAGCACAATTAGAAGCAAAAAAAGAGAAAAAAGAAAGAAAAGAAGCACAGAATGGGGAAAAGAGGGTTGGAAAAATGTTTTAAAACCGTTTTCAAAGTGTTTGCACAAGCAACACCACCCTACTAAGGGCACTTGCCAAACTATGTACAATTCAGGTAACCAAGATTTGATAAAAAATAGGTATTTCAGTTTGATTCATATGCAGAGGTTGACCTGATGGTTAGTTTTAGTATGCATTTGTTTGGACAAGAAGAAGAGATCTATGCATTTCGAACCCCTTCGGATGCTTTTTAAGTGGGGTTCTCCTCAGGACCTGGAACGAGCTAAAAACAACAAAAGTAGAAAAAGGTGCTTGTGTTACCACTTATTCACTCATTTGCACAAACACTCCAAAGTCTTCTTCTATTCATAATTTACCTTGCGCGAAGTTCCTTTGCACCAGAAGGTGTCTGTCAACGAAACTCAACATCCCGGCCGCCCGATTGTATCTGGCTGTGGTTCAATATTAGAGCCTATATCTAAGTATGCTGATTTCTTTTTACAGCCCTTTTTACAAGATGTCCCTTCCTATCTCCAGGACACTCTGACTTCATAAACAAAATGGAAACCCAAGAATTCTCACCAAGTAACCAACTCTTGGTTACCCTTGGAGTGGTATCTTTATACACTCAGATACCTCAAGAAGGTGGACTAAGTGCTATTGAAACATTTCTAGAACTCAGGCCAAAACCACTTAGGGTTACTAGTGAGTTCATACTGCAATTAGCGAGCTTTTCACTTTAAAATAATTATTTTAAGTTTGACAACGAATATTAGTTCCAGACAAAAGGGACTGCCATGGATTGTCTGTTTCGCTAGAAATGGCAGTGCTTTACACAGCGAAATTTGAGGAAAGATTAATTTACAACAACAATCCATTCTCTGACCAAATCACCGAACTGGGTACGGTTTATTGACAATTATTTTTCAATATGGAACGGAGCAGCGACTGACCTGGTGGCATTTCATGCATGGTTGAATGATCACACACCGGACATCAAATTCAGTCTAAACTACTGTCCTTGCAGGATGACGTTTTTGGATGTAGAGATTTACATGTCGGAAGGTACACTTATAACAACATTACCCAAAAAAACAACAGATAGAAACCGAACTTTGTATTACAAGAGTCAACATCCACGCAGCCTGCGTGATAACCTTCCTTATGGACAGTTCCTTAGGATTAGCCGCAACTGCACATTAAAAGATGAATATATGCACCATGCTAACAATCTGTTGAAAAATCTTAAAGCAAGAGGATATCTGAGGAAACTATTCAAACATGCAATGAAGCAGGCATGGTGGACACCCAGGGAAACTCGCTGACAGAGAAGAGAAAAAAAGAATATGGAATGTCTCGAATGTGTAACGACGTTCAGCCCTCGAACTAACTTCCTGAAGAAGGTGATCAATCAAAACTGGCATTTGGTCCAGAACGTACATAAATCTTTCAGCAAACCTTTGTTTGCCCTGAAAAAGGACAAAAGCGTGGGCAATTTAATTATCCACACAGCATTATCGAAACCACCAGAAAGGAGTACATTAATTGCACTACTTAGTCTACCACCCATCGTGAACACCATAAATGTGGAACCTGTGAGTGTTGCTCCCAAACAATTGAAGGATCATTGTTCTCCTTTAAAAATATCAAGTGAAAACATAACACATTCATTAACTGCAAGACAAAAAAATGAGTTTATGGCATTTTGTGCCCATGCATGAAGTTGTATATTGGTAAGACCAACCAGGAAGCTCACCAAAGAATTATACAACATATGTCCAGGATCTGTAAAAAAAACAGGAAATGCGCCATTGGTGAAGCATTGGATACTGAACAAACACACCGTCAATTAACTAAAATGGACTGTATTATCGAATATTGAGAAGGGCTCACGAGGTGGAAATATGAACAGCCAGTTGTTACAAAGAGAAGCAATTTTGAATGTGAAATTTAATTCAGCTGTGGATAGGTTAAATTAATTGTCTGAAATCTACAATTTATGATGATTTCACAAAATGGTTTCCCCATGTGGTTTAATTTTGAATAAATGGAGGCATGCCCAGCCTAGCCTGGTTTTTCATGACAAAATAAGCACGCATTGTCAAACTTCTAGATAGAAAGAAATATGACCCTTTTAGATCTGCTCCTCAATCAGTTTCATACCACGTTAATAATTTCTTCTTTTTTGGTTCTACCAGTTATTGATTTGCGACAAAGTTGCTCACTTGTACTTGAATGAATTGCGATTTCAATAAAGTTGTCAGCTGGATTTAAAAAAAAAACTGGGATCACGTGAGCCTTTGAAGAGATTGAAGGCATCAGAGTAACATGCAAGCAGGTATGTGGACTTGAGCGATGGGCTTCTAACCTCATTTTAAGAGTTGTGGACCACTTGTGGTAACATGCTTATGTTTTATTCCTTTCAGAGGACATATGCATGTGGTTAAAAGCGTCAAAAAGAAACCCGTACCCAAGGACGATTCAAAGTAATAAAAAGGAATCTACACCAACAGGTACTAACACATTGCGTCCCCAGTTCGCAACGACTTGACTTTTAGTTTCCCGGCTGAGCACTTACAGAGCTCTTCTCACATTGGTCCTTTAATTCAATCTCCCCTTGCAGCCACGCATGTCAACAGCCCCGCCTGCACCAGTGAAAACTCTCCACGAGTGGAGAAGTGTCACATGAGCCATGACTTTTCAATTTTGCATCAAGGCCATGTAAGTGCCTCAATTTCTTGCCCATGTCTCAATATCAATCAATCAATCAACCAATATAAACTTTATTCGATTTTTGAAGCATAAAACCATAAAAGTTGACAGAACATAAAAATATTAAATATTCAGAATACCAGCACAATTTATCATCAATAGTCCCATGGTCGCCTGTAACATAATAACCATAAAACAGAGTGACACAACCATAAGGTATTATAAAATTGTAAAAGGTCAGCACGATTAAACACTGTAAAACAACGTTATACCATATATCCGATTGTTTGGTGACATCAATTTACAATTCATAAATCAACACTTTCTTCTTTAGATTAATTTCCACAATAGAGGAGTCCTGTTTTATAAAAGTGAATAAAATGGTAACCATAAGCCCAAAACACTCAACACTTTTTAATCAAGACAAGCCCTGGACTTCACCACAGATTTCAGATAACCAACAACGAAGACAATACAATCGTCCTTAAGCACTTGTATTGTAGATAAAGGAGAGCTGGGCACACCAGAGCAAAATTCAGCTTCTTTAAAATAGGGACTGAAAAAGACTTCCTCAGAACCTCATAAAATTTACAGAAAAACATAAAATGTAGCAGGTCCTGTGGAGACTCACCGTCACAGCCACAGGATGCAAGCTGCTGTCCTCTACTGTACCCCCTGGGGAAGGCAAACAGGAGGTGAAAGAGGTCCAAGCAAAACCTTGTCAATAAAAAACGTTCATAAACAGATAAAAGCCCCAGGAGATACGGCTCAGCTATTGGGGTCGTCTTAAGCATTACAAATTTACAAATGCTTGGATTCTGCAGCTCCAGCTCTTACCTTCCCAACGTTCTTAAACTGATAAAGGACTCCCTTATTAGCCTCACATCCTTATTGGTTAATAAATTAGGGTTAGTAAAAAGTTCAGCACGTCCCTGTTTTTTAAAGCTACTCTTAATGTATCTAAACCAAGGTATATTTGCATGATCCAGGGACATACAATCCTTTAAAATCAAATGACAAAGTGTTAGGCCCTCATTTACCAGGTTTTTAGCCAAAAAAGTGTCGCTTAGATAAGGTACCCCCAATTCCTCGTGTACCACCAGGTTGGGCGAACCCTGGGATACACTTAACATGCGCTTTAGAAAGGAATTCTCGGCTACCTGAAAAACAACTGTAGCAATATACCCCCACAGTTCACTCCCATAGGCGGCTGTGGCTGCACTTCTTCCTTGGTAGATCTTCAACAGGGCAGATATAGGTCTATTGCCCAGTTTAGAGGAAAAGTTACGAATAGCTGTGCTCACCCGCACCAGGTCCCCCTTATTCCTTTGTTTAAACTGACCCCATTTAAGCTGGTAGTCCAGGATAACCCAGAGATAAGAGAAACTATCGGTTCAGAGTACCTTAACTGTACTTATCCTGAATTGAAAGCTCTTTTTCAGGTGTATCCCTACTTCCATAACAAAATATTTAGAGTTATTAATGGTTAGAAAATGTTCCAACATAAAATCAGAAAAATTGACGAGCAGAGATTGAAGCCCCCTAGCGGTCCTGGATATAAGGACTGCGTCGTCCGCATAGAGTGTAACAGGGAGGCCTCGACGGCCTTCGTGGGGATAATCTACCCCGGTTGATAAAAGAGCTTTATTTAGATCATTAATGTAAAGGTTAAACAAAAAAGGCACCAAAATACACCCCTGGCGTACACCTCTTTTAATGTCAAAGTTCCAGGAAAACCGGAGTACGTTTGAAAATCTAACATTAGCCTCAGTAAGCTGGTGAAGGTCAGCCAAAAAATGGACGACAGAAGCAAAGAGACTACGCGGCTCGGCCAGGTCTAAGCAGTGTCTGATTGGTAATTCTAACAAAAGCATTTTATCTGGAGAAAGGATCATTTGGAAATTTAACAAAGCATTTTAATCTGGAGAAAGGATTGGTATTTACTTACTGCGTATTTGCACATTGCTCTGCCCAGGCACCCTGGTCCGTCACGGCAAGTGCCGATTGAACGGAGGGTGCCGAGGGGATAGAGCGGTTTTCACACCTCCGGGCTGGGGGCATTTCCGGCACTCCGCGCTCTAGTTGCTCGCCACCCAATACTGCTTAAAAGTCCTGGGGTAGAGCTGACGCGAGTCAGACGAAAGAGACTACGCGGCTTGGCCAGGTCTAAGCAGTGTCTGATTGGTAATTCTAACAAAAGCATTTTATCTGGAGAAAGGATCATTTGGAAATTTAACAAAGCATTTTAATCTGGAGAAAGGATTGGTATTTACTTACTGCGTATTTGCACATTGCTCTGCCCAGGCACCCTGGTCCGTCACGGCAAGTGCCGATTGAACGGAGGGTGCCGAGGGGATAGAGCGGTTTTCACACCTCCGGGCTGGGGGCATTTCCGGCACTCCGCGCTCTAGTTGCTCGCCACCCAATACTGCTTAAAAGTCCTGGGGTAGTGCTGACGCGAGTCAGACGAAAGAGACTACGCAGCTTGGCCAGGTCTAAGCAGTGTCTGATTGGTAATTCTAACAAAAGCATTTTATCTGGAGAAAGGATCATTTGGAAATTTAACAAAGCATTTTATTCTGGAGAAAGGATTGGTGTTTACTTACTGCGTATTTGCACATTGCTCTACCCAGTCACCCCGGTCCGTCACGGCAAGTGCCGATTGAATGGAGGGTGCCGAGGGGATAGAGCGTTTTTCACACTTCCGGGCGGGGGGCATTTCCGGCGCTCCACGCTCTAGTTGCTCGCCGCCCAATACTGCTTAAAAGTCCTGGGGTTGAGCTGACGCGAGTCAGACGAAAGAGACTACGCGGCTCGGCCAGGTCTAAGCAGTGTCTGATTGGTAATTTTCACAAAAGCATTTTATCTGGCGAAAGGATCATTCGGAATTTTAACAAAGCATTTTAATCTGGAGAAAGGATTGGTGTTTACTTACTGCGTATTTGCACATTGCCCTGCCCAGGCACCCCGGTCCGTCACGGCAAGTGCCAATTGAACGGAGGGTGCCGAGGGGATAGAGCATTTTTCACACTTCCGGGCTGGGGGCATTTCCGGCGCTCCGCGCTCTAGACGCTCGCCGCCCAATACTTGGCGCGCGCTAAAGGCAAGCCTGTCTGTGCCCGTCTGCACCTGGTCTGGGCCCAGGGCTTCCACCGCTGCACAAATAAAGGCAGGCCCAGAGAGGATTAAATATTCTAGTTTGAGTTGCTCACACTCAGAACTAGGCCATGTTGTCCCACAATTGTGATGCGGAGGAAAGCCAAACAATATCCAACCTGCCAATGTGCTTTCAAATTTTCACCTATTGAGTGGCAGAACACACCCCAGACACATCTTAATAGGTTAAATAAAACTATTACTAAGGAGGGACTAATCAACTCCAGATCTTTATTTAAGCACAACACCGAAATGGCGGAGCTAATAGAAACCCAAAACCTTTACCTCATATTTATTACCGAGTCTTGGGCAGATGAGGCCTCGGATATAGATTAAGCCTTAACCATTCCGGGGGGGTTCTCTATAATTAGGGCGGACAGAAAAGGGAAATGGGGGGTGGCCTGGCCATCATATTTAGAAACAAATTGAGGGTGTAGGGCTCCGATCAGGGCAGTAACCCAGTCTGTGAGACTCTAGTCTTTCAGATTAATATCACTAGCAGCTATACCTTTAAAGGCTTTTGCTATATAAACCTCCTAGGGCTAAAACACCTCACATCCAACTACTTAACCCATTTCTAGAATCCAGCCTGAAGAGATCAGACTTTACCATCCTGGGGGACTTCAACATGTATTTGAAAAAAAAGCTCTGACACAGCCACAACAGCACTTAGGGATGCACTTTCCAACTTAGCCATGGATCATTTGGTCAAGCAGGACACCCATAGAGCAGGTCACACTCTCGATGGGATCTTTACTTCCTTTAGTGGCATGGAAATAGGGGAAACCTTACAAGTCCCGTGGTCAGACCATAAGGTGATTATTTTCTCCATAGAGGTGAAAGAGGAGGGTACAGCTACCGCACCCGCTCCACAATCCAGGAGCGTCACATACCGTGACTGGTCTAGGACCAACTCCCCGAAATTAAAGGAACAACTTCTTCTGTCAGTTCCTGAATTGGCTCCAGACAGTAATATGGCCACATATCAAATTACAAACTGGATAAACTCAGCAGTTAGAGCTGCAGTCCCTCAAAGAAAAGTCATTTTTAGGAGGAAAACCCCCTCTCAACCGTGGTTCTCTGAATCTCTTAAGACGCAAAAACAAAACTGTAGGAAGGCTGAAAAGAGATGGTGGTCAAACTACGACCAAGGACTCAAAGAAGACTATAAAACCTCCCTGGCCTTCTACAAAAAATGATTTTAGCAGAAAAAAATAGATATTTCACTTGAAAAATTAACGAAGCAAAAAACTCCAGCAGAGAACTCGTTGCCACCGTAAAAAAATTAACAAAAACTTACAGTTACAATTCGGTTGTAATGAGCTCCGAATTTTGCAATAATCGGGGCCTATTCTTCGTCAATAAAGTGACCGCAGTCTATGAGTCTTTTAAAAAGACTGATAAGGATATACCCGTACGGCCAAACACTGAACCTAACAAGGGACCTCTTCTGATGAAAAAGGATCTCTGGTTTCATTTCTCGCAAACCTCAGTGGAACAGATTCTGCAGGTGGTTAAGACCATCAGATCTGGCGGTCCAATGGACCCATGCCCGCTGAAGGTGATACAGTTATTTCCCGATCTGCTGAGCGAGCAATTAGAAAAGCTGATGCATGGAAAACCACCTCAGTGATGCCACAATAATAAAAAAAATCAAATCTAGACCCCCAATAACTTGGTAACTATAGACCTATTACAAGGATACCCTTCGCTGCAAAAGTTCTAGAGAAACTATTGAATAAACAGCTAGCCCAATTCCTCTCGGATGGAAACGCATTAGACCACTCGCAGTTTGGTTTCCGAGAGGGACATGGAACGGAAACAGCTCTACTTATGGCAGTGGAAGAACTCAGGAGTATTCTGGATGCTGGAGGAAAGGCTGCCTTGGTTCTTCTGGGCCTTCGATATGGTCAACCATGGAACACTCCTGACCCGGCTGGCCGAAGCCGGAGTTCATTCCTCGGTACGTACGCTACTGGCATCATATCTGTCTAACAGAACTTTTACAGTTGAGCTGGGGGAGGCAAAATCCAAAACGTTCAACTCACCGTGTGGTGTACCTCAGGGGCCTTCCTTAAGCCTCACCCTTTTCAACTCGTATGTAGCACCTTTAGCGACAATTATAAGGAACTGTGGTTTCCTTCCGGTTTCCTATGCTGACGACACCCAAATAGTGGTGTCCATTGCTAAGGACGCTAAAGAGACGGCTGATAAATTTAAGACTGCATGACGCAAGTCAATCCATGGATGCAGAGTAACTGCCTGAAATTAAATGGAGAGTAACTGCCTGAAATTAAATGGAGACAAAAGCGAAGTAATGTTACTTGGGTCAGATCCAGACTTCGAGTCCCCGGAGTGGTGGCCAGACAGTCTGGGCAATTACCCATCTCCAGTAATCAAAGTGAAAGACCTAGGTATGACACTGGACAACAAACTTTCTTTTGATGCCCAGTTAGGCAAAATGGCATCCTCAGTTTGGTACATATTGAAAATGATGAGGAAGTTCCTCCCATTTATTCCCCTTGATGCACCAAAAACGGTGGTAACAGCCCTGGCCTTATCAAGACCAGATTATGGGAACGCCCTGTACGCTGGAGTACAGGCCCAATACCTAGCAAAACTCCAGCGGTTGCAAAATGCAGCAGGTAGGCTGGTGCTGGACGTCTCTAAGTATGAGCAAATTGCACACAGACTAAATTCCCTCCACTGGCTCCCAATTGACAAAAGAGTGACGTTTAAATCTGTCTGCCTGGCCTATAAGGCTCTTCATGGATGTGGCTCTCAGTTTCTAAAAACTCATCCTAAATTGTACGAGCCTTCCAGGACTCTTAGATCTAGCCAAGCCAAATTGATTCAGGTCCCAAAACACAGAATGGCCAGGTGGGGAGGGAGAACCTTCCTGTTGCATACAGCCAAGGCCTGGAACCTTCTCCCAATTTCTATCAAAAATAGTCCATCACTGCTCTCCTTCAGGAAAGAAGTGAAAACATGGCTTTTCTCTGCCATCTAGATCTTAGTCCTGTCTGATCCCGAGTCTCTTTGAATCTACCCAGTGCCAAGACGCCCAGGGGCAATCGCACGCTTTATAAATTTATAAATCAAATCAAATCAAATCAAATCAAATCAAATCAACCCCAATGTCCTTCATGGACTGCCACAGTTTTGTCCTATTTACACAATCAAACGCAGAGGACAAGTCCATGAAGGCTAGATAAATAGTGCCAGATCGCGCCACTGTGTACTTAGTAACTATCAAATTAAGGTTGAGACATTGGGTGATGGTTTACCGGCCCGGGCGGAACTTATTTTGTACCTCTGAGAGTATCTCATGTTCCTCTGTCCAGGTGGTCAATCTATCAAGTAGCACCGAACGAGCACCTTGACTACTGAGTCCAACAGCGAGATGGGCCTGTAACAATGTGCACTACCTTGGTCACCCTTTTTAAAAACCGTCACAATTGTAGAAAAGGCCCAGGACTCCGGGGCACCCCTTCTTAGCAGCTGCATTAATAACTGCTGTAAGCACAGGAGCCCAAAAGGGTACGTCAGATTTAAAAAAGGTCTGGGGAATACCATCAGGCCCCGGTGCTTTGTTACTTGTCAAGCCAATAATGCCCTCCACGACCTCCTCCAATTTGAAGGTTAACACCGATGCATCTGCCCCTTGACCATGCTGACATGGTTGCTCTAACAGACTTTCAAACATAGTTTGGAAGTGGAGCACCCATTTGTCCTCTGTAATATGTGCACCCAAGTCCGCACCTTCAACATGGGCTAGGAAGGGTCTATTAGTAATGCTCCAGAACCTGGAGCTATTCTTCAGGGTACTAGCTTCTGACAACTCCCTCCATGCTTCCTCCTTCAAAATAGATTTACGTTTAGCTAACTTCAATTTATAATCTTTGCGGCATGCTCTAACCAAAACCTGGTTCCTGGGACTCTCATCAAGGGCCGTCCGCAGTTTTCTTAAAGCCAGAGAGCAGGAAGAATCAAACCATTTTGGAATTGTAAAAACTGCTGCGTACCGGAGCACTCAAAAAATGCTCCTACTCTAAGGGAGATAGTGTTAAAAGCAATTATTACCTCTTTCTAAGAAGTACCCAATGAGGTACACAGTGCAAATTCACTGGCACAAGATTCTTTTACTGATTTATAAAGAGTCTCTGTAGAAATCTGTGTCCAACGTAACCTTCTCTTCCCGTTGGTCGGTATTATGACCCCCTTTGCTTCAACTATTAGTTGGGTGGTCAAGAAGGGGCCTCCTAGTTTAACACAGAGGGGGTTATGGTCACTGAAAGCACTGTCCTCAATTATAAAACCTTGAAGTAAAAATTGTAAGAGGGAAGGAACTAGAATAAAATCAATAAATGTGCCGCTACATCTCCTTTTAAAAGAGGGGACAGAGACCATGCTCAAGAGATCACCCAAGGACAGGAGAGATATCAGGTTAAATTTGTGTAGGAGGCTGTTCAGAACATCCCCTTAAAGAGAATGTTCGAAGTGAACCCATCTGCCCTTGGACATCCCAAGTCAGCTGAACGTATAATCCCAGGGTCCCCACACTGGTGTATATTAAAGTCCCCCATAACCATAAGGTTGTGCAGATCTGCTATGCAGTGTCGTCTTATAAAAGTTCCTAACAGTGTAATACTACACCCATCGCTAGAGCATAATGTTACATTATAAAAGTTTCTAAAAAACATTTTGTGTGCCCCTATGCTTAGGACCAGGGACTGTAAAGATGCATTTAGACATGTCTCACAACATAGTGACAACATATATTTTCAAAAACAAGTTCTTCAGCCTTGCAAACCTTACAGTGACCCATACAAATTCATACATCCATATGGGGTGGTTGACCCTTTAACCACTTGGATGCTAAGTCTATTTTTTCTCCTTCATGTAATTTCCATTGAAACCAATGGAAACTCCATGACGAGCTGGGCTCGTCATGAGCGTCGAAGGGGTTAAGCATCTGGCACCCAGACTCTGAAACTCCCTGCCACTCGAACTGCGTCTGTTGGATTCTGAACTTGTCTTCAGGAAAGCCTTTAAGACATGGCTATTTTCTAATCTTCCCTTACTCAGCTCCTAGCTGGGCTGATTTCTTGACCAGCTCAGAGAAGCTTTCAAGTAGCCATGCGCTATAGAAATCGACTAGACTAGATTAGATATGTCTCCGCTAAACTCTGAGGTGATGTATACCAGTCATCTGGGGTCACCACAGAATGGCAGTTAGGCCAAAGTTATCATTATCCAGATTACCTGTGGGAAATCAATAAGTGACCGGTGCTAGCCATGAAGTGCTGTCAACAGCCATCAAGGTCAAGGCACTGTGGACATCGCCACATGGAACCCTTTTTGAACCTTAAGGGTGATTCTGTAGTATTCCGTCCACTTCAACAAATTTAACTGATGTGTGAAATATTGACAACTGATGATAATTCAGAGGACATAGCGTTTTTGCCAGTTTATACATAGCGTGAACCTAGCCTGAGGGTTTTAGATCTTTTTACAAGAGAACTAAATTATATCACACATTTTATAGGCAGGAGGAAGTTAAGTGATTTACCCCGAAATACAGGATAATGAGCCTGGCACAGGGTTCAAAATTGTCTCTCCAGTACCGAAGTCGTCAGCTGAAGCCACCAGTCCACATCTCCTCCCATTGGTACAATGGCACTCCACTTCAAATAATGACCTCAAATACAGCGCAAAATAATGCATTCAAAACTACTTCCACAAAGCTATCTGCACCTGTATGAGGGAGGAAAATCAGTCATGCATTGCACAGGCATTGGAGTTCTTCAGCCTTATGATCTCTATTATAGCGTTATGATCAATAGCAAATTAAACCAATTCCAGCACTGGACCAAGAGCATTGCAATAGTACAACAATTTGATTTTAAACCACTCAGGATTCATCGAATTAATTAGCAATGTACTTGCATAGCAGCTTACCCTGCACTTGTGAATGGTATTGGATAGCATCCTTATCCAATTTTGTGTTTGTGTCTAAATTGTCTTGAATCTATTAAAGGTTCCAAATTCTTTGGCTAAGCCTTTTTATTCTGACCCCCATTCCTGCACTCTGCCAAGGAGGCATCCTTCTGTATCTACATATTTCATACAGACAGACTTTTGCATCTCCCTGATTTGCTTATAGAATACATTCAGGCTCCTGCAATAGGAGTTGCCCTTTGTGATATACAAACTGGCCTGAGTACTACCAGGCCACATTAAAATTTCAACAGCGTCAACGAGAGACAGTCTGATTCCATGGTGTATTATTAGGCTGACACCAAATCAAGTCACATTCTTGTTTTCTTCTTAAAACAGCATCAAAATACTGAGTAATTTATCTGCTGCTGAGGGATCTAATCTAATAATTTTTGCACAATGATCAATCTCTGCCTCGTTTATACTTGACTCCAAATGCAGTGGTTTTTTTTACTGGTTGTCTTGCTCATTCGAAGTTAACGATATTTCACACGGGCGGACAATGGTTGTACTCCAGATTTAAAGACAACCACATCTTTTGTCAAAGAAGCGGTTTTGTGACAAGATTATGTCCAGCACATAGGTGCTCTGAGATTGCGGATATGTTCCACAACCAGTGCCCCGTGTAGTATGAATACAAGTCTGCATGCATGAGTGATGCTTATATGTGTATATGCATGTGCAGTACTGTGAGGGTCAGGGACAGACTGGACGTAGTGTGTACTGGGCGTTTACCCGGTGGGCGGGAGGGATGGGTGCCGGTTTTCTGGCCGCGGGGGACGGTTTTGCAGCAGTGCTGCAATATCGCCCCCTCCCCCGTAACAAAAGCGGAAGCAAATGCCCACCACCCCCGTCTGCTCCCACGGCTGGTCGAGCATCCATCTGCCAGGGCTGGTTGCAGTTCCCAGTCCGGCCCTGGGGAGGGTGTTTGCTTTGCATGTTTGTATATGTGCGCATCGGTGTTTAAGTTTATGTGTGTGTGTCAGTGTGTGTTTATATAAGGCTTATCTTAATGGAGATTCTGTATCTGGGCATCACTGCTTACCTCGGGCTAATATATTGTTGAATGTGTGCTGAACGGCAGAATTATTCTGCCTTCTTTCTACCTCTTGTGGTCTAATATCGACGCACAGCAAGAACATCCCACTTAAGTACTCTTGCTTTGTGTTGTAATGTAGCATTCATACAGTGATAAATACCCAGTTGACAGGCACTAAAGCACATTTTCAGGCAGGTAGCATTATACAACATGGGCGTGCATAGATGGGAGAGTGTTCTATATATTGTGATGCTGTGGCAAGTGCTTTAGGGTTATGTGCGGGTGAACAGAGGGATGATCTTATCATGTCTTGGGATGCCGCGCCTAGCAGTGTGATGGAGGAGGAGTTGTGTGAGATAGATGCACAAAATATAATTGTAATTAGGTAGTGGTCATAATGTACTTTGCATGTCATGTGTTACGTTTCAAGGTTTCTATTAAGCTATAGCAGGGAAAAGAGGCTAGGATTTTCCTCGATGGTTTGCCTTATAGGTCATCCAGCTATGAGGCGTTGAGACTAAAACTTGTTGGATGCTACATTGTGACTGCACCAATCTAGTCAGAGCATTTTCATCAAAAACAGGTAGATCAGACAAAAAGCCCCATAAGCCACACAGCACAGAGATACTGTCACATAAAAGAATGGCAACTGGGCACGAACGGAAGTTGATAGAATCAGAATTAGTCTTGCACCTTTCTTAGAGAAAATTGATTTTTCCTAGTGCTGAATAACCCTTACCATTTGTAAATAACATTCATAACCTGCTTTTATGAGCATTAGAAGGAGAAGTACGCCAGGCCCTGCCAACTCTGAAAATTCAGACTTTTCCTTTTACTACCAGCCTGGTTGAATGTCTTGGTCTAGCCTTCCTGATTCATGGGCACTTAGTTCCACCATGCTAACGCTTAACATTACAAAGTTTTCATGTGCAATATAGATACACCACCATTTGAAGAAGTTGAAGTATGTCGAGCCCCGACCACTAGTAACTTACACACCTCTGATTTAATTGGAAATGATACATTTGAAAGGTGGCTGTTTATGCCAGGGTGAACTTCTTAAAATGAAGAACCTTGTTTGTTAGATTTTGAAGATAGAATTATAAGAGAATGTTACGAAACTTCACCTAAGAAAATGGTGACCACCCAATTGGTGCTGGCATGTCAAGAGGATTTGATTCACAAAATAAACCTTAACTATTTTCAAGTGTAAAGAAGAAAGGTTTCTAGGTAGAGGAAGTTCCAATAGGTTAGGAGGATGTCTCTTCATCACAATGGACACCCAGCCATTCAAACTAGGCCTATTAGACACTCCAAGATACTTTCTGAATTATGATGCACAAGCTAGCTGCTCCTTTTTTGTAAACAAAGAATGTTTGCATGACTCTAGCTATGTGTTAAGGATGCACCAACCCTATTCCTATTCACTGTTCCATTTCCATGCACTAGACTGGCCTATCACATGGGTAGTTTGTTGGATGCACTCGTGCCTCATCTTCACATGCTGATCAATTACATACTTTGTCATATTGCAGCCATTTCTTACATGGAGAAAAGCAAAGCATTAAAGATTGTCACGAGATTTTCTCACACTTTACTTCTTCTGCACTCATTGTTTTGCTGAGCCTACAGTTAAACAGGATTGAAATTAATGCCTACATGAAGCTCCACTGGAATCCAGAATCATGACTTCTAAACATCCCAAATTATTTTTTTTTTGTCCCTCTGCAATCGTGATTGAGAGGGAGAGGAGCCGGAGTTCCCCCACTTGCTGAGTTTATTACAAGGATATTTACTTCTTGACCCTTTAAATGACCTGAAGTCCACAAAACAGGGTGTTGACAACAAAGGTACCCACTGGAAGTGGCCAGAAGCCGTATCCCCAGGGGGCATACTGTTCTAGGCAACTACACATTTCCCTGTATGTCTAGGCCGCAATTATTGGCTCTGCAGGGTTCAGATCCGATAAGTCTGAGCCCAGAGACACAGTGCCTGGACTATCCTGCGGTGCTGCAGGGGCTATGGACAACTTGTGCACCCGACCCCCATCTGCCAGCATCCTGCAGCTTGGGGGGGAAGGTAAGCAGGACATGCTAGAGTAAAAATGTTATTGCCCTTCTGAGGTCCTCTGTCACCTTTACACACCCCCAGTGGCAAAATGAAAGGCCTGGCAACATGTACCACCTACTGTAAGTAGGCGGTAAGTGTTTAGGTAGTTGGACCTGTTGTTTCCTATAGAGTGGGGAAAGTCATGAAGGATTGTACTCTGCATTCCAGATTGGGCAATTTATTCCCCATCCTGGGGAAAACCTTGTAAACCCAGTTATCTAATGGGGACATACCACCCTGTATTGTTAATTCTAGCTCCAGTATCTCAGGTAACTTGCCATGGAGCCCAACGTCTCTTTCACGGAGGATAATGTTGTGGAAATGAAATCACGGGCTGAAAATTCTGAAATTGGTGGGGTTCGAAGCGAAGGTTGTTGATGGTAGAGTGGCAGATGGGAATTCATGTTGAAGAGCTGCTAAAGCACAATAGCACCTTCAACACTGTATAGTTACTAGTTTCATTCACCTGAGACAGGAGGTTCAACTATAGGCTAATAATACAAGTGATAAAAAAATGAGGATTCTTGGGAGACTGTCAATCCTTCAAATGGGAGGCATCGGGTTCCTGATGCTCCATTTTCTTTAGTAAGGCGCTGGGTCTGGCAGCTTTGTTGTGCTGAACTTCTTGAAGGTGCGCTGCCTGACTATGAGAGGTCCTGGTGCGAGAAGTCCTGGGACAGGAACTGTGTGAGTAGTGCTGCGAAGCCCCACACAACTGGAACCTATCACCTGTGTGTCATCTAAAGCCTGAAATCTAAAATTCAAAGACAGCAAAGGGTTTGTATACCTTGATCTCAGCTCCTCCACTCAGTACAGTACACAGGAGCTCTTGGGCGTCAAAAAAGAGTTGTTGGTAGTGGTGTGCGAGGTATCACTCTGTAAAACTGAAGGTAACACAGTGACAAGGTGCATGCATTCACAAACCCACAAGCTGCATGAGGCTTTCTGCGGGCAAAAGGTCCCAAACCGAGATTTAAGGACATGCATTGTCTGATTGGTGTCCACGAGACATCGTAGTGTTATTTTATGACAATTTTCCTCAAGGAATCTGGAAAATATGGCAGAGACTGAACTACGGACATTTCTTATAAGTGAAAGTTGTTTCTCTGCTCCTAAATGTGTTTTCTCTTCCTTCTTCCTAATTTATCTCTGTTGAGATGGAAAGCACTGTCATTACTCTATGTCGGATGCTTAATGCTGAGTTCTGATCGTTTGAGTAGAAATTGCATGTCTGTTCATTTAAAGATGACCATATTGAATTACGTTCTTCTTTTTCAAAATTACAATTAAAAGAAGTTATTTTTCTTCTATTATTATTTTTATTATTAGTTGTAGTATTAATATTATCATTGCTATTATTATCAAACTGGCCCCAAGAAATGTACTAGTCTAGATTAAGAGGATGATGCTCGGTACATACCAGTGAACACATGATTGGGTAAATATGGTAGTTTCCAGATATTTGTTTTATTACTTATTGCTATTGTTGAAACAAATCATCTGATGAATAAAAACTGTATATATAGGGAACCCATGTATTTCTGAAATGTACAAAATCAGTAAATTCTGGCACACATTCCTGTTTCTCAGGGAGGTCAGAAAGACTGGATTGCTTCATTTGAGGTGGAGGCATAGCCCGATGCAGAGAGGGGAGGCGCTCCAACCCTTGTTTTTCCCACCATGTCAAAATCAGTGGTGTCTAGTGGGCTTTCTATCCCCATGGGAGGGCAGATTAGGACAAACCCCTCAATCTGCCCTCAGGAGGACAGAAAGATTGTCTTGGCGAGAGGGATGAGGTTTCCCTTGCATATCAATCACCATGGTGCCTAGGAGGTGGATCCCTGCTTGGAGATCACCCTAAGAGAGCAATCCCCACGCAAGGATCAACTAGGGTGAGAGTGTGCTGGAAAGGAGCCACTGTTCCCTTTCTATTGCTGCATTTTCTGCAGAGATTGGTGGCAGAGCTATACCCCCGGCACTGATCAAAAGTAAAAGTAGGCCACGCCGTTAGCGTGTTCTACTTTTAATCTGGGAAGTCCAAATAAATCTAACTACATCCCCGTCTGGGGAAGGTCTTAAATTTAAGTTCATAAAATTGTAAAGGCTAAAAAAGAACGAATTGTCAAAGTGGTGGGACGGAGTAACTCTAAAACGATATTTAGATAATCAGAAAATTGCACGAGGACTCTGTATACTCACTTTTCCCACTTTTGATGATCTCGACCCAGATCTGTTAACTGACTGGTAAGGGAATTTACAGAATTCATCATTTACCATGATGCAGATCTTAATTCAACATTCTGATCGTAAATGTTTAAAGCTGAGGGAGGAAATTCGAACTTTGGAGGAAGAGATAAAAAATCTTAATTTGAAAGATGCGACAGAATTTTTTTTCGTAATTTTGAAAGAACAGATTCAGAAACACCAATGTATTATAAAGCAGAGAAAAATAAATAAAATAGCCAGGGATGACAGGGATTATGCAAAAGGACGTATTTACACTTATGCGCAAAAATTTGATAATATCTCTGTACCGAAAATGAAAGATAAGGACACCCTTAGTGTTGGCGCAGCCTCAAGCCTTCAGAGCAGTTCCAATACATCCTCTACTGAAGATTTGGCATTGGTAACAGGGAATGGATCTGAGACCAATACAGCCCCTTTGCCATCACCGTCTTCTTTTTTAGAAGAGGTGTTAAGATATTGAATCGGCAGCAAGCAGAACAAAATGGGTGGAAGACCAGAAGGGGCGGAAGCAGAAAAAACAGAAAGAAGCTTTGGGGTCCTTACAAGGAATCAGAAGAAGAAAATGAACAATTAATGATTCCACTTGATATTGGGAGCTATGAACATGTCACTGGTATAGACATTATTGTTGTAAATGTGTCAAGTCATGTGCTGGATGATGCTGAAATCTCTGTATCGAATAAAGGGCTGGGTTTCTGAAATTCATACTGACCTATTCAAGTTTATTCGTAGGGCCAAACTAAAATCTCACTTTCATCTGAATAACATAGAAAATGTGCAGGGAAAGATGAAGCAGACTATCAATTCAGAATGTTCGATTGCTCACTTACAACATGTTTCACTGTTGTTATCTTTGGAAGACAATGAGTCTATTACTTTGGCTGATTTAGCACAAGATCTGGGGTGAACCAGGATTACACGCTAGATAGTGGCCTGCAGATACAAAGTAAATTTGATCCGCAGGGGCCACACCTTAGTAGCATTGATACCTTCAGTAATATGGTAACAGAGGATCTGTATTGCTTAGAGGACAAACTATTGAGTAAGAGGAAAGTATACAACAAAGAGAATGTTACCATGGCCGAACGAAGAGCCCTCACTAGATTGAGGGATGATCCCACCGTTGTAATCCGAGAGGCTGACAAGGGTGGGAATGTGGTGATTATGGATCGTGTGGATTATGAACAAGAAGCACTTAGACAACTTAGCAATTCTCAATGCTATAAAAAGGTGATGCAGAATCCCTGTTCAGAAGCTATGATCCGTATCAATGATCATTTGTCTAACTGGAAGGAGGTTGGTTTGTTATCGGAAACTGAATACCCGTTTCTTAGAGTTGTACATCATAGGTATCCCTGTTTGTACCTCCTGCCTAAAATCCATAAACAATCAGCATTCCCTCCAGGTCACCCCATCATTTCGGGCAATGGTTCAATGACCGAACATATGTCCGAATTTGTTGACTTTTTTCTAAAACCATTGGTAAGCAATTTACCGTCGTATATTAGGGATACAAAAGACATACTTAATAAATGTGTTGACCTGCAATGGGATGATTCCATGTTCCTGGTCACCTTAGATGTTGAATCCCTATATACGTGTATCAAGAGTGAATATGGTCGGCTAGCAATGGAACATTTTCTTTCTTCCAGAGATGCTATGTACCTGGAACAGAGCACTATGATTATAGAAATGGTCAATCTCATCTTATGTAACAACTTTTTCCTCTTCAATCATGATTTGTACCACCAGCAACAAGGGACAGCAATGGGGTCCAAGTTCGCACCCTCATAGGCAAATTTATTTATGGGGTGGTAGGAGAAATTTCATGCCTGGTCCCCCGGTGCAGCTAAGTGGACGGGTTATGTCCATTTTTGGGGTCGGAATATTGACGACATGATTTTAATCTGGACAGGCACCGAATAATGTTTTCTAGAGTACTTTCAGTTTCTGAATGACAATCCGTTTAATGTAAAATTAACAATGAATATGTCCAAAACTAAAAATAAAGTGGACAATAAACTGCACAGCACTATGTTCAGAAAAGACACAGCAGTAAATAAGTATTCTGCACTATGAGAGTGCTCATGCCCAGAGCACAAAAATTGCTATTCCATTTGGTGAACTTATAAGGGTGGCGAAAAATTGTAGTATGGATCAGATGTTTGACGAACAAGCAATGGGTTCTCTCACCTGTTTAAAAAAACGTGGATATACGAATGGTGAGTTGAATCAGGCTTTGGGAAGAGTCAGGAAAGACAGAAGAGAAGAAACCCTCAGAATAAATGTGAAGAAAACCCAGAAGGAGCGGTTGGCTTTCATAACCACTCACTCTGGTCTGAATCAGGACTTGTATAACATTCTACATAGACACTGGAACATCTTAAAAGGTATTCCAGGAGTTGCATCACTTGTTACAGATAAACCGTGTGTGACCTTCGAAAGATCTCAAACTTTGAGGGAGTATTATGTCCCAGTTACACTGCTATCAAATCACATGGGTCTGACTCATGGTTAAGGAGCGCAAATGGATTTTTTACGTGTAGCAACTGTAATGTTTGCCACATGGGTCTCAATAGAATATCTAGTTTTTTGTATAACAGCATGAAAATGTATGCAATAAAACGCTTCATTAACTGCCAGTCGACATATGTTATCTATGTGATTATATGTGTTTGTTCAAAAATGTATGTAGGAAGTATTGTGAGACAACTACGTATAGGTATTCAGGAACATCGGAGGGCTGTCTTAAAAAATGATCAATCCTATGCAATCTGTTCACATGACTGTAGTTCTACTCTACCCATGTCTACTTTCAAGTTTCATGCAATTGAATGTGTGACAATGGATGGAAGAGGCAGGGACAGGGGATTTCTCTTGCGACAGAATGAGGCCCGTTGGATCTGTAAATTGAGAGCGGTTTCCATGAGCCTCAATAAGGATCATGAACAACATTATCTGCTGTAAGAGATTGTCCCTAACCTACAAATGTATGACCTGAAGTTATCCTGTTTAGTCCTCAGGCTTGAGGCTCATCCGATAACATATAATCAAGCTGTCCCGTCTTGGTTCTCATGCTTGAGGCCAATCTGATTATATAACAGAATTTGAAATACCTAGGAGTAGCTCAACGTGAGATATGAGTGCCAGTTTCTGGTCGCATAAATCAAATGATATCTCTAGAAATATATGTGTGAATGTGCATTTTCTCTTCCTGCACTTATTTAGTTTTCCATGTGGAAAATAGAATATTGTGTTTCTCTTTAACACTGTATCCAGTTTTGGAAATAAAATATGTACCTGTTTAGGGATGCATGTTTACAATGGGGATGTCACAGTATGTATTTCTTCCTTTAACAGATGTTCTGATCTTTGGAGCGGACCTACTTTTAAGGATAACCTGTTAATAATAAGTATATATGTTTTAGAAAATGTAATGACTTGAGATTTAACACTGAATCTTTTTTGCATTATTGTGTGGCAATATGGTTAATTGAAAACTGTAATGACTTAAGTATGGGTTGTTTTATATATACAGAGCCTATTATCATGTACTGATATTGTTCATGGGCCATGAGAACACCCACTCAGGATGGCCAGTTTTGAACACTTGGACAGGATGGACAGTCTGAGTCCTATTGATATCATTGGGAAAGGAACACATGTACCATGGTAGCGGCCTTTGTTTTATACAGGACGATTCGAGTTACAATTATGCAATACAGAAGCATACTTGTTAAATGCACTATTGGATGATGTGCGGTGGTTTTCTTTGTTGTAGTTGCTCGTGAGATGCGCTCTAGTAGTCAACTTTTTCTGTGTTGACATAAATATACAAGTTTTAGTAATCCACGTTGTACGAGGTGGGTTCAATAAAGTTACTTTGGTTTCAACACTGAAGAAAGAATTAACAGCAACTTTGTGTAACATACCCTGCTGTTATTTTATTGGTTATTGCCGATTCTGAGAAAACCATCATGTGACGTAAGGTAGATCAATCGTAGCAAGGGAGTGATGGTTAGCCTGTATCTGGTATAGTAAACCAGATGCGATTGGATACCACGGGTAATCGTCATGACATCATGTGATTGAGTATACGGGTGACGATGAATCTAACATGTACATGATTGGCCGGTGTCCTTTTAAACTCATGGGCGGTGAAACAAATCGCGTTCGTGTTACCCAAACCGGGGTGGATTATCACATCACCTTTGGGACGTCTGTACGATTTAGAATACTGAAATTTAGGTAAGTGGAAGTGGGCTTGCTGTTTGCGTGTGAATAATATCGAGTAACATGTGTGAAGCTTGGAATGGGTGGACAGATATACCGGCATGCGTTTTGTAATAAGAATCGGATCGGGAAAAGCATGCTTTGCACAGTCAAACTTATATACATGACTATAAAGGGTTGTGTTACGTCGTCGGAGACTAATTTGAAATAGATGGGTTATTTGCATCACTCACGTTGATCTAGGAGGCGGGATGTATTACAATAGATAAATGTACATTTCGCTGGCCAGTTGGAAAGATGTCATTACAGTTCTTCACCTTGAAAAGAGTGTCGTCAGCAAGTAGAATATAGGTGTTTTAAAATGCACTTATGCTTTCGGCGCTATACGCTAATGTTTTTATATATTGGTTCCTCGACATGCGGGCGAGGCGAATCACATAGTGCCATTTTAACTGGATAATTACAATTTGATAATGATGTTAAATGTTTTTTTTCCTTATCTAATACACAAGGCAAATCTTTTTTGTGTGCACTGCAAGATATAAGCGGCGTAGCTAAACCCTATGATACATTCTTAATGATGGCTCATGAAATTTTGATCCACAGAACCAATTGAGGAGACAGGGACCTTTCATTAAACCTGTCTGGAGCCCAAATTGGCCAGCTATCAAGCAAGAATTTTTATTGTTTATTCTGCGCAGCTACGTCTAATGTGACAAGGTACAGGAATATATTACTTGTCATTTGAGACAAATACGAATGATATAGGATAGTGATCATTTTAGCAATGGTATTAATGGATAGGAAATAAGACCATGTTGATGTGGTCGTAATAGAGATTTCTCTTTTCTCTGCTCCAAGGTATCTGCGCTGGAATTGTGTTCTAGTGGACTATCAATCGCCTTGCATGGTACGTGGAATAAAGGCTTCCACCTCAGGTAAAGAAATAATAAAAAATTATTGGATTTCAGTGATAATTTGGCTTTAATTTCACTCATTCATTGGTGTCAAGTTTCAATAAAATAACACAGGTCAAACATATGACTTGTGGTGTCAGTTTGTGTATTGAATTGGTTTTCCCCTTAGCTGTGGCCCGGATAGTTTATAGTGGTCATCTGATGTATGGAATAACTAAATGGCTAAATACCCTCATCTAATGGTTGTCACCTTTTGGGGTTTGTGTTAACCTTGCAAAGACTGACTAGGTGTGTGGTTTTGATGAAATGGGTTATTTGGGTCTTAGTATTCTCTGTTATTGTTCATCACTTTATAAGAGGCTTTGTTTTCTGTGTGGGTGTTCTCATTGCTGAAGGTGTCATATGGTGGGCACCGTCAGAGGCACTGCTGTTTCGTGGCATAAGAACATTTTCACTATTACACATATGGTGTGGGTTTTATGATCTCATGTTAAATAGGTATTTATGATAAATGATCTGTTGTTTTTAACAGCCCTGATGAAGCCCTTTGGGGTGAAACGCGTTGGCTGTGATGATCAAGAATAAAAGAAGAATTTTTCATGAAGACAAGTCTCTCTATCAATTTGTGCGATCATTGTACATATGATATGCTATTGACTCTGTGCCTCTTTGAGCGTTTGTAGAGTATAGTTTAATTTAGGCCCTAGGGCAGTGGACCTACAAAGGAGGTCACAAACCAGACTATTTAATGAATATACATTCAGTGAAAGACGAGTAAGTGCGGCTATAATTGTTTTCCCCCCACTGCCTGTGCTGTTGTTTATTCTGTGTTCTACTTGCACTTTGTTTTGCTGTGACGTCACTGCACTGTGGCATTCACATTCCAGAAAAACAACAAAAAAGAGCAAACTTGAGCAGCAAGGGAGTTTTTTCCCTTGTGTTCCTGCTTTGATTTTAGAAAATGAAATGCTTTCGGTGTTAAATCCAACGACCTGACACACTGTTCCAAAAGAAAGTGATTCTTTTTTCCTGTCCAGAACTGCTTTGCAGCGCTTGGGGGCCTAAGGTAAATAGTGGCAATGGCATGAGAATCAGCTCCTTAAATAGGGCAGTCCTTCTTATGTCATGTCTGTCACCTAGTAATGGATCTTTAAGGGTTCTCCTGATGGCATAACTAAAAGTTGCTCCTTCATTGAAAGAAACCTATCCTTCACACTGTGATTCAGGCAATGGATAAAAGATTTTAGCTGATGGGACAGTCGTCAGTTTTTGAATCATTGCTTTTTACCACCAGTTTCCAAATGTGCCCCCACTCAGTTATATCTAGTAACTCAATGCCAGGATACTGCCATTTTCACATATTAGAAAGCATGTAAACCATGCTAAATCCTGAATTGGAGTTATTAGTGTTGGACTTGGCCCTCTCAGCAGAGTAACTGCAAACCTTTTTGGCTTCACCTCTCCTGTTTTCAGAGCCTGTTTGTGTTGGTTTTTATGACTTTGTGCACTTTACCACTGCTAACCGGCTCTTAGGTGCTTGTGCTCTCTCTCTTAAAACACAGTGCAATTAACTTACACCCAATTGGCACATTTTAGTTACAAACAAGTCTGTAGGGCCTCTGTAGTAAAGGGGACCTACATGTAGCCAGGGCATGCAAATTAAATGCTACTAGTGGGCTTGCAGCACCTATTGTGTCACCCACTTAAGTAGCTCTTTTAAACATGTCTTAGTCCTGCCATTGCAGCCTGAGTGCAGTTTCAGACTGTCAGTTTTAACATATAAGAGTCACCCCTGGGGAGGCCCTAAACAGCCTATAGGGCAAGGTGTTTTACGTTTAAAACAGTTGGGCTTATACTTTTATGTTTAACATGTACTGGTAGTGAAACACTCCTAAATTCATTTTTCAGTACTGTGAGGCTTACCTCTCCCATAGGATAACAT
This sequence comes from Lissotriton helveticus, assembly GCF_964261635.1. NCBI lineage: Eukaryota > Metazoa > Chordata > Amphibia > Caudata > Salamandridae > Lissotriton > Lissotriton helveticus. Next base: position 404,464,582 of record NC_136073.1, read on the forward strand.
CGGGTTACATAATTACATTTAATACGAGATAACTTTTGTTTGGAAACAGGTAGAAATGTCATGTTTTGTGTCTAAGGAATTGTAATTGAAAATTCTCTTTAATAGTAAAGTCAGATTTTCAGTCACAATTAAAAAATGCCACTTTTAGTTGCCACTGTCTTGTCCAAACCAATTGCCGTTCGGTATTTACAAATCGGTAAATGCTATGTAGGTATTTTTACCGAAATACTTACCGAATCGGTAACATTCGGTAATTACCGAATCGAGATTTACCGATTCGGTAATTGCCATTGATTCCTATGGGCCTTGAGGCCCATAGGAACCAATGGCAATTATGGAATCAGTAAATACCGATTCGGTAAAATGACCGATTTTACAAGGGCGACAGAGTGTCACTTTGACACCCTGTTGCACCCCGGATTCAGGCTTGTGTGCCATGTGACACACATACATGCCCTTAGGGCATGTATGTGTGCCACATGGCACAGGTGTACATGTACACAGGAATTTGTTATTTACCATCAAATAGTATTTGATGGTAAATAACGAATTATTAAGGGCCTGAGGCACTGTTTTCAGTGCCACCTACATCCCATATTACCAAATCTGTAAATTTACTGATTCTGTAATTTAAAGAATCGGTAAATTTACTGATTCGGTAAATTTACAGATTTGGTAATATTTTGGCCCCCTACATCCGAAACTCCAAATACCGGTCAGTAACGGCCGAAATCAGCCATTACCGACCGGTATTTGGCCACCTACATAGGGCCCTTGGTGCCTGTAGCCTGTGTTCAGGGTCACATGACTAGGTGTAGTTGACAGTGGGGATTGTCTGTACTTCCCAGACAATGTCAAAAAGAGGGCCTCGGTGTTGGCAGATAGGGCCATCTTGATGGGTGGGGGTGGAGCTGTCACCCACCTCACTAGCACTTCGAAAAGGGCCATCTCCTGCACTCATCAAATACTTCACACTAGTCCTTTGCCACCCTGACATCCTGGGTTCCAGGGGAAGGATGGAGGAAATTCCAGAACCATCTTGATTGGGGGAAAATCCAGAGGTTTCTTCCATTTCTAAGCTGGCACCAGGTATAAAAGAAGGACTCTCAAACCCACTCTTCAGTACACTCCTTGACCTGTGGATCCCCAGTAGAAGGACTGCCCTATTAAAAGAGGCCTACCTTTCTTCTTGAGGTCTGCACTGCTATCTGGGAAGGAAGACTTGACCTGTTCCCTTCATCCCAGGCAGAGTGACTCCAGGAGTCAGGTTGCTGACCTCTATCTGAGCTATAGGGACACAACAAGCTCCAGAGGTCTCACTGCAACTGCTCAGTTGACCTGTTGCACTGGTAACTCCCTAGGTCCAGGCCCCTTGGCTGGTATCAGTTGAAGTCCTACTGTGAAGAAAGGGAGGAACACAGAAGATTAGGACTCTCACAACCACAAACGCACCGAGATCTCACTACCTGTGATGATCACTAATGCGAATCTCCAGTCGACCTGGCTCTTGGCGCTAGAGCCACCATCAGTGATGACCAGCACAAAAGGATCTGCATTTTACACTATAGCATCTACAGCCCCCTGTGACTGCCAATATGAAGTTTCAGAAAAGACCATCTGTTATGCCTTACAGGATCTTCCCACTACAGCAATGATCTACTGTGAAGCCCACCCTGTTCTTTGTGCTACAGCAACAACCACTAGCGACTCTTTCCCCGCTCCTCATTATTATTATGCGTTCTTATATAGCGCTCGATTACCCGTAGGCATCTCGGCGCTTGCCTTGGGAACCCGTCCTGGCTTTTCCCTGTGAGATACCCGTACTGGGCATCCCCAAGGTGAAAGCCAGGCATCCCGCCGCAGGAGGGCCGTAGTGGAGATTAAGCAGGCTAATGCCCAGAGCTGCAGAGTGTGAACCCGTGATTCAAGTAGGCACCGCAACGAGAATTATCGAGTCCGTGGATATTTAGGCTCATGACCAACTCCACCGCAAACTGGACTCTTCACACCAGACTTTGAGAAAGTAACTTTTTCAGGAGGAATAACCTGGTCCCTGAGGCCGGCCTACACTCCATCATGGTTGGTCTGAACCTGTGACTTTTCCCCAGTTTATCAGGATTAGATGACCGTGATTGGGGCTTGTTTGTACTTTTAGGCACTATACTTACCTAAGAAGTTTAAAATTGCATATCTTTGGTTATACATATTGAGTTTTGTTGTTTTGGTTTCATTTTATTTATTAAATGTTACCATATCTTTTTAAGTTGGTGTGGGAGATTTATTGTGTTGTGTTTTCACTTTATTACCGCCTGCATAAATACTTTACAGATTGCCTCCAAGCTGCACCTGACCGCTTGCGTGACAAGCTACCAGAGGATTAAGCACTGGTTCAATTAGAGACTTTTTGTTGTACACCCTGACAGGGACTGAAGTTGTTGCTTGAGTAGGGTTTCACCCCCCTCAGCCTATAATACGATTTCTCACAAATGGTAAATTAGGAGTGAATGTTCCTATGCTCAAAAACCTTAAATTGTTTTCTGGAGTGTATGATTATGCATCAGTGTCAGAGTCCATAAGGTATTCAGATGCACAGACATTTACATGTGCTTTGAAGTATGAATTTTGTATGTACAGCCACATAAAAAGACTCTCTGAGGCCAGATGTTTAAAGGTACTATATACAAGCTTCTGAAATTGCTGCTAATGTACAGGAGGCTTTGTCATAGACACCGTTATGTTACATGAAATAATGTTGTACAACACGTCATATGTGTTGTATACCAAAGAGGAATACTCAATTTAAGAAGCCAGAGACTAACAATGAGTTGCCAAAGTCCATTGACCCAAAGGGCATTTTCAATGGTATTCGGAGATATATTGATAATCTAGAAAGATGGCCTGATGATAGCAACCACTGTCCATTAACAATTCCACAGTTTTTAATCCAGTCAGGGCATCCTTTAATAAAACACTTTAAAGACACCCTAGTCAGTTTTAGTATTCTCCCTCTGGCCTCAAAACAATGAATAAACAAAATAAATCCTGGATCCCACACTAGGTGGTTGAGCTTCCTGCATGGAGCATGGAGTTCCAGGTGTGGGAAGCCCGATAATGAAGCATTCCACAATATACGGTTGTAGGCCTTGCATTTCCATAGAAGAGTCTCTACCACAAAGTAGCATGACAAATAGGTTTGTAGGCCTATCCTTTCTATTTTTGTGATGAAAGCAGTCTACGTAACCACAATTCATTGCTGCCTACTTGGTTAATTGATCATGCATGCCAGCGCAATTGCATTGCACATAGTTGACAACTTGCATAAAAAGTTGCCACTCTCTAGGAAATAATGGTACTCTACCAATTTCCTGAGATTCCATCTCCTAATTTCAATGAACAATTTCACACAAGGACACAGCATGCCTGTAATAAGACCATTCAATGCATTGTAACTAATATTGCCCACTTTCATGAAAGAGGGGTTCAGAACAAAAAGAATGAAAATGGGAAAGTATAAACACTGGTTGAATCCCATAATTTTGAATTTGCTCAATTGTGTGGTCTCAGAATTTACAGCTGTGTCGAGCTCATCACAAGCTGAATCATTTGACTGGAAGTTGTACCCCGTGCCCACACACTGGTGAAATTCTACCCTTGGCATAAAGGTGATAATATTAGCAACTATCGGGCTTGGATGGAATGATACCAACCTTTTTCACAAAACTCCGCTAGGAATAGTACAATTTGAGGTTCATCCATTGCAAATGCTATCTTTTGCATAATTCTGGTCAATCATGGCAACTTGTGGGCAACCATTGCATGGTACCTTCCCTCAGAACAATTAGTCGCCCAGGCATTTAATTTATTGGTACCGTTTGAGCATTCATTGCACTGTGCTCACATCTGTACTGTAGCATTCGGAAGAAACTCTACACTACATGGTATATTTATTAAGGACTTGCATTGTCCTTGAATGATGCAAGTCATGGCAATGCAACACATGTTTAAAATTAGATTTACAAAGCCACACAAGGGGTGATTTGCACCACCTTACTCTACTTTGTTAAGAAATGTAATGCAACACAGGGGAATTCACTGCTTTGCCTTACATTTCATTGTGGTAGGCATCACAAGGGTGCAGCATGGGCGTTCTTGTGCATTCACCCATGAAATATGACACAATCTCAAATTTACTAAAGACAGTAAAATCGGAATTGTGCCAAAATGCTGTACCAACCACAGAGAGGCTTCAGAAGGACAAATAGCTATATTCTGCAGCACACATAAAACAGGAATAAGCCTATAGATATTTTATTTGCTGAGGATGGTATCCCTTTCTGCACAAACACAATCCTGCCACTAACACACGGACCCTTGCATTGGTGCTAGGCATAACACTGTGCACCAAAGCTAGGAGGGAGCACAAATGCGACATATCTTAATAGATTGCACATTTCTGCTCTCTCTGTTTCACGCAATGCAGCACAAGCACAGAATGTTCCCTTGTTGGGTTGCTTTGCCTTAATCATTAGGGAACCTGGCCCTAAATCTTTCCAGTTGCAGCACATGATGGTTAGTGTAAATATCCGATACATTATGCTCAGCCCTGGAGAAATGCTGGCCCTGGTTTGATGTTAGTATTTATTGGCAGCTGGTGGGCATCCTAGCATGGTTCACAATTCCAAATTCGAGCCAGGGATAAATGTTGGCCTTGACTTATTGGTGGCAATTCTTGAAGATGTAATTGTTTCCCTGCAGTGATGGTCGCTCCTAGTCGAAAACTTACCTGCCATGCCATAATCGTGGCTATAACCCTGGTGGAGCATCTCACATTAGCACTAGGCTATTTGTCTTTAATTCCTAGATATTTCCACCAAATAAATTCTTCACATCCCTGCAGCAGCTTTGGGGCGTTCATTATGCACTTGAAGGATATTTTGTGAATTAATGTTGTAAATGAGCAAAATGCTCCAAGAAGTCTCACAAGATTCAGCTTTATCCCTAACATTATTGAACCTATGTATCGAACAACTAAAGCGACAGCTTGGAGAAATAGGTGTCAAAATTACTGCTATCCAAGACATTGTTTTGTTCTGATATTGTCCAAAGAAACCACAAACATGGATGAAGGAAGACTGAAAACCGTATAATGGTAAACCCACAGAAAAAAATAATTCGTGTTCTTAACTAATTCCAAAAACATAGTGAGTAAAGAACTACTCCGGAGACTCAAATGGGATGGTTGACACTTACGCAGTCACCGACTGTTAGGTCATTAGACTTCACAATCAACTCCATTCTATCCCTTAATCACCACACGAGTAAACCTGTACAATAAACAAACGACCGATTACAAGTGCTCAGGAATCAGCATTCTACACAACAGAGAGATAAGTTATGGGTAAAGAGATATTCAATCACATTAGCCTATTTTATGTGATCTCAATTGTATCCCATGGGAGGCCAAAATAATCTTCAAACTAGGTTGCATCCCTCACAAGGCCAACCAGGGCAGAAGACTCAAATACCTGACTAACTTCCTGACATGTCTTGGTGGCTTCACGCAGTCTAGAAGGAAAACTATACCCGTTACCAGAGACACCGAAGATCAAAACAAGACAGGTACCAACCAATCTAAGGCAACAACCGGAAGTACACTTCTTCAGAAGAGGCTTAAAAGCTTTCAATGACACTTAAACTAAGTGCTCCCCATAAATGCATATGTTTCTTCACTGCTTATTTCATTCAGCCCTTCTCTTTCTGATCCTTTTTAAACCCTACCTATTTTACTCACCATTGCTTGTGCTTCCTGATTAACCAATCAAAACTATCTTGGCCCTATTCCCAGCCTGAGCATCACGATGTAGTTAAAGTTACATGTTAGAAACACATTTTCCTTCTACTTTGTTAAAATTGTAAAGTGAAGTAATGCTTCAAGATGCAGTGACGCTATATAAAAATGTCAAATAAATTAATAAATTAGCGTTTGAACAAGGCAATCTTTGCAACTGAAGTTAATGATGGCTAATATAAATATGACTTGTTCTGTACATCTCTTAATGTGCTCCAGAAAAGACATGTGTGAATTGGCCCTATTTATTTTCATTAAGTTGCCCAGCTTGATTTTATTTTAAGACATAAGGACTTTTAGACCTGGCATCTTTGTTGTGCTTTCCCCCTAACTTTTTGCCTTCTGACCTCCTGTTTTTGCTGACTTGGTTTTTTTATGGCCTTAGGACTCTGCACACTTTACCACTGCTAACCAGTGCTAAAGTGCTTGTGCTCTATGTTTAAACATGTTGAATTTTACCCAATTAGCATATTTAATTTTCTTTTGCGTCCCTAGTAAAGTGCATTGCATGTGTCCAGGGCCTGAAAATTAAATGCTACTAGTGGGTCTGCAGCACTGATTGTGCCACCTACTTAAGAAGCACTTTACACCTGTCTCAGGCCTACCATTGCAGAGCCTGAGTGTGCAGTTTTAAATGTCATTTTGACCTTGGAAAAAAAAGCTTTTGCCATGCCCAAAGCTTCCTTTTTAATATACAGGACATCCCAAGGGTGGGCCCTGGACCACCTGTGAGCAGGGTGCAGTGAGTTTAAAAAGAAGGACATGTGGGGTGTGGCTTGGACGCAGCTCAAGATGGCTGCATAGTCCTGGAGCTCCACGCCACATCGGAACTGCCGAGTTTTGGCAAAAATGGTTCCTGAGTTGCTGAGCTGCTGAGTGGACTGGAATGCACTAGGGAGCCACACTGGTCTCTCCTTTGAGGTTTTCAACGTTTCTTCAAGTCAGCTAGGCTTGCTTAACACCAGTAAGCAGCATCTTCGCTGTTGTGGCTGCCATTTTAACTACCACTACAAGGGCGTTTTTTTCTCCTCAGCACTTCATGAGGGATGTTCCTTTGTCTGCAATGACTCCTCTTGACAGTATTGAGCACCTGTCCGCCATGATTTGAGGTCCTATTACCAATACAGAAGTACTTTGTCTTAGCGGCAAAGATAATTGGGACGCTGAGGAGGGTAAATGCCTGAAATCCCTACTCTCGCTTCCCAGTTCAGCAATGGTCCAGGCAATCAGATTAGAGTTAGGTACAACTTCATGGAGCGTACAGGCCCAAACAAATTTATTAAGGCTGTGGAGACGACAGGACACGGGGGGTTGTAGAAGGTCTTCCTCTGGTGTAGGAAGGAGATCGAATCTAGTGATTTAAAATGGGCCAAGGAGATAAGAATGAAATTGATTAAGGTTGCAGAGAACTTAAAGGTGAGATTCTGCCAACAGTCACTCCAGGCTGAATTCTCCAAGAAGGAGCTCAGGACTCAAGGCCTTGAGTTGTCTAGAACAATTGATCAAGGCTATTTGAGCTGGAAATCATCAGTTCAATTTATGTCTGCAGCCTGGCAACATGAGTCTTGGTACCCTTACTTGGACACCCTTCCGAATAGGTGGCTCAGATGTGAAATTTTAAGAGTTATTATAGGCATTAATCCCTGGCTGTCAAATCAGAGGGAGAAGGTCATTAGGCTCCACCCGGATGGGAATTGTAAATGCTTGCTAGGCAATAAGGGTGATATGCTGCATATTTTGTTAGATTGTATGGTGCTTATACCTCAGCGTAAATTGCATTTGAGACCTGTTGTTGTAAAATATGAAATAAGGTATCGTGCTCAGGCGATTGACTTACTCACAGAAATGCCTAACCTCGAGATTGCTATTGCAATCGGAAATTATATGAAGTCTGTAAAAAGCTCTTAGCAAAAGATTGTAATATTTTTAGATTTATACTGGATTTTAGTGATTTTATGATGAGTATTTATAAATTTTAACTTAAAATGAATTACATTTTTCTTTCCCGGTACCATAAGGCTAGAATTTTAATGAGTAAGTACGTTTTTCTATCTACTTTGTGAGCCCCAGATTGAATTTGGTCATCAAAAAGCATATCCAGGAATAAGAATGTATTGATGATTATGTTGTTTCTTATTGTGTGTTACTGAATACGTATTTATCCCTGTTTTAATGTTTATAATATTGGGTATTGCAGTTTAAAGACTAGGGTCTAAATAAACATTGCTTTTGGCTGACTGAATGACTGACATAAAAGGAGAAAGGCTGCTTTCAAAATAAAAGGTCCTCTTTCAGTGAATGAAAGTGAGGGGAATATGCAGTGGTCCCATCAAGCTCTGTCTGCATTCCTTAATGCCGGCAGCCAACATTCAGAAGGTGGAAGCTGTCCCTCGGAGACAACCTCAACACTGTGAATGTGTTACCACACCATTTTAGGTCTCATAACACAACAATGGTTTGCAACCACAAGTGCGGTCTCAAACCATTGATGCATTGCATACCGACCCAGAAAGGAGAGTGGAATAACCATTACAAGCCCCCTTTTCTCTACAAGCCTGTATGGGTCATAAAAGATATTTTGTGAGCAGGGCCAGCTATAGTGCTGATGGCGCCAGGTGCGACAATCTTGTTTGGTGCCCTCATCATATACATTTCATTTTTTTTAAAGCCCTGGTAAAGGCTGTCCTTACTAATCTACTCAGCTATCAACATACCATACAGATCTGTTCTTGCAGCAGGCACATTAACCCTCTGTGCTACAATATGGCGAGCGCAGAACTCTGATCTCTCTCTCAAGCAGGAAGATTCATCACAAGAGTAATCTTAGCATTTTTATTTGTACATGAAAGCTGAATGGGCAAGGAGCTGAGCTCTGCAGCAGGGGGAAACGGCCACTACAACGCGGCCGTTTCCACGAATACATTAACCACGCATGCAGTACAACGCATGCGTGGTTACCACGAAAACCTTTACCACGCATACCTTTACTACGAGGTTTGTAGTAAAGGCATATGTGGTAAAGGTAAAAATTTAAAAAAGGGGGGCTTGGGGGGGTCTCCCCCCCCAAAAAAAAAACTCACCAGAAGTCACGTCGGGATATGCAGATAATCAGCGTCGTTAAGAGAAAACGGAAAAAAACTTCTGCTTCCTCTTAACGACGTATGACGTCACCACGCATGTATTCGAGGAAAAGCTAATGCGTAGAAATTCCATTCCGTTGTGACGCATGCGTGGTAAAGGCATGCGTTGCAACGGAATGCGTTGTAAAAACATACAACCCTGCAGCAGGTGTTTTTAAATCTTAAGTGAATTGCTAGCACAGCGACCCCCCAGCGACCCCCCACCCCCGAAGTCAGTGCCTCCTTCCAGCCCAGTGTGGCCGCACCAGTCACACTGCCCTAAAGCCGGCCCTATTTGTGAGTCAGAAAGTTTTACATTCACAACGCTTGGGATTTTGTGAATGGTAGTAATTGCGGCCACAAAGCAGTTTCATACATTAGGCCACTATTTCTTTAATCTGCCGCAATGTGATTCTCCTTTTAATGCTGACATTCGTTCTATACATCATTTCGTGTACAGTCCTATTTTTATGCCGATTTCTAGTCACAATTTATGAAACTAAATGATTTCTCATTCTCAGTCTTTATGTTCATCCCAGGGGCGATTGCTGTCATTTTACCAGTATTGACACATGTATTAAGTTGTTCACTTTCTCTCTTTTTATTCAAAAATATTCATAGCCTTGCACTGTGTTTCCCACCACAGATGCTGTCTGTAGCATCGTGCTGTTGAATCAGCAAAACGTGCAATTCTGTGCGTCTTACTGTAAGCAGAACAGAAATCTGTTTCCTGTTCTCATATCCCCCGACTAGAAACATTTGTCAAAAAACATGGGCATTTTCGTTTACGTTTGTGTTCGTTTTTTTTCTCCTTCCTACTTTATCAGAGACATTCGTTACTCAAATCCATTTTTTTATTGTAATGAGCGTTTCCCCTATTTTGTAACAGTTACATTTGGAATGAGCTTTTTCTCCTCCCAATGTTCAAGATTAAATGGAATTTTAAATATATTAATTATGTCATTCTTTTGTGTCCTTTTCATTTAATTGACAAATTCTTACATATGTATGTTATTTGGAAGAATGTTCATTTCCTTCCTTTAATATATGCATTTTGTCGAGGTTCCGCTAACTTTTTCAGCCATTCTTCAAATGTAGAAACCCGACCATTTTAATTATTTGCACAACTTCTTTTTTAAGGTGTTTTTGCATTGTCAATGAAAAGTGATACATTTCGCCGCGTTTATCAAGGTACCTTTATTGAATGATTATTACGTGCAGCTGCACAGGACTTTGGAGTGATTGAATCAGAAGGCAGAGGAATAGCAACATGATTGTTTGTGTCCAGGTCTCGATTTTGTGGACCCCGGGGATCTCGTGGTATTTATCACACCCACCCTGCGAAATCCAATCGTTCCGGGTTTCAGATTTCGCAAGTTGCAATATAGAACACCAAAAATACGTTTGTCCCTAAAAAAGAGCCGTGACATGAAGATTTTGTCTCTTTCTGGATCAGAATTTGCATGTGGTGCTATTTATCAGTGGTCCACTCTATATGACTTTTGCATGTCTGACACACTGAAATTTAAAGGGAGGAAAATATAAACGTTTATCAAACCACTTGTACATGGCTGTTGATTCACCAAAACGCCTGGGGTAGTGGAAGTGAGTTGCCACTCTCCCGTTAAGATCCTTCACTGCAAAATAGAACAAGGCTAAGATACCCAACTGCCCCTTGTGTTCATCTCAGGAGGAGTCGATATCCCATGTATTGTTTGTGTGCCCGGCTTATCAGAGCCCCCGCCGCAAGTGGCTTAAACCACTGTGTTCCAACCTTGGTACTAGATCGGGTATGATAGCTCTGCGCATTCTGGTAACAAACACTCGAGCAGACATTGTCATTGCCACGACAACATTTCTTAGCTGGTCCTGGGCACTGCGAAGGAAAAATCTCCCTGCTCTAGGAATTACTACTTGAGTACACCATTGGTAAGCGGGTATCTCCCTGGTAGACCTTGTATGATATTGGTTTATATGGAATCCTTTTTAGAGTTATTCAACTTTTATATAATATATAATTGCCAGGGTCTTTCGATAATGCTGATATTAATTTTTGTAGATTGTATGTTTTTATGGTGACATCCTTTTAACAACACTTTTATGACTGAATCATGTCTTTTATGATTGAAAAATTATGGAATAAAGACTAACTGAACTGAACTGAACTGACATCAAATGCTCTTTGACCCTCACAGTGTCAGAGGAAGTGACATTACAAGATCTTTGACCTGCTGACACCAAAGGAAGTAACATCAAGGGCCCTTAGGGTGCCCATAATTACACAAGAATTAACACTGTTCTTTTTGGCACAGGGAATCTAAAAACAGGCAAACACTCTAAATAATCCCACTCTGCAGCATACTCATCTCAATGTTGTATACTGTTACTGACTTTTTCAGGCAGTCTTCCTTTTATACGGGCCTACAGATCAATGCATGCTGGGACTTGCAGTGCTGATAAAGTTCTATTCATCTAATTGAACAGTCACACCTAAAAACGATTATCTGTAGGCGAAGGGCCTCTGCATCTCTCATATCTCACAGATATTTAGTGGCCTGGGTGTAATGGGACCTCTTTGGAGGCTTTGGGGGGGTGATGAAGGGTTGGAGGCCCTGTGTGCCACAGAGGTTGCAGGGGCCTGTGTTACCCCCTTTGCTCCTGCTTAATTTCAAAGGCATGCCTGCCACCCTCCAGTGCCACCTCACAATTATATTAAACCTAGATGCATGGCGCCACCCCAATACATTCTGTTTTTTAACTCTGCGGCCAAAAAGAACTGACCTGTGCCCTGATACAAGTCTATGGGAGCCAGAGGTTGCAAGCAAAGTGCCAGGGGTCACAACAGGTTGCTTAGGGGTTGCAGATGGGATGCCTGGTGACCCTGAATTGATGTCTATGCAGTTGAAATTTCTACCCCTGTACCCAGAAGTAAAGAAGGTGCAGGATCAAAGAACCTTAGCACGGGTTTGGAGGGAATGTTTCTTTTATACTTCATTTAGGAAACATCCTTTGTTTCGAACTTTAATTTCTTTGGTTTTAATGCACATTGCCAGATGAATGAATAAAAATATATTTGTTACTCACGACTGGTACCTGAGAAAGAAGTGTCTGGGGCTGCCAAAATCAATCAGAACAGGGAAGAACCGTGTTCCTGAAGTGATAATGACAAGTGTGTTGCGATAAACAGATAGGTCATTCGTTATTTCCTGAACTGTCATGATTGGACAGAGCACAAAGAGGCATTGGCAAAGAGTGCCATGCTTTAGATGTTGGGATTGACAGAGACCCCCCCCCCCCAGCCTGTTTTTTTTTATATTTGGGGACTACAATAAGTGTTGGGATTTGGAATGGAAGGTAGGAGTAGAAGGAACTGTGAAAATGTAGAGGACTTGTGGATGTCAGATCCAGTATTGTACACTGGTTTATGACATAGTCCCTTGAAAGACTCCTGTGAGCAATGGGTAGCCATTGAAGATGGCGGAGATGTGAGGAGATGGGTGAACTTGTTTTTAGTTTGGTAACCATGCGAGCAGCTCCATTTTGTATTACCTGAACCCTGTGTAGCAGGTATTTTGGAAGACCAGCTAGTAGAGAATTATAACGCTCCAGTCAGGAGATGATCAAAGTCTGGACAAAGGCTTTTGTAGCAACAGATGGTAGAAAAGGGAGGATCTCCCGGATAACACTTAAAAGGCAGACTCAAGTGGTTGTCAGTGATTTAATGTGTTGCTCAAAGGTAAGTTTAGAATCAAAGATGGTTCCCAGACTTCTCTTTTGATGAGGAGTAGCTGGAAGAGACCCAAGCATTTTCTAGCCACCATCAATCAGACAGTTTAAATTGCTAAAAATGACGACTGTTGTCTTATCTCTGTTCAAAATGAGGAAGTTATATTTCATCCAGTTAGTAACCTCCTTGAGGCATGAGAATTGATGAGATAACCTTTCTGTGTCTCTAGCTAGCCTTGGGATGAATGCAGTGTCTTCGGTGAAGGCATAAGACTTTAGGCAAATGAGGTAATCCGTCTGGTAAGTGGCATGACATGTGTATTAAATAATGTTGGACTTAAAGTGGATCCTTGAGGAACACCAGTAACAGTAGGGTTGGCTGAAGCTCGAACGTTGGCCAACCAGACTGTTTGTGTGAGGTCTTGCAAAAAAAACCTGCACACCATTTCTAAACTTTGTCTTTAATGCCAGCTTCCACCAGACACTTGAGCATTATGGTGTTGAGATGGTGTCAAATGTGTGTGATAAGTCAAGAAAAATCAGCATAGCCTTGCCTCCATCATCGAGAATGAGATGAATATCATTAGTGATTTTGGCTAGAACAGTTTCTGTACTCAGACCTTTCAAAAAGTCATAATGGGTTGAATGATGGAGCTGATGGAGCTGGTGAGCTTACAGAAAGCCTATAAGTTGCCTGTTTACCTCTGATTCAGTAATATTTGAAAAAGGGTCAGTAAGGAAATGGGATGGCATTTAAATAGAACAGTAGGATTAAGCACAGGCTTGTTCAGTAGTGGGGTGACTAATGTTTTTTCCATGTGGCAGGGACTATTCCTAAGTAGAGAGAGGCGTTATATAATTCATTCAGCACAGATTCCATCATTTGTCAAATAAAAATAGATTTGCCATCATTTGAGCTTTGGATATTGGCTTGAAGCAGTAATTGAAGTAGATTCGAATATTGAAATGTTGGGAGCTCCACTGAAGGCAATGAAGTGGCTCAGGGCTAATAATGACTAGTATAAGTCTTCTGCTACAAGATTCCAAGATTTGTCTTTCAGTTTTTCTTTTTTAATGTAGAACATTCTACCCTCAGTGGGTGTAATGTTCTCACAGCCTTACAGCCCTTCTGCCTCAGGCTAAACAGGTTGTTAAAGGCCCTTTCCCTTGTTATAGGCCCTGGCCTGTGGCCTATAACTTGAGTTCATTGCTTTAACAAAGGGTACATCCTTCAACAGTGTGCTATAAGGCTATATAATATTTATTGGCGCTTTAGGTCTCCTGATATAAAAAGCAACAAGAGGGTTTCTATTATTTAAAACTTTCAAACTAAAATCTAAATTCGAGTTGAACTTTATTTACCAACAATAACATGATAAGGGCTTTGGAAATAGCACACAGTATGCTCTTCAGTCCTATGTATGTGAATCTAATAAAAAAAAACAGGGTAAATAAAACCTTCAACAGAAATACTCTTAAAAAATGACAATATTTATTTAAACCAAACAATAATATTTTAGGATATCATAGAAGGGGGTAATAACAATTATTAGAACATTGGAATGCTGGGAGCTGCATTGTAGACAACGGAGTGCTCCATGCTTCTACGGGCTGGTAAAGTCCTGCAGAGCAACATTCCAATTTATTACAAAGGCATCTCAGAGCTCAAGTGGATGTAAATCCCCTCGAGGTTCGAGAGGCCTTTGTTTTATTTGTTAGAACATTCTTCCCTCTAGTGGCAGAATGTTCTAATAGCCTTGGAATGTTGACAGCTTGGATTTTAAATGCTTTATAGGCCACTGCAGCTCCATTGTCTTCAATGTAGCTCTCAACATTCAAATTTTCTATTATAGCCTTATAGCCCTACGTAGCAGCGCTATACCGGCCTTCGGCTCGGGCCTTTAACGCAGGAGCGGGCTTTTAATAGCCGATATAGCCCGCTACGGTGGGCTAACAGGCTGTATTAGAAAATTTGAATGTTGAGAGCTCCATTGAAGACAATGGAGTAGCAGTGGCCTATAAAGCTGTTAAAATCCTTGTTCTCAACATTCCAAAGTCTAATCTGAACCTTCTGCCTCCCTCTTTATCCAGTATATATGGATTGGGCAAGGGAAAGAGAGAGACAGATGCTGTGGACCAGAGCACAAAGAATCCTTCCCACCTCTTTCTTCCCGTAGCCCATGGTGTTTTTGGAGCCTTGGAAGGAGGTGGGGGAATTCTGCTCAGCTCCTGGGTCTCCCTGCCTCAGCTGAATGAGGAAAAGCAGTTTAGCTGAGCCTAAAGAGGACTATGGGCAGGCTTCACACTCCTTTCACAGCCGCTGCTGTGTGCATGTTCAACCATTAACCATGGTCCTGCACGCTGCTATAATTGTTGAATGATCAAAGCAAGAGCAGTGAAACAAACACTTTGGCGCCCCCAAGGGGGGGACAATTGGGTGGAATGTCCTAATAGCCCACCGTGTGGGGCTATACAGGCCAATAAATGTCTGCTTCCCTGTTACAGGCCTTTGCCTTTGGCTCTAACGCTGGATCAGCCCTTTAATGGTTGACAACGCCTGTTACTGCAGCTTTAACCCCTTGCGTGCTTCTGTCGGCCAACGGCTGTCACGCGCACTACCTTTGTAGTGCTCTGCACGTCCGTTGGCTGACAAGGCCCCGCCCACTTGGCTAAACTGCCGCACTGCGGCGGAATTGCCGCCGCGGTTAAGCGGTTAAGGTTATATTAGAAAAGGTTTAGTCACATAAATCTGAGTTGAAAGATAGACGAGACAATGAGGACAGAACTTCATGTGAATAATATGACATCATAATAGCAATTCCGAATATAAAAGACAAAATGATTAAAAAAATAATAAGACTATCATACATTAATACATGGTATCTTATGCATGCTTACAAAACATATATTAAAATAAAATACGTGCTAGTTTTTGATCAGTCCATACATTGCTAGATTTGTAAAATAATAAGTGCTAGTGCCAAAAGTTTTTCTCAAAAGCCCACAGACAGTGCTGACGAATGTTGGGTTGCAAAATACCAAGGCTATCTGGTCTTGATTCCACATCATGCCTCTTTCATCCACTATCAAGGCCTCTCTGGCTCTTTACATCTCTATTTCAGGGTCCTTTTCAAAACTGCTTTGTCCCTTTGTCACTGTTTTCTGTCGTTCACTTCCTCCTCTTTTTCTCCTTTTATGTTTTTCTCTCTCTTGTACTGCATGAAAGTCTGATGAGGAACGGTAAGTGCCAGTCCTCAACAATGATTGCCTCTCATTGACATCACAGCATCAGATCATGTTGGAGTATGAACACCTGACTGACATGTCAGCTGGGGAGTCTCATATGACTGTGGGGGCACACTTCAGAGGAGGAATACAGAATGCCAACACAATTTGTGATATCCACTGTCTGGTTGTTGCTAGCTCAGTTTTGTCCTACCCGTCGTCTGTCTGTGAGACTGATGGAATTGCAGGGATTGCCTAAAACTAGATTTTAGTGTTTGGTGTGGATAGCCACTATGATTACCATAATTCACTTCACATACATACTCCCAGCTCTTACAGCCCAGGTTTAGTGTGTCTAAAGATGTTCAGCATCTTAAAAATGCCCAAAGGGGTTAGGGGTAGCTCTGGTAGCCTTTACTCTAATGGTGAGGGTGTCACGAGGGGTCATTCCCATCCACTAGTTCATGCCAGGCATAAATGTGTCATCTCCAAGGACCCACCTCAGATCACTCCTGGACCTGAGGAAGATCAGAAGAGGACTGAACATGCTGCCTGCAAACTGAGAAGACCCCTGAAGGACTAGACCTGCTCTCTCTTGTACCCAGGACAAAAAAGTTGACTACAAGAGTTATAAGGCTAACCTCCTGTTAAAGTTACAGGGACACAACCAGCTACTAGAGGCTTTTTCCTGCAACCACCTGGCTGACCAGTAGCAACTGGACCTGGACCTTCCTGTTGGCCGCTGCCTGCAACCTTGCAAGTCCCTAAGTTCCACAACAGAGGTCCTGGGGGGCTTTAGATGTGTTCTCCTGTGGTGGATTGGGCTTAAAGGAATAAAGTCAGAAGGTAAAATCTTTGATCAGGAGAAACCTGCGCTTCATCACAGTCAGTGTCAAATTGAGCCTCAGATCTGTTCTACAATGACCATTGACTATTGTTGGCACTTTATGCTTCTTGTCGCTATTACTTCTTAAAACTTAAAAAATTCATATTCATTGGATTTTGTAATTTTAGTGTTATTTTATTTATTAAATTTTACTCTATTTTTCAAATTCGTTTTGGGATTTGCATTGTTTTGCATTTTGAATTTACTGTTTTATTGCTGTAAGTTGCATCCCAAATGTTATCCCTCCTCGCAATCCACCCAGAGTGCACTTTGCACATCCAGGTTTGTGAACGTGAATTAGAACAACAGGCCCTAGGTTCTGTGCCTTGCATTTATGAAGAAATGCCATTGTTCAAATTTGTTTGTTCCCAAATAAACAAATGCTTCAAGTCCATTTGTGTTCGGCATACGCTCCCACAGAAGTCTTCTTCTAAGGACACACGTCTGTTGCACGTACAACTAGTTAATTTGAATAGCCTTTATTTTATTACAAATCAAAACAGCTTTTAAGAAAAGCCAATTGATGTAACAGAGCCTGACAAAACTGACAAATCAATACAAGACCAACACACATAGCCTTGGGAGGCACGGTGCGTTTTCTTCTTATTAATAAATCATGACCCGCAGCTCAGTTAGTTAATTACAAGTTCGAGTGAGAATATTAGCTTGAAACAAGATGAGTGCAATTTAAATATAACAAAAATAGGCTAATGCTGAAAAAAATATTTTCAGGGACTCGAAATCACAGGATACAAAGGTCTCATAGTGGTATATAAAATTCACTGAAAGTAAAAACGAACTGCTTAATGAAGCAGAGGTTGAGACCCTGCTTTGCAACACAAAATCGTGTTTTTGCAGTTGACAAGATAGCTGGCAGGTTTAATGGTCCAATTAGACCATTTACGGATTATTTAAGCATCCCTATCTCTGCAGATTGTTCCCCTTGAGGATCACCCTGTTACTTGCCTGATATCCAGAATTGACTACCATCATGAAGCTTCTAAAGAACCTTGGGCCATATTATCAAGGAAGCTGCGGTAGTTTATCGCCGCTTTACCGGCAGGAAACTGCCGATAGAGCGGCGATAATGGCCTTGATAATATGCGATTCGAATTTCAATCGATGCCCAGGTTAGATTTGTGAACATCGCGATAAACTACCGCAGCTTCCTTGATAATATGGCCCCTTGCTTTTAGGATATGGCTCCAGCCACAGTGCTAATCTATGTAGCCTGCCACATCTTTGGCCTCAAGTGCACTGATCACATTATTGCTGCACAACTTTCTCCCACTCAACCAAACTAAGGGTTAAGTGCAAGCCGCTGTACCTTGTGCAGAAAGTCATTGATGGCCAAGTCCTTATCTACCTACCTGCCTACTTCACTTTGCTATTGTCACACCAACTGACCTGATGCTTACGGTTGGTCTCCCAAAAATGACTCCCTATATGTCCTTTGGTGATACAAATGCCTTAGGGGAATAATATTTCATGTTTAAGCTCTATCTACTGAAATTCACTTCGGTAGCCACTGCACACTGAAGACACTATTCTAAAATTTAGAAGACCCTGAAGACATATCTCTTCTAACAAACTGACGGTTTGAATACAGCTGAAAATGGCAGCTTCAGAGACCACCTATTCTTAGTAGACATATGACACATATTTAATCTACTGTTTGCACCCTGCAGACCCCTTCATTTTCTTTGTTTTTACTTCCTATTTTCTGTTTTTGATATAGTGTAACTTTTTCTCAAGTTGGGTGCTTATGTGCTTTACAAATAACAAACACAACGTAAATATATTTCTCAAGTAAAACTTCACAGATGAAAGTAAAACCATAAAACAGTGAAAAGTGCGTTTTATGTATTTGAAAGCTCTGTATTAAATATTAAAACAAAATAAAATACGAATTAAACAGGTAGTGCACCTAAAAATATAACCAGTTCAGTTCAGATTAATTATTTCAGAATATTCCTAAATCAATAAAAAACAGCAATTTAGTAATGCAAACATATATAAAATGGCCATATTAAAAAAAAATAAGGTAGCGAAATTGCTGTATCAGCAACTTATTATATATGACAGTAAAGTGCATATTTTAATAAAACATCAGGGCTGCATGAAGTAAAGCTTTGTCTCTCAATCACGAAGCCTTCCAGATCTAATTTACATTCCCAAAGTGGACAGGCATAATTGAAGACATTTTACATAAATGAAATGCCTCTGTCCTGTCCCTTACAACATACTGCTGTATGGAAGTTTCTGCTTGTAAATACTTTGGCTCTTGTGTAACACTAAGAAAATATGAGTGCATTTCATCATCTCACTTTTTATACCATCTAGATGTTAGACTTCTCAGTGGAAGAATTCCAGTTTGAAATAGAGAGCCTGCTACTACAGGTAGGAGTACTTCCGCCTAGCATCCTTATGCAGTAAATAAGAGGGACTCAGAGAGGAACAAAAAAGCTTTTATCATTATTAAAGATATGATGCTTGGAATTCCGGGACGTGCTGGAGGTCGATGTGGCGGTGGCAAACAGGTGCTTTGTAGATTTCTTCAGCTGCAGTCCTACAAAGCATAGTTTCTTATAGCTGCACAGCAGGGCCTGCGTCGGAGTTGGTGTGGAGGTCTCGGACATCAGAGACAAGGCGTGCAGCAGTTGTTCGGCCCGCTGATATGCACTGCATCAGTTTCTTCGGCCGCACCGGTCTGTTCATCGGGTTTTTCTCTCGCGTGGCAGTGCTGCATCGGAAATTCGAGCCACAAGAAGTGTGAAGCATTAATTTTGAAGGTTTCTTCAGTTCTTGATAGTTCTTTGCAGCAGGAACAACAGCCAAGGTCCCAGAACTGGATATGGCACTCAAGGCAGGTCAGAATCCCAGCAGGGGAGTTCAGGGATTGTGGTATTGGGTTTCGTCAGGTCTACATACTCTGCAAAAACTCTCGAACACCATAGAATAGAAGTTGGCACGGAAACTGGAAAATGCAAAAGACATGTTTATTAAGACCGCATGGGGTGGTGGTACATTCCTACAGCACCCTTCGGCAATGCAAGAAGTATCACACCGAACATCGGTGCGCGACCTCTTTTATACAAGTTTAACAGTAATAAAAAGGTAGGCGGTATACTACTTTCACAGTTTAGGTACATATAAGGGCATTTCTGGAACACAGCCAACATGTGGGAGGAGTTTAGTACCACTGGTCAGTTTTAGAGAACATTCCTAAGAGGTGACCGCTCATTAATCTAAATGTTCGAGTACGCATGTGTGAGCTTGACCAGTGCTAAAAATAGCCTGTTGCCAGGCAAGGTAAATGGTCGTTGGTACAGAGAAAGGACAAAAGGGCATGCTGACCCCGAGGCCGCATGTTCATAAAAAATGGAAGCCAGGAAATACAAAATGGCCCCCGCACGTTTGGTCAAGTTAACGGTGAAAGTTCGTGTAGCTGAGCTAAATGCTAACTCAGTTGCTGCCAAATTACGACAGACGGCCCTTTTAGCATTTAGCTGAAGCTACCTCATAATGGAAGTAATCAGGATACTCGTCATCAATATTAATCATCATTATCTTAATCATTTCTGCGTTAATCATTTGCTCGTTTTTGGCAATAGCTCGTTTGGATGGAATACAGGCTGTAATACATACAGAGCATAAGGTAGGGCCACATTGGATACACAAACAAAGTAAAAAGAGTATTCCAATAATCATACATAGGATAGTCAGTAATTTCCAACCCCAGGTACTAAGCAAAGTCCAGAACCAATTAGAGAATGTCCATGTACCATTTTCGGGGTGAATTTCAGCAGCAATTTTGTTAAATTTGGAAATGGCATCATACACAGAAGGCGAATTATCTGGGACGTAAACACAACAACTACTTCCGATAATGCGGCATGCACCCCCACGATCAGCCAGTACTATATCAAGAACCATTCTGTTTTGGAGCGTTACAATTCTGGTAATTTGGAGTTCCTCAGTTAAGTTCCCTAAAGCAGAGGCAGTTTCATTAGCAACAGCTTCCACAACACGTGTTAGCCGTCTTATTTTCCTGCTGTTTAAGGCAGCACCAACAAAGGAGAACAGACCTAAATTAAAATCTACATATTGTTGTAAGGAGGTGTCGGTTTGATCTACATTTTCAATCTCTAATGTTCTCATAACCCTATTTAATATAAAATCATGATATAGTACAAAATCATTATGGTACATAGGCGGGGCAATAAATACAGGGGGTAGTACAAAAGATATATAGCAAGTTCCTAACCACCCAATGGGAAGACGATGATATCCTTTATTTCCACAAATAAAGTAAGTATTTCGCGAGGCTACAAAAGCAATACCACTTGGTGTGTCAAATGTGAGAGTAGTATTACATTCACTTTTCCCTACCGGAATTGTTCCTTTATTCCTTACACATAGGTCAGCCTTAGTATCAATAACCATAATCACATGTAGACTGGACATATTTATAAGTCTTTGATTAGTAAAAATATGAGGTGTAGATACATTGTCCGGTCGATATTCTTCCCACTCAAATTTAGTTCCTTCTGCTTGTGGGTAACCATCTCTATCATTATAGCACACTTTATTTAGTCGAAAAAGTAGTCCACCTTTAGTTGGCCATCTTAGGGTAAAAAGAAGAGTGTACCAAGCATTGCAAGAACCGTTATATGAGAAAGGAAGAGGAATAAGTGTTGTTCCTCCTTTCTTTTGATGTCCAGGCAACATTCCACATACCCAACAGTTTGAAGTGTTCGTCATATTATGAGTATGATGCAGAATTTGAATGAAGCTGTTATTTAAGTAAGTCTGTCTATGCCTCTCTTCATGATAAGGCAGAGTAAAATGGAAATGTTCAGCTGGGATTGGAGTGGTAGGCAGTAAATATTCTCGTGCAGGAAGCAATCGTTCTACAGTCCAAGCTATTACTGCTATTACCACTATAATCATAACAAAAAGTACTGCACCCAGAATTCTTCTGTTTCTCATCGTAGTAGGTGCCATAGTGCAAAGAACAAAAGTTTCAAAAAAATAAAAATTGAGTGCTGAGATCCGAGGTAGCCGCTGGTTTCTTTTCCGAGATTCAAGACGGGTGTCGCTACACTGGCCAGAACTGATCCCCTTGATTTTCTCGGCGTCCGTTTTCGCAAACCTCAGAACGGTAACTCAACCAGTCTCGCATAAAACAACTGCTTTTCTTGGACGGAGGTTGTATTTCGCTCCACCAGAAACAGTGTGGTCCGGGAAGGCTCCCTCCGACTCGTGAGGCGTAGCAGCTGGGCTCTTCTCTGCATCCAAGATGTCTCGATAATCAGACAGCACCGCAGGATTCACCAGATCCGGAGAGACACGACGGCAGTGAGTGGAATGTATCCACCGCTTCTTATTCGTGACTCGCACAGCCGTCCGAGTTGCCAGCAATACCTGTTCAGGGCCACGCCACCTCGGCTCCAAACTGCTGGCTCTCTCGAACGCGCGGACCATAACGTGATCCCCAGGACGGAGAGCGTGAGCCTCTCCAATGGAATTGTCGGGGAGCGCTTCTCGAACCTGTTGATGAATAGAAAGTAAATCATTTGTTAATCGTGCCAAATAATCGTTCATCATTATACAAGGCACATCATGTATTAAACGAGGCTTTGGAACTCCCGAGTTATTCATAGGCCTTCCAAACACTACTTCATAGGGTGTGAGGCCAGATCGGGAATGTGGCACTGATCTAATAGACAGTAATGCCAAAGGCAAAGCGTCCGGCCATTTCAAAGACGTGGATGCCACGATCTTTGCTAGCTTCAGCTTCAGAGTCGCATTATACCTTTCTACTAGACCTGCTGACTGCGGGTGGAATACAGCGTGGAATTTTTGTCTAATTCCCAATCCTTTCAGGACATGCTCCACTATTTTCCCAACAAAATGAGGACCATTGTCATTCCATAAAAATTTACAAGCACCATAGCGTGGGAAGTACTCTTTGAGTAACACCTTAGCTGTTGTCAATGCTGTATTATCCTTTGTGGGGTAGGCCTCAATCCATTTACTGAAAGCACACACCACCACTAGGACATATTTGAGGTTATTACAGCGCTCAAGCTGGATGTAATCCATTTGCAGTACTTCGAATGGTGCAGTAGGTGGAACGAACCCTCCTTTAGGAGTATAAGTCCCTTTAGCAGGATTGTACTGTAGGCATATCAGACATGTCTGCACTACTCTTTTGGCCGTGCTGGCAATCTCAGGATGCTCCCAAACTCGTGTAAGCAATTTAGTAATTGCAAGAGCTCCAACATGTGCCAGCCCATGTGTCATTTGAACCATTGCTTGCAAGTAAGCAGTAGGCAATTTCCATCTCTCCATATCTTTGCTACGTCAACAACCCTCATCATCCAACACTCCCTCTGTTGCCCAGGTTGCAAGTTCTGCTTCAGATGCTGATTTTTGTATGTCTAATATTTCCTCTCTAGCATCATGCCATCGCTCAGCTTGTGATCTCACCACATACATGGGAGAGACATTTTGTAACATGGCAGTCTCTCTCGCTATGCGATGTGCAAAAGTGTTTCCTTGTCCTATTTTGTCTGTCACCTTCTTATGTGCACTACATTTGATTATCGCTACCTTCTTTGGACATAATAGTGCATTCAGGAGGTCACGTACTAATTCTCCATGCATAATATGCACTCCATGTGAGGTCAGGAACCCTCGTTCCTTCCAGAGTAGGACAAAATCATGCACTACTCCAAAAGCGTAACGGCTATCAGTGTAGATATTCACACATAATACAGCACTAAACTCACATGCTTTCGTTAAGGCTATCAATTCAGCTGTTTGGGCCGATTTTTGCGGTATTCGTGCTGTTTCTACCACTGTCTTAAGTGTCGTGATCGCATAGGCTGCGGAAGTCGTACCATCTGGCAACTTTAAACACGATCCATCAACCCACAGTTCCCCATCTACATCTGGAAGTGGCGTATCCTGTAAATCGGTACGACCCTTTGTTTGTTCTTCAGTCAGAAAAACACAATCATGATGTTCTTCCTTCTGGGTCTCAGCAACAGGATATGGCAATAAAGTAGCAGGGTTCAAAGTGGCGCACCTTTTTAGTGTAATATGTGGCGCCAACAGTGTTAGCTCGTATCCTGTTAAACGGGCGCTAGTTAGATGCTGTGTTTTCGTTTGGTTCAATAAAGCATCTACCGCATGGGGAACTAACACCAACAATTTGTGTGACAGAACTATTCCCTCACTCTGTCGTATGGCTACTGCTGTTGCTGCAACTGCTCGAAAACATCCAGGCAGTCCTCGAGCCACAGGAACGAGTACTGCTGAAAAGTACGCGCAAGGTCTCTGTTTATCTCCGTGTGTCTGCACTAAGACTGACAATGCGCACCCATCCTTCTCATGTACATATAATGTAAAGATCTTTGTATAATCTGGTGTACCTAACACTGGTGCAGAACAAAGGGCTTGTCTCAATTTTTCGAAAGCATTCTGACATTCATCTGTCCATTCAAGGGGAATAGGTGTAGTTTTGGACAACAACGCTAACAAGGGTTTTATAATGTGCGAAAATCCTAGTATCCATTTCCTACAAAAGGACGTCAAACCTACAAAGGCACGAACATCTTTCTGAGTGCAAGGGACTGGCGTATCTAAAATTGCTTGAATTCGGTCAGATGTCAATGCACGCCCCTCCTTAGACAAAAGATGACCGAGGTAGGTCACCTTTGGTCTACAATATTGCAACTTCTTCCTTGAGACTTTGTGATTATTTTTAGCAAGAAAATAAAGTAGGGAGAGGGTACTCTCCTCACATTGTTTCTGCGTGTCTGCTGCAAGTAAAATGTCATCAACATATTGAATAAGAGCCACCCCAGACTGTAAGACGAAAGAATCAAGCTGTCTTTTTAAAGCCTGGCTGTAAATGCTAGGGCTTTCTGTGTAGCCTTGAGGAACTCGACAAAATCTATATGATTTGTTATTTAATGTGAAGCCGAACAAATATCGACTATCAGGATGAATGGGAATTGAGAAGAAAGCATTCTTCAAGTCAATAACAGTGAATGTAGTGGATGTAGGTGGAATCAAAGTAAATAAGGTGGTAATGTCAGACACCACTGGATACTGGGGTACAACTATCTTATTAATTTCCCTTAAATCAATAATGAAACGGTAGATCTTAGTATCTGTGTCTTTCTTCAGGATCGGAAGAATCGGACTGTTACAAACATTATAGGGAACTTCCTCCACTACCCCTGCCATAATCAAGTCATTTACAATATGTGTCAAGGCTACTTCGCCTTCTCTGGAGATCTTGTACTGTGGTACACGAGGCAAAGACACTCCCTCCTTTACAGTAATACATACGGGAGGAATAATCATTTGACCCACATCGGTATCAGAAGTGGCCCATAAAGTGCTTGGAAGAGAAGCTAACGCATCGGCCTCCTGCATGAGGCACGATCTCTCAACCTCTGGGTAGTTCTCATTCAAAATAACCCGCACCCCTTAAGGGGCACAGCGTATGGTTGCTCGAAAATGTTTTAGCATATCAAGTCCCACAATATTATCTGGTGTGTTTGGAGATAACAAAAACGGACATGGGGCAGTAAATTTGTCAATGTGAAATATAAGGGGTTGAGACAATGGGCTAAGAGAAGGAGTTCCATCGAACCCTATTGAAGTAATTGTTTCACCAGACAGGGGAGCCCTTGGAACCAAGTGTTTGGACAGAGCGCTATGAGTAGCTCCTGTATCGACCAGAAACTGATCAGTAGAACCCAAAACATGTGCTGATATATATGGACCCCTTTGATCGACTGGTACTTCAACCGATTCCACACCCCATCCTACGCAATCCTATGCATAATTATTATCCTGAGACTCAGTAAACTCTCGTTCAGCTATCTGATACTGATTCCGTCGATCAAAAGTATTATGATCAGCCTGACCACGACCCCTTGCTTCAAACCTACCACGATCATTCGCTCCACCTCTCGGTCCTGAATAACTATTCCGTGACCTTCCACTCCCTCGTCCACGCTGATTACGCTGTTCTTGAAGCACCGGACAATCCGAAGCCCAATGTCCAAACTGTTTACAGTATGCACACTGATCCTCAGAAATATCAGTACGAGTAGAAGACATACCATACAATCCTCGTCTACCCCTATCGTTCCCTCTTGACTGCGTTGCATAAACCTGAGCCAACATCACCTTCGTCTTTAAATCCTTCGCTTTCTTATCACTACTTTCTTTAGCCTCCAATTCCTGTTGTTCATAATACTGAGCCATAGTTAATAAAGAAGCGGGGGTTGCCGTGGTCCATGAACTTTCACTAGGTTTTAAACGTTTTGCAATCTCCGGTAGGAGATTGGCCACGTACTTATCAACAAACAAATGCTTGCCCGTATCTTCTGTTAATGATTGCCCACTGTAATCATGGAATGCTTCCTCGAAACGTGAAAAGAAATCAGAGACCGATTCATCCGGCTTCTGTTTGCAAGAAACCAACATCGTCCAATCAATTTTCTTAGGAGGAACAAGCGTTTTTAATTTATTCAAAATAGCCACCGGGAGATCTAAAATTAATTGACATGGCTTACATGCAGGTTCTCTATCTAAATCAGCTCGGGCTAATTCCTTCCAATCTGCACCTAGAATCGTTCGATCATCAAACTTACTAATCGCCCTCCACATATCAGGAGGCAATATCAACCCAAAAAAAAGATCAATATCAACTAATGTCATAACACATGAAGAAATAGCACCTTCCACGCCTTCATAGAAAGCTGCTGGATTTTTACGGGGGTCAGGCAAAGCATTCTTGAGCACCATAACGTCTGTTCTATTCCATGGTGTATAAACCCAATTATATACAAAATAACCCTTCGCATCTTTAGACCTCTTATCCTCATCTGTGCCTTGCCCTTTAGGAGGGACATACAAAGGCGCAGCTTCTCGCATAGGCATAACTTGAACTGCAGCGCTCTTATCTGTTCCAAAGATAGGGTACTCGTTGGATACTTCAGTTGATCCAGACGTAGACGAACCCGATGCCTTTTTCTCCGCTCGTAGCCGTGTCGCCTCATCCCGTAGCTTAACCAAACGCAGGAAAAACTCATCCGCATCTGCACGTACAAAAATACCTTTACGAAAATTCTCACGACCAACTGATATATCTTTAGGTTCCAACTCAGGTGAATACCGTCTAAACCGTTCGACAAATTCATCTCCAAAATGATCTAGAAAATACAATCGTTCTCGGTCGGGCCACTTACACATAAGGCCATCAATCTCTGAAACAGTTATAGAATTTACATTAAGTTTACGAGCAAACCCGCGCAATTCCGTAGCTCGATCAGCAGTTAACCTGGTACGCTGATCTCCCTGATCGTCCTCGCCCGAGTCCTCATCCGGGGCCGTAGGCGGAACATACGGAGGCGGGCAACGATCTAGTAATGAAAAATCATCTGACTCATTAGTAAGGACAGGATAAAGAGGACGTCAAATAGGAAACAGACCATTAACCGCATGTGTGCGCCGGCTATTTTTGCGCTACGCGGCTTTTTTCAAAAAGCCGCGTTACATGACGAGCTGAGCTCGTCATCAGCGTGCGAGCGGCACGACTCATGACGAGCTCAGCTCGTCATGAGCGCCGAAGGGGTTAACTTGCAAATTACGTTCTCGAATCTCCCTCTCTTTCTGTTCCTGCAATTCTTTTTCCTGCAACTGTAAAGCTTTATCATGAGCAGCCTTTCGCTGCTCCTTGTCCGCCAAGGCTTGTTCACGCTTCATTCGTTCACGCACCGCTTTCTCCCACATACGCACACAATCAAACATATCCTGTCTAGACCTGCGCTGAAACAAACACTGCTCCACATACTGAACCTTTCGTAGATCAAACGACCCATGTAGTGGCCATTGCAATTCACGATCAGTTTTTGTATATTTATGCCATAATGTACTATACATAATTGGGGGAAGGCCAAATTTTATGTACATTTCACGATTAGGTGTCCCCTCTGGGGGAGCCGGCTGAGATTCATTTAATCGATAACTGGTACCATTTCCAAAACAGCACATTCCTCGAAGTGTGCTTAAAACAGGCATGTCACAATATCACGAAAACGCGATATTACATAAAATGGCACTTAAATATGTTTTACACACGGTGTGCCGTTCAAACAAATACAAAGTCAGAGAAATATCTCTACGTGCCTGTCTATGTGAGGCGCACTCCACATATAACTCAAATCATAGATCCAAACGTTAGCTAACTCAAACAAATCCAAAAAGACACAGTAAGTGTCAGTAGACTACCTTACCAATCACAAGCTTACCAAATATTTTCGATCGTCCAGGTTCCAACTGCCAAGTTCCGTAATCGAATCAGCCAAATGGGCACTGCACGACAACCCAACCGATCAGGATCTCAGTCGAGGACCGGCGCCACCTGGAAGGTCGAGTCAGAAGGAAAGGAAGAAACACCGTGGATGCCAAGACTCGGGTCACTCAGTGGCAGCGTACGCGTCCATGGCGAGTTTCCAAGCCTTCGTCGCGACCTCTCCTTCTGGCATCCGAGTCGCCGATGAGTCCCTTCGTGGTCGCCAATTTGTGGTATTGGGTTTCGTCAGGTCTACATACTCTGCAAAAACTCTCGAACACCATAGAATAGAAGTTGGCACGGAAACTGGAAAATGCAAAAGACAAGTTTATTAAGACCCCATGGGTGGTGGTACATTCCTACAGCACCCTTCGGCAATGCAAGAAGTATCACACCGAACATCTGTGCGCGACCTCTTTTATACAAGTTTAACAGTAATAAAAAGGTAGGCGGTATACTCCTTTCACAGTTTAGGTACATATAAGGGCATTTTTGGAACACAGCCAACATGTGGGAGGAGTTTAGTACCACTGGTCAGTTTTAGAGAACATTCCTAAGAGGTGACCGCTCATTAATCTAAATGTTCGAGTACGCATGCGTGAGCTTGACCAGTGCTAAAAATAGCCTGTTGCCGGGCAAGGTAAATGGTCATTGGTACAGAGAAAGGACAAAAGGGCATGCTGACCACGAGGCCGCATGTTAATACAAAATGGAAGCCAGGGAGTACAAAATGGCCCCCGCACGTTTGGTCAAGTTAACGGTGAAAGTTCGTGTAGCTGAGCTAAATGCTAACTCAGTTGCTGCCAAATTACGACAGGATGATACAGGTACAGTCTTTGTTTCCCCGAGACTTCAGAACAGGAGGCACGCTCCAATACAAGCCCTTGGAGACATTCGTAGGCAGAATACTACAGCAGGGTAAAGGTCAAGCCCTTTCTACTGCACACAGACAGAAGAAAGCAACTGCTGGCCAATCCAACACAGCAACAGACAGCAAAGGGGCAGTACTCCTTCTGGCAGCTATTCAACTCTTCTTCTTGGCAGAGTCCTCTTAGTCCAGAAGCAGTCTAAAGTTTTGGGATTGTAGGTCCAATACTTATACCCCTTTTTTCCCCTTCGAAGTCTTTGCTCAGAAAATCTCTCTTGCTCTGTAAAACCCAGCAAAACCAATTCTGTCCTCCCTGGTCCAGCCACACTACATGCTGCACAAATATGCCGAAGCAAACCTACTAGAAGTGAACATCGACAAGACCAAAGTTCTGTCTATAACTGGGAATAAAAAGCCGCATACTTGGTTCCTCGGAACAAAGGTTGTCGCAAACTGCTCAGAATATAAATATCTTGGAATCTTGGTCGACAAAGGAGGTCGCTTCTCAAACCAACTGGAGGCCGTCAAGAGGAGAGGTATGCTGATAGCTACGACACTTAAACAGCTAAAGTCAAACCTGAACGGTCCCACCCTTCTTCCACTGCTCCACGTGGCGCAAGTCAAAATAGAGTCATCTATCATGTATGGCAGTGAGGCTTTAAGAGGGACGGACGCGAAACTGTTGGATACAACCATTGCAAAGGCCTACAGACTTCTCCTTAACCTGCCATCCTACACCTCACAAGCCCAGATCCGGTTAGAACTTGGACTGACCTGCCAAATGCTTGCAAGAAGGGGGTCATATATAAAGTGCTGGTACAAAATAAAGAACTCACCAGAAAACACATTGAACCATCAGCTCTGGGAAGACTTAACCAGCTCCTCCAAATCGCTGGCCAAAATATATTTAGAGGAATCCCTGACTGTCACAAGCCTGAAAAAACTATGGGAAACTTCACTGCCGCATGCGCAATTCAAGCATGTAGCAAACAAGTGCATAAAAAGACTCTCGCATGTGGAAGATAAAGCAATCTTTTCCCACAGGCGCCATGCCTGGATGACTCTGTCCACATATAAATCATCCGGCCGACAACCATACTTTGGTTTGGGGTATGGTAGGAAAACTAAAGAAGCCTTTTTAAAATATAGGCTAGGTATCCTACCATCTATACCACATCTCCAACCTTGGCTGAGAAGGAACTGTGGGACAAAATGTAGGCTGTGCGGCGCAGAGAATGAGGACTTTGAACATCTGCTATGCTCCTGCCCGAGGCTGAAAGAGGAAAGAGTAGCCCTGCTAAAAACTGCCTTCAATGAACAAAGAATCCGCACATGCAGACAAGCAGTTCTCGCTTGTTTCGATCCAGGTCTCCCGCCATTAAATGGGAAGTTGGTGAAATTCTTGAAACTAGCCGAGCAGAAACTAACAAGCCATGAATTCGGCCCAGACCTGACTATAGGAACTATTGCCCATATGCATCAAAGTTAGAAATTGCGATTCCTTTTTTGCGATTTTTAAGGAATCGCAAATAAAGAACCGCAATTTCGAATGCATAATTTTTTTCGCAATTTTTTTGCCATTCGGTAAAAATTGCAATTTTTACCGAATCGCATGTATTTTGCGATTTCTTAATTGCGAATTCGCAAATTGCGAATTCGCAAATTGCGTAAACACACACATGCTGAATCTCATTTAGATTACAGCCAGGAAGGCAGGAGAGTAATTGCACACACCTGCTCCCAGGTTTGAAGGGGAGGTTTGGCAGTTGGAAGTTGGAGCTCTGTGTGGAGGACCTGCAGCAGTGTGTGTGTCTGAATTTTTGGGAGAAATGGCTAATGAAAATGCTGAAGCTGAAATGCAAGCCAGGAAAAGAAATATTTAATTCAGTGACCAGGAATTGGAAATACTTATTGAGGAGGTCACTGTGAGACAGGAACAACTGTTTGGAAAACAGTCTTTGAAGGTGCCTGAAGCTGTTAAAAGGAATCTGTGGCTTGCTATCCAAGCAAAGGTGAATGCTGTTGGTGTTGCACATCGTGATATAAACAACTTACAGAAACGCTGGTATGACCTGCGGAGTCGTGCCAAGGAAAGAATAGCAACCAGGATGAAGGCTGCCAAAAAGACTTGTGGAGGTACCCCCAGGGATAGGCCCAATACCCCCCTTGATGACATGGTTGAAGGAACACTTTTACCTGAAGCTGTTGAGGGAGTAATTGACATTGATACCTCAGACCTTGTTGGACATTCTGAAGGTAAGACTTTTTGAAATTATTTTTCAAAATGTAAAATTGGATAGGAGGATGACTTAAAATGATTTACTTTTTGATCCAATAGCATTGCTCTCTTGTGTTAGTACTCTAACTTTTTATATTTCAAATAGGAACTCATTTTCAGTCATGCAGCAGTGCATTCTGGGAGATGTAGTTTGTTAAAAATTGCAATTGCCAAAGTTAAGCAAAGTTAATTAAAAAACAAGTATATTATGAAAGGAGAACAAAGCAGGCATGCAGCAAGCTATTTTTGTATGAATATTTATTTTGTACAGTAAAACAAAAAGTGCAAATTAAAAAGTAACTCACTGCACTATTTCATTCATAGATACACAACAAGAAATTAATGAGAATGAAATAACAGAGTTTAATACTCAAGATATACAAGACACAGATGAGTCAAATGCTGCAACTTCATCATCCTTACATTTTGAAAGAAGGCAAAGACACAGACTGCGCCAACTACAGCACTCTGATAGTGATGAACCTCAAAATGTTAATGTCCCAGGTAATGCAAAATGTGGAAACACCAGCAACCTCTAACCCAATGCGGAGCAGGCGTAATAGACTTGTACAGTTTTATAGGTGCAGGTCAAATGCATCACAAAGAGTAAGAGCTGTACAGGAGAGCAGCACCGGCAGTGTTGTTGATGATAAGATTTTGAAAATTCAGCGCCTACCAGACAAAGACATTAGAGTCATGAAGGGAAACATTGGTCACATTGACAAAGAGATTGGTGCAATGCACAACAGTATTAAACACATGACAAATGTTATTGAAAAAGGGCATAGATCAACTTCAGATAACCTACTCCGCATTGCAACTTCTATGGAGAAACTGTGCACAGTAATGCAGGCACAGCAAGGGGAAAGTGCAAAGAGGCATCTACGAGCAATGACCTGCATGCAGGGTCACACCAGGGGATTGTCTCGACTTTCGAACAGTACTGCCCAACTCTGTAAGCAGACAGTTGCCATGCAAAATGAATTGAAACTTATTTGTGGAGAGATTGCCAGGGGAAGGGGAACACTGCATAATCTTGTTCAAAGAACACAAAGTGATGATGCACCTGTAAACCAGTCAGAAATTAGGGTTAGTGCTATTACAAGAAACGTCAGTGGCATACTTGTCCCAGAGTTACCTGAGGCACGGCGTAGTAACAGAAAGAAATACATTTCAAGTTACATGGCCATGGGTGATTTGAAAAATACAGGCAAAGCATTGGGTGTGCGTGGACGTAAAAAATAGTCTGATACCTTTTATGTTACATATTTTGTCAAAGAGATGACCTTATTATTTGAAAAACATTGCTTACTGATTTGAAGTAAAGGCAAAGTAATTTACTGTGTGATCTAAATGCATTTACATTTGAATTGAAAAATGCATAAAAAATACTTTCAGTACAATAAACAGTTTATAATCAATCAACTGAGTGTCTTGTCCGGTTCTTACCTTTTTCAAAAATAATGTTGTGTTATCTCTGCTCTTCTCCTTCTACCCTCTGCTGCTTCAGGTCCATGTAATCTTGCATGTGGTTGATGTGGCTGATTATCATTTTGAGGTAGTACATCGTCCAAATCCAGTTCAAGACCACTCCTAGTGGCTAAGTTGTGCAACATTGCACATGCAGCAACTATTTTGCAGCATATTTCTGGGCGATATTGTAAAGCTCCTCCAGTTTTATGAAGTATGCGAAATCGAGATTTCATCACACCAAAGGTTCTTTCAATCACATTGCGGGTTGATATGTGAGCACGGTTGTACTGCTGCTCTTTTCTGGTTACTGGATTACGATAAGGTGTTAATATGTATGACCTCACTGCATAGGCACTGTCACCTAAAACGTAATAACAGATACAATGCATGAGCAACATGTGTCTTGACGGCACAGGAGTATTTAAAAAATACGTCATAATATTTACCAAGCAAATATCCATCTCCAAATTCACCAGCAAGCAGTTGTGTGTGGATGGCACTGTGTCTAAAAATATAGGAGTCATGGCCACTTCCTGGGTAACTTGCAACCAAGTCTGTGATGATGGTTTGAGAATTGCAAATTGCTTGTATGTTGAGAGAATGGTAACTTTTCCTGCTGCGGAAAATATACTCATTTTCAGAAGGTGGGCAAATTGGAACATGTGTGCCATCTACACAGCCAATGACATGTGGAAAATGTGCCATGTTGTAGAAATCTAACTTGGTTTTTAACAAATCATGTGGTGTACTTGGAAATTTAATGTGATGCCTTATCCTTTGCAACATGGCATTCAGAAAATCATTAAAAAATCTTGAAAGGGAACTCTGGGAGACACCACCAGCAATGGCTATTACACCCTGAAATGACCCAGAGGCAAGGAGGTGTAATGAGCACAATACCTGAACATGGGTTGGTATTGCTTGTGTCCTGCGTGTTTGTCTCTACAAGATTGGGTCCAATTCTGAAAATAAATCCAAAATAACATGAGCATTGAGCCTATACTTATCATAGATTTCTGCTTCTGTCTGTCCTATTAAGGTGATGCGCACTCTGAAAATTCTCTCTTGAATTATCCTTCTTCTCCATCCTGCTGCAGCTCTCAACCTCTGCCTCCGTGCCAAAAAAAAGAGTGCTGCCATTGTGGAAAAATGTTTCAAGCATTCTAGGGCACCTTTTAAACACTCCTGATGGTTTTCACCTGCATTGTGCAATTTTGGAGAAATTAACACCAGGTTTGACTTCTTCTAATTTTAAGAATTCTTAATTAGCGAATTTTCATGCATACAAATTTTTCGCAAAAAAATGCGATTCGCAAAATTTGCGATTTATTTAAGGAATAGCAAAGCATTTTGCGATTCCTAAAATAGCAAAATAACTAATAAAAGATGATGCATCCCACAGCAATGAATTGCATCCGCAAACGGCCGAATTTTGCGATTCGCACCGTTTGCGAATGCAATTCACGTTGATGCATGTGGGCTTAAGGCCAAGACTTGATGCAATGAACAACGCTCACCAGCCATATAACATTGTTTTTAGCACAACTACTTTTATAATAAGTCTCCTGTTTTAAAAAAAAACTTTCTTAAAACTTTTACCTGTGGATATGTGCTTCCAATATATTTTTGTAATGGTTTTAATTAACCTAATACAATAAAGTTTACTTACTTACTTACACACTACAGGGGGGGAGACTGCAATTTGCAGGGCAGCCACAGCTTATTCAGGTGCTGGTGACAACTACTCCTACCACTCTAGCATAGGATAACTTATCAGCATATGAAGGGCACACCTCATTTCTCTTTGTGTTAGTGTCTAGAGTGAATGCACAAACAACCCCATGTCAGTCTAAAACCAGATGGGTAATCCACATTTTCAAACACACAATTTTAAAACCACCTTTACTTAAAGGTGGGTTATTAAATTCTGAGTTCAGAGAGTCCAAACTTCAAATCTATAGCTGTTTCCAATTGAAATGTACACTTGTAATATGTTACAAGGCAGCTCAAATGATAACCTATGGGAGAGCTGGTCCTTGCAATAGTGAAAAACAAAATACACAGTACTTCACTATCAGCACATGTAAAACACACCAGTACATGTCCGACCTTTAATATACACTGCACCTTGCCCATGGGGGTACCTTGGGCCTACCTTAGGGGTGACTTATATGTTAGAAAAGGGAAGGTTAGGGCACTTGCCAGGTCAACACGACAGTTAAAAAGTGCACCCGCAGACACTGCAGTGGCAGGTCTGAGACACATTTGAAAGGCTACTGGTGTGGGTGGCCAAATCAGTGTTGCAGGCCCACTAGTAGCATTTGATTTACAGGCCCTGGGCACACATAGTGCTCTTTACCAGGGACAAAGCAGTAAATCAAATATGCCAATCATTGAAAACCAATCAGAATTACAATTTACACAGGGGAGCACTTGCACTTTGGCACTGATCAGCAGTGGCAAAGTGCCAGAGTACCTTAAAACAGAAAAAACTAAATCTAACACACAGTCAAAAATACAGGAGGGAGGGGCAAAAAGACTGGGAAAATCACTCATAGGATGCCAGGTCTAACAACTATGTTTAAAGTAATTTTAAAGCACAATCAGACAATCAAAGTTCTGAAGACACAGAAAAGACAAAACAATCGGAACCAGTCCAGTCCAGTCCAGTATATTAGGGTTATTATGCCCAAATCAGAATCTGATTTGTGTTTCTCATCAGAAAAGAAGCAAGTTTCTTATCCATGCATGTTAACATTATCTAACACCATGGTAAAATCACAACCTTTGCTGCTCATCAAAATGTTGTGTGTTGTAATCGACTTGCTAAATACCTTTGCATTTTTAAACTTTGTGACCAACACATAGGTAACTTCTGTGTTAAGGGGATGTTTCACAAAAGTCTAATTACACAAACTCAGCAGCTGTGAACAGGATAAAAACCAGCACACACCAGATCAGTCCATTATGTTGAGACTGTCACCCGGTGCTACTTCACCCAGTATTCAGTTGCTCGAAATACAACTGCAACCTAAAGCAGACAAGGTCCACACATCAAATTGGGGAAAGGCACACTTTAGATCATAATTTGTAGAGAAAGTAACAAACGTCCCAGTTGCAGTTTAATGTTTTTCTTTATATATATAGCTATACCTCTCTGATGAGCTTTAATTAGAGTGAAACACTTGTCAGGGTTACTCTTTATTTGTGCCAGGTTGGCATGATTTGTACTTTAGCAATACAAAGGCAGAATAATTTGCCTAGAGTGGCAAAAGGCTTTTGGCATGTTTCAGCTTGGTTTGGCTAGCACTTGCTAATCTTATGCTTTACTGTAAAATTGGCAAATAGCTTTGGCACTCTCTAGCTCGGCATGGGCAGCACAGTGCTAATACTATGCTTAAAACCTCTGCTAGAGAAACAGACATTTGAGCTGAGTAGATTTAGAGTGTTGGTGGTGTTGTAAGGTGCCCGTATAAAGGAGGTGTTCTCCACTTAAATTTCAAAACTATCCGTTGTTCCCTGCTTCCTTTTTGGTATAATATATGCAGCACTCTAAGCCTGAAAGGGTTTTGTCTTGACCATAACGAATAAACCCATTAAAGGAACCTTCCCTTGTTCCTCCTGCTCTTCCTGCACTAGTATCTTGAAAGGAGAAGAATTCACCCATAATGGACACAAAACATGTGCTAAAGAAATGAGTAATTGCAGATCATCAAATGTCATTTACTTTATACAATGTCCGTGCCTTCTAGGATATATAGGCGAGACATCACGCATGATTCAAACACGCCTTAACGAACATCGTTCAGCTATTCGGACAAAGAAAATTGCTGCCCCTATGGTCAAACATTTTTTAGAAAAAGGCCATAAAGCAGAAGACTTTACATGGCGTATCCTTGAAAAAATTAACACTCCAGATACCCATGGAGGTCTAGCCATAAGAAAAAAACGGGAGGTGTTTTGGATTTTTGTCTTTGACACCTTCCGAAGAGGAATGAACAGCGAGATTCCTTGGGAACATGCCATATGTTAAAATATCCTGTTTCATATGGCTTGTTTTCCTTGGTGATTCGTCTTGTGGCTCCTCTCCTTATTTCTAGGTAATAAACACTGCAAGTCTAAATCAGACTGTCCTAGAAATAATATTGGAGGCCAACTTTCGAGGAGACAAAATAACTGTAAACCCCATAGAGGACATAGTCCCCGTTCTACCTTTTGGCAATAAAATAGCCAGTTCGCTGATGCCTCCCCTGGCCTAATAAAAAGATTTTAGGAATTAAAATATTCTAGGGTCGCTGACACGTCGCAGCACCACCATCTCCCTTTTGTAATGAACAGTGAGCCCCTGGGCCACATAATATCCCCTCCTCTGCCCCCTTTAAACCTTATAGTCGTTCCTAAAATATCATTATATTTATAAATCTTATTTTTTCTTATTTTTCGAGTGTTATATTTCATTTATGATTATATATTTATTATCATTGATTAACTTAATTTGAAAAAAATCCACTCGTAATTATCTCACTAAGCTCCCCCATGGCACATTTTGTTGTCCACTGTGTTATCCTAGTTCTTATTTCACATTATTTATATAAGTCTCCTTGCTTAGTCGATAGAAATCGTTACTCCAACTTTTCCTATGTCTAACAAGTCCGCTCTTTGTTTCTGAGCAAGCATAGTCCCCTTTTTTTATCTTTTTCATCATAGTCCGCCCCTTTTTCTATCTGAACAGGAAGTGCTAATCCTACTCTTCCTCCTTTCAACAAGTCCGCCTTCTATTCCTGGACAAAATTAGTCCTCTCTCGTTCTAGCCCATCGGCTCACCTGATTTCCATTTTACTTACCTGAGACACTATTTAAACACCACCGCGGCATTTCTCCACACTTGCATCACCGCGTTGATCGTGAGAAGTCGCTGTCCTGCCGCCGGAAATTTGGAGCCCTGTTAAATCATTTTGGGTGAGTTCTGAAGGGATCATTTGTGAGATCAGCAGTCCCCTTGTTTTAAAACGGAGTATTTACACTCCCATCTCTATTTTCTCTCTGTTTTCTTCAGACAGGGAGTTATTTTAATTACAAAATACCACTACCTCGCTAAGTTTGAAGCACCTCATGCAAGGTAACATATGACACCAAATTGAGCATTTACCTCTATAAAATGAATTACAATTGATAAAAATGAATGTTATAATATTACCTATCACTAAGACAAAACACTGTTTTCCTTGTTTGTAGTTTAAAAAGAAAATAAGTCTTTCTTTAATGAAAGATCCCCATATCAGGAGGATCCATCATTTTTGCAAACTGTCAAGATATTTGACTCCAATAATCTAAAGGTTCCGGACGGCAGAAGTAACCTCACTCCTTTTAACTTTATCAGGTAAATTGCCACACTAATTTTTAGTTTACCAGGTAAACTGCCACACTATTTGGTTTAAACAATTTGGTGCAAGACAATAGATATTGGAACAGAGTACAACGGTTCCAAAATCTTACGTATATCTACATCTATAGTATACATAATATCCCTACATAGTCTGAGATCTCAATATCTTTTCAATTTTTGAAAAACAGAAAATTTACATCAGCAATCAGAGAACATCAGACTATAAGGAGAACAATCCATATGTTTATTGGTCGTTTCAGGCTTAAAATAGCATTAGAGATGTATAATATTGAGGAATGCAACCTGACCCCTATATCCATAAAGTTCTTTAACCGTATCTTCTGTAATTTTTAGTACAAACCCTCAAAATAAAGAATATCGATGTGGGCTCAACTTCATCAAAACAACTTATTGAAAACATCCAATTAAACTTGAATCATGTAAGTATAGTGATGACTGATAAAAATAGCACGGTCAAACTTGTGACTATTGATAAAAATAGATCGATCTTCTAGGATTGACCCCAACCAGAATTTTATCGGTCTGCATCTCACCCACCTACCATAAATTTAGAAAATACATACGTGTAATCCCCATACAATTATGTAATAAGTGCACCTGTCCCATTTAGGTATCTGTCTCCTTTATTCAAAAGGTTATCACACCTTTAGATAAATATGACAATGGCAAGTGTCGCAAGGAAATGAAAATGCTAATATAATTGTACTATAACATGTGAAATATCTATTAATCTGACAAGGTTTTGGGCTACAAAAGAAACTGTAAAATGTTTATTGCATAAATCGTTTTTAATGAGTTTGGTTAGTAATTCTTTTTTCTGTATATTAAATTTTATTTCTTAGAAATATTCGTGGCTGCTCCAGAAGAAGGCGCTGGTCGCCGAAACGCGCGTAGAGTACCAACTTGCCACTCATTTTCCCCTTACTAGTTGTTTACCCCAAAAGCATATGTTTTAACACACAATTTGTTTTTATTGTTATGTCAATTCTCCAAATGTAGAATTTTTTAAGCTTGTCTTGAAATGTGATTCTTTGCTCAATTATCAATAAAATACTGAATTTTACTTTACTGTTGTAGCTTAATTTCCTTGTTTAATATCAACAATTGATCTATGTTCTCTATGATTGCCTAGATTGTTATTTCTCACACATTTTGTCTTGACTTATACTGTGTGTTCTCTCGTGTCTGGACAAACCTATACCCCTCGGATGAGCTCGAATTGGAGCAAAAAATTTTTCAGCCGTTGCTTTCATTCATTCCAGGTTGGCTTGGATGGTATTTTACCAATCCAAAAATGTAATACTGTGCCTAGAGTGGTGAAAAGCTTTTGTAATTTTTCAGCTCTACATTGATGGCACTTGCTAATCCTATGTTTCAAGGCTTTATTGAAAAAATCACAAAAGGCTTTGTCGCTCCAGCTCGACATGGATAGCACTCTGCTTATCCTATGCCTAAAAACTCTGCTAGAGAAACAGACATTTGAGGAGAGCAGATTTAGAATGTTGGTAGTGTTGTGTAGGGTGCTTCCACTCAAACATGGAACCTCCCCAGAGTAACCTGCTGCTTTTTTTGCATAAATTATGCAGTAGGCCGGAAATGGGTTTGTTTTGACTTATAATGGGTGCTTCCTTGTGTCTGGATAAAACTATACCTCTCAGATGAACTGTAATCAGAACGAAACATGTGTCAGGGGTTGCATTTCTTCATTTAAGGTCGGCTTGAATGGTTTTCCAATCCGAAGCCGTAATATTGTGCCTGGAGTGGTAGAAGGCTTTGTCATTTCCCAGCTCCGCATCGATGGCACTTGCTAATCCTATGCTTAAAAACTCTGCTAGAGAAACAGACCTTTCAAGTGAGTAGATTCAGAGTGTTGGTGGTGTTGTAGGGTACTCCATGTAAAGGAGCTGCTCTTCACCTAAACGTAGGAACTACCCAAAGTTCTGTGCTTCCTATTTTTTTTGCATAATGAATGCAGCACTTCAAGCCTGAAAGGGTATTGTCTTGATAATTATATAGATATATATGTATGTGTGTGTTTATATACGTATAAACACATACACACATATATACATATCCTGTTCAAATATATATCAACTAGAAAAACCAAAGGTTAAAAGGGACGTTATAGCAGTGGCAGCGCCTCGAGGGAGTGCTGCGGGGCAAGGCGGGGAAGGGGCAGGTGGGGGGTAGTAAACTCCGGCATACGGCCGAACGGAGGTAAGTAAGTAAATTAATAAATAAAACACATGATATTGCCTGGCTGCAAGGCAGCGATGCAATGCAGCGCGCGCAATGTATTTAGTTTTATTTATTTATTTACTCGGTTACCTCCATTCAGCCGTATGCCGAAGTTTACTACCCCCACTCTGCCCCTCCCCCGCCCGACCACCCTGCAGCACTCCCGCGAGGAGCCCCCACTGCGTTATAGTTAGGCTCAGGTGTCACTCATTAAAAAACTGTGAAATTCAGCCATTATAGTCAGTGAGCTAACTATAACTCCTACCCCCGCAATGCACTGCTTATTACCTCACGCATTATGTCACTCATGCAATGGTCGGTGACATCACTGTTGACATCTCAAATCACGCGGGGCAAGAGTTATAGTTGGATCACTAACTATAACAACTGAATTTCACTGATTTTGTATGAGTCCCGGTATCCTTTCGGTTTTTCAGTGAATTTCAAAGTTTTTTTAATTCCATTTCCTAACTATAATGTCCCTGTAACCTTTGTTTTTTTCTAGGGAATTTCTAAGTTTTTTTAAATTCCATTTTTTAACTATAATGTCCCTGTAACCTTTGGTTTTTTTCATTGAATTTCTATGGATTTTTAAGTAGTATTTGCGTTTGCAGAGAGGTGGAAAAAGGGGGCCAGGCTTTCGACTCTCTCTCTCTCAGGAATCCCACTGTGTAGCCTCACTGTGCAGAAAGGTGCAGGCGATGTTCTGAGAGCAGTGGTCTGCCTGTACTCTTTAATGAGCCTGACAAACACCCACTCTAAGACCACTGATGGACCGATTGCCAGACCATGAGAAAACTCCTGGTCTGGTGGGTGGTCCAACCACTGGTTTGGCAGCCCCACTGTGGTCAGTGCATTGCACTGTCCGTTGTGGAACCTCCAAACTCATAATAGGGCCCTAAGGGCCTAATTATGAGTTCAGCAGTCAATGGAACTGTCTAACCCAATGTGGCTTTCCCTGGACCACCAAACTGACGGTTCACCCTCTGTATTACAATGTGCGGTGGTGTGACTGCCACAGGACCAAGCAACTGCTGGGGATCCCTGATATTGCAGCGGCGGAGCAGCGGTGTGAGGCTGTCATGTGCTGGTGGAGCTGCTGCAGCACCGACAAGCATATTACAAGTTTCCACACTGCGACCCTTTTCATGGTGGTGAGTCTACCATGAAAAGGGTGACGGTGAGGAAACTATGGGAGTCCTACAGGAACCCCTTTTGCCTCTCTGCATATGGGTGCATGCAGGGCACATGGTGTGCCTCCCTATCTGTATGCACCCCCGTTCCTGCACGGAACGAAATGCACAACATTGTGCATTTTGATCCATCCAGGAACAGGCTGCTGCTCTCCCACAATGGTGCCTTTCTAAGTCTCTCCTATGAGTCTTAAAAAGGCACCATCATGGTACTGCTGCCGCAGGATGGCCTGACTTGTATTCCAGATGGAATACAGTGGGCAGGCTGATTATGGGTTTGGCCGTATTGCAGCAGGGCACTGGCATGCCGACCCACTCCAACACCGCAAAACTTGTAATCAGGACCTAAATCAGACACCATAAAATGGTTCTTTCGAGAAAGACTCACATTATTCCATTAAAGATCTAG
The DNA here is from genome assembly GCF_964261635.1 of Lissotriton helveticus. NCBI lineage: Eukaryota > Metazoa > Chordata > Amphibia > Caudata > Salamandridae > Lissotriton > Lissotriton helveticus. The sequence continues at coordinate 404,506,638 of NC_136073.1, forward strand.
GGGCATATTTACTATTATTTCATGCAATGGATCTCAGCAAGAGAACTTTTTACAAACATAGGGTGCATTTCTGCTCTCTTCTTGAGTTGGTGCCCTTGTGCTGCCTACCGCCAATGCAGGCACCTTTGCACTATAGTGCAAGAGTGCCGGGGTTACAGGCTGGATTATTGTAGTACAGAAAGGGATTTTTTGCACAAAAACTATCCAAAGAGGCATTTTTCTCTTTCTATGTGTGATACATAGAAAGAGGAAAAAGCGAGAGAAAAATGACTTTTCTCCTTGTTACACTATCCTCTGGGAAGTGAACAGATTTGGTGGAATCCTATGTTAGCAAAACATTATAAATCTGGAATTCCGTCAAATCCATGGGTTGATGCATGAGAACGCCCATAATCCACATATGGGAAGCCTACCATCTTGAACAGAATGTAACTCTACACAAGCCACTGTGTTTTGTTACATTTCTTTATAAAGCTAGCCATGACACAAGGACAATGCAAACACTTAGGGAATCTGGGCTGAGTTTCTCTTTACATACTCTTGGGCTCAGTGTCTAACTCATGCTGCGAATGGCAGAAGACTGTGAGAACCATGGGTTGGCTGCTTGTGCAGGGCTGGCTGCTTGCAGAATGGTTTGACCACTCATGAAGCTTTGGATAGAAGGTCTGTTCGTAGACCCAACCCAGCGGGCAAACCCCACTCAACATGTTGTTTGGTCTTTGCAACAGGGATGGGACATTCAGATAGTGTTGGCTGCTGTCACAGAGGTTTGTTGCAGCATCATATCACAGGTTAAGCTTTTTGGCCAACAATCACTGCAGACAGCATTCAACTGTGAACAGTGGGGGTGGCGGGGCAGCTTTACACTGCCAAAGGCTATGCACATCAATGAGATGCATACGTTTGTTAAAATTGGGCGGAATATATCATCAAAAAACCCTTGAAATTCACTTAAAGGACACATTTAAACTGAAGGTATCTTAGCAAAGTAAACAGCATATTCTGTTTTAACCCTTTCACTTCTGGGGTGTTTGTGCACCTCGGTGGCAGAGCTGTTTAAAAAAATAATCAGAATTAGGTTATTTAACTACTTGTACCTCTTTTGCCTACACATGTGGAAATGTAAACTATACATTCTTTTGCTGCACAGTCAGGGCTGTATTTTGGTGCAAACCCCATATTTAATTTGCCTGCTAGCCTGAAGATATAAAAACCAATGAGAAGATATTTTCATTTTTTAATTATTTTGCTCAATATCTTGTTGCATTTTTCTGTTGGACAAACATAAATCCTGGAATGCTAACAAAGGATATGCTTACCTCAATGTATGGAGTACAGCAATACCTAATTTTTGCGTACTTTCCTATGAAATGCATAATCAACGATGTCATATTAGCAAAGACCCTGAGACTACTAAACGTTGGCCAAATCACTGCTCATGGTGTACTGTTGATTTAATGACAGATATCAAACTCAGGACTATATGAAATATTTAAAAATTTATATATTTTCCTATTTTGTATGACATAATGAATCTATTTGTGTAAACCAGACGTCCCTCAAATTTGTTGAATAGCAGCTATAGAACACTCACCATGATGTTTAGCAGATTTTGTGCAATTTCTTATTCCAAGACAGGATAATTCCCTTCAGTCCTCCTCACACAGGGGATCATTGACACAATGTTGATCCAACAAATATGGAGAAACATAAATATCAGAATGTTAACATTTAAAACAAAAAATCAACTCCACATACATAACAATACAAATCATTAATATCGAGCACACAAATATAGGTAATCCAAATATAGTTTTTTACATCTATTGAGAACAAAAATATCAGAAACCCAAATATTGTTACCTACAAATAAACATATACCATGTGAAAAATATTAAATAAGAGCCTTATTATTTCCGTCATAGCCATGGTGGCTGAGCGGGCACTGGTGCACCGGTGGTCTCACTGACCCATTACAAATTGGGCAGTAAGAGCATATTGGCACCGCGGCAACCACCAGTGATCAGAGATCTTAAGGCCACAATATGCTTGACGGTGCTGCTGCAGCCCCACCAAGTATATTACGAGTTTCCTCACGTCACACTTTTCATTGCGGTGAAACCGCTATGAAAAGTGTGGCGGCGAGGTAACAAAGGGGGCCCTGCAGTTGTGCCTCTGCGCAATGAGGTGCATGCAGGGTGGCACATGTTGTGGCCACCTGTCTACATGCACCCCCAGTTCCTTCCTGGCATGGACTTGACCTGACATGGTCTTGACACATGTCTGCACAAATACTCATACTGCAGAATATTACTGCCAAGGCTAAATCCCAGATGTGCTTTTCTGGGCCCGGTAAGAGTGGGTATACCGGACAATTATGCTTTTTCTATCAATTCAGGGTGTTTCCAGGTGAAAAACTGGGTGCAATACATTTTGCATATTTGGAAAGCAATTGAAAGAGAAGTACTGGTTTTGCCTAGTAGTGTGCAAAGTTAGTTTTAATTGCTTTCAAATAATTACTGAAAAATTCAGAACAATTATGTGAAATTACTCTCAAATACTTGAAATGCAAATCCCTAATTTAGCACTCTATTTTAGCACAAAATGCATCTTTGCATCAATATTTGACACACGGAGGCATTTTGCACAAAAATTTGCAAAAAAACACAATTACCCTAACAGCACCCACTCATGTTCTGGTTGTTTGTATTGTTTGTGTTCTTCCTGCTCTCCTTAAATTTAGCAGTGAACAATGGCATGATTACACAATGTCATGCAATTGCAAATAATTTGGGAGAGAAGCATATTCTAAAATTCTGGTTTTGTGGACCATGTATTTTCACCTCCATACATCCTAAGGTGTCCATGTGTGTCTCTTCCCTTGAAAGATTTTGTTTTTCATAGTCTAAGAAATGCTGTAACAACATCTATCTCCTTTCTGGAGCACATAACTGTATTTCTGTGCCCCCGCAAAGAGTTAGACATGTTTAGAATTTTTGTTACACTTACGGCCTGACTATGACTTTGGCAGTTGTCTAGCGGTGCCACTGCACTGTTGGCTGGAGGACTGCTAAAGCAGTGTTGTGCCCACCCGCCGGATTTGGAGCAGTAATCCTGGCTGGGCAGGCAGTGCTGAGGTGGTCTCACTGCGGTGGGCTCTTAGGCTCATAGAAATGCCTAACTTGGAGCCCGCCACCATAAGAGCGCAGACTACATGTTTCTTCACATTGTGGCATGCATGTCACAGTGTACAGGAACTGGTGGTGCAAATCCAACACATGCCCCACTCCATGCACCCCCAGGCCCAGGAGCAACAGGGGGCCCTGTTAGGGCCTCCTTTGTTGACTCCCTGCTACCCTTTTCACGGCAATTGCTAAGTGTACTGGGGATGCTCAGACGTGAGTCCCAGGCACTCCACACCACTGGAATCAAGCTAGCCGGGCTGAAGAGAGGTGTTACCTCGAAACCGGGCCGGTCCTCGGATGCTTGTTTCCGTTCTGGGAAGGACATGGCTTTTGTAGTTCGGACTGGACTGTTCCCATGGGGCACAGGGTCAGCGCTGATTTGCATATCGCCATTGTCTAACCCAGGGTGGTGTGGAGTGGAAAAACGATGGATTTGGGCCCAGATCTTTGGACTGGGGTGAATGTGTGACATTGATCCACATTCTGTCCATCATTGTTGTGTTTGCAGTTACCGCTCTAAGTGTACTGGGGATGCTCAGACGTGAGTCCCAGGCACTCCACACCACTGGACTCAAGCTAGCCGGGCTGAAGAGAGGTGTTACCTCGAAACCGGGCCGGTCCTCGGATGCTTGTTTCCGTTCTGGGAAGGACATGGCTTTTGTAGTTCGGACTGGACTGTTCCCATGGGGCACAGGGTCAGCGCTGATTTGCATATCGCCATTGTCTAAACCAGGGTGGTGTGGAGTGGAAAAACGATGGATTTGGGCCCAGATCTTTGGACTGGGGTGAATGTGTGACATTGATCCCCATTCTGTCCATCATTGTTGTGTTTGCAGTTACCACCCTTTTCACGGCAGGCTCACCGCCGTGAATGCAGCGGCAGATAGGTAACTTGTCATATGGTTGGTGGTGCCGCAGCATATTGCAGCTGCCTGACCGCTGCTCAAACGTTAAGAAAAAATCCAAACAGCATATTGCAACTGGTGACCAGCAGGAAGGAGGGCCCGAATTATTATATTTTATATATGTGTGATACTGGTGACCTAAATACTCTTTTTGAAATAAGTTATAATTAGGTCATATTTTCCATAGATGATGCATTTTTGGTTTGCTAATAACTTGGCGCCATTTGATAAATCTTCACAAAACAAAAGTAACTTCACTTCAGCTGCTGCCTGGAAAGTTTTGGGGTGATCATCAAGCTGGGGTCAGGAAAAAATGGAGGTCCCTAAAGCTAATTTTCCATAGACTTCTTTAAGCCGTGCTACTGCAAAAACTGCTGAATGAAATTCTGCCAAATTTGGCAGAAAGCTAGATTGTGGTTTGCAGATTGTGCTTTTTGTGATTAGGTGTACATCTGTTCAGTAGTGTTTGAGATTTTAAGGTTAAAAAACTATTTGTATATCCATACAGTTGGGTCTGCGAGAGTCTAACAAGAGTCCCATAAGAACACAAATACCAAAATGCACCCCTGTAATTGATTGAAAGGCCCGTTTTTTCCATCAGACTCCAGTGAGTTCTGCACTCATATTGGCTGACTGTTGGAGGTTTAGGCCCTCATGCGAGTCTGGTGGTGCAAGGATCACCAGACTTGCAGGGTGCAGCTGTGGTGGTCTTCCTACCGCCCTATTAGAACCAAGGAGGTTGGGCCACCCTGGGACCTCCCAACCGCCAGGGATCAGAGATGGTGGTGGCAAGGCGTTCTTGAGGCCTCAGTATTCTTGATGGGACCGCTGTGGCCCCACCAACCATATTACGAGTTTCCGCACTGCCACGCGGTGCGACCACCATGAAAAGTGTGGCAGTGGGGAAACAGAGGGGGCCCAACAGGGTCCCCTTGGTCATTTGCACCATGGGGAGCATGGGGTGCATGCAGGGGAGCACATGTTATGCCCCGCTGTGTGCTCGCACCCCAGTACCTGCACGGCATGGACTGCAGCATTCCTGGTGGATTTCAATATTACTTAATCATGGGATGCTGATCCCCCTTTCCCCTATGACTATTCTTGAAATTAAAGAGACACATGATTTTGGTTACCACACAGCCCTGGCAATTTTCAATATTATCTAATGTTAGCACAATGACTTTTATGGACAGTGTTCATTTTAAGCCCTTTTCCCATCCTCATTCGTACAATGTCGGGTGTGGCCCACTCCATATATAGATGTGACTCTACACCATTTCATATGTGTACTTTTATGTAAAACACTATACCCGTGTTTTTATTTTTCATATTTTTTACTTTCATATATACTTCCTGAGCCATATAATACGGAGTACAGCTCAGTTTTTTCCTTCTCTAAAGACCGGAAGTTAGCAGTCTAGTATTCTACGGGGAAGCGAAACAACGGAAAACACACGCTTCCCAGCCCCGCAGCCAGACAACAAGTCCGACAGGAAGTAGTTTGCCAGAACTACGCCCGGGTATTGTTAGCAGTCTAGAACGGAATTTTGGTGGCAATCATATCAATCAACCGCAATACTTAAGACCAGTCCCCCCGGAGGCTCTTCGTTCAACGGAGCCACAGGGAGGCTTGATCGAGGAGAGGCAGTGACCTTGGAGTTGTGAGAACGGTATAGCCGCTGAGCACCTGTAGGACTGTTTATGACCATTACATGATCAGTAGAATATGATAACTAGCAGCGTTCTCTGTTATTTTTTAATTTACAGTGTGTGACTATAGGCACCCCTCCCACCCGTTTTAAGGCTCATTGGGTACTTACTCCTCTAAGAACAAGTACGTGCATTACCTCATTATCAGTGTCCTTTTTTCTCTCATGGCACAACTAGCTAATCTTAATAATGTGTATTACCGAAGGCCATACTTATCAACTTGTCTTGCAACTTCCAGTCCTTTTTTATTGAGTGTGTGTTTTATGTTCATTGTGTGTTTGTTCCTGTATTGTCTATTTCTTCTATCAGCAGGACACAGCACAGGCATAGCATCACTAATAAGGATAAGGAAAATATATCACTATATATCACCTTCCTTACAGGTCACCACCTATCACGATGGATGATGTATCGGTCATGCTTTTAAATGCTGTGTCTTTTCTTCCAGATTTACATAAAGTAGTATACCTATTAGGATATTGTATACTGTGCATGTTTACTTGGCATACTCACCACCTAGTATTAGCTACATGTACATACACCATTTTTTTATATTATTTTGACATTTCATTGTACTATGTTGTGAGTGTAGAAGGGATCGTTTGGTCCTGATGAAGAAGCTAGGGGAGGGCTTTGAAACATGTTGACGACATAGGAGGGACTGCTCATTATAGCATTGTACCTCCATCCTTTTCCCCACTTTTAACAATACCAGCTCAAGGGAATATTTAAGTTTTTAGTCCAAATAGCCAGGTATTTTTTAATTCAGAATCACTCTTTCACTCACTCCTGACCCTTCTACTCTCTTTCCTACACTACACATAGTTTTTCAAGAACAATGCTCCAGTGTAGTCGCAGGTCGTAGCACGCACCATCCCACAGCGAGCGGGAAGACCCCTATGATGAAGCATGACACCAAGGGTCCTTTAGGTGTGTGAGTGGTATTTTAACAAAGCTCTGTGCTTTCCACCACTGTAGGAAACACCCGTAGTCTGGGAGGAAACAGTTATACATCAGCTTGTGGGTGGATCCTTTTGTTTTTTACACGTTGACTAGAGGCGGAGTATCCACCTCCATTGCTCTTCTGCGCACTACCTCTTCACTCCCCCCTTTGGTTTTTTAAGGGTCCTTCTGCCATCACACAGGAAATTCCCACCGCTAAATTAGGATGGCGGTGGGAATCCCAGACTGTCCCCGGTGGACAGAAAGTCCGTTCACCACGGTTCCGCAAGGCGGTCCTTTTCCGCCCACCTTGCGGAACCGAAACACAGGCTAGCATTATGGTGGTGCCTTGCAGGCACCACCGTAGGGATTAAGATATCCCTTACCGCCTGTCTTTTCGCAGCGGTCTGCCCACTGCAAAAACACAGGTGGAGGCTGGATTTGAGGGACCGTTGCGGGCACCCTCTGTGTTAGGGATGCACTGGGGGATACCCATGGTACTCCCCTGCATTTCCCTGCACTGCGTGGCAGGCACCGTGTGATGCCTGCCACATAGTTCAGGGAAATGCACAGCATGGCATTTTAGCATTGCGTATAATGCTGCAGCCAGCAGCACCGTCCACAATGTTAAATGCCCTGGATGCGCCCGCCTAATTGCATTGGTGGGACAGCCACATGTCTGGTGGGTGGTCCTAATCCCCACTACGATGGGGGGCGGACCAAGTCCACCCGCCATCGTAATCGGTCCCTTAGGTCCAATTTGCGATCTTGTTGAATTGGATACTCTGTCATAACGGTGACTAGTATCCAGTCTGCCATACTACAGTTCCATTATATCCTGTGTAGCCTGTGATAAGGTGGATGGGATTTCTTTAAAATTTGCGACAGAGTATCCCATCCGCCAGTATCATAATCAGGCCCTAAGTCTGAATGTAGAAATCTTCACGGCAGCTTCGACCCAATGCTATCTGACAATGGCACTCCCTCCTCGTACGCCTTGTGCAGCCTCACACCACTGACCTTTACCTTCTAAGAAAAATTAGTCCGTAATTTTTCTAAGTCCAAAGGTAAGCACTCACAGGGTTCAATTTGACATTGACCCCGTTTCGCATGACTAGATGTCTGTGGTTGGCACTTTGATATTTTAGGTGCTAGTTTTTACTAAAAACTTTAAACATTCATAACTCCAGTTTTATTGATCAGATTTTTAAACTGTTGGTGTCAAATATTTTTTTTAATTTACTCTATTTTTCTTAATTTGGTTGGGATTTTTCTTGTGCTGTGTATTGCCTCCAATTTAAGCCAGAGTGTTTTTAGTGCAAACTATCCAGGATTAATAACAGGTTAATTTAGTGACTTTTTGTGGTTCACCCTGCAAGGGATTGTGGCTGTTGCTTGACCAGGGATCACACCCCAGTCAATCAACAACCCAATTTCTAACAGAGGGTTTTTTTTGTCAGAACTTTCTTTCAGCCACCGTTAACATCTTCTCTGGGCAGAAATACAGCAGTGATTTTGATATTTTTTTTATTGACGTTTGAGGGAGAGTGGTGATGACAACCTCATTGTAGCGAATAGTGAGCAAATTTACATCAGATGAGAACAGGGATTTTAAAGGCCTACTGAGGTAAGGGAGCATAACTCTTCACAATACTTGATTTTAGTGATGTACAGCCATTTTCTGACTTTCCAAACATTAAGAGATTCTTGAGGGCTAGTGAGAAGGGAATGTGAAGATGGCCAGACCCCTACATTGGAACGGTGTATTCACCCATATGAGACTGTCTTCTTCTTTTGACATATTCAAAGTAAAGCCCTTGGCAGGGATTTGAAAAGACAGTGTTAAAAGTGATTATTGCCAGCCAAAATACAGAACAGGAGTCTCCTGGGCTTCCAGTACATGATAAAATCACCCAACAAGACTCTGTTGAATGAGAGAATCAATGAATTGTTCAGCAAACAGGTTTGTGCCTTAAATATTAGAAAACCTAGTTGAAAGTGAAGGTGTATGTTTGACTTTACTAACCTGTCATTCAAAGGACGACTACAGTGGAAAGGCTGATGGTCACTATGTGGGTGTAAGTCATCTTCTCCATGGCCATCAGTTAAAATGCATTCAATCCAAGGGCACTGAAATGGTGTTATCTGCCTGAGCTATTTGTTCTCCATTGATATCACTGTTTTCTAGTTGAGCAGGTGCTGTATACTGCGCTATGCATTTATCTCTGTTTTGGGGTTGGACAAGTGCTATGTACTCTAGTATCTAGTTTTCACTGTTCCCCAGCTTGGCAGGTATCAGGTACTCAGTTAGGCTCTTTTCACTTTTTTCTAGTTGGACAGGTGCCATGTACTCTGCAATTCACTTTTCACTATTTTCTAATAGGCCAGGTGCCATGTACTCTACTGTGCATTTATTTAGGCATGCTTTGTACTTTAATTTGAGTGCACTGTTTCAAGATGTGTTTACCTAAGTGCTAATGAAAACAGGTGCTGCTGATCAGTTAAAAGCGGTACAAAATGGGGTGGTGATGGACGGAGCATCTGAACCAATCAAACACTCACACCCAGTCAAAAGATCTGGGTTTAATCCCTCACCGTTCTTTAGCCCACTCTGCCACCCCAGTTCAGACATGGCCATATGCAAATCAGTCTGACCCTGTGCCTCATGGGAACAGTCCAGCCCGAACTGCCAAGCCATGCCTTCCCTGGACCGGAAACAAGCTTCCGAGGACCGGTTTCTGGCATTACAGCCGTCTTCAGCCCTGCTTGCTTGAATCCAGTGGCAAAGTGAGCAAGGGACTCATGTCTGAGCATACCCTGCCACACTTATGGTGGCCAAAAGCGGTACAAAAGGGGGTGGTGATGGACGGAGCATCTGAACCAATCAAACACTCACACCCAGTCAAAAGATCTGGGTTTAATCCAACACCGTTCTTTAGCCCACTCTGCCACCCCAGTTCAGACATGGCTATATGCAAATCAGTCTGACCCAGTGCCTCATGGGAACAGTCCAGCCCGAACTGCCAAGCCATGCCTTCCCTGGACCGGAAACAAGCTTCCGAGGACCGGTTTCTGGCATTACAGCCGTCTTCAGCCCTGCTTGCTTGAATCCAGTGGCAAAGTGAGCAAGGGACTCATGTCTGAGCATACCCTGCCACACTTATGGTGGCCAAAAGCGGTACAAAAGGGGGTGGTGATGGACGGAGCATCTGAACAATCAAACACTCACACCCAGTCAAACGATCTGAGTTTAATCCATCACCGTTCTTTAGCCCACTCTGCCACCCCAGTTCAGACATGGCTATATGCAAATCAGTCTGACGTGAGTCCCTTGCTCACTTTGCCACTGGATTCAAGCAAGCCGGGCTGAAGACGGCTGTAATGCCAGAAACCGGACCTCGGAAGCTTGCTTCCGGTCCAGGGAAGGCATGGCTTGGCAGTTCGGGCTGGACTGTTCCCATGAGGCACAGGGTCAGACGGATTTGCATATAGCCATGTCTAAACTGGGGTGGCAGAGTGGGCTAAAGAACGGTGATGGGTCAAACCCAGATCTTTTGACTGGGTGTGAGTGTTTGATTGGTTCAGATGCTCTGTCCATCACCACCCCCTTTTGTACCGCTGATCAGTTAATAGCATCTGTTTCCTGCTGACTTAAACTTTGCCTGATGCTAGTGTGTTGTTTATTTGTTAAACTGCCCTAACAGGTGGTGCCTATTTGTTAAAAGCCTTTATTTCTTGCTGACCTCAAGGTCGCCTGCTGTTTGTACAGCTGCCTTGCCATCTGATTAAAAGTCTCAAATCCCTGACGCAACCTTCTTTTTTTGTTTAAATTCTTTTATTGGGAATGTTGAATTTCATGTTACTTTGGCATACATTTCGTGGTAATGCATATATGAGAAAAACAAACAAGAATACATCTTGGAGTCCATATCAACATTATGTAACATCTCCATTCTACCATATAACATAGAGTTCCAACTCAGAAGAGCATAATGCCAGGGAAACTGCGTCTCCAATATTCTAGCGTGTAGGAGGATGTACTGAGCTGTGTCTAATGACTACCTGAGTTGGTTTTGGTGCAGGCGCAAATGCAGTAGTAGTGCCCCACTCTATCACTTTGCACCTCTGCATTATATACTCTTGTCTGAGTTCCCAATACTTAAGAGCCTCTGCCTAACGTGGCGGAGGAGTAAACAGAACCATTAACTGGGGGAAGGAAAGGGGATGGAGGGGAAGTCAGTGGGGTCGCGCTCTATCCTGTGGCAATCGTCTATTACGTGGGTTGTTTTCATGTCTTATGTGAGTTATCTGTGACATCGGCTGATCAGGGCGCGTGACATTCTATGGGCACTATCTTCTACACTTTGAGTTTGGGTCCCTGCCTGGGGAGTGTGATGTATTCATATAGGTTCTTTATCGATCCCCCTATTCCTGACCCTATTCTGGTTAACAAACTAACAAGTTAACTAGCAGCCATCCCATGAGGCAGAAAACCCCCATGATGCAGGAACCGTTATCTGATAAAGCCACACTACGGCACAGGAACGTGTTATCTGATTAGGTCATAACGCTTGCCATCTAATTAGACAAGCGATATTCCTCCAGCCCCTGATAAGGCATACGGAGTTCTCAAAACAAATCAAACCTATGACAACCTGGGAAAAACCCTGCAGCCATTGTTTTGATTTCACCGAGAACTTCAGTAAAAGAATGTGCTAACGACCTGGTCGTATGACATCTTTATTGACGTATCTATGTCCATCCTTACGTCAATCTCGGCACCTTAAAGGTATAAATATTACCGATATTGCCCTATGCAAACACACGCGGTGGTGACGAGGACGGAGCAGCCAGACTTGCCGAAGCCCAGAGCAGAGCAGACCCCGCTGGCGCAGCCCCGCCTTCTTGACGCGCTGAGAACGAGCAGCTGCCTATTTCTCCTGCCGAGAAATCCAGCTCCGGCGCTTCCGGGTAGCCCTCGCAGGCAGCCCGGAATATCGAGACCAGAGACGAGAGATACCATCCCTCATCCATCCTAGATTCCAGGTACAGAACTGAATGACCCCTCGCAGAGAATTCTTTAGTCAGTCACTTGGCAAAAACAAACTTAACTTAAACTGTAACTTTCTATTCCCGCCCACGTATTAGGCTTAGGTCAGTTACACGGGGTAGGCGTAGCTAGAAACACCAGTTAAGTACGATTAGCCAAATGTATATGTGTATGTAATATATTTTATTCATTTTAAACCTTCATATGGCTCAGAAACCATATCAATGTTTTTACAGTATTATTTTATACTTCTGCTTTTAATGTATGCACTTTACTTAACTATAAGTATTGCAATAATATCGATCCATTTCTCTTGTATGAGAAAAGAGACTGATCAATAAATAACATCTTTTATTGAACACGCCCGTCTCTTCCTTTTCTCTACAATCTGATGAGACTAAGAATGCACGTACTGACTGAGTAAAATAAATTGCCTTTTGTTCACACGACTCTTGAGATACACTCTTGATTAGGGGAGAGCAAAGTTGTCATGTTCTATGGTTGCCAGAAACTAAATCCCTTCTTGTCTATCCAGGGAGGTTCAACTCCTCCTTGCCTATTCGAGAAAGTTTCTAGTGAACTCTGAGCTAGCTGGCAAACCCAAAACTTTAAGTCTAATATCGACAGTAGTAGACCTAGTTAACGTCTGGTCTAGGCCTATACTATTGAAGTTATTATTCCAATGCGCAGAGCCTATTGGGAGAATAGGAACTACACTACATGGCGCCCAACGCGTTTGGAAGTTCGATAAAACTAACGTAAGACATTTAGAGTAACTCAGTCGTGCTTTCTCACTCAGACCCCTTTTTCCCCATAATACTCCAAAGACGTCTGGAGTGGGTAAAAGGTAATATCCTCCAAAACCTCGCAGGAGGAAACTCCTATGTATGGTTCTTGGTTTAGTCAACGTTGAAGGATACACTGTTCCAAAATATTGCGCATCTAATCTTTGTTTCCATAAGAAACCTGATCTGCAAACAAACAAAATAACCTTCCTGTCGGTAAAATGGTAGACAGTGATGAAGAAAGAGAGACAGTTAGATTAGCAACTGAACTCGCAGAAGCTGATACTGCTATGCAGGAAGCAAACCCGGGTATAATACTCATCCCGGTCATCAAAAGGAAATCTATAACCTTAAAACTTATAGAAAACGGACTGACACCTAGAGGTGGTACAGTCATATTCGTAATTGAGGCACACGAATATCGGCAGACAGAGGTATACTATTCATGGATAAATTTTCCAGCAGCAAATGCTGTAACAAAGTACTTCCACTATTACAAAATAGAGGAACCTCCTGAAATGTACACTCCTTTCGAGGAGGTGGAAGTACCACTTAAATTTCAAGAGCATTTGCTCTTATTTAATGGCGCCCTAAAACATAATAATCACATCACCAGGCTCGGTCCTTTAGGTAGACCAGGAGCAACGTGGCCGGTCCTAGCCGGATACACACCACATCCAGACATCAATGGGATGTCTGTAGCAGAGCTGTTAACACAGCTAAAACAATTAATAAAAATACATAGACAATTAGTCCAATATGTGATGCGGACTTCAACAATTCAACCAGCAATTAAAATTCCACAGCTGACCCCTCACAAGGGGAACACAAATAAAATTACACCACAGAACATACAATCCTGCCTAGGTAAAGTACCGGCTAAACGGGAACAAATACCATTCTGGTTGGCACAAAAAATCACCCAAATAGAGGCGGTGTTTCCAGACACCACCCCGTTAGAAAAACACAGGATTCTGACTATCTGTCTTCCAATGGGAATCGCACCACACATTGAGGACTGTGACACTTGGGGTACAGTATTTGCTTCCATCTACACAAAAACGCACGGTGTTCCATCCATTTCGGTAATACCAGATGTGCTAAAACAAATTCAAGACGAATACGGTCCAGAACCCGCTTTAACTCTTGGTATGAAATTACTAAAAGACTTCAAGCAGGTCTCGGCTATATTACTAGCCAACATAAAGGGAGAAGCAGCAAACGTGGCGATCCGCCAGAGGTTAAAGGAGACAGATATAGCAGACCAACCAGCTGAAATTGCCAGAATCATAGAAAAATCCTATGAGGAACTAGGTAGAGATAGTTTAGGTGGAATACCAGTAAAACCACAACTAATTGAAAGTCCTGACAAAATATTTTTTAATAATAATTCAACATCACAGAAAAAGAGCTGGGATGGAAACAAACAATCCAATCCTAAAGAAAAGAAATTCCAGTCCAGAGGAAGGTCTCCTAGGCGAAGAGAAAAATCTCCGAACCAAAGACACAGGTCACCCCAGAGTGACCCCTCTGGGAAAAGATATAACCTTAGAAATAGGGATAATATAAAGAAGCCTGATAGATATCAAGACATTGATACACGTCCCTCTCAATCTTTTCAGACTTCCTCGCAGAAATCGGAAAGAAGAGGACGATCAGAACAAAGAGAAGAGCACGCCAAGTCCAAAGACAAGGAACCTGCTCATCTAAAAAAGAAATTACAATTTCCAAAAAAGAAGGTAGCCAGTATCAAGGTAGTTAACAATGCCGAGAATACTGAGGACACAACTGAAAAACGGAGAATGGGCTCAGACAATGCTAGACAGCGCAGCAGAAGTGAGCATAGCTCGCAAAGTCCTTATGAATCATCTGGAGACAGTGGACACGAATGAATATCTTCAAGTGGAAACTGCAGACACCAGAGTTAGCAAACCTCACAAAATATATAAAATAACATTACGTATAGAAGGGGATAAGACTAGAAAAATAAGGGGACTATTTTGGGATAATCTCTCCAAGGGCTATGACATCCTTCTAGCTGAAAAAGACTGGCCACCAGAGTTTGTCAGGGAGTGCCCTCATGGCGAAGAAGTAATTATGCCTGCCTTCTCAAATCATATCCCAATTGATAAAAAATATACACTTGCTAGAAAGTGGGCAGTAGCTCTAGCTCCTGCTTTATATAAAAATCACGTAGGATGGGATGAGGGCTCTCCTCCTCACAAAATCCAGTTAAAATCACAACCTACTGCACAGAGACAGTACCCAATTAAGCAAGAAGCTAAAAAACAGGTAAAAGAAATCCTAGATCAGCTAGAATACCAGGGGGTGATTGAAACTTGCACCTCACAAATGAACAACCCTTTGTTTCTGGTCTCCAAACCAGACAATTCATATCGTCTAGTGTTGGATTACCGACACCTTAACTCATGTTGCAAAACTTTTGCAGTGCAAAATTTGCATAGTGCTGCACTAATGAATAACATAGTGCGCAAAAAATACAAAACAACATTAGACATCTCTAATGGATTCTTTTGTCAAAACATAGCACCAGAGAGCAGATATTTGTCTGCGTTCTCAATAAATGGCACTCAAAAACAATTCTGTCGGTTAGCCCAGGGGTACAAGAACAGCCCGGGAGTATTCTCAGCGAGAGTAACAGAATTACTACAAACATATGACGACGAAGCATTATCTTATGTCGACGACATATACTTAACAGATGATGACTTGGAGACTCACTTGAAAAGAGTGAACACCATAATACTTGGGTTCACAGCAGAGGGTTACAAATTCAACTTTAAAAAATCCAGAATTGCCCATCTGACAGTCCTGTTCTTAGGATATGAATTATCAAGTGAAGGCAAAAGCCTGGCAGACAATTTTCTAGAGAAATGTGCCGTACTCCAAGCACCTAGAACACTAAAAAACCTACAGTCAATTCTAGGCTTCCCAAATTTCGGAAGAACATACATTGCAAATTACGCAGAAAGGGTCAAACCCCTTTATGATCTAATAAAACCAGATTTTAAAAGAACCAATTGGACTCAAATACACACAGAAATTTTGAGATCCTTACAAACAGACATGCTAATTAAAACAAAATTAGAAACACGTGATAACACATGCAATCTTGTGATTCGAGTCATCCCAGGGAGATGCGGATTCACATACCTGACCTCTAATGAGGGAGAAAAGGTACCAATTGCATTCAAATCACACTTGTACACTAAGGCTGAAATGAAATTCAGCCCAACGGAAAAATTTCTAACTGCAACACAGACAGCTAGCGAAAGAACGAGCCCTGGCACAAGGTAAACGAATAATAATCGTGACACCGATACCAGCCCTAGAGGCGGTAACAAAGGCAAGCATTCCAAATGCTAAAGCGCTCCATCCGAGATGGATACAATGGGCTAATTCTCTTGCTGCAACAGACGTGGCATACGAATTTGATCCTAACTTAAAAACACAAGAATTTCTCCAATATGAATTTGAATGTCCTCCGCCGACCGAAATTCTGCCTCTAGAACATTACGGCTGTATAATATATACAGACGGATCAGCACAACCCGCAGTAGGGGGTAAACAAGCCTACAGTGCTGCGTGCGCAATCGTTAAAGGTCGCTGGCACGAAGGGAAATTTAAACCAGCAATCACTAAAACACAATCTTTAGGAGATTGTACAGCTCAGCGAGCTGAACTACTGGCGTTCAAGATGGCGCTTGAAAATACCGATCGAGAATTCCCCACACTCATAGTGTGCGATTCATATTATTGCGTTCAGTCTTCCAATGAATACTTGCAGATCTGGCTTCAGAATGGTTTCAAGGATGCGAAAGGTGGCACAATCAAGCATAAAATGCTCTGGGAACAAGTAGTTCTTTTACAAAAAGAACTACCAAAGACTCACGTGACACACTCACTGAGTCATCAGCGTGATGGCGTTCACGTTGCAGGGAATTCATTGGCTGACACAGCCACAGCGGTAGCAACTAAATCGGCTTCCGTAGTTCGAAAAAAGCGTACATTAAAATATATTGACGGTGAAACAGTACTGGCGGTGAAAACGTCATTAAAAGGCGACTGCTCAGCGCTACCGATCAACTATCCACTCAATCATACATACATAATCGATGCAAACTCCGTCCCTTTTGCTCGAATCCCTGGAGTGGGGGATAGAGTGATTCCAAACATGGACAGGAGAAACTTGTTAATCGCAGACGCACATATGGGCGAGGGTCTCAGACACCTCAAACTAAAAGATTCTCTGGAAGAATTACAATCAAGGTACTGGTGGCCAGGCATGAGCCTGCATCATACCATGTTTGTAAAAAACTGCCCAAACTGCAACAGAAATCGCAGCGGTGAGAGAAACGGTGTAATACCGTGTCGTTTCACTCCAGAAAAAATCAACAGTAAAAAGCAAGGCTTGCGATTAACATACACAGGCTAGTTTCCACTTATAATGTAGATCACCAGCACTCGGCTGACGTCTGGACTGTTATACAAAGATTTGCGAGTCTAAATGGCATATACGCTAAGAGCATGCTACGTTTGACCATTGTTTTCACTCTAGCACTCCAGCCTGAGGGGAAACATGGCCAAATGAGCATAGCACAGCAGGAATCTTCTCACTTCCTTCCTGAGGGATACGGGATGGTGTAAAGAAAAAACCAAGGCATAAAGCAATCTATAACGGAAAGGATATTAGGTTCGGGAGCTGGGTGGGTCAAACATCTAATAAGTGTCCAACGTAGTCTAAATAACTTGCCAAGAAATTCTCTGAAGGGATTCAGTCCGTACGAATTATTATTTGGAACTAGGATGTTAATCTCTGACCTTGACAGTCAAACTTCAGTGGTGAAGGAAAAAAGCTTTGATATCAAAGACCGTTTGGCTATTTTGCAGGACTTAAATGAAACAAGAAAAGACCTGAGCAACATAAAGTTGAAACAGCAGCCAACAACCACTGAAGAACCACCACCTGTCCCAGCAAGACCTGTCTGGATTCCAAAAGTCGGGGATCTAGTCAGAGAAAAGATCGCGGTAAAGAAGGAATTTGGGCCTTCTTACAGAAAAGCAGTTCCTGTCTTGTCTGTCAACGGGACAAGATCAGTTGTACTACCGCCGCTTGCTGGTAAAAAGGAGAACCGAGTTGTATCCATCGACCTGGTAAAACCACAATCATGTGGCCGATAACAAATAGTAGGCCAAGTGGACTCCCCATAAGTAGCAGAACACCAAGGTTTGCTACCAGTACAGAGGTCCTAACAAAGAGGCTAATCACATTCGGAACGCCTACAGAAAAACAACAAGGACTATGCAACAATGCATTGGAACTTAGACCTCTGAAAACCCGAATAAAAACATTTAGCAGAGACACACCAATCTACAATGAAGTACCAAATGATAATGCAAGAAACAGTAATCCAGAAGCAATTGGAACAATTGACAGAACTGCATCCGGCTACTTCATAAACTTCGATGATTCCTCTGAAGGCTTCAGTGAATCAAAGACACAGCCATCATCAAAAACCTTTAAAGATAAAGCTAAAGAACTTTTGAAACAACTGAAAGAAACATATCTGATTTCTCCATGGATCGAATTTTGGGTGGGTTTTGGTGCATTTATCCTCATACTTTGGCTCATCATGATACTAACTTTGGGACGCTTCATTGAGGGAAAATATGCTAAAATGGACACAGCAAGTCAGAAAATCAACTTGATCCTCAAACCACACACATCTTCACACGTCGAGAAAAGAGAACTTTCTTCAGTCAACTTCACAGCCAATCCTATACCGGGTGGGGTAGCATGGGACAACACAGACTACGAAATCTATGGTCCGGTTGAAATCCTGAAATATCCACACCAAATTAAGATCTCATTGAGTGACTTTGTAAAACCAAGCTCATTTGCTGATGATTGGGACTTCGAAAGCATTAATAATATGATGTCTGACTTAGTAATGTCTGCTAAATTTACCAAACATGATTATTTGCAGGGTTCTACAAATTATGATAGTATGTATTGCTACAACCACTATGGTAACCATTTTTTACATAGATCTGCACAACCTAGAAATGTTTTAAATTATAATCAATGGGAACATTGTGCAACCCCTCCAAAAGGAAGCTCAAGAACCGTTTACGACAAATATTCATATTTTTCAGGTTTTAACATAAGTAATGCTGAAACATTTTATTTCAAATTGTCAAACAAGACAGGGACGAAGACCATGATAACAAACACACAATTGATATATTCAGACTCATTCTTTGAACAAATGAATACTTTTGGTTTTGATTATTGGGACAAAAATATTGAATTGAAAAGTGTTTGGGGCACAAAAGAATGGCAAGTACAGGGTATAGAATCTTTGTTTAGAGCCTGCATGATCCCAGAACAAATTATATTTTTAAATGACACTATTCAACAAACCACCTGTCTTGGCTTATCCAAAATCAAAGACTTAAATAAACCGTCTATTCCAAAACCTACAATGAACAGCAATAGCTCTACAGATGAAGAGATAGACGTAAATTATGTATTAAACCAAAACAGAAGACATCCAGATTGGAAACAGTGGTTGATCTGGCCCACAGATACTAATAACTGTCAAGACAGATTCCTGAACAAAACACAGGGGTTCAAAATGACCAGGCCAGACCCTAGATATCCTCAAAGACAACACCCAGGGATAATAACAACCTAGAGTGTGGGCAAATTATGCCTTCAATGGCTACAAACTTCCACACTGGCAGAAATTAAGCAACACCTAACTTTACTTACTGATGGTGCTGACTTGCGTGATTTCACTATGGGACCATGCAAACAGCGTCAAAAGCGTTTCATAGCAGCCTCTGTATATGCAGCATACAATGAGGCCTGGAAGGTTACTCAAATTGAGACAGCAGAAAGGATACGGGAAATTGACCGTATTAATTTGGAAAAATCACTTTCTGTAGTGGACAATGGGTTAATGACTCTGTCCTCCAGAATTTTTTCTCTGGACAGCATTGTGTCTTCAGCAATCGACATATTATCGCAAGACTTACTGTTGTTACAACACGGTCAGTCACAATTGCGTTCTATTGTACAGCTTGGCTGGACGTTACAAAATCTGCGTTCAGGCTATGTGCCTTGGCGTCTAATCAACACAACGTCACTATTCTATATCTTTAACCTTACTGATAGACAAATCAGTATGGCACAGAAGGGGGCTGATTATACAATCCTCAGCATTGAGAAACTTGAGAGATTACCAGTGACAATGTCAGAACGACCTGTCAGTGAATGGATAATACATGGGATAATTAATATTCCAATATCAACCTTCAGGTTTCAATACTGCCAAAAATATATACAGGCTGGCATGTATGAAAAATTAGGAAAAGGGTACATTAAAACAACATGGAACTTGCCCTATTCACATGCAAGTGTCAGTAATAAAGGACAGAAAGTGTTTCTTAGTGGCAATAATTGTGCGATGTCACTAAGCAGTACACTTCTGTGTAACGGAATTAGTTTGCATGGAGCCTGTGAAGGGAACTCAAATAACCTTTCATGTCACCAGCAAGGCGCACCTGCAACAGAGATTGAACCATTCTTTCAAAGACTCTATAATGGGAGTTACATTCTAATTGTAGATCGCAGATGTTGTAGTCTTATGCCCGGGACTCCTTATCTCGTAACTACGACTGCGAAGGTCAAGTGCTGTGGACACTCATTGTTCCCCAGCTCCTTTCCAGACAGGGAGGCAAGGGCATGGCCCAACTTGAAAATTACTTCTATTCGAATAGATACTTTAAGCAGAATGAAAACAGTGCTTCTTCAGACGCCGACAAGGCTCACGTCATCAAAAGAAACGTATGATCTCCAAGTCGCAAGGACGACTGCAGAGATACATTCATTGTTATCAACTAATTCCCCCATACATTTCGCAGAAATCCTGAATGAAATCTTAAATATTTCTGATACCAGTGGAGTCTCAAAGGTATTTAAGACAGTATTTTCGATGGCATTAACACCATTCAAAGCCATACTGGGTATTTTTCCAGATTTCGTCCACTCGATTTTTGGCGGACTTCCCCTCATTTTAGGACTGATTGCAGGAATCCTATTCCTAGTCCTTATATTTCGTTATGGCAAACCATGTCACAGACAGAACACCTGCGACAAGGGAAGAAACAATCCTAGCCATTGGATACCGGGACCGGATATCAAAAATCCTGGGACTCTCCCGGCTTAGAGACCTGAACATGACTTGGTTTCTATCCTTTCGACCAATGTGGCAACGATGTGTTTTACCTGTATTAAGGTGCCTGCTATGCGGAGAAGAATGCGTGTTAGACACCTGTCTGACGCTACAATCGGATGCGCCAATGGATGCAGAAACATTGTTGAGTCCGACAAAGGCTCATGCTTTGTGCTGCCCTCAACGGCTACCAATCCTGATGACGGCATTCGTGGAAGCTTCACCACTACGATTAAGGGGTAGTGAAGTTCAAGATGAAAGCAGCATCGATCAGGTACGACCTTCTGTCAGCAATCCAAATCAGAATGTCAATGGAGACAATCATGCGCTCGAATGCATGGTTACACCTATTTCTGAGTTAGTGGAACTCTCCCAGGAAGCTGTTGACAACTTTTTCGAAAGCCTAAATGATATGATGTTCTCACCAGAGCAGAAATAGAGACTTTTGAGCAAGCTCGTACACGGCGTTCCCTGAATTTGGCCTTCAACTTTAATAATAAAGTCACTTGAACAATTTTCCCTCCAGTTCACGGACAGCAATTTTTCAGCAGCCCCAAAATATTTTTGCATATTTTTCGGGACACTATCTTCTGCTTAAAGTAAGAACTTACTTAGAGAACTAAAATTTCTAATTTTAGATAGCTTATAGACATTAGCTGCCCGCTGGTACGTTCATAATTATTTTATTCTGTGATGGAATGGTCTCGAATTTTTTCTGTATTAAGAGCCATTTCATGTGTAAATTTTCATATACAAAATAGCAATAATGTATACAAATGCGTGATTACTTTAGCATTATTCTACAGCTTGAGTGCATACTATACATATGACTGCATTTTTCCGTATATTTGATAATTTCAAAATGCATTTATGTATTTTGGGGTGGTAAGGTATACACAATACTCTATAGTATGTTTTACTATGCATAGATTAGTAAATATGTCCATAGTTAGCGTGGAGCGGGTGTGATGTATTCCTATAGGTTCTGTATCGATCCCCCTATTCCTGACCCTATTCTGGTTAACAAACTAACAAGTTAACTAGCAGCCATCCCATGAGGCAGAAAACCCCCATAATGCAGGAACCGTTATCTGATAAAGCCACACTACGGCACAGGAACGTGTTATCTGATTAGGTCATAACGCTTGCCATCTAATTAGACAAGCGATCTTCCTCCAGCCCCTGATAAGGCATACGGAGTTCTCAAAACAAATCAAACCTATGACAACCTGGGAAAAACCCTGCGGCCATTGTTTTGATTTCACCGAGAACTTCAGCAAAAGAATGTGCTAACGACCTGGTCGTATGACATCTTTATTGACGTATCTATGTCCATCCTTACGTCAATCTCGGCACCTTAAAGGTATAAATATTACCGATATTGCCCTATGCAAACACACGCGGTGGTGACGAGGACGGAGCAGCCAGACTTGCCGAAGCCCAGAGCAGAGCAGACCCCGCTGGCGCAGCCCCGCCTTCTTGACGCGCTGAGAACGAGCAGCTGCCTATTTCTCCTGCCGAGAAATCCAGCTCCGGCGCTTCCGGGTAGCCCTCGCAGGCAGCCTGGAATAGCGAGACCAGAGACGAGAGATACCATCCCTCATCCATCCTAGATTCCAGGTACAGAACTGAATGACCCCTCGCAGAGAATTCTTTAGTCAGTCACTTGGCAAAAACAAACTTAACTTAAACTGTAACTTTCTATTCCCGCCCACGTATTAGGCTTAGGTCAGGTACACGGGGTAGGCGTAGCTAGAAACACCAGTTGAGTACGATTAGCCAAATGTATATGTGTATGTAATATATTTTATTCATTTTAAACCTTCATATGGCTTAGATACCATATCAATGTTTTTACAGTATTATTTTATACTTCTGCTTTTAATGTATGCACTTTACTTAACTATAAGTTTTGCAATAATATCGATCCATTTCTCTTGTATGAGAAAAGAGATTGATCAATAAATAACATCTTTTATTGAACACGCCCGTCTCTTCCTTTTCTCTACAATCTGATGAGACTATGAATGCCTGTACTGACTGAGTAAAATAAATTGCCTTTTGTTCACACGACTCTCGAGATACACTCTTGATTAGGGGAGAGCAAAGTTGTCATGTTCTATGGTTGTCAGAAACTAAATCCCTTCTTGTCTATCCAGGGAGGTTCAACTCCTCCTTGCCTATTCGAGAAAGTTTCTAGTGAACTCTGAGCTAGCTGGCAAACCCAAAACTTTAAGTCTAATATCGACAGTAGTAGACCTAGTTAACGTCTGGTCTAGGCCTATACTATTGAAGGTATTATTCCAATGCGCAGAGCCTATTGGGATAATAGGAACTACACTACAGGAGATCATAGTGGAAAGTTGGCTATCTTCCCCTTCTAGCTATACCGCGCCTGCATTGTCTTGTGTGTATGAAGGCAGGGGTGGGGTGAGGGACTGAGATTGAGTTGCTTCAGGGGAGTCAGCTTGTGTTGTTTCCTGTGTGAATTGGAACATGAGTTGTGCCCATTCCATGGAGATGGGATGTTTACGGATCCCCTTCACTTCCTCATCCCGTATTGCCTCTTCTTCTGCCGTCCCCCATTTTTTAATGGAACCAGTCCAGGCTGCTTCCGGGGGCCCTGCCGGAGCCCTCCAGTGCATGGCTATTGCCCGCTTTGCCAGTAATATGGCCAGGGACGCAAATCTACACTGCAACTTTTCCGTCTTCTGTCTGCAGAAGACCCCCAGTGCACATGCCTCCCATGTGTCGATATTCGTGAGGTATACCGTCGCCTCCAGCACCTGATGGACCCTCCCCCAAAATGATTGGATTATGGAACAATCTCAGAACATGTGTTTAAAATTCGCCTCAGGGGTTGAACATCGTGGACAGACGAAATGTGTATCCGGGAATAATCGGTGAAGTCGATGCGGCGTTAAATATGCACGAGGAAGGATATTGAATTGTATGTTTTTAAATCGCACATTTCTGGAAACCTTTTTGGGGTATTCTAAAGCCTTTTCCCACCTCTTGTCATGGAGTACTCTTCCTATCTCATCCTCCCATTTCTGACGCAGGGTGTCTAGTGGGGATGTGATCAGTCCCTTTATTGCCTTGTAGTGACATGTGACTAAGTGTCTGCCCACTCCCATGCCTAGGATTATATATAAAACCGGATGTGTCGACGGTTCACCCTCTGTAAGGTCCCAACATTGACGGGCGCTGTCTATTAAACGCCTATGCACCAGGAATTGGCCCGGAGGGAGATCATAATTGCCCATCTTTTGGGCAAATGTTTTCAGTTGCCCCTCCTGAAACGGATTTAATTTCCGTCACCTCGCAGTCCGTCCACACCCGGAGGGTTCCTGCGGTATAATAGTGCTCCCGGAGCGGGAAACCGACTAACGGGAGCAGCGGGGAATAAAGAGTAGAAATAGAAGGAATGATTGAGGAGGCCCTTGCTCATGACTGGCTCTCTAAAAAAGAATCAGAATTTTTGGTCCCGAAAAACCCACGTACGCCGTATTTCTACACCATACCCAAAGTGCATAAAAACCTCGAGAATCCACCGGGACGCCCGATTGTATCGGGTATCTCATCAATCCTGGAACCACTATCAAAATTTGCCGATGCCTTTTTAAGGCCGCTGGTACAGGCAACCGATACGTATCTAAGAGACACGAAGGCGGTGCTCCAACTACTTAAGAACCATCCTTTTGATCCCGACTCACAGATGCTTCTGAGTCTGGATGTGGAGAGTCTCTATACAAGCCTCCCACATAATGAGACACTTCTGATCATTGAGGAGGTACTCCATTCAACACACTGGAAATATCAAACCCCTCGCGGTGTAGTTATGGAGTGTATCTCCCTGACTCTCACAAAAAACTTTTTCGAATATGAAGGTACCTTATTCTGGCAGAGCCATGGGACCAGCATGGGGAGCACCTTTGCCCCCAGTCTGGCGGGACTCTATGTCCACCATATGGAGTCCTCGAGGATCCTCCATCCTAGCAACCCCTACAGGGGGAGAATCAACACATGGCGACGTTACATTGACGATATCCTGGTGATCTGGGAGGGGGATGAAAGTTCTGTCTCAGAGTTTATGCAATGGCTGAACAATCAGAATCCTTTCCTAAGATTCACTCACCAAGTGTCAAATAGCATGATGGTTTTTCTAGACCTCAACATCTACCATGAAGCAGGTTACCTCAAAACAGAGACCCACTTCAAACCTACGGCCAGAAACTGCCTCCTCAGATTTGACAGCTTCCATCCTCGTCATCAGAGGGAGAACCTTCCATATGGGCAGTTCCTCCGCCTACGCCGGAACTGCAGTGACCTGGCAAAGTACAAACATCAAGCCAAGGATCTCTGCAACCAACTTGTACAAAGAAAATACCCCAACCCTGTGATCCAGAAAGCTATGAAAAGAGCTAGGAACAATAACCGTGACGCTCTCCTTGAAGATAAACCCACAAAAGATGATCAAGTGAGTAGAACGGTATGTGTCACCACATATAGCCCAGTAACCAACCAAGTGGCGAAACTGGTTAATAGACATTGGCGTATACTCACGAGTGGCACACTATCCCTTGAAAAACCATTGTTCGCTCATAGACGTGGTAGGAATCTGAAAGACATGCTTGTCCACACGAGACCTCCTCCCCACAGAGCAGAACAAACAAGACTACAGGGGATAAAGGGTCACCACCCGTGTGGCAACTGTAACAGTTGTCACCTCACCAAGAAGAGCCATACTCTTACCTTTACCAATGGTACAAATTGGGAACAACGGACTTCTACTGCAATAGTAAAAATGTGGTGTACCTGATCACATGTCCTTGCAGAAAGGAGTATGTGGGAATGACAACGAGACAAGTGAAAGTTAGGATCAACGAGCACAAGAGCAACATTAGATGTAAGAAGTCAACTACAAAAATGTCAGCCCATTTTCTCGAACTCCAACACTGTGTCAATGAGTTACAATGGACAGTGATCAAACAGCTCCCCTCAGAGACAGGGCTGTTGGAAAAGCAACAGCGCTGGGTGTTTCGCCTTGGGACCGACACTTCAGGGCTCAATGAAGTGGCCTTAATGGCCTGGCCTCAATGAAGTGGCTTAAGGAAGATGGCCGCGAAACAGGAGCTCTAGGAAAGAGCTCCGGGATTAGGGATCACCAAATCTGGTATTAATCCCCGAAAAATCCCTGCAAAAACCCTCTCTGCGACCTGGAACAGAGCGTGTATAGAGCGTGTACATTACGGAGCGGGAGAAGAAAAGAAAACTACGAGATACGACTTACAGACGACTAGCTCTCCATGACTGCAGGACTGCAGGACAGAGGTATATGGCGGACGGGAGCTGGACACGAAGAGTCCACAGCCAGCAACAGACACGAGAGAGACATCAGCAGCACCAACAATACAGCGCTTGGCACAGTGAGCTGCGCTGATCTGCCCCGCTACAGGAGAAGCTAGAAGCAGCGTCGGGAGCTTCGGGAGGACTACGGGCATGGTCTGGACACGGCAGACGGGGAGAGCAGATCGAGGCAGGAAGAGCGAGCCTGCGCAAATAAAGGTAGGGGCATCCTAACCCCTCCGCGTATCCCCCCCAGCCCCCCCTCCTTTGGATCATCCAAGGACAAGTAACGGGAGACAGGAAAAGTCTGATTTGATCCGTCCCGCCTGATCTAACAATGGCGGCGAAAACGGACAAATGAAATACATACTGACCGCAATCTCGAAATTGTCATGAGGGACTAGATGCTACCAACCCCAACCAAGCAGCGCATGACTGGATGATCTAAATAGGAAAGACTCACCAATTATATAAACGGAGGAAAATAAGGTCCGGCTTGCCTGACCTTAAAATGGCGGCCGTTTCTGACATCGTCAGGCATGAAACAAAGACTGCACCCAAATAAACACATCAGGCAGAAGGAAAACATAAGAGGACAAAGAGGTGAAAGTGAAAAGGGACTTTGATCGCAACAACAACAAAGAAAGGCAATTGAGAGAGGACTACAAGCAAGTGAAAGAGAGAAGAGACTTCAGCTCTCACTGTGAAAGAGAGAAGAGACTTTCAGCTCTCACTCAGACAGAGTAACAAACGGCCATCTTGGAACTGGGAGCAACCTCATCAATAACAAAACATCCTCACACAAGATTCACATGCAAACAAGGAAAGAAAAAGAGGACAAGTGTGGTAATAAAGAAAAAAGGGCTAAGATAGTAGCAGCTTACAAAGAGAAATGAAAGAGATCAGGCAAAACAGTGGAAAGAGTAATGAGATCACAGCTATAATTTAAGAAAGATAATAAGGTGGTCTCAGTGAAACCTGGAAGGACAGAAACGAGAAACACTTAAAGATCTACACGAATTAAAGAACCATTATGTCGGTCAGGTACACAGAACGTGAAGACATGAACGCGCAAGTAATAACATACCCACCCAAGATTTCTAAGAACGCGTCAAAAAAGGTCAAACACAACTTACTGAAGAAACATCCTGAACAACTGTTCTTGGACCCCTCGTTTAACACAGATAGGGGCATTATCATAAATGACCTGATATTCTTCACTAGAAGAACGGCGACCTGGCGTAATGTCATGACAAAAAGACTAAATATTGAAAATATAACCAACATCCCACACGGCACAAAAATTAGGAGCAAACCTTCAGCATGGTGCAGAGCTGTCCTAAACATAACTATATACAAAAATGGAATTGTACTCATCCAAGCAGCTGACAGAGAGCTAGTAAAATTTGACAAAATATTCTCAACGTTAAAAATAGAAGCAGAAAACTCAAGATCCCAGACACCTCGAACCCAACGAGTAGTCAATATAGTCCAGAACAGATCTTCCAATACTGATGGCACACCAAACATAAACCTTCAAGATCCACCACAACCAACACGCCAAGGAGAAAGACCTAATCATCAACAAAACATGACCCCACCAGATATCACAAATGACATAAACAACTCTGTCACCAGAGAAGCCAACCAAACGGGCTGCCGGAACGATCTAACCCCTAACACCGGAGATTTACCTGAAACTACGATGGCCATACCGGAGAAGGAGATTAAAAGGATAGGGTTAGCTCCTAACCCTCGAAACAAAGAGAAGAGCCAGGCACAAATAGAAATGCCGGTGCCGATACCACATGACGCCACAACACTTGAAGAGGGTGGCTCAGCTCCGAGTGAGATCGCCTATGAAGATAACCACAAAAAGAACAGGGCAGAGGCTATCAACATTCTCCAATCTCCCTCGAATGCGAATCTGGAGTCCATTAGGTCTTTATCCACTAAAACACCCTCTACACCTAATATCATAGGAAGCAATGGAGACACCCCTAATAAAGTCAAGAATCATATCAAAAATAAGGATACAGCGGTAAGACCGGTAGCAATGAGAAGAGACCTGTCACGGAGGAGGGAAAAATGTAGAACGAATACAGCCAGGTCTATTTCACATAAGAAATCTGCCCGAACATTGAAAGAAGTCAATGAGCTCAAGAAACTAATAAGCAACCTGGCACAAGACTCGATGAATGTCGCAAAGACAATTGAGAAAATCTGGGAGATGACGATGAATACGCACACGAAGGTCGCACAAATCCAGAATCTTGTACTCCGACCCAACAGACCAAACAGGACCAATCCCTTAACAAATAAAGAAGCCCTGGCCTTACTTCAATCTTATGAACAACCGGCTCAGGGAAAGGAGGAGTATATCGAAATTGTACCTATTGACTCAAATAGAACGTCCAGAAAGAATGACAGGAAAGCAATCCACCACAACTTACAACATATTCAGGTAACTACAATCGACACTGAAAATGAAAACCCCGTTAACTCACAGAAAGCCCTGAAATGCCTACTTCTTAATTGTCGTTCGGCAACTAAACATGCGTCAGATATAGCCGCCCTCATCATCAACAAGGAAATCGACTTGGCCATCCTCACGGAAACATGGCTCAGTGAATCATCATCTCCTACCATTGATCTCCTAGTACCACCTCAATATAACATTATCAGGTTAGACAGACCAAGGAAAGTGGGAGGAGGTATAGCGTGCATTCACCGTTCCGAGATTAAGGTCAACCAATTCCAATCTGACCCCATTGAATCCTGTGAATACCTTGGTCTTAACATAAGATCACTAAATAATCAAAGCTATAACCTGCATGCGTTCTACCACCCACCGGGAGAGAACACTAAGTTCACAGAGCAACTAATAGAGATTATAACTGCCAACTCTAACTCGGATGCCAACAACATATTCCTAGGTGACTTTAACCTCCACTGGGACGATGGCAATGACAAAATGGTGAACTCGATTAAAGACTTCCTCAATGAGCTAAACCTTACGCAAGCATGCACCCAGCCCACTCACTCACAAGGAGCGACTCTTGACTGGATTATTTCAAGAAACAAAGAGACTTCAATCCTTGCTATAGACCCGTGTGATTGGTCTGACCATCACGCCATAACATTCGCGATACCCACAATTTAAAAGGGTAAGACCGTGCAACCCCGCAAGTGCAAAAAACTGATTCGAGACACAAAAGAAGCCAATATTGAATTACTGGTGGAAAGATGTGAGAAAGACCTGAAGCCTCGTAACAACAGGCAGAATGTCAATGTCAACGAGCTGACGGATCATTACATAACCTCGATCGGTAATATAGTCAATGACACCCTGCCTCAAAAACTGAAAAATGTCTCAGAAAAACCAAAAAATCCTTGGTTTAATGAATCATTGAACGAAGACAGGCGAAAACTGAGAATGGCTGAAAGGAAATGGAGACAACATCCCTCCTCCCCTGAGCTGAAAGACCTCAGAAAAACGAGAAAACAATATAACAAAAAGATAATCAACACCAAAAAAGAATTTATAAGGGCTGAACTTGACAATGCCACAAACAGACCAAGAAAACTCTTCGAGATCTTAAAACAACAGTCTAATAAACTAGCCAAAACGTCTCAAGAGAGCTCAAAAACTCCCATAAGCTGCGAGGAGTTCTCTTCATTTTTCACGGAAAAAAACAAACTACTAGAAGGTGAGCTCACAAGTGCAGCAGCTAACCTCACGACCCTTCCCTCACCTATAAATGAAGCCAAGGCGACAACTGAAGATCCTCATACAAAAAATAAGGCAAATTGGGACACATTTGAACTATACGACCAGGGAAAGATCGCCAAAACGCTAGCAGAACTCAGACCGAACAACCACTATCAAGACCCTCTACCGGCAAAGTGTGTAAGAGAAATCAGCCACACCCTAATTCCTATCTGGACTGAGATAATAAATGCTTCACTTGCACAAGGGACCCTCCCTGACTGCCTAAAAACTGGGCAGGTAGTTCCCATCATCAAAAAACCGACAGCGGATGCAACAGACCAGAAAGAACTATCGACCAGTGACCAACATCCCTCTACTTGCCAAACTTATTGAGAAATGCGTGCAGGGCCAACTGAGTCAGCACATCGCTAAGTTCTCATTACTAGATGACTGCCAATCAGGCTTCAGAACTGGGCATAGTACTGAAACGGCGATCCTGCATATTGTTGATGATGCCTTACAAGCCCTAGACCAAAATCATGCGTGCCTACTGATCCTACTAGACTTATCATCAGCATTTGACACTGTAAATCACGAATTATTGATGACCAGGCTACGTGACAGGATGGGCTTATCTGGAAATGTACTGAATTGGTTTAACTCCTTCCTACAGAACAGGACACAACTATTCCTGGTCAACCAAGTAATCTCCTCCCCGTGCCCTAACGCAATAGGGGTCCCACAAGGCTCAACGTTATCCCCAGATCTATTCAACTTGTATGTTGAACCTCTCACGGAGATTCTCCGTAAATCACAGATCTCCTATCACATGTACGCAGACGACACGCAAATATATATGAAGATCACCTGTCGGGATGACATTGACCTAATGAATGAAACATTAAAGCGAGCGTTACAATGGCTAACAGCTAATCATCTAAAACTTAATGCCGACAAAACAGAATTCCTACTAATATCACCTGCAAGGAGTCAACCAGAGGTAAAAGATTGGACTGAATTGGTAACTGCTCTGAACTGTACTCCGACCCTAATTAACTCAGCTAAATCACTAGGAATTACGTTAGACGAGAACCTTGACATGAAAGACCACATCAACACAATGGCCAAGAGCGCCCGTTTCCACCTGAACTATCTAAGAAAACGGAAACCTTTATCTCAGAAGCAGATCTAAAACTGGCTATCCAATCTCTAGTGATCTCGAGAATTGAATATGGCTGCACCACGTTAGCTGGCCTACCAAAAACATCCACTGCACCACTAAAAGCCTGTCTCAACGCTGCGGCAAGACTCATCACGGGAACGAGGAAATTCGATCACATATCTCCCCACTTAAAGGCACTAAACTGGCTACCCTACGAAGCGAGAATTAAAATGAAGATGGCCTGTATTACCCACAAAGCGGTTCACTACAGCACGCCTAGATATCTAGCCAAGAAAATTAAGCTATCGGGAGGCAACAGACCAACGAGAAGCGCTAAGGAGTTGCTACTACGACCGGCCTTCTTCCGGAAGAAAAAGACCTATGACCGAGCATTCTCCGGAGCCGCCCCCAGAGTCTGGAATTCACTCCCCCCTAACATCAGGGTGATTCAAAACACTGTAAAATTCAAACGGGAACTTAAGAACCACTTGATGAGTAAATACCCTACATAGAGATACATACCGACCATTAGTATGAACACTCAAGACAAAGAAGATCTGACTCATCATGAATATTCTGAAGATCAATTAGACAATGACTCGATCAAACAGCGGCTACACACCTTAAGGTCACCTCATATATATGTAATCTCTACACTATATCTCACATCCATAATGATATAATTTTCTACCCTACCTGGTTTATCTATTTAATCCTTGCCACAAGCTATACCTAGC
This sequence comes from Lissotriton helveticus, assembly GCF_964261635.1. Lineage (NCBI taxonomy): Eukaryota > Metazoa > Chordata > Amphibia > Caudata > Salamandridae > Lissotriton > Lissotriton helveticus. The sequence goes on from NC_136073.1 coordinate 404,538,436, forward strand.
CAACTCTTATTGCTGATTACTCATGGAATTGCACTGATAATACTATGTAACCCTACCTCACCGAACCTGACGATATGACTGCGACACAAGCCAAGCCTATGCACCTCCTAAGGCTAATGTCACAGGCGTTAGGAAGATATATATTTATTTAATCACCCCTGATAGCATATCGCCTACTACCTCATATATGTGTGTTATCATAATTTGCTACTATAATGTCAATCTGTAATTTGTAATCTTTTTATGTTTTTATGTTAAGCGCTCTGATACCCACGGGTCTTGTCCGCGCTATACAAAACTCTATAAATAAATAAATAAATGATTCTATCCCTTGGAGCCAACTGCGCTAACACAGCGGTCTTATATAGAACAGTGACCATGAGACACTAAACACACACATGGTATGACCTCCCTGGTATTTTAATAACATCTTTTCATAGAACCCCTTTTTTTTTTTTTTTAAATCTGCTGAACTCTGACAATCTGCTAAACCCTTTTTTGAAATTAGAATATCCCAATAGGCTGAGCTGTATATCTGATTATGTCCAAAAAATGTTTATCGTATTGCACACAGCCATTATTTACTTTCCATTATTGACATATAATTGTGTGCTGGGCTTTTTCAAACTCCCAAATAGTGGCAATGTGATCCCTTCTTTCATTCTCGCACCTTAGTGCAACCCCGAGTAGCCCGAGAAGGTTTTACTTAGAGTTTCATTAGTGCACATGCGCGTTAGGGTAGCAAAGTCCGCTCGCGCATGCGCAGGATGGTATGAGTTGACGCATGCGCTTCCATGCTATTCCCCCACACGTGCGCAGTAGCGTCTAGCGGAATCCATTACCGAGCGTGTGATTACCGGAAACGGCTTGGTTCTATTGCCGTATTTGGGCACATATCCGAGACTCATTATCCAATTTGCCTATAGTAATTGCAATAACGAGGAGTATAAAAGCGCGTGTTGCTTCACCAACTGCTCACTTCACCGGAGCCGCGTTGAGGGGAAGGCAGGCGACTGAACCATGCAGTAATCGTGAGTGGGGTCACACAAACGAGGATGCACCTCGTGTATCCGTAGCCTTATGTTAGTTGATACCCTCTCCTATCCACCGCCTACAATACACCTATTACTATCTTTTAGGTTGTTTACCGGGCAGCGAGGGAGGATACCCCCAATACTACGCATAGGCTCATGAGGCAATCTAAGTATTTGAAATAAGTAAGCCTTCTATTTTACCACGATCTCCCTTCCACACTAGGGATGTTACATTCAATATGTATGTCTATGTATGTGTTTTCTTGCTTTGTATGTTCTTTTTAGTCCCTTTTTTTCACAGGGTTCCAGAACTCCATTTTTTTGTTCTGTCACTTACCCTTATTTGATTAGGAAAGAATTTCCCTCCTCAGTTCCCGGACATCCGACTATCATGTTTATTATGTTCCTGGACTATCTGACCAGTATATTTACTATGTTCTTTTTTCTACAGGTTTTTTCAAAACGCCAATTGGGCGCAACTAACATACCTAATTAAAAACATTGTTAGGAACATTACACATTTAAAAAAAAAAAAAATTTCAAACACTTTCACATTACATGTGAGTAAGGTGAGGATAAAGTGCATATCCTCGTCCTGAAGAAGGAGCCTTGCGCTCCGAAACATGTTGACACTTTAATGGTTGATATACCCTAGAATGTATATTTTCAACCAGACTCTGCACCTTTTATTAATACCAGCCAAGGACTTAATAAATTTATTTTTTTCCTAAGTGCCAGGTATTTTTTATTCACGGTTTTCTCACCTCACCTCACTCACATCTTATACACACACCCTCACATAGTTCACTACTTAGTGCTCCTACGTAGTCGTTAGTCGTAGCACGCCGCATCCCGTAGAGGGATGCGAAGGCCCCGATGATGAAGCATGAGACCAAGGGGCCTGTTGGTGTGTGAGTTGCTAGACCTAAGCCACACGTGCTGGCTCCTGCATTTGACACCCCACGGCAGCCGCATGTAAGAGCGGGAGGAGTGGGGATAGGGGTGTGCTGGCAATTCCAGAGATGGACTCTCCCTTGCTATGCCACTGAGGGGATGGAACTATGTTAAGTACAGCCTTTAGCGGCACAAAATACGTGTTCTTTTTAACCAGCCAAATGGGCCACTACGTCATCTAGTGGGAGAATTCATTAAGCAACATTTACATAAAAAGGTGGGAGGTCTCTTGGTAACCAATTGCTGAAAAGTTTCCCCTATGTTCTGAACAATTATCCAGGGCTCGAGTTGGGGTACCACGCGGGTGGACGGCTTCCCCCACTTATTTTACCGGGTGGACGCCATCCCCCCTGCCAAACAGCTGGACTTCACTCTTTGGTCTCTCTGTCTCTCTGGGACGAGATCGGAGCTCACAGCACGCTGCTCACGCGCTGACTTCTCAGATGCAATTGCATCTAAGGGGTGAGCGAGAGCGCCCCCCACACTTCTTTTTTTAGGACTTGTGCCCTGTGTGTGTGTATTCATCCTTGTGTGCTTCTGTGTGTGCAGGTCTCATTCTGATCTGTGTGTCTACATACCCAGGCACGCGCTTGTGTTGGGGCATCTGGCGCGTGTCTGATTCTGCAGACCCGTGAGGAGTTCCTGTCTCTCTTGCTGTCTGTGTGTACCTGTGTGTACTTTACCACGTGACGCGCTGTTTGCCACAGCTCACTTGGATCACGAGGGCTGAAATCTCTTACTCACGGTAACCAGAACACTGTGGGCCGTGCCACGTCACGTCTCAGGGTCTAGTCTTGTGCTTCAACCCCCGCTCCCCTTTCAATCTCAGATCAGACCCCACCTCAGGGAGGGCTTCACCAAACCAGAATGTTTCAAGAAGGTGACAACGTCCGCATCGCACAGTTATATAATTTGAAGCGATTCTTTCAAGAACAAAATAACTTTTTGTAAGAAGGGTTTTTTTTCTCCTGCAAAACCAACTGTTTTTGCCGAGTGTTTCACCTCTGTTTTATTTACCACAACCCGTCTAGCGCCTCAGCTAGCCCCAACGTCTTGTTCGCTTTACAACTGCTATATTCTGAAGGAGACATGGACACCTAAAGTCTCTATCTGGGTCGCAACTGCAACTGAGTGCAAACCACCTTTCGTGATGTGACTTCCTGTCGTGACATCAGCGTCCCCCTACTTCTTTTTTTAGGACTTGTGCCCTGGATTTATCTCAAATTCCTACACGATTAGCATCTCTCCCAGCATCCTCTTTGACCTCTCCTTTTTCCAAACAGTCCCAATAGAAAAATGTAATAGCATTCACCCAAAATTATGTAGACATCTGAAAGGTGTACCACAAATTTTTTCTGCTAATATTTGTTAATATAGTTCAGTGGTATCTTGAGCAGGAGAGTGTCTCTTGCTGTTCCGGTGGAGTGACCCGGACGGAATGTGTTTTTCAATTCCCAGTTTGTGCGCAGAATGTCACAGAACTCGGTTTGATCGGGCTAGTTGACCTACAGGAAGCACAATCCCTACAATTTGGCTAAAATGACCAAAGGACTTCTTGTCCACATTGAACAGAGGACGTTTTACCAGGTAGGTGGATGAGCTGAGAGCTATCCTCGAGCTCCTAGCAGATATTTTCTGACACTGAAGGTGTACCTCTGCTAGCCTGCCTTATATCCTAGCTACTTGAGCCCATCGCCCTAGGGACCCCACCGACCTCAGAAGAATACAGGCAAGTCAATTATTGAAGCATCTGGGACTTGATCTGATAAATACAGCAACAGTTTGGGGTGCAGTGTGCCGTTCACACCGCTGGCCCCGGTGCCACTGCACTTTCTGCACAATTAGTAGCCACTACCCTGCAAACAATAACATTTAGGGCCCGATGTAGGTCGGTCGGTAACGGCCGAAAATCGGTATTTTCGGCCGTTACCGACCGGTATTCAGTAAATGGTATGTAGGGCCACATATTTCACAGAATCGGTAAATTTACCGATTCGGTAAATACCGATCGGTAATGCCCCATTCATTCCTATGGGCTTCAAAGCCCATAGGAATGAATGGGGCTTTACCGGTCGGTATTTACCGAATCGGTAAATACAGATATTTACCAATTCGGTAAAAGGAACATCTGGATGTTCCTACATATCCACCCCTTAGATTTACCGATTTTTAATTACCGAATCGGTAAAATTCGGTAATTAAAAATCGGTAAATCTATTTTACCTACATCGGGGCCTTAGTCATCTGCTCTGCAATTAAGTTGCAACAGACGACTTCTGGTCAGGCCTTCGGAGCTTGACAAGGAAAAATGATTTTTCTCTGTGCAATTAATTCTAAATCCTTTTCCTTTACAATATTCAAACAGAAACCTGCTGTAATTCATATTTATAGACAGTTCAGTGTTTATAATCGCAACTGCATCACCAGCAAATACTGAGGCAGAGGTGGGTTCATCCACAATAATAACTTCGACAGCAAATTCATGTTGGTTAAGGTGGTTTGCCAATCCTTAATATTTACAATTAATTTTGCCCTAGATATTGAACTGAATAATGTGCTTGGAAGTACCTGTTATTAAGAAAGATCATTTGGCACCTTATTTGTAAAAGTCACATTCACTCTTTTTTGGTTTTAGAAAAATGGACAATAGTGGTTTTTAATCTCCTCACAGATGTCCATTTTGAATCACGTTTTTAAGTTAGCGCTAAAATATATATTTTGAAGGCAGGACTAAATCTTAATCTCCAAACTAAAAACGGAAGTACCATCCCAGACGCAGAAGTGTAACTTTCGTCTCTCCTGTTGTGTACAGCCCTCAGAAGCAGCACTAGGTAACTGCAAACCCTGGAAATGGATACTTTGCTGGCTATCAAGGGGATGAATTCTGTGGGCTGGTGATGGGCGGGGGAAGGAAGTGACATCTAATTAGATTTTGTTTTAAGTCTAGATGCAGCAATTATGAGTTCTGAATAAAAGCGTCTGTTATTTAGGAGGGTAGCCTAAGCAATGCACATAATTATAATAATTATTGTGTACCTAATGATATCTAATAGGAAACAACATCACAGATAAATGCAGCAAACATTCAGCAGGGTGGCCTGCTCACTGCAGAACACCAAACAAGAAAGTTAATTTATTTGCAGATGAACATTTTATACAGACCCTATGGAGCACTCACTACATTGTGAGGATGAACAGTACAATGGGTCAATCGACTTAGAAATAATACAAAATCGCTACTCTTCCTAGTGACTACCAAGTTTTAACATCTTTAACATTTTGATACAGAAGCTGTTACAACCTACAAGCTATTTTTCTGTTGCATATTTACTGTAAAATGTATCTCAGTGTTTTTGTGAGGTCCTCTTCGGTTGTCTTCTATTCAACTGTTTATTATTAATTATACCATAAATCACAAACATACTATATATAGGTGTGTTGGTATGGTTGTTTTTTTATTAATTTTTTTCTATAAAAAAACACAAAGGCTAGAGATAAGTTAGGAAAACGTTATTTATTCTTTCCATAAAAACATTTTAAACTACACAAATATTAGAAATTCAAAAGTTACAGTCACAACTTAAATTTAGAATTTGCGCACCTACTTAAAATTACACAGTGGTCTCCCCTCACTCGTCATACTACATAAACCATATCCCACAACTTTACCTTGTACTGTGTTCTGAAAAATCATCTCAGTTTAGATGTCATAAGAATTGTTATGAAAGCTATGATTTGGCATGGTTTAAGTGATGTCATATGCAAGGGTATAAGCAGGTCATTGAGAAGGAGAGAGTTATGGTAATAAAACATTATTTTAAATCGTGGTATTGAGTGTTATTTCTTACGGTCTTGTTAATTGCAGTGTAATACTGTAAAATAAAGGAGAGTGTTGCACAGTCAAGTGTCATAGAGTGGAGTATTGTGTAGTGGAATTGAGTCTAGAGTATTAGAATGTAGTGGGGTAGAGTGGGAAAAAGTGTAGTAGAGTATTGTTTAGTGGAGTTGTATAGCGTACAGTGGGGCTGCACAGACTGGATGGTTCGAACAGTGGCGTAGAGTGAGACAAAGCATTATTCAGTGCACTACACAGGAGTCCAGTGGAGTTGCTTAAAGTAGTGTGGAGTAACTTATAATACAGTGTATTACCGTGTCCTGGAGTAGAGTGGAGTGAATTATTGTCTACTTACATAGCGTCTAGTGTAGTGCATATAGTGCAGTTTCATATAGTGGAGTCACGAATACTGCAGTGGCTTACAGTGGAGTGGGGTAGAGTGGAATAGCATATAGTGGAGTGTCATAGAGTGACGCGTCATCAAAAGGACTAGCATAGAATGGAATGGCTTACAGTAGAGTGTCATAGAGTGGAGCGTCATATAGTGGATTTATGTTAATTGGAGTACAATGTAGAGAAAAAGCATAGAGTGAAGTGCTGTAGAGTGGATTAGCATATAGTGGCATCGCATATAGTGGAGCTGCATACAGTGTAGTGGTGTTCACTGCAGTGGCATACAGTGGAAGAGCATAGAGTTGAGTGGTGTATAGTGTAGTGGGGTACATATGTGCTAGAACCTTTGGAGGAATGTAGAATATGGTGTATAGAGTAACGCAATTCAGTGACTTGTGCTGCATTGCATTTCTTTTTGTGTTGAAAAGAAACCAAATGTTAGCCTTGAAGTGCTCGAAAACTTAAGATCCATCTCTCTACTACCGTATCTGGCCAAAGTGGCAGAGAAAGTGGCCAACATACAACTAATGGCTCACCTAGAGAATAATAACCTCCTGCACCCCTCTCAATCTGGCTTTCGACCAGGTTTCTCCATGGAGACGGCCCTGCTGAGAGCAACAGAGACCCTACGGCAAGGGGCAGACTCCGGACATTCCATGGCACTGATAATGCTTGACCTCAGTGCAGCGTTTGACACTGTAGCCCACTCCATCTTGCTACAGTGTCTAAACAATGCAGGGATCACGGGGTCCGCGCTAAGCTGGTTGAAAGCATTCCTTACTGACCGTAGTTTCCAGGTCCAAAGGGGCTCCTTTAAGTCCTCTGCCATAGCACTAGAACAAGGGGTGCCCCAGGGCTCTGCTCTGAGTCCAAGTTTGTTTAATTTGTACATGGCCCCCTTGGCAGAAGTGGTGCAAGCATATGGAGTGGAGTTAGTCTCCTACGCTGACGACACCCAACTGCTGATCTCCCTGTCCCAAGCCCCTGAAATAGCAGCATCCAACTTCAAGGCATGTATGCAGGCTTTAGCAGGTTGGATGAATTCGCACTGTCTAAAGCTCAATGGCTCTAAGACGGAGGTTATGGTGATTGGAGGAAGTAACTCAAGCTGGACAGTGGACTGGTGGCCCACATGTTTAGGTCCCACGCCCAATCCCAGTAAGGAGGCAAAGAACCTGGGAATATGGGTCGATCCCAAACTATCCTACGAGGGTCATGTCAACCGCCTAGTGGGAAAGTGTTTTGGGATATTAAAAACCCTCAACCACACACTGGATTTACTCCCACTGGAGGCTCGACGCACCTTGGCCCAAGCCCTGGTTACGTCCCGTATGGACTACGGCAATGTGCTGCTCTTAGGCACCACAGGAAAAAAATCTAGGACGATTGCAAATCCTTCAAAATACGGCCGCCCGTCTAGTGCTGAGACTTCCTTAAAGAGCAGCCTCTAAACCTGCTCTTACAGCACAACACTGGCTACCAGTCAGAAAGAGAGTGATGTATAAAGCACTTTTAATATGCCACAGGATTGTATGGCATAAAGCTCCATCCTATCTTTCTGACCTGGTGCACATTTACGACCCAGCTAGAGCACTACGCTCAGTAGGAGCGGGTCTACTAAAAATCCCCCACGTCAAAAGAGCTAAAATGGGCGGTCGCTCCTTCAGACTGTTGGCAGCCACCAACTGGAACAAACTTCCGCTCAGTCTCAGATTAGAAGGATCTGAAGTTAAGTTCAGAAAACTTCTTAAGACCCATCTGTATAACATCTAATCTACACTGCTGAACAGTGGAGTTTTCTGCTCCGAACGTCTTTCCTTTCTCCGTAGCGCGGGGACACGCCGAGATGGCATCACCAGGCGCTTTATAAACTTCTTTATTATTATTAATATTATTTGAAATTTTTTATTAACATTTTCAAATGAAGTTACAAAGGTAATAATGATGTATAATGAAATAGTAATAAAGGAAAAGGAGCATAAATGAGAAGAGAAAAAGCATAAAATTGTACAAATAACGGGAAGCAAAAATACCATGTATTCCAAAATCCTGAATGTAACGGTGATAAGAACCAGAAAAGAGGTTAATAAAGAAAAAGAGGAGAAAAAAAAAGAGGAAAAAAAATAAAAAAATAAAAAGTGAGTGAATCCCAGAGCAACAAAACAGATATGAAGAGAAGTGACGTCCATAAATGATAAAGAGAATCAGGAAGAAGTAGGGACAGATTCATCGGCCACCGTGGACTCCAAGAAAGGAGACCATACCTGAAGAAAAATGGAAGCCTGGTCAAGTAGGTAATAAATTATAAGTTTATGTGAAGCCGTTTGCACCATCGCCACCAACCACTCTTCCTGGGAAGGGGGAAGGGGGGATTTCCAATGACGCAGTATACACATTTTGGCTGTAGCCAAAGCAGTGTGTAGAAGGCGAATTTGGGGCTTAGAAAGCTTTGGGAGGCTATGAAAATCATGTAAAATAATATTGGCAGGAGTGAGGGGCAGAGGAAGGGATATCGTATTTGCCAATGTCTGTCGTACAAAAAGCCAATAGGGTCTAGTACAGGGACATTCACATATGATATGTGTAATATCGCAGCCGGACGCAGAGCACCTCCAACACGAAGTATGTGATAACAACTTAGCATGATATAATTTAACTGGAGACCAATGTCATTCATGTACGATTTTGAAAATGCAAAGTTTGAGACGAGCCTCTTGAACCCCCTTGTACAACTGTTCTAAAAGTTGATCCCATTTAGTATTAGAATACATGACTGATAAGCGGGATTGCCACTTCAATTGGAGAGCACGTGAAAGAGGCTGCGAAAACCGAGGGTGTAGAAAAGTCTTATAAAGAACAGAAGTCACACCCTTAAGATTACCCCATAACTGTAGATAAGACAAGATAGGAGAAACGGATAATAAATCAGGTGAGGGACCTAGATGTTTCATGAGAGCTTGTTGAAGCTGAGTATACTTACAAGATTGCGTGGGTGGCAAATGGAATTCGTCAGCAAGTTGAGGAAAGGATTTAAAAGTATCACCAAGAAATAGTTGATCCACAGTGGGAATACCAGCCTCCTGCCATGTAGGCCAAGAGAGGGTGCGACCTCTAATACGGACAGCAGAATTAAGCCATAAAGGGGCTTTAACATGAATGCGCGAATTAAAGTGAAGTATACGATGGCTTCTTTGCCAAGATTTGTGCATGGCGGACAATATAGGGTTTTTAGGATCGGCAGGACTAGTACCCTTGCCATACAAGAGGAACAAATCGGGTCCAAGGTCCAACAAATGACGTTCTAGGGGAACCCATTGAGGGATGTCTCTAAATTTAGCCAGAAAAAAGTAAGTTACGAGAGATGAAGAGCCAACGAGTAATGTTCAACAGAGGTGATAGAGCAAGCTTCGCATCGCGACTTGCTCGAGTCATGAACCTCGCCCGTGTGTAATCAATTAATAAAATTTGTACGTCTTACTAATCTTTTATTTTTATATTCGAACGAAGTAGATGAAGCTTGCTTATGTGTTTTCTAATACAACTAATCCATGTACCTAAAACATGGCCGCCGCTTGGTAAATGGCTTCTGCGCATGCGTCAGTCACACTCACGTGACCTGACGTAGTTATAAGTTTGGTGGGAAAGGGTGCGCATGCGTAATACGCAGCTTTGGTAATAACGTGGTGCTGTTCGTGCAGTTGCTCTTGTGACAGTGTATATTTTGCTAATTTCTAATTGCATAGTATATTTTTATAGTGATAAGAATGAAGTACAAAATTATGACATGTAATGCATTCATTTATTTCTATGTATTAATTTGTTCTCGCTTACTTTTCATGTACTGCGGGAAATGGGGGTCCGAACCGGTTGGGAGCCATATTGAAGGTCCCTTCTGCTCATACTCGTGGTGCACTGAAAGGTGGCAACATTGGACAGTGGAACTCAGCCAGCTGGCAGCCACAGTCAAGATGCTCCTGGGAAAGCCACCTCTGCCCTACGAGAATGGAGAAAGTTGCTCCTTATATGATACATTGTGTGTTTCGCTATTGTTTGCTGTACAGCTTCCCATGGGAACCCCAATCTTGCTAGGCGGTACCCAGAGATGTAAATTAGGCTTCCAAATAGTCTATTCTGATTGGTGTGTTACCCAAAACCTACCTTAGGACCAATCCAAATTGAGGGATTCTGACACTTTGCAACATTGGGGGGTGGTACACCGTCCCAAAACAGTATATCTACCCTGGGTTCACCTAGGGAAATTGTCCGACTTGTCTGGTTTAGCTGACCTGTCACTGACCCAACACACTCAATAGGTGACTGAAGATACAGAGTACTGCGGAGCACTCTGTCCGAAATTGACCATAGACTAAGGTTTTACTAAACCTTAAAGTGCTGGCGGAGCACTTTGCTGGGAGTTCGCTGACCCAATCGGGGTCGTGATCGATAGCTGCAGAGAGGGTGGAGCGCAGGCGTTGCTTCCGAACTGCGGGTGCCGGTCCTGTCCTGAGGGTCCTGTCCGAGTGGTCCTGTCCTGATCCTATTCTGGTCTTCCTGTCCTGTCCTGGGTGTCCATTCTGCACCTGCTGTCCATTGAGGGGTATCCTTCCTTGAGGGGTTCCTGTCCTTAACTGACCCGTGGCCAGGGTTTGGTTTTCCACACCAGTCTAGGTAAATATCACTCTGAAAGCTCTGAACCTTGCACCTTTCTGAATTTCTGTCTTTTGCTTCAATAAAGACATACCTTTGCATATGTTAATTTTCCATGCTTTCCGCAACCATTGAATCATAAAGTCATTTGCATTTTGTTTCATAACGTGTTCCTATGTTACCCTACCTGTTAGAAATTATATTTTGCATTGCAGTTTGTCATTTCCTGATATGGTCTAGAACCTCCTTACTTAAACTGTCTAAAGAACTTTTGCCTTAAAGCATAGCGTGTCTCTCTCCATAGACTCTCCTATAGTTATATGAATGTCCCGAACTCCTGTCTCATTCCCTTGAAATAATTCTAGAATACTAGTCCTAATCAAAGCCTATCCCATCTTTAGTGATTCATCTTAAACTTTCTAATTCCTGATCCTTCATTTAAGTGTGTCCTGGTTCCATTAGTTTATAAATGGTTGCACTGACTTATTTGCTATTCAGCTATGTACTTTCTGTTATTCTGATTATCGATTGCTTAATTACTGTGAATTTGATACTCTCTGAATTTTACTAAATTAGATAAAGACTTTAAAACTTCCAGTTGTCCGTGGTCATTTTACGAAGAGTATTGAATGTTATTTGTGGGGTTTGTATTTTGCTGCCTTTCCTTTTACAGCTAGCTCCCTGATCCATTGTGGTCATAGGTACCCACATCGGTGGATGGTAAGTCGGGTACGCTGAAGAATAACGAAAGGAACTCCCAAATATTTGATAGCAGACCGTGAGGTCATCCGATCAATGTATATGGTGATTTGAAATATATGGGCCCGAAGCCGGAAGTGGCGAAATTATTGGTCGGGTGACCCGCGCGCTCTATCAGTATTTTCTGGTAGCAGAGTTATGGTTAGGGAATAGTTAAAGGTTAGGTAGGACTAGTTAAGCTAAGTCAAGTCGGTAGCTGCTAGTATATTGATGCTGCTACAAGAGCGGCCGTTTCGAGGAATTGATCACTCTCTTGAAATGTGTTGCTTTTGAAATTTATGAATTGTTTGAAAATTGTTTTTCTTGTTCTTATATTGTTATATGTATTAATCCATGCGTATGTAAAACGTTTTGTTAAGTGTTGTCGGAACTCCCCGGGGAATTGAATGGCAAGTGGTGAATAGAATCCATTTGCCTTGAGGTCGCAGGCTCAAGGAAAGTTAGGTGCAGGTTAGGCAGAACCGGAAGCACTAACTAGGGCTTTTTCTGAATACATGTGTGAATAAATGTTAGTAACGAGGTTCATTGGCAAAATTCCCATAGTGGCGTAACCTAATAAGGGTCACATCGGAAGAGTAGCAGGTTCATCGGAGCTTGGGTGAAAGCAAAAAGGTCCGCTGGGAAACCTTAGACTCGGATATATCCTGGAAAGAGTGGATGGGTCTAGGGAAGTAACAGGTTCACTGATGCTAGAGTGAAGGGTGGGCGGAAGAGATCTACCCGTAGTGTGTGAAAAGTAAATGGAAGTAGTTTACTTGCAGTAAAACAACTCTTTCCTGTCTAGACACTTGAGCACTGTGGCGAATGTGTATTCGTTGTAAAATAACCAAGTACTAAGCACTTTAGAAAGAAAGAAAGTTTCCGTTACCTTGTGAAGGGAGGGAGTCAGTCGCGAAGCGTCTCTGACGTCACTCCGAGCCGCGCTGGGATTGGTAGAAACAGCGGGCGGGTAGCGGGGCTGGAATTGTGAAGGAGGGGTGAGCGCCGAAGCGTGAGAACGATCTTGCGAAAAGGCCGCGCACCCATTGGCCAAAATTATTTGAACTCGTGCACCCCATTGGTCGCACGGAATTGCAAGACGCATTCTGATTGGAGGTAATTTTGTAAACAAAGTTAAGCGTAGAAATCGTATGTGGCACTCGTATACTCCAGAGACTAGACCCGATCCAAGAAACCTAGGGTTTGAAAGGGATCAGTGGAAGGCTAATAGATACGGCATTATGTACGGAAATAAGCGAAAATTGTCCCTTGTAAATAAGGTAAAGAATTTCTTCAAAAAGGACAAGCCGATTAAAACTAGAGAGGGCATTGTTATTCCACCACCAAATACTCCCGCCTCTTTCATGATGTTTGACAGAGGGTACAATACATGTGTGTGGTTAGAAAATTGGGTGAAATACACAAAAGACGACGGAATAATGGCCTTTCCGTTAGAAGGTACCTTTAATGGTAGGATCTTATTCAACTTAAGAACCCGAATGAATGAATTACATCCCAGACCGAGACTAACGCAGTATGAGGCATTAGAGGAATGGGAGATTGAGGCTTTCCAAAGAGAAAAGCTCCGAATGGATAAAGGGCTGACAAAGTATTACTCAAAACTGAAACAAGAAACCCGAGACAAAAAGATGAAACAATGGAGACAGAGCATGGTTGTTGAGGGTCTGTTTCCCATGATGCCAGCAGAAGATCCTCCTGGGGGGGGGAAAAGGACAGAGAAATCCAAACACTGGGGGCCCCTCGGAGAATCAGATGACGAATTATTAGATGATATATGCATGAGAAGTCCGCCTCCTTATAATGAGGGACACCGACCTTCGAGTGCAGGAGATATTCCCCGGAGACCCCTACAAAGGGAAGAGGTCAGGTCCGCAAGTGTAGGAGGGGATTATCTAATTCCTCCTTATACTGAGAATCTAGGACCCGCAGAAACCAGAAGTATTTACCCCAGGAGACCCATGGGTGGGGAGACGGGATATTCACGTGAAGGAGATCTTTGCTCTCGTCCCCCCTACGGAGGTGAGGTGAGGTCCTTGAGTTCAGGAATGCCACGATTGCAGCGCCGGGATGAGGAAGATCAGAGAATTCTAGGCACAGGAAGTCTGTTTCAGAAACCTAATTATGGCGGAGGACCAAGTGAGACACATCCCACTGCCCCGAGTTATGCTCCCATTCTAACCCCGCAGGTGTTACATGGAAACACTTTGGACAGGTTATTAGAAGAAAAAGAACGAGAAGCGTTAGGAAATCAGAGAGCTGAGATAATACAGAAAATGTCACAGCTAAATGCAAGTCCTGAAGCCTTAACGATCCCAGTAACAATCGGACCGGTGGTTCCGTTGTATGGGGACCGTCAAGGAAGTCCGAAACCTCCCGTAATCACTCCTGTCATTGCACCGACCAGACCAGAACAATTAATTGTGGATGACCAGACAAGTGAGTGCGAGTCGGAGGTCTCGCTGCTAGATCTCCCCGTTAGAAACACAGGAAAAAGGGTACAGAAAAGACATAGTCCTTTTAACGCGAGGGAAATTGAGATGGAATCGACCTCAGGTACGAAGAGTGTCACATTGGTGACTCCTGAAGAAATCGAAAGATGGAGTCAAGAATTTGAAAAACAAGCGTCCCCAACGAAACGTTTAGATCTCTACAAGCTGAGAATAGAAATAGAGGAATTGATGGCAGGAAACGTAGGATTAGACAGATTAAATACCTACTCTGAAGACGAAATGCTGTTTATCTGCAAGAGTCTCACCGGAAGTACCAGAGTACTTCATGAAAAACTGACAGACACGGCTGCTAGCATGGGAATAGCTATTTCAAGATCGAAACAGCTGCAAAAACAATACAGGGCAGATTTCTCAGACAAAGATTTGGAAAACTTGAATATGTCGGGGAAGAAAGCACAGGTCAAAGAATTATTGACAGTATTGGAAAAATGGGGAGATGTGGAAAGGTGGAAAGCCAGATGGGCCAAGAAAAAGGATGAGGCCAGGTCTAGGCAGGCAACTCCCGAATTCTTGCTAAAAGAAGCTGAAAAACCAGAACAGTTATGCCCTATGCGCGAAGTACCAGGTGGAAAGTATGTGCACGTTCCATGGTGCAGACAGGATATTGTGTCCTTTACTAACGATTTCCCGAAATTGCGTGAGAAGCCAGTTGACTGGTACAGGCAGGTGGAAAGGTTCGTAAAGGTGCAAAAATGCCTGTGGAAAGACCTGGATGGGTTTTTCGACATTGTGGTCCCGGTAGATCTGTGGACCGAGTGTAAAATAGCCATAGCTTGGCCTAGTGAGGAATACCCGAGAGATGGCAAAACAGGGGAACAATCGAAAGAAGTGATGAGAAAATATGAACAAGTAATTCAGCATCTGAAACTAAAAGTGCCAGCAAAGGAAACTGACTGGACCAAGATAGATAGAACCACGCAGGAAAGAGACGAGACAGTGCACTCCTTTTATGAAAGGCTGTTGCAGGTGTTCAAAACATACAGTGGTATAGATAACATCGAGATGAAGGATATGACACATTTTATTTACAGGTTTGTAAATGGTTTAAGACCCGAAATTTGTCAGTGGATAAAAGATAACAAAATCTGTTTGCATACTAAAAAGATGGATGAGGTCCTACGGTACGCAAAGTACTGTGAGGACGAGATGGCAGAAAAGAAAAAGGCTCTCAAGGAGAAGGTTATGTGGGCTCAAGTGAAGCTCGCAGAACAGCAGGAAAAACAATTGAATAAAATGGCCAAAACTACTCAGAACCAAGGTCCTGGGGGTGGGGGTGGAGGAAAGCCCCGGCCCAAAATGAGCAGGGAGGAGGCTAAGAAGAAATTTCCCTGCCACCAGTGCCGAGAAATCGGACACTGGCGAGACGAGTGTCCCTATTTGCCGGATGATAACTCCAAAACACCTGATTTAACTCCACAGACGCAGAATGAAAGACCAAGAAAGACCCAACAACAGGTAAAAACGATTCAGTTGCCCCGAGCACCAAAGCGAGTATTTAAGGGAAAATACACGCAGGGTGATGACGTAGAAGTCTGGGGAAGCGATGAGAACAGAAATACAGCAACTTCGCCGTATTTACTAAATGATACCTTCTTTTGTGATGACCAGTACTGACGGGGCCTGAGAGGGGAGGACGAGGAGTGCGTACTTGGCGCCTCCTTACCGGTAGACCAGTCGGGCCATACATTGAAGGAAAGGTTGACGGAAATGATGTCACTTTTCTGTTGGACACTGGCGCTACCCGTTCTACTGTGAGAACAGTGGACGTTCCAAACCTACCCCTCTCGGGAGAAGCCATCCAAGTAGTGGGTGTATCTAATCAATTGATTAGTACTCCTGTTACCGAGCCCATGGAGATCTCAATTGGAAACTTTAAAGAAATGCATAGATTTGTCGTTTGTGACACCAGTCCAGTGAACTTACTGGGACGTGATTTGCTGTGCAAAATGAACTGTACCATCTTTTGCACACCAAAGGGTGTTGAAATTCAGACCCCAGATGAAGATGGCATTTATAAATTAATGTTAATGAGACCCGACTGAGAAATTAAACGAATGACTATGCAGGATTTGCCCAAAGAACTCCAAGAAACAGTGAAGCCAGAGGTATGGGACTTTACAGGAAAAGATGTAGGATTAATGAAAAACGTAGACCACATACAGATAGCCATCAAGGACAATGCAGTATACCCTAATACTAAACCCTACAGAATGAATACAGAAGTGAGAGCAGGTGTTGCCCTGGAAATACAAAAATTGCTAGAAGGAAACATCATACAGGAAGTAATGAGTAGCCCATGCAACTGACCGATTATGGGCATCAAAAAGCGTAGTGGCAAGTACAGAGTAGTGCAGGACCTAAGAAAGGTAAACAAGATAGTGGTTCCCTGCTGCCCTATTGTCCCGAACCCAGCAGTGATTCTGTACCAGATTCCCTGGGATGCTGAGTGGTTCACTGTGATAGACCTGTGTCATGCATTCTTTTCCATTCCCTTGCATCCAGACAGCAAATTTCTTTTCGCATTTGCTTTCAACAGTCACGTGTATGTCTGGAACAGGGTCCCCCAGGGGTACACAGAGAGCCCCTCTATCTTTAATCAGATCTTGAAAAAATGCTTGGAAACTTTGGTCTTACCTGGAAATTCTGTCTTGGTGCAATACATTGACGACCTCTTGGTGGCGTCCAAAAGTCATAAGGACTGTGTGATTGACACCATTGCCCTACTGAATGACCTGAGTGAGAAGGGACATAAAGTGGCCCCTGAAAAATTACAGTTCTGTGCAAAATGAGTGAAATATCTGGGGCACCAGATAGAGAAAGGCATCAGGAAAGTAACATCAGAAAGAGTGAGAATAATTCAAAAGATGCAGTTACCCCGTACTCAGAAAGAAATGAGAATGTTCCTTGGAGTGATAGGATACTGCAGGCAATGGATTGTGGGATTTGCAGTCCTAGCTAGGCCCTTGATAAAAATTACCAAGAGAGGAACACCAGATATTGTAGAATGGGATGATGAAAGCTTAACAGCCTTCACAAAATTGCAAGATTGTCTGTGTGCAGCGCCTGCGTTGGGAATGCCAGACTATTCCAAGGAATTTGCCCTGTTCTGTGACACTCGCGATAATTGCGCGTTGTCAGTCCTAACACAAGAACATGGCACAACCAGAAGGCCTGTGGCATATTTCTCTGCCACCCTGGATCCAGTGGCTGCTGGATTACCAGGATGTCTGAAAGCAGTAGCTGCTACTTGCACAAGTTTAGAGCAGAGTGAATCCATTGTCATGGGACATCCTGTAACTGTGTATGTTCCACATGGAGTGGTAATTTTGCTAACGAGAACGAAAACTGAGTATCTCACCCCTAGTCGGCTGACTAAATACGAGAGGATTCTCGTGGGTGCTGCAAATATAACAATTGTCAGGTGCAACATTCTGAACCCCGCCACTCTGCTTCCCAACTCAATGGATATGGAAGATGGGGAGGAAGATGAGCATAACTGCATTGATTTAACAGAATTTTGCACAAAACAACGCCCAGACATTAAAGAAACACCTTTGCCTAAACATGACATGGAATTGTTTGTGGATGGTTCATGCCTAAGACATGAACAAGGAGGCCTGAGTGCTGCCTATGCGGTAGTCTCCTTAACGAAAATTGTAGAAGCAGGTTATTTATTTGAAGTAAAGTCTGCACAAGTAGCCGAATTGATCGCTATGATAAAAGCTTGCAAATTGGGGAAAAACGTACGCCTAACAGTGTATACTGACAGTCAGTACTGTTTTGGAGTTGTGCATGACTTTGGCCAATTATGGCTACAGAGGGAGTTCCTGACTTCATCAGGTACCCCTATTCGAAATGGAAAAGTTGTTCAAGACCTTTTAGAGGCAATCCAATTACCAAAGGAATTGGCAGTGGTCAAGTGTGTTGCCCATAAGAAGGACTTAGACCCTGTATCTTTGGGAAATGATTTTGCTGATCGAGTGGCACAATTATGCGCCAGGGATCGATTGATCATAAATCCAAAACGGGGGGGAGCCCGGAAACAGCTGCCAACTTCGAGTGTTTGAAGAAGTGCCTACATGGGATGAAGTGAGAGAATGGCAGCAGGCGACACCATGGCAAGAGAGAGAGAAGTGGAAGGAAGAAGGGTGTAGACCAAGACGTGAGGATGGTGTCATCTTGGGCCCAAATGGTATGCCTGTGTTACCCAGACACTTGCTTGGCACAATGGCGAGATTGATACATGAGGGATCACACATTGGTAGGGACGCCATGATTCTGGTATTCCAACAGACTTGGTACAGCAAAAAGTTCAGGAAAGTAGCAGAGTCCCTCTGCCAGAGGTGCCTGTCATGTCAACAGATGAATCCAGGCAAGAGAACAATGGTGGAACTAGGGAAAATTGGGAGGTCAGGGGGTCCCTTTGTGAGAATACAGGTTGATTTCATCACCATGCCACGTTGTGAGGGGAAGCGTTATGTCCTTGTCATTGTCTGCCTATTTTCAAAGTGGGTGGAAGCTTACCCTACTCCCCAAAGTGACGCACTGACAGTAGCAAAGTGTTTACTGAAAGAACTGATACCTAGATTCGGGGTTCCAGTCCCTATTGAATAAGATAGAGGCCGACATTTTCAGAATGATGTGATCGACCAACTCTGTAAGGCATTTGGGATCTCGCAAAAACTCCACTGTGCATATCATCCAGAGGTATCTGGAGTAGTGGAACAAATAAACGGGACTATCAAAACAAGACTAGCGAAATTGTGTGATGCATCTGGCATGACCTGGGTAAAGGCCCTGCCTCTGGTTCTGATGGGACTCCGAAGTATTCCAGACCGGAAGACAGGCCTGAGCCCTCATGAAATCCTGATGGGAAGAGTGATGAGACAAGCATGGGTACCAGGAAGCAAATTGTTGAGTATTACTGATGATTTGGTGCTTGAATACTGCAAGAGATTAGGTGACCAAGTGCGTTATATCTCTCGCCAGATCAGAGAAGACGCCGTCGCCAATCCAACGACTCCTCTCCACAAACTGGTTCCCGGGGACTGGGTCAAAATAAAGAAGCATACTGGGTCGAGCTGCCTGGAACCAAGGTGGGGACAGAAGCGCCAAGTGATCCTGGTAACGACCACAGCAGTGAAGTGTGCAGGTGTTCCCCATTGGATCGACGCCAGCCACACCCAGAAGGTATTACCAGACGAGGAGCCTGGAGAAGGAGGCCGTCCAGTAGAGGGGCCTGCAGAAGCAAGACCAGAAGTAGCTGACGACGTACAGCCCAGTACCAGTCAAGCTGAGGGGTCCGCAGACGTTGGTCCAGGGGTAGCTGATGACGAGCTACCAAGAGTCAAGCCTGCTGAAGGGTTCCCAGAAGTTGGTCCAGAAGTAGCTGATGACGAGCTGCCAAGCATATGGCCAGATGAGTGGATACCGTTGATTGACCTCACCGAAGACCCAATCAGAACAAGAGAGCGAATTTGGAAAGGTAGAGAATGGAATAGAGAGGAAAAGCAAGGCACAGGCAAAGAACGTCAGACTATTGAGATTCACGTCAAAACTGGGGAAGGAGAAGGTCAGACAGGGACTGAGCAAGTAATTGATACACCTCCACTGACTCCTGATGTCGAAAAGGGACAGACTAGACATAGTGTAATAGTTCGAGCAGAAGAAAATCAAGGGATCGAAGTGCTCGAACAGGATCAGATAGGATTAGAAGAACGTGTTCAGGACACAGAAACAGAGACATTTGAAAAGCAAACACAAAACTCTCCTGAACAAGGCCAGATTAGTAACCAGGCAGAAGAAATAGATGCAAGTCCTGGAACTAGTGAGATAGGAAGGGAAGAAGAAGAAGCAGAATTGCCACAAACTAATGAAAATAAAAGGGCAAGAGAAGAGAACGAAGTCCCAGTGCCAACTAAAAGACTTAAGAAAAGAAAGCATATTGAGCCTGGATTCATAAAGAAATTGAGACTGAGGATAAAAACGGTAGAAGAAAAACGTGCAGAAGAAAGGAGAAGTTCTCGCATAGCAGAGCAACCAGAAGACACTTCCAAAAGAAGGAGCGATCGAATAAAAAGACAAAACAAAAAGTACAAGTCTCCTGAATGGATGCTCGTTTTGGAAGAATTTGAAGATTTTGATATAACTGACGAAAGCGACGGAGAACCAGTCGCTGAGTACTCTGCCGAAGAAGAAGACGAGCGACCGTGAAATTGCACAAAAGTAAGCTACTCGTGCAAAGAGACAAAGAGGGGTCGAGAAACTTCTTCTGAACCAAAATGTCTGATTCAAACGTGAATGGTAGACCTAGTGGCAGTTGTTGCAAAACATGCTGCAAGGTATGTGTATGTAGTATAATTATAGTGATATTAGTTTGGATAGGACTAACAGTTTTCATTCCTTTTGCGGTGAGCAAAAATACTAATGTTGACCCTACTGAGATTGTAAATACTGACAATGAAGAACTGACAACACAGAGTGTAGCAAGACATGAGAGAGCACTCAGACAAACAAAACGAGACCTAGAAGCATCAGATGAGGGAGGACTACATTATCATGGAGTTAAGAATAAGACACATTTAAATGTTTTCGCAAACTTGTTAATACACTATGTAGAGACTATGGAAATTGGGGATTGCTATGTCTGCATGAAGCTACCTACCTCTGTAGCTGAAGGCGTGACATACCATCACCTGCCCCTGACATATGGAATATCCTGTAGCATTTTAGTAAGCTTATTTTACAAAAGAGGACCGTTACAGTACTATTACTCTAACAATGACGTGATCTTTTCTGAACTTCCTATACGTGGGAACTTGAATGCTGTACATACCAAAAGTGACGTTACTCGCTACATGGGCGAATACTTTCTGACTATAGGTAATATCGACATAGGTGACACACACAGAGATAACTTGACCTGCTCTTTGCGTGAACAGGAAAAGATGGGGCATATTATCAAGGAGGTTTATCTCCGCTTTTTTGGCTTTAAAAGCCAAGAAAGCGGAGATAAAATTATCTCCCTATTACTAAGCTGTCGCTAACACCAGTTAGCGACAGCTAATAGGAGATAGCGACCATCTTGGGCCCCGCTTTGCATGTCAGTGATATTTATCACTAATGACATGCAAAGTGGGAGTGCCAAGATGTTAGCGACTGGAAACAGTCGCTAACATCGCTATCTTCTATTACCAACTTTTGGAGATATTCGCGCTAAGCGCGAATATCTCCAAAAGCTAACACCTGCCCTGAGCAGTTCTTAGCCATGTTAACCAATGGGACGTGGATAACATGGCTAAGAGCATTTGCTCGATAATGCATGAATATCGCTGACTTTTCAGCGATATTCATGCATTGCGGCCGTTTTTTATCGCATTTGCGATAAACCTTGCTAATAGCAAGGTTTTTCTGCGATATTAATCGCCGATGTGCGGCGATAATTTTTGTCTCTAAACAAGTTAGAGACAAAAATTATCTCTATTGGTTGGTAATATGCCCCGATGTTCCTGAACATGGCAGAGAAGAGGAGAATAAAAATACAAAGAAAGGCAGATGACGAAAGACAGAAAACGCCCAAATGGGCTGAGAACATGGAAGGCACCTCAAATGGTGGGGCGGGACCTGCTCTGTTGCTGGATTTTGAAAAGAAAGGAAAGCTATGTCTTCACCGCGAGAAGACTAGCTATTATAATAACATTTTCATTGGTTCCAGTGAATGTGAACATAATTACAAGGTAATTGGAGGATGGGGTTTCAAAAATGGGTCAGAGCCTGTGTTTCCTGGAATTTATTATATATGTGGAGACAAGGCTTATTTCAAATTGCCGGATCACTGGTATGGAAGCTGCTATTTTGGCATTGTCTTCCCGAAAATATACCATGTGAATGAAGTTGCTGGAAGCAGTGAAAATACTAATGGCTTAGTGCGTAGTAAAAGAGAAAGCGTAGGTGAAATAATGGGTAGTATTTTCAGTGCACTGATACCTGGAGTGGGAGTGGTTCTGAACACTCACAGAATTTGCAAATTGTCCACTATAGTGGATGTGTTGTCTACGGACACAGCTCATGGATTTATGCTGGTCAATACCGAAATGGTTGCGATCAGATCAATGGTTTTGCAGAACAGACTTGCTCTTGACACCTTATTAGCAAAAGAGGGCGGAGTCTGCCGGATGTTGAAGGCGCAACATTGTTGCACTTATATTCCGGACAAAAGTGTGCAGCTCAAAAGATATGTGAAAAACATTACTAATTTGGAAAAGGAACTCAAACCACTCGAGGTTGACAGTGCCTGGAAGAAACTGGTAGATGGTCTCTCAAATGTAGGTCATTGGCTTGCTAGCTTAGGTAAAAGCTTATTGTTTAAGGTACTGATGCCAATTGGAATTATAGGTCTTATCGTATTTTTCATATTTGTCTGTTGCAAATGCCGTAAGCACACCAGAAAGCATCAAGTGAATGCCAGAGGAGTGAAACGAAGTGTGGATGAGCTTGAACTAGAGGAAATGAATAATCAGATATACAAAAAGGTGAAAAATTCTCACCCTACCAAAAATGAGAAAGAGAAGCTGAATGGCTTGTTGGAAGAGATAGAGTTGTATAAAGTGTGAAGAAGTTGGCATCTGGTTCCAATATTTTTGTGATGATAGTAAATATCATCAAAGAGGGGATTGATAGAGCAAGCTTCGCATCGCGACTTGCTCGAGTCATGAACCTCGCCCGTGTGTAATCAATTAATAAAAATTGTACGTCTTACTAATCTTTTATTTTTATATTCGAACGAAGTAGATGAAGCTTGCTTATGTGTTTTCTAATACAACTAATCCATGTACCTAAAACATGGCCGCCGCTTGGTAAATGGCTTCTGCGCATGCGTCAGTCACACTCACGTGACCTGACGTAGTTATAAGTTTGGTGGGAAAGGGTGCGCACGCGTAATACGCAGCTTTGGTAATAACGTGGTGCTGTTCGTGCAGTTGCTCTTTTGACAGTGTATATTTTGCTAATTTCTAATTGCATAGTATATTTTTATAGTGATAAGAATGAAGTACAAAATTATGACATGTAATGCATTCATGTATTTCTATGTATTAATTTGTTCTCGCTTACTTTTCATGTACTGCGGGAAATGGGGGTCCGAACCGGTTGGGAGCCATATTGAAGGTCCCTTCTGCGCATACTCGTGGTGCACTGAAAGGTGGCAACATTGGACAGTGGAACTCAGCCAGCTGGCAGCCACAGTCAAGATGCTCCTGGGAAAGCCACCTCTGCCCTACGAGAACGGAGAAAGTTGCTCCTTATATGATACATTGTGTGTTTCGCTATTGTTTGCTGTACAGCTTCCCATGGGAACCCCAATCTTGCTAGGCGGTACCCAGAGATGTAAATTAGGCTTCCAAATAGTCTATTCTGATTGGTGTGTTACCCAAAACCTACCTTAGGACCAATCCAAATTGAGGGATTCTGACACTTTGCAACATTGGGGGGTGGTACACCCTCCCAAAACAGTATATCTACCCTGGGTTCACCTAGGGAAATTGTCCGACTTGTCTGGTTTAGCTGACCTGTCACTGACCCAACGCACTCAATAGGTGACTGAAGATACAGAGTACTGCGGAGCACTCTGTCCGAAATTGACCATAGACTAAGGTTTTACTAAACCTTAAAGTGCTGGCGGAGCACTTTGCTGGGAGTTCGCTGACCCAATCGGGGTCGTGATTGATAGCTGCAGAGAGGGTGGAGCGCAGGCGTTGCTTCCGAACTGCGGGTGCCGGTCCTGTCCTGAGGGTCCTGTCCGAGTGGTCCTGTCCTGATCCTAATATGGTCTTCCTGTCCTGTCCTGGGTGTCCATTCTGCACCTGCTGTCCATTGAGGGGTATCCTTCCTTGAGGGGTTCCTGTCCTTAACTGACCCGTGGCCAGGGTTTGGTTTCCACACCAGTCTAGGTAAATATCACTCTGAAAGCTCTGAACCTTGCACCTTTCTGAATTTCTGTCTTTTGCTTCAATAAAGACATACCTTTGCATATGTTAATTTTCCATGCTTTCCGCAACCATTGAATCATAAAGTCATTTGCATTTTGTTTCATAACGTGTTCCTATGTTACCCTACCTGTTAGAAATTATATTTTGCATTGCAGTTTGTCATTTCCTGATATGGTCTAGAACCTCCTTACTTAAACTGTCTAAAGAACTTTTGCCTTAAAGCATAGCGTGTCTCTCTCCATAGACTCTCCTATAGTTATATGAATGTCCCGAACTCCTGTCTCATTCCCTTGAAATAATTCTAGAATACTAGTCCTAATCAAAGCCTATCCCATCTTTAGTGATTCATCTTAAACGTTCTAATTCCTGATCCTTCATTTAAGTGTGTCCTCGTTCCATTAGTTTATAAATGGTTGCACTGACTTATTTGCTATTCAGCTATGTACTTTCTGTTATTCTGATTATCGACTGCTTAATTACTGTGAATTTGATACTCTCTGAATTTTACTAAATTAGATAAAGACTTTAAAACTTCCAGTTGTCCGTGGTCATTTTACGAAGAGTATTGAATGTTATTTGTGGGGTTTGTATTTTGCTGCCTTTCCTTTTACAGCTAGCTCCCTGATCCATTGTGGTCATAGGTACCCGCATCGGTGGATGGTAAGTCGGGTACGCTGAAGAATAACGAAAGGAACTCCCAAATATTTGATAGCAGACCGTGAGGTCATCCGATCAATGTGTATGGTGATTTGAAATATATGGGCCGGAAGTGGCGAAATTATTGGTCGGGTGACCCGCGCGCTCTATCAGAGGGAAGACCCAAGCCTCCCTATAGTTGATGAGATTTAAGTTTGGCCAAGGAAAGATGTGGTTTGGCCGTACCCCAAACAAAAAGTTTGATTTTGGAGTCAATAGACCGAAGATTAGCTAGGGGAATAGTAAGAGGAAGCATCCCCAATACGTAAAGAAATCGAGGGAGGGTAACCATTTTGACCGCCTGAACCCGTCCCCACAGAGAAAGACCGAGAGCCTTCCACTTATCGAAGTCTCTTTGCATTTGTATAATTAACGGAGTCAAATTGTCCGCAATCATGTTATCCAATCCTCTATTAATGAAAACCCCTAAATATTTAAGCCGGGATGACTTCCAATGAAAAGGGAAACCAGAGATTGCTGCTTTGGTAGTGCCAACGGACATAGGCAGTGCTTCACTTTTATCCCAATTGATCTTGTAACCGGAGAAGGAAGAGAAATCATTGATGATATCGAGGAGAGCAGGAAGAGAACGAGAAAGATCAGTAAGGGTGAGAAGAATGTCGTCTGCATAGAGATATATTTTAGCATGACAATTTGGAAGAGGGACGCCCACAACATCCGCGGATTGACGTATCGCAGCAACTAAAGGTTCGATTGCAAGGAGGAAAAGAAGGGGGGAAAGTGGACAACCTTGACGGGTACCTCGTCTGATTGGAAATGGAGAAGATAAGAAACCACCTCAGTTGCCTTGGGCTGACGGGTTATCATAAAGCAGCCGCACTTTATCTACGAATTGATCGCCCAATCCAAACCTTTGCAGAATGGTAAAGAGATACTCCCACTCAATTCGATCAAATGCTTTTTCAGCGTCCAGAGAGAGAAGCAGTGCGTCATCGGCAAGATGGTTAGCTGACCATAGAGCATGAGAGAGAGTACATAAGTGATTCCGAGAGGACCGACCGGGAACAAAACCTACCTGCGAATTGTGGATTAAAGAAGGTAAAACTTTACGAAGACGCGATGCAAGAATGCTAGCAAGGATTTTAACATCAGAATTTAAAAGTGAAATGGGTCGATAACTGCCGCATAACAAAGGATCCTTACCCGGTTTTGGCAAGACAGCTATAATGGCCTTATTGGAAAGAGAACCAAGAGAGTTCTCTTGCACTGCTTCTCCAAATGCAGCATGTAAAGTGTCAACTACACTCTGGCCAGTCCATTTAAAAAATTCAGGAGGGAAACCATCATCGCCCGGAGCCTTATGATATGTCAAAGCGCTTATAGCCGAGGAGATTTCATCTTTTGTGATAACACCATCGAGCAGGGCCCTACCTTCATCAGATAGCCGTATCGAATCTAAAAATGTGGACATTTTAGGTATATCTATATGAGTAAAGGGATCTATAAAATGAGGCAAATTCGTCAACAATTTCTTGCGGCCGAGTGAGAATTGCACTAGATTGGAGAGCTGGAATTGCCATGGCTGCTTCCCGCTGACGCAACTGTGCAGCTTATAACCGGCCAGCCTTTTCTCCCTGTTCATAATGACGGCCTTTCATTCGCTGTAAGGTATATTCAGCCTTAGAGGTAAAGAGACTGTTAAGGGACATACGTGCCTGTTCCAATAGTTTATGATTCTGGAAAGTTGGTTTTGAAATATAGGATTGGGTAAGGCGACGAATGTCCGTTTCCAATTCGGCTTGCTTAGCAGCATTTTTCTTGTTATGAAGAGTCGCATCCCTCATGAGTTGGCCCCAGATGGTCGCTTTAGCAGCTGCCCAAACTGTTCTCTTAGAGGAAATTGAATCATCATTAATAACAAGGTAATCCTGAAGATGTGACTGCAAAAGAAGCTTACCTGCCGGGGTTTTGTATTTGTTCACATTCATTACGCCCTGGGTTGGAGAGACCCAAATCGAGAGATAAGAAAACAGGGGAATGGTCAGATATGGCGGCATCCGATATTCGTGACTGTGTGACCAATTGGACTGCCCGTTGTGAAATGAGAAAATAATCAAGGCGTGAGAACGTGCCGTGGGTGGAGGAAAAGAATGTATATTCCTTGTCCTGTGGGTGGCTGAGTCTCCAATGGTCTACAAGACCATTGTCAGCAAGGATATCCCGCAGAACGGCTCTATCGGAAGCATTGACAGTGTCAAGGCGACCCGTTCTATCGAGGGCAGGGTCGGGGACCAAATTCCAATCCTCTCCAATAAGAAATTGAGAAGCATTTATTTCTGTGAGAAGACGATTCAGACGAAGAAAAAATTGTTTTTTGGGGCCTAGGGGTGCATAAATAGACCCAAGGCAGATGAAGGAGTTCCCAATTTTTAGCTTAACAAACACATACCGACCGTCCGGATCGGTCCATGTTTTGGAGATTGTGAAAGGAAGTGATTTCCAAAAAAGGATGGCCACTCCACACTTACGAACAGGGTTAGGATTAGTGTGGTCAGACTTGGAAATGCTGCTATGAATAACTTTACCAACCCAGTCTCTGCTAAGTTTAGCAGATTCAACATCATCCAGATGTGTTTCTTGCAATAAAGCTACATCTACATTTTGAGAGTGCAAGTATGAAAGGGCTTTCTTACGCTTTATGTAATGAGTGAGGCCATGAACATTCCAGGAGACCACTGATAACGGATGAGTAGAAGACATGACAACAAGAGTTAACGAGAAAGAGAGAGGTTAGTCTGGGAAACAAAAATCAAAGTGTATAGGAGAAGAAAAGGAAGAAAAAAGGAAAAGAGAAGACAAATAGAAGAGTAAATTAGAAAAGCAGAGAAGTAGCAAAATTAATAAGATAGATAGAAAGAGAAGGAAACAAGTAGTAAAAGGAGAAAAGGAAAACCTAGACTGTTAACCTCGGGTCTGGGCGCACTGAGAGCAGCTCCAAGGAGACAGGACCTCCTCCGAGAAAGCAAAAAAAAGGGGACCTAGAAGACAGAGGATAATGTGGAATACCCAAATCATAATGGGTAAAATTACATCGTCAAAGTCATAAGAAAATACAAAAGAATATCATGGAGCACAATCTAAAAACAAAAAAGGATCATAAAAACGTATTGCAACCAGTACACGATATAACAATAGTATGATGGTGGTAAACAAACCCCCCCCCCTCCTCCCCGAGGAGCAAGATACAAGAAAAGCATGGTATATAGCAGAGGAAAAGAGAAAGAGAATATGAAAGTTTAGAAAAACAAAATATAAAGAGGAATATATCCGAAGACGGCAAAGAGAAGAGAGAGAAGTGGTAGAGAAGAAAAGGAGGTAAAAGAGATGACATGCGAAAATGCATGGGAGATAACATAAAAGTAAGTAAAATGTATCATGTGAAGCTTAACAGCATTAACATCATCATAGAGAAGGGAATGGACAGAAGAAATGCTCCCCATGTTAATAGCAATATGTACGGAACACGTGGAGAACAAGATCTAAAAATGGTCATATATACTTTGAGGACAATGCAAAGCTCTAAAAATATAAAATAACAACAAAATATGAGTGAAAATGCAAAACATGTATCCAACAGTAACTCCATAACATAGTACAGGGCATCTGCAAACAGCTAAGCAAAGATCCGAAATATCACTCAGGACAGGATAAATGTAAGAATACAAAAGAGAAAGCACGAAAGGAACAGATCCAACCACGCCAGTAAAGAGGGAGAAAGGAAATAGGAAGGAGAAGATACACACAAGAAAATGACGAAGCTGTATCTAGACTTATAAAAGAGGGAGACAAATAGACAGAAATACGAAAGAGCTAATGAGCAAGACATACAGTGACAAACTTAATAACAAGAGCAACAGTCGAGGAAGGGGAATGGAAAGAGAGAACAGCCCCTCATGAAAGAGGCAATAATCACACATCATAGAAGAAGCGGAACGCAGAAATGAATAAAAAGCAGTAAAGCTGGAAATAATGCACAAGCAGAAGATATAAGATAACAGAACAGTGGGGAAAAAGCAGTATGCTAAACATGCAGTGAAAGTGATCTCAACAGACAGTGCTGGGAGCGGTCAACTGACAGAGTAAGCAGCAAGAGAATCTCTAATCTCTAATAACAAGAATCGCCATTGACGAACTGAGCAATAAGAAGATCCGAGAAGGGAAAATGAAAAGGAAGAACAAACCCTTGCGGAAGAGGCCATGACCATACAGGACAAAAGAAGCAAAACAGGAGAACAAAGAAAGAACCAACAACCTGAGCGGCCACCAACTCATGGAAAAACAAAGTCAGTAGAGCACAAAAAGGAATTTAGTCAGCATCAGAGGGATTTTTAAGAGGCGATCTGGATTTGTCTCTCTGCTGTGTGTTAGTAAGAGATGAGACGGAATGTACAGCTGAGTCCCTCTCTTCTTGAGAGCGAGGCAAACGGGTGATATCCCTACCACGTTGCCTGAAGTCAGGAGAGTCGTTCAAATGAGATGGTGGCAAGTTTGTAGAGGAAGCCTTGGATGTAGAAGATTGAGTGTAGGAAGAGGATTGAGTTTCCATGTCATTGGACTTGATATCATCCAGAAACTGATGAAGAAGGGCAGGATCATAAAAGTCTTTAGATTCCCCATTCCAGGTAATCCGAAAGCGTGCAGGTTCAAATAGACCATACTTGATATCCAGTTGGCGGAGTCTCGGCCGCAGGGAAAGAAATGCCTTCCTCCGTTCATTAGTCTCTCTAGAAAAATCTGCAGCCATATGAATGGTATGACCTTGGAAGATGAAGGAACCACGTGAGCGAGCCATTGATAAAATCTGTCTGGCCTGCTCATGCCGAAGAAAACAGCCAATAATTGGTCTGGGTCTCGCCGAAGCTCCAGAACACGGTGGGCCAAGTCTGTGAGCACGCTGGATCTCAAGAGGAGGGGCAAAAGAAAGGCCAGTCAAAGTGGGGAGAGCGTCACATAAAAATTTCTTCACGTCCTGCTTTTCAATATTTTCTGGAAATCCGAAAAAACGTATATTGTCTCTACGGCTACGATCCTCCAAATCAATGATTTTACTGAGGAGAAAGAGTAAATCCTGATCCGAGCCCCTAACAGAGTCCAACCGCCCCTCCATCTCCAACATTTTAGAGTCAATGGCATCAATCCTAGTATGAAAAGTAGTAAGTTCAGCCCAAATTGACTTAGTCTCCGCAGCCAGTGACGTCATGGCAATATCCAAATCTTCCAAGCGACGGTTAACTCCAGAAAGTTCTTGTAGAATGCATTGCATAGTATCAGATAGAGTCTTGTCACTCTGAAGTGAGGAAGCTTGTGAGGAAGGAGGTGACGCAGATCCATTACCTTTGGTTGTCAAAGTAGAAGGTTGCTTTACTACCTCATTAAAAAGTGTCTGTTTAGGGCCGCGACCTCCATTCCTACTATTGGACATGGTATTGTGCCGTTGAGAAGATGACCTACAATAGCGAATTGACGTAACAGCAGAACAGGAGGGAGGCAATGATGGAACCAACAATGTAGTAAATGACAGAAGAGGCAGGGAAGCAAATGGAGGAAATAAATGACCACCACAGGCAGCATGCAATTAACGCTGGAAAATGATAAGCATTACAACATAGACAAATAAGCGCCAAGTATTGCTACACCAAACCAGTATAATAATGTATGAATCAAACATACGCGCCAAAACTATCTCAGAGAGAAAGCATGTATATGTATGAAAGGAAAGCAACAATAGACCGATAAGGCCATTGTGATAAGGTGGTCCGCATGCAAAAGGTACAGTGAGTGCACAGAAGGCAGTATAATAAAAAACAGAGTCATGAAATATTGCAGAAAATGGAGTGACAAAATCCAATTGAGGAGAAAATGTCTCCAGCTGGCAGGCAAAGGCAGGACAATAAAAGACGTAGAGGTCCTGTGAGAAAATGAAGAGGCGGTAGCAAACTGAGGCAAAATAGAAACTCCTGTTCAAAATACTGCAAATGTCTCCAAAATATAAAAGGTACCGTGAAAATGCAAGTTCCAAAGTGTCCCACCACTTAGTTCTCAAAGAATCCTCGGAAAAGGCTTTGGAATAGGGTTCCGTGTATTAGGAATATCCTTAATGTCAGTGACAGCATTCTGATGGTGAAAAGGGTTCAGCCTCGTCGTCTGAGGAGGCGCGGCCTAAGGCGGGAGGAAGCCTAACCCTAGAGTTGTTGGAGGCGCCGCTTACCCTGACAGGAAGCGCGGCATCAGGAAAGCGCAAATCTCGGTGCGCTCACCGGGGCGGCCAGTCAGGACGTCATCTCGCCGTAAATCAGCGAAATTCAGCGCCGCCCCGCAGATAAGACCGTCACTGCATGCCGTGTGGTCACCGCTGCCAGAGCAACACGAAGAGCGGGATCCCGGTGGGCAGGTAAGGCAGGAAAGCTCGTCAGGGGTCCGTCCCTCGGCAGAGCTCTCCCCTCAGGCGGCCATCTTCCTGTGTGGCCAGACCACGCCCCCCCCCCCGCATTGCATTTCAATACATGCACCAAGAAAAGGAGTGCAACACATGGTGGCTTTGCATAGTTTGGTCAATGTAATGTAAGTATTATGTTGTCCTTGCAACACTATGGGTAAGGCAAGGGTAAAGCAATAGAATCCCAAATTTGTTCCATAGTGATATATTGTGCCATGGTAAGCTAACAGTATACCATGGTACATAGCAGAAACAAAGCAGAGTATAATTGGCTAATGTCTCCCTTTACAAATGTAAAAGGCAGCCATAATCCTTTGGGCCCACAATGGGTGGCGGAGGCAGCACATACCACAGACCAGCTTGTTGGGTGTGAAAAAGGCTGCTTTATTGGAAACAGGTGCACCTTACACATCAAATTCCCTTGGCCTGTCCGTACAAAACTAATCCTCACTAAACAAATACTTCCTAACATACCCCCACCCCCTCCCCTAAACATGGTTCCCCCCTACAACAATAATAGATATCAACTTGCAACTTCCACTTCCTCAACTTTCTAACTAAATAACTTCTTATATCTACCCCAACTGTAACCAGACCTCATAAAATCCCCCCCCCATTACTTAGGAAAAAACGCCACTACAACGGCCCGTACAACACGCTAGCACCTGCTCGAGCGACAAAACCCATGCAATATGCTTCCCTAATGCACCCGTTCCCAACAAGACCACCTCGCTGAGACCCAATTCAAACCACCGAAACCATTTACCAATCCAAAATGTCAAAAAAGAAAAGAGCAACGAAAAAAGGGGTGGGAGGGTGGGAAAAAAGAGAAAACCCCCCGGAAACCTAGCCTGGCTGCTGGGTCACTACCAAAATGGTGTGTAGTTCTCTAGAATGGCTGGTTAAATAGCCATGCAGCACAAACGTAGCCCAAAGGCAGCCCACCCAGCCCAAGGCAAGCCCAGGAAGCCCAACCAGCTCAACTGAAGTGCTGGCTGCCCTCCCCCCCAGGCCCAAAACCCTCCGGGGGGCAGGCCTCCCGCTGGTCACCCCTGCCCCCCCCCAAGCCCTATTTAGTAGACTTTTCGATTGTGGTGGCTTGGGGCCTTCAACATAGGTAAGTAGTAGGTTTTATTGTTGTTCTCAATCTACTACCATTGTTTTAAAGTAGAAATAGGCACGCTAATTTTGTAATACTTTTCAATACATTTATGCAACCAGTTTACACAGTACAGCGATGGGACCTAGTACCTAATTTTTGTAATTTTTTTAAGTAACGCAATCATTTGTAGGTACTACTGCAGTAATTCAGAGACTTTTTATGACGTAATGAAATGTGTAAGCAATTGTAAAGGCACTGCATTACACTATAAATGCAAACTTTGTGTATTACTGTGTTTTTTCTAACTTTTGATGCTTTTTTTTGTTACTTTTGTATTGTACTGTGATGCTACCTATGTAGTAACTAGGTAGCACATCGGTACTCCGTAATAGTTTTTAAAATATATTGAAACTTATCATTATATTTCCCAACCCATTACCACTTAAACTAAGTGGTAATAGGTAGGGGAAATATAGAAAGCTAGGGGCACTTTTATTTTAAAAAATCACGCAGCGCAGTGCTGCAAGTCACCTTCTGCACGCATGATATGGAAAGGTCAGGAATGTGCCATATCTAACATTATGCATTATATTACTGTTGTTTCCCTGCACTGGCAAACAATAGTGCTGTTTGAGAATTTTCCGCAAAACTTTCCAAAAATGTGCTACTTCTGACAACTTTGCACCTGGGTAGTTTTTGAGTTATCCATCAAGCAGGGGCTGAAAATAAGGGGTGGGGGTCACAAAAAGTGTTTTCCCCATTCATTTTCCCATTGCAAATATAAACACAGCTACAGTCCAAATCACTGAACAGATTTACACAAAAGTTGGCAGAAAACTGCGTATTGGTCCAGAAAGAGTAATTATTGTGATTTGGTGTACACCCACAGTAGTTTGTGACCAATTTCTCTCAAAATAATTGTGTATCTAAGGATGCAGAGCATTTGTGGCTCTGATAAATCTCAACCTGAGATCTGATTGGCTGCTACCACATCAACCAGAAATTGTTGGCAGTCATCCTAAGAGTCCAGGATACCCTGAACCCTCGTGGCAAAAATTTATTTTTACAACATTTTGCAGTGAATTTGTGGAGGATACATGAATCCACAGCAACATTTTAATAAAAACCAAGCTTGGGTTCCACATTTGTTTCTTTAAAAAACAACACAGGGGCAGTCCAAGGGGGGCAGGAGGATTACCCATGACCTAGTCTTAGCTATATCTACCCATCTTAAATTTCTTAATTCCGGGAGATGTAAGTCCTCTACCCCTTAATTCTCAGAGAGTCTTAATTTGCAGAACAAGCGTGCAGAGGACAAGAGAGACTCTGGAGAAAGGATTACAGTGCTATTGAAAAAGAGGAATGTAAAGCTTGTCTGAGCAACTAAAAAGACCTTCTGCTCAAGGAAAAATCCTCCTTTTTAGGCAAAAAATAACTGCAGCCAGAAAACTCCTCTAAAGAACTTTTCTTGGTTGGGTCCAACCTGGTCTCATCCCTTAAGAATATTTTGAATAATAATAGCCAGGACTTCTGCAATACCTTGGCCTGTTTTTATCACGGGCAAAGGTATCCAAATATACAACAAATCTGGTCAGAATGAGACCTTCAGTTCAGAAGGCCTAAGCCAAATCCCACTCACGGAAGACAGTTCCAAATTCACTGACTTTGCTCCACTGACTACTCAACAAGTCACCTCCCTAATAAAAGCAACCAAATCAGACTCCCCCATGGACCCCTGTCGGCCAACAGTCAATCAATCAATCAATCAATCAATCAGAGTACTTGTAAAGCGCGCTACTTACCCGTGAGGGTCCCAAGGTGCTGAGGGGAGTAGGTGGTGCTGCTACTGCTCGAAGAGCCAGGTCTTGAGGAGTCTTCTGAAGGCGAGTAGTTCTTGGGCCCGCCGTATGTGGGTAGGGAGGGTGTTTCAGGTCTTGGCGGCGAGGTAGGAGAAGGATCTGCCGCCGGAGGTCGTTCGTTGGATGCGGGGGAGAGTGGTGAGGACGAGGTTGGCAGAGCGAGGCTGGAGGGTGGGGATGTGGAAGCTGAGTCTGCTGTTCAGGTAGGCTGGTCCGGCGTTGTGGAGTGCTTTATGTGTGTGGGTGAGGAATTTGAAGGTGATCCTCTTGTCAACGGGGAGCCAGTGTAGGTCTCTCAGGTGGGGGGTGATGTGGCTGCGGCGGGGGACGTTGAAGATCAGTCGGCGGAGGCGTTTGGGATGCGTTGTAGTCGTCGTAGGTGTTTGGCTGGGATTCCTGCGTAGAGTGCGTTGCCGTAGTCCAGTCTGCTGATGACGAGGGCCTGTGTCACCGTTCTTCTTGTTTCAGTCGGGATCCACCTGTAGATCCTGCAGAGCATGCAGAGGGTGTTTGCAGCAGGAGGAGGAGTCGGTGTTGACCTGCTTAGACATGGAGAGGGAGGAGTCGAACATGAATCCTAGATTGCGTGCATGGTCGGTGGGTGTTGGTGCTGTTCCCAGTGTGGTCGGCCAAAAGGAGTCGTCCCAGGCTGAGGGGGTAGGTCCGAGGATGAGGACCTCTGTCTTGTCCGAGTTCAGCTTCAGACGGCTGCTCCTCATCCAATTGAGGATGGCCTTCATTCCCTCGTGGAGGTTGGTTTTGGCAGTGTGCGGGTCCTTGGTGTGGGAGTTATTAACATGGCAGCTGCAACAGCAGCTACCTGCCTTACCAGGACTTTTTCCCTCTGTTTGCAAGGAGGCTTCCATACTTGCCCTTTTAAAAAAGACAAATCTGAATCCTTGTGACACAAACAAATACAGGACTATGGGCCCGATGTAGGTGGCAAATACCGGTCGGAAACGGCCGAATTCGGCCGTTTCCGACCGGTATTTGGCATCTTGAGATGTAGGGGGCCAGATTTTACAGATTCTGTAAATTTACCGAATCGGTAAATTTACAGAATCTGTAAAATACCGAATCGGTTTTTTTACCGATTCGGTACCTTCCAGATGTAGGTGGGACTCTTCTGAGTCC
The DNA here is from genome assembly GCF_964261635.1 of Lissotriton helveticus. Taxonomy (NCBI): domain Eukaryota; kingdom Metazoa; phylum Chordata; class Amphibia; order Caudata; family Salamandridae; genus Lissotriton; species Lissotriton helveticus. Next base: position 404,573,802 of record NC_136073.1, read on the forward strand.
CACAGGCCTTTAGGAGTCGGTATTTTACCACCCAATCCAATTGGGTGGTGCAATACCGAATCCAGGTGTGCATGCACATCTGTGCATGCACACCTGTGCCACATGGCACACATGCCTGTAATTGGGGTGCCAGAGGGTGTCAAAGTGACACCCCCTGCACCCTTGCAAGAATAGGTAATTACCGAATCGGTAAATACAGATTCGGTATTCCACATTGATTCCTATGGGCTTCAAGGCCCATGGGAATCAATGGGGGATACCGATTCGGTATTTACAGAATCGGTAAATACCGAAAATACAGATTCGGTATTTACCGAATCAGAATTACCTACATTTCCCCCCCTCTAATTTACCACTTCTTAAATACTGAATCAGTAGGATTCGGTATTTTAGAAGTGGTAAATTAGATTTACCTACATCGGGCCCTGTATCAAGTCTACTGCTACCAGCCAACGTATTAGAAAAGTGTATGAACCAGAAATTATCTCAATTTCTATCTGACCGTCAGTTGCTGGATTCCCCCCAATTTGGGTTTAGCGGAGGTCATAGCACTGAAACAGTCCTAATTAAAACTACTGAAACAATACGATCAATAGCTGATGGTGGTGGCATTACGGCACTGGTACTCCTCCATTTGTCAGAAGCCTTTGACACGGTCGACCACATGATCTTGGTTTAGCATCTTTAGGCTGTCGGTATCAAGGGGTCAGCTCTTAAACAACTTGGATCCTTTTTATCAGAAAAGAGACAAGTGATGGCTCTTGACCCCTTTGTGTCTAAACCACTCTGCTTGACCTGTGGGGTTCTGCAGGGGTCCACGCTCAGCCCCATTGAGTTTAATGTATACATTAAATTCCCCTGCCACCCTGATTAGATCCTTTGGGATTGAAGTGACCTCATACGCCAATGATACCCAAATTGTGGTAGTGATGTCCTCAGCTAGTAACCAAACTGATATAAATTTCCATAGCTGCTTGCTAGGAGTTAGTCATTGGATGAGCCAGAATTCCTTAAAACTGAATTCTGGAAAAAAGAAGGTCATTCTGTTTCGTAATAATTAGACCCTTTGGGCCCCATCACGGTGGCCTCAGAAAATGGGCGCCCTCCTCACCCCAGGAAAAAAGGTTAGGAACATGGATGTTGTTATGGAAAACAATCTTACTCTTGCACCACAGGTTAAACAGTCCCTGTTTCCACCTTTTTTGTCCTGCGAATGCTCAGAAAGTTATTTCTATTCATCCCGGTTAACTCCCCAAAAACTGTGATTTCTACACTGGTGCTGGCCAAAAAAGACTGCAGGAGCAATACTTTAACAAACTACAGGTGTTACAAAAGGCAGCTACCGGAGCGTTAATCAGGATTCCTAAATACAAATCAGTCTCCTCTGCCATCAAATATGTCCATTAGCTTCCTGTTAGGCCATAGTTTAAATGTGAAGCCCTCTGTCTTGCCCATAAGGCTCTTCATGGTGAGGACCCAGAGTTCCTTAAACGATCCTTTAGTTGTTACACTCCAGATAGAAACCTAAGGTCCTTGGGAAATGGGCGAATGGTGGTCAAGAGGTTCAAACACACCAACTGGGAAGGCAGAATCTCTGTTCACTCGACAACCGAGGAATGGCATGCGCTTCCCCCTTACATCAGATAAATGTTAAATATTCTCTCCTTCAGGAAAGCATTAAAAACCTGGCTTTTACCCAGATAACTTCTCATCAGGGCGTCTGGTTTTTTCCACATTGCTAGTGCCTTGACACCTTCAGGTAATTGCACTCAATAAATCTTTATAACATAACATAAAATCCCACCTACCTGGCCAAAATGCATGAAAAAGGTGATGTGGCCTGCCGGGCACCCCATCCTGAGCCTAAAAAGGCCTAAGGGACCCCATCCTCCGGGGATGAGTAATTACATGGAGGAAGGGGGGCAGACAGCCACCCTCCCACAGCCGAAGTAGGCTAAAAAATGGAGCGGGCCACAAGGCCTCCCTCCCAGAGCACTAAAAACGCCCTAGAGAACCTATTCCCCTGAGCCATCGCATTAATTAAAAGGGAAGTGACCATGTGGCCCCCCTCCCTAAGCCTAAAGGCCTGGGGACCTCCTTCCCTGTGGTCGACTCTTTGACTGTGTCCTTGGGAATCCATCACCGGGACACAGTATTTTCCCTGCCCTTACTACCATGGGCTGGTAAACAGTCTGATGGGAGCATTTTCAAATCTCCCTCCAATTGGAGAAAACTTACAAGCCTGTTGACAGCCGATTGGAGGTTAGAAAATGCTACCTTAGGCTGGAAGCAAACTTGTGCTCTGTTACAGAACACATATTTGTCCCTTCTGGAGGGAGTAAGCACTGATAGCTGCTCCTTCTGTGCAGGAACCATGCAGGGATCTGGGGCTCCCCCTGCAGCCACCAATATATTGATTGCTGTGTGTCCCACCTGGACACTGGGGCACCCACCCCTGGGACACCCACCTATTAAAAACAGAGGCCCTGGGCATGGGCCCCTGGTGGTCCATTAAGGATTGGGCAGGGGGGCCATGTACCCCTCCCATTAAAATATGGCCCCGGGAGAATGGGTCCTCGGGGCCTAAGAAGGCTCATGAAAGAAGTTGTGTACCCCCTCCCTCAACTCTTTTATTGGCTTTTGCCCCAGGACCTGATAATGTTTGGTGCTGTACTTATCTCGCCCCTTTTTTCTGCAATTCGGCCTCAGGGGATGAAGTCTCTGGCTCAGAGAGGGGGTCTCACACCACCCTCCCCATAGAAATCCACCCCAGGAGTTTGGAGTTCCTGGAGCCTATTTAGGCTCCAGGTGTGGGCAGTGCAGCCCCACTCTCATTTTTGGTTGAATTTGACCCGTGGGATGGGGTCCTTGGGGCCTCTTAAGGTTGAAGAGGTGGGCTGCATGCCCCTCCTCCTTAACATATATGTTTTGGCCCAGGAGAACGTGGTCCACAAGGCCTGAAGGCCAACACTATGCCGCTTAGCTAAAGGCTCTGTGTTGTGTGGGGTTTACAGCCTGTGGCGGGTTAGCTGCCTTCAGTGAGTTGGTTGACTTTGGGTGGATTGGTCACAGGACCTTTGGTCAACTCTCTGCTGTGCAGGCCAGAGGCCGTGACCAGCATGTGGTTGGCTGCCTGTTGGTGGTTGCCACAGGGCCTGGCTGCAGTTTAAATCTTGTGGCCAAACTTGCAGGTGCGGTCAAGCCCTGTTATCATCATCACAGCGAAGGGTTGGCTGCCTGCGGAGGGTTTGAAGCAGGGTCTGGCCATTGTCCAAGCCCAATACCCGTCCGGAGTTCGTGTTGTGTATGATAACAAAATATATTTTACTTTTTTTTAAAAACTAGAAATTCACACCAAAAAAAAGTTAAAGTAATGTTACAGTTATGTGAAATGTTCAGTAACAATGTAATGTTTTTAACGAAAAACAGGACAGAAATGTATCAGTTATAGTTATCTCAAGTACCTATAACTCGTGACCAGGCCCCACATCAAACTTGATGTGGATACCCAACACTTTCTGTGCACAGCATTCAGCTATGCAAAGCTGGCCTTGGATGCATCACTGGGCCTTTGACCTCTCCCTGTACCCAACCCACCATGGAAGGCCAACTCTTCGCTCAGCCAACCTAGGCATCCCACAGCCTTCAAATTTGAACCAAACCAAGAAAAGACACTTTGTTGAGCAAAGTTATATTTTCATGTCAAGTAATTTTGTCCAGGCGTTTTTTCTATATTGTGGAGCAAAGAATCCTATAGGAGTTAAAATTGGAATTTTCAATCACTTTTTGGGACACCTTTGATTGGCCCTGCTTGATAGATCTGCACAAAATGTGCCATGAAGAACCCATGTTAGATGGGTTTTTTTTGGAAGGTTTCATACAGATTAGTTGAATAGCGCCAAGGTTATTAACAACCTAATAATTGCCTTTTTAAAGGGAAGTCTGACCTAACCATAACTGCAAAGGCACTGTCACTTCCTGCATTCCTGTATAATAGATATAGACAGTGTTTTAAGTGGGAATATAAAAGATGGGGGGTCTCTAAAATGTGTGTGGTCAATGAATCCTAAGAAGACATTTTTTCCAAAAGGAGGCCCCTGTTGAATTTCGGACAAAAAATCTAAACAAAAATCCTGTGCTTCACAGAGCTTGCCACCTAACCAGTACTCTGGTGCCTCTCTGTCAGTTTTTCATTATTTCAGAAATGTGACACAATAACCAGCATATACACCTAAAACAAGCCAGACCTATTCACGTTGTCAATGCTTGTTAGCTCTATGAAATAAATCAGTGTTAACAATTAAACATTACCATTAATAAGGTCCATGGCATCTGTAGTGGCCTTCAGAGTAGGCCTGGGTGAAGTTTTAATTACATACTTTCATTAATTACACATCATCTTATAATGCACAAATATTGAAATTACATAATTATGAGTAATTAGCAGTATTTAGGGGCAATAATCCTACCACAAGAGCACAGGAACAATGAACTAAGGGCCACATGTATGAAGCAATTTTCTGGTCGCAAATGGGCCGATTAGCACAATCGGCCTGTTTGCAACTGGAAAAATGCTTTAGGGAATGTACAAAGTTCAAATTGCGATTCAGGAATTTGTTAACGAATCACAATTTGGGTTTTCTAATACGGTATTTGGAAGAGGTGTGTTTAGGGTGTCCCTTTAAAATTCCAAATCGCATTGGCATGTGCAAATGTTGTTTGATTGAAATGTGGTGGCAAATCATTCAAATTTATTATCAACTCAAAGTTGGTGGTAATTCATTTGCAAATTTCAAGGGGTCTCCATGGCACCCACTGCCTACTTTAAAAAATGAGACAAAACATTTAATTTTTCATTGCTGAAACACATTCCATTTTCCTTAAAGGACAACAGATTGCATTTCAACAACAAAAAAACCTTTATTAAAACGCAGTTACAGACATGGTGGTCTGCTGACCTCAGCGGGCCACAATCCCTGTGATAGCTGCAATTCCTAATGGGTCGTAAACTGTGACCTACCTCATAATATTCATGAAGTAGGTCAATGTGCGACCTACTAGGAATCACAAATTTGAAACAAAGCATTGCATACATAAAGAATAGAGATTTCCAAATAGCGATTTGGATGAAATCGCTATTTGGAAATCGCTTTTCCTAGTCTATGTACATCCAGCCCTAAGAGAAAGCGAGCGACTGCTGGATACCGCACCATTTGTACCGAACCCTGCCTCAGAATCTCTCAAACAATCTTGTTTACCCCTTCAATGGCACCTTCTTCAGCAGTCTTTCACTTTGTTAGACTATTGTGCTCTTTCTCTCCCTGCATCTTTCTGAAATCCTCCATTGGCATATCTCACACTTTCCACAATTACAGTTGACACATATAAGATAATTGCTCTGTATGTTCTGCAGAGAGGCCAATTTTTGGATGCAAATGTATTCTGTTCACATTTATGACTCAATGCATTTCACCTCAACTTCGGAGCTCTCAGTTGTGTGCCATCACAAAGACTCAGCCACAATTTGAAGTAATTTGATACTAGAGGTGACTCATTTCAAAGTATGCGCTATATAAATGGTTCCATCAAGCAGGGGCTCAGAAAAAGAGTAAGGATCAAAAAAAGTATATTTTCGTGTTAATTCCTATATGGATTTTAAGCATGCCTACAGCCCAAACTGCTGAATGGAATTACACCAAATTTAGCAGAAAGCTATCTCTTTGTTCAGAAAGAGTGCCTTTTGTGGGAAACATCCATCACAACGCAACGTTTACTATGCACTACCATTACAACGCAGGATTTACAACGCAAGTCATTTTTTAATGTTGTGTTTAGTGCATGCTTGCATCTTTGATTTCGTTCTTATTTTAGATCACCTCCACTGTCCAGGCACTAGTCATCACTTTTATTAGGATGGACTAGGCTGGCAATCTGTCATAAAACATATGACTATGGGGATCCTTGTATGGTCAGGTATCATAGGAAACAGCATTCAAAAATTAGTCAAAGGAGGAAGTCTATAATCTTTCCGCCTGATGTGTCTGTTAGACTTGGCATCTTTGGTGCATAAAACTCAGGCCCTCAGTGCCTTTTGAAGCTCCCCCTATGTTGCTTTGCTGGGTTGGCCTGCAGTGGATGCTTCTGTGATGGAGAGAACAAGGACTGGACTTTTTTTTGTATCTTGCTTGAAAAGATTCTCCAAGGGCTTGTAGTGTTTTAAGAAGCCTAAGGGCCATCAAAGACTTCATCTGCTGCTTCCCTGACCTCCTCTGGTACGAATTCAGACCTTCCAAGGTGTGCCATTTCCATGTCTGGGCCATTGGAGGTTGTTTTGCTGCAATAGGAGCTGAAATTCCATGTATTGCCCCTCCAGAGCCGTTTTCCCCGCTGCAAGTTTGCTGTTTGGTTGGAAAACCAACACATCACAGCGGTGCAGCAGAAAAGTTTGACGCAGCGCTTGTTTATGGCTGGAAGAACCGCCGCAGCCCGAGTCCAGAGCACAGTGTCTCCAGTGTCCAAGACCCCGCTCTGACCACGAAGCAGGCTCTGCTGCGTGGCTAAAGGAATCAGCGCATTACCTGCTAGAGGCTGGGAGAATCTGCACAGGGCCTGTTTGCAGCGGCCACATCAACCCCAGCGCATCTAGATTTTCCACGCATTGCACCTTTGTGGCAAGTCTACATTGAAGCAGGGCTTCAGTAAGGAACCGAGGCTACGTGTCGAGAGAAATTATGGATCTTCTCTCTGCGGTAACAAACTGACACATTACCTCCTCTCACAGTAAGGAACTGATGCATCACCCCACCCTGCGTAGCAGGAAGGAACCGATGCATCTCTTCCCCTGGGAGCAGGGAACCGACCCATCACCCTCCCTGCATGTAAGGAACCAACACGTCACTTTGCGTCGCCTCACCTCCTCTGCACCTGTTTTCGTCTTGTGAGTTTGATGCATAGCAGGTACTTTGTGCTAAAAGTGAAGCATCCGTAATTCTATTTGAACGTATTGCATATGAAGCTGTGCGGGCATTCATGGACAAGTAACTACGTCCCTGCAGACACATCCGACTGTTACCCACAACACAGGTCCCAACGACATGTTACGTGGGGAAAACTCACATGTCCCACCACAACAGAGGACACGTCTGCCAACGTCCGATCCCTGGATGCATGTGCCTGTAACAACGCCTGTGTACACACACCTGTGCAAGGTGAGGTAGGCCCATGGTCGTAGCAATACAGCTTTGTTTGGCAACATTGCCAGTTTGGACACACAGCTGGGGGACAGCACACACACAGCACTGTGGCACGACATGTGAACACGTCGGACCCTTTCACCTGAGCACTGTCAGCAGAGCAGACAAAAGACGCACCCCGGTGGCAGAGCACCATGCAGTTACCATGGGCAGTGAGTCGTGCCCCCTCTTACGGGGCAAAGGGCAGACGCCAAACAACACATAGCTCATCCAGCATGTCAATGTGGGCTAGGAGCGTGGCCATCCGTGATGATTTCCGTCCATTTCTAAAAAACAATGTCTGAACCTTGACATGTACCCATGCTGTGCGCAAGTGTCGTAAGCATGCCCCTGCCTGTTGTGGCCTGTGCAATGGTGGTTTGTCCCTTTTGCAAGTTCAACCTATGTGAGCCAGATATTGTCAAGGGATAGGTGCTGCCCGACATGGCACTTACGTGACTACAACAATGTGAGTATGGTGCGCAACCCCTCACCATGTAGATCACTGTCATACATCATAACGGAATGTGGCTACACAGATGTGTGTAAGTGGGTTTGTGGCGTGCAGTTCTGTTGTCACATGTGATGTAGGGCAGCACTACTGGGCTGCTACAGATTTGGTCACTCCTACCCACAGCCCCATTCAACACATGGACGTGGGGGTATAGTGTGGGGGATCGTGAGATAATTGTTGATGTATGAGTGACAGTGTGCGCACAGGGTAGTCTAAGTCAAATTTATAAAGGTGTGCCGTGCTCCAAGGTATCACTCTCTGAACGTGAGTGTATACAAATTCAACCTGGCTGCATCCCCATTATGTGGGGTATGTCCCCCGGGTACTGGCTGGTAAGTCCCCAATGGGTCTCAACAGTTATTAGAATTTTTTCAAATAATTTTTAAATAAATCAAAGTACTCTGTTTTTATCAGAAGTTCATTGTATTGTTATGTCATAACACCATATCTTCTTTCAAACATTTGAACTGCATTTCCCAGAATGCCTTGTTATCGATTTACATGTGTTTGTCCCACGAGGTCAGCCAAGGTCTGTGCTGGAGCATGGTGCAAACAGGGGGTGTCCGATAGTGACTGTACGTGGTCCCTTATGGCACTCAGACACCCACGTATGGCATTGAGTTTGGCTGCCATGAGTTCGAAGCCCATCTGCAGCTGGTCAGCCAACTCCACCTGGCAATGGCACATACGTTGTTGGAACTCCATGAATTTGTTGGGGGTGCTGGGAGACAGCCGTGGTGGTGTGTGTTTCCTGCAGTGTGGTCTGTACAGGTGGTAAGCTCACCTCAGGGCACCTGGCCTGCCCTGCTTCCGGTGATGGGGTGCGAGGCTATCTAGTATCCGTTGGAGGGTGTTGGTGCAGATGACCAGGGTGTCTTCTCCGTCATCACTGAAGATGTGTCTGGTCTGCTCTGCAGGAGGTGTTGTTTCTCCCTCTGCAATGTGAAAGGGGAGATGCAGGGTTACAGAGCCGTACATGTATGTTGGAGATTTGCTGATGTATACTTCCTGACTGCATGCCAATGTACATTGTGGCTGTTTTGGTGTAGCTGGCTATTTGATGGCAGTCAGTGTATTTATTCGACTACATGATGTATGTGTGGTAGTACCCGTGCTTTGTCATCACACAGTGTCAGGCAATGCCATAAAATGAGTGGGCCGTTACTACGCACGTAGAGGACCTGTTGTGAGTCGTGTAGTATGGTGCTGGTGTTGCACTTTGTACCTCATTGCCGACATTGCTGTTGTTCTGTGATTGTTATGTGTGTGCTGCATTGTGAAATTTGGTGATCTGGAAGGGGCCCTTTGTGAACATTGTGGACGTGGGCCTACTTGGCATTTCCATGTGTGCTGCAATGTGCCAAGGCTATTAGTGACATGTTCCACGACCATTGTGGGAGTGCAGTGTGCTACACTGCACTCCCACAATGCCCGCCCCTGGTCATTACTCACCCTGTTGCTGTTGGGTCAGGTCGTATTGTGCTGTGTCCAGGCCCCCAATTCCTGCCACCGTCTCCACACTGCGGACTGTGGCCACCATCAATCACCTTCTGTGTCACAGGACTTCCACCTCCAGTCACCCTTGCTGCCTTCCCGTTGGTGGCGAGCTTCTCCTTGGTTTGGCAGTGCACTTCATGCCAGCGCCTCTTGACCTCCTCCGGTGTCCTCCTCGCCACTCCAACTGCATTGACGTTGTTGACGATGGCCTGCCATATTTCCGTTTGGGTTTCCAGTGGCACAGTGGAGGTGCAGAACAGTTGGTGGGAGTGTCCTGTGACCTCTGTGACGATGGTCAGGTCTTCCTGCGGACTGAACCCCATTTTCCTCTTCCTCTTGTCCTTGCCCTTCCCCGAGCACGGGGTTCCTTGCTGGTCCTCCGTGGGGCATGTGGGGTTCCGCTTGTCCGCTGCACTCGGTCCGGGGGCATCCATGGTGCTACACAGTTTGAATTTTATGTTTTTTTCCCTCTCTTTCTTTTATAGTGCATTTTTCCGCCTGACGCATGGGATTATCAGGCCTGTGGCTGGTTTTATCGGGTTTTTGTACCACAATTGGCCTCATTGCATGTTTTTTGCATTCGCGTTTCTCATTTTTGTGGCGCGGTGTAGATTTTAACTCTGATTTTTGCTGCGTCGTCTGATGTCTATTGCATGCTAATGAACAAAACAAGAGTATTCCAAAGCAATTAAGGAGACCATCAATATGGAGCAAGAAACGACTTCACTTAAGGCGTTTTGAAGAAAGCCCTCACTCACCACCTAGTGATGACATGCTTCATCATCGGGCCCCACAGAGGGGATCTAGCATCCCCTCTGTGTGCTGCAACGCCAGATCAACTGCGGAGCGGGTTGGTGGGTAAGGACAGTGCTGTGCAAAGAATATTAAGTGAGTGATGTGAGGTTTAAAAAAGTCTGTAGTGTATCAAAATTAATTTTATTAGGATCACTAAGGACTTAACAATAAAATGATGTGTAGGAAATACGTCCACAATTATTCAAGTGGTAGTTTCCTAAGTCAGTCGACATGTTTCAGCCACGAAATGGTGTGAATTTACCTGGCATTCTTCAGGACTTGGTGTGAGTAAACCCTGGCGGTATGGACTCTCTAAGGTCCACCCTTACCTAGGGACGTGAAAGTGAAAATAAATAATGAAAAAAGTGCAAAAAATTAGAAAGAAAAGCTGTCTTTCTAATAACTCCTGGTTTAGGAGGCTTCCGATATTACGGTTTCTGCACCTGTTAGGGAAAAAAAAGGACAAGGACAGACAAAGAGACAGAACATACAATCAGTTGTATTGATGATCGCCTATTTACAGTCCATTGTGCTCCAGTTGGTGGTATCAGAGACATCATGTGGTTGAATAACAGTATAGTTAACACCACCTTGGTCCCCAGAGTATAGAGCGTTATGGGTAGGTAGTGCTAAGTGCTATACGTGCTATGTACAACGCGTGATATTTACAGGGGTTGTGGGTTTAAAACGCTATCAACCTAAAAATAATGGCGCGATCAAGATCGTGCCGAAAAATTAAAATCAGGGTAATTTCTCACTTTGATAGTGTGATGATTTCACACCATGGGTCACAGGAGGGGGGTGGAGGCGTAATTGGCACACCCTGCGGTCATCAGAGATAGAATAAAATAAAATCAAATAAGGCAATTGCGCGACTCAGATCGGTACTTAGCTCAGTAGAAGGCAGAAGGTTTGTGGCTTTTTGTACTCACGCCCTCGACGCTCGGCACCCGCGGTATACCTGTAGCGACCCTCAGCTGGACCCCGAAGATGTCCGCTCGAGGCAGCGAGGTCGTTTAAGTAAACACTACGTTATCCTGCTTCCGGGTGGGCGCGGTCGGTCTGCGTCAGTGCGTGATGGCGGACCAATCAGTGCGCTCTGACGTCAAAGGTATTCGGCCAATGGTAGCCGGTAGCGTCGTTGTTAATGGCAACCGGTGGTATGTGCCTCGCCGAATTAATGCAGCGTGGGTCCGCAGCTATTTTGTACACGGCAATGGCGATAATTTCAGATCAAGATGTTATGACAAAGGAAATCCGATGCCAGAGCATTCATTAGGAATACAAGAGACGTTAGCAGAAACTTGACAGGGTTCTGTATTTTTTCAGCGGCAAAATGCAGGGACGTCATGTCCATTACTAAGTTGCCTATGAATAGTGTTTAGGGACAAATTTTAACAGTTACAGTTCAGGCATCATTCATATTGGGGAGACACCCTCAGGATTAATTAAGGACAGAATTCCAAGGAATATCATCGTTCAACCCCTGGAGGTGGGTCCCAAGTCTGTAGACCCATCTTTGTTCTTTTTCGAACAGACGGCGATTAATGTTGTTACCAGTACCAATGTGTTCTATTATTGTCCATTTCATATCGTTGGTAGTGTGGTTGAGTTCCAGGAAATGTCTACTCATTTTCGTGGTGGATTTTTTGCATCTGATATTTGAGCGATGCTCGCAAATTCTCTGTTTTACTTTCCTCCCAGTCATGCCCACGTATCGCAAATCACAAGGACAAGTGATGAGATAGACCACATTGCTTGTGTTACAATTCGTGTGAACTCGTTGGGTCCAGGTTCTGCCTGGTTCCAGTTCCAAGGTTTTTGTATGTGTGGTAAGATGGCAGACACTACAATTGGAGCAGGGGTAATGACCCACCACTTGAGGGAGACCCCAGGCGTCAGTTATTGACCTTGGAGTATCAATGATCGTTGATATCGGTCTAGTGTGGACCAAGGCGTCTTTGACGCTTCTACCTTTTTTAAAAGAAAACAAAGGTTTTTCCCAGGTTTTGTTGGTACTTGTTAGAATTCGCCAGTTCTTATTGATGGATTTTTTCATTAAGTTAGATAAGGTACTGTATGTTGTCACACACGTCAAAGGAATGTCTCTATCCACTTGTGTCTTATCCTCCAGAAGGGCCTCCCTTGGCTGATTGCGAGCTCTTTTGTAGCCCTTATTAAGGGTTGCAGTTGGATAACCTCTGGCCTTCAATTTGGTTGAGAGTTCAGTGGATTGTTCCTTGAAGTCATGCAGCTCGGAACAATTGCGTCTCAGGCGTAAATATTGCCCGTAAGGTAGGTTTTCTTTTAACAGGCGAGGATGGAAGCTGGTGTATTCAAGGAGGTTATTTCTTGCAGTCGGTTTGTGGTAAGTTTTGGTTGTAAGTTTGGTTCCCGAGATCTGGATAGTGACATCCAGAAATGTGGCCTCAGTCTTACTGGTTGCATGAGTAAATTTCAGATTGGGGTCAAGGTTATTAATCCAGAGTAGAAATGTCTGGAGGTTTTCTTCGTCGCCTGTCCACAGGACCAAGACGTCGTCGATGTAACGGCGCCATATTTGTATTGACTGGAAGAAGGGGCTAGTAGCGGGTAGGATGTATTTAGCCTCGAAGTCTGCTACATAAAGTCCTGCCACGCTCGGGGCAAAGGTACTGCCCATCGAGGTCCCGGTACATTGAAGATACAGATTACCTTGATATGAGAAGAAATTTTCTTTGAGTGCCAGAGTCGCACACTGTAGAATGAAACTTTTTGAGGCTTGGTGGGTCCAGTTGGTAGAGTCTAGAGCTGCTCCCAGGACCTTGATTGTATCATCCTGGGGAATGCTGGTGTACAGGCTCTCGATGTCGAGTGTGACAAGGGTAACAGTATTTTCGGCAAAGCTTAGACTCTCCAGTAGTTGGAGGAGACTCTTGGTGTCTTTAAGGTAGGTTGGCGTACTCTGTACCAGCGGCTTAAGGTAGAAATCGCAAAAGCGCGACAGAGGTTCGAGTAAGGAGCCAATTCCGGAGACGATTGGGCGTCCGGGCGGTGGCATCCGATTTTTATGAGTTTTGGGGAGGGAATAGAAGTAAGGGACAGTACTCTCATTGATATTAAGGAAGTCTGCCTCATTCTTTGAGATAAGTCCGTCCTCCTCTGCTCTCCTTACCAGCGCTGAGATCCGTGATTTTAGATCCTCGCTGGGATCGACCAGCAAGGGTTTGTAGTTTTTTTGATCGTTGAGCAGTAATTTGCAGGCTTTGTCGTAGTCCGTGGTGTTCTGTATGACTAGACCACCGCCCTTGTCTGCGGGTTTGATGGTGATACTACGATCATTTTTCAGGGCTTGCAATGCGTGGTATTCTGCAGTGGTAAAGTTGTTGAATGATTTAGGGTCTTGGCAGTTCTCAAGGTCGTGAAAGACAGCCTGTTCAAATGCAGTGATAGTCGCAGGGACAGTGTGCGGTGGGGGATTAAAGGTAGAGCTCAATCTAAGACCAGTGTCACCATTACGTAGGGCCTCATTGGGATCTTCTTTTCCTTCGAAGAAGGCCTTAAGTTTCAGTTTCCTGAAAAAAGCACCCAGCTCACAATGGAGTCTGAACTTGTCTGGTCGGCAGGTGGGAAGGAAGCCTAGTCCCCTTTCTAAGACCTTGGTTTCTGTTAGAGATAGTCTTTTGTCAGAGAGATTTGTTATCAGGCTTAGGTGCCGCTCGTTCCCGGTTGTTGTTCCTTGTTGCGGGTGTGATTGCTCACCATGTCCGTGTTCTCCCACGATACTTGGTTGGGCCCTCTTCTTTTCCCTCTTCCTCTCCTGCCCATTCCTAAAAAAGGCTGGCGGTATTGAGGGTTGAAATTGGTTGGCGGCATGAAGGCCGGGTTCCATCCCATCATGGGGTAGGGTGGTTGTTGGAAAGGGAATTGTTGTCCCATATCCATCATTTGTTGGGGCATAGGCCATCCTTGGGGTTGGTTATGGAATCCAGGGTGTCCTCTGTTATTTCGATTCCCTCTGTTGCCTCTCCTTTTGCCTTGTTTGTAGGAGCCGGTGCTTGAACCACTACTAATGGAAGAATCCGCATCGGATTGGGCATTGTTAGATGCTTTTCTTGTAGGTGGTGTGAAGGCAGCAGCTGAGTATGGGTAAATTTTTTCAAATTCAAATTTATCCAGGTCTTTTTGGAATTTGGTGACTTTGGCTTGTAATAGGTTTTCTTTGTATTCATTTAGGTCTTTGTTTATTTCATCTAACTTCTTTTTGAAGCCCGTTATCGTTGTTTTGAACCGGGTCTCAGTCTCTTGGATCTCAATCAAAAGGGTTTCTGATAACCTCAGTGCTGTCTTGATTATGAGAACGAGCCAGTCGCGGGTACAGTGCCACGCGATCATGGCCCATTCTTTCCTGAAGGTGGCATCATTCAAGAAAATCCTAGGGGCATTAGTAACTAGCAGCCCTTTTGGTGCCGCATTCTTCGTTAGATACTGTTTCAATATAGTACCGTGGAGGATAGTGCGTATCCTCTCACGTTTCACTTCAGTTAGTTTTTCCCATTCTGAGGTATGGGCAATTGCCTGTGAGACTGCAGGGTCAGCGAATAGATTAGTGTCAGAGATGATGTCAGCTATCTCTGATTCTGAATACGTTAGACCCAGGTTTGACATGGTGACAGAGAGTGGTTATGAGAAATTACAGTTTAAAACAGCTCAAAAAGAGACCAGTGTAGAGGTTTCTAATTGAGCGAGCTCTCACAGCTGTGCGCTGCTAAGTATATCAAAACAAAAAGAGAGGTAGGGTAGTGGGATACTCTTACACCCCAGTATCAGTCTAATGAACAAAACAAGAGTATTCCAAAGCAATTAAGGAGACCATCAATATGGAGCAAGAAACGACTTCACTTAAGGCGTTTTGAAGAAAGCCCTCACTCACCACCTAGTGATGACATGCTTCATCATGGGGCCCCACAGAGGGGATCTAGCATCCCCTCTGTGTGCTGCAACGCCAGATCTACTGCGGAGCGGGTTGGTGGGTAAGGACAGTGCTGTGCAAAGAATATTAAGTGAGTGATGTGAGGTTTAAAAAAGTCTGTAGTGTATCAAAATTAATTTTATTAGGATCACTAAGGACTTAACAATAAAATGATGTGTAGGAAATACGTCCACAATTATTCAAGTGGTAGTTTCCTAAGTCAGTCGACATGTTTCAGCCACGAAACGGTGTGAATTTACCTGCCATTCTTCAGGACTTGGTGTGAGTAAACCCTGGCGGTATGGACTCTCTATGGTCCACCCTTATCTAGGGACGTGAAAGTGAAAATAAATAATGAAAAAAGTGCAAAAAATTAGAAAGAAAAGCTGTCTTTCTAATAACTCCTGGTTTAGGAGGCTTCCGATATTACGGTTTCTGCACCTGTTAGGGAAAAAAAAAAGGACAAGGACAGACAAAGAGACAGAACATACAATCAGTTGTATTGATGATCACCTATTTACAGTCCATTGTGCTCCAGTTGGTGGTATCAGAGACATCATGTGGTTGACTAACAGTATAGTTAACACCACCTTGGTCCCCAGAGTATAGAGCGTTATGGGCCACCTTGTGAATTCCACGTTGACACTGGATTATTTTCCCGCGATGGGCTGCGATGTTGAAAGTTGTGTTACTCTACTCTTGCGGTAGTTATCACACGTTCTTGTGAATATATCCCATAGCGTTTTAGCCACAGCATGTATTACATAGAAGCAGCAGCACACATCGTTTTGTCTATGGCTTTGACAATGAGGCCCTCGGTATCTGTGATGGAGGAAAAAAAACAAGTAGGTAATATCACACCTGAAATTACCTACATTACAGGGTAGGTAGTTACTGTATGCGGTATTACAGGTGGAATGGGGAAACCTGCCTCTTAATCTATTTCCATGCTTGCTACTTATATTTTCCCACTATATTGCACCATGTTGCTAATAATAAAATGCATTGGTAGTTTCATTTTTTTCCGTTAAATTCGCAATTGCTATTTGGGTGACAACTCTTAATTCTGTACAAATAGAGATTAATCCTGAATTGAAAGGAGGGCCTGAGATATGATTGTCCTTAGGGTAAAGAGGTTTTAGAAGGAATAAACATTAACAAAGTTCACCTTTCAAAAGCAATGCAAACTTTGCTGATGCTGTTCCGCATCGGCGAAAAGAAAAGCGCACTTTTATTACGATGCTGAATGGCATCGTCAAAAAAAAGAAAAAAGTTTTATGATGTTCATGTGGATGCTTGCATGCATAGTGATACATGCACGCATACATGTTATGATGCCAGGGTGGTTCAATGTGTTGATGTATACCCAGGCATGCACCTCCACATATAAGCATGCACACAGCAAGATGCAGAGTTGCTTTGTTATTTACTTTCCAAGATGGCAGATGCCTATCTTAGATCTGAAAATGAAAAAATAATAAAAGTTGCACAAAAGCTCATGTTAGGAAAGAAGTTAAGAAAGGGGTGGTGATCAGAGAGCAGTAGGGGTAAGTGGAAGCAGGGAGCAATAAGGGATTGAGGTCGGAGTTAAAAATTTAAAAGCAATGGGATTGCTATTGGGGGAGCAACACGGTATAAGGGAGAAGATTTGAAGAAAAAAGCAGAGGAGAGAGCCAGATAACACAGACACTTCCATGGAGTCCAAGAAATAAAAGAAGAAAATAATTTCCTGAACGCAAAAGTGGAAGAGACCGACTCATCCAATCAGAATACAGCAAAGAAGAAAAGCTCCAGAGGCAGGACATACAATTATCAGGGAGGAAACCCATCAAATACGAATCAGGGAAACGAGAGAGACAAGATAACCATCCAATCAAGAGCAAGGGCTGACCCAATTCTCAGAATATTCTCATATTGTATTGTATAAGGTCTTCGACAGCAGATACCTAAAGATGTAAGTAGGATAGACATAAAATGAAGCAGGCAGTATGACCTATTCCAATGTATGCCAATGGTGAAGAAATTCTGCAAAAGTTTGAGGATCTGCTTCCGCCTACTAAGTTAGAAAAACAGGCAGAAGATAGAGAAATATCTGCCTACGGACTGCTATGTCCAGTTCATGGGCATTTCGGGTGAGTCGTGGTTTGTGTTGTGTGTATACTTCGGCTCGTACCATTTTGTGACCTTCTGGTAAGACAGGTATTGACTGTGGCTGAAATGTCTGTAGATGGTTGGTGCTAAGGAAAAAAGACCACTGACAATGATGTTGACCATGATACTCAATTACCCACCAACAGCCTATGCTGCCAACTGAGTTCCCTATGTAATCTGGGTGCACTCTGCATACTCTAGTTACAATCACTTTAATGCGATTGCTGTTCCTTATCCAGAGTACTATTTATTCGGACCAGTGTCAATTTTGCATTATATTACTTGTGATAAAATTTGACTTTCTGATTCCCACATAAAAGTATTACACATTCAAGGGAGCTGCATGTGTTCTGTTCTAACACCAAACACATCACCAACCCTCCCACACAAGGCTTTGGGAGGCTTAAGAGCTAATCAATGGATTACAAGTGAGGCTGTCTTTTTGACAGTGCTCTCTCTCGAGAGAGAGAGAGGAAGGTGTTAATGAAATCAAACCAAATAAAATGGCTAAATTATGGCAAGATATGAACACCTCCACAGTGCCACGCCTCACTGGCTTCCAATACGGCCTCATTGTCGAGACAATAAGAGCAAAAAAAAGATGCAATTTCATCCCTTGAAGTGGACTACACGCTGTAAGCAGGGGACAATAGAGACAAGATATTGCTTTCCAAGGTCAGTGGCCTGGTCCCTTGTATAATTATAGTATTACATTTATGTCTATTGAAGCTGTCGGCAGCGGGCGTCAGGAAAGCCGCCTCTTCAAGTAAGGCAATTCTTCCTCCCCATAACTAGAATATGTTCAGCGACACTGTGTATTGGATAAAAGAAAAGGGACACGGAACTAATACAGTAATTTATTTAGAATATAAAAGGGAAAAAAATGTACAATCTAGGCAGGACAAACTTCTATTCGCAGACAGGAATGCGAAAATAGCAATGCCACCCATCTTTGTAAGTAGATGTAACGCACTTTGTCTTAGAGTTTCAGATAAATACTTTTTACAATTTCTTGGTTAAATATATTCATTTTGAAATAATTTACAAAGCCCATGCTTGGAAGAGAGGTTGATTTTAAAGCATACTCTGCTTTAAGGTATTATTCTTTTACCTGAAGCTTTTGCACACGACATTACAATATTCACCTCAATGTCCTTTTAACACGTTTCATTTTCGTGAAATATTTTCTATTTTATCTTTCAGTCACATGCCAATATCTATTTTATCCCAGACTCCCTGTTTCTTCCATTGCGTTAGGCTCTAGCACCTCCAGCCTTACGGGTCTTCGGTTTCACTAAGAGCCTTGTGGTTTTGCTGCAAGGGATCATGGGACACTGACATGGAGCGTGTCAGCTGTCTATGGAGAGTGAGCTGGGACGAAATTGTTGTTTGCGTGTGAATGGATTCACCTGAGGGACAGACACATATATGCTATGTCTATCAACTGTGGTTAGCCAGAGTTTCAAACTGCATAGCAAACATGACGTAGTCTCAATTTTCAGCTGAATTAATGAATTATAAATTAATAGCACTTGACATCTCAAGTGCTGCTTTTTAGGAGAGGCACAATAGTAGGACTCAGAAGCTGTTCTGTAGGCAGGCTAAGAAAATGTAGCAAACATTAGTGTCTAGGGGAGTATGGTCTAGCCTAACTACTGGATTTTCAGCAATAAATCTGCGGATTAGTATTATTCATAAAACAGGCTTTTCAAAAGCAATTGCAGTGCATTTAGTGGGATGCTTTAGCTATTGCTTATTTGAAATTGTTTACCTACTTACATATACTGTTTGATCTTTCAAAAATATGTCTATTTATTCAGTAAACATTATAACAATATTCCTTCCTGCTCAGTGAGTGTAATGTTTGAGGATTCCTAGGTTCAAGTGTAAAGAGTGTGGGTAGAATTTTGCTTGCACGCTTGGAAGCTTGGGCTGGGCGTAACTCAATTATTTCAGAGGTGCAATACTGGTATTGTTAATATCTGAAAACAGTCTATCAGTGTTAATGTTTATACTTACTGATTCGAAAATAAATTTACAGTAGCAAAAAATGGATCCATGTACCTTCCATTTATGTACTTGAGTTGTAATCACTTAAAACCCTTGCTCATTATGTCGTCAATGCGGGTGGAAAAGCATTTAGTTTGTTTATAGTGACAGACACACTTTGATGTATCGGCCAAGGTGCATCATGGATCACATGGAGAGTAACCAAACTGTTTAGGAATAACAGGGGAGCCAGGGATGTGTCTTGGCAGGATTTCTATATACTTTTTTTTATATTAATGAGGTGGAGAGTCGTTTGCTGGAAACGGCTATGGCTTGTTACCCCAAAACTGTGAAAAGTCACCACCATAACTTCCATGGCACAGTGGTGGAGAGTATTAAAATTTCACATATTGGAAACACTTTAGGATTCACAGTTAAGCTGAAGGCATATATGCAGCATTAGATGGATATAATTTAATACAACAATAGAGGTTGTCTTCAGGTTTGGAGCCAAACTTGGTAAAACGCCTGTCAGGGAAATGCCCACAGTGTGCAAGATCAAATATTTATCAGTGGCAGCGAATGGTACAGGTCTCTTGGGTACAAAGACTACAAGCCGTCTCGCTTAATATCCTACAGACATTTTCATACTGAATTGGGAATTTATTATATAGAGGATTTGATACAATTACATCCACTTCTTTCATGGATCTCAATTTGGATAAAGACAGAGGCCAGTTGTACATGTCAATAATGCAGGACTGCCAAGCCCTGGATAATATATTGAGGATACCATGGTTAACTTACATTAAAATGGTTTGTTCCCAGTTGGTTGTCACTGTACTATTTAGCAATCCTGAGTAATGTTTCTTCTAGTAAAGGATCTGTTTTTCAAATTTTTTGGAAATATAAGGGCATCACAAGAATGTTGTAAACCCTCATTGAGAGCCCATGCTTTAGTATTGGGGGTTATGGAGACCATTCTCTCCTTCTTACACATTTCCTAGTGGCTTTTCTGAAATGTGGTTTTCTGGATCTGCGAACTTCTGCTTTTCCCTTGTGATAATCAGTCTCAGAGCACATTGCACTTTATACTTGTTTGCAAATTTCATAATGTCCCCAAGAAATGATATTTGTTGTCAACACTGTGTATTTTAAATGTGAGGCAATGTAGCCTTGCACTTGTTTTTACTCAACAGCCTTTGCTGACACACCTTGTTTGGCTGGAAATAATTTTATGCAGTCTGCCATTAGAACAAGAAATTGCTATATCTGAATGTTGTTTGTTTAGCTATGTGCAGATGACTTCCTGTAAAGTCGATTGGTTATGATCTTTTTTCTTTTTGTGTATATAATGAATTATATTTTTATTAATGAATTGTATATTTTGAGATTGTGAATATTGTAAATCTTTTATGGCTCATTAAAGTCAAATACAGAATTGGTAGATTGATTTACAACTGAAATACCTATTATATTGATATAGTTCACCTGCAAAACGTTAAGCTTATCATTGAAAATTCTGACAATACCTCCAAATTCAAAAGAGAACTCTAAGATCTAACTCTAATTTAAGAGATAATTATTCACATAATTGTTTAGAACACTATAAGAATACTCTATATTTGTCTCAAAGACAAAGGCGTACATTGGGTCTTTATAATAACCAAAACAAGACATATGATTGGACCACTAATTCGTTTTTATTTCACAGATTAGGGTCCTGTGGCTGGGTATGTAGTGTTGCAGTGCAAGCATGGTAAAAGTTTATTATACACTTGCTCGCCTTACTTCTCTAACAGTCCTGGGCCCTTTACGATTAGACAATCTGCAGCATTTCTATTTACCACAGAGGGAATGATACTCTTATGAACCTTTCTCCACGATAAGAGGGGTGGAAATTAAGGTGGCAAAAAAGGACCAATAATTGACAGATAACTCAAAGATTTGAGATCAGGTTTAGGTGCACCACTCTCAAGATCGTGCTGTAAAAATAAAGAAAAGCAACAGGAAGACCCAACCTCCTAAAGAAGTTAAGTCAGACTATATTTATGCAGACCAAAAACTTTACAACAGCAACACAGAACAAAAGAAGTAATACTTGATGTTCTGACAGAGCTCACTGATCCTCCCTGCAACGCATTTAAGTCATCAGTAAAATAGCACAGTTTAAATGGAAGAACCAACAAGACTCAATAATAGACTCAGGCAGGTATTAGCGTATTTTGGTTATTGTATCAAAGATTCAAAATCCATAATAATAAGCAATCTTTAGAGAATCTCAGTTAAAAATATCACAGCTTGCATTAAAGTGCCAAACCTTCAAGCATGGCTCTATCAGTTGGTTATAAAAATCAGTTTACAGAGTTACAGAGTTCCACTGCCATTAAAAGCAGAAGGGTAGTTTGATTGCCTAACTGTTCAACTGTTCACCAGAGTGGGGAGAGGATACCGATGATGAAGTATGACACTATTATCTGTGTGAGGTTTCATTTTCCATAAAGCATGACTTTCCTCAGATGGACATTAGAAATCATGTGATGTCCAAACTCTGGATTCCCGATTGTTCCTAGAATATTAGGAAACAGCATATTTTCAATGTTTCTCTTTTCAATCATTGCCCCTGCCGTACCTGTTTTTGTGATTTAATTGATTCTCTGGAGGGGCGTATGGTGGCCTGCCTTTCTCCTCTCTCGTTATGTTCTATTGACTGCTGGTTTGGTACCCATGCACAGCATGTCTCTCAAGCAATCAAAACAGATGTTTATGTACATTTGAGAAGGAAGTCTTATTATTTATTGCATCTTATAAATGTAAACAGTTGAAGATTGATCACAACCCCACATGTAAATGCCAAACGCAAATTAGATCAATCCCTTACATGAAAAGCAGTAATTCAATTATATTATACATTTTCATTTTTGATACCACCATGAACAATCCCATGGTGCACTTTCTATCCATCTCATAAATCTCTCATAACATAATAGCTTTATGCAAATAAAACATGTAATATGGTGTCAATCACTTAGTGATAGTATGGATGGAGAAACGTATTTGAGGAACTCAATGCCACTATTTGTCCATTAGATACTTATAAAAGTAACAAACATTCTCATCCGTAAATTGGCATGGAAATAGATGCAGAATTTATAGGAGTGTGTGAATATATTCAATGTGTTCTTATTGCCTCAGGACCAATAGGGCTGCCCACTTCTTAGTGTGAGTCATTAATAATATATATTTTTCTTATAGGTGTTTTACTTACCACCTCATGCACTGGCGATCCTTGTTCTGCCCTGAAGTCAGTGTTATGCAGGTGGTTGCAAGCGGTGGTCACCTCACTCATTTTCAAAGACTGGGACTATTTTCACCATCAGAGTTTAATTCAAAGTAAATGAGAGAAAGGCAGAAAAGGGAGAGGAGGAGAAAAGACAGTGGGGAAAAGTGACAAACAGAAAAAAGAAGAACTGCAAGAATGAAATAAAGAGACAGGAAGTACCTGGTGGTGGAAAAAAAGCATGAGGTGGAATCAAAACTAGGCAGCCTTGGTATTCGACAACCTGGTATTTGTAGCGCCAGCAGCGAGCTCTAAAAAAAACTGGGGTCCTCGCTTATAAGTAAGCACTGCTGTTTCCGCTTCCGGTCAAGTAGAGGAGAAGCACCAATTTTCAAGTATCAGCCCTCAGGAGCAGAATTTTGCAAACTGAACGTAAACAGAAAGATGACATGGTATCAGAAACCCTGAAAATGACAAAGCTGATTACATTCAGTACATGTTTTTTAAGCAGAATCAGCTATCCTCGAAAATTCCACTACAAGTAGCCAAATGAAATTTCCACTTGGATAGTTGTTCAACAACGACAATCCGAGCAGAAATTCCATTTGACAAGTTTCAAATGGATGCGCAGGATCCACGCGGCATCATATCGGGTTTTGTAGGATTATTGAACAGCCACGAAAAAAATAATTTCTTGCCTTTTGCCTCTCTGAGTTGTGTTTATTGTCATTTTTATTCAACGAGTACATTCATTTAAGCCTCACAAGCCCTGTAACGGGTCTACTGCAATTCCCAACAGAGGTATGCAGTGCAATAGAGACCATGCAGTTGTGTGCACTGTATATGCAGTTATGCCTGTCGCCTTGATTAAATATACGTTTATTTTAAAATATAATTAATGTTGTGCTTCTTATAAAAAATAAAAAAAGATGAGGGAAAGAAAACCTTTCAAGCTAAGTAAGACACCCTGTCTCATGTTCAGAATTTACTTCATACACAGCCAAAGGTTCAACAGTTGGATATATGCTGTAGTATTAGAAATAAATTAAAACAAATGAATACGCTAATAATGCGGGGTTTAATGTGCTAAAGTATGCAAACATCTCCTGCCTGTGTTTCTATGCGATAGCTCATTGAAGCTAGCCTTCAAAGCAAGTTGAGGGGCATTGAGCTCTTCGTTAGTTTCTTCAATAGGCAAATCGAGCTACATATAACTTATTGAAATGCCATAAACCCTGCAAACACTAAAGACAAAAAAATATTCTCTAAGCACAGGAGAGTCTCAGCAGGTGCTGCACAAGGGTTTGCTATGATTCTCTAGCACACATAATGCAACTTTACTTACTGGATTTTCTTCGACCACTTGTATTATTGATACATTTGTAATTTAATAGTGGGTTCACATTGACACTTCTGTGAAAGTGCCACACAAAGACTGCTTAATATTTGAACAAGCCAGCCCAGTGTAACATGACATAGGTACTTTGGGAATTAAATTAGATGAATTAACAATGCTTACGTGGCAGTGACAGGTGTCATGTTTGCTGTTACGAGTGGCAATAAGAAGTGTGTTGACACGTGTTTGGGCAGTGATGTTTCCTAGGAGTAATCCAGGGGAACTGTAATCTGATTTGTGTCACACAGTCATGTGGGTGCCTACGAAGTGTTTAAGAACTATTGTATATGTTTTTTAAGAACTCTGCTAGCATTAGGGTTTTCAACACTGGGGGTACATCATACACGTGCCAGTAGCTGACTGGCAAGATAGGTGCAGGAGAGTGGCTGCTGGTTTTGCCAGTTGCCATAATACCTGCATCTTGGGGTTTACAAACCATTGCATGTTAGAAAACCTTCAAGCTATGCCATTTGGTATACAGTAGTGATGTAAGTGTGGCTCAATTGTTTAACTTTGCTAGAGGTGTCGGCACAGGAGTGTGGGTGATAGAGGCAACTCGAAAATCAACAAGCACAATTGCAATTCAATAAATGTTTACTAGTTCCTTACAAGTTTTCTTTTAAATTAAGCATATATTAATGAACTATATCAATTCAGAAATATGTATCTCAAGTAGCTATTTTGGGCCTGACTCAGAAACTGCACTAGTAATAGGTTTTGTAGCGCTACAGTGGTTATGTTATGTTATGTTAAAATCATTTGTTTATCGCACTTACACCAAAAGGTTTGAAAGCGCTGTAAGCAGGATGCAGCAATGGAATTGTGACAGAAGCTTACTGGTATGCCTGTGAGAACAGAAGGGTTTTAAGAAGACTTCTGAACTGGGTGTAGGAGGTTACTGATCGGAGTTCCATGGGAAGGGAGTTTCACAATTGAGGGGCCAAGAGGGAGAATCTAAGACCGCAATGTTTTTTCCATTTAACAGAGGGAATGATAAGCAGGTTCAGGTGGGAAGAGCGGAGTTCGCGGACAGGAGTATAGCGATGTATCAAGGAAGAGATAAATGCCTGTCCATGGCCAACCAGGGCTTTAAAGATAGTACATTCCAGTTTAAATACACAACGTTTAGCCACCAGGAGCCAATGAAGGCTCCTCATCAAAGGGCGGACGGGTTGGTATCTGGGTTGGTGGAAAATAAGCCTGGCTGCTTGGTTTTGAACCAGTTGTAAGCGATGGAGCTGATATGCTGCAATGCCAACGTAAAGTGAGTTGGCATAATCAACCTGGGATATGACCAGAGCAAGAAGGACCAGAGTTAAAGCTTCGGTAGTTAGAAATCTACAAATTTTGCGGATTATTTGTAGGTGAAAAAAGCAGGATGATACAACCGCGCCAATCTGGGATTTCATGGACAAGTCCTTGCTTATTATAACCCCTAGACTTTTAACAGAGTCAGCTGGGCGAGGCAGATTGAGTAAGAGAGGTGGCCAGAATTTAGAATTCCATGGATTGGAAGTGCCTCCAGTCAGGAGCAGCTCAGTCTTATCAGGGTAAAGCTTAAGTTGGCTGGCATACCTCCAGTCGCTAATGAGGTTCATGGTGGATTGAAAGTTGGAAACTGAGGTGGTAGAAGAATCAATATCAAACACCAGCTGAAGATCATCAGCATAGTTGAAGGCAGCAACTATACTGTTGCGAAGAGACCAGATCAGGGGTGACATATATAAATTAAAAAGAAGGGGTGAAAGAGAAGACCCCTGGGGAACACCACAAGAAGGAGGAGATCGACCTCAGGGCCAGTCCCTGAATGCCAGCAGTACCGACACGGTCGTTCAAGAGATCATGATCGACCGTGTCAAAAGCAGAAGACAAATCCAGGAGAACCAGAGCCTGGGAGGTGTTTTGATCGGCCCCCTTCCTAAGTTCATCCATGACTGCTAGGATGACCAGCTCGGTAGAGTGTGCTGGTCTAAATCCTGCTTGCTGGGGGTCAAGAAATTGGGAATGTTCGATAAAAGAGCTAAGACAATTAGCCACATGAGCTTCTAACAAACAGTGGTACTACAAAATGTACAACAAATTGCTATTTACATGCTGCAGTTTTGCAGTAACTTGCACTTTTGACTAAGTTTACTTCTATTTGGAAGTCACAAACTGCACTTTTGTGGTAATTTACACATTTGAGTAAGTTTACTACTTGTTTGTATTCACAAACTGCACTTTTGTAGCAAGTTGCAATTGTGTAGAAACTTACACTTTCGTAGTACGTTTCTACCTCCATTATTTTCGATAGGAGGGTGCTGCAGTACCAGTAGATGGCCATGGGTAGTGCTGGACTTACTAAAACACTGTAATTACTACCTAAGTGTACGTAAGTGCTAAAGTGCAATTTGTGAATGCAAAAAAGTAGTAAACGTACTCAAAAGTTTGAAATTATTCAAAAATGTAATTTACCTTTGTGAATCAGGCCTGATGAGTTTTACATTATACTTGTAGGATCAGATTCCTAAAGCTTTCTTTGAGGACTAGGTGTAACTTACTAATGGAAATAACACATACTCAATCTAAAATATTTGCAGATTGGGCCAGATATGTGTCCCTAGTAAAATGTGAGTGTCCGACAGACCATTAAAATATGATAAATACCCGATGTGAGGTCCTTAGTGGAACGAAGGCTGTGAGGTAGACTGAACCACAAATGAACACAGCTGACTTGAGAGAGGAGGCTGGTGCACTTTCTGGAGCTACCTTGAAACTTCAGAATTGCTCCAGTGGTGTAAGACCTCTCAGCCTTAGGGTGGCCTTCCCCTAAACTTTTTACCTTACTACTCCAGGACTCTGTGCACTTTACCACTGATAACCAGTGCTAAAGTACATGTGCTCACTCCCTAAAATGTGGTAACATTGACTTACATATTACATATGAAACACACTGGAGGGTAACTGCTCCTATGGAGGGAATCAGGCCAATTAGGCTACGGATTGCATTAGAGGAGGGATAGAGGAATAGAGATGGCTAATTTGAGATAGATATTATATTTTTGAAGGAGTTGCCCTCACACACCCATTAAGGTGTCATCCTGAGACCTTTCTATCTCAAATTAGTCATCTCCATTCTTCTATCCCTCCGCCAATGCAATCCGTAGCCTAATGGGCCGGATTCCCTCCATGGGAACAGTTACCCTCCAGTGTGTTTCATATGTGTTCTTGGGAGCATGGGTACTGGACTTTTCCTTTTCTGCTCCCTGTCCCTCTCTTTGTGAATCGTGAACATTACCTTATACCCAATAGGCATATTTAATTTGCTTTTAAGTCCATGGTTTAGTGGTACTACCCGTACCTAGGGCCTGTACATTATATGCTACTGGTGAGCCTGTAGCACTTACTGTGCTACTCACTTAAGTAGCCTTTCAAACATATCGAAGGACTGCCAATGCAGCCTGTGTGTGCAGTTTTAAACTGCCATTTCAGCCTAGCAAAATAAACCTGTTGCCAGTCTAAACTTTCCTTTTTAATACAAATAAGTCACCCCTAGAGTAGGCCCAAAATAGCTCACAGGGCAGGGTGAAGTGTGTTTAAAAAGCTGGACATGCCCTTTTAAGTTTACATGTCCTGGTAGTGAAAAACTCTTAAACTTTTTTTTCTCTACTGCAGGGAAAACCTCTAGCATAGGATAGCTTTGGGTTTCCTTATTACATTTAATAAATGATAAATTTTAATTGGGAGCAGGTAGACATTTCGAGTTTAGCATCTAAATAATTTAAATTAAAAGCCCTGTTTAAGTCTAGTTTTAAGTCTCAATTCTGAAAGTGCCAAAGCAGGCATTCAATCCTGCACCCATCTGTCACACTGCTGAATGGGGATAACCCTTCAAGTTAAGCCACTTCCTCCTGAGTTAACCATTATTTTTTCCACTGTAAACCAAAAATTATGCCAATCTTTTTGTCATAGGTCTTCCTGCATATTTAATCACCACAGAGACAGAATGATTGCACCTGAATTCTTAATTCACCAGTTTCAAATGCCTCCTGCTGCCCATCCAGGCTTTCAACAGTGGCATACTTCAAAGTGGGCTCATTGAATTATACCCAATGCATTTCAAGCCTACCGGTTCTTCATCAGAGGTCACAGAAACACATGAGAGAAACAGCTGAACTTACTGCTCAATTCAGAATTGCTGTGTAAAATGAAATACTGCAACACCCAATGCCTCCACCCACATCAACCCTCTCTACCTACCCCAACCTCATTATTAAACAACACTCATGTGCTCGAACTGCTGCGCTCAACCTAATGTGCAACTCCTTCCCACTATAACCTCAACCCCCAACCCAAGAGAAACATCAAGTCTATAAAATAATAATTCAACTGCTAATAAAGCCTCCTATCCCACCCTATTTTTTAACCCTTCTACCCGCTGCTGAGTAACCCTGTTTCACTATTAACCTAACCCCACTTCCTATATCAACCTATCTACTCGTGTCCCACAAAATCTACTTGTCAACACCTTACCTCTTCAAAGCCTCAACCAACAGCCTGCCCACCTTGTAAACTTCACTCCATCTTCAAAACCTAATCTCACACTCCCTGCTGCTCAAACTGTTATTTTAAGGTGTGCTTTCCCTCTTGTGCCCATTCCTTTAATGTGATTTGCTAATTCAAACTAACCCTCTAACCTGTTCCTTCTATGACTGTGACTTTCTACAAAAAAATAATGATGTGAACTCTAAATCCGACAATGCACTCCCCTGGCACCACAAAGAAAACAAAAGCGCACGTGATTCACCCCCTTACGAACCTGCACATATCAAAAACCTGAAAGCCTGAAAATAAAACACAATGTTATATGTGAAAATAATAACGATTAAATAAACAGCAATAACATACTCCAGGTCCATAAATAAATCCAGTCCAATTGAAATTGCAAATTGTTAAAAGAAACCACTCGAACAATCCAAGTTCAGCTGCCAATCTGATCAGAAGTTGTTCTGTTCTTGAAATCCACTCGAATATTCAGTTTTTCCACTGCCTCCATAGTGATGGACTCTTTATGTTCGTTACTAAACGGTCCAATGTTAAACTCTATGGAGTGCAAACTCACTCTGGGACGATAAATTGTGAAGCACATAACAAATGAGTGTGAGAATGCACTCCTCCCCTTAGTATTAGATTAGTTGTCCCCCAAAAATTATATTTTTGTAGTGTGTGTGAACAGTTGCTGAGAACCGTCCCAAATTGCAGCTTTTTTCAAAGTCTCCCAAAGCGGGCACATTATTTGCGCACCCATCTGGCGCACTTATGAATGGGGACTAACCCCTCAACCGCACTTTTAGAAATTTGGCATTTTCCTGTCCTAACCATTTGGTGCCTGCAGTCTATACCTGAGACACATGACTAGGTGTAGGTGGCAGTTGGGCTTTGTGCATTGCTCCCGGCAAAGGGAGGCTAGGTGGTAGCTCTCTGACTTAATGTGGGGGATGTGCTGTCACCTACTACACCTGCACATCATAAAGACTCTGCCTGAACACACTCACAAAGGATTTGTCACTAGTCTTTTGTGTCCTCAGACAAGCTGGGACCAGGGCAGGGAAGAAGGGGTTGCCTGACACGGCATGGGAGGCGTAGACCTCCAGAACCTTCTCCTACTTCAAAGCCAACAACAAATATAAATATTGGACCCTCAGACCCAACTCTTCAGTACACCTCTGGACCTGTGGGAGACTCAGAAGGACTGCTGTGCTGCAAGAAGGACTGTTATATACTGCCCTGCTACTCTGCTGCCCTGCTGTACAAGTCAGAAGGACTGTACCTGCATCTTGAGCCCAGGACCACCAGAGTGATTCCAAAGAAAGGTTGGTTGGCTTCCTGATCAGAGCCTCAGGGAAAGAAAAGGCTCCAACCACCTTCAACCCTGCACCTGGACTCCTCCTACTGTGATCCTTGCCTGTCACTTGGTGCCACCTCAATCCAGCACCCTTGAAAGTGGGCCTGAAGGTGCCATACCAGAATTTTACTTTAGCAGAACTAAAGCATTTCAACACATCTCCTTGCAGTTTTGCTTTGGAACTGCTGCTGCTTGACGCATCCCCGATCCTAGAGCAAGACCTCGCATTGCAGGCCCACCTCTCCTCGGGAACTGCTGCTGTGCAATGCAGCCTCAACGCAGAATGTTGCATTGCAACACTGAAGCTCCTTGGAAGTAAGACTATGCGATGCATCCTTGAGGGAGGATTCCACATCACATCTCTCAGCTCCTCGGAACCGCTGCTACACAACGCATCCTCAACACCAGATCTTGCAACACTCTTCAAGCAGGATTTAAGGTACTTTTGTTCAGCAGGCCTAACTAGGCCACTGTGTCCGGGATGCGCTCCATCATGGTCAGTCTAAACGTGTGACTTTGTGCTGCTCCGGCGCAACCAGATAACCACAATTAGCGCTTTGTGCTTTTAGGAACTATTTTCACTTAAGTCTTTAAAATTGCATATCTTCAATTCCGTTGATTGGATTGCTGTAATTTTTGGTCTCAAATAATTGAATACATTTTATGTGATTTTTCTAAATTGGTGTGGGCTACTTCTTGCATTGTGGTTTCACGTTATTGCTGTCTGAAGTGCTGCATAAATACTTTACATGTTACCTCTAAGTTCAGCCTGACTGCTTTTGTGCAAAGTTACCAGAGGTTTAAGTACATATTTATTTAGAGTTTGTGGATGACTTCAAGTTGACAGGATTTAAAGTTGTTGCTTGAGTAGGGTTTCACCCCCCCCCCTCAACCAGTAACACAATTTCCTGCCAAAGGCAAAAGATATTTCACAGGAGAAGGCTGCAAAAGCTAATCAAATGACCTTCTATTTCCCCAGAAACCTTTATGGTAGCCCATATGTGAAACTAATTTCAAAATTCAAAATCTCTTAAAGCGCTAGGTGCAAGAATGGGTGTCTGAATGGCTGATGAATGAAGCAGGTTAGATTACTGGGTACGTTTTCCTAATCAGTTCTTCATATTCAAGTTGAGGAGCTTAGGCAAGTTCAGCAGAGTTTATCTCAACTGTAATACTGAACACAGCTCATTGGAGAAACTAATTTGAGAAGGCGTTAAAACTTGAGAGAGCCATGAATCTTACAACTTCTGAGCTCTTACAGTAGATGTGCTTCTACAATTTGAGCCCCCTTGAATGAAGGGTCCAAAACCTCACAATGTATTAACATATTACAAACATTGAATGAAAATAAAATATACTTCTTTTATTCTAAGCATTTTTATATATTAATATTAGGTGAAGGTGAGTACTGCCATTGGATAGTCAATTGACTTTATGCACCTTCACATTTGTTGTGGGTACTAACGTTTATAGACTGTGTAAAACATTAAGAACTATGTAGTCATAATTACAAATAAGGGACGTGTAATTACACTTTTTTTATGTTAATTTTACTCTGCCCACTTATGAGTTGATAGGTTTTTCAACCTTCTGTTTACTGGGTGTGGGAAACACTGACCTGAATTTTCTGGTCAGTAGTTGCGGCCTGAAAAATTGCATGAGGCTTTGGTTGTAGTAGCAGCTAACCTCATTTTTTTTCTCTAAACGAGAGGAGCTTAGAATGCACCTAACTGCTAGAAAAAAGTTTCCCTTTCCTTCCCCTATTCCCCTTCTCCCACTTTCCACCGACAGGCTGACAGGCCAGCAAATACATTTACCATCAGCTGAGAGTATGCATGGAAACGACAACCACACACAGTAATTCCTTATTGTAATGGGTAATTGCACAACACTGGGTCAACTTTTACCAGGCGGTAGAGGTGATATTGCACATGACTGTATCATGGCACCAGTACCATGCAACTCGTAATCCAGGCCAACGTAGCATGTTTTCATCTCTGCTGTTGGAGTGTTTAAGGATAATACAACCAACACAGTTGCTACGCAATGCTATGCTAATTTATAAAGTGTGTAGCTACCTGAAGGCTTCCCAGCTCTGAGTGAGGAATAGTCTGTGTTGGCGAATTAATACTAGACAGAATGTCTAGTGAGGATATAGCCAAGCCTAAAGCATTTTCTTGAAAAATATCTCATTTGTTTAGTTTTTCAGGTCGTCCAGCATAGAATTCCAAAGTTTTGCGGTCAAGTATGAAAAGGGTCTTCTGCTTCATCTGGTCCTGTAAATACGAGGCACCTTTAACAGTTGTGCCTTAGAAGATCTCAGAGTACTTGAAGGGCTATAAGGTACCAGAAGGTCCATGATCAAAAAAGGGCCCTTCCAATTTATTCCGCTATGGACCAAGCAGAGTGTCTTAAATTTGATTCTCTCTTTTACTGAGAGCCAATGCAATCAATGTGGCTAATGCACTTTTTGTTGAAGAGTGTTTGGGCAGTTTGAAAATCAGTTTAGCAGCCGCATTCTGGATCAGTTGCAGTCTCTTGATGCTGTATTGAGGGGCACTCAGATACAAGGAGTTGCAATTATCTAGACAAGACAGGATCCAAACTTGTACTACTATTTTCCTAGAGAGAGTGGGTAAGAGGTCAAGCATTTTATGTAGGGTTCTGATCATCCCGAAACAGGAAGCTGTGAATCTTTTACATGAGCTTTCATAGTTAAGGCCCTCTCATGCCACATTCTTAGGCTCTTGGGGGTGGCCATAAACTCTCTGGTCATTCTATATTAATTTGAGAGTTTTGTTTGTTTCCCACCTCCATTTTATCTCAGTTTAGTTCAAGTGAATGGTTCACTATCCACCATGCAACTTTCTCTAGGAAAGAGGCCTGATGTTCTTGGCCTAGGCCTGTCTCTGTAAAGAGTGAGATGACAAGTTCTGTATTGTTCCAGCAGAAACGACTGGGCCCTTTTTCATATTGGATTTCTGTTATGTGATTTAGCTCTTCACCACTTACTTAATCCTCAGATGGATCTTGTTTTGTGCCAACAAGGGGTTGGGTATAAGGGATCCAATATGCAGATATCCATTGATGATCAGGAATTGGATAGCCGATTCACAAGCTAATAATAAGGTTCATGTATATGACTCTCAAAATCAGACTATTCAAGTAAAGGATTATCACTTCAAGACCAAACCTTATGAAGAAATTTAATCGGACCAAAATCATGCAAACCTATAATTCTGCTAGGGCTAAACAGAACAATAACAGTATTGCTTGATGCTTGGAGATTTCTCTAAGATGATCTTTCCTTGGCATTAAAAAATAAATTTAGAATGCACAAACAAATTTAAAGGGAAAAGTCATGGTAAACCTTAGACTTAGGTTTCTAGTTAATTTTTAGTTTATCAAAGATTTTAAAATAAGGGGCATCACATTATTAGTAAACATTTATTTGCCTAAAGAGTACAGAATAATTTAATTAGTCTGAACTTGCCATAAGGTGATGAAAGGATTAAGAGAGTACAGCCAGGACATGAACCATGACAGCTCATGCGCAGTGTCCCATCTTGAAGGAGCCAAATATAGTGCACACAGCGTCTTTTCCAGTCCAAAGGGAGGTAGTTAGTAGAGTCCGTAAAGGGATGAGCATGAATGGAAAGAGTTGTGGAGAAACCAAAATAACCAAAAGCAGTCTCTCTTGAGTTCATCCGACCGACCAACCGTGCCCTTCATCCATCAGATCAATGTAAAATATAGTTCTAGTTCCTGGGTGACACCTCCTTGCTCACCTCATCGTGTCAGACCACTCAGTCCATTGGTCAGTTCATATAAGATGATTGTCATGTGACATAAAGAAAGGAACATATTATAGAAAGAGATGATACTAATCACGTATTTTGTGGGGCCATGCGGTACATGGAATCCTACAAACAATGATCTTTTAGCAGCAGGCACAAGAGTGAGTTCAAGAGGACAGTTTCTCATAGCAAATGTTCCAAAAGTATACATTTCTTTTGATCGAGTGAGAACTCCTTCTAGGAAGTACCAGTTTTGATTCAGAATGTAAGTTTGAGGAAGCTTTTCACAATATAAGGTAATACAGAATCGTTAAATGCAGGCCTAGACTACAGTCAATTTAAGAATATACAGGATATAAGTAGTGAAATATACAGTTCATAAGGGTAAAGCAATATTCTAATAGACCATTTTAACTTATAGGCATTCCCAGATGTTAATAATCTGTTGCAAAGATTTCATGGAAACCTCCAAACAATGATCTTTTAGCAGCAGGCACAAGAGTAAGTTCAAGAGGACAGTTTCCCATAGCAAATGTTCCAAAAGTATACATTTCTTTTGATCGAGTGAGAACTCCTTCTAGGAAGTAACAGTTTTGCTTCAGAATGTAAGTTTGAGGAAGCTTTTCACAAGTATAAGATAATACAGAATCGTTAAATGCAGGCCTAGACTACAGTCAATTTAAGAATATACAGGATATAAGTAGTGAAATATACAGTTCATAAAGGTAAAGCAATATTCTAATAGACCATTTTACTTACTTATAAGTATTCCCAGATGTTAATAATCTGTTGCAAAGATTTCATGTAAATATGCCATTTTAGTGCAATTTCAAAGTACCAATGCAAAAAATATTTTCAAATGATACAATATTAATCCTGTTTCAAATTTTCTATATGAGCACATACACGAAAATTATTATCTGAGAGTTTCATGATAATTACACTCAATATGACTGTACAGCACCAATTTTTGCTTTTCTCATTTGGTGCACAATCTTACCTATTCAGAAGATGGAATTCAGAACAAAAATCCTCAATTTCACAGACAAATGTATTTAAATTATATTTGGTTTCATTAATTCTTTGCACAATATATTATTTCCAATATTATTATAACACATGAGTACATCACTTTACCATTCTGTTACATATTGAAATCATTATGGTAAGGCTGATTAATAAAATATAAACCTATATTATTCAAATAAAAATTATTTCATCTATCCTACAATCATCTGCATGCTTTTACGATGCAATAAACAACATTCCCTAACATTTATTTCTCATGCCTCTTTAACTTACAGAAGGTGCACATTTATTAATTTATTACTTCAAATGTCCTAAATTCAGTTTATATGTCACGAACAATTCCCCCTCTGATGGCAAATCAAGCCATCATTTCATTTTCTTATCTGATGTTGCATCTTACAGCTCTGTAGTCTTCATGATTTTTTGCCTTGATTCGTCTGGGGTCTTTATTTCATCATGATATTTATTTTGCATGCCTTCTAATTCTATCCCAGCTCTTTTTCTTTTTATACCTCTTGTTTTGTTTTTTGTTTTCACACATCTATTAATCAAGAAGATGAAAATCAAGATTACTATACAGTTAGCAATTGTCAAGATGAGTTTCAAGTTTTTTCCCAACAGTCCACTTTCGATGCCCGTAAACCATCTACCTGTAGAGGAAAATCCTTTCCCTAATAATTCCCAGGCACCATCAGCCTTTATATTATTTAGGTCTTTGTCAAGATAGATAATAGTCTTAATGAATCCTTTCAGGTCCTTACTTTTATCTAGAATGTAGATACAACAATGTTGCACCTTTAAAATTTCACAAACTCCACCTTCCTTTGCGAGAAGGATGTTTGACACACAACAATTTTGAAGAACCATGGATCTCATAGCAATCATTTCAGTATCTGTTGCTAATAATCCTCAAGCAATGTCAGTAATTAGATACATTTATCTACTATAGTAGAGACCTTTAAAATTTTGTGACAATTTAGTATCACTCCAACAGATGGTATTTTGGCTTCAAAGACGTTTCTCATTATCTCACTAATACTCTTTTAAATCTTTAGTGTGTCACTTCGTTGTTTTTATGTGTGTCACTTCATAAGTTTAATCAGATTGACCCATATGATATATTTTTTGAAAAGATATTCTCGTGTAACAAGATCCGTACCATTTTTAGGTAGCCTGTAATAGACATTTTTCACGGAAATATAATAAATTCCAGGAGACACAGTATCCACACCACCTAAAAATAATTCCCAAGTTCTCAAAACTTGGAATGTATAATCACATTCGCTGGAACCAACAAAGTTTGTATTAACGTCAGTCTTACGTGATAATATACATAGCTTTCCTCTATGTTGCCAATCTAAATGCAAAAAGAACAATTGATGGACAGAATGCAGAGCAATGTCATAGATTCACCCAAGTATATTGATCTGGGCCTAAATCCATCTTTGTTTGCTCCTCATGGCATTCTAGTTTAAATGCAGCCATATGCAAATCAGTCTTGACCCTGCTCCCAATGGAAACAGTCCAGCCCGAACTGCCAGGCCAGGTTCTCCCTGGACTGGAAACAAGTATCCTCGAACTGATTTCAGGGATTCACCCTTAATCAGTCAGGCTGGCTTCACTCCAGTGGCATGAAGATCACGAGACCCACGTCTGGGCACACCAATCCCACTCTGGGTGACAAATGCAAAAATAACAATTGATGGACCGCTAACACAACTTGCTTTCCTTAAGCTCTTGTTCCTTAAGTGCCCCATATGGTATTTTTTAATGATTGCAGCACTGGCCACAATAGCTCTTCATCTTTCTTCTATGGATTTGATTCCACAAATTCCCTTTCTATTTTGTGTATAATACAGATTAAGTTATGTTGGTGCACATAAGCTGTGTATAAGCTTTGTGTAGGCTTAAAGAATTCTCACATTATTTCTGGTGTTTTGATATTAGGCAGAGGATTTAAGTATGTTTTCACCGGTACTTCAGAAAATATCAAATCATAGTTAGAATAGTAATACTGAAATTGTCATTTGCCACAAAATAAGCTTGTTAATACACTACAAGAAATCCCATATGTCACAGCAAGGCGATGATAAGTTACACCCTCAAACACTGATGTAGGCAATGGCATACAAACGTAACATAGAAAAGCAAGAGCGTCCCACAAATTAGCCACAAAGGTGGTAAAGAGTGTACTAGTGGTGCTAGGCTTCTTGTTTTTTAGCAATACCAATCACACAGATATAAAAAGATTTTTTTTTTATGCAACTCAATTCACTAGACATAGGCCAACCATTGTGGAGATATATCAAACACCAAATTATACCAGTATAGCACACATGTTATTTATATTCAGTCTAAACTAGAGAAAAAAACAGGAGGATTGTTTTGGAAAAATATGTCATTTGTGTATTTTTTCAAGAATACAAAATTATCACAATAGTAACGAATAGTTAAAAAATACATGCAGTATATTGTACATTTAATTAAAAACATATAAAAACACAATAATAAACGAAACCAATTTATACAATATGGGTTAAAAAATATTCGCAAGAACAGGGGTCACAAGTATCCATAGTCTTCACATATAAATGTTTTGTAAATACATTAATTGAATAATTACCAGTAGAAGCATCTCCATGCAGTAGCTTCTCGTCTAAAACACTTTGACTGTTGTGGGTAGATAAAGGAATTATAGGCACAGATGTCAGCTCAGTTTGTTTGTGTATATGCTATATGGTAAATTCAAACCTATATGTACTACAAACATTATGAAGAAAACTGCAAGTATACATACACATTTGTGTTTCAATGATATCACATTTGGATCTATTATTTCTCTGGAATCAGACCTTGGGACTCATGATAAAATTTGGATTTGATGCTTAACAAAGTTTAGCAGCACAGGCAAAGTTCAAACCCTTTCTGCAAGGCTTTTTAACATGACTGAGTCATGAAGAGTGCCACATTAAACCGGTTTGAGAGCATGTTTTGCTGCTGCTGCTGCCACGTAAGGGAGAAGGAGGGGGGCAAGGACTACCAGCCCCAGCCTCCCCTGCAGCCACCGTCATCGCCGAAGCCACACCGTGCCCGGAGGCGCTTTAAATCTCGCTGTGGGCTCCCGTGGGAAGCCAGTTTGGAAGCCTGTTTTGCCGCTGCTGCTGCCCGTAAGGGAGGAGGAGGGGGGCAAGGACTACCAGCCCCATCCTTCCCTGCAGCCACGTCATCACCAATGCCACACCACGCCCGGAGGCACTTTAAATTTTGCTGCCTGCTCCCGCGGGGCAGGAAGCCTGTTTGGAAGCCTGTTTTGCCGCTGCTGCTGCCACGTAAGGGAGGAGGAGGGGGCAAGGACTACCAGCCCCAGCCTCCCTTGCAGCCACCATCATCGCTGAGCCTGGAGGCTCTTTAAATTTCGTAGCCAAGGGCGGGCCAGTCTGCACCCATCGGAGACAGGAGGAGGCCGGTCTGGGCCACCGCTCTGACAGGCTCCATCTTCTAAGCCATATTGTGGTGAGTCACATATATTTTTGTAGCTACGAGTGCTGATACATCACACTATGGGGAAATGCACTAATATACCAAGTTCCCGCCCCTCTACCTCCATAGACAGCATGCTGGAGAGAGCAGTTAATATTGTTACCTCTGAGATCGAGCTAACCGAGAGGCGTTTGTTCTTGGGACTGGCAGCCCCATAGACTTCCACCTTGGTAGAGGAAGGTGATTGTATTAGCCCCCTCGACACCGAACTTATCATCCAACATCATTAAGCAATTACCAGCTTTGGGAGGAGGCTGTAAAAAGGAAAGCAATCAGTGCAAAGAGGGTAATGAGGGTAATGGGGCTGTTGAGGATTCTAATGAATGATATTTAGTCTGCGCACACTCGCTTTTTAATCTAGTGAGGAAATCACTGTAGTCAAATTAAACAAAAGAATGCATGCAACCCAGTGTCAAGGCCACCAACCTAGTAACAAATCCAAACATCTGGTGGAGAACCACCAGTATACTGGGTGCACAGCTTGTAATAATGTATTAAAATTTCCAAATGTATTATTGCTTGACACCAAAATGAATCATATGAAATAAACCACAATGATTATCTCATGCTTAATAAATGTTCTTCTTATGCATTTATATTGTTTACTTGAACAAAATGATATTAGCTCCTTTCTTAGTGTGCTCTAGATGAAATACAGTCTGTGATGCAATGTTACTTCTTTAAACACTGTAGGCATATCTCTACTGCATCTGAGTACTGTGCACAAACCTCAGGATGCCAGTTGAACGGGATAATTCCCAAGGTGACTATGGGAAAAACAATGAATACAGGAAAGAGCAGTGTTTTGGATATATTTGTGAAAAGGGGAGGGGAGTGTTCTGAACTCATCTGTAATACAAAATATAGATCTTCTCTATGGTAAAACACTGCAACAAGACAGAGTCCCACTCAGAATATGGGTACACTGGACGTGGTGTAACGTGTTCTGTAGCGCTTATAAACAAGGTAATTGATTTTTAGGAACGCCAGAGCTCAAATGCAATCCTCCTTGTTTATTAGTACTGCTTGATATGAAATGTGCATGTACACACCAGGATGGTGCAAGTGAGTAAACACCAATTTCCAGGGGCAGGAGAGTGTTCCCATTTGAACAAGCAATTGCCTCTTTATTTTAGTTTTCTGCAAAGTTAGGGGCTATGGCCATGGACTCCGCACTTACCATTATATAAAACAAGACTGCCTCCCAGTTGCCTATTACGGTGCAGGGGTGTGGAGTTACACACAACGCCCTGTACTACAAATATGTGAGAATAGGTTCCTGCGCCGTAGCTGTCACTCCTGACTAGTGTGTTAACAGCAGTTGTACATGAAGAATTGGGTACCCGTTATTTAGGGGATACAGTAAAATTGGCGACCACATTTTCTTTGGTGGTCAGTCTGCTCTAGACCTGAAGCAGTCTTGACCCAGGCTGTAATCTCTCACTGTCTCAGATTAGCAGGGGCCAACAAATGTAAATGGCTGTCAGAAATCAATAGGATGGACCTCTATGTTAATCCTCTGCGCATTATTGGGACTGACAAATCTATGGTAAGAGATGCACTTCTATTGTCTGCAGTCGAGAGCAGATGGGCAATCGATATGGAAAAGAGGGCAGTACAACCATAAGCACTGAACCTCACCTGCTTAAAATACCTCTCAAACAAAGGTTCTACCTGGTCAGACTTAGGCTCAGATTAGCTAATTGTTTGATGTTTTACCCATCCAATGTGTTCACCGATAAAGATCTTTTCCTATGCTCTTGTAATTCAAGTGTGTCCCAGTCAAAACTCCATTTGCTTTTTTTCTGTGAATTGTACACAGAACAGTGTATTAGTATTCTGAGACCCTTACCAAAAATTGTGAACATTCTTAAATGTACAGAGGCACTGGAGTATCTGCGGTTGCTCCAGACAGATGAGGTCTGCTACACAGTCTATAGGTTCTTAGCAGCTGTGGTTAAGGTAAGGAGAATTGCTAAAAAGTAGCGATGTTTTATCTTTTTATATAATTAATGTTTTTTTTGTTTGCTTGTATTGAATTTTACTATATTTAATATGTACTGTTTTTAATATCAGTTGTTTAATATATTTATTTTAATTGCAGGCAGAACAATGGATAATTGATTTATGAATGTGATAGTTTTGCAATAGTCTGTCTTATCTGTTTGCTTTTATGGTTTGCAAAAATTGAATAAAGTCTATAGAACTGAACTGAACAATGTAAATCAAATATTTTAATCAAATAACGCCAACAAAATATTAAAAACAGTACAGGTAAATAGAAATATTGATTTGTATATCACTTCATCTCTGTTATCAGGTTCATATAAAAAGCAATTGCACTACAACTCCTACCCTAGGAGCATGACATCCGTTAGCATCTATATTTGATCTGTTATAATTTCACCATGCTAGCAGTTTAGTTTTTTCTTAGAACTTTATGATGTCATGCAGGCAGCAGCAAAAGTAGGAAACTGGAGAGGAGGAGTCAAATAGGGAGACACACTGATATCATTACAGTTGCATTGTCTCATCAGAGACTCAGGATACATCAATAGTTTGAGCATGAACAGAAAAGGCCCCAGTCATTGCTAAACTAATGGGAGGACATTGCCGATATTAGGTTTTAGTGAGAAGAGTTCCTACTGATAGAGCATTTTTATAAATGCAAATTAATGCAAATAACATGTCAAAAAAACGGGTAGGCCTAAATCTAGAAGTCACATTTTAAAAGGCAAATGGGAGTACACGGCTTTCTTATCTGTCAATGTTACGGTAGAAAGGCTTATGAAAGCCGTTTTCTTTTTCATTCTTACTGACCTTAGGTCAACATTCTTAGTAATATGAAAACATAAACAGTTCAATTGTAAAGTGTGCTGAACCAACATCATTTAGTAGAAAAGTATAGTTTTCCACATCCCCATAAACATACTTTTCATAGAATACAATAGGGTATATTTTACTTAAATGCTTCTTCCTGAATAAAGATTTGTAAATTAGAATATGTGTGAAAGAGATTATTTAATTTGTGGAATGACAGATCTAACTGAGAACTGTTATGTTCTACACATTAGAGTTTGAAATCTTTTATTAAGTAATACGAATATATACAGGAACTATAACAAAATAATCCATCAGTAAGATGATATTTGACAAAAGGGGGCAAGTACTCTAATATGTCATAGCCACTAGTGAACAAAAACATTACAATGCTTGTCTTGATCCAGGTCTGGATTAAATGCAGACTAAGTTAGCAACAACACGAAGAGTAAATAAGGAAATAGGGAGAGAAAGGGAGAGGATAGGGGAGGGAGGAAGGGAAGACAACAAGAGAGAGGGAAATATGCAACATTAAACACTTCTTAAAAAAATATAATTAGATACCAATAATTATACAACTCTGTAGAAACAGTATAACAATTATGCAGCAGAACAATATAACAACAATATAAAATAACATATAATTATTAATGTGCCATGCTTGCAAGTGAAATCCCCACAATGATTCATGCTTGGCAAGTAAATAGGTAGAATTTAGACTATATCGATCTAGTCTATGGTAATGACATACCAAGTTCCACCATAGTTGGAGAGTAATATTTTCTGTAAATTTCCAGTTTATGGTCATCACCTGTAAACCAAGCGCAATTAAAAGGTCTACAAACTTACCATACACTTTAACCGCATGCGCGCTAGCGGTTTTCCCGCTGCGCGCTGCGATTTAAAAAAAAACGCGTTACATGACGAGCTCGTCATCCGCGTAGCGCAGGTTACGCTCATGACGAGCTCAGCTCGTCATGAGCGTAGAAGGGGTTAATATGGGGCCAAGAAGTACACAGACCACCCAGAAACAGAGCAAATATAGAGAATGGAGTGCAAAATCCAATAATGTGTCCTATTCTTGTCCAAAAAAGTATCCAGATTTGATATAATGTGGTGCACAAAAAACACATATGCATGTATGTGAAAGAATGAGTATTGCATCACCAACATATATCCTATTTAAGAAGTTTTAGTTTAAAAAGGTATGTTGGGGTAAAAAAGAGTTGATTGTAAAACATAGTACATTATTTGAGTGAGTTTGGCAAGACATGCAGTAGTATGAATTTTCTCTAAAATTTTCTCCCAAGGGGTATAGGCCAACTGCATTGTAAGTCAGATTCCCATCTGAGTTCGATTTTGGATTTAGGTCTGTCTATTAAAGGTAGTCTCAATGCTTTATAGATCAATGAAGCTTTGGATGAGTTGGTGATGAAGGTAGAAGAAATCTGTTCACCTTGACCTTGTATGGGAGAGGATGGGAAAGACCCGAGTGTGGTAGTGAGCAGTGGTTTCAAAAGCTAATGTTTTAGACATTTGGGGGAGAGATTACATGAGGAGAAAAGTGTTTCAAAAGGAATAACTTCATTAGTATTTTTTAGTAAATGAGAAACTGTGCTTAAGGCTTGGTTAAACGAAGGACACAGAAAAGGGTCTTTCCATTGCTCAAGAGCCATTTGTTGTACAGGATGGGACTTAGAACAAATTGTTGAGACTCGGAAAGGTGAGATGGTAAATGTAGCTTGTAATTGGAACAAGCTTGGTAGATGAACAAGAAGATCCAACATTTAGGAGGTTGAGATATATGACGGATGTGTAAGTGAAAGAAAGGAGGAATCATGGCAAACTCTAGTGAAAACCATTATTTATCAGAAAAACAACCTAGACTTTGCTTAATACAAAAGGCCATATGATATGTGGAAAAATCCAGTTAATTGACTCCCCCTGAAGACTTGGTAGCTTCAGGCATTGTAGTGCTATGCAGGGTTTTCCATTACAGAGAATTTAGATATAAGCTTATCAATGACTGTGAAATATTTTGCAGGAATTTTAATAGGTAGCATCATGAGATAGAAATTAATGATAGGGAGAATCATTATTTTGACTGTTTCAGGTCAGCCCCCATGACAAAAATAATAATGACCATCCCTGAGTTAATTTAGGAATGTTATAGAGAGGAGAATCCATATTGAATTTTAAGTGTCTCTAAGAATATTTCGATAGAGGATCCTCAAAAATGTTGCTTATCTGTGTTCCAAGTGAGGCCTGTTCCAGTGAATGAGGATTTGAAACAAAATGTATTCAAGGGAATCACTTCAGACTTTTCTATATTGAATT
This sequence comes from Lissotriton helveticus, assembly GCF_964261635.1. Lineage (NCBI taxonomy): Eukaryota > Metazoa > Chordata > Amphibia > Caudata > Salamandridae > Lissotriton > Lissotriton helveticus. The sequence goes on from NC_136073.1 coordinate 404,617,014, forward strand.
TATACCCAATATCTCTAAGTATGCCCTTAACTCTCCAGAAAATTAGGGAAGAGAGGCTTCTGGTTTAGAAATGTAAGGAAGTATTATCGTCTACATATACTGTGGATTTAATGTGCTTGGTTTTAAGCTGAAAACCGGCAATAACCTCAGAAAATTTCAATCTACAAAGAAAAGGTTTGAGCGAGAATAAATAGCAAGGGCGTTAAAGGAAATCATTCCCTAGTGCCTCTCTTAAGAGGAAAGTATGAAGATTGTACACCATTAACCATGACATAGGAGCTGGGAGAAGAATAAAGCTGTGAGATGAGTTAAAGGAATTTTGCTCCAAACCATGACAATGAAGAGACTGCAGGAGGAATTGCCAATTATCTCTGTCAAGCTGCATTTCAGCTATCGCCTCGAGGGAATGTTTGAGCTTGGTGGCTTTGCTCAGAATGTTCAGAAAAACACACAAGTTATCAGTTATGTTTCTATTTTTAACAAATATTGATGGTTCGAAATCCACCAGATTCAGTACCATATTGTTGAGTCTAAGGGCTAATGCTTTGGCAATCATTTTGCAATCCGAGTTTATCGGTGATGTAGGGCGGACATTTTGGCAATAGGACAGATCCCAGTCTTTTTGTGTAATGAGACAAATCATTGCTTCGGTAGTAAAAGAGGCAGAGGATTTATTCTGAGGGAAAAAATGAATTAAAGTGAATAATTAAGGGAGAAATAATGTTGAAAACTGTGAACCTATCAGGTCTGGGTGCCTTACCCATAGGGAGATGCTTAACTGCAGAAAACAATTCCTCCAATTGTAATGGTAGCTCCATTGGAGCCAGACCAATATGTGCAGGCTTGTGCATTTTAGAGTGGGATAAGTATGACTTAAGAGACTCCTCTGAAGGCAGAGATTCAAGAGTATACAGTTCTTGATAAAAGTTTGCAAAGCAACTAGCAATCTCCGAGTCATGAAACAAATTAGTACCTGCCTGATTAGCAATTGATTTGACAGAGGAGTTTTCTCTTCTACATTTCAAGTAATTAGCTAATAGAATATCAGTTTTATTTTAACCTCTGTAATATCTAGCACTAATCTTAAGTAGAGTACTGCATGCATTCTCCAAGGTTGATTTATTAAATTGAATCTTCGCTGCTATCAATGCATTCAAATCAGCATTGTTAGTCTTGAACTTAACATATTTGTGCTTTAAATGTTGAATATCTGTAATAATACAAGCATATTCTTTCTCCATAGGCCTTACGTTTATTAGGGACATAGTTTCTAATAAAACCTTCTAGAGGCAGCTTTGAAGGCATCTCAAACAAAGTGAAAAGATATCTTCTCTATATGATTAATCCCACAATATTCACAGGATTTAAGGAACTCCTTGTCGGATAATGAGATGTTATTAAACCACCACCTAGATCTAGATGGAGTATCTCAAAGAATATCCAAGTCAGTACAAACTAAAGCGCGATAGAGATAAAGATTGAACCGATCTCCGAGTGTACTAGGTGTTGGGTCAAATCTTTACTTAGGAGCACCTAGTTGATTCTGGTTTTGGAGTTATGGGGGATTGAGCAGAAGGAAAATTCTTGGAGAGAGAGGGGTGAGCTAGTATCCAGGAGTCTGATAGGGTATTTTGAGAGATAGAGTGTGTGAATGCTTTATTTGCCATGTGTTGAAGGAATCTCATGGATTAGGTTCAGTCAATGATAGGGTTAATTGTGGTTGCAGTCACTGCCTAAAATGAAATTATCTGAGGATTGTTGTGCAAACTTGGAGAGATAGTCCTCCAGAAGATTGGGTCGTGGTATGTGGGGCTGAATACATTCATAATTGTAAAAGTGACATTGCCAACGTTTTACTTAACTAATACCCATCTATCCTCCATGTCATTCTCCTGCAAAACAAGTGATAAGTTTAAACATTTATGACATAGTATTGCTGGTACGTTTTTGTGTAGCACAGAGGGGGAAAAGTAGAGTTTGTTAATGTCCATATCAAGGAGGTGAGTTTCCTGAAGTAGTGCGAGCTGGCATTTCATTCTGGATAAATGGGATAAAAAATGTTGCATTTATTAGGATTTCTTAGTATTCTAAGTAGTTATTCTGAGAGGCATTTGATAAGAGGCCATTTCTGCACACAGACAAAAAGCACTTAAATGTCATTATGTTGAACTTAGGAAGTGCTTCATTGTAAGATAAAGTGTGGAAAGAAGAGAAAAGAAAAGGATCGAGAAAGGGAGGAGAACCCCATTAAAATAGAAAAACTATGAAGGGTATACAGGAAAGGAAATCCTTGGTTGCGGTATCACCATTCCTACTAAAGAGGCCACCCCAAAGGATGCAGAGAGTGTGGAGTGGATAAAAAAGATGGGACCAGACTCGACTCTGGAGAACAAGAAATGGGGACACAGAAAATAATAAGATGGGGGAAGAGTATAGGTTTTACGTGATTTGAAAATAGAATGAAACAGGGACTGGGTAAAACAGTGGAATGTAGCACAATACTAGAAAGGTAAGAATGGTAGGGTACATAATATGATCCAAAAAATTACTGTGGACCACAAAGGCTAGGAATTGGTGGGAGCTGTGCACGACACATGATGTCTTCCCTATATCATTAATCTCACAATAATCATAGGATTTAAGGAACTCCTTGTTGGATAATGAAATGTTATTAAACCACCACCTAGATCTAGATGGAGTATCTCAAAGAATATCCAAGTCAGTACAAACTGGAGCGTGATCAGAGATCAAGATTGAACAGATGTCCGAGTGCACTAGGTGTTGCGTCAAATCTTTACTTAGGAACACCCAGTCGACTCTGGTTTGGGAGTTATGAGGGATTGAGCAGAAGGAAAATTCTCGGAGAGAGAGGGGTGAGCTAGTTTCCAGGAGTCTGACAGGGTATTTTGATAGATAGTGTGTTTGAATGCATTATTTGCCTTGTGTTGAAGGAATCTCATGGATTAGGTTTAGTCCATGATGGGGTTAATTTTGGTTGCAGTCACTGCCTAAAATGAAATTATCTGAGGAATGTTGTGCAAACTTTGGAGAGATAGTCCTCCAGAAGATTGGGTCGGGGTATGCGGGGCCGAAAACATTCATAATTGTAAAAGTGACATTTCCAATTTTTTATTGAACTAATACCCATATACCCTCCATGTCATTCTCCTTCAAAACAAGTGATAACTTTAAACATTTATGACATAGTATTGCTGGTACGGTTTTGTGTAGCACAGAGGAGGAAAAGTAGAGTTCAACAAACCACGGTTTCTTACGTTTGTTAATGTCCATATCAATGAGGTCAGTTTCCTGAAGTAGTGTGAGTTGGCATTTTATTCTGGATAAATGGGACAAAACATGTTGGCATTTCTTAGGATTTTTTAGTATTCCAAGTAGGTATTCTGAGAGGCATTTGAGAAGAAGTCATCAGTGCACATTGAAAAAAAGCACTTAAATGTCATTATGTTGAACTTTGGAAGTGCTTCATTGTAAGATAAAGTGTGGAAAGAAAAGAAAAGGATTGAGAAAGGGAGGAGAACCCCATAAAAATAGAAAAAAACATGAAGGTTATACAGGAAAGGAAATCCTTGGTTGCGGTATCACCTTTCCTACTAAAGAGGACATCCTGATGGATGCAGAGGGTGTAGAGTGGGTAAAAAAGATGGGACCAGACTCAGCTCTGGTGAACAACGAATGGGGACACAGAAAATAATAAGATGAGGGAAGAGTATAGGTTTTACGCGATATGAAAATAGAAGGAACAGGGTAAAACCATGGAATGTAGAATAATACTAGAAAGGCAAGCATGGTAGGGTACATGATATGATCCCAAAAATTACTGCAGACCACAAAGGCTAGGAATTGGTGGGAGCTGTTCACAACACATGAGGGTGGGGGATGTGAAATGGATTAAATACTCTATGAGACAGGCCTGTGCTGAAATCCAAAGGGGGGAAATCAGGTGTTAAATAGGGGAAAGTCAAGTGTTAAGACAAAACCTAAATAAGAAAGAACAATCAGTTAATGATAACAGCAAGCTAACTAAGCAGGAATGAGTCATGTTTTGGTGCAGCATCAATCTCCATATCTTCATGCCGGTTTTGTCTTAGAAAGTCCTGCAGTAAGGCTGGGTCTTAAAATATGTAGGTTTTTTCTTTGTAAGTAAGTTTGAAGAAATAAGGGCGGACTTGTCTGTATCCGATATTCATGGACTTTAAATGGGAGTGAAATTCCAGGAAATGCTTCCCCCTGGCAGCGATGGTGTTGGAAACCCCCTGAGAGAAATAAACTTTGTGTCCACACCATTGAAAGGACTCCACTTGTTTGGCGGCAGTGAGGATGTGCATTAAGTCAGTGTATTCCAAAAAGAGTATAATTATGCTTCTAGGTCGGTTGTGGGGTGTTGAAGTAGAAGGTTTGGAGCACATGCAATGCACAATGTTGATAGGACTGTGCTCTTGTAGATGGATGATGGCAAGAATAGCCTTTTTCAGAAAAGAAATCATGTTGGGCCCTCTGAATTTTCAGGAATACCATAAAGTTGCATGTTGTTACTCCGGTTCCTGTTCTTCATGCTTTCAGTAGTCCTTTTGAGTAATTCAATTTATTTTGTCAGATAAGATCTATCTGGGAAACAGGCATCCACATTGCTGACCCATTGCTCGATAGCTATGAGACGTTGATCATAGGAGGGCCATTTCTCCTCAATGCCTAATAAGGAGGCATTATTTTCCACAACAAAAGATTTTAGAGCCCTTATTTTATCCATGATTTCCTCTAAGGTGAAAGGAGGCATTGATTTGGAGGGAAAGTCTAGGTGTTTCTTGCGTCTTTTGACAGAAGTCGAGGGATGTTTTGACGAAGAGCAAGAAGCTGAAGTGGAACCTCCCACTGCAAAATTACTAGTGTTATCAATCAGAGCTGAGACAGTTTCAGGGACGAGGTCCTGTTGCCAAATTGTATGGCATATGATGAGCTTGGAGGTTGATGGAAAAGAAAGGCCTTTTCCTTTTGCTTTACTGGCCATAAAGGAGACTGAAGTGGCAGGCTTGATCAAAGACTGAGTGATTATATAAATAAATGAAGACTCCCACTAGGTTAGGTGAAAGTGGTTAGTTCTGTGGTAACCTCCTTGGGAAAGACAATGTATGGCTTGAATCGAATCAAATAGACTGCACAGCCAGACGCATTTGAGAAAAGCAAAACGTTAGCTGTACTTTAGTAGGCAGGGAGAGTGGAAGCAGTGACTCAAATTACTGTGAGTAGTGGTCACGAGGTGAGACATACTTGAGTGGAAGTGTATCTAGCCATTGCTCTGAGGAGAGCAACCGTATCAGGAGAAGTCCAAGAATAAATGATAAATGGATCCTTGCTCTGATGAAATCACTGCTGCTGTAGTATCCATATGAAGAGATACGTTCCTTCAGCCTTCATGACCAAATTGTCAGATCCCCATAGAAAAAGCCTGTGAACACAAGATGGCACCACCTCCTGACGTGCGCAGTGTTGAATGGAAAGACAAATACACACGCTGCATGCTAAGAGTTGGAAAAATAGTTAAGAGTGAAATCCATGTGGGAGAAGCGAAATAGGCAGGTATTTGGCCCGTGCCCCCGGAACTTACTCGAACCACTCGGAGAAGTTAGATGTCCATTGCTCTCTTGTGCGGTGCTCTTGTATTGCACATTATGAATCAGTGGCATCAATGGCATCCAAACAATGACTTGTACAATGTTGTTAGTAATGTTACATATAACAATTCATATCTTTGTTTCAAGACAGCATAGACAGTGGAAGATTTCCATTCCCATGAAGACATTGCGCTCCTATTGGTTGGAAAGTTGGACCAGTGAAACATTTGTTTTAGCTGTAGATATTAAAATGTTATATTAGTGCGTGCTCATGGTCTAGACAGAATCACTCACCACTTACACCCAAGCTCTTATTGCTTTGCGCTCATTGAAGACTTAGACTCTTTACACACTGCAGCTTTGTGCTTTGAGCAGAATATTTGCTATACTTGTGAATCTCCACTGAATTTCCTGAAATTCTGTTCATGAGAAGTGCTATTTGAATTGCTTAAAGTTTTACGCTTTCACCTCCCAATGTCAAACTCTTCATGGGTTCAAGATTCTTTTCTCATCTTAAGATCAAGAATAGGGATTTTACTCATATGGAATTAATGCTTTATGCTCTGTATTCTTATTGTAAAAATAATTAATTGATGATTAATTAACAAATACTTACTAAACGATAAGTATAAAACACTTTAAACTCACATAAAAATCTCAGCATTGACTCCGAATAATTGATATTTAACTGTGACGATTAATTTGAATTTTGATGTGAAGCTTCTGATTAATTCTTAAGCCACATCCCAGGTCCAGAGATCAAGGGCCCAGTAAAAGCAGGGGACTTTATATTCAGGTATGCTGAGACACAAATTCCGAATCGTAAACCAATATTTATTGAGGTTCCATGCTACAACATTACTATTAAGTTCCCATGATTAGGTCCACTTTAGTTCTTTATAAGAGCTTTATGATGTCATGCAGGCAGCACCGAAAGTGAAAAACTGGAGAAGAGAAGTGTCTAATAGCGGGAAGAGAACACACTGTGTTATCAGAGACTACATCAATAATTTGAGGATGAACCGAAAAGGCCCTAGTTACTGCTAATCCAAAGGGAGGACATGGTTGACATTAGATTTTAGGGAGTAGCGTTCCTACTATTCAGTTTCCATAGTTAGGTCCTGATAGAAAATAGAATCTTCTCAAACTTGTTTTGTTCACCTTTAGCCAGGTGGCATGTGGTGTCACCTATACTGTGATTATGTTATGATGACATGATAAAGCCACCATTGTGACACAACTCAATCAATCAACCAGTACTTGTAAAGCTCAGCTTATCACCCATGAGGGTATCCAGGCACTGGTTTGCTGGGGTAGTTAAACAGCCTGGTCTAGAGTCTCTTCCGGAAGTCTATCAGCAAGGATGATGTTCTTAGGTGGAGGGGAGAGCATTCCCGGACTTGTCAGCAAGGTGGGAGATGGAGCTGTGTCTGCGGTGGCTAAAGTAATTGTGTGGGGTATGTGTGAGGGAAAGGGAGGACGAGTGAAGGTTTCTAGATGGTTGGTGGATGTTCAGGTGATGGTTCATATATGCTGGATCTTGGTCGGGAAGAGCTTTGAAGGCATATCCGGAACTTGATTTGGTATCTTTTTTGGATGGGGAGCCAGTGGAGGTTTCTCAGGTGTGTCTGTTTGGCTAAATTGAGGATCAGTCTGGCCACTGCATTCTGTTTCGTCTTGAGCCTTCTCATGGGTTTGGTGGTGGTTCCTTCTCACAGTGTGCTTCTGTAGTCCAACCGGCTGGTAAATTTAAGGCTTGTGTGACTGTTTTTCTCATGTTGATGGGGAGCCATTTGAATATTCTTCAGAGCATATACAGGGTGTGGAAGCAGGCGGAGGACCCTTTGTTGATCTGTTGCTTTCACAGTGACTCTGCTGTCCAGGATGATGGCGAGGTTGCGGGCATGGTCTTTTGGTGTGGGAATGGGTCTGAGTTTGGCAGGTCACCAAGTGTTGTTCCAGAGCGAGGCATGGGTGCCAAGGATCAGCACTTGGGTCTTGTTAGTATTCAGTTTCAAATAGGTGTCCTTCGTCCAGTCTGCAACATTCGTCATGCAATTGTGGAAGTTGGTCTTAGTGATAGTGGGGTTTGCTGAGAGAGAGAGGATGAGCATGTGTCTGCATTGGCTATGATGTTGACATTGTGGGCTCTGACAATGTTGGCTAGAGGCGTCATGTATGTGTGTTGAAGAGGATGGGGCTGAGCCTTGAGGGATGCAACAGATGATGTTTATGGGTTCTTAGGGGATAGGCAGATTCTCTATGTTCGATCCATGAGGAATGGTGCAATCCATCTGAGTGCGTCTCCCTTGAACCTGATCTTGTGCAGTCTTTTGATGAGTGTATGGTGGGAAATGGTGTTGAAGGCTGCAGAGAGGTTTAGGAGGATCAAGGCAGCTGATTTTTCTCTGTTGAGTAGGGTGAGAATGTAGTCCTTGGCAGCGATCAGGGCAGTCTTGGTTCTGTGGTTGGCGCAGAAACCAGATTGGGAGGCATCTAGTAGGGCATGTCTCTCCTGGTGTCCGATGGGCTGCTGGTTGATTGTTTTCTCCAGGACATTGGGGTAGTAGTTCTGAAGTTCGCTCTAATTGGCAGAGGGTTTCATATGGAGGGGGTCTGACTTCTGCGTGTTTCCATGCATCAGGAAAGGTGGCCTTGGTGAAGGATGCATTGAGGATGGTGGTAAGTTGGTGGCTGATCACGTCGCTTCCTATGTTTAAGAGGTGGTGGGGAAGTGGTCTGTGGGTGCTCCTGAGTGGATGGAGTTCATGATGGTTGTAGTGTTCGGTGTGGTGAGTTATTCCCATGCAGTGAGATGCTGGTCAGGGCTGCTTCTGTTCGAGTGAGGTGGTTGAGGAGGTCAGATGATTGGCACTCGAAATTCCCATGGATGGTGAATATCTTGCTGTGGAAGTGCTTCGCTAGAGCATCACAGAATGCTTGTGAATGGGGATTTGTGTTCTTGGTGGCCTTTAAACAGGAAAACTCTCTGACAATGGTTAAGAGTAGGGCTGGGCGGAGTTTCACTCTGCGGAATTCTGAGGAGTTAAATGAAAACTCTGCAGATTTCACTGAGTTCTGCGAAACTTGCAGAATCAGCAGCACATTGTTCTGAAATATGAGTAGCTTCCTCAGCAGTCTGATAACATGTCTCACAAATCAACCAGAAAATGGCGCTCTCATACTGCTGCCTTACCTGTCCAATGGTACCATCGTGTGGCCAGTGATATCTGTCACAGGCATGGCACAGGCTACCAGTGTGCCACATTCTCCTCCCATTCACCCGTGCCTTGCTTCTGCTTGCCTGCTGCTCTGCCAGAGGAAGCCCTGGTGGGGAGCCTGCCTTGTGCTGTCGCTGGGATGCCCTTTGGCTCAGTTGTTGTTATGCAGTAAGCCGGGGGTGTAAACAGCTGATGCTGCTCAGTCAGTACAGGCCTCTTCCCGCTAAACAATGGCGATAGTTAGGATTTTTCTCAGTTTAGGAGTAGTAAAGTTAGAACTCCTAACTTTACTACTCCTAAACTGAGAAAAATCCTAACTTTTAGACTTTCGGTATTCACAGAAGGCATTTAGGAGTCCTAAAGTTAGGAGTCCAAACTTCTGTGAATACCGAAATGAGTAAGTGCCTTCTGTGAATACCAAAATGAGTAAGTGCCTTCTGTGAATACCAAAATATTAGTAAGTTTAGGATTTTTTCTTAAGTTAGTTCTGTGAATCGGGCCCAATGTATGGAAGCAGAAATAATGCAAGTCCCCGGCGTGTGCATCTCTATTCAAGATCCTACTTTGATTACAGGTAATTAAGCATGGGCGTAAAATCCGTTCCGCTCACGGATTTTGCGGATTTTGGGCAAATTGCTTGGTCGCACTTGCCAACTAGAATACTATACAATTTCGCGGGAGTAAACACTTGCGAACACGTAGATGAGGCAGGCAGCGACAATCTCGCAATTGCGAGATTGCAAAATTTGCAATTTCGCACAAGAAATCCACCAGCAGGCAGCATAAACCTTGAAAATTATGATTTTTATCAGAATAACTCCTCAGGTTGACATTTGCCTGCACTTTTTCTTTGCAAGGAGTCCATTTTGGGGGAGGGGTGGGAGGAAGGAAGTTCCCCACAGTCTCCAACTTCCTGTTCCTGTCCAGCAGGCTCCTCCCAGTGCTTTCTTCATGTGCTGGTCACTTTGATTTGGATCTTGACCTGGATGGTGGATGCTGCTGGATATTTGGATTTTTGCAAAACTGAAAGCACTCAGCAGGTGCAAAAGTTCAATCTTATCATTAGTAACCATTCCCTGTAGTGCTTCCTGAGGGGCCCCTTCAGAGTTCATTTGCCTACTTGCAACTATTCTATGACCCTGCTCTGACCCTCACAGCAGGCTCAGAGAATAGCTACAAGTATACAACAAAGGTCCTGTTAAAAAAATTACACTGCAACAGAAAGCAATTACAGACAAAACTGAAAGCACTCAGCAGGTGCAAAAGTTCAATCTTATCATTAGTAACCATTCCCTGTAGTGCTTCCTGAGGGGCCCCTTCAGAGTTCATTTGCCTACTTGCAACTATTCTATGACCCTGCTCTGACCCTCACAGCAGGCTCAGAGAATAGCTACAGGTAGGCCACAAAGGTCCTGTGAAAAAAAATTGCACTGCAACAGAAAGCAAATTACAGATAAGGAAGCAGGTGCCAGCCAGACTGGAAGTTTAAATTCAGTGACACATTAATCAACCCCAAATTAATTCATGTCAGTTGAAGCAGGGCAGGTGTGCTTGCTTTTTTTCACCCCCATAATCTACAGTGATAAACCAACCAGAGGGTGGCAGTGATGTACCAGAGGGTGGCATGGGTGTACCAGAGGGTGGCAGTGGTGAAACAGAGGGTGCTGTGAACCTGTGATGATGAACCAGACGTAGAAACAACATAGTCGCGGCTGTTGCGAGCCGACAAGTAAGTTCGCAATTGCGAACTGGTACACAACCCTCGCGAACTGGCAGAAACCCTTGCGAACACCAAAAAAAAATCTGCAAATTCGCGGATTTTGCGGATTGCGAATCCGTAAATACGCAAGTTCGCGGATTGCCAATTCGCAAAATCCACCCATGCTTACAGGTAATGCAAATTTATGCGACAAGAAATACCATTTCCTTCTGGCATTTCCCTCCGGCTACAACTCGTTTATCCCCATGTACTGGGGGTTATCTGCAGGGCCTGTTTTCTCTAGGGACAATTCCACACAGATGTACTACTTCTGTGAGGGATAATACTTCCATTTTCCACTTACTTTCAGTGGAGTGGGTGGCTTTATGAGTAGGAAGATGTGGTCTGGCAAAGTGGGAAATATAATGCCCTCCCCTTCTGCTTAAGAATGTGGTCCTGCAGTGTACAGCTGTGAGAAATTGGGGTTACTGGTTGAGAGGGATGAAACTCTATTTAAGCAGGGACCACAATCCTATTCAGACACATCTAAGCTCTGTAAGGTGTGCGGTTTTCTAGGAGGACCACACAAAGCTCAACTGCCAGCTACACCCAGGCATGTGACCCAGCGAAAGACTGAAGGCACTAAATGGCTGAGGCAGGAAAATTCCAACTGTCTATTGGTGGCATTTTCTAAATAGTAATCTAAAATCCAACATTACCATGCAAGAGGATTTATAATTACAATTCCAAAGACACCAAACCTGAACTGGCCACTTTCTCCCAATTGGGAATTATCACTTATTAAGTATAATAAGGTAACTCCACTATTATCCTATGAGAGAGGTAGGCCTTGCAGTGTGAAAAATAAATTCAAGGGTTTTTCACTATCAGGACATGTAAAACTAAAAAGTACTTGTCCAACTATTTAAATACAGTGCACTCTACCCTCTGGGCTGTTCAGGGCCTACCCTAGGGGTGACTTACATTTGTGAAAATGGAAGGTTTGCACATTTTGACAGGTCAACATGACAGTTTAAAAACTGTGGGGGGCGTGGCTACGGGCCAAGCATTGAGGATGTGAACTGAGTCACCTCCGTCTCATACCCTAAATATACGCTAAATATCCTGTGACCCCTGTTCCCTTTGGGCTCCCACCCTCGCCCCATTGCTTATGACGGAGTGAGGAACCGGCGGTAACAACTTTGGGAGTGATTCCAACTCTGGAAACGGGAGAAGCACTGCCAAGAGCTGTGCGGCCTTGCTGAAAAACGGAAGCCGCGGTCTGAAGTGGAGGGCGTAGCCGATCATGGTGCGACGCTCATGCAGGGACATCGGCCCGGCGCCTAGGGGTGTGTGCACCGCGACCCGCTGTGAGCGTGTCAGACAGCATATAACCCCACGGAACGACTATACGGGGTTGTGCCGGAGAGCGCTGTGCAGAGGGTACAGAGTGAGCCACGGCGGGGTGACCCAGTGGCGAAGAGCGGAACCGATAATAGTAGCCCCATGGCACCAGTTCCAGCGGGGTCTCAGATAAAGTGAGCGGCACGGGGTAAGGACGCTGGGGGACGCGTTGGTGCGGAGGAAGGCCCGGGGATCATGACTGACTCCTCACCACTGGGACGGACAGGGAGGGTGCCTCGGATCCCGGCTCACAAGACGTCGGGCGCCATTTTGTAGTGCGCCGCGGAAGACCGATAAACACATGAGCCCCGAAGAGTGCCCTCAACTGCCCGGGAGTGACTGTCTACCGAAGATATACTGAGACGCTGCGAGCCCACAGGCTAAAGAAAGGGGACTGCACTGATGCCTTATCTTGCATGATGGAGGGGTCGGAACTGCTGATCGTCCTAGCCTGCACGCAGCATGCTGACCGGTGCTTACCCAGGGGCAACAGTGATTTGTGACCCACCATAGATCCGTGTCACAGCAGCGATAGAACCGACGTCCCATACTCACACTCTGACCATTGAAGGGGTGGCGGCACGTGGCCCTTGTGCTAAGTTGCGGTCAGCAGCACAGGACGTGCACTGCGGCAGCGCTGGGGGTCGTGCCGGAGGCGCCCTCCGCCCCTCTCCCTCTGGCCGGACACAGGGGGAACAGGACCGGCACACGAGGTGTGTGCAGTGCAGGGACGGTCTGATTGGTACGAGTGCATGTGCCCCCGCGGCCTCTACTTCACTTGGCTGGGACCTTTGCAGCGCACTTTGACCACCAGCTATCCCCACATCTGGGAGCAGTACTCGAATAGCGCCGACAACACCAAAGTGTGAACCAAGCGTATACACGAGACTCCGGAACGTGGCACCAACCCTCTGAGCAATCATGGGAAGAAACAGGCTCAAGCAACAGGACCCTGGGGCGAACACGAACAACAATCTACCGGCTCTGAGGACCCACTGGCCTCTTCTAACAACGAAATCATTCCACCAACGGGCAAGGACACACATGAGGCTAAGTTGGACCTTATTTTGATGGAAATAAGGGCCTTTAGAGAAGCATTGGAATTGCGGATGGATGCAATGTCCACGGGTCTGTCACTCCTGAAGGCTGACCACAACAAATTGGCGGAGAAAGTCACAGAACACAAACTTGCTCTAGACGATCTGATCCCGCAACAAACAAAACACTCCACGAGATTGGAGAGTATGGAACGGCAGCTTGGGACACTGAAAGATAGAGTAGACGAGGCAGAAGGGTGCTCGTGCTGAAATAATGTTCGCATACTAGGAGTCCCGGAACGCAGCGAAGGGAGAAACCCCACGCAGTTTGTGGAGGACAGGCTGAAGATGGTGGTGGGACCTACTGACCTTACTCCCCTATATAGTGTGGAGCGGGCTCACAGAATGCCTCTGAAACCGCCAAAACCGGGGGCGCCACCGCGACCTCTGATTGCACGCCTACTACACTGTAAAGACAGAGACTAGGTGCTGCAGGTGGCCAGGGAGAAAGCTCCTTTGAAGTTTGAGAACAAGACAATATCTATCTACCCGGACTTCACCCCGGCAGTCCAAAAGGCAAGATCGACTTTCCTGGGAGTGAAACGCAACCTACGAGACCGTAACCTGAAGTATGCACTCCTCTTTCCAGCCCGCCTAAAAATTATGCATGGAAACAAAACTTACTTTTTCGAATCCCCTGAGGAGGCTTCGGAGTGGATGGAAGTAACACTGACGCCAATGCACACGCAAGATCCCATGGAGGAGGACCAAGAGAGTGGACCATCTCCCCAAGGAGCAACGCAGTCCACCACTCGGGACATTTTCACGGAAAAAAAACTAGTGCGAAGGGGCGGAGGACACCAGCCAGGTCGAGGTCGAATTCAGCTGGGACTTTGCTTATGACAGATGCACTGGCAGCACATGATGCCAGGAATAAAACGGACAGGAGCACCACCTCGGACTCACACATGGAACTATCAGGTTAGAGAGTTTAATGCAACAAAGGCACATATGACTCATGCATACATACACTACACGCGGGTTGTACTGGGTTTGACATATGTAATGGACACACACTGCCATGGAGACTCCTAGCACATATAAGATATGCACCTGGAATGTGAGGGGTATGGGATCTGTACACAAGTGGCATAGAATTCTAGCACAGCTGAATCGAAGACAGGTGAATATAGCATACCTCCAGGAGACCCATCTCAATGGTGCAGAGAGCGCTAAACTACATATGAAATGGAGGGGCCAATTATTCGCCACTACTTACTCTGCGTTCTCGAGAGGTGCAGCTGTATGGATCAAAAACTCAGTTCCCTTCAAGATGATAGAGCAAAGAGTGGACACAGAGGGTAGATATGTGTTTGTGCGTGGGAAACTAGACGGTTCACCTATAGTGATCAGCAGTGTATACGCACCAAACACAGACCAGTTGTCGTTCCTTGCCACAGTTAGCAGGGTGCTAGCTACATGGGCGGAGTATGAATGGGTGATTGGAGGAGACTATAATGCAGTCCTAGATATTTCCCTCGACAGGTCACATCCCCCATTACATGCCACAGAAAGTAGGAAGCAGGCCGAAGCACTCACACAATGGGCAGATGGTCGGGACTGATGGCTTACCAGCTGAGTTCTATGGGATTTATATAGACTTACTTGCGCCACAATTGCAAGTATTATACCAGGAGTCACTGAAATCCAATGGGCTACCGCCTTCGACTCTGCAGGCGTTGATAGTTTCACTTTTAAAACCTGGTAGAGACGGGCTCCAATTAGCAAACTACAGACCGCTCTCACTACTGAATACGGATTACAAGATCCTTAGTAAGATCTTGGCTGCGCGGCTGGCTCCCTATATCCCGCAATTAATACACTCAGACCAGTGCGGTTTTGTGCCCGGGCGGAGCACGGCGATGAACTTATGACGACTCAGCCAGATAATGTTTCACGAAGAAGCGGCACACGGTACGGAGGGGTGCATATCCTTAGATCTGAAGCAGGCGTTTGATTCCATCAGGTGGGACTATATATTCGCGGCGTTCAGTAGATTCGGTATACCGCCCGAGTTCATAGCGTGGGTGACTCTTTTATATACCAATCCGACTGCCCGGATACGCACTAATAATCCCCAAAAACACATTCAAAACAATACACACTATACTAACACAGCTGGTGTGGGGCTTGGGTAGGCGCCGCATTAGTCTCACCAAACTACAGCTGCATCGGACTCCTGAGCGGTTGTTTCTATTATACGCCAGAGTCAAGCATTACATTACATCGACCTGGGCACCAACTGGTACAGAGCCACCCGCGAACCCGCTGCTCACCATGCAGTATTTAATGGGGACAGGAAGCCATCTGACAAGATGGATTACGAATGGCATTAGAACTGGCAAGGCAATTTCACTTCAACCCGCCCGTGAACGATGGGAGGGGGACATGGGCGGGGAATTTAGGGACAAAGAATGGGAAAGAATCCTGAACTTCCCAAAAAAGGTTTCGAGGAATCCAAAATTGAAATTCATTCAGATAATGGTCTTACATAGGGCGTACCTCACTCCACACCGGATACGCGGCATGTTCCCCGATGCTGCAGACACGTGCCCCCGCTGTGGAGCTGATGACGCACAACTGATACACATGCTATGGGACTGCCCAAAGTTGGGGTATTACTGGACAACAGTACATGAACAACTGGCCAAGATAGCACCAGCAAGGCCATACACATCTATGGCATACAGCATATTGGGGTTGGGCCCTACCGAAAAGACAAGGAGTGTAGCGACCTGCTTCGCTGACTTGGCCCTCTTACTGGCAAAGAGAACAATAACAATGAGGTGGAAGTCAGCTATACCACCGGACCCAGACATCTGGCGTGGAGAGGTACTGCGATGGGGGAAGGCGGAGAGTATGGAGTTGCGGAGGGAGGAGCGAAGAGGCCTATGGAGAACTCCTGTCTCATTGAAGTGGAATGCAATGCTTTTAAGCTTTGAATCAGGTGATGATGATAACATGACTCAATCAGTTGAGGCAGACAACGGGAATGGGATGCACCGTTGAGTGGAATGGATCAGGTGCAGGACGAAAGAGAATAAAGTGTATTTGAGCCATTTGGTGCGGGGAGTGAAAACGGACAGGGCAGGGGCTTAATAGCAAATATTACTTCATGGGATGCGGACACAGTACAACTTGCTTATGATTGAAAATGTAGAAGTGCCAGAAGTTGGGGGGGGGAGGGTGGGAGGAGTTGTTGTAAACAGATGGGAAAATAAAGATGAAAATACTAATGTACCTGACAGTTGTATGCTAGAATGGACCCTTAGCCACATTCTTTGTGATTGATACAATGCTTTTGAATTGTACCTGTCCATGACCATTAACTGTAATAAACATATTTTCAAAAAAAGACAGTTTAAAAACTGTGCTACAGGCCCACTAGTAGTATTTAATCTATTGGCCCTGGGCACATGCAATACCCCTTTACGAAGGACTTACAAGTAAAATAAATATGCAGATTTGGTATAAGTCAGTTCTTCAAAATGTTTAGGGACGACCCTGCAGAAAGAGGGCCAAGTCCAACAGTAGCCAATGCTTAAAGTGATTTTACTAGCTGCATTTTCTGGCCAGCATAAATAGGCCCAGTGTTTTAACACCTGGGAGCAACCAGTCTTTAGTATTTAGGCAGGGCGGTATCCCATCTAGAATTGTAATTGGTCCCCAAGTAACAGCTTAAGTCTAAAAGGTTGGTCTTGGGCAATATTGCACTGTAGGTTCTTGAAAGTAATGCATTACACATTTTTAAAATGAATTCACCTGCAATCACTTCTAATTGTTCACATTTTTGAACCACTAATTTACAGAATCCTACACATTTATTTTTCTGTTCTCATTGAAGTTTTGCCTATGTACCAAAGTACAGAAAACCCTTGTTAAAATATGCATTTCTTACAATTGTTTGAGGTATCTAAAACACTGGCCTTTTGTCAGAAGCCACAATGCAAGTAGGAGATACTGGGTCTTACTGTGGGGGTTGAGCCTTTTTGCATCTGATTTTTCAGCCCATCCTACTATGGATCCTGCACAACTGGGAAAAGTACCCTTTAGCACGTGACTCGCAGTGGGAGCACTGGTCAAGAAGGTCAGGAGTTCTCCAGGTAAGGTAGTCACGGGGAGAGAACACAGGTGTACATCTCATAGTACGCTCAATAACAGCAATACATGATTGTCCAGTGAAATACTGTCTTTTATGACAGTAGTATTTATTTACGAACACAAAGTGAAATATAGCATACACAAACAATGTACACAGCTCCCGAGGTCAGAGCTCTAGTGTTCAATAGGCAGGCCCCTGAAGCCCACTGCCCTTTCACTAGCAGTACTGGTTATTCCCCATTCAATATGGGCAACATTCAGGTTAGGCCCC
Organism: Lissotriton helveticus; assembly: GCF_964261635.1. NCBI lineage: Eukaryota > Metazoa > Chordata > Amphibia > Caudata > Salamandridae > Lissotriton > Lissotriton helveticus. The sequence goes on from NC_136073.1 coordinate 404,634,437, forward strand.
ACTAACAGTCTGAATCACCGGAGTCCCACTCTAACTTAAAAAACATAAAAGTCAGAAGTGGTCCAGCGATGAAGCGCTATTTGGTAGACAAGTTCCCCCTAGGCCTCCCAGCCCTTTTATCAGTCTTACCTGCAACAGTAGGGATTGCTTAACCAGAGTCTCCAAGAGCCTCTCACACACGGGTGCTAAGGCTGCAGCTGCTGCCTTCAGTGAATAACACTCACAGCGCTGCTGGAGCAGTGGCTGGGTGTTCTCAGCATTCCTCCAGTGTTATGGTAAGCTTCCTTCGATCCTTCCCTAGGTGGGGAGGTGATTTGATGGCTTCTGGTTCTGATTCTCAATTAGGGCTCAGGCCTGCACGAGGCAATATGGTGGGCTCTCCTCTTGACAATGGCATCAACTAGGTTACTATCCTTGTCCTTTCTGGTGTCTCCTCCAGACATACATGGTCACCACTCCTACTCTGCACTTTTACAATGGCCTGATCGACATGGCAGCATGGGCCACATGTACAAAGCCTTTTTGTGGTAGCAAACAGACTGATTCGTAGAATCAGGTCACTTGCAAATGCAAAAAGGCTGTTTGTATGTATCAAGACCAAATCACAATTTGGGATTGTGAATAGGTATTTGGAAGGGGCGTCTTTAGGGCATCCCTTCCTAATAACATTTTGCATTGGTCTATACACATGTTTTGTGACCAAAATGCGCTGTAAAACTCAAAATTGGTGGTAATCCATTTGCAAATGGGAAGCAGTGCCCAAGGGACCCCTTTCCATTTGAGAATGGCTGTAACCTCATCTTAAAAAATGAAAAGAAATGTTAAAAAAAAAAATGCATCCCGTTTTTCTTTAATGAAAAAGGGTTGGTTTTCATTAAAAAAAATGCTATATTTAAAAGCAATCCCAGACATGGTGGTCCTTGTGATTTTTGCAATTCTCAATGGGTCGCACATTGAGACCTACTTCATTATTATTCACCCAGTAGGACTATTTACGGCTCACAGGGAATCACAAATAGTGTTACGCACACTTAAGTACATTAGTGCTTGCGATTACCAAATAGTGAATCACAAAAATGTGCTATTCGGTAATCGGAAACACTAATGTTAGTACATGTGGCCCCAAGTTCCTCTTCACTGTGGCCCAGCATATGGAGTTTCAGACTCTCCAGCTACACATAGGCAGCGGCATGATTGGCATTGCTAACTTCATGGTGGTGCCCTCTGACATACAGGGTTGCCACCTTACACACTCCACACGGATAACAGCCCAATCAGTATGGCTAACTTTACTGGACCCCCTGCCGCCTTGTGGGGTCATGAATTACACACAGCACACGGGCGATGGGCTGTTTGCCACGGTTAAATTCATGGTGGTCACCTCTGACATATAGGGTCACTGACTTACCCTCCGCATATAAGCAACGACCCGATCGGCACAGTTGACTTCACAGTGACCCCCTCCAGCATATGGGGTCACCTTACGCACTGCACACTGCACACAGTCAATGGCCTGCTGGCATGGATAACTTCACGCTGTCCCCCTTTGGCAAATGGGGTCACCGGCCTTCCGACCGCATATGGGCAATGGCCCCATCGAATTGACAGTCCTCTCCTCAGACTACAGGAATCTACTCATTGGGATCCCCCACTGGACCTCGGTCCCTCCAGCAATCTCCTGTTCTTCACAGACCACAATAGTCTTCACAAGCAGGCAGGCAATGGAGCTCCATGGGCAGGTGGTCTTGCTTTATCCCTCTGTGATGTCCTTGCACCCAGCAGCAGACATTCTCCTCCTTTCACAGCCTGACTGGCTGCTTAGCAGTTGACAGTTTTGGGGCTTTGAGCTCCCTTTCTTATAGTTCATTTCCTGGCACCAAATGTGATTTAGAGTCTTTGAAGTTTGTATTGGGGTTTGCTTTCATTTGAAGTACTCTCTCCTCTGCCCTATCCTGCCTGCAAAAAGCAGTCTGTCACAGCAGAAGTAACTCTAAATTTGATAGCCTCAGAACACAGATCATCGGTGTGACTAGATGATCACTCCTGGATGTCAGCAACAGCTATATGAGCCTCAAAAGGTTACCCCAGGGTCCAAGCCCTACTCTTCATCATTCTTTTATCAGCCCCATCTCCTTCAATGTGCCCAGGCCCCTTTCCAGTAACCATTTCCTAAATCAAAGAGCACTCTTTGAAGTGTAGGTGTAGAGAAGAGCCTGGCTCTTCTTTCTCTAGTCTGGAGGTCCAACCAGTTCACAGGAAAGCCACATACACACATCTGTCTGGGTGGATTCCTCCGCCTCCTCATGCTCCTCCAGACAGTTTTCGGTCTTACAAAATAGAACCCAGAATCTTCCATATATCGTACCATTTACAGGCACACATACACCCAACACATGCATACAACACGCACGCACTGCAGAGCACTATATATTTACTTGATGTAGATCAAGGGTGAGTTAGGCACACAGCTGCAGAATTTGACATGAGTGAGCCAGTAGGCCTCACTCCAGTGACACAGGTGAAAAGGGTTGGTTGACTCCTACTGATCACTAAACAGTGTGCTGCCACCACTGCACTTCTAGAACTTTACTCTGGCCTACGGCATCTGATCATATGAGAGTATTGCTTTGGGCACCCCTCCAGGTCCAACAGTATAGTGAGACAGGCCTATGTCACGACACACACGCATGATCCGTGTTCGCCTCTGACAAACAAAATCAGCACCGGGATCCATACCTTATTGCAACTGGGGTACTCATGGGAGTGGTACACGTAGGTCACCATGCGAGGTGTTTGCTGTCCCAACACCTTTGGTTACTTTTGATGTTAGATACAGAGAAACAATTGAAACAGAAGTCAGAGGAGGCTGGTACCCATATCGAACAGCACAAAGGAATAGTGTCCTCTGCTCCTTACCCTTTGGCAACATATTTTAATGTGGTCTCATCTACATCTGCACCTCTGCTGAATTAGTGTTGATGATCCATTCACAAAATCCTATTCAAAATCCTGGAATATTGTTTATCTATCTAGTAGCCAATGGATTTTACCTTATTGGCTAGGTCTAATGAATATCATCAATGTGAAGCTCAGATAGCTATGATGGATTTAATTTGTATTTGTGTTAGTGATAGAGAAAGATTCTTTCTTTTTAGGGTTAAACCTTAGAAATCCAGTTGAAATCCAATTGAGAGGCACTTTCTCAAGTCACAAATCTCAGAGAAGAAGGTGATGTTGTTATATTTTTGTATGTCTTCGTCATCTTAATGAGTTGAGACATTTGATTAGCCCATCAATGTTCTGAGCGGATCCACGCACAAATTCAACAGACTGTGTGCCTGATGGGTCCTTGAGAAAATATGCAGGTACTTGGGTGAGGGTCAGAAGCAAAGTTCCCAATTGTCAAACATTTTTTGGAATTGGCTTCAAAGGAACTGACAAATAATCAGAAGGGAGGGATCACTTGTCCTGCGTGAACCAGGGTATGCAGGAGATCGAACAACGGTGTCTCCAAAATAAACCCTCATGCACGTGTAGGGTAGCGTGGTAAGCGGTATATCTTGATTCTCCGCTCTTCAGACACGTGTGTGCATAATCATCTTTGAAAAAGAGCAACGTTGGGTCCACCGTCTGGGGACAGACACCAGGGGGCTGAATGATAATATTCCGTGGTTGAGCGTGTTGAAATGAGACTGCCCTCCATAACCAACATCAGCAGAGGCGAATGAGGCGCACTCCCAAAGACCTAAAGAAAGACATCCCCAAGTTGCATTGTGAAAAGCACCAGGGATTAACTAAGTGCCTAACCGCCTACCATCGGATTAACTAATTATTTTGCATAGCTTGGCCAATGATCACCACACTTTGGACAATCTCGACTTTTATATATTTTTTGTACTATTATTTATTTTTATTTTTATTTTTCTCCAACATCACCAATAATCTAAGAATAATGAGTGCGCTTCTTAAAGAAGCATCAAAAATACGAATTTGCCCGAGTTCTACACTTTAGAACAGTGTACACTCGAAGGACGGCCCAGTCCCCTTTCTATTTCTATTTTCACGATCGAAAAACCTCCAAATACCGACCCGGAAGCACAGTCCTGTTACTTCCGGGTCGCAAGAGGCAGCAGAAGCGCAACGCGAAGCGCGAGGACAGGAGCGTTAGGTACTGCCACGAGACCCTTCTGCTACCAAAACCGCAAGTATACAGAGACCTGCCTCACGCTAATACTTAGTTATTCCTTTTATCCAGCCCCCTCGAAGCCCTTGTCACACCCGAAGGAGGTGTAACTAATGTACATTTCAGGTATGATTTTGGCGCGCAGGGCGCACAGAGCACATCGGTATGAAAGATTTTCACTACGCGGGGCAACCATTATTATGCTCAAACCAGTAGAAACTGCACATATCTATGAATGAGTTTTCTTGCATGTAATGTGAAAACGATTGCCATATATGTGACGCATCTGCGTTGTGGGGTATTATCTGAACCCTACACATCTGCATATAAGTATATATGCTTTTGTCACACTCGCAGGAGATGTAACTATTGTACATTTCAGGTATGATTTTGGCGCACAATGCACATCGGTATGAAAGATTTTCACTACGCGGGGCAACCATCACCATGCTCAAGACAGTCAACTGCACATATTTATGAATGAGTCTTTCTGTGCATGTCACGTGACAAACGATTGCCACCTATTCGACTTACCACGATAGTCATCTGAGTGGTGGGGTATTACCTGAACCCCACACTTTTGCATATAAGTATGATTCATTGTCTATGAACCACTTTTTGCATGAATTAGCCTGTTGGAGAAAGAGAGAGTTGACACTGCCAATTGGTATGTCTTTTATCATTATGTTCGAACTATAGGTACATCGTGACCTCAAGAAAAAGAAACAGGTTGATAATTTCCCTCTTTCTACACACCTGCTTGCTATAAATATAGTAATCTAGCTTCACTTTCACCTTTCACCACGGGTCCTGAAGAAAGCCCTAAAGTCCGATCCACGGCATAGAGGGCTGAAACATGTTGGCCATTTTAATTATTTTGAATGCTAGTGCGTCCTGAGAACTTTACATTTTCAATAGAGCGCACGCCACTGGAGCATTCCCCTAATGGGATCCACCCGAACCCAGACTTAATAAAATTCCGATAACTGGGTCTCCGGGGGATTTTTACTGTCCCACACTCCCTCCACATCACTGGGTCACTACTGTTTTTACCGAGGGCAAGATCCTCCTGGTGGAGGCTGCATACCGCAAACCCGATGATTATGCACACACGTGTCTGAAGAGCGGAGAATCAAGATATACCGCTTACCACGCTACCCTACACGTGCATGAGGGTTTATTTTGGAGACACCGTTGTTCGATCTCCTGCATACCCTGGTTCACGCAGGACAAGTGATCCCTCCCTTCTGATTATTTGTAATTACCTAAGGAAACTGAGGGATCAGTATTTTCCTTCTCCCCCACCCATTTGATTAGCATATTCAAAGGAACTGAGCCAACTAGGATTTTTCCTTTGAAGCATATGTGATGTCAAGGCTGTGATCAGCCTCTGAAGATTGATAGTGATGTAGGCCGCTGGGAAATTGAGAAGGACGAGGAAACTAGCCTCAACGGAATCCATAAAAATTATGCAAGTACACAAATTGTTTTAATGATATAGTAGCAAAAATCTCGCATAACACCTTTTACCAAATTGCACAACATCGTAGATGAAGAGGTAATACATTAAATATATTACATTTTGCCCTATCTGTTAAAGGTACACCATTCGTCATTCCAGTATGAAAGATACAAGATTCCTAACTGCCAAGTGTCTAATAAGACTTTTAAAATTTCCTAGCTACTGTGAAGATCGTGCAACTGTATTTGATTATTTTATAATTGGTTTGCTGCGTCACTACTCACTGGCTAAGAAACAGCTCTGAACACAATTCACTCCTACAGAGCTTTCAATAAATCAATGGCAGAATATAAAAGATATAAAGTGCTGCTAATATCCAAAATAATGTCTATGCATATTTTCATAGGTTTTATTTGACTCAAGCGAAAATCTCCTCAAAGAGTCTGCAATGAGACGTGTTATTGATGTATGGATTGTTAAGCCTCATACTGCAGTGGTGGAAACAATTGATACAGCGTGATTGATAATAGAGCGAGTGAAGCAATTAACAAACAAAAAAAAAACTAAAGGACTACCAACATTAGATAACATCTGCGATGGTCTGGCTATCTTAGCAGCCCACATGTGTCTATAATGCATTGCAAAATATATGCAAATACACAATCATTTTAAGAGTTTCTGAAGGTGGTTATCTGTATATGTCAATATCATTTATTTTAGAAATATGCAAATGCAGAGGAGACCCTATACATTAAAAAATCCAATGTAGCTATTTCAGAGAAAATGCAACACAGAATCAGTCATAATGTGCTGAATGATTATTGGCCCACTTTGAATTAAGGCCAGAATCACTGCAAATATTGAAGACAGTGTTTATTATCCTTTTTATTTCAATTACAACAAGTAGAGGTACTATATACCGAGGGGGGCAAATGACAGCGATAATGATAAAGGTTTTCCTTTCATGAAAGGGTTTAGGGTAACATCATATTCTTTGACAAGAAGTCAGGAAATAATCATGCGTGAGTCTCTAAATTGAAACAGTTTTATTCAATGTGTATGGTTCAGAAAAAAGTTGTGCATGCAGCATCTATAGCTCATCTCCTTACAATTTCATTTTAATGATATAAAGTGACACATATCAGATAAATAACTTTGTTCCTGCTGTTTTTAAATTCGGCAGTATTAGCCAGAGACTATTTTTAAATTTGTTGAACAAAATGGTATTTATTAAAATACCACTGGCAACAATGTTATGGTACAATGGGGAATAATCTCAAGAACGTGTGATAACCATTGCAAAAGTAACTTAACGCAACTTCCAACATCGCAGTCTAGTGCGGGAATATTACGCCGTGTTAACTAAGTATTCACAACACGGAGGCACCATGAGATAGGCCCCCCGACAACGCGTCAAATGTCCGCAATGAAGTCAACGTGATGCCGCAAAAATGCGGAACGCGAACGCAAAAAAAGTTGCAAAGAGGCCAATCGCGATACAAAAAGCAGTGAAAGCCAGCGACAAGCCTGCAAATCCCCAGCGTCTGGCGGGAAAATGCACTACAAACAACAAAAGGAACACACCAAAAACAATCCAAAGTGCGTAGCAACATGGATGCACCCGGACCGCGTGCAGAGGCAAACAGGAACCTCACAAGCACCACAGACCACCAGCAAGGTCGGGGAAGGCCAAAAAGAAGAGGGAGAGTAAGACAGGGTGCAGTCCGACAAACCAAATCAGCGTCACGCAGGTGACAGAACACTACCAACAACTGACCCACAATTTAACTACCGTGAATGCAGTCGGAGTGTCAATGAGGTCAATGGAGGAGGCCAAGAGGCTCTGGCATGATGTGAATACCAAACCAAGGACAAACCCGCTGCCAACAGGAAGGCAGCAACGGCGACTGGAGGTGGGAGTACCGCGCCACTGGAGGAGCTGGTGGCCACAGTCATCAGTGTGGAGATGGTGCAAGGAGCTGAGAGTCCAGACACAGCTCGAGAGGACCTGACACAATATCAACAGGGCGAGTAACGACCAGGGACTGCTGGGACGGTGGGAGATGGGCACAATGGCACACATGCACAACGATGTGTAGCACACTGCACACGGACAATGACCCTGGATCATGTCCCTGATCCCGCTGCAAACTGCAGTGCACACACATAGCAAGAACAGCACATCCACATTGACGACAATGTGGTACATTGTGCAACCTAATATACAACACTAAACCCCTAATCAAATAACACATCCTACATTATTTCATAGACATATGTCCCACAGAGAAAAATCACAAATTCTCTTTCAAGTTTATATTTTTTTTAAATGATGAACATATATTATATTGTTTTAAACTTTCAATTTTCTCTGATATTAATATATTGTACAATGCATCTATTTCATTTCATACATACACTGTTTTTCTTAAAAATGCGTCCCAGACTAAGGAGCCCCAGTCACAAAAAACATGGAGGTAGCAGGAGTCAGTGGCACCTGGAGTGCTGAGTAGTATCAGGCAGATGATGGCATCCTCGACAGGTGTGAGGACATTAGTCTGCCAGTACCACTGTTTTGACTCTGTGGCAGATAGCGGTTGGAGGTGGTCCTGGCAATGGTGGTGTGTGCCTCCTGCGGTGATACGACATCCGGGCCGGTAAGGACTCGATTGGATGTGTGAGCCCTGGTGGACCGCAGTTGAGGCCGGAGGCAGCAACCAGCTCAGGGGCACAGACACATGGCGTTGACGACCCCAAGGCCATCGTATCAGAGTCCATTCAATATTCAATCAGACAGGGTCCCTGACTTGAGCTGCACAGAGTTAGTGGCCCTGGATGCACAGTGTACGGCAGAGGCACGTCACCACAGGATGGTGACTTGCATTCCGCTGAGGTAGGGCCATGCCTGCTGAGCGGGTCCTCGACAATGTCCAAGGAGACTGTGGCAGATGGTCACGGGGGACAGTGGAAGGTGTCCTCCAGGGCATGATGCAGAGGGCAGTAGCCGTCCTGAAGCAGCAAATGGAGGAGTGGAATTCTATAGCCTCATTTCCACCACCAATTCTCTATCAGCTACATGAGGATGAAGACAACCCCCAAGTCCATAGACTCAGACACCACCAAACTTCTTGCAGAGTGTGTCCATGAATGTCAGTGAAAAGACTTAGTGGCACCGGGGCTGAGAGGTGATGCAGTCTGCAATGATGCCGGTACAATGATATAAACTCCGCCATTGCTAAATCAAGACTTAGTCCCAACTGTGTGACCTAATCGACCGCAGTGTAGGCCGGAGGCAGTGGTCAGCAGTGGCCCACAGCCACGTGTCGTTGGATCGCGATGCACAAAGTTAGTGACACCAGGGCAGTTGCTGTAGTGTTGGATCACCTCCGTAACGATGATCGTTTTTTCCTCCTGACTGCAACGCGTCATCCTCTTACACCTCTCCTTGCGTGCAATGATATGTACTCTGCCTTTAAAAAATTGATACTCAGTTCCAATTGTGTGACCTATTTGAGAGCAGCGTAGGCCGAGGGCAGTAGTCCGCATGGCCCCACAGACTTGTGTGGTTGTGATGCTATGCACAGACTTGGTGGCACCACATCGAAGGGAGTATAGTGTTATAAACTCAGCCATAATTGATGTTCTCTGCCATGGTGTAATGAAGACTCAGTTCCAAATGTGTGACCTACTTGTCCGTTGTGTCTGCCAGTGGAGTACGTCAACGAGAAAGGAGTACTGCGGGCCTGTGTTGCGGAGGCCGTGATGGTCCGGAGGCAGCTGCCAAGGTCGTGGTCCTCGGGCTTGGAGCTTGCACCGGCACGTGGTGAGCCCTCTTCGACACACAACGGTGTTGGCAGGTGGGTATTGAGGCCTGGGTTCTCAGGGGCGAGCAAGACTGGTTCGGGGACCAGCATCCCGGGGTGCAGCAGGTGCACAGGATCGCAGGCAACCCCACTCACGGCGATGGCCTCGTGGGCGGGTGAGAGGCGCTGCCCTGGTAGAGACATTGGGCATTCGGGAAGAGGACCACGCCCAGAGTTACGTGCCTTTAATTCACACCCCTACACTGGCCGGGCCTACGCCCGGCCGCCCACTCCGCTCACTCTTACGGGGGGATGTAACAAGCTACATTTCTGTGATCTTCCTCACTGGCTGGGGTGACATGGTTGCGTCCACTGTCCACTACACTCCAAACACCAGTGGTGTGTGTCGACATGGATATGTGTGTGGTCTGCATGCTGCAGTCTGGTCAGCACATCCACGCCACACTTGGCATTTTGTACATTCTCATTTATCGGTCACTTGCCTCCTTCGCACATGCCTGGTCCCCACCTAGTTCCACATCCTGCTATTGTGTGGCTGAGGTGCCATGCCATTGATGGCTAATGTACATGGCTGGCTCTGGTTCCCACAGTAAGTTGTGCTGTCATGTCTGGTAGGTGTGCATGTTGTTTGATATGTTGTATGTGAGCTTGTTATGTGTGCATTCCCAGTGCTGTGAGTTGCATGATTGTGGATTTGAGGAGTGTGGTGTGTTCATTTGGTATTTGCCAACGAGCAGTGCATTTCCATGGGTGCCATCCTGGTAGCGCTGGTTGCTGATGGACTGTCGGAAGATGTAGGGTTTATGCACACTGCCTGGGTGGTTGGCGATGACATAGGTAGAGATTCCCCGGTGATCCGCTCTTGCCTGGACATTGTTGGAATACGTGCACTTTCTGTTGTGGTTATTGTGTGCAGTGTTGTCAGGGGCACAAGTAGGACATGTGTGCACTCAATTGATCCCTTACACGTGTGGGAAGCCAGCAGTTGTGTAGACGCCTTGCTGTTCCTGCGCAGTGTGGGGGAAGTATAGATAGTGGGGTACCAAGCTGATGGTGTCATCAATGACCGTTGTGAGGGACTTGGATTGGGCTGCCTGTGTGCCTCCTCCGACTCAGGCGGTTTTTGGTTGAAGGGTACCAGAGACCAACATGGGCAGCACGGGAAGCAGCTTTGTCTGAGGTGTGATATTAGTTGTCCGCTGTGTTGGTACTGTCAACCTGTGGACAATGGTGCACAAGATACAGAGGACAGTTGTTCCTTTGAGCCTGTAGTGGGCAATGACATTCTTTGGTGTTGGGTCTGTGAGGTTGGTGTGTTTTCTGAGGGTCGCTGTCTTTGTCTGCGCTGCCTCAGTGATGGTCTGGGGAGGGTCCTGGGGGGGCGGTGGGTGTTGTGGCCCTGTTGGGGCTCCGAGCTGCATGATCGTCGCTCCATGGCATCTGTTGTACTTCTGGTGTGGCTCTGGTCAGGGCTCCCTTTTGTGGTGCAGGCTGCTGTCCGACTTTGCACCAGGTCAGAGCAGGTGTTAATTTCCTGCTGCTAATGCGCCTTATCACATATTTTGGGTTCTTATCGCCTATCTGGCTGGTCGTTGAGAATGTTGCGAAGTGGTGTTGTCGCGGCTTTTGGCACGGGAACGCCTACTCTGCATCTCATTAGAGATAGTTGTGGGGGTCATCTGCGGCAATGTTTTTTTGGCTGCTATCACAGGTTAACTGTTGATATCGGCTGTCAGCACCAGCTTGTGAATGGTGCGATGGATTTATCGCCACTTTGGCTGCAATAAAGTGCTGTTAACTGGGCAATAAGTCCTTGAGGATATGCCCCAATATGTTTGTAGCATCAAGCACAGCAAAACTTTTTAGTGCAAAATTCCACTACTGCCAACAACATTTATTGGTGGCAAATTTCAATGCCGGCCACATAAATCTTGGCATCTGGCCCACTTGGCTCTCTAAAACCATGTCTTATAATGTTTGTGATCTGTGTCACTTACATTTTGATGGCAAAGATGAAAAATATTTGTTGATGTCTTCCTTAAACATGACAGGATCTGTGACATGAGGGTTACATCAGTCCTGTGGAATATGGCTTTTGGGTGCCATTTCTGAATGGTAGCAAAGCTGAGGTACCACTGAGTTCACCAGCATCTAATTGAGGCAGAGGGGGTGTGAATTTGGTAGAGCAGGACATCTGTCTTTTATAGTGGCAGTCCCACTTGTGTCAAAGTGCCAGACTCATGGTGGTGGTCTCCCAACCGCTCTATCAGAACTAGGACAGCCAGGCTGCCTTGGAACCACCGCAGCTGCCAGGGATCCATCTTTCCCTGGCAGTTGCGCAGCGGTCCTGAGTCTGGAATATGCTTGGCAGGGTTGCAGCACCCCCACCAAGCATATTATGAGTTTCCTCACACCACACTTTTCATGGTGTGCGACCACTATGAAAATTGTGGTAGTGAGGAAACAAAGGGGGCCCTACAGGGTCCCCTAATGCCTCACACCATGTGGATGCACACAGGGGGCACACCAAGTGCATGCACACCAGTACTTGCACAGCATGGACTGCAGCAGTCCATGTCATTCTGATAATGATTTTGATGTTCCCATTGCGGTGCCTATATCATAGACACTGCACTGGGAACGCCAAAATCAGCCCACCAGACAGGAGAAAACTGCTAATCTGACCAAAGGTTCAAACATGGATTTGCGGGAGTGGGGTGTCCCACTCACGCACCACTAAACTCATAATAAAGCCCTACGAAAAATGATTGTGTTATGATGCGGGACTTCAGTGTAGTTCCATGATTGCTGGATCCATGCCAGAATATTAAGAACCTTACTTTGTATATTATTGCTTCAATTGTATCCCCATGAGTATTTTTTGTGTATGTATGTCCAGGGATGTGAGACATACAAACTATTTGTTAAAATACCCCTCACACACCAAAAGGGCCCTTGGTGTCATGCTTCATCATCCGGGTCTTGCCGCCCCGCTGCAGGACGGGGCGTGCTACGACTGGCGACTATGCTGGAGCACTTTGATTTTGTAAGTGCTATGTGAGGTGTATTTGAGTGAGTGAGGTAGGGTCAGGGGTGAATGGCAAAGTGATGTTAAAAAATACCTGGCCTTATGGATTCAAAAAACTTTATTGGTCATAGGCTGGTATTAATAAAAACAGTGTGTCGGAGAGTCAAAGCAATTAATGTGCTGATTCTCCTTGTAAAGTCAACATGTTTCGAGACTTATGGCATCCCCTTCATCAGGACAGAGTAGATCCCTCTGACACTCACTGGTTGCTATCAATATGTGAAAAGTGTATATACAAGTGAATTAAAAAAATGTATACAATACCTATGTGGTATAAATATATGTTTGATTTAGCTCTATCAGTATTTCTGAAAATAGGCTAGCAAGGTTAGGAGTCAGTGCCCCATGAGCCCCCAGGTCGAGAGATATTGAGAAATTCTCATTTATTTGAAGTCGTAGTTCTCACCTCCACTCTTTCTCGTGGCAGGAGGGCTTAAAGGAGGGGGCGTGGCCTCCGGCGCGAAGCCGGTCTTTTTTTTATTTATTTTTTAAGAAGGGGGCTGTGTGGTCCCCCTTCTTCTCCTAATATTCTTGGCCTTGGGGACCCCATCCCCCAGGGCCTGCGCCAATTTTTAAAAATAGGGGGGCCTTAGAGGCCCCCCAACATTACATTAACAAGCCCAGGGGGTAGCGGTCCCCGGGGCAGTGTGGTGGGGATTGGGCACCCCATACTTTTTTTTTAGCATGCCCACGGAACTTGGCCCCCCCGGGGGCTAATTAGCAACGAAGCGCAGGAGCCTGTGCTTTGTTTTTTTTATTGTCAGGATCCGCGCACCCTGCATGGATTTTGCCAATTTAAAAAAAATAATAATTTTTTTTGGGGCCCTGGGGGTCCTTGTGGGACCCCCTATGCAGGCCTATGGGGTCAGGGTGTTTCTACCATGCCCCCTTTTCGTGTTGTTCACATTTTTTCTCTACTTTCTGGAACCTCGGTTCTACCGAGGCACATAATGGCTGCCAACACTTCCTGGTTTGGAGTGTTGACAGCCAATTAGCATACAGCTTGTCATCTGGAGGGTGAACGGATCCTGTGCTGCCATAGATATATATGTGATTTTACTTTTGATTTTCTCAGCAACTACTGAATGGATTTATACCATTTAACAAAAAGGCACACCTCTGAACCAATGGCTACCTTTTTGCCAAACTTGGTGTAATTCCGTTCAGCAGTTCGGGCTGTAGCTCTGGCTAAAGTTTCCTATGGGAAATTGCATGGGGAAAACACGTTTTGGAACCCCCTTTTTTCTCGGCCCCCGCTTGACGAATCACCGTGACACCGTGACACTTTTAGGAAAGGAGCGGACCGGAGCAGGCCATAAGTTTTGAAGATTTTGCGAAGATTCGTCAATCGGCGCCAAAGTTATTGGGAATAGAATGTTGCGGATTTCCTATGGAAAATAGGTCCTAACTATAACTGCTATTCTATTATTCTATTCTATTAAAATTATTTATTACGCGCACTAACACCAGCGGTTTCTTGGCGCTCATTGACATATTGCGTTGACATATGGCGTTGATCGAGGGTGAACATATAGCGTTGATCAAGGGTGAGGGATTAATCATAGGCAGCTTGAAAGAGCAGGGTTTTTAGAAGTGTACGAAAGCAGTCGTACGATGGGCAGAGACGGAGAGAAGAAGGTAGGGCGTTCCAGGTGGAGGGAGCCAGTACGGAGAAACTCAGACCTCCATGCTTTTTCCTTTTAAATCTTGGGACCTCCAGGAGGTTTAATGAAGCTGAGCGAAGGGCTCTAGGAGGAATGTGACGGGACAAGGCTAAAGAGATGAACCTAGGGGCTGCGTCCGAAAGCGCCTTAAAAGTCGTGCATGCCAGTTTGAAAGTGCAGCGTTTGGAAACAGGGAGCCAGTGCAGACTACGGAGGAGGGGAGTGACGTGCTGGTGTTTGGGCTGACGAAAGATCAGGCGAGCAGCCTGATTCTGCACCAGCTGAAGACGGTGGAGGTGACATGCAGGAATTCCTGCGTACAGAATGTTGGCGTAATCAAGCCTGGAGGTGATGAGCGCAATGACCACCTGGATCAGGGCCTCTTTAATAAGAAACCTACTGATCTTGCGGATCCGCCTAAGGTGGAAAAAACAGGCAGAAGTGATCGCGTTGATATGTGGTCTCATTGATAGATCTTCGGAGATAATCACCCCCAGGCTTTTAACTGAGCTCACAGGAATAGGAGCAGTCCCTAAAGATGTAGGCCAGAAGGTGGTATTCCCTGGGTGATTGGGGCCGCCCACCAAGACGAGCTCAGTCTTGGTGGGGTTCAGCTTTAGGTGGCTATGGTACATCCACTCTGCGATGGTCAGCATGGTGGCCTGAAAATTAATTCGGGAGGAAGGGAGGGAGTCTATGGGGAAAACTAACTGAAGGTCGTCTGCATAATTAAAAATAGTGACCGGGGAGTTACGAAGGGAGGCTAAAAGTGGTTGGAGATATAAGTTAAAAAGAAGAGGGGATAGTGCAGAGCCCTGTGGGACACCGCAGGAGAGGGAAGTGAAAGGTGCGGAAAAAGTGGAGAGGTGGACAAACTGTGAGCGCTGGTGAAGGAAGGATCTGAGCCAGTCAAGGGCCACTCCTTGAATGCCGGCATTGTGGACACGGTCGATCAAGATGGTGTGATCGACCGTGTCGAATGCCGCTGAGAGGTCTAATAGGACAAGGGCTTGAGGGATGTTTTTGTCAGCTCCTTTCCTAAGGGTGTCCATGACTGCTACAATGACCGCCTCGGTGGAGTGGAGGGGTCTAAATCCCGCTTGTTGAGGGTCTAAGAAAGATGATTTCTCAATGAAAGAGCTCAAACAGCGGGTGACGTAGGTCTCCAAGATCTTACCCAGGTAGGGGAGAAGGGAGATGGGTCTATAGTTGCTGAGTGTAGTGGGGTCTGCATTGGGTTTCTTTAGTATTGGTAAGACTGCAGCTTGCTTGAAGGAAGATGGGACCTCCCCGGTAGCAAGAGAGTTGTTAAGTAGCGCTATCGGGGGGCCGGGGCAAGCAAGAAAGGCTTCTCTCAGGACCTGCGAAGGACAGCAATCATTGGGGGAACCTGAGCTGACCTTATGAAGAAGTGAGGAGAACTCTTGTAAGGATATGGGTGGAAATTCAGTCAGGATACTAGTGTTTGTGGGGGGAAGAGGAGGAGGAGTAGAAGAAGAAGGGGTAGGGATGTTGTTTTTTATTGTTGTGATTTTTTCTATAAAGTAAGAATTGAGCGAATCACAGAGGGTTTGGGTCGGCGGAGGTTGGGGGGTGACTCTATCTGGTATGGAGAGCTCATTTACAATTGAGAAAATGTCCTTTGTTTTGTTAGTAGAATTCAAAATTTTTTGTGAAAAGTATGCTGTCTTGGCTGCAAGGATGGATTGTTTATAAGATTTTAGGGTCTCAGTGAAAACAAGTTTGAGTTGAGGATCGTAATGGCGACGCCAGCGGCGTTCAGTTTGTCGCAAGGCGAGTTTATCGGCTTTAAGTTGGTCCGTAAACCAACGTTGAGCGTCATGGGGGCGCATAGCTTTAATAGTTTTAAGGGGGGCAGCTTTGTCGCTAGCCTGACGCAGCCATTCGTCAAGTTTTTCAGCCTGATTCTCAAGTGAAGACTGCGTTGTAGGTACGGTGGAAGCCAATAAGTCGTGGAAATCAGGCGGATTGACCCTTTTCCAGTTGCGAGCCATTTTGTTTTTCATACGGGGGGGCAGACACAGGGTGTGCAGTTGTAGGTGGAAGGAAATGAGGTGGTGGTCAGACCAGGAGCACGGAAAAACAGAGGGGGGTGAAATGTCAAGGTTTGATGTCCAGACCTGGTCGAGGATATGACCCTTCAGATGGGTGGGGATGTGAATGTGTTGGGAGAGGTTCATACCTTTGAGGAGGTCAGTGAATTCCACCGATGAGTGGCTTTCGTGGGCGTCAGATGGCCAGTAATTAAAATCCCCGATAACCACAATATTGGCATGATTGATTGCCAGTTGAGCGATAGCATCGCTGAAAAGTTGGGGAAAGAGAGGCATAGGATCTGGGGGTCTATATACAAGGACACAGATGAAAGATGATTTAGGGGAAGTAAATTTTAGTGCCAAGTGTTCTGTTTTAGGGATAGGGGTCATCATGATCTCGGAAAAGGTATATTTAGAGCGGATAATGGCCGCCACTCCGCCACCAGTCTTCCCCGCAGGCCGGTTGGCGTGCATAATGTAATAGCCCGTGGGGATTGCTGCCAGGATATCAGGGGCTGAGTCCTCGGTGATCCAAGTTTCAGCTAAGAGAAGTATGTCAATAGAGCTTTGATGCAGTAGGTGAAAGATCTCGAGCTGATGTCGGACAAGGGAGCGGGTGTTCAGATAGTAAATAGATAAGGAGGTGGTGATCTGAGGCGCTAAAGGGGAGGGGTCAGAGAGGTCATCTATTGGCGGGTGGTTAGAAGGGATAAGGATGCCACATGTTTGAGCCGCTTTGACAGCACGGGCAGGGATGGGTCCAGAGCAGGACAGGTCCAAGAGATCGGCGGAGGAGTAAGAAATAAAGTGGGCATTACGACGAGGCCCTGGACCTGGTCGGCCGCGGACGGGCGCAGACGGGCTTGACTTATGCGCGACTTCGGCGCGAAGTCGGCGCTCCCGCTGCGCTCGTCCGCTGCGCTTCCTCCATATCGTCATAAATACCCTGCAGGTGAGGGAGCACTAGACCGCTGACCTGCAAAGGTTGCGTGCAGGGCGGAAGTGCTGTAGCCAGCAAGAGGAAGTGGCTCTCTAGGAACTGACCCTCCGCAACAAACGGCACCAAGCCGGGGCGGAACGGGGCCAAGAGCGGCTGTCAGCGTAAGTACTGCACAATTAAAATGATGTTCCCAAAACAGAGCAAATACAGAACAATTTTAAAAATAAATGAAAACGTGCTTTAAAATCAGCAGCAGCGCGTGAAAAGACCAGTTGCAGCCTCTGTCACCCACGTTGGCAGCCTTAGTCGCCGCGTTAGTCGATGGGCGGAGGCTAAGACAGGAACTAAATACTAATACTGGCTCGGCAGCACTAGACCGCTGACCTGCAAAGGTTGCGTGCAGGGCGGAAGTGCTGTAGCCAGCAAGAGGAAGTGGCGCTCTAGGAACTGACCCTCCGCAACAAACGGCACCAAGCCGGGGCGGAACGGGGCCAAGAGCGGCTGTCAGCGTAAGTACTGCACAATTAAAATGATGTTCCCAAAACAGAGCAAATACAGAACAATTTTAAAAATAAATGAAAACGTGCTTTAAAATCAGCAGCAGCGCGTGAAAAGACCAGTTGCAGCCTCTGTCACCCACGTTGGCAGCCTTAGTCGCCGCGTTAGTCTGCATACTGGCGACCACCAGTAGGTCATATAACAATGATGTAAGTTGAGCAATCCTCCCTGGTGTCATCAGTGATGTCATTTAACATGCCATAAGTGCTAGGATGTCATAAGCAGTGCATAATGGGGGGACACAATTTATAGTTAGGTGACTAAACTATAACTGGCAAATGTCAATGATTTTTAACGTCCCTGAGAATTTGTATACATCTTCCACAGTGAGCCAAGGAGGAGGGCTTTGTTAGTGAGAGACATACTGCCAAGGCCTATAAACAGGTACTTGCTTTATGCCTCAGAAATAGTTCCCTAAGAAAGATTCTTCTTTCATGAGCTATGGTGGGACAGCAGCAAAGAAGGTGCAGCCATGATTCATGTTTGTAATGGCATAGTCTGCAGGTTAATCCAGTTTTTTGATTGGCCCAAGCTCGGTTGAAATCCTCTATCGGTAGGGCCAGCAATTGGATGTACATGATCTCTCTCTGGGTTTTAGGATTGGTGTAAATAGGTAAGGTTGGGGTTTGGTTGCCAGATATGAAGCATTTAACGGGACCAGAAAGGGTGAAGATTTTATTGAAGCCTGATCTTGCTGGAATGAGGCTAATTGCACTTGTCTGTTAAATGTCTTTTTCCAGGTTGCTTAAAAGATAGTGGACAGAGCAATTGTTGTATGATTTATATCTATAGTGACATGGGCTCTCTTAAGCTAGTTGTTCCACATGGAGCCTGTTTTTTCAAATATGTCTCTGAGGCAGCTCTTTAAGGAGTCCTCCAGAGATTTCACAATACGGATGTAATATTTAAGAAAATCGGCCTTGAGGGATATAACTTGTTTGACCAGTCCAAGTTTTAGTCTGAGTCTTGCCCTAAGAAGGTGTTTTGGCAATCAGAAGATCTTTTTACAGCCCACACACTTTGCCCACACCAGGATTTTCAAGCAGGCTTCAGGAAAAGCTTGATGTCCATAGTAAAGTGCTGTATTTATGTAGGTTGGACGAGGCTACTTGAAGCCCCACTTTATTGTGGTCCATGATGACTATATCGTCCGCATATTGAAGGATGTGGGGATGATAGCCTAAGTGGGATGGGACCAGATAACTATTGGTCAGCGATTTTCCCAGATCTGCTGTATACAAATCAAAAAGTAAAGGTGACAGCCCACAGCCTTGTTTCAGACCCACAGTGGTGGGAATTTGGGCCGAAAAAGATGTTGGGTCACTTTTCACTCGTAACTAGGTTCCAGCATAGACGGAAATTATGGCTGTTCAGTGACCACACTGACTTCCACGAGAGTCTTGCAAGATCGTAAAACCATTAAAAAAGGAGGATGAGTCAGTGTCTGTGGTGCGTTGGCTGCTCGTGGGTGGTTAGCCCTTTGGCCAAACCCACACAAAGCATGGCCAAAGGGCATGTTCAGAGGAGGGTGCAGCCCGCTGGGTTAGGGTGCAGGGCCTGGGTATGAGCCGTACACAGATTGGGGTTGGTGTAACTATGTATGAAAATAGAATATTACATGAGCCTGCAACTCATGCCCTTGCCATGCATTGTTCATGACCTCACATATTACATCGCTCATGATATATTCTATCACATTATTGATGACATCAGTGAAACATCTGAAATTATATCATTTACAACAACACTGTGCATCGTGGGGGCACGAGTTATGGTTACTTGAAATAACTATAACTGATGAATTTCAGTTTTTTTTTTTTAAAGTTATGTTTAAACTAACTTTTTCACCTAACTATAAGTCCAGTTTAATCTTTCTTTTTTTCAATGAATATGTATTAAACATACGGATCAATTGTATAATATATTTTTGGATTGCCATTGAGGGGTTCTGGTAACTTCAGACACAATGAGGCCTAAGGCTGAGTGGTTTGTAAGTGTCACTAGAAATATTAATGGGTATTGATTGCCATTGGAATGTTCAGAGTTTGTTTACCTATCAATAATAGAACGCTAATTTGAAATCTGACTGAACGATAGACATCTGTAAAGCTCTGCAGTCATTATAATGATGAACCTCATATTTCACTGTGATCTGTAAAATATCTTCCATATTTCAAGTGACCTGTGAAAGATGTTCCATACTTTATGAGCCACTGTTAAATATGAGTTTCTTTTGTGCAATATAAGACCCCATTCATATAATATATAGTAACAATGCATCTGTTCATTGTGTAATATGTTGTTACCATATTTTCTATAATGTAATCTCCACCCACTTGTGGTGTAGAGTAATATCAAATATATTAAGGTACCTTTGTAAAAACTGTAGTGATTGCAATACTTTGAAGGGTAATCTTAATATACAGATTTTTGTGAATGTTTGAGTAGGACATACAAGTACATAAAAATGTACATAAATCCAGAAATATGACAATATATCAAATAAATAGTTCACTAGTGGCTATGTGAGTTAGAATTAGTCCAATCAAAAAATATATAAATAGATGCAATAAATATAAAGAGTACCTCCAGTGATTTAGCAGCAGTGGAAGGCTTTGAAGCAATATTAGCATTCTTGATAGTTTTGAAACCAATTACGCTGCTGTTAGGGTTAGACTTAGGGAAAATAAAAATTAATTCAGTCTTTAGAGAAATGAACTTCAAATACATCTCTTCTAGACAGTTATGTATCGAGTTCAGAGTTTGTTTGGTCAACAAAATAGATTTAGGGTAATCCAGTGTAAGATAGTCTTGGGTGCATTCGGCCTACAGATGAAAGGACCCTTCAAGTAGTATGACATAGATGTAGTATAGCATGGCACCAATAACGAGTTGAATTGGGCATGACGTGGCATTGGGTAGCATCAGAAGTGACTTCATCTATTTTATTTGTATAGTTAAGAACAAAGCAGAGGAGCATCGCCCCACTACTCTCAGAGCAGTGCAACAGGAAAAATAAAATAAAAATACCACATTGTTATTATTGTTTTATTTTACTGCAGGGAGCCAGGTTGGGGCAGGCAGGCTGAGCTTGTTCACAGGAGGAGGAGTGGTATGGGCACTATTGAGTGTGCATGACAGTTTGGCCGGCCGTCTTGGGCTGGACTAACCGCCATGAGCACTTAGCATTTCTCCACCCAGCTGTGTGTCCTACTTTGCACTCCCAAATAAAAGAAATTCAGCACTCCAAAGGTGAGGCACTTGGTAAAGCAGAGAAAAAAACACCTGGAAAGGAGGCACAGCACTCACCAAATGAGGCACATCAAAAGGTAGTTTCAAAATAAAGCATGGGATTTTATTAATGCAACACTCTCTAACAGAAAGACTTTCCCAGATGTCAAATGAAACAGGTAAAAACATGCAAATGTATATAGATATATTTGCGCACAAGCAAATAATAATGTAACACTCACAAGTAATCAAGTGCATGAGATAAAACACAAGCAGATAGTAATGGAACACTCATGAGTCAAATGCAAGGGAGCAAAACATAATCAGATAATAATGATGGACGTCCAATGCAGGAAACATGCACTGTCAAATGCCAGGAATATACACTGTCGAATGCAAGAACCAAATATATAGAGCACAACATGAAAACATTACAAAGCAATGAAACTTATAGCTTACATACATGAAATAAGTAAAACAAATACATCACTGAATGATTTGTCAACATTCTAGCAAGCTAGACTGAAGGAGCCCTTGACAGTCAGGCAGAAGTCTCGATCGGGACCCTCAAAGTTCCCTGCGGCAACACATCCTTTCCACAGCGAGCTCCTGTCTAAGTGCCAATATTGCCAACCTTTAATACCTTTTTCTAACACGGACAGCCACTTCTAGAAATGCCCTCTCCCTTCATCTATTGCAAAACCAAGGTTGACTGTACCAGTCTGTTCCAAGGTCAAGACTAAAGCCGGACGAAACTCTGTGTTTTGACTCTGTGACAAAGAAGTACATTCCTCTCTCACTCATTCAAACGCACATCCCACACATACTATTTCAGCAGCCGCGGTCCGTACAGGTAACAGCGGTGGGGCTGGGTAAGGGGGGATTTCGAGGGACGATGCAGAGGGAAAACAAATTATTTTTCTCTTGGCATCATTCCTTGAAATCCCCCCTTACCCGGCCCCACTGCCTCACCGCTGTTACCTGCATGGACCGCAGCTGTATTTCAGTAAGGCTGTTTTGCTCTGTGCTGAGAAGATATGAAATCCTCAGACTCTGAAGCTGCAAGAAGGCACAAAATGATGTTGTACATTGAAAATGGAGTCAGTTGAAAAACTTATAGTCAAAGGTCACCACAATCTCACAATGTAAAAATACACTGTGTTGCATAGTCGGGTTGAGAACTGTCCCAAGGCTCCCAGGCGCTGACGGAGCAGCCAAGCAGGCTGCTCAGACCAATCAATCCCTGCTGTCACAGCAGCGTCCTGATTGGCCTAGGGGAGCCTGGGAGCTTTCTGTTTCCGGGAGTCAGGAGGAAGAGAAGAAGACGGAGGAGAGGTGCGGACGTATCAAGGTAAGTGATATATTTTTCAACCCCACCACCCCTGTTTCTTAGCAGCGCCACTGGTTAAGAATGGAAATTGCATGGTATTGAGCACATTTCTATCGCTGATTAGAAGAAGTGGGATAACCTAATAACAATTGTGAATTGAAATCCATGGCTATGAACACCAAAGCCTAACTTTCATTCAGTGATCATAAGATCCCTAGCGATAATATATGCTAAGAGTTGGGTAACAGAGAAAACACTGGACTTTCAATAAGCATTCATGAGAATCTATAATAACATAACATAAACATATCATGTGTATATGTAAAGTGCACGTTCACCCGTGGGCTTCTTTGTGCTGAATAACAGATGTTCATAGAAAAATGGCAATACATTACTTAGTATGTTTTGCACAATTGAGTTTAAGCTGTTGTGTCTGTGCCTTACTGATGCTTCTAAGCAGGCAGGATTTTAAGTTCCTTGATCATCCACTCCATGAATCAATCGAGCATTTAGTGAACTCGAATGCACGTTCCGACCTCCACGCCAGTAGAGCAGAGCAAGTGTTCCTGGAACTATCCCCTTGGAAAGAGAGGAGTGTAAGGAGGATAAAAGAGACACAGGCAGCAACATAAGGCTTCAGTATACCACACGGTATCACAGGCAATGTCTCCTCCAATGGGAAAGACTGGGCAGCTGAGCAGGAAGGGGAACTAAGGTGAGTGGAGGGAGCAGCAAAGGCAGTAACTTCATCACTAGTGGAACAGGATTGACGAGCACCAGAACAACTAGGAAGTGTCCTAGCACTCAGTAGTAGTAGATATAGCCTTCTCGGGAGCAAACATAATTTATGCAATTTGGGCCGAAGTAGAGACCCTAACACAAGGGGATCAGAAAAGGTAAAACAAAATGATTATGTAGGGTGACAGAGGCCGAGTGTTAACTGCCAAAAGTGGGAACCTTACAGCATAATACTACTAGCCTAGGCAATGTGTTTTCCTTATTACACTGCTTATATTTACCTGGAAGGACTCCTCTGACCTTTGTGAGTGCTTAATCCCAACGTGCTACTGTCCATCTGCCAACAGAGGCCTGGTCTTCACATTCTTCATTGGAATCTGCGGCAAAAAGATGTCTTTTACTATCTGGATGTGACCATTCTTCAGCAGAACACAAGCGTTTCAGGAGATTCTGGAAAAAGGATCCCCATGGGCTCAGGAAAGAGTTACTCCAAGATGGGAATCTGGTTCTTACAGTTCTTACATATAGTCATGTTGTATTCCTTCTCTCTACCTGTGGCTAATAGTAAGCCAGCCAATTGATCCTGGGAGATCATTTCAGTGCCTAGATACTAGTAAAGACTTCATGGCACAGCTCAGTTTTCCCTTCTGGCAGATCCAGACAAACCTTCCTTTTTCTTTGTTTTTGCCAATCCTAGTTATGTTCTGAAGGCCAGTGGTGGTCATACAGCTTTATATTGTACAATACCTGGTGACTATTGATACCCTCCAACCCAATCCCTAAATATTTTCCATAGCCCAGCCTGCTTAACATGGGAGTAGCTTCTGTTTACGTTCTTGGAAATTATCCTAAAGGGCCCTGTTCTAGGGTCTTCCGAGATAGAAGGGCCCCTACCCAAACAGTCTAGAGCTTCTAAATTCAATACAGGACCTACCTTATTGAAAGGAAGCTATACCCCTGTCAAACCCCCTTTGGTGATAAGTTCCCCCAGACTGAGAACATCTACAGGATGCCCGAGAGAGAGTTCCCAGTTCAAAAACTTACCTCACACTAGGCCGTATTTTTTGTAAGCATATGAGAAGGTAAGCATGCAAGCGTGGGTAGGCATATGAAAAGGTCAGATATCAGATTGGTCATTTGTGATGTCACTTGTGTTCCTGTTCAAACCCATGTTCTACACTCCATAGTAAGTGACCAGTGATTACTTCTGCCAGCCCTGCCTTTCATACTGCTCACAAAACCCTATCTATTGCCATTCGGTGGGGGGGTACTCCATACCACATGAATGGTTAGTCACTATCCAACAGAACTGAATTACTTACTACAATAGCTTCCAGGCAGATTGGTATTTCTAATGTCAATTCTAAAATGTGGGCCTGGTTCCCTGGCCAGCCTGCCCACTGTCGCTGCTCCCGTCATCCCTAGGTTTCTCTATCCTCGAGCCCTTTTCCCCATCATCCTTGTTGCATTGTCGACATCCTTTTCTCCTTTAACCATCATTTTTCCAATCATCTTGGGTTTTTTCTCCTTCTTAACCATCAATCTTACCTATTAATCTTGCTGTGTTTTCTCCTTCTAAACCATCATTCTTTCCATTTTCATCTCACTGTATTTTCCCCTCCTGAATGATCGTTTCTCCTCCATTAATCTTGCTATGTTTTCTCCTCCTTTCTGCTTTAACCGTTTTCCCCCATTGTTGCTGTTCTTGTACTAGCATAACCTTTGCATTTGTCTTGTTTTTCCATTTCTTAAATAATTTTCCCACTTTTTTCCTCCTAACCTCTGTTTTTCCTCACATCACCTCCTTTCATGCCTCTCCCTCTCGCTTCCCGCCGACCCTACTCAGCACCCCTCCTGGGAACCTACTTTTTGGAGGTCCAGGTCCTCATTACCAGCCACCTGGAGGAATACGACAACCCCCTCTACGTGGGGATAACCTCACAATTATTAAACAGACTCCAGACAATTCAGAAAGCAGCCCAGCTACTGCTTGACCTACTGAGGAGGACCCAAACCACTCTGCACCTCAGAGCACTACACTGGCTCCCCATCAGCAAATGGTGGCAGTTCAAACTCCTAACCCACACTTACAAGGCCCTGCACAACAAAGGATCAACCTACTTCAACCACATGGATGAACTACCACCAATCCACCAGACAACTGCGCTCCACATCCCTCTCCCTAGCCCATACACCCTGCATCCACAAAAGCAGGAGAGGCAGCCAAACCTTCTACTACCTGGCTGCTAAATCCTGGAATGGCCTCCCCCTCCACCTCTGAACACCCCGCACCCTGCAGGAATTCAGGAGAGACTTAAATCCCTGGTTGTTTGACATACAACACACATCAGCAGAAAGCCTCCAGCACCAGGATACCCTCACTGGAGATAAGCAGCACTATTCTAATCCAGTTTGATTGATTGATTGACATATAAAGATAAGTTACGTTTTTGAGTAAGATCACCCTTGGTGATAAGTTTGCTACTTTTGGTATCCACAAACGGAGCGAAAATGTTCAACAAACATATAAATTATATGTCTCCACCCCCAGAGAAAAGCTAGCGAGTGGGTAACGTCTCTCCCTGAGCCCCTACCCATCCCTTCGAAAACCTCTTGCTCCTCCCTACTCTCAACCCTTTTAGGGGTAAGCTGGTCTCTCTTTTCAATCCACTCCCCTTTGTCCCTCACGCATTTTCTACTAAATATATACTTGTATCTGAAGACTCCACAGTTAGGTGGGGAACTTTCCACATCTAAGTATAGGCAAAGCATTTTGAATTATGTTTTTTAGTGTGTTTATGTGTAGTTCAAATGGTAGTTGGAGAATCCGTCCCTATGTTTCGCAGAAACTTGCGTTCGCCACTGAACCAGATTTTTCAATACGTGTGAATTGTGAAACAAGAATCAAATAACAAATAGGCTTTCACTAGAGGGTAAGCTACTTTGACAATAGTGGAAATAGTGCTTTGAAGCAACTTACTGTTTTTAATATTTAGTTGGTTACAAGGGGCAGTTAGGGATAAATAATGTTTAAAAATACTTTTTTCGATACAGCAAAATTATTTATTTTGATATATAGTGCTGCAGTAATTTAGGCTGCAGTCTTCAATGCTATAATGGTTGGCCTGACGCCTAAAATATCAAGATCCAACTGAAAAAATATGTATTTACTTACATTTAAATTAAGAGGGAGTGAGAAAGATTATTTCCTAATTGTTATTATTTCTCCAGTGAGCTGAAGCAAAGAAGTTAGGGTGAACTCTATGGACCTTTTATGACTACGGCAGTCCATAGGACCACCGTAGTCGTGGTGGCGGTCCTACCATAATCAAACAAAAATATAAATAATGGTATACTAATTATATTGAGAAAACAATCCCCAAACAATCCATAAGAAGGGCATTGTTAATCAAATTACATTTTAAGACCCTCATTCTCAACAGGGTGCAAATTTGGGGGCTCATTTACTAACGTTTCAAGCAACGCAAGACAGGAAGAAAAGTTGATGCACTGTGTTGTATGAAAGGGCGAAAGCAGAAATGTACAATATTTGCTAAAATATGAAGCATTTCTGCTGTCTATTAGCAATGGTGCGTTGTGTTTTGCCTAGCGCCAACACAATTTGTAGGGAGGAACATGGCGGCGGGTTGACGCCGGTTGAGGGAGCTCCCGCAGCAGCGAGACCAGAAAGGCACGGATAGCTTATGAATAGCGCAATACACTACGCGAGAGAGTTTCCTAACAGGTAATTACTAAAGACGCGATACGAGGATATATATTTCAGTTTCTAAATATCATTTTTTTTGTTCCCTTCCTTACCTTTTCACTCTACGTGTAATACGGCTTTAACGAGCCGCATGGGACTGGATGCGGAGGCAGCAGCCACCGCAGCTGTGGTGCATAGCGGCGGGCTATCAGGACGTAGAGCGGAATTGTGGCGGAGTGCTGGCAGCAGTGGGGCAAATTGATTTTCGGGCTGGAGGAGGCTTTGGCTCACTGCGCCGGCAGGGAAAAGGATCTCAGGAAGTGCAGGAGAACGGCAGAGCACAGCGGAGAGACGCTTTCCCAGGAGAAGTCGGGACCCGCGTAAGCTGTACGTTTGCTCGAGTGGAGGAGGTTCAGCAGATGGAAAAACTGTCGTCTGTTTTCCACTTAAAGGGACAAATTACAAATTTTGAAGGGGCGGCTGAGGTTGGTTTGGGGGCAAAAGATCAGGTTCTGGCAGGCCCAGCAGAGGAGTGTCTAGGTGGGAACAGAAACGTCCAGGAACAGAACAACCTGCC
The DNA here is from genome assembly GCF_964261635.1 of Lissotriton helveticus. NCBI lineage: Eukaryota > Metazoa > Chordata > Amphibia > Caudata > Salamandridae > Lissotriton > Lissotriton helveticus. The sequence goes on from NC_136073.1 coordinate 404,661,795, forward strand.
GCAGGGGAAGCAAGGGTGGCAGCAATGGGTCAGAAAGACCTATAGAAAACAGTAAAAACTCAAAAACTCTACCAGTAAATGGAGGGGCTGAATACCCCCTGAGGAATAGATACCAACTCCGCTCTCAGCTCGAGGCAAAGAGTAAGGGGAAAGGGAAAGGAACAGTAGGAACTACAGGGGTAAACACTGTGGGAGAGGTTCTTCCATTAACCCCTAAGAAAAAAGTCACCAAATCAGGTGAGTGCAGGAAAAGAAGGGAGGCCAAGGCTGCACGTATCCAAGTAAAGACCACCCCCTCTCTAAAATCGTATTTTAAGATTATGGAGCCAGTGACTACTTCTCTGGAGGGTGGGAAAGTTTCAATGCAGATCTCCACTCCCATTCTATTAGAGAATCGCTACACCCCATTAGCGGAAGGGAAATAGGTGGGAGCGATAAAGAAGGATTACATGATGGACACCCCACCACAGAAGTTCCTTTGCCAAGTGTGTCCACACCTTTGATATTAGTGCAGGAAGACTGCAGCTCCATGTTTAGAGGAGAGATGGACCCTTCCTTGGGAGCAGTTGGTGCGTAGCCGGACTTGGAGTCTATTTTGATAAGTTTGAGGGGAGATTTGTTTTCAAAGTTTGAGATCTCTGAGGCCAATCAGAAGGGTATACATGATAAATATGAGGTTTTGGAGAGTAAAATAGATGATATAGCCTCCCGTACAGGGGTCCTAGAATCCGAGGTTAAGAGTCTCTCAGAAGTGGTATCGGCTAACACCAGAGAATTGGAAAACTTAAAGGTTCAGAATAAAACTTTACAGGATGACATTGAGAGACTGGAAATGCAGGCAAGACGGAACAACCTTAGACTTCTAAAAATCTTGGAGGGGGCGGAAGGGGGAGATCTAAAATCTTTCATATGCCAGATTCTTAGAGAAGGAATTCTAAAAGATAGACCATATATTGACTTGGACAAGGAGATCCAAAGAGTTCACGGAGACCCTTTTAAACTGAACCCAGCAAGGAAGGCACCAAGGAAAATATTGATACATTTTCATTCATATTCGGTCAAAGAGCTGATACTGGGGAGAGCCCTGAAGGAACCAGCACAAGTATTTGCCTTGATTAGTTATCAAATCAGGTCAGATCTCGGGAAGAGAACTGCACAGAGGCAATGGGACCTTGGTACAAGAAAGCCAGAGTTGAGAAGTCGGGGGCGCAAGTCCAGATGAGATACCCAGCCATGTTAAAAATAATGTGAAAAAACAAAATGTATAACTTTAGCTCCACCGAGGAAGTTGACTCTTTTTTTAAAACAATGGATTATTAGTGTAGTTGGAGCTGGAACTTTAGATTATGGTGGATACACAAGGAGAGGATGTTGAAACGAGTGTAAAAGGGTTGAGGGAAGGTATAAACCCAAAGGGTTATATAAAAAAAATATATAATAAGAATATGGAAAAAAAACATATATACATGAGATAACACTGGTGGGTGATTTCTTTATTTATTTAAGATGATGCATTATGAGTCGAGGTCTCGGCTGCGAAGGGTAGGTCCTGGAGGCGGTTGGTAAACCGCAAAAGGGATAGTAGGAGGGTTCCTCATGGGAAGGGGGGTTGCAAACAGGGTGGGGGGTTCATGGGGGGAAAAGGAAAAAAAAGAATTCTCATACGTGTTCAAAAAGTTTTGATTTAAGTTTGAAAGTGGGTTAAATGGATAGGCAACATAAACTTAAGCTAATAACATGGAACATGAACGGGTTGAGAGGCAAGAGAAAACTATCTAGGGTTAGGGAGTTTTTGAGGAATAGAAGGCTGATCTCTGTCTAGAAGAGACTCATTTAGAATCTCAAGAGTGTAGATTAGGTTTGGCAAAGGAGAGGTGGGTACTGGAGGTTCTTTGTTCTGACCAACGGGAGAGTACTAGAGGGGTGGCCTTGATTATTAGGAGTAATGTAGGTATCAGGGTCATAACAAAAGAGACTGACTATTCGGGGAGGTGGCTGGTCGCGATCGTAACAGTCAATGATTTACCCCTAGTCTGTGCCGTCTATTATGGCCCGAATGAGGACAATCCAGGAGCTCTTCGAAGATTATGGGCTTGTCTGATGAACACCACTGGGCCAATAATAATAGGGGGAGATTTTAACCTAGTCTTAAATAAAGAGAAGGACCGCTCCTCTAGAGCGAAATATAATAACCCGCCAAAAACTTTTGCAATGCTGAACAATATAATTAAAGATTTCAATGTATTGGATATATGGAGAAGATTGAATGACGCTTCTAATGATTATACTTTTTACAGTAAAAAATATAAGCATCATTCAAGAATTGACTTCTTTTTGGAAGATCAAGCATTGTGTTCCGATGTCATAGATATAAACCATATTCCAGCCATACTGTCAGATAACTCTGCAGTTGAGATGATCTTGGGACACAAGCAAAGGGAGGTACAAAGGAGATGTACCTTAGAGAGAGCCATGTTATTAGACGAAGATTTGATAGTGGAGATGATAAATAAAACAGATGAGTACTATAAATCTAATCTCGGTACAGCTAAAGTACAGACGGTGTGGGAGGCTTTTAAAGCATATATAAGAGGGGTACTTAGTTCAATGTCGGTAGGTAGAATGAGAGCCGTGAGAAATGAAGAAATGGAGAAAATAACAAAGATTAAGGACAAAGAAACAGAATTACAGAAAGCATCTCTGGAAGCTACGGGGACCCCAGAAGTTGTTGCATCTCTAAAAAAAGACTTAGATAAATTACGAGCAGAATACCAAGCTAAGATCGATAAGAAGCTCTTAGACAAGTGGAAAGCTAGTAAGCTTCAGCATTTTTCATATGGAGAAAAGTGTGGTTCCTGTTAGCCTGGAAGGCCAGAACAGATAAGGCTAGGAACTTGATAAAGAGTCCAACTTTGCGGGGTACTGGTAGATCAACATGTAGTGAGGATGAGATATTAGAGGAAGCAAGATGTTTTATGAATGATCTCTATAAGGAAGACATAAGTTTAGAACAAGAAGAAGTGGAGGGATGGTTAGAATCAGTTATGCTTCCCAAGTTGCCAGAAGAATTTAATGTCCTTTTACAAACCGGAATTACAGAAGAAGAAATCCGGGCCCAATGTAGAAGAATGACCAGGGGGAAAGATGCGGGACCAGATGGGCTTCCGAGTGAGTTTTATCTTGGAGTTTTGGAGAGCTTAGTACCAATGTTGAAAATGTTATTTAACAAAATTTATGTTGATGGCAAAAATACCCCAGGTTCATGGGCAGAAGCCACAGTTACATTCATTTTAAAACCCAATAAAGACCCACAATCTATTGAGTCCTATAGACCCATATCACTATTAAATTCGATTATAAACTGTTAACTGATATATTAGTGGCAAGAGTGGCAAAGGTTATCAAGATGGTAGTCTACTCAGATCAACGAGGTTTTATACCTGGGAGGCAGCTTAATGAGTGGACCTTCCAGGTAATGGGGGCTATTGATATGGCTGAAGCTAACAAAGTTCCACTGACAATAGTAGCTATAGACGCTGCTAAAGCGTTTGATCAAGTTAGGTGGCTATGCCTTTGGGGAACCCTAAAAAGATTCGGTTTTCCCGATAATATTGTTCAAGCTCTCAAGAGTGTTTATCTCTGTCCCAAAGCTAAGGTATTGGTGAACGGGGTGTTGACAGATTGATTCAATATTGGGAGAGGCACAAGACAGGGGTGTCCCCTGTCACCGTTATTATTTAATCTTTATATTGAACCTTTTGTTAGCAAGCTAAGGCAGGACACTGTTATTCACCCCTATTGGCTTGGAGAGATGGAACTTAAAACTGCTCTTTACACAGATGATCTGCGCCTATACACAACCAATCCTACAGAGACCATGCCGCGGTTATTTGAGATGGCGGAAATATTTGGACGAGTCTCGGGCTACACAATTAATAAAGATAAGACTGAAATAATGGAGTGGAACCAATTTAACAGTTACCCGGGGGCAAAGTCTCAAATGAGGTACTTAGGGGTTCACCTAGTGCAGAACCTAGAGGATATTCCAAATGTAAATTGGAAGAGGATTTCGAAGGAAGTTGTCAGCCTACTTACTAGATGGGCAAATCTCCCCTTAAACATCTATGGGCGAGTCAATCTTGTTAAAATGATCATTTTGCCAAAAATTACTTTTCTATATAACACAATCCCTTTAACTTTTAAGCGAGAAGATATTGCCAAACTGCAAGGTAAAATAGGCACCTTTATATGGGTAACAAAGTGCTCCAGGATAACCTGGAAAAACCTGAGAAAAGGCCTTAAAGTGAGTGGGTTAGCCTTACCAGATTTATTACTTTACTGTTATGCTTTTCATTTTAAAAATGTTAGGATCCTGATGAATAACCTTGATTCTTCACCATTAGGTCTTTTGTTTAAAGCCTTGTTACGAGATGTGATTCAAGGCCAGGTCTCTTTCCTGTACAAATATGGAGATCCTAAATATTACAAAAAAGTAAGGTTAAAAATATTGAGGGCTCCTCTGAAAACATGGATGTTCATAAGGAAAAAAATGGATATTCCGTATTATGCGACACGGGCTCCAGTTTGGGATTCTCCTGGCACTCCTGAGGGCTTACAAGATCAACTGAGCGTGCCACTTAAAAGAGGGGGAATAAAGTGTTGGGGCGATTTACAAGATGGTTGTAATCTTATGAGCTGGGAGACACTGAGCAGGTTAACCCAAGGAACGTTGACAAGGTTTAAATATTATCAGATTTCATCTTGGTGGTTGACGCAAACTTGGCAGGCTGAGGAAGCTCATGCCGATGTATTAGATCAAATGGCTAGAGGTGGTATTTGGAAAAAAGAAGTTGCATGTTGGTATGGAGCATTGCTGAACGTCGAAGACCAGGGAGAAACGGAAGTACGTAGAGTATGGGGGAGGAATATGGAGAGAATGGAGGGAATAGAAGAGATGTATATAAGGTATGGTCTGATTCTTTTGTAATGTTACAGGATTTAGTAAAACCTGCTGCACTGAGGAGAAATCATCTCTATACAGTCTATAGAGTGTACTGGTCTCCAGAAAAGTTGACTAAGGTGACTGGGACGGTATACAGCTGTCCGAGGTGCAAATTCCCAGACGCAGATGATGTCCATATAAATAAGGAATGTACAGAAATCAAACCTTACTGGAATGAGGTATGTGATTTTTGGAATCTGTTTTGGAGAGACCAATCGATATAAGTATTAGCAGGATTTTCTTTGGTCTACCAAATGACTATCATTTGAACACACCAATGTTTAATTTTAAATTTTAATATATTATTTTGGCTAGGAGAGAAATCTGTAGGCTTTGGAAATCAGAAGATCCTCCAGTATTTTCAGAATTTTTAAGAAATGTGATTTACATTATTTACATTAGTTTACATTGGCCTGTGATTTAAAAAGTAAGGTGAAGACATGGGCAAATGTGTTAACTTGGAGAGAAAAAGATACTGGGTCCAATGATTAAGCCAAAACACCGTCGGACCAAGTCTCATTAGTAACTTAGACGATTTTAACCGGATAAAGTGAACGGGATTGGAGAAGGTATCGGTGTCATCTTGAAGGGAACGCTCTATTTTTGTCCATTGCCTATCTGAAGGCTTGGTAAAGCATGGTATGGAGTAGTTAGAGGTATCCCATCTCGAGTTTTCCTTACTTTTTGGTAGTATGAGGACAAAAAAAAAGACAAAAAAAAAACACGAGTTACAGCTAGGATTGTTTTTGTGCAGCATAGTACACCCTGCAAAGTAATGTGTTTACAGATCCATGCAAAGTGGCTTTTTGTAGCTTAGTAAATCTCTAAAATGGTTTTGTGTCAGGCCTTCGGCACAAAAGTGTAGCAGCCCTGTGCAAAATATTAGTAAATCTGTCCCTTGGTGTGCTAATTGCACACTTGCAAGTTTCTATGCCACAGGGTGCAGTAATTGGAGTATTTGCAATTACCGCACTAGTATCAATTTCGAACCCCAGTGCTGATTGCACTTTATTTCCAAGGTAGGCTAGAATGACATTTGCTTAATTACTTGCCTGCAGAATGTGCCCCACGCTTTTCTTGGAAAAAAATGTATAAGCAAATTTTGCTGTGTGCAATAGTACAACGTTCCTAACTCTGATTTGTATGCAAACATAACTTTCCTCTGGATTTTGGAATAATGCTCAGGTTAGAGGAAGGCATACGATTCGAAGCAAGGAGCCACAAGGGATTGTGTCGAAGTAACAATAAACTCGGTGTCACAAACCTAAAAGAAAATACCTGATACGGTAATTGCATAAGTGCAGTTCTCAAAGTAAACACACTTCTCTATAAGGATCCAAATTTGAGCATGCACTGTTGAAATGTGTTATTTCAAACACATTCATTTCTAATTACCCAGGGACGTGCTGTGTCTCTATTTATAATCTCTAAGGTCAACAGATACAACTCCTTTAAAACCAAAACAGGATATGCCAATCTCATACACTAACAGAAGTAGGTAATAATAAAGAATTAGGCATGGGAATGAACACTGGAACAACACAATTGCCTTGCTTAGGGTCTGTAGCAGGTATGTAAGGCAACTCCCAAAACGCCAATAAATCGAGTCATGTTTAGCACATAAACAGGCCTAATAATGTCAGAGCAAACGCGCATGGTTTGGAGTACAGGGTTACCTCACCAGGTTCCTTCATTAGTACTTCACAAAGCAGCATTATGTAAATGTTTTACAACATACTTACCTGAGCCTTTCATTTAATAATTTACTAAGGTCAATAAAGGCAACCCTGCATTATGGTACTCTGTGAAATCCCAATAAAAGTCCTGTGTGTTAGGCAATATATTGTTTTTCAAACGGTAACATAACTGTGCCAATTATGTGAAGTTACTTTACAGTGTTTCTATACTGTTTTTGTGCATTAATGTCTTGTTATGAAGGGATGTAGAACTACACCAGGCCAAAGGTTATTATTTGTAAAGATTGTATATGAGTTGGAAGAAATATAGAGAGTGATTTTATTGTTTTAGATCCAAATGTGTTTGCGCTTTTCCCCTCTTATATTGGACTATGAGCTGTATAGGGCAGATTTCCTAACATTTAATGCAACAATGAGCAACAGCCAAAGTTGCTGACCTTTGCTGCAATCAAAGGGAGAGAGCTGAACAAAACAGTTTTCCTCTTTTTCTGCACTGATGCAGTTTTGGCTGCTATGTGCCAATGAATACACCATTATACTATAGAGCAAGGATGTGTGAGTTCTATCTAGCATGGCTTTTGTACTGGAAAGGTAACCTATCAGAATAAAATATATGCTTTAATAAGGCACACATGCAAAGTTGGAAAATGTGGAGAACTTCAAAACTTGCTCCACATTTATGCCTGCCTTGGGGCAGCAGACATTTTGGTACAAATCCCTATTTACTAATGTTAGTAGTTAATTTGTGGAAAAGCCATGTGTGTTTAAATGGGAATGCCCATGTGCCACCATGGAACGGCTCCTTGATGTAAAGTAGCACAAAGCAGTGCATAGTGTTACTATGCATTATTTTGACCCACTTTCCTACACTAATCCTGATTTGCATTGGAAAGTATATACCATCACAACACTTCAGTGTTTGCATTAAAGAGGTAATGCAAGCCCATTGCAAAGAATTAGTAAATGTTGGCCTATAAGTTTTCACCTGTGATTGTGTTCTTGTTCCATAATGATCCTTTAATCTATCTCATAAAATTCCTCCAATAATAGAATTAAACTGATAAAATTAGTTAATTTTGGAAAACTAAAGGAGCCTCCTCATCTTTGGTGATTAACCATGGGGTCTACTGGATTTAACATGCTGTAGTATAGTTCATTGAACAATGATTTGTTGACTGAAAATTATTGAAGTGATTTTATTTATTTCCTCATGAGCTCTGTAGGGTTTGAATAACCTTTTTCAAGTTGTTGGCATTCAGTTGTCTAATATGGAAATTTGGTTGGAAGGGATGACCCCATCAGTAAATACATATTTTCGCATAGAATGCTTGGTCTTTGGCTCAGCATGTGTGAAATGAGTCCCTAGAATGATCTTGGAATAACAAGACTATAATGTATTAATGCATTAATATTGGTGTATTAATAATGTATTAATACACCAGTATTAATGGATGTTATCCAGCTCTTTTCATTAATACCTGTGTCATACAGAAAAGCTGGTCTCTGGTCACTTGAATGTCTCAATGGAAGCTTCCTCTTTGATCTATGGGCGATAACACTGCACTGCTACTTTCTCTGAGAAGTCATAGAGCACATTTTTGAAAAGATACTACCATATTACAGTTTTCAAATCATTCTGGTTCTCCTCAAATTCTAATTTTAATGCTGAGAAGTCAGTGCCTTCCAGCACAAGTCCACTTGTTTTATTTGGCCCTCCATTTCCTTACATAGCCTTTTGTGGTGTCAAGTCTCTTGTGGAGATTGCTGAGTTCTTATTTATGAACCACAATAAACATTTTCCTACATGATCTGAGATTCCGTTTTACTGCTAGCTGTTATCTTCGTTTTCTTCAATAACTGTACCATCCGCATCAATGTTCTGTTTATTGCCACTGTGAGACCTCCCCAGCAATATCTTTGACTTCAGAGTCAGAACTTAAATATTTGTGTTCTTTCCTATTTGTTTTGACCCATTTCTTACTACAGTTTGCTTTTGGTTGATTCTCAGTAGTGTTTGTGTGGTATGGGTTTACCTCAAGTATGGAAATAGTGGTTTCATGATGCTGACATTTGCATTCTTATCTTCAAAGTCAATCAATAAATCAATAAATCAGGGGTTTGGAAAGCGCGCTACTTACCCGTGAGGGTCTCAAGATGGTGGGGGGGGGGGGAGAGAGCTGCTCTGGATCAGCCGAAGAGCCAGGTCTTGAGGTCCTTTCTGAACGTCGGCGAGCATCTGATGTTCACGGGGAGATCATTCCAGGTCTTGGCCGTGATGTAGGAGAAGGCTCTGCCGCCAGTTCTGTTTCTGCGGACGTGTTGGAACTCTGCCAGGGCGAGTTTGGCGGAGCAGAGGTTCCTCTTGGGTACTTGGAAGGATACTCTCTCGTTGCGGTATTTGGGCCCGATGTTGTTAAGGGATTTGTAGGCGGGGGTGAGGAGTTTGAAGGTGATCTCCTTCTCCACGGGGAGCCAGTAAAGGTCTTAAGGTGTTGGGTCATGTGTTTGTGGCGCGGAGTCCTGAGGATGAGTCTGGCTGCGGTGTTCTGGAATGTGTGGAATCTGTGTAGAAGGGTTCTGTTGATTCCGGCGTATAGGGCGTTGCCATAGTCGAGTCTGCTGGTAATGAGTGCGTGGGTGACAGTCCTTCTGCAGTCGGGGGGATCCATTCGAAGGTCTTTCGGAGGATGCGAAGGCAGTTGAAACAGGTGGAGGTGACTGCATTGATCTGGCAGTTCATGGAGAGGGTGGAGTCGAGGATGATTCCGAGGTTTGTGCGTGGTCTGTAGGGGTGGGTGGGTTGCTGAGGGCGGAGGGCCACCAGGTGTTGTCCCTGCCAGTGATGCAGGGTCTGAGGATGAGGACTTCAGTCTTCTCTGAGTTGAGCTTCAAACAGCTGTCTTTCATGCAGGCTGCAACGTTCTTCATTCCTTCCTGGAAACAGAGTCTGGTGTCTTTGGGTGTCTTCATGAGTGAGAGGATGAGCTAGGTGTCGTCGGCTTAGGATACAATGCTGAGCCCATGCTGTCTGACTATGGCGGTGAAGTGGGGCATGTAGATGTTGAAGAGCATGGGGCTGAGCAATGTTCCTTGGGGTCCTCCGCAGTTGATATCGGTGGATTCGGAGAGGAAGGGAGGGAGTCTGATCCTCTGGATTCGGCCGAAGAGAAAGGATTGGATACAGTCGAGAGCGGTTCCTTGTATCCCAGCGTCATGAAGTCTGGCTGTAGTGAGCGATGTGAGATGGTGTCGAAGGCTGCGGAGAGGTCTAGCAGGATGAGGGTCGCAGTGTGTCCCTGGTCGAGTAGCATGCGGATGTCGTCGGTGGCTGTGAGGAGGGCAGTCTTCGTGCTGTGGTTGCTGCAGAATCCAGACTGGGGGGCGTCAAGGATGGAGTTCCCTTTGATGAATGCGGTCAGTTGGGATTTTACGAGTCTCTTGGTGACTTTGGCCGCGAAGGGGAGGAAAGGGATGGGCCGGTAGTTTTTCAGGTCTGTTGGGTCGGCAGTTGGCTTCTTGATGAGGGGTTTAACCTCTGCCCGCTTCCAGTCATCTGGGAAGATGCCAGACATGAAGGAGGCGTTGCTGGTCTGTCCTAGTTTGGGTGCAATGGCGGCTCTGTGGAATATATGAGGAGGGCAGGGGTGTGTAGGGGCTCCTGTGTGGGTTTTCTTCATGGTCATGGTGATGTGTTCTACGGTGGCGGGATTCTGCAGGAGTGTCTGGCTTCTTGTAGTTCTGTGGTGAACCAGGTGGCCTTCACGGGCCGTTGTTTGGCGGGGTTTCAGAGGGGTGTGAGCTTGTCGGCGCAGCAGGAGATCCAGGGGTGAAATTCCATGGCTGCGGAGTTGGTGTTGGTCGTTGCGCTGGGGGCCTTGGAGGAGGGTGGTGTTGAGGTGTTCCTCTGTTACCTTGCTACAGTTCCTTTGTGGTGGGTGCGGGAGGGGGTTTGAGTGAGGTGGTGGTGTTGAAAGTGAAATGGACGCAGTGGTGGTCCATCCAGAGGAGCTGGGTGGTGTGGCTGAAACCCTCTAGAGGTAAAGGGACCACATCCCCCACAAGCAGTTCACAGAGAGGCACGTTTGCACGGTGGTGTACAAAACAGGCATGGCCTCCAACAACCTTTCAGCAATCCCACTGTGTGGGTCTTACTGGAGGTAACAGGAGGTCTTCTTGGCCCCTAAGGAGCCTAAGCAGCCAAGGGTACTTCATCCACACAAGCAGGAGCACTCCAGGAGGCGTGTTTACAGAGTAGTGGAGAAAGGGGTGGGGCCTACAGTGAGTTGCCAGCTTATTGGGGGGGGGGGTTTTTTCCCCTTCCCTGGACCGTTATGGGCCCTGGGGACCCCATCCACAGTAGTCTGACCCACTTTTTTAAATAAACTTAAAAAAGGAGGGGGGCTGCGCAGCCCTGGCTCACTGGCCAATTTTGGCCCCGGGGACCCCATTCCCCAGAGCCTGACTTTTATTAATGAATTTTATTAATCAATGTGGCGGTCAAGTGGCGCCTCTCCCGGGACATTTTTGCATCTGGGGACCCCATACCCTAGGGCCTGACCCTTAATTTAATACATTTTTTCTTTAAAAAAGCGAGGGGCCACATGGCGCCCCTCCCAAGGCCTATTTCGGCCCATATACCCCATCCCGTGGGGCCAGGCCTTCATATATATTTTTTTATGAGGAGGGGGCCTGTGCGGCACCCTCCCTGGGACAACGTTTGCCCCAGACCCCTTTGCTTTTGGACATGGTCACCTCGTTGGGGACCGTGAGGGAACCTCAAGGCCCCCACGGTCCCGGCAGGCTCTCGCCTACTGCAGAAGTTTTCTACACCCAGGGAGCGGCTGACATGCAGCACCCTGTATGTAAAAAGCAAAGTGTGGTCAGATTTGAGCAAGTGAGTGCAAAATGCTCTTGCTTGCTCAAAGCAGAGCACAATGTTTGCTATGGTATGGTGGGAGCAGTGCTACCGCCATTCCATAGCAAACTGTGACATACAGGGTGGCCCCCCCGGGACATTGTTGGAGCCGGCCCTAGGAGTATTTGGTACCCAGGTCCATCTAGGGCTCCTGGAGGCGGCCACGCAGACCCCCTCCAACATTCAATATTACCCCAGGGACGTGGTGGTCCCCAGAGCAGCAGGGTAGGCTGTAGGTCCTCCCCTGCATTACTTAATAAAAGAGATTGCCCCGGGGAGGTGGCAGTCGCTGGGGCAGTGGGGGGTCCATGGGGCCCCTCATATTGATTAAATTAGCCATAGGGAGGTGGCAGTCCCCAGGGCAGGGGGTCCATGAGGCCCCCACACACATAAGAAGAACTAGCCCTTGGGAGGTGGTGATCCCCGGGGCTGCAGGCGGGTACAGTGGACCCGCTTGCATTAATAATGAAAAGTGCCCCAGGGAGGTGGCGGCCCCTGGGGCTTTGATAAGCCCTAGGAGGGGGGCCAGTGTGCCCCACTCCTATATGTATCACATGCCTCTGGCACCTGCCCATCCAGGGTTATTTAAATGCAAACGCAGGAGAATGCATGCTTTTTAAAAAAAAAATTGCCAAGAATACGTGAATATTGCAATTTTGCAGCAATTTTCTTTTTTTTATTACTTTTATACCTGGCTGGGGGGAAACAATGTTTACATCGTAGATTTTACACCACGTGCAAGCACAACGCGGTCGTTAAAACGACTGCGTTGTTACAACGTAGTGCCATTACTACACAAGTTGTTACAACGACTTGCGGTGATGGCGCTCTAGGATAAGGAATGGTAAGATTTACTATTCCAACACTTCCCCTAGTGTTGCACACTCTAGAGTTGGAATAGTAAATCATAATATTCCTAAGTCCAGCACACCATCTAGAGCAAGTCGTTGTAACAACTTGCGTTGTAATGGAAGTGCGTTGTGACAAAGCAGTTGTTGTAATGGTCGCGCTGTGAATGCATCGCAGAGTAAAATCTGTGATGTAAAGAGTCATATTCCTGGCAGGGTCCCAGGGGGACCCCATGACCCTGCACCTTTTTTTTATTTTCACTTATTTTTTGGGGACTCAGTGAAGCCAAGTCCCAAGATGGCTGCCAACACCCACTGGTTGAAGTGTTGGCAGCCAATCAAGCAGTGCATTTCCCTGCACAAGCTTGTCTTTGTTCGCGAAGGTGTCGCAACCAGAGATATCACTATAATTTTTGGCTTAAATTTCTCAAAAACTACTGAACAGATTTATGCTTCCTTAAACCAACATATAACTCCCTGCCAAATTTGGTGCAAGTTCGTGCAGCAGTTCTAGCTGTAGGTGTGGCTAAAGGTTCCTATGGGAATTAACATTACAAATGCACCCTTATTTTGCACCGCAAATTCTCGCTCCCCACTGTAAGATTCACTCCCAAGCTTTTCATGACAACCAGAACCTACCTTGACACTTTTTTTTGACAATTTCATGAAGGGAGCGATTTGTCAAGTGGTGGCCAAGGAAAAGGGGGGTCGCAAAACACATATTCCCCATGTTCATTTTCATAGGAACTTTAGACATGGCTACAGGCTGAACCGCAGAACAGAATAAAATTAAATTTGGCAGGAAGGTAGGTGTTGGTCCAGAAAGCGACCTTTTTGGTAAATAGTGTAAATCAGTTCAGTGGTTGCGGAGTTATTTAAAGACATTTCCAGCTGTATATAAAAGGTAGTGTCCCTCAAGTTCTCATACTGAGATCTGATTGGCTGCCAACACTTCAAACCAGGAAGTGTTGGCAGCCATCTTGTGACTCGGTTAAACTGAGTTACTGAAAAACATTTAAAAAAGGAAAGGGAGCAGGGTAGAAGCACCTTGATCTCACTAGGACTTTTGGGGAGTCCCGCAGGGACCCAGCAAGGCCGAAACAGCATTTAAAAAAAACAATTTGGAAGGAATCAGGCTGGATACGTGAATCTTGCCAAAAATGTCAAAATAAAATAAAGCGCAGACTCCTGTGCTTCATTATAATTCGGCCCCTGGGTGGGCTAGGTCAGAGGGTATTTGTATGAATAAAAGAGGTGGCGCATGAGCCCCCCTTCCTGGGACTTATTATTCCCCAGTTTGGCAACCCCCACAACCCCGGGGACCGCTACCTCCCTGGGACAAATTAAAACATTATTGTGGGGGGTGCATGCCCCCCTGCAGCCCTGGGGACCACCACCTCCCCAGAGCTAAAGTGATATTAGCATGAGGGGCCATGGGGCACCTCCACAGCCCTGGGAACTGTCACCTCTCTGGGGCTGTGTAGTTTAATGGAGGGGTCCATGTGGCCCCCCTCCTGGAGTCCTAGATGACCCTTGGGTCCGCCATCCCCCTGGGCCAGCTTCTGCAATGCCTTGGGGTGCCCACCCCTGGGACACCTCAGTTTGCTTTGGCTTGGCGGAAACTTTACCGCTCTCGCCAAGCCATAGCAAATGCTGCTCTGCTTCTAGCAAGCAAGGGCAGAAAAAATGCTCTTGTTTACTGAAAGCGGAGCAGAATTGCTTTTGGACAGAGGGAGCTGCATGCTCAGCTGCTCCCTCTGTCCAAAAGCAATGCCAGCTCCCGCAGGACAAGAGAAGCTGGCAGGGACTGCAGAAGGATTCAGGCTCCCCCTGCTGTCCCGAACAGTGACAAGCGGGGTCAGAGAACCCACACTAGAGACCGGGCACCCGAGAGATGGGGTCCCCAGGGCTGAAATTGGCCTGGGAGGGCGGCCACTCGACCCCCCTCACTTTAGTTTCATTTAAAATATTTTATTTTTAAAGACTGGGCCCTGGGGGATGGGGTCCCTGGTGTCAAAATCAGCCTAGGGAGTGGGGCATTGCATTCAAAATCATCCTAGCCCCAGGGGATGGGGTTTCTAGGGCTAAAATTGGCCCAGGGAAGGGGGGCCATGCACCCCCCCTGAATTCCACATTTTTTTTCCTAATTTAAAAAAGACCAAAGTCCCCTTTCTTCACCACTCTGCAAACATGCCTCCTTGAGCAGTGCTATTTGGGGAATTAAGTCCCCTTTGCTCAAGAGGGTCCTTGGGGCCAACAAGCCCTCCTGTTACCTCCAGTAAGTCTCACACAGTGGGAATGATGAGAGGTCTTAGAAGGCCACACCTCCTTTCTTTACCACTCTGTAAACGCACCTCCTGGTGCACTGCTGGTTTGGGGGATGAAGTCTGCTTGGATATTAAGGGTATATTAAGGGTCCTTGAGGGCCAACACGCCCTCCTGTTACCTCTAGTAAGTCCCATAGATCACTATTGCTGAGAGGACTTCAGAGGCCACGCTCCCTTTCTCCACGATTCTGCAAACGTGCCCGATGGAGCACTGCTGGTTGGGAAATGAAGTCAGCTTGGCTCTAGAGTATCCTTAGGGGCTAACAAGCCCTCCTGTTACCTCCAGTAAGTCCCATACTAGAGCATTTCTGAGAGTGCCGAAACACACATACCGTGACTTGTCATGGCTTCCAAGGTCACCAACTAGAATATTATGGCAATTGGGCACAAGCAAGACCTGACATATGAGGCAGTGGTTGCTAAACGCAGAAAGAGTCGGTGAAGAAAGCTGCCCACCTCGGATAAATACATGCGTCCGCTCCCACAGTTTACCTCCCCATTGAAGTCAATTGTGCGGCGGAGGCAGGAGTGGGGCTGGAAGCTTCGGGTGCCCCGCGTCTGGCTTGTTGGGGCCACAGCCAGGCTGAGTGAACTGATCATCATATTGACTGCCCTGATTCATGAGCACGGGATGTGCAAACTGTTGACCCTCAGCCAAGTAATAAAGCCTTTCTAGAGAGATAAGGAGCTAGTGTGACGCATGGCGGGAGAAGCTGATCCTTTCTGAATGCCATAGCGAAAAGGGAGTGGAGGGCCGGTGACATATATACTGCTTGTACCTGATGTTTATTTATTTATAAAGTTTTATATAGCGCGAACGTGACCCAAGAAGGTATCAGAGCGCTTTACAGTATAAGAACACAAATGGTTGAGGTGGTATACACGCATTCAAATGTGTCAATTTGTACAAAAGAAATATAAAATATATAAAAAACAAACATTGAGGACTGTGTTTTTGCAGGAAATTGTACAATAGACAGTTAATGAACATTAGGTGATTGTGCTAGCAAACATACATATAATAACTTCTATTAATTCACAGTGGATATAAATGGTATAGATGACCAAGGGGGACCCACAGCCAACTAAGATTTAGACTACATACAATTATTGAGCAAAAAGGGCTGTGATATAAGTCTTACATACAGTAGATTCATCCAATCCATCTGAGATAGGCAATGGTAATAGGATCTTAAAGATGACTCGGTGACATCCTATAATTAAAACTTAGGACATGAATTTGTTCATTAGTAGTCTTTTTACTTCCTTTTTTAATCCAGTATAGGAAGTAATTCCACGCACTAGTGGAGGTAAAGAGTTCCAAATCTTTGGTGCAATCCCTGAAAAAGCTCTACAACCAGTTCTCCTTTTATGGAAGGATTGAGGTTTCAGAAGGAAAGTGCTCGCACTTCGTAGTTGTCTGCAGCCTCCAGACCTTGACAGCTGTAGAGCCAAGTAACTGGGTGTATTGTTGTGTTGATGTGTTGGGAGATGCTGAGTAGACTTCAGGGGCAAGTACTATAAAGTCACCCTCCTGGTGAAGCGTGCATAGGCGGCGGGCTGGAGTTGTTAAACACTATAAGCAGCATTAAGGCTGCCTGGATAAGCCCCCTCTGGCTACAACAACGTAAGAGCCTCTAAGAGGTGGGCGGGACCTTGACTGCAGAGGCGGCCGGGCTAGGCCCCGGTGTGGTTTGTGGTTGAGGGGTGGCCCTCCTTTACGCCTGTTCCCGGCCTGCTGCTGTATGGTCCAGGCATTTATGGACATGAGACTTTTTTCTCCCCTCCATCATTGTATCAATATCTGGTCCTACAGTCATAAAGCCATCATGCCTAAAGGACAATCAGCTGTTTCAGCTACACAACAGAGCACACTGGACAAGTATGCTGGAGGCGGCACTAAGACCGCCACAACTACTGATACGCCTACCACAACACCAGACACTGCTGCAATCCTGGCCGCAATCTCCCAATCACGAGACATCAGTGTGGTAGGGGCTGATGTCATGCTGCTACGGCAGGACCTACGTAATGCTGTGGAAGACGTTACCCAGGATGAATACAGGTTCTCAGGGGCAGAAGATGCTATCACTACATTACACGGAAAGGTCACCACTCTTGAGATGCTTACACAGGGCCTTGCCACACGTGAGGAGGACACTGAGGGAAGGCCCCCGCAACAATTTGTGCTTCATAGGATTTCCAGAGGGCTATGAGGTCACTGATATGTGCGCATTCCTGGACCAGTGGCTCAAATCCTGGATACCAGAAGGGAATCTGTAGTGTTGCTTTATATTGGAGCGAGCTCCCTGAGGACTCTCTGCTGAGCTCCTGACAGGAGTCCACCCTCAACCAGTGAGTGCATTAATCTTAAATTATCATGACAGAGATTCTATTTTGAGATAGGCCCGGGCACAGAAGTCCCTTGCCTTCGCATCTCAACCAATAATGATGTTTCCTAGCCATACTAAGTTGGTGCAGCAACGGAGGCACTCCTTCACGGACACAAAGTCACGCCTACGAGAGTTGCAAATCTCATACATGATCCTGTTTCCGGCTCATCTCTGAGTCAGTTACAAAGACCGCACATTGTTCTTTGATACCCCCGAGGAAGTGTTCCAGTGGGTCACCTGGAACGTTAGGGGTCTTCTCGACAAGATCAAACGGGGAACTATACTAAGACACACATTTACTGGGAACTAAGGTCATATGCTTGGCTCGATTTGGCTTCATGCAGGTCTTCCACCCAGGATTTGCGAGAGGCTCTAGGGGATTGCCTATTTTAATCCACCACAGGATTGCATTTACACACAGACATACATGGCTGGGCAGATACATATTCATGCAGGGAATGCTAGTGGGGGATCCCATAATACTGGGTAATGTCTATTCTCTTTCCCCCCTCAGTCAATCTTTCACAGAGCGCATCGCTGATATCGGGGGATCTATGCCCGATTCCCTAGCACTAATTGGGGGAGATTGGGACAATGTAATTCACCCTGCCCAGGATAGATGCCACCCCACAGCTACGCAACATACACAGAGGGAATCACGTCTGGGTCCACTGGCTGAGGCAATGTGATGGTCCGACACATGGCGGACGATGCACCCAGCATATGTGGGATACACGTATTTCTCGGCGGTCCATAGATCATTCTCAAGGTTCGATTACATTTTTATCACCATAGCACACACCTATCAACTGAAAGAGGTAGATATCTTGCAATGGGGTTTATCTGATCCTTCTCCAGTCCAAATATGGATAGAAATGGGGCCAAGACTGTCATCGCTCCACTGGTGGCATCTGCATACTCTGAGCTATAGAGAGGGCTACATAAAGCCTTAGTGGAATATTTTGACACGAACGAGGGAACTGTAAGATCCGCCACTGTGCTGTGGGAGCCATGAAATCTACTATCCGAGGATTTGATATCAGCCACTGCACAGTGGCTAAACGGCAGAAAAGAGAAGAGTTAATGCAACTTGATGCTTGAATTATCCAAACCGAGATGCTCGCACAAGACCGGGATGGGGTGCTCATCGTCAACTAGGAATATTGCAGAGGAGGTATCATTGTATCCAACTGGAAGAGGCCAACCATATATGGCAGGGCACACAAAGCTGGATCTACCAATGGGGGATAAGTCAAGGAAAATGCTACACAGACTGTGCCAATACTCCCATAAACCTATACACACACCTATAATTCAGTAAAGTACTGGTGCAATGATCACAGATCCGTTACTTGTGGCTGGCGCCATCGCTGAATTTTACCAAACATTCTACAATAGACACGAGGTCCTCTCGGGGTCCCAGGTTGAAGACTTATTTGACAGCCACTGCGTGCGAGGCCCTAGATAATCCCATCACATTAGAGGAGATAACTTCAGCGACTACGGGGTTAGCTTCTGGCAAATCACAGATACCCAATGGATTCCCTAGCAAATTCTTAAAAATGCATATAACAATTCTAGGCCAACAGTACCTGGCAACCCTGCTTGAAGCCCTACGGACTGGAGACATGCTGAGGTAGTGGTTTTTCTGAAACCGGTTCACCCTCCTGAATTATTTGCATCCCTTCGGTAACCCTGGGTGGCAAATACCATTCCGCTCATGGAATTTATGAAATTTCAGCAATTCCACATTCTGCACGGAACCCGGAATTGCTGAAAATTCCGCAATCCGGGGCGGAACAGAATTTGTGGGCATGGTGCATGTGTGAGTAGAGGTATTGCACAAAACAGTGGCATCTTCTTGGATAAATGCTGGGCAGGATTCATTCTGGCATGATGCTCCTGTCACAAAAATTAAAACTCAACAGGAAGCACTTACAGATCTAAAGCAGGTGCCCGAGTTAAAGCTAAACTTCGGTAACACATTTACCAGCCCCAAAAATTTGTGACCTCGGTCGAGGCTGGGCAGGCGTGCTTTTCCCCCATATCTACCATCAAAAGTTAGCTGTGATGCTTGATGGAGGTCTTTGCATCCATGACTTTCTCGAGCGCAATCCCCGTGCAGTTCCTGTGACGAGGAGGTTCTCTCTCCTCATCTGCTGCTCTGATCGGTCTCTGACCTTTTATAAACAGGAGGCATGATTGTGAACTCGCATAGAAGCCCTGCCCCACACACACTAGCGATATGCAACATCTTCCTGCCCTTTTCCCACTATGATGGACAGCTCACTCAAGGGACCCGGATGCCTTTCGGCCCAGTGGCAAAGTTACAGACACACATAGTCACTGGAGGCAACTCTTCTGGCCCTTTATGCAGCTGTAGTGTAGGAAAAGCACTATACACATTTACCCAACGAGGTAGCACTTTCTGATTAGCCAGTAGAAAGTACTCCAGTCCAGTTGAGTAGAGGTAGTGCACGAAACGGTGGCATCTTCTTGGAGAAATATGCAGGGCAGGATTCATTCTGGCACGATGCTCCTGGCCAGAGTTGAAGCTCAAATTCAGTAACACATTAATCAGCCCAAAAAAGTATCAGCTCGGTCGAGGCAGGGCAGGAGTGCTTTCTTCCCCTATCTACCATCAAAAATTTGCTGTGATGCTTAATGGAGGTCTTTGCATCCATGACTTTCTCGCGCGCAATCCCTGTGTAGTTCCTGTGACCAGGAGGTTCTCTCTCCTCATCTGCTGCTCTGATCGGTCTCTGACCTTTTATAAACAAGAGACATGTGAACTTGCATAGAAGCCCCACCCCACACACACTAGCAGCAAAGTTAGAGCAGTAGTGCAACAGGTGGAACAAGCAATTCCGTGAGCTCGCGGAATTCCACGCGCTTGCTGAGATTTTTGCTGTTTCGCGGAACTTTGCATAGCGCAACTACGCAAATTCCGCCCACACCTACTGATCGGCCCATATCTTTATTAAACATCGAAGCCAAGATACTCACAAAGATATTGGCAGATAGGCTGATACCACACCTCCCAGCCTTGATCCATTCAGACCAGGCTGGCTTCATACCACAACGTGCAACATAACATGATATACAACAAGCTCATAACGCAAAAGCCATTGATAGGTTAGACCGGCCAGCAGCCTTACTACTAGTGGATATGGACAAGGCATTCGATTCTGTCAGCTGGACCTACATGTTCATATTATTTCGACACTTAAACATGGGACCTAGATATGTATCATTAATCAGTCTAATATATACAGCCCTTATGGCTTCGGTCGGGTTGCGGGGGTGACATCGGTGTGATTCCCGATCCAGAGGGAAACCTGACAGAGGTGCCCCCTCTCCCCATTGCTCTTCGCTCTGGCCATTGAGCCCCTGGAAACCTGGGTGTGAAGGGATGCATTATACAGGGGCTTTGTGGACCCCCGAAATCTCCGACCACATTGCATTTTATGCGGATGATATCCTGTTCTTTATCACGGATCCACATCGATCTTGCCCTAGAATACTAGAGATCATTTGTGCCTTCGGGTAAACATCAGGCTTACATATGAATGCCTCTAAATCATTGCTGTGGCCGCTTGGAGGATCGATGGGGAACATTTGGTGAGTGGATGAACTTGCAATGACTACATGTGGCTTTACATTCTTAGGAGTATATATATCGGCTCACTAAACCATATCAAGGGAGCGTAATCTAGAGACAACAGCCGAAACGGTGAAGTCCGAGATTAATTGGTCGACACTCCGTCTGTCTTTATATGGAAGGCCGGCTATCTTTAAGATGGTGTCCATGCCCAAACTGTTATACCAGCTACAATCACACCCACATTCAGTCCCCCTGCCCTGGTTCTGTCAAGTCAATGCAATGCTAGGACACTTTGTGTGGGGAGGCGGCCCTTCCAGGGTGGCCCTACGTACCTGTACACAATCCACTTACTGAGTGGGTATCACCACAGCAGACATGCAGTCCTACCACGCCGCTGCACACCTGCAGATTCTGAATGAATGGTGATATGGTCCCAAGAGGACCCAGCATACAGGCTTGAACAGTGGATCATGAGAGATCCCTACATACATTGTTTCTTAAGCAGTAGGGCTGCCCCCAAAATCTTACTCCGGCGACGAGGGTAGTGATTATTACCTGGCAACAGATCCTTCGCAGAACCCGTTGGTGGGGGCGTCTAACACAAGCCACTCTGCTATGGCAAAATCGTCTGCTTCTGCAGGTCACTGACCTCCAGGGATTCAAGAATTGGGATCAAATTGGAATCTCCACCCTTGGAGATGTCATGAAGAGTACAGCTTGGAATTCATTCAAGGGTCTCTGTAACGACTTCTCCATGCCCCAGACGCAATTCTATAACATTTTTACAACTACGTTATGCCCTTCAGCCATATATTAAAGATCTGACTAATATGCCAGAATTCAAACCACTGGAGGGCAAACTCCTGATTGGAAATCTGAGGGACCATAACATTTCAAAAGTGTATCAAACCTTGGTGACTAACAGTCCAACAACCTTTGAATCCCTGAGAGCAAAATGGGATACCGATATCTGTCCAGCTGATGCTGACAACTGGACAGAGGTGCTTTAGTCACCTCGTGAAGCAGTGGTCTCTACCCAACTTTGCCTCATCCAGTTCAAATACTTGCACAGGGTGTACTACACCAGACATCGACTATGGAAGGCGGGACTGTGGATGAAGGCATCCTTATACCCAAAATATGGTTGTGTCCAGTCCTAGATCGATTCTGGTGCGGGGTATTAAATTGCCTAGCTCAAGTACTAGCTTGGGACATACTGATATCTCCAAAATTGACGCTATTGCACTGCACAAACACCTTAGGAGGTAACCGGTACAAAAGACATTTGCTGTTCCTTGGTCTCACCCAAGCTAAGTGTGAAATTGCTAAACTGTGGAAAGCGGAGACCCCGCCCCAATTGGCCCTAAGAAAAGCAGGTAGGAGTTTTATTATAGAACTGGAACCCCCGGTGTTCCTATCTCGGGAGTGCCTGCAAAAACATACAAAAATCTGGGATATGTGGACCACCTATATAAAGATCCCCCTGGAAATGCATAACGAGGCAGAAGTTCAACTAGCTACAGAGATAATAACATAGACATGAAGACAGAAAGTCTATTGATATGCTCATAGATACATCAAGTAGACGCTCGTTCAGGAGTTAAAAATGTGCAAGTACTAGGCATAGTTAGAGTTACCCTTTTTCTTTTTTTCCCTTTTTCTTGTTTTAATAGAGTTAACGTATGAGGGGACATCCTTGATTCAGAATGTACATCTGAAACTGGGAAATAATGTTGATACGTGATATCTGATATTAAGATGTGTGGTTGTAAGATGCTAAATATCCTGCACTGTATCCATAAAATCAATAATATATGTTCTTAACATTTTTTATTGGCTGACCATCAAGAAGCGTATGCAGTTCAGAGCTCTATGTATCTTTTTTTTAAAGGGTCCTTTGCAAGCAAGGGGCCCCCAGTTTGCCTGCCTTGACGCAACCATACTAGAACCTTATTCTCAGCAGACTCCAATGTGGCCCTTATCCCTCACATCAGAAGAGCCAGATTGTGATGATGTTCCTTTTGAGTTTTGTCTCTGGCCTTATGGATATATCTGCCTCTTCAGTTAAGAAAGATCAGAACCACTTGAGCTTTCGAAAGCAGGTAAATACCTGGCTGTTATCAGCCTCGGCGGCATCTGTTCTTGTCTATGGTGCACTGGCATACTTTTGCTGATTTTATTGCATCAGTGATCAGCACCTGGAAGCCAGACTCCTGAGGCAGCTGAGAACTTTAGAAATTCTTTAACATAACATAACGTATATATTCTTTGAACAAACATGAAGGTTAAAGCTTAGTTATAGTTAGGAAAATATGTTTTCACTATACAAACCAATTTATCCACCACCTGCAAAGTATTACAAATAACGACCCTCATTACACACGCTTTTCAGCTCACTAACAAGACAACACTAACTATAACTCACCACTCTTCCATGTCATTGACTGGAGTATTGTAGATTGGAATTCAGTGGAGTAGAGTGTGCAGTGCACTTAAGTGTTATATGGTATGGTGACATGGTGTCTCATATAGTCAAGTATTGTACACTGGATTAGCGAGTTGTACAGTGGAATGGAATGTTGAACAGGAGAGTAGAGTGTCATAGACTGTCATAGAGTGGAGTAGAGTGTTTTAGAGTGGAGTAGGGTGATGTAGGGTGTCATAGAGAGGTGTATTGTCAACTGGAGTGTCGTAGAGTACAGTAGAGGATAATGTCCTAGAGTGGAGTGCAATGTCATATAGTTGAGTCATGCAACATCTGCTGCTTAGCCTTTCCAGGCCCTCTTCCATGGGCTCTGCCCTTACTAAACTACAATGGCTTCCTGTTTGGAAAATAACTGAAAGCAATGTACTTTTGCCATAAAATTGTTCACGGGAAAGAACCCTAATACGTGAGTCCATTAGTGAAACCTTACCATCCTGGAAGAAGCCTGAGATCTACAGGATCTGCTTTGCTGAGATCCCCTTGGTCAAGAAAGATTGAATAGGAGGATGTTTTTTTAGCTTTCTTGACTCTAAAATGTGGAACTCTCTGCCCCCCATCTTCTGGAAAAAACTAAAAACCTGGTTCTTTAGACAAACATAATTCTTTAGAAGTGGGTGCAGCTTTGACCTACTCGTGAAGAGCAGGCACTTCACTGTGGGGACTCTTCAAACGGAGTAACCATGCGCTGTATAAATCTTTTATTATTAGTAGTATCATACAGGGCAGTGTCATAGAGCGAAACTAATTGCCGTGTCATCAAGTGTCATACATGTGGTGCAGAGGCATAGAGTGGATGGACATAGAGTGGATGGGCATAGAGTATCATACAGCGGCATAGAGAGTAGTACAGTGTTGTAGAGTGGAGCTGCATACAGTGGAGTAGAGTGTTTGACAGTGGAGCAGCGTATAGTGGAGTATAGCACAGTGGCTTAGAGTGGGATAAAGTGTAGTAGAGTGCAGTATAGTGGAGTGAAGTACACTAGGGTAGTGTAGTGCGGAGTAAAATGTCATAGAGTTGAGTGGTGTGAGGTAGACTATAGTGGTGTAGAGTGTAGTAGAGTGACTTTGTATACACTTAAGTAAAGTGTCATAAATGTGAGTACTGTGTTGTGTAGTAGAGTGTAGAGGGGTGTCGTACAGTATTAGAAAGTGATGTGGACTACAGTGGAGTAGAGTAGCAAATAGTCTAGTTGATTTTTGTAGAGTGGAGTGGTATAGTGTAGAGTACAGTGTTGAGGGATGTGGTACAATGGATTTGCATACAGTGTTATAGAGTACAATGGCATTGAGTGGCATAGAGTGGAGTGGCGCACGGTGGTATAGTGGAGTAGAGTTGAGTACTGTGTAAGAGTAAAGTGAGGTAAAGTGGGGTGCAGTGGCACACAAAGAGCTACATACCGTGTTGTATAGTGGGATAAACTATTGTAGAGTAGAGTGGAGTAAAGTGTTATGCAGTGGATTATAGTATACTACAGTGTTGTACAGTGGAGTAAAGAGGTGTAGACAGGTGTATAGTGTCAGAGAGTGGCATACAGTGTAGTAGAGTAGAGTTAGCTAGAGTACAGTATTGAGTGAAACAGCGGGGCAGAGTAGAGTGAATTGCTGTATTGTAGCACATAGTCAGATAAACTCTTGTGCAGTGGACTAATCAAGTGGTGTAACGTAGTGTGGAGTAAAGTTTTTTTAAATGGCGTTTTATATAGCACAAACTTGACCTGGTATTGAGGGATGTATGACATTACAACGCATGCTTTTACCACGCATTCCTTTACAACACAGTTTTTACAACGCATGCCTTTACAACGCATAGCGCTTAGGGGTGCTGGATAGTGAATAGTTTTATTTACTATTCCAACTCCAGTCCCCGTGGATAGTAGGGAAGGTGTTGGATAGCAAATTAAATCTATTCCCTATCCTAGAGCGACGCCCAGTGCAATGCGTTGTAATGACATGCGTTGTAATAGTTGCGTCGTAAAGGCACTGCGTGGTAAAAGTTGCGTTGTAAAGGATGTTTCCCGGTATTGAGTATCAGAGCGCTTTACATAGCACCAGTAGCGTTACATGAGGACACATTCATTTTTTTTAGGCACGGGAAGATAAAGTGATTTGCCCAGAATCACAGGATGTTCAGCGTCGTTGCCGAGACTTGAACACAGTTTCCCAGATACAAGGTCGACTGCCCTAGTCATTAGGCCAACTCCTCTCCCCTCCTCCTCCTAGTATAATAGAGTGGATTGGTGTGCCGTAGAGTAGAGTAACATGGAGTGGAGTGTCCTGACATAGCGTAAGTACTAAACTGTTATAAATTGGAGTGCAGTAGAGTGGAGTACTGTGTCATATAGAAAGTGCTGTATAGTGGAATAGAGTGTTGTACATTACAGTGTATGGGCATAGAGTGCAGTATAGGGTTGGACATTGGAGAGTAAAGGGATAGAGTAGAGGAAGTTGTCATATAGTGACTTCAAGTGTGGTAGACTTTTATAGAATGGCGTTATATCGAGTGGAGGAGAGTGTCATACAATGGAGTGGCATAGAGTTGAGTGGCATACAGTGTAGTGGCATAAAGTGTATTACCCCAAAGTGGAGTTGCACACAATGGATAAGTGTACAGTGATATACAGTACAGAGGAGTGCAGAAAAGTAGAGTGCAATAGCGCAGAGTTGTGTGGTGTACAGTGGAGTGGTGTAGAGTGGAGTAGGTAAAGCAGATCAGTGTATAGTGGGGTTGCATACATTAAAGTGGCATAGCGTAAAGTCGAGGAAATATAAACTGAAGTGGCATATCATACAGTGGAGTGGAGTGCCGTTTCATACAGTGTTGGAAACTGTTGTAGAGCGGAGTAGAGTGTGATACAATAGAGTGTACAGGCATCTAGTCAAGTGCAAGTTTGGACACTGGAGTGTACTGGGATAGAGTTGATTAGAGTCTAGTAGAGTAACATAGAGTGAAGTAGAGTTTTGTAGCGTGCAGGTATAAAGAGTGGAGAAGTGTGCACTGGAGTGGCATAGAGTCGAGTAACGTACAGTGGATAGCATACAGTAGAATAACCTAGAGTGAGGTAGTGCAGACTGGAGTGGCAAACAGTTGAGTGGTTTAGACCATAATAGCTTATAGTGTAGTAGCATACAGTGTAGTGGTGTAAAGTGTAATAGGTTCTTGTGGTTGCAGATAGCTATATATAGAGTCGGACAATTGAGTATTGTTAAAGATGCAGAGAGGTTTATGTATTTGAAAGGATGGCATGAAGATGTACATGTATTAAGAAATTACATTTATGTTTACATGGTGATCTATGTTCAGTAAGGCTTATGAAAATGTCATATATATGGTGAGGGTTGTGTTTTTTCTTTAAACATGGTTTGTTTAAAATTGAGAAGGATTAATAGCGCAGAAGGCCTTGAGAGTTATTTTTCTAGCTTCATTTGGAGTGTAACTTTTTTTTGGAAAATGCTGAATATATGTTTTAGAGGCAGAAGAAGTACTTGAGAAATAATGTAGCTATACCATTCACAAAAGGTTTTGTGCTTTGACATTTTTTTATGTTGTTTTCCATTTTAGAAACTTACTGATGCAAGTAGTTTGCAGAAATGAGATACAAAAGGGGCAAAATGCAGAAAAAGTGGCGAAAGAAAAAATATCTACTGGTAAGAGGACAAAGTCATTTCTAAAAAGTATGTGCACACATTTGCAAAGATTACAAAATAAAGAAAATAGAAGTCTGACTATGAGGAACAATAAGAGTAGAGAAACTGTACATTGCAAGAACAGAAAAGATGGTAGAAGACATGAACGTACCTTAACCAGGGGACAGAAGCAGTTTAAGGAAATCAGAGCCAGAATGTTTCATAGTAGAGGGGTTATAAATCTTCAGAGAACTATGAAGATGTATATAAGAAGGAGAGAGGCACTGAAACAGAAAGAACTCATACATTCTTCCAATCACCCAGGCACAAAACATGCACTCATACAATCAACCAGGTACTACCCTTGCATTCATCCACTCATATTAGGCACTACCCATGCACTCATCCATTCACTCAGGCATTATCCGTACACTCATCAGTTCAACTAGGCACTACCCATGCAGAAATCAATATACTCAGGCTTTACCCATGTACTCATCCATACACCCAGAAATTACGGTTGTACTAATGCATTCACCCAGGCACTACCCATGCACTCATCCATTTACCCAGACTCTGCCCGTGCATTAATCCATTCACCCAGGCACCACAGTTGCACTAATGCAATCACCCAGGCACTACACCTTTACTCATCCATTTACCCAGGTACTACCCATGTACTCATTCATTCACTCAGACACTACCCATGGTCTCATCTAATCACTCAGGCACTATCCACATGCCCACCCAATCATGCAGGCACTATGCATTAATTTGCACAATCACTCAGGCACTATCTATGCACTCACCCAATCATCAAGGCACTACACTAGCACTCATGCAATTACTGAGGCACTACCTTGAACTCATCCAATCACTCATGCATTACCCCTCCACTCATTCATTTACTCAGGTGCTACCCTTGCACTGATCGATTCACTTGTGCACTACCCCTGCACTCATTTATTTAAGTAGGTACTAATCATGCACATATCGAATCATCCAGGTACTACCCTTCTACTCATCCATTCACCCAGGCACTACCTGTGCACTCAACTATTCACCCAGCTACTATACATGTACTCATTCAATCACCCAAGCACTACCCATACACTCATTCATTTATTCAGATATCATCCATGCACTCATCCATTCACTCAGGCACCACTCATGCACTCCTCAATTAATTCAGCCACTACCCATGGACTCATCCATTCACCCAGGCACAACCCATACACTTATTCATTCACCCAGCCATTATCCATGCACTCATCCATGCATCCAGTAACAACCCTTGCACTCATCTATTCACTGAGGTAACACCCATTCACTCATTCAATCACCCAGGTACTGTCCATGCACTCACCCAATTATGTAGACACTATGCATTCATTCACCCAATCACCCAGGCACTATCCATGCACTCACCCAATTACCCAGACAATACCGGTGAACTCATGCAATTACCCAGGCACAACCTTGCACTCATTCAATCACTAAGGTGTTACCCTTCCACTCATTAATTTACTCAGGCACTATCCTTACACTTATCCATTCACTCATGCACTACCCATGCACTCATCTATTCACCCACTTATCAACCATACACATATCCATCCACCCAGTCACTACCTTTGCACTCATCCATTCACCCAGTCACTACCTTTGCACTCATCCATTCATGCAGACACTACCATTGAACTCATGCAATTACCCAGGCACAACCTTACACTCGTCCAATCACTCAGGTGTTACCCTTTTACTCATTAATTTACTCAGGCACTTTCTTTGCACTGATTCATTCACTCATGCACTACCCATGCACTCATCTATTCACCCATGTACCAACTATACACATATCCATACACTCTGTCACTACCTTTGCACTCATCCATTCACCCAAGCAGTACCCATGCACTCATCCAACCAAAGTTGCATTTCCTTCAGAATGCCATTGAGTCTTTGAATGTCCTTCGCAGATGAGATTTCTAAGTAGATCTGCATATCATCGGCATACAGATGGAAGGGTATGCTGGCTTCTTTGAGTAGGGTAGTGAGGGGTTGCATGTAGATGTTGAATAGTTGAGGGGGGAGCACTGCCCTTGAGGAACTCTCCTGTTGATTGGGTATAGGTCCGAATTCAAAGTTGTTGATTTTTATTCTCTGGGAGCGGTTGTGTAGGAAGGAGGAGAACCATTTGCGGACTATCTCATCGAGCCTCGCCCTTTCCTGCAGAGCTTTGATGAGAAGTTTGTGATCTACCGTATCGAATGCAGCCGATAGGTCATGGATAACGAGGAGGCAGCATTGATCTGAGTCCAGAGAATTTTGGATGTTGTCGATGATGTTGAGGATCGCGGTTTCTGTACTACAGCCTTTCCTGAAGCCAGATTGATGGGAGTCAAGAAAGTTGATACTCTCCATGTGTTGCATTAGTTGTTGTAATACACATCTTTCTAGGATTTTGGCTAGAAGAGGGAGGTTGGAGACAGGTCTAAAGTTGTTCAGATCTGATGTATCAAGGCCAGGTTTTTTTAGCAGAGGGGTGACTTGACCTACTTTGAGGCAGTTGGGGTCGATTCTGCTATTTAGGGAACTGTTTATAATCTTGCACCAAAATGGGGCTAGGGCGTATTTCAGTTTTTTGGTCATTTGCATAGGTAAAGGGTCTAAGACGTGCACGGAGGGCTTGGAGTTGGAGATCAAGTTGATTATATCTGCTTCAGGGATGGGGTGGAAGATTAACCTGGGTTTGGTGTGGGGTGAGAGAGCGGTGCCAAGGGATCCAGTCACGCAGCTATTGAGAAGGGGGCTGTTATGTACCAAAGAGAGCTCGATCTTGGAAATCTTATCATTGAAGAAGTTGGCAAAGTTATCGCAAAGATCTTTGGATGCCTGAACAGTGGTCGTAGCTGGTTTGGATGTTTATTGTCTGATGATATTGAAGAGCTCCTTGGGTCTATTCTTTGTGTTGTCCAGAGCGGAACGGCAGAACGAGGATTTTTTTTCCTTGATGTGGTTGTTGTACTTCTTCTGGACTGATCTGAGTTGATCGCAGTGTATATTAGTGGGATTATTCCTCCAGCGTCTTTCATAGGCTCTTAATTGTCTCCTTTCTCCGTTTATGTCTGAGTCAAACCATGATCTGGAAGGGATGGCTCTGCTTTTTTTTTCCTTCAAGGGAGCTAGTTGATCCAGCAGGCCCCCCATGCTCAAATTGTAGAGCGAGGTGAGATCTGTTGTAGAGAGAAGCTCATTGCCGCTGGGGAGTAGCGTACTTAGCCTCTCTTCCAAGACGTCCAGAGGTATCTTGGTAAGATTTCTAGACCATTTGGGTGGGTCTTGTGTGGGGAGCCGGAAAATCACTTTTTGGTTGATATGGAATAGGATCATGTAGTGGTCCGACCAGTCCACAGGAAGAATGTAGTCAATCGTGATTGCATCTCACTGAGCAATGATGGCATCCAAGGTAGCTTCTTTGTTGTGAGTTTCCTCTGTGCAATGTTGGAATAGATTATTGTCCCATAGAAGATTGCTTAGGGTTTGAATTAGCGTGTTGCTCGATTCGTTCCATCGTAGGTTCAGATCACCCAAGATTAAGTTGTTGGCTTCACCGAGTGCGCAGTGTGAAATCAGGTCGGAGAACTGTTCCCTGAATGTGGTAGTGTTACTTGGAGGGTGGTGGAGAAGGTGACAGATTATTGGATTGTTGGCCTTTGTTTTGATGTTAACAGTAAGGCATTCAAAGGAGTTGTAATTACATACATCCATTTCCATGATGTCGATGTGGTCCTTGTGAATGATAGCTACACCTCCACCTCGTTGATCTTTCCTATCTTTGTTTATGATAGTGAAACCAGGAGGCACAAGCATATCTAAGCATGGTGGGGAGATCTCATTTAGCTAAGTCTCTGTGATAAATGCAATGTCTATGTCTTGAGAGAGGATGGCTTCTGCTAATCCTGTTGCGTGTTTGGTGGCTGATCTGCAATTGATGAGCATGCAGTTAGTGGAGAACCCTGATTTTCTGAGAGTATTTCCCGGAGGGGCCCTGGGTAGGGAGGTGAGGAGGGGCAGGGGTCTGGGGGTTTTATGAGGGGGTAGTCTCTTCTGACACCCGTGATTACTTGAATTTTAGAGTTGGGGAGGTTGTGGGAGAAGGGTTGTAAGTGGAGGCTAGAGCTGCTGCATCTTCTTCAGACATTGCAGCTATGGGTCTGGTAAGTCTATGCCAGAATGATCACTGGACTCACGAAATACGAGCACATCTCACCAGCACTCAGCGAACTCAAATGGCTCCCTGTCAAATGAGGGCTAATTTCAGAACAGCTTATCTTACTCACAAAGCCCTACACACCGGCTAACCTGAATACCTGGCTGCCAAACTCAAAAAACCAGGCCAGAACAGGAACCTCAGAAGCTCAAACTCCCTTCTACTCATTCCACTGAAAGCTTGCAAACAAAAAACAGTGGCCAGATCATTTGCAGGACATGTGCCCAAAATATGGAACTCGATTCCTCCCCACATCAGAACTAACCCCTCTTTTACAAGTTTCAAAAGCCAGCTCAAAATCCTGTTCCCCGATCGATCCCTAGTGAACAGATAGGAGCTGCTGGAGCACTAAAAATAAAATCGACTCCGCACTCGACCATGACTTTACACCACTAGCCCTCTATCCTATTCTCTGGCACTGTGTCTTCACAGTTTTTTGTATTTCGGGATTTTCCGCATCATTGTTTTTGTGTTTTACATGTCCTGTAATTGTTTTAAGGTGCTACGCTACCCGCCGGTCAGGTCAGCGCTATGTAAAACTCTGCAAATAAAATAAATAAAAAATACCCAGGTACTTTCTATGCACTCCCCAATTGCCTAGGCACCATCCATGCACTCTTCCAATCACCCAGGCACTACCCTTGCACGGATTTATTCACTGAGGCATTTCCCATCCACTCACCCAGTCTTTACTCATGCATTCATCCAATCACCCAGGCAGCACTGATGCACTCATGCAATCAACCAGGCACTACTCATATATTCTTCCAATCACCCAGGCCCTACCCTTGCACTGATCCATTCACTCACACACTACACATGCGTTCATCCATTCACCTAGGCACTACCCATGTACACATCCAATCCCCCAGGCACTACCAATGCACTCATGCAAACACCCACCAACTACACATGCACTCATCCAATCACCCAGGCACTACCCTTGCCTTCATCCATTCATTCAGGCAGTATGGATGCAATCATCCATTCACCCAGACACTATCCATACACTCATTGAATTATCCAGGCACTACCCATGCAATCATTCATTCACTCTGGCATTATCAATGCACTCATCCATTCACCCAGGCACTGTGCATGCTGTGTTCAAGCATTCACCGAGGTACTACCCATGCACTCATTCACTCAATGAGGCATTACCCATGCACTCATCCAGTCACTACTCATGCACTCATCCAATCACCAGGTACTACCGTTCCACTCATCCATTCACCCAGGCAGTCACTGTGGATATGTTAATTTATTCACTCAAGCACTATTCATACACTTGTCCAATGATCCAGGCACCACACTTGCACACATCCATTCACTCATGCACTACCATGTACTCATTCAATCACCCAGGCACTACCCTTGCACTCATTCATTCACTCATGCATTTACTCTGACTCTACCCATTCACTCATCTATTCACCAAAGCACTACCCATGCACTCATCCAATCACCCAGGCATTAGCACTTCCCATACACTCACCAAATGATACAGGCACTACCCATGCAATCATTAATTCACTCTGCCATTATCCATTTACTCATCCATTCACCCAGGCACTACCCATTTACACATCCATACACACAGGCACTGTGCATGCTGTGTTCAAGCATTCACCCAGGTACTACCCATTCACTCAATGAGGCCTTACCCATGCACTCATCCAGTCATTACTCATGCAATTATCCAATCACCCAGGAAGTATGGATGCATTCATCTGATCAACTAGACACTACTCATACATTTTTCATGCACTATCCATGCACTCAAACATTCACCCAGGCACTACAATTGCATGGATCCATTCAGTCATGCACTATGCATGCATTCATCCATTCACCCAGGCACTACCCCTGCACTCACCCAATCACCCAGGCACTACCCATGCACTGATCCAATCATCCAGACACTACCCTTGCACTCATCTATTCACTCAGGCAGTATGGATGGAGTCATCCATTCACTTAGGCTCTACCCATACACTCTTCGAATTATCCCGGCACTACCCATGCAATCATGCATTCACTCTGGCATTATCCATGCACTCATCCATTCACCCAGGCGCTAACCATGCATACATCAATCACCCAGTCACTACCTTTCCACTCATCCATTCACTCAGATACAGTGCATGCATTCACCCATTCACTCAAGCACTAATCATACACTCATCCAGTGACCCAGGCACTACACTTGCACTCATCCATCCACTCATGCACTGCCATGTACTCATCCAATCACCCAGGCACTACCATTTCAACCATTCATTCAATCATGCACTAATGCATTTAATCAGACACTACCCATGCACTCATCTATTTACTGAGGCACTGCCCATGCACACTTCCAATCACCCAGGGACTACTGTTCTACTCATCACTTCACGCATCCACTACCCATGCACTCATCTCTTCACCTAGGCACTACCCGTGCACTCATGTACAGGAATTTATATAGCGCAAATCACCAAGCGGTTTCTAAGCGCTTGCTTAGGGAACCCGTCCTGGTATTCCCCTGTGAGATAACCCCGGCAGGGTATCCGCAAGGTGAAAGCCAGGCATCCCACCGCGAGGGGCCGTTGTGGAGATTAAGCAAGCTATTGCCCAGAGTCGCAGAGTGTGACCCCGTGAATCGAGTAGGCACCGGAGCGAGAATTGTCGAGTCCATGGACATTTTAGGACTCAAGACCCTGCCGAGCCGGGAATTGAACCCTGGTCCCGGGCTGACCTCTGCTTCCAGGTCTGCCTCCTCTAACCAGTGAGCCACACTTCTCCACTCATTCAATCACCCAGGCACTATCCATGCACTCATTCATTCACCCAGCCATTATCCATGCACTCATCCATTCACTTAGAGACTACCGTTGTACTCTTCCATTCACTCAGGCACTACATATGCACTCATCCATTCACCCAGGCAGTATCCATGCACACATGAAATTACCCAATCACTACATTTGCACTCATCCAATCACTCAGGCACTACTTATGCACTCATAGATTCACTCAGGCACCACTGCTGCACTCATTGTAACATCCATACACCACTTGCGCACTCATTCAATTATCCAAACACCAATTTTACACTCATTCCAACATATATATATATATAATTTATCTTTTTTTTAAATGTAAAAGGCGCTTCCAACAGGAACTTTTTTTTTGTTTTTGTTGTTTTTTTTTAAGGCTTTTCTAAAGTTTGAACGTATTTGTTGTTGTATTTTATAATAATAAAATGACACTAGGAACAGCAGGAATTGAAAAAACGTGCACTCAATAATGTGCAAAACATATAAAAGGGGAAGAAATTAGCATGTATGCGGTTTTGCTTATAAATACCTGGAAAACACTGCTCACCAGCACTTCTAACAACTCTACAGTCCATGCAGTACGTGGCAATTCTTGACAACTATGGAGCCATATCTGTTGCAGTAGTCTGCATCTCAGAAGGGAGTTTCTGACCAGGAATTGTTGCTGCTACCACTGAAGGAGGTGGTTCTCCTGCTTCCCTCTGCTTGATCGTCAGTTGGAGAGGTTTTTTTATGATAGGTTTTTAGATGGTATAACTTGGACATTGTCCCACATGAATATTTCTTGTTTGTCCCTCTAGAGATGGTCTTCTTGCAGGTTGGGCATTGCACAAGTTTGACAGCTGTTTTTAATTCCCCTGATGGGATTGAAAAAAAAACCATGCCATATTGGCTCTCTTTTGTGAAGGTTCCTCTTCTTCCAAATTTTTAGTCTCCCCCTCCTCCACATCCTGTTCCAGCTGTTGTTCCTGCTGACCCCCATCTCCTTACTGTGTTGCCATTTCTAATAGAAAAAAGGCCACAGAAAAATGAATCCACCTACTCAGAATTACGTTCTATGAAAGAAGAATCAAGAAGGAGGAAGGGGTGTGTACTAACCCTGGGCGTAGTACTACGCTACGCTCGCAGAGCGTGCATAGTTTGTGCTACTACGCGCTACGTGAATTGCACGTAGCACTGTGCAAAAATGCTTGCTCGCGGTCCTCAACGTCAAGTTGGTGACCGCCAGCGAACAAAATCAACATCTTGGCAAGACCTTTTCCTCATTTGCGATCAGCAACATCAAATTGCCGATCGCGAGTGTGGAAAATAAACCTCCCGGCGAGATTCTCACTGCGGGGAGGTCAGGTTTCTCATTGCGAGTAGTTGCCTATACTCGCGACCACTCGCAATGAGAAACTACCAGCCGCGTTGAGAAAGCTGGCGCTCGAGTACAAATCTACTCGACCGGCAGAAAATGACCGCTTGCACTGTGCGAGATGCCATTTGCAATGATTGCACAGTGCGGACAAGCATCAGAATTTTCCCTACCGCACTATGTAGTTCGCATAGCTACGCGTAGCTTGCTTGTGCGAAGTGCACTTCGCGTAGCTACGTTTAGCGCTACTACTCAAACTATGCCCAGAGTTAGTGTGTACTTCCTATTAATTTTGCTAAAAAGTATATTAATCAATCAAATTCCTTGCTTTCCTGGTCATGTGATATTCGCGGTGACCGAAATAGTCAGGATTTCCGCAGTGAAGCGGAAATGCAAAATACAAGTTTAAAGTAGTTTTTTCAAAAATGGAAAGAAAAGCAGAACTTTCAATACTATAATGTAAACAGCTACACTAAACTTGCTCACAATACCTCTACATATATGTTGAAAAACACACGCTATTCACGATAACCGACATCATCATGACTTCTGCTGTCTTCACAGAAACGTGAAAAAGTGTTTGAAGGTGATTATTCTGGTAACTAAGTAGAAAAATATGAGTTTGAAAAGTTCAGTAATAAAGCTCTACTATTAAATATACTGTAGAATATGTCTATATACATGTTTTACACCTAGGGGTCGATTTCGATTCGGGAAAAACCGCTCCGAATAGCCGTTTGGAGCGTTTTTCCTGTACGAATCGTACCCTGCAATGTCCCCCGTACGTACGACGAAGTACGATTCATACCAGGAGCCGTACTCCGTACGAGTTGTACAAGAAACCGTACGACTCTAATCTCCGTACGATTCTCCCTCGGAACCCGCTGTACGCGACATCTGTACGGTTCGCGGCTGGTTTTTACAACCCAGCAAGTACGATACGTGTCGGGTACGCACCGTACGACCCTTTTTCTACGGGACCTGAAAACAGCCGTAAAAGCAGAGTTCGTGCCGAAACAGGTACGGAACGCCCCCCGGGTACAGTGCGTACCCCCCATGATCACAGGGGTACGCACCGTACCCCTGCGATCATAGGGTGTACGGTGCGTACCCCCATTGTACGATCGGTGTACGAGCCGTACCCCCATTGTACGATCGGTGTACGAGCCGTACCCCATTGTACGATGGGTGTACGAGCCATACCCCATGTACGATGGGTGTACGAGCCGTACCCTCATTGTACGATGGGGGTATGGCTCGTACACGGATCGTACAATGGGGGTATGGCTCGTACACCCATCGTACAATGGGGGTATGGCTCGTACACCCATTGTACATGGGGTACGGCTCGTACACCCATCGTACATGGGGTATGGCTCGTACACCGATCGTACAATGGGGTACGGCTCGTACACTGATCGTACAATGGGGGATACGGCTCGTACACCGATCGTACAATGGGGGTACGGACCGTACGGTGTATATGTGTTTGTGTGCTTTTCCGTACGACTCGCCCTTACCTGACGTGGACCGTACGAATCGCGTCCTCATACCCCGGTCCGGATCGTACTCGCCAGGTCGTACGGCATGTGTACGAGTCGTACGGTATGTGTACGAGTCGTACGGTTCACGGTTTCAGCCTTGCAATACGTACAGATCGCGACGATTCAGACGGATTCACGGAATACGGATCGTACTTCGCGACTCGGACGGACGGGTACGATTCATACGGAGCGGGCTCTGGATACAAATCATACGGACGTTTTTTTTCCCGAATCGGAATCAACCCCCTTGTATAAACCACATGATCTTTGCAACAACTGACATCATCGCAGTGACTTCGGTAGTCGTGAATACATTTTTTTTTGTAAAGGTGGCTTTCTTTTAAATTGAGCATAAAAAAGTGAAAACAATATTCTACAAAATATTTAGAGTTAAACTTTATTTAAAAAATGTTTTTAGACCTACTCACCCACCCACACAACCATTCACAAACTCATTCACAGACCCATATAAGTACTCCACAATCACTCAATTACTCATAGAGCCACTCACACACACACACACCCATTCAGTCACTCACTCATACAGCCACTCACACAACCAACTGTTTCTGCATACGTCAGAAACCATAACATGGGCTCTATCTACAACAACAACCTGCATTTTGACAGGGATAACATCTATAGAAGTGAAGGAGTCCTCTTCACAGATGAAGGGAACCGGGTATTTCTCAGAAACCTCAAACTGTGATCCTCACTTACATGTAGCAGCAACAAAGCCATAATGAATACAAAGGCTCTTCTCAGAGGCACCCTATAACCCAACAGTAAAAAGTATATTTTTTAAACAGAAATATAATCCTCAAAAATATTTTCCGGATTCATGAATCAATCGAATTCAATTGGAACAACAACACATTTTACAGTTTTAACTTTAATTTTAACTCAATACATATTAAAATGTTTTGTAACTCTGTAAATTATAATGTAAGTGTGTACTTCACTCTGTGTAGCTCTACGATAGGTTTCACAAGTGCCTAAGTGGGTCTAAGACAGAATGCATCTGACTCTGTGTGGGTCAGTGACGGATCACTGACATAATATCGATGTAGCAAAATATCGATTAAAAAATATAGAATACCAAAATATCGACTTCCTATCTTCAAACAGGTAAGTACAAAAATATTGAATCAAAAATATCGATGTAAAAAATATAGTTAGTCAAAATATCAAATTTTTTAAATATCTTAAAAGTAATGTAAAAGTAATGAAATAATAAATATAATTAACCTAAACATACTTAAAATACTTAAATAACCTTAAAATTAATAAATAATTAATTTAAGTTAAAAATAAATAAACATACAATTCCATTTTTTAACACATATATATATTTAAACATAATATTAATAAAAGATATAATATATTTTTACCATAGGATAGCAGGAGAGTAACATTTACTATTACCACTCCAGTAAATACAACAGTAGAGAAAGCGTTGGATAGCGTAGCGGTAAAAATGACTATTCCCACTCCAGAGAGTGCAACAGTAGAGAAAGCGTTGGAGAGCGGGAGGGTTAAAATTACTATTCCCACTCCAGAGAGTGCAACAGTAGGGAAAGTGTTGGATAGCGTAGGGGTAAAAATTACTATTCCCACTCCAGTGAGTGCAACAGTAGGGAAAGCGTTGGATAGCGAAGGGGTAAAAATTACTATTCCCACTCCAGAGAGTGCAACAGTAGGGAAAGCAATGGATAGCGGGAGAGTTAAAATTACTATTCCCACTCCAAAGAGTGCAACAGTAGGGAAAGCATTGGATAGCGTAGGGGTAAAAATTACTATTTCCACTCCAGAAAGTGCAACAGTAGTGAAAGCGTTGGATAGCGGGAGGGTTACAATTACTATTCCCACTCCAGAGAGTGCAACAGTAGGGAAAGTAATGGATAGCGTTGGGGTAAAAATTACTTTTCCCACTCCAGTGAGTGCAACAGTAGGGAAAGATTTGGATAGCGTAGGGGTAAAAATTACTATTCCCACTCCAAAGAGTGCAACAGTAGGGAAAGGATTGGATAACGTAGGGGTAAAATAACTATTCCCACTCCAGAGAGTGCAACAGTAGGGAAAGCGTTGGATAGCAGGAGGGTTAACATTACTATTCCCACTCCAGAGAGTGCAACAGTAGGGAAAGCATTGGATAGCGGGAGGGTAAAAATTACTATACCCACTCCAAAGAGTGCAACAGTAGGGAAAGTGTTGGATAGCGTAGTAATACAAATTACTATTCCCACTCCAGTGAGTGCAACAGGAGAGAAAGCGTTGGATAGAGTAGGTGTGAAAATTACTATTCCCACTCCAGAGAGTGCAACAGTAGGGAAAGCGTTGGATAGCGTAGGGGTAAAAATTACTATTCCCACTCCAGAGAGTGCAACAGTAGGGAAAGTAAATACTTCATATATGAATAAAAATAAATTAAATATTAATACAAAATACAAATTAATTAAAAGTAATTAGCAATTGTATATAATATAATAATGAATCAATTAAAAATACAAAAAAAATATTATTACAAATAATTACCTATTAATACAAATTATTTACCAATTAACAATACATTAATTAATAATTAAACCATTATTAAAAATTACAACAAAACAAAACCAATAAATAAATAACAATATTTAATTAATTACACTTAAATTGCTTCCCACCCTATTCCCCTATAAACCCACAACCCGCTACAGAAATTAAATTAGTAAAATTAACAGAAGTATCAATTAAACTATTCATTAAAATTAATTACCAATTATATTTTAATTAATTACCAATTAAAACATTTAAATATCAATTAATTCCAAATAAATATCAATAAATATATTTACACATGTAAATAATTATATTTAAATTACTTCCCACCCTATTCCCCTATAAACCCACAACCTGCTACAGAATATACATTAATACAATTAACATAATTATCAATTAATCAATTAATGAAAATAATTATCAATTATATTTTAATTAATTACCAATTAATTATTGACTAACAATTAATTTAAAATAAATATCAATAAATAAATTAACATATTTAATTAATTATAATTAAATTACTTCCCACCCTATTCCACTATAAACCCACAACCTGCTACAGAATTATATTACGCAAAAATGTAATACCATAAAATTAATTAATTAAAATAAATTATAAAATAAATATACACTTTTCACACATATACTAACATAAAAAATACTTAAAAAAATTAATATTAACTTACCTCAAATTCGATATTTTTGTTGTATATATTCTGTCCATTCTATATTTTTGTTGTCTATATTCTCTCCATTCGATATGTCATCCATTCTATATTTTTGATTCGATATTAATGCTATTCTATTCGATATTTTTGTAGTCTATATTCTGTCTATTCGATATTGTGTCCATTCTATATTTTTTAACTCGATATTAATGTAACTCGATAATAAAAACTCGATATTTTGAGTGTATACCGTCAGTGACTAGCTGTATCAGTGTCTAAATGGAATTTTAAATGGATGCAATAGCGTCTGACTGAGTCAGTGTCTGACCGTGTCAGTAACTGAATGGGACTTTAAATGGGTGCATCAGTGTGTCATTGGGAATGTATGTGGGTGCATCAGTGTCCAAGTAGCTTTGTGAGTGGGTGAACCATTGTCTAAATGGGTTTCTCAGTGAATGATTCAGTGTCTCACTGACTCTGTGACTAGGTCTATCACTGTCTGACTACATCTCTAACTGGATGTATCAGTGTCTGTGTAGGTCAGTAAGTGAGTGACCATTTCAATGTCTCACTAGGTATGTCAGAGGTTGCATCAGTGATCAGTGTCTTTGTGGGTCTGTGACTAGGTACGACTGGGTGCGTCACTATGTAAGTGAATCTGTGATTGCATCTGTCTTTGTCACTCAGCAACTAAGTTTGTTAGTGTCTAAGATGGTCTGTGAGTGGGGGAGTCAGTGTATGAGTGTATCTGTGAGTCGGTACATTAAATTCTAAGCAGGTTTTTATCAGTGGATGCATCATAGTTGAAGTCAGTGTCTATGTGGGGGTGTGAGTGGGTGCATTAGTATCTGAGTGAATCTCAGACTGGCTACATCAGTAACTAAGTGGGTCTGTAAAAGGAGGCCTCAGTGTCTGTGCGGGTCTGTGAGTAGGTCCATCAGTGTGTGAGTGGGTTTGTCAGTAGGTGTTTTAGTGTCTGGGTAGATTGGTGAATGGGTGTCAGTGTCTGTGTGGGTTAGTGAGTGAATGTGTCACTGACTCAGTAGGTCTCTAAGTGGGTGCACCAGTGCCTGGAAATGGGTGCATCACTGTCTGAGTAGATCTATAAGTGTGTGTATCAGAGTCTCACAAGTTCTGTGAATGGGTACATAAATCCATGAATTAGTCTGTGAGTACATGTGTAACCGTTTGTATACGTCTATGACTCAATACATTAGGAGTACATCAATATTAGATTTTTTTTATTTTTAGTATATCCGTAACTCTACAGTGATGTTACACAGGGGGACACTCCTGATTGCTGAGATGGGGTCGTAACTCCAACCATGTGAGAAAAAAAACATTTATTTAAGTAGCCCCCCTTATCTGTGGCGATGTTGGCCCTGGGGACCCCATCTTCCGGGGCCTGACCTGTTGTGTGGGTGGCCAGTGCACCCACATTTTCCATGTTGGGGACCTCCGGGGAGCCTAAAGCCCCCCGTGTTTCCCGGCCAGCTCCATGCCTCCTGCAGGAGCCGGCATGGCTTTTTACACACAGGGAGCTATTGACATGCAGCTCTGTGTGTGCTCCACTGTGAACAAACAAGAGCTAAATGCTCTCACTTGTTCAAAGTGGACCACTTATTTGCTATGATATGGTGGTAGCAGTATTTTCTTTTAATACTATATCTGCCCTGGGGAGTTGACGGTCCCTGGGGCTGCGGAGGAGGCTATAGGTTTACGTTTAAAAAAAATAAACTATATATAGTGGCCATAACATTTCGGTAGCATGTACACCTGAGCGATATCCCAGGAATTGCAAAAGAGTGGGTCCACCGTCTTGTCGAATGGGTGATGTTTAATACCTCTCTGCCGGAGTACTGCACTTCGAAGTACATGGACCGCCAAGCAGTCGTGTATATAGTGGGGTCACCTACAAGGCAGGACAGAGGTATTTTAACATCACCATTTAGATGAGGCAGTAGGCCTATTCTTTTGGAATTCCTGGGCCATTGCTCATGCGTACATGCTACCGAAAAATGGTGGCCAGTATATTTACTTACACAATTCTCAATATATGTTTTTGATGCAAAGTGACTTTCCATATGGTCCTAAAGAATGCCCCTGAACCCCTCCTGGGGTCACTAAAGGGCAGAAACATGTTGACCTATTCTAAGGTTATATGTGTTGATAACCCCTAGTCTCTCTCTTTTTATTCCTGTCCTAGGAGACTGCAGAGTAAAATATATTTGGCCTCCTGGATACTGTTTTAACTTTTTTCCATTGCGCTCTGCCCATCACCACCCCTATCCTTGGTCCCATCCTTAAAACACCTCAGCTTCTGTTCAAGCCCAGAAGAGTTGTAGCCCACATCAGTGACCTTGCTGCCCTGGTATGAGGAGGGAACCCTATGATGAAGCATGTCACCTGTGGGTGAGTGAGGGTTCTGGTCCGAAAAGAGGTCTCCTCCTATGAACAGCGCATATTCTGTGGCCAGTTCCTTCCCCCTTCTTCACACTTTTGAGACGTACTTTAAGTGCATTTACAACTAAAATATGTTATCACCATTTATACATTCTCCTTATTCTGACCCTCAAAACCTGGCATTCCTCAAATGCATTTCAGTGGGTGCTATCATGTATATTGGTCCCAAGATGGCTGCCAAATTTTTGTGGTTGAAGTGTTGGCAGCCAATCAAATCCCGCAATGAGATCTCTGCTTAGGCATTCTATTTGCATAAACTATCTACTACCAATTACTCCTCCTGTTACCTCCAGTAAGTCCAACACAGCTGGATTGCTAAGAGGTCTTTGGAGGCCACGCCTCTGCAAACACACTTCCTGATGCACTACTGGTTGGGGATAAAGTCCAATTTACTCACGAGGGACCTTGGGGGCAAGGATTATGCTAATAGTGTAATTATTTGTTTTATTTTAGGTGCTGATTGTGGGGTTTGTAGGGTATAGGGAGGGAAGTGAATTAATTTTTAATTACATAATAATTAGTTTTAAATTAATATTATTTATTTAATTATGACTTAATTATGTTAATTGTGTAATTATTTTGTTAATGTTTTATTTGAGGTGCGGGTTGTAGGGTTTATAGGAGTATAGGGTGGGGATTAAATTCATTATAATTTATTCATATTTAGGGCCCGATTCCGATGCGTTTAGGAAGGCCTCCTAACGGCATTTGCTCCATCCAAATCGGATTTGGAACGTGTCTTTCCGACCGACTTGGAAAGGTTTTCAACCAACTGAGTTAGGCGTTAGGAATATCCCAATCTGAAACGGATGGTATTTGGAATGACCGAACCGTACCGAGCAGAATCGTGCATCTCTACGGGCCGCATTTCCGAACGAGCGAGTAAGATTTTAGATTTGGACAGACATTCCAAATCATGCCATTCAACTCGAATCAGGAGTTGGAATCAGACTTTGGGTGACCAAAGTTGGCAGCCCTGCACCCTGAGCCGCCTTCCCATTCGGGCCCGTGGGGGTACACATGAGTCCCCCCTTACCAGCCATGCACAGTGCGGCAGACACCAGGGGTGCCCACCACAGGGTGACCAATTTACCCCAGCTACCCCTTTCTTCAATGGTAGCCTATGCATTCGGGAACAAAGGCTCCCCTTGAAGTCAATGGGAGTCCAACCAAATTGTATCTGGAAGCATCTGGATGCATCGTACTTGGTGG
Source organism: Lissotriton helveticus (assembly GCF_964261635.1). Taxonomy (NCBI): domain Eukaryota; kingdom Metazoa; phylum Chordata; class Amphibia; order Caudata; family Salamandridae; genus Lissotriton; species Lissotriton helveticus. The sequence goes on from NC_136073.1 coordinate 404,705,573, forward strand.
GTTGGACTCTTCCAATCCAATTTGGTCGGAAACCATTCCCAAACCCATTCGATCAGGAAGCTTTCCAAACCGCACCAGAATCGGGTCCATACTCGGAAACATTTCCGACTGACCAATTACGATGGAAGGTAACCTTTCGGTCATTCCGAATTGGTTCCGACCAGCATTTGGAGAATTTGAGTTGGTCGGAGCTCATTTGTCCTGCTCAAAGGACAGTGTTTACGACCAACCAATAACGATGTCGAATTCTGACAGCCTTTTAGAGTCGGACTGTCCTACATGAAAAAGGCTGTCAAAATTGGATTTGGGGGCCACTAGCATTCCCCCTTCACCCTGAGGTCTCTGGTTAGGGCCTGTGGCGGTACCCAAGGTACCCCCATTTAAAACAAGCACAGTGTATCAGGCACCGTGGGGTGCCTGTGACAGGGTGCAAGGTTTTCCGCAACCACCCCTTCTTTTCAATGAGAGCCTGTGTTTTCAGTGGGAACACAGGCTCCCCATTGAAGTCAATGGGAAAGTTTCCGGACAGTGTTAGGACCCATCATAATTGGTTGGTTGGACTCTCTGAACATGAGTCGGTTGGAAACGATTCTGACAAGGAGTTGGTCTGAATGCTTTCCAACCGACATAGTAATGAGACCCTTAGTTGTATTTCTTTTTTTGACATATTTATATTTTTATTTGTTTACTATGTTTCTGAAATTATTTTACTGTGTTCAAGAGAATAATGTGCTTGTTTCTAATGTTGCACTGACTGGAGTGGGAACAGTATATGTTACCCCTTCGCAATCCAGCACTTTCCCTACTGTTGCACTCATTGGAGTGGGAATAGTAAATTTCACCCTTCCACACAACACTTTCCTTACTGTTGCACTTATTGGAATAGTAAATGTTACCCCTCCGCAATCCTACTCTTTCCTTACTGTTGCACAGACTGGAGTGGGTATGGTAAATTTGATCCCTCCGCAATCCAACACTTTCCCTACTGTTGCACTGACTGGAGTTGGAATAGTAAATGTTACCCCTCCGCAATCTGACACTTTCCCTACTGTTGCTCAGACTAGAGTGGGAATAGTACATTTTACCACTCCACAATCCAACGCTTTCCCTACTGTTCCACTGACTGGAGGGTGAATAGGGAATTTTACCCCTCCGTAATCCATCACTTTCCCTACTGTTGAAGTTATTAGAGTTCAAATAGTAAACACTTTCCCTTCTGTTGCACTGACTGAAAATAGATGTAACACTTTTATTACTGTTGTGTTGTGTGAAGTGGCGGTAGTAAATTGTATACATCCATAGTACAACACTTTGCGTTGTAAACATTGTGGAAATAGGATATGTTTTAAATGTAAAATGTTATAATTTATATTATATGGCTACAATTAATATTAGGTTTTTACTTGTGTTAAATTATTTTTGCTGTGTATAATATTTTTATGAAATTGCAAGAAATGGTTTGTTTTTCAAATTGTTTCTGTTATTGGTATATGTATATATATATAAATATAATATATATATGTGTTATATTATTGCATTGTTTAAAACATGATGACATTATAATATAAATTAAAAATGTTAGTTCAATATAAGTTTTTCAAGTAGAAATATATTACTATATCAATCTGTGTTTAACTTTTTTTAATTTACTTTTTTGTTATATTTATTGACATATATATATATTACATTTATTTTACTTTTATTAAATTACTGTTACTATTTAATATCTTTAATATTTAATATTTAAATGTATATATTTCCAAAAACGATATTTAATACAACAATAGTAATGACAATAATAATTTTTCCCAATAGTTTTGCACTTACCATTATTTGATAATTATATTTTGGTCAACATATTTTGGTATGCTGATATTTTCATAGGCAATGCTTTGTCAGCGAACCATTAAATTGTAGATGGCTAACTATCAATAACAAAGACATTTCACTTTGGAGTTGTGTCCAGCTTTGCATTGATATTTATGTAATTTGCAACCCCTTATTGTTAACACCCCATTCTACACATCTATAATTCTATAACTGATTTGTGTTATCATTAAAAATATTTTTCCGCCATACAATTTCCTATCGAGTGTTGCTTCATGTATTTGTTATGAGTTGTGAGGAAAAGAGTCAAGGTTTTCCTGACATGATGGTTTTCTTAAAAGGGCATGTTAGTATAAAGGTGGCAAGAAAGATATTGATGAATCTGTTGATGAACGGGGTGCAATTCAGGTGTTTGCTTGGCTTGAAGCTAGTGGGGACAAGTGAGGCAGCTGCAATATGGATTATTGTGAGATGTGATTTTGGTTCTGGAGTTCTTTTTATTGAAATTTTATTGAGGGGATGGAATAACAGGATTTTCTACGATATATTAGTCAAAGATACCCTGTAAAGGGCACAGCTTTGTATTACAGAAGTAGCCACAATATCACTTCTGTCATGCTGCATGTGAGAAATTGGGTTACTAGTTGACTGGGTTGTGAGTACTGGTCAGGCAGCAACCACATTTCTAGTCAGGGTTACGTATAAGCAAACCCCAAATTATCCTGTGCTCACCCCCTAGTAGTTTGGCACTGAGCAGTCAGGTTAACTTAGAAGCAATGTGTGAGGTATTTGTGCAAACACTTGAAAGAGTAAAACAGTGAAAACATTACACAAAATAATCCCACACCAGATTAAAACACTAGAGAAAAATGTATTAAATAAAACAGGACCAAAATAAAAATATCTAATCAGTAGAACCAGATTTACACATAAAAAAAAAAAAATAGCGCCAAATAACATAAATCGCCATCGTCAACTATCTGATCAAGTTGGTCAGATACAGTCCCAGGTTAGTCCAGCTGAATGTTTATCTTCTCAGAGTCCCATTTGCGTTAGAGAGGGTCACTGGGAGCAAGGAGAGCATCTCTAGAGCTATTCGACATGGCACGAAGAGCAGGCCAAGTGTTGCAAATGGGTGGTCTGGTGCTTCCCAGTGTTGGTCCTCAGAGGGCAATCGATGCATACTGTGTGAAGAGATGAACTGGCGGTGGCTTGCATGGCATTTCAGTATGAGCAGCACGGTCTCCGTGCAAACAGGATTGTTTGCAGTTGTGAAGAGCCCAAAAGCTAGATTTCAAGAGCCACACCAAGGGTCCAGGACCTGAGAGGTACCACCTGGGGGGTGAGGAACACACTGAAGACAGGTCCAGGAGCTGTTGGGGAGCCTTTTATGTCTCTGAGGCTCAGAACAGGAGGCCAGCAGACTAGCTCCTTGAGTCACAATGGAGTCCTGGGTTCAAAATGAAGTTCCAGGTCCAGTTCATCTTCCACATGCAAGAGGGCAACAGGGCATCAGTTCCTTTAGGGCAGTCGTCCAGCAGAGTGGCAGTCCTTGCAGCTGCACAGCAGTTTATTTTACCAGGTGACATGGCAGGTTAAAGTCGCACACAAAGGATGTGCAATGACATGCCTGAGACATGTTTGAAAGGCTACTTAAGAGGGTGACACAGTCAGTAATGCAGACCCACTAGTAGCATTTATTTACAGGCTCTGGGAACACGTAGTGCACTTTACTAGGGAGTTATAAGTAAAGCAGATATGCCAATTGGGTACAAGCAAATGTTACCATATTTTAAGGAAAGAGTACATGCACTTTAGCACTGGTTAGGTGAGGTAACTTGCACAGAACCCTAAGAACAACAAAAGCTAATTCAGTTAAATAAGAGGATGAAGAAAGCAAAAGGCCTTTGGATGACCCTGCAGAAACGGCCAGGTCAGTGAATAGTTGTCCACTGTTTCAGTGCCCACGGGTTAAAACAGGGGCTAATCCTTCTTTGTGTAGGGGTATGTTCTCAAGCAAATCAATGGATCACCTATAATCCTGGCTATCCTTTGAATGCAAATGTTGATGGAGGCATCTTGAGAGGGTGGTGTCTGAAATTGTAATTAACATTATACTGCATGCTCTTTGGTGCATTAACAAATATTGTAAGTGAACCTACTCGTGGGAGACCACAGTGTTTCTGTATTAATCTGTTGCATGGTGCTGATTTATCCATGGCACTCTCATTTGGCAGTGAATTCATTAATTAATTAAGCTGAATTGTTGACCTGACATCCTTTACTTGGTTGGACCACTTAACCAGAGTAAGTGCAGGGTAATAGTCAATGCAACAATTTGTATAGTGTAAGATGGAGTAAGTGCTGCTATCTTTCAGTGCTTGTGTTCCATGTGTCTGTGACAGCTAGATTAATGCCTCAAGTTTGGATCCCCAGGGTGACTTCCTATATGTAAAAACATAGCTATTGGTATTGTTAGCCTGTGATTGATATTTGAACATTTTGGGGCTTATTTTGATGTTGGGCGGACTTGCGTCTGCCCAACACCATCGCGGAAACAGGACCGATGACCTCCAGTCGACAATCCTGATGGCCTAATCGTGGTGCGACCACACATCGTGTGGTCGAATACTCCCATTCCACTATGGGAGCTCATATTACAGCTGTAAGTGACCGTAACACAAGCTCCCAGAGAGGAGTGGGATCCTGTGTTCATCCCTTCACCCCGTGGCAGGCACCACAAGGTGCAGGGATCAACAAGGGGGCACCCATGGCACCCCCTCAGCCCCCAACCAGAGGCCAAAACAGAAGGGGGCCCTGCTAACACACTTTCCTACAGAGTTTCCATGTCAGAAAGGCCGGCAAGTAAACCCTGCCAGAAACCGTGCATCGTAATCCAGAAGGCAGAAATGCCTTCCATTTAGATTAAATGCCAGTTTCCAACTGGCAACCGGGCTCTTGGAGTCTGTCGAAAGCCAGCCGGTTTCAATTCCGACTGGCTGTATTGTAATCATCCGGTCGGAAATGAAACCGATAATCTAGGTTGTTAGGCCTCCAACCTAAGGTCGCAGGCCTTAGGTCGATAGTAATCGAGCTCTTAGGGAGATCATAATCTGGGCCGTGATGGTCTCTTTCTGAATTTCTGTGTGTGTGTGTGTGTGTGTGTGTGGGTGTGTGTAAGATATATATATATATATATTCACTGAAAAAACCATAGGTTATAGACCATATATAGTTAGGAATTAGCATTTACAAAACCTTGAAAATTCACTGAAAAAACCATAGGTTATAGACCATATATAGTTAGGGATTAGCATTTAAAAAACCTTATTTTACTCACACAAAACCATTGAAATTCCATATATAGTTAGTTGTACTAACTATATATCACGCACCCGCAATCCACTGCTGATGATGTCACATATTACATCATTCATGACATGGTCAGTGACATCACTGATGACATCACTGATGACATCTCAAATGACATCACTGATGACATCACTGATGACATCTCAAATGACATCACTGATGACATCACTGATGACAACATCCAGTGACTGTATTTTTCTGTAAAGTTAAAATATGTCTTACATATTTATGAATGAGTCGATGTATAAGTGTCTGGACGAAGGATTTAGTAGGTGCATGACTGAATGTATGAGTGAGTGATTAAATGTGTCTCACTGAGTGCATGGGTTAGTGACTAAACTGTCTTAATTTGTGCATCATTATGTCTGTTGTTCTGTAAACTGCTGCATGTGTTGATCAGTAGCTATATGAGTAACTATATGGGTTATTGATTGGTTGCCCAAGCATTTGTATGGGAGACTGAGTGTGTGTGTGGGTGGCTGGGAAGTGTATGACTCTGTGCATAGATGTATGGGTTCAAAAGTGCATGTTGGAAACAGCTGTATGGGCGGTTGACTGTGTGCATGACTGTATTGGTGAGTGAATAGATATCTCAGTGCTACATGTCAAATTAAGTACATATGTAAAATACAGTACATGTGAGAGTTGACATATATAAATAACTGTGCATAAGAGCCAGTGAATGTGTGAGTGGCTGTATGGATCATTGTGAACTTGTATCCAGGATTGTATAAGTGAGTACATATGTTTTAGTATATGTTTGAATAAGTAAGGTGTGTTTAACTGTATAGTTAAGGAAATGGAGGTGTGATTGATTGTTTGCATGACTGTCTAGGTGTGTGTGTAACTTCATGGATGAGTGACAATCTGTGAGTCTGTGTTTACACTGAGTGTATCTAAGGTTATATTAGAGTCTGAAGAGGTTCATCGTATTATCACATGAATGATTTTATCAGTGATGTCATCAGTAATGTCATTTGAGATGTCATCAGTGATGTCATCAGTGATGTCATTTGAGATGTCATCAGTGATGTCATCAGTGATGTCATTTGAGATGTCATCAGTGATGTCATCAGTGATGTCACTGACCATGTCATGAATGATGTAATATGTGACATCATCAGCAGTGGATTGCGGGTGCGTGATATATAGTTAGTACAACTAACTATATATGGAATTTCAATGGTTTTGTGTGAGTAAAATAAGGTTTTTTAAATGCTAATCCCTAACTATATATGGTCTATAACCTATGGTTTCTTCAGTGAATTTTCAAGGTTTTGTAAATGCTAATTCCTAACTATATATGGTCTATAACCTATGGTTTTTTCAGTGAATTTCATTGGTTTTTTAATAGCTAATATCAAAACCTTTACAATGTATTATTCTTTAAATAGAAAAATATTTTTTACATGTTTTTAATACAATTTTTTTTTATTATTTTTTTTGTTTCGCTCCCGGTACGCGAACCGGTTAGCTTCCCGTTAGCTCAATCCGGAGGCGCGACCCGGTCCGCGAACCGGTAAACGTTCCTTTTGCGCACCTCTCGCGTTACAAAACAACATCGTGACGCGTCGCGTCAGCATGACGTTTCGCGTTCTCGCGTAATACGTCATATTACGTGCTACGTTCGCGTACCCGGAAGCGCAGCGGTACGCGAACCGGAAGCGATCCGCGGCGCGGCGCCGACCGCGTAAGGTAAACACAGCAGGTCATGTGACTCGGTAATAACACTTTTCATTGGTTCATTTCACTTTTGGTTTCCTAATGATGTAATACTAGGTCATGTGATCTAAAATGAACACTTTTCATTGGTTTAGAACTTTTGCTTTTCCCAAATGATGAAAACCCCTCCTTCTTTCCTCACTCTGACTTTCATCTTGGTGAGAGAAAGACCCTTTATTTAGACTTTGACATGGCTTCATTAGTAGCTTCAGCTGGTGCTAACCCACCACCTCCACCAAATCCAAGAAAGAGAGGACCACCTGCAGAAGTAATTTTGCAAGAAGAGGAAGAACAGGAAGAGGAGGAAGAGGAGGAAGAGCCAAGGTTTTTGCCAGAGGAGCCCAGGAGGTACAATCGAAAGGAGAATTACATCTGGCAATTCTATAGAATTCCTGAGGGGCAAAAAAAAGTGAATGCACGCTACGTGTTTTGCCGTATATGCGGTGATAGATTGTCAAGGGGAACTGATAAAAAATACAGTTACGGCAATCACACTATGCATCGGCATATGAGTAGGTGGCACCCAAATAATTATAGTGCTGCCCAGCTACGTGACGAGCAACAAAATCCCCTCCCAATGGCAAGAAGATCGGTTGTTCCAGAGGTGTCGGGACCAGAGGCGAGGGAGATGATTGCAAACATCCAAATGTTGTTTGGGCACGTAAAGCAAGTGTGCGTGGAATGTGGCGATTTCATCTGCTACAGGGAAAGTAGCATCACTTTGATTTTGCGAGCTATTCAAAATCATGTTAATGTTTGTCCGAGACGCCCCAAAAAATAAATTCTTTTTTTTTTGTTGCTCCTGTTGAGCCCTTTACAATGGATCGTTTTTGTTTCCCCCCCCCCAAAAAAACCAAAATTTTTTAAAAAACTTTCAGAAAATACAAAAAAAGTAAAAAAATGTTCAAAAAATACTAAAAAAAATATAAAACAACAAAAACATTAAAAAAAAAGTTCTTTTCAGAACTACCTCCCCATTATAAAAAAATTGGTAGAATATTTGGAACTCTGCCAACCTCTATTTCTCTTAGTTCGCTCCCCGGAGCGCTACCCGGTACGCGTACCGGAAGCTAACCAAAAAAAATATTTTTTAAAAAAAAGAACAGTAAGTATAAGGTAAGCAAACAGACAGTTATGTGAAAAGAAAGACAGTGTTAGGGAGTAAACAAGAGATACTGTTACCTACAATCCACTGCTGATGATGTCACATATTACATCATTCATGACATGGTCAGTAACATCAACAGCAGTGGATTGTAGGTAACAGTATCCTTAGTTTACTCCCTATAGCTGTCTTTCTTTTAACATAACTGTCTGTTTCCTTCCCTTATAGTTACTGTTCTTTTTTTTTAAAAACATTTTTGATCAGTCATAAACAGTGACATTAATAGAAACAGAGAGAGTGAACAAGAGTGAAGAACTATGGTCCTCCTCAGCCACCCTCAGAAAACCAAGGGGGTCAAGATACATCTACCGTGCCCCCTTCTACCCATTCTGAACATTATTTGCCCTCCATCTTGTATCTTGATTCGACCGAAAAACAAAATGGTGGACTCCCATAACGCTGCTGGTTTGCGAACCGGGCCACTTCCCGGGAAGCGGTCCAAAAAAAAAGGTGGGAAAGTAATTCACAGACACTAAGAGTAATAGAGATGGAGTGAGTGAACAAGACTGAGGAACTATGAGAACAGAGGGACTGAGAAAAAGAGTGGAAGGAGTTGAGTAAGTAGGTAATAGAGAAAGGAATGAGGAAAGTAGCAAAGGCAGGAAACTGAGGATTAAAGAAGTGAAGCAGTGGATCTAATAGTAGGTGAATGTGATAGAAATGTAACGAAAAGAGTACAACTATTTACCTTATAATTGCCGTTAAATTAATCACATTTTATTTTTATACTTTCAATCTGTGAAAGAGAGAACCAACATTTGAAAAATATTAAAACATGTATTTAAAAATTACAAAAGACAAGGGAAAAGATTGAAGGACAAATAGTTTTTCAACAACTTTGACACTGACAGAAGCTTCTGCTTCTCCAGGTCCCCTACACAATCCTAAAGATATACATTTTAAACTAACAGTATCTTGATGCAGATGAAGTGAGGCCTATCTTAAAACATGGTGCATCTTTTGCATTGCTCTTGTTTCAGAAAAGTGTCGCTTCAGGATGCCAATAACATGTCTCCTATCCAGAGATTTGTTTGAGGTGAGGCCTACTCAGAGTTCAAGATGAGATTTACACTTGTTGAAGTGTACAGAGGAGATAATATCTGTGAAAGTCTACCAATGAAGTGAGTCATGTCCACTGCACTCTTCAACAAAGTAGAAACCTCCTATGTTTCCCTGGACAGACCTAAACTTGATCTGCACAATGTGATTCATAATGATAGGAAACACAGGTGATGTAATTGAAATATGTGCAATTTATTTTGCTCATTTCACAATCACATCACTTGTGTTTCCTTTGCTTAGGTATCTCATTGTGCAGATGTAGTCCAGCATATGAAAGAATACGTAGAAGTGCAGCACTGCATGCAATAAATTTAACACTTACAGAAAACTCACCTTCTCCATGCCTCCTACACAGTTCTACATATACATCATAAATGCAAACAGTACAGAATTAATTATACATGTTAAATGGTTTATTTTTGCTGTTCTCAGAATGTATCAAAATTCACTAAAAACAGTGACTTGAAGGTATTCATCATGTAACAGCGGGGAAAAAAAAACACAATCAAAATGATTGTGTTTAAAAAACCCATACAACATCAGAAATCAAAATTCAGAACTCCTTAAAGTTAACTTACTTTCCATGACGTCCAAGGATGTCCTATGAACAGCTTACACTCTTTTGTGCTGTTATTACTTTCAGCCCGCCACTTTCTGAAAGAAAACCTCCATCGTTTTTAAAAACACGTTACATGGAATAAATGACTTCTTGCTCTCTACCACTATTTTCCACAAGGCCAAATCTAGTCAGAGCTATTTATAACTCTTGGATTTCTTGTAAGCCAATCCCATCATTTGGCATTTCCGCAACTTTCACAATTAAAATGTTGAAGATCATTTTTACAATCCTGGAATAGTAATATCTTCCCCTTCTTGCTCAGTCATGTTCTACATTTCCTATGACACTGATACTGCTTAATATGAAGCAGACTTACACTACCTCTATGAGTACTACAATTATTTAATTCTCTACATCACTTTTAATCACAAAGCAATGTAAAACAGTAGACAGAATTGCAGACTTACATTCCCTCTACTCCATGTTTTGATTGGCTGCTTCAATTAGCTTATAAAAAGAAACAGTTTTTCTGAACTCATTCAAAGTGCACATATATCTCCATGATGTCCAGTCCTATGATTAGAAGTTATGTCTCTGAACTACACTTATCCTCAAGGCCAAATTGTGTAGGAGCCATTAGAACTTCTTGAAATTCCACAGAGCACATCCCGAGATTATTTCCCTAAAATTTTGGTTTTAAAAACACCAGGTAAGAGTTTTTAAGGTCATACGGCAATTTTTTTTTGAAAACTAAAACAGAATCATTGCAGAATGACCAGCCATTTCTAGACTTTAAATAAGCTGTGTAATGTCCTGATGTTATTGAAGGGCCGTCATGATATATAATTGCTGTAGTTACAAAAGTCCTTCCTGATATTGACAACTGCGAAGCTACAAATTTTTTTATTAAAGTTGTCAATTTTGTTCCATCAGTCCTACATCGTTGGAACATTAAAATGACGTACTGGCCATATGTTCGTATAAATAATGTGGACATCATTTCAGATTTACATTGGCTACACTCCATGTTGTGATTAGCAGCTTTTACTAGCTTATTAAAGGAGACTGATTTACTGTCTGGCAAAGTTAAATATATAAATCTTTCTGAGTCTACACTAGTAGTACTTGATACCATACAGTTCTCGCAGTCATGCTGCCATTGATAAGAAAGCCCAAACAGCTGATCTACATCTACACCTTCAGCATGTAATACATCAAGCATATACATTAAAAACTCCTGACAATCTTGCTGAATATTTTGAGAGAATTGTGTTTGGCCTGAACATCTATCTAACAGATTTCGAATTTCAGACACACTTTCTATGTTTCTTCTATCAGTGGTACATTTCTCTAACACAGAATTTAACAAACTGCAAAATCTTTGATCAGAATTGACCACAATCTCTTCTTTTACATTTTTTAGAGAAAACAAAACATTAATTACTACATTAGCATAGCAGTTGACACCAGAACTGTTTTCAAACTGAAAACCAACAACATCTTCAACAGAATCCTCTTTGTTTCTGCTTGTAATTTTAGGTTCATTCACTTTTTGTCTTTTTGCTACAACCTCCCCAGTATTGTTCTCATTTCTTCGTTTCCGGCCTACCAGACGTTTCTCAAACAAAGGAAACTGAGGCAAATGTGGCGCATACTCTCTTCTTAACCTATTGTATTCCTTAACACAATCTAGATCTGCACAAATGTTTGTGACATCACACTCAATCAAGTACAATCCCGATAAAGTTCTAACTCGTGACAATGCCACATATGCCATACCCTCCTTGAACACAGAACTGCCAATATTCACCAATGCACTGTCTACACTTAAACCTTGCGATTTATGGATTGTCACCGCATATGCCAAGCAAACAGGGAACTGCTTACGGCGAACATATAAGTCTTTTACAAGCAAAAATCTAGCAGAACAACGAGCAATTAGCTGTACTTCCTCAATGCCATCAAATTTAATTTTTAAAAATTCAATTCCATCTCTATTTCTGTATTTCACAAAATCAACAACATTACCCATTGATCCATTTACCAGACCTCTTTCAACATGTAAATTCCTTCTTAAAATTATACGGCAGTTCAAGCACACATTCAGAGTCTTTTCAAAACCTGCAGTTTTAGATATACTCTTCTCTAATGAATCCAATTTAGTTTTCAGATTCTCAGACAAAATAATTGTTGATCCCATATGCTCTACTCTATCAATAGCTTCCAGTTTCACAATCTCTTGCTTTTCTAAATGCAACATTTTGTTGTTAAATTTGGCACATTCTGCAAGAGTTGGCATCAAACATATTCCAGATTTCTTTTCAGTAATTTTCTGAAAAATATTCTCAGGCACAACATCTTGTTCTGGATATAAATTTGACAGTAATCGTGCATTTAAAACTTCTTTCCCATGCTCAGTCACTTTTCCAATTCTAACATCTTGTAGAATAGTCTTGTAAACTTCATCCTTCGCCTGACGCATATTTTCATGCAGTTCAGCATAATTGAAGTTTAACCATATATTGACGTTGCCAATGCTGCCTAGGCACTTCCTGGTATCTTCATGCGTGAGCATTTTGAACACAGGTTGCCCTTTCACTGGTGTCAGCTGCAGAAGATCTCCGAAAACAATGATGTGTTTGCCACCAAATAACACATCATACTCTGTTTTGAGAACTTCTTGCATCCTCAAATGCACAAAGGCAAGCATGACATTGGAAACCATGCTTACTTCGTCAATGATAAGAAGTTTCATTTTCCTCAAGATTCTTGAAACTTCAAAACAAGCATCTCCAGATAGCTTGTGATATTCTAATTTGTTGTCATGCTCCACTGGCAGCATCAGTAAACGATGTAAAGTAATCCCTTTAATATTATGTGCTGCCAGTCCAGTTGGAGCAGTGACAACACAAGACAGCGATGACTCTGTCCTTTCCTGCAAATAGCATGAAATTGCTTTAATGAGGAAACTTTTTCCAGTTCCCGCTTCTCCACTCACGTACAGTCGGACAGGCTTCAACGACGTACATGAGCACTCTTTCTTATCATGACTTAATCCATGATCAATTTGCATGGTAACTTCGTCATATATTTTCCTCTGCTCAACGTTGAGTTGCCTTTCCAACTCTTCTAAGTTAACCGCATCCTCTTGAGCATGTGCCATGGCTCTTTCCACTTCATTCATAGCAGTGGCAGCTTCATTTTCAATAAGAGGTCCTCCTAGTGAATCCTGACTCAATGAAGCAGAACTCTGACTGTCCTGAGAACTGTCTCTGGCAATCTCGGCTGCAATCGTTGCTTCCTGCTCAATTTCCGCATTCAACATTTCTACATATTTGGGAAAAGCAGGACATTCTATGGTCTCCTTGGCGGCATTGAAAGAGTCTTCGTAACAGAGGAAATCTCCAAGCAGTTCCTCTTCTGCACGCCAAGGCTTGAAAAGTTGCAAAAGTGCTAAATAGAAAAACTCCTTTTTTTCAGGAGATTCGCCACTCAATTTTCGATGGTTTATCAAGTGGCATTTTCTTTGCTTGACCAGACATCCCTCACTTCCTATTACAGCATACACTCCTTTCTCAGTATCTTCTTTGATGTTCCTCTTGAATATGTAATTTTGCAGAACCTCATACAGACAAACATTCTCGAGGTGACTGCTTCGATTTGGATAATATGTATCTAACATGTTTGTCTTCAAAATGTCAGTACTGTTTGGCTCCTTTTCCGCCAAATACTCAATTTCCCGCACAGGTTTGAGAACTCGATTACGCGTTGCAGCAAGACCAAGACTCGCCCAAACGATACTCCTGGACTTGGCATAGAGACTTGCTGAAGACAACCGGTCAGAACATTCGTACGCTCCGATTTCTCGATGCGACAACATCTTCAGACTGAAACTGTACAACTTCTTGCTGAGGCTCTTTTCATGGGAAATGTCCTCCCACATATCCTTCAATTCTGTCTTCTCTTTTTTGGTGATGTAAGACGTCACATACCGAGCCACAGCCATACAGTTATCAGCCACAAACTGTATATCCATGTTAGCATTCCACATGGACAAAATCACCGGGTTGTAGTCGTTGATGTACTTGGACTCTTCGTTCCTCTTCAAATTGTATGTGTTTTTAGGTGATTTCTTCATCACATTATGTCGCAGCGAAGACATCAAACTGTTTACTCTTCCTTTAGAAATCACCGGTCGTGGAAAGCCGAAACGACATTTGGTGTAGGACTTGTCTTTGTTTCGGAATTTACGACGGCAGTACTTTCCACATCGATGGCTTTGGAAACGCAGAACTTTTTCTCTTAGGCTTTTCTTCTCCTTTGCATTTGGAACAGCACACGTAGAATACTGTTGGATGAAACTCATCACTGAGTCTTCTGGATCCGTTCCAAATTTAGGTGCATCCTTGATCCACAGCAACATATGTATATGAGGAGCACCTCTTGCTTGGTACTCCTTTCTCCAGAAGAAATCCAACACCTCTCCAAGAGGTGGATTCTTCTTATTCATGATGAAAGACATCATAGCTTCAAATCTATGATTGAAGTACCTACATACATTGACTGGATCCAAAGAGCACAGTTCTCCGGGTGTCTTGAATTCGATGTTATCTACGTTAGCATTTGCCTCTCGTAGAAATTGAAGTAAGTCTTCCCAGCCATACTCGGCACAACTCAGAGTGAGGAACCATGTGGGAGTACCTAAGTTCCTCAGCATACATTTTAAATCACCATGACGACGGTACCAGTACTCATTAGTACCACGCTGACACGCCATGAGATTAATCAGGTGAGAATCCAAAATACTATCTTGGACATTCACTTTATCCATAAAATCACTTGCCGAGATGTTTTGCATGTGTATACCACTTTTCAAGATGTGGTTCACTGCATATGACAGTCCAGACAGATCGCTTTCAAACAGGAGATGAAACAAATAAGGAATGCATTGTCGAAACCTAGCATCTCCTGCATACAATCGCAAAGTCCGGTATTCAGAAGCAGGAATTTGATGAGGTCGCTCATCATATCTTCCTCCCTGACCTGTTGGAAAAAGCTGTGGGAAACACCGAGCTTCCAAACTTTCCTCCCAAACACTAATGGGACTCCCTTTGGCTTGTTTCATTTGAAACAACTCAATAGCATTCCCCACGACTTCCTTGGAATGCAAAGGATGAACACTATAATGTTCATATATTTCTTCACTAGTAGAGGGTTCTACTTTCTCAATTTGACCAGCACACAAATCGCTATCCTCTTCCTCACTTACTTCCTCTTCTGCAACATATACATTCTTATAGTATTTATTATTTTTTTTCAAATACAATGTTGCCTTTTTAACTTTCCTAACATCTACTAAATCTTGCCATATTTTATTATTCTTTGTCGGAACCCCATTAACTAAGATAACCAGAGGTTCCTCTTCCACTTTTTCTACTCCAATTGTGTTAATGTTTTTCTTCAAATCTAGAGGCAAATAAACAACTCTTCCCTTTAATCCTCTCTGTAAATCTGATGGAGGCAATTTCCCTGTCTTTGGCTCCATTCTTACAATAGCCTGAAAGGGATGGATACTTTGAATCAAAATAGATTCATAAGTATTTAAGTCCTTCAATTCAGAAGGAATCTCAACCAATTCCAGATTATTATGAACTGCTCTAGCAGGCATCTGGTTTTGTTTTAATTTGTTACAACAATAAGTACACACACGTTGATCCAATCCCAAATCAAAACAATTTTCTACCATCAAGTATGTTGCAAAATCCTTCCATTCACTATTATTTTCCCTTTCACTTTTTGCATATAAATCCACTAACTTAGTCTGATTCTTATAATAAGTGCGTCTACAACACACACAAGTGAAATTAGGCCTCTCACTTGATTTCACGTCAAACATCGCAATTTCCCTCTGGAAATTATCTGTACTGGAAACATGTACACTATCTTCCAAATGACCCTCTACTTCTTGCTCGATTTCAACATTCTCCTCTTTACTTCCAAAGTAACAAAACTCAATTTCTTCACATATATTCTTCACATCTATTTCAGAACCATGCAAAAGAGCAGCGCATAATTGTTTCAGCATAATTGCTGGACTCTTAGCATAATACAACATTCTAACTAATTTCCTCACTTTGTTATGATGCACTGCTAGCATCCTGAAATGATGAAAAACACTCTGGCATACTCTCCTGGAAAGACAAGCCAGTGAATGACCATGCAAACCTGTCACTTCTCTTACTCTGCAAGGATCTAATTCTTGCAACAACCTCATTTTCTGCTTCAAACTTTTTTTGTTAAATGACCGTACAAAATCACAAAGCAAATTGATGGAATCCTGTCGCACACTGCAAATACTACTACACTTCCAGGTGTACACAGGACCCTTAGCACGTCTTCCTAAAACCTCATTACCTAACAACTCTTCTGCCTCTGTTGTCACAAGTTTTTCTTTTTCAACTGGACAACCATCTTTCACTTCATAAGCACGACCACTGGTGTCAACTGCATGCACCAAATCATTATCCTGGAAATAACTCTCTTCATTAAAAAATGCCTCACAGCTTGAACTATGCATCCATTCTCCAGAAAAAACTTCACAAAAATTACTACGATTAACTATTCTCTTCCATCTACTATTTCTTTTGAAATCAAAAATTGCCTTGTTTAGCTTCCTAATTCTATTGATTATCAAAATAAATAACTTACGTTTAATTTCAAATGCCTGATCAATAACTTTCTCAACTTTTTTTTTTCTCTTATAAAAAACTAGTTTCTGTTGACCTTTCTTAATATTTTTTAACAAATTGCCAATTATCCTGTTGCGGAACATTCGTTTACGAATATCCCTAAACTGTTGTTTCCTTCTACTATCATGCACAGATTTATCCCTTGCTCTAGCAGTAACATTTTTCATTGTCCTTTTCTTTCCATTTGATTTCCTTCTCGTGTTATGGACTGAAACATTTTCTGTAGTAATATTTTTTTTATTACAAATATTTCTTATGAAATATTTAGAGCTCTTACCCGGTGCTTTCTTCGTGGCTTGAGAAATCTTTTTGTTAGAGGACTGCTGCATTTTTTTTTTCACCTGCTGTCTTTGACGTTTTGCAGCCTTTATCTGTCTTTGTATTGTAGGCATATTGAAATCTTGAAATGATCTGCAGTTGAATCTGAGGAAAAATATAATAAAAAATGTTAATAAACATTATTATCAAACAGTAAATCAGTAATAGTGATCAAAAACATAACACACTACTTGACATTTTAATTTGAAGATGTTTTAGTCATTGGCAATTTTACAATACAGAAATACCAGAAAATAAATGACATTTATATTTATGTTACCTATGCTATTTTATATGTGAATCTGATCTAATTTTATGAGCATAGTTTCATATTTTATTGAAGACATTACACATAACCTGTTTTTGAAGGTGTCTTTATTTTAAATTAAACGGTTTACCTTTTTACTTTTTATTGATTATAAATTTTAAAAATAAATGTTTATAATTCCAAAGGCTCAAGCAGGTCAGCTTCCCATCCTATATCATATAATTCGGACAAATCTGCATCCTCATCACGCTCTTCTTCATCCTCAGGATTTAAATCATCCAAAGGATCAACATCCACTGATGTTTCAATTACAAGTTCAATGATGAGGTCAAAATCAACTGATTGCAGATTGTCGCTCATGTTGATGTTGTCTTTATCTTTAAAGAAAGATAACAACAATGAGATGTTGCAGAGTAAGAAACAAATCTCAGAGATTATAATAGTAAAATTGTTTAACAAGATTAACATTTTGCAGCTATTATTTAGCCATGTCCAGCAATGCTGAGCAGGTGAAGCCTATGTCTAATTTTTCACTGAACAGGACTCATCTCTTCTTAACCTTGGATAAGCCTCACCGACTCTGTGTCCCCTGCACATACTTAAATGTTAAAGGGCAGATTTATATTAAATGGCACATCCCCACGCATGCACCAGTTAATGTGCACCACTGCTTTACCACCCATGGTGTGCCGCATTTACAATCAGATAGGAGAAAGCTGCGTCAAAACCCTGCGCCTGCTTGAAGCTGGCATAGGTCTTGACACAGCATTGTGGAGATGGAGCACCCCTGAGCCTTGCTGGAGCTGCATCGCACTTGCGATACAACTCCAGCAATGCGCCACCTTTACGGCACAGATGCGTCACGCATCTGTGCCGTTTTTGCCCCATGCTGCGCCGCATTGTAAATGCAGCACAACATGGGTGGCGGAACAGTGGCGCAGGATGACTGTCACATCCCTGGTGATGCGCCAGTCATCATAAATCTATCCCTAAGCTTCTTATCTTGTTACAGATGAACTGCCATATGTATCATCAAAATATTTTACATTTTCTAAATAGCAAATTTTAAGGAATAAATAGCGATTCTTTACCATTCCTAATTTGCGATGAGCAAATTGCTAATTGCAAGTTACCCATTCATTTCCATGGCCTAGGAGGCTAATATGAATGAAGGTTTAATTTGCGATTAGCAATTTGCTCATCACAAAGTAGGAATTTTTCCAAGGGTGCAGGGGTGTCTCAAGAACACCTGCTGCACCCCTGAAAAACAAATTTGGGGGCATATGGCACACATACATGCCCTAAGGGCATGTGTTGGCGTCATATGGCACCTTTTGTTTTTTTGAAAAAAAGCTTTTTGAAAAGAATTCACAAATTACCACTAATTTACCACAATAGTTTCCAAATCCTTAATGTCATTTTTTACATAGTTTTTGTTTGATACATTGCATTTAAGTAGTCACAAAATTTGCAAATGCTTCAGTGCAATCGCAAAATAAGGAATAGCAAATTTTGCTACTCCTTATTTTGCATCAAAGTTGTTTGATACATACCATTTGTCTAATTAACATTTGCAAAGGCCGAAATTCATAGAATTTTGATCTTTGCAAATGCTAATTAGCTTGATACATATGGCCCCAAGTGAGGCCTGTCTTGCGACATGGTGCATCTTTTGCATCACTGCTGCTTGGGTTTTATGTGGTACGTTTTTTTTTTACACCATGACATATCTGCCTAAATGCATCAATTTTTAATGTTGTCACCTCATAGCAAATATTTTGCACCACCGCTGCATCATAAAAGTGACGCACAGTGGCACAAAAAAGGCATACACCTATCATAAATCTATCCCTAGCATTTTAAATGATTAATCCAGGATGACAATAAAGTGTGTCCTATCCAGAGGTTTGTTTAAGGTGAGGCCTACTCAGGATTGCAGATTAAAGTTATGCTTGATGAAGAATACAGAGGAGATAATACATATAAAGGACTACCAATGAAGTAAGTAATGTGCACTTTATTGCGCCAGTCATCATAAATGTATCCCTAAGCTTCTTATCTTGTTACAGATGAACCACCATATGTACCATCAAACTATTTTGCATTTGCTAAATAGCAAATTTTAAGGAATAAATAGCAATTCTTTACTATTCCTAATTTGCAATGAGCAAATTGCTAATTGCAAATTACCCATTCATTTCCATGGGCTAGGAGGCTCATAGGAATTAAGGTTGCAATTTGTGATTAGCAATTAGCTCATCACAAAATAGGATTTTTTTCAAGCGTGCAGGGGTATCTCAAGAACACCCTGCTGCACCCCTGAAAAAGAAATTTGGGAGCATATGGCACACCTACATGCCCTAATGGCATGTATGGGCGTCATATGGGACCTTTTTTTTTTGTTGAAAAAAATGCTTTTTGAAAAGAATTCGCAAATTACCACAAACTAGAAGTTGGTGGTAGTTTCCAAATCCTTAATATCATTTTTTACATATTTTTTTTTCATACATTGCATTTAAGGAATCGCAAATTTTGAATTATTGACATTTTAAGTCATTTCCACATGTGCAGTGTTTTCAAAATATAATTTGAAAATCGTTTTTGGGGAAAAGTAATGGTTTGCAAATTTATGACAAGGACATAATGGTGTATGCTTCTCTATAAGGCATTTCAGTGTCTCTAATGTCATTTTTCCCATATTACATTATAAGACCTTTCCCCATGAAGCACATTCCTTGTAAATATGCTCCCACCTGTGCATTGCGAATTTAGATTTTGACTGTTTCAGTCACATAGCCATGTTGAAAGTGACCCAAAAAAATTGCAAACGTTTTAAAATAACACATTCATGTGTCTTAAGGACATTTTAAGTCATTTCCCCATGGACAATGTTTTCTAAGTGGCACAAAAGAGGTATACACCTATCATAAATCTGTCCCTAGCATTTTAAATGATTAATACAGGATAACAATAAGATGTAGCCTATCCAGAGGTTTGTTTAAAGTGAGGCCTACTCAGGATTCCAGATTAAATTTACGCTTGATGAAGAATACAGAGGAGATAATATATGTAAAGCTCTACCAATGAAGTAAGTGATGTCTACTTCATTGCGCCAGTCACCATAAATGAATCCATAAGCTTCTTATCTTGTTAGAGATCAACCGCCATATGTATCATCAAACTATTTTGCATTTCCTAAATAGCGAATTTTAAGGAATAAATAGCAATTCTTTACCATTCCTAATTTGCAATGAGCAAATTGCTAATTGCTATTTTACCCATTCATTTCCATGGGCTAGGAGGCTCATATAAATGAAGGTGCAATTTGCGATTAACAATTTGCTCATCACAAATTAGGAATTTATTCCAAAGGTGCAGGGGTGTCTCAAGAACACCCTGCTGCAACCCTAAAAAAGAAATTTGGGGGCATATGGCGCACATAAATTTTAACAACATTCCTTTACCTCAACAACGATTTTCAAATCATAACTTCAAAACACTACACATGGGAAAATTACTTAAATTGTCCTTAAGACACATAAAACCGTTTTTTGATTGGCTTTCCTGCATGGTAGGGTCACTTTTAACATGGCTATGTAACACAAACATTCAAAATCAAAATTTTCCATGCACAGGTGGGAGCATATTTACAAGCAATTTGCGCCACAGAGAAAGGTCTTACATTAAAATGGGAAAAATAACATCAGGGACAGTCAATTGCCTTATAAAGAACCATACACCATTATGTCCTTGTCATGAATTTAAAAACAATTCCTTTTCCCCAAAAACGATTTTCAAATCATAATTTCAAAACACTGCACATGAGAAAATGACTTAAAATGTCATTGAAACACATGAAAGCGTTTTTTGATTGGCTTTCCTGCATGGTTGGGTCACTTTTAACATGGCTATGTAACACAAACATTCAAAATCAAAATTTTCCATGCACATGTGAGAGCATATTTACAAGCAATTTGCGCCACAGAGAAAGGTCTTACACTAAAATGAGAAAAATAACATCAGGGACAGTCAATTGCCTTATAAAGAACCATACACCATTATGTCCTTGTCATGATTTTATAAACAATTCCTTTTCCCCAAAAACGATTTTCAAATCATAATTTCTAAACACTGCACATGGGAAAATGACTTAAAATGTCATTAAAACACATGAAAGCGTTTTTTGTTTGCCTTTCCAGCATGGTTGGGTCACTTTTAACATGGCTATTTAACACAAACATTCAAAATCTAAATTTTCCATGCACATGTGAGAGCATATTTACAAGCAATTTGCGCCACATAAATCATAATTTTCTCCTTAAAGCACACTATTCTCTATCTAAAGTAAAGAAATATTTTCTCACCTTAGCAAATACTTTGAGTTTGAAAACAGTCTAAGAAACACACCAATTTGTCTTCAGCAGAGCAAAAGGTATGCACTCCAGAGTCTGCAGCTATCAAAAGCACAGAAATGCTGTAATTCTTCACACATATTTCTCATGTCACCCAATCAAAACTCTTCCCTCACTTTTTTTCAAATGAAAACCCTTCCCCCTCTGCCCTTTCTGCCTATTTTCCATAGCAACCACCTCTTGGAGAAACTCTGGTGTTTGCAAGTTCACACAACAATGTTGCAATTGAACTCTGAACTCTCAGTGCACCTGCATATCCAGTGCATTCTTTCATTTAATGATTTTTTATTGACCACTCAAAATACATCTTTCAAACAACACATCTGTACACCCTAACTTTCTGTTTTCATCAATCAAAATCCACCAATCACTGTTACTGCTTCATGAACACAGAAACTCCACAGTTTTTTTTTCATTTTACACTCTCATTTTTTCAACTGCCATTTCATTGCCACACTTCATCTGACTGCAGGAGAACCTTCTCTCACCATGTTTTCTGTCTGGATTGTTGGTCATAGTTATATTCACTGGGCTCAAAGGTACGTTGAAAGCAGGAATTTACCTAACCTCAATTTACAAGATGTGGAAATTAAGTGGTTTGGCCACAGAGGATTAAAATGTCACCAATTGATACCATTGGTGAAAACCTTTATGCATTTGCCAAAACCTGACCTGTTAATTGTGCACTGTGGAGGTAATGACTTTGGCACTTTGACTGGTGTAGGTCTGGAAATGCTTTTAAAGGACACCTTTGAGCAATTAATGGCACTTTTTCCTCAGACTGCCTTGGTATATTCAAATATATGCCAAAGACAGAAATGGAGGTGGTCAAACCAATTTTGTCCACAAATTGAGAAGTCGAGGAAGCATGTAAACAAATCTGTTTCAGCTTACATGAGAGACCATGGAATGGGCTCCCTGTACAACAATAACTTGCGTTACTACATGCAAGATATCTACAGAGGAGATGGAGTTCACTTCTCAGATGAGGGCAACAGAATTTTCACTCTGAATTTAAAAATGTGCATTGGTACCTACTTATAAGTACCTAAATGTACCATAAACCCAAAAGCTCTTCTCAGAGCTACCCTACATCTAATCACTCACAATTATTATTTTACTCTAACTTTTTTCACTAATTTTCAACAAAGTACACTCCCTGGGGCGCTACCCGGTACGCGTACCGGGAGCTAACCTCGCGAAATTTTTTAAAAAAATGTTTTTTTTTCGCACATATAAACCTCCTCAGCCACCCTCAGAAAACCTAGGGGGTCAAGATAACTCTACCGTGCCCCCTTCTACCCATTCCGAACATTAATTGCCCTCCATCTTGTATCTTAATTCGACCGAAACACAAAATGGTGGACTCCCGGAACGCTTAAGGTCCGCGAACCGAGGCGCTCAACGGTTCGCGTACCTGGTCACTCCCTGGGAAGATAAAGGAAATAAAAAATATTAAAAAAATCCAACAATTAATTAACATACAGCATTTGAAAAGACTATCATTCATTTTTCATTGTAGTACGCTCCCCAGAACGCTTCCCGGTTCGCGTACCGGGCGCTAACCACGAAAAAAAACAAAAAAAAAATTTTTTTTTTTTTTGCCCCGCGGGGCCCCTTTAAAACCTCCACATTAAACCTAGGGGGTCAGCGAGGATCTACTATGCCCCCTTATAGTTATTTCCCCCTTTGTTTTGGCCTCCTCTTGTCTCTCGATCCTACCGAGAGACAAGATGGCGGCCGCTCCGGACTGTTTAGAATGTTGACAGACACCGGAGAGCCAATCAGCTTCGCTACGCGAAGTTCCGTTACGCGAAAAGTACGCGAACCGGGGCGCTGCCTGGTCCGCGCTTACAGATATATATCTTTTTTTGAACGTTAATTTCTCAAAATCCACTGCAGCACATATATTGAGACCTACAAAAGGCACATCGGGCTACCAGTCCCTACAATTTTGCCAAGTTTCGTGCAAATCCATTCAGCCGTTCGGGCTAAAAGTGAGGCTAACCGCCCTATGGAAAACTCAATGTTAAAAACACGTTTTGGGACCCCCCTTTTTTCTCGGCCCCCCCTTGAGAAACCCCCCCCAAATTTTCAGGGGCTCCTCAGAAACAAAATGTTCCATTTTCCAGAAAATTTCAGCCAATTCCGTCCACAAACGTCAAAGTTATTAGACATAGAATTTTCAAAAATCCCATAGGGAAAAAATCCTAACTATATATACCTACTGGCGACCGCCAGTAGGTAATATATATATATATATATATATATATATATATATATATATATATATATATATATATATATATATATATATATATATATTATACACACCCACACACAGTCACAGTCCTGGCCCAATGCTCTCCCGGTAAAACTTTTCAGGTATGGACCACCAGATGTCAAGTATTATAGTTTTGAAAAATGCTTTATTTCTTTATCGACACATAGTCAATTCCAGGCTAGTGCCTGCCATACATTTATATATACATAAAACCCACGCTGTGAGGACCAGATTTGTCCACATATCTTGGGTAAATCCTGCCAGAACCAGACAAACACTATCTTTATGAGGACCAATCCTGTTAGTGTGTTTAGGTATTTTTCGATAAAATATCAAAAACTAAAAGTGCAGTTATATTTTGCTTTGTTTGCTTTATAACCTACCCTACTATCAAAGCGCACGTGGTGTTAGATTAGTAAATAAGCACTTCATCACAATCAATGGCCGGTCTTCATAATAATAGGTATGTTATGTTGCGTGTGTGTATGTGTGTGTATATACACATTGTTTGCATGCCTTAAATTAAAATTCGCAAGCTACTCGATCCAACCAGTTGCTGCTTTTTAAGAAGACTGGTGATTGCTTATCAAAGACAATTTGTTTATTCTCTTACAAAGCGTGAGTTCCACCTAAAAGGGTTTCAGAGTTCCTGGTGCTAAAACCGTAAAATGGAACAGAAAATAATTCTATTCAAATAATCAGCTCTTATAACCGGAAAGAGAAAGAGTAGGAATTGTGAGCCAAGCTGGTTGGCTACTGTACTCCATTTCCAGTGCATCCCTCGAATGTTGCAGAGTTGTGATGGCCTGTCAGTTTTTAAAACACACTCTGAAAGTTCATGAACAGTGTGGTGCAGCAATATGAACAAGATAAATCACAGTTACTTCAAGTAGGTTGACAGCAGTTTAAACAGTTGCAATCATTATAACCACCGAGGGAGTTTCTTCTTTTATCTTACTAAATGCAAAAGTATAGCAGAAATTGACAAAATAGCTGGACCATCAGAAGACCTGTTTTTTACATAAATACCAGCCAGCGGTAAGTAAATTCTGTTGACGAAATGTAATAAAACAAAGACAGTTTCAAATATGCTCAGTCCCAGAAGCATTGGCTAGCTTCGTCCCAGTTACTTATTGCATGCTGTTGAGATTATAATGTTTGCTTTTATCTGTCAGAAATCAATATTTCAAACATTGGATAAAAGAGGAAATTGAACTGGGAATAGGCTGAAGTGCTGTTAAAACTACAAAGCACAATTATCAAAAAGCACTTAAAGTCCTTAATAGGATACACATATAAAAATGCTCCAATTAATGGCAGGGAAGCATAATGAGATCCCTTCTCTATACTTTTTGATCCGAAGGCAGTGTAATTTGATGGCAGGCTGGTCAGTCAATACAATTTTCAATTTATATGAAGCCCTAAGGACTGCTAGCAATCCATTTGTTAAGACTGGCCCATTACATATGATTGGTTAATGTTTCAGCTTGCTGGAAATGCATTGCCTTTAAAGTGTTTCTGTTATTGAGGTTTTATGCATTATAAACTGTTATGATCATAATAGATAGGTGCGTAAGCACAGATAGTCAAGCATTTAATGATCTGGTCTTTAACTGTGGAATTGGATGTTAAGGACAAGGGCAGACAGAAACGTGCACTGAAGAGGTGAAGAGGTATCTTGGACTGCATTGTACTGTTCTTGCTTTTTTAATAAGCAATAATACGTAAACAGAATGCAGCACACATGCAAAGAAAGAAATGACACTGAGCCATATTATTAAGAACGGTGTTAAAATTATCACCAGAACATGGGCTTCTATGGGAATTCACAAGGGCATATTATCAAGCCCATTATCGCTGCTGTAGCAGAAGTTTCCTGCTGCTAAAGCGGCGATAATTTTAACGCTGTTTCTTGAAAATATGGCCCTAAATTTCGCCTCGTTATACCTGCCTCAGGCAGGAACACCAATTAGGTGCAAACTCACTTCTACATAGCCTTGTAAATATGGGTTTGCGTTAAAGTTCATGGGTGTATGCATGGGAATACCAATGCACCCTCTATGGAATGCCTACCTGATGCAAAGTAGCACAAGGTACCGCAATGCGTTGCTTTGTGTTATATGCTATATGCTCTTCAATAGCCTCACTAAAATCAACATTTGCATGGCTTTGTAAATATTAAATATGATTTTTCATCAAGCTGCATCACAAAAAAGTGACGCAACCGCAACGCAAAATCTTTGAAAATGTGGGCCATAAGCCATTGGGTGACCATGCCACCACAGGAGAACATACTATTTTCAAGCATTTCGATGCATTGTGCACAAAGCCAACAGTGTCTCTTTTAGCAACATGAATCTGGTAATGCCTGCCTTTTATTTCTAATGTGGGGAAAAAGATGAAACCTCATCTAAATTAGCACCTTTCTGCTTGATGGGTGTTGGAGCTGATTATACATTGCGAGCAAGTATAACTGTTTTAGTAAAGGCAGTTTGATGAGAGCATCTCAGATCTCAAGTTCCTATTGTTTTGTGTTCATTTGCAAATATTGTTATTACTTTGCTTTAATCATTTTATATGTATTTATTACAAATCACACACACCTCACTGATTTAGAAAATACGTCTCTCACGTGTAAACCCACCCGCCCTAGGTCAACATATTTTCCCGTATGACGTTGCAGCACTGAACACCATCACTGGAACTGAACCAACCATATGGTCCTGTCAGACCTCTTAACCCCTTCAAAGTGGTATTAATTCTCCCGCTGTGTGGGAGAATTAACGAGTGGCGAGATTCGGACGGCTGGGGGCCGTCGTTGGCACATGCCCACGTGACGGGTGACGGCCGGGGGCCGTCGTGAGCACTGAAGGGGTTAATGATAGAATACAAGTAAAGAGGACAAAACAAAAAGCAACTCATGGAATGCTTGCAAAAGTCTTGGTCACTGGCAATTACTTAGCCCATTGAAGCCCATTTTCTCACTATGCCACTCCACATAAAGACCAGCCACATGCGTATCAGCCCTGGTCCTGCTCCAGTAGAAGCAGTCCTGCCCAAACTGACATGTCCCCTATGAATGAGAACACAAATAACTCCATACTGGTTTTGGTCTATTAGACCATGTCACTGAGGTATAGCTTGGTTCCTGTTACACTGTGAGCACAAGATCCATATATCATACCCATCACACTGATGGCACTGCACTGAAAAAATCTTTAAACTACTGTGACAGCCAATCTAAGTAATGGCAAGCGAAGGAACAAGAGGGAAAATGCAGAAAAGGCAACGGGTGAAGGGGGATAATCCAAGGATGATTTTATTTTTATAATTACTTTTATTTAATAAAATGATCCCTCACAGCAGGCAGTTAAGTCTTTCATCAGCCAGACCTAACTTAAAAGAATGTGAAGTGAATTCCAGACTCTGACAGCATACTGTGTGTGTAGGAAGGTGGCTATCTGACTATATGGTTACCCCAACTTTTTGCCTTGTGTTTTGCAGGTTTTTGACTTAGTTGGCCTGGGACCCTGCTATTCAGGGCCCCAGGCTATACGCTCTCTCTATAAAATAGACTCCATGTACTCTAGGTGCATACCAAATTGGATACTGGGTCACCTCTGTGAGCCCCTATATGGTGTACCATAGGTACCCAGGGCATAGGTGCATCCAAGGCCTACCAGGGGCTGAAGCATATATTATTCCACCCCTGGCTGGCCATCCAAACTGACACTACAGGCTGATCGCTCAGCTTGGGTAAGGTGGTGTAATCACATCTTACGTAGATATAGTATACCTATATCTACCCACATAGATAGACACATATACACCTATAAGTCACTCCTATAGTAGGCCTCAACAATCCTGGAGGCAGAGTGCTTGGTTTTATGTGAGAGGATGCTCTAGCATGAGCTGAGCCCTTCTGCAGCTTTCAGAACCATCTCCTTATAGCTGTTCTATGATATACCCATACCATATAACAGAGCCTCAGCATCACAAAATGTATGCTGCTGCCACAGACACGAGTCTGACCTCCTGCAGCTGGACGAAACTCCAGCAAGGGAGGCTTGGACAATAGGTTTCCTGTCGAGGGAGGTGCTAGCACCTCCCCAGACATCCTGTAGTGTATTGGGGCAGGGTTGGTTGAATGGAAAGATGCTTTTCCAGACACTGCTTGGGGCACACAAAGTACTCCATGCATAGCCCGGTTCAAACCAGTTGCTGGGGTACTTCAGCCCCGCTCTGGTGCACAACTGGACAAAGAGAAAGGGGTGTAACCACCCCCTTCCCAGGTCCACCCATAGGAGGGACCTAGCAGGTAATCTAGCCCCTAAAATCAGTATAAAGATAGGAGCTGTGTCTAGAGACATTAGATTATCCTGGACTGAAACTCTTGGACCTTCGACGTTCTATACCGACTAGAAGTCTGAAGACATCTCCCTGTGACCACCCTGTGCAAACAGGCACCACCAGTAACTTGCCGGTTTGCTTTGTCGACGCTCCTGCCGGAACCCGAAGATTCAGTGACTCAGGAACTGGATTCCCAGAATTCCCTGACTCGGATCCACATCCACAGTAAAGCTGAGACCCATGGCGGACACGAGAGATGTGGGACCGGATACCCTGGACTACCTGCACTTTGCTAATAGTGCAACTACCGAGGAACCCTCGCAGTTGTGCATTAGGGTTTGAGAAGGCTGGGACCCGAACGCCATGTGCACTGAAGCTCAGCCCTCCACACTCCATGAGTGCCACGTGGGGCCTGCTCTTGCATTTCAGCTTGATTCATCTTCCCGGTTGCTAGCCTGTTGGCTAGTTAGCCCTCCAAGGACTTTCTTTTGAAACTACACCGTTTTCCTGGTTGCTCCAGGCTCGGCCAGCTTCTCTGCTAAGGAGAAGCTCCCCAGTCCTTGCTGGTCTGAACTGAAGCCCATCTTCCTTTCCTGCATTGATTGCGTTTGCCAAGGCTTGTTGGGTCCAAGCCAGATACTGACACTGCAGTCAACTAGATCCTTTGTAGGACAGCTCAAATTCAGCTCCTGGTTGTCATTGACGCCTCCTGGTCTTCGTGGCTGCAGAGACAAGCTTTACATTCTTCACCTGAAACACTCAACATCACCTGGTTCCTTCCTGGTTCCTTCCTGGTCACTGGCTAGTGACCCAGACTCTGTTCCCTCTGCTTTCAGGTTCTTCACATCTTCGATCCACCCTTGGATCCACATGGACACTTTTCTCCTGGTTGCCTGCAGCACTTCGTTGCAGCTCTCCATAGGAAACAGCGACAAAACCCGTCACAAAATGACACCCATGCACCCGTTTTCCCTGGGTGAGGTAACTCGAGTACTCCGGTGCTCCCGTGGGTGTTGACTCTCGAAGTGTCCTAGTTGAAAAGGGTATTACCGTAGTGCATCAGGAAATGTCCTTAATCAACTACTTTGTAACTTTTATGTTCCCATTATAACTCTATAGTAACTCGCGACTGTGTTTAGACACTGCACGCGTCTCCCGTGGGCCTCCTACTTCCAATCCCTTGGTTGTCCAGTGTAGCCCCAGCGATTCCCTAGGCTCTAGGCCTATTCACTATTCCTGAAGTGGTCCTTATACCACTTACTTAGTATATGGTTTGTGAGGCCCCTTGGGCAGAATTGTATTTGTGCAACTTATAGTATGCTTAATGAGTAACTTGTGATGTATGTTATGTTATGTTAATTTTGTTTATATAGCGCATGGCTACCCCAGCAATGGGGTGTCCCAGCGCTTGTGGACATGCCAGAAGGTACAACAGCGCAGCCAGTGAGAATATGTTAAATGGAAGAAAACAACAATGTTTTAATCTGTTTCCGGAAGAGCATGTGGTTAGTGGTGGCCCGAGCCCGTAGGGGGATCGAATTCCATAGCTTTGGGGCCAGGTACCTGAAGGAGCGGCCATCGGCTCTACTCCTCCGGATCTTAATTGTGCAGGCAAGAGATAGATCCGCCGAGCGGAGGGCGCGCGTGGGGGCATATAGGGAACAAAGTCCCTGTAGAATTTGGCGACCAGAGCCATACAGAATTCTATGGGTTATACATAGAGTTTTAAATTGAATGCGTTGTTTGATCGGCAGCCAATGCAGGCGTCGAAGAATCGGGGAGGTATGACAGGTTTTTGGTAGTGCAAACAGGATACGAGCGGCAGCATTCTGAGCTCTTTGTAGCCTATTTATCACTGTCAGGTTAAAGCCAAGCATAAGAGCATTACAGTAGTCTAGATGGGATAAGACTAGAGCCTGTACTATAGCCTGGCGAGTGGGAGGCTCAAAGAAGCCGAGAATGGGTTTAAGGTTGAGTAGGCGACCATAACAGGTGCCTGCCACTTTTTTGACATGAGTCTCTAGAGAAAGTGACTTATCCAACATCACGCCCAGATTTGTAACTACCTCCTTAGGAATGGGTGGAGGTCCTAGTGTGGGGGGCCACCAATGTTTGTCCCATTTCTGAGTTTTATTGCCTATTAAAAGTACCTCAGTTTTGGAGGAATTTAACTGAAGACAGTTCTGAGACAGCCAGTTTGATATGGCCAGAATATCTTCTTGGAATTTGGTTTGGTCCACCTCAGTGTTTTTGGAGAAGATGAAAATGAGTTGTGTATCATCCGCGTACGATATTAATTTAATCTTACGATCTCTGGCCAACATAGCCAGGGGGCGGACATACACATTGAACAATGTGGGGCTGAGCGCAGAGCCCTGCGGAACCCCACATTCCAAAGGGTGCCTGCTGGACGAGTACGGCGGGGCGTGCACCTGGAAGGAACGGTCAAATAGAAATGACACGAACCAATCCAAGGCACTCTCTCTGACTCCGATCTCCCACAGTCGCTCAAGCAAGATCCTGTGGGAGACCGTGTCAAAGGCTGCGCTCAAGTCCAGCAGAATCAGAAACGAGGACTCGCTCTGGTCCTGCACCTCCTTTAGATGTTCCGTGACGGCCAGTAAGGCAGACTCCGTGCTGTATTTAGCACGGAATACGTTTTGGGACTCGTCCAGAATTCCGTTAGATTCCAGGTAGGTGGTCAGAATGGAATTCACATGAGCTTCCGCCACCTTGGCAAGGTACGGAAGTAAGGAGATAGGTCTACAGCTATCCGGCCTAGCGGGGTCCAGCATCGTTTTTTTAAAAGAGGGACTACCTTAGCATGTTTCCAAGATTTAGGGATGGCTGCTAACTGAAGTGAGTTGTTGATCAACGTCTGCCCCTCCTGCCGGATAGAATCCTGGAAAGTTCTAAACAAATCAGGTTTTACGGGATCTTCCGTGGAGCCGGACTTTACCTTTAAGGCCAGGAATTCCATCTCAGTCTGCTCAATGGAAGGCAGGATTTGAAGTGAGCATGGAAGGGCAACTGGACCTATGGTGGGGCTAGGAGTCGTGATGTGTCCATCCGGATGTAGAGAGTTGTAAATCCCTTTAACTTTGCCCGGGAAAAAACATGATAGCTCTTCGCACTGTGCGTCAGATACTATCAAGTTACCTGTTCCCTCCGGAGCCTTGGTCAAGTCCTTCACCAAGGCAAAGATAGTTTTGGAGCGGTTGGTGCTGGAGTTGATCAAGTCAGTGTAATAATTTGCTTTGGTCGACTTTATACGTTTGTGATATGCTTTAGTGGCAGATCTAAAGTATCTCGATCTCTGACCTCATAAAGAGTCCAGAGGGGTTGTGTAAATAAATACATATATATTTTATATATGCCTTGTGTGGTGTCCTTTCATCTGGTATTCAAGGGATTATATATGGTAAAACAGCTGGCTTCACATGCTCTCTGAAGTTTTAGCCTAAGACTGCTGGTCCATGCTACCACTTGGATAGCTTGTCTATAAGGTTGACTTTACAACCACCATCAATAAGGGTCGTTTAGACTGGTGCAAGGTGCCCACTAGAATAGTGGACATCATATGCCAGGCTAACTTCTCACAGTGTGAATCACATTGTGCCTGCAGGCGAATACACCAGCTGATCAAACTCCCAATTCACATTCCTAGACATGGGACAACAGAGAAAGGGTAAACAGCTGCACAATAGGATCATATATTTTCTAAACAAATCAGTTTAAAAGCAGGAAACATGCCCCTTAATTTAAATAACTGCAATCGTGATATCACAAAAGAGCCGCCGTAATTATGAGCAGTATCCTCTGTACAAGTTCGGGGACATATGTAAACTCAGAAGGTTGCATGCGTTGGATGTGTACTGTCCACTGCAGCATACGTGCAATGCATCATGTTTTGAGAAATTATCAAAGGCCCCCTTTTTATGCCTGCTTCAAATAGGTGTTCATTTTTGATGCAAAGACTAGTCTGGATATATTAATAAATTGAGCTTTGCATCGAAAACTTGTTTGTACTGATCCGCCCAAGTAAACACCATTTGCCACAAAGCGGCACAGGGAGGACCCATTGTAGCTCCATAGGAAAAAGCTTTCACCACTTTGTGTCATTCTTGAACCACTTAAATCCGTAGTAAATTTGGGTTTTGGTTTTGCAGAAAATTGATACCTGCATGAGAAAGAACCCAGTATTTCCAGGTCTATTAAGTGAATTGCCCATTCAAGGCTTTAAAACTTGTGGGGTGTGGCTTCGGAGCCTTAGGAGATGGCCGCTGTTCCCGGGAGCTCCATAAAGACGTGAAGCAACGGGACCTCTCCAGGCCGGTATTCTTGTTTCTGGACCCTGAGACCTCGATATACGACAGTCGAAACCTCTGCTCCATTGAATGCAGCTGCTGTGGGATTGTGGGGTGAGGCCAACAAATGTATTTTTAACTTCATTTGCCGGCTGCGACTCAGCAAATCTTCACAGCCGCCATTTTGTTTTTCCAACGCTCCTTCGGTTTCCTCCCTGAGGCTGTGAGACGTTATTTTATCACAACAGAATGCCCGTTCATCACTATTTTAGCACTTTTCTTTCAATTTTGCTCATCATTTACTCCTTGTGACCACTAATCTTTATGCAGCTGCCTCCTGGACTAATGTTGTTTGCTTTTCACCTCATCCATTAACCAGTCTGACTTTCATTGTTCTTTCAAAATCTGTGTGACTCCATTAATATAGTTTATTCTCCATATTAAATAAGGTGGTCTACCTCTCGCCGCCCTCCAGGGCAATGCATCACACTAGTCGTAGTGGAATACTTCATTCCAACTAGGGGTGGGCGTCAAATTCTGTTCCGCTTGTGGAAATTGTGATAATTTGACATTTTCGCGTTCTGCGGAGAGCGCAAAAATGCCCACCACATTTCCATGATCCGCAGCATAGCGGAGATTTTTTCATGCTCGTGCTTTGAGAATACGTTCTCGCGCGCGTGATCGCCTTACCGGGATCCCCGCATTCGCAGACAAGTTTCCTGATCTGGTCGCGAGCTCCATGAGATGTTGGTAGCCGTTTGCGCTATCTCGCGAGAGTTCGCGCCAGCGATCACGTCATTCGTCTCGCGATCATGCACAGGGAGAGTATGAGATCTGGAACAAGTCATTCTCCACCGCGAGCGAGGGCGTGAGGACGCAAACACGTCATATCCAACGCGACAGGGAGCGTGAGAATGCGACCACGTCATTTTGAACGCGGCATCAACATCAGGCAGAAGTAAGGTGAAGCTCGAGAACTCAAACACGTAAAATTTTCAATCTGGAGAAGAATATCATCTCTAGCAACATAAAACCTTCTGTAAATGATGATTTGGATGAAAAAAAACTCCTCAGATTGACATTTGGCTGTCCTTTTTTTGTGCAAGGAGTCCTTTTTTTAAAATGGGGGAGAGGGAGGAAGTGCCACAGAATCTCCAACTTCCTGTTCCTGTCTAGCAGGCTCCTCCCAGTGCTTTGTCCATCTCCTGCTCATTCTGCCTTTGGATTTTGAGCTGGAAAGATCACTTTATCTGCTGCATCATTATCATTGGATTTGAGGATTTTTGGATTTGATATTTTATAAGTAGGTTGGTGTTGTGTCTGTTTGATTGGGGGCATTGCAGTTGTTGCAACTACAATTTAATTTTGGTACTCATCATTCCTTTTTTTTTTCAATTGTTGTGGGTAGTAATAGTCAGTAGGCCCAGAGCTAGTCATGGGTGGGTGCATGATGAAGCAACTGTTCCTTTGGTGTATTTTGAATGTATTTCATTTGCAAGCATCATTTAGGGCATGGATGGCATTGGATTGAGTTGGGTAATGTGTTTTTTTGGGGTGGGGTTTCTGTTGTTGGGTGTCTTAAAGAAATGCCTTTGTTGTGTGTGTCTGCTGTGTTGGTGTGCAAGGCATGCACCCTGCAGACCTTTTTTTGACCTGTGTATTTTCGTTTTTCATTTTATTGCATTAAAAAGGCAAAGCAGTGTGCTTTGGCATCCATCCTTTGCCTGGCTTTTATAGGCCTTTTGTCAGTTCATGGTGTTTCCCAGGCCTCCTGCTTGTTGCTTGTTATTTGTGAGCGTCCATGTGGCTGGTGGCCTTTTTAGGTCTCGCTCTCGAGAAATATTGTCGTCGAGATGCCTCTCAAGGGAGACAGACTGGGGCACGCGCGCGATTCTG
Source organism: Lissotriton helveticus (assembly GCF_964261635.1). NCBI lineage: Eukaryota > Metazoa > Chordata > Amphibia > Caudata > Salamandridae > Lissotriton > Lissotriton helveticus. The sequence continues at coordinate 404,739,864 of NC_136073.1, forward strand.
GTCTGTGGACGCGCACGTCCAGCCCGGTGCCGTGCACATCTGTTGCTCCACATTCACACTCACGGAAGCACACACATGGGCGTGCCCGCGCACACACACACACACGCAGACACACACACGCATACACGTGTTACCATCCTTGTGGGGACTATGTGTGAATACCAGCCTTGTGGGGACTAACCTTTCCCAATGTTTTTAAAATACACTAATAACAGAAAAATGTTAAGAAAAAATTCATTATGCAGGATCCTGCTTCAAATTTGCAAATATATTGTTATTTAATCGTGCGCACAGCACCATCCTTGTGGGGACTTGAACACGTGCTACCATCCTTGTGGGGACCTAGTCCGTAATACTATTTGTGATTGAATACAGTCAAAGGTACATGGCTAAATGTTTATTTTATCAACAATATACACAAACAACATTATAATCTATTCATATATGAATTGCTACTATGTACTAGGGGTATACATTAAAGACAGATTCTGTTAATGTGGCAGAAAATATCATATCACGCTTAAAGAAAGACCCTTAAAGCTGTATTTAACCTATTTATTAGTGCTTAAAATCTTTGGAGATAAGGGAACAAACACATAAAGAAATTCACATATGGAACTAAGGAATATGGTCAAGTGGAACCCAGAGCTTGATTAGTTGCTAAAAGTTTGCCAAAATAGATGTTCAAGTCCCCACAGAGATAGTGGGTGAAGATCATTGTGTTTAAGTCTCCTTAGCAATAGTGGGCACATTCAAAGCTTAAATCCCATTATAAAGAGTGTGATGCTAAGGATGTTCAAGTCCACACAGAGGTTGTGTGTATTTATAGGAATGCTCAAGTCCCCACAGAGATGGCATGGTAGTACAGCGATGTGTAAGTCCCCACAGAGATAGTGTGTTATCATAGAGATGTTCAAGTCCCCACAGGGATGGTGTGTTGTTACAGTGTTGTTTAAGTCCCCACAAATATAGTGTGCCTTTATATGATGTTTAAGTTCCCACAGAGATAGTGCATGCAGGTGATTGTGTTTAAGTCCTCATTAAAATAGGGCCCAATTCACAAAGGTAAACTTAACAGTCTAACTTTACTACTTTTCAGTGTTCACAGAGGTAAATTTAGACCAAAAGTCTAACTTTACTACATTTCAATATTCACAATGCCCCATACAGAGAATGTGAAGCTGATGATGTTCATGTCGAAGCAAACACAAGGAGATGATGGACGGAGTGCTGAAACCTTTCAGTCACTTACCCCCAGTCACAGATCTGGGTTGAAACCATCATCGTTCTTTAGCTTACTTCGTCACCCCAGTTCAGACCCAGCTATACCCCAATCAGTCTTGACCCTGTGCCTCATGGCAACAGTCCAACCTGAACTGCGAAGCCCCACAGAGATTATATATTTTTATAGTGATGTTCAAGCCCCCAAAAAGATAGTGTTTTATTATCGTTTTTTGTGTTTCAGTCCTCATTAAAATAGGGCCTTATTCACAAAGGTAAAGTTAAACACAAAATCTAACTTTTCTACTTTTCAGTTTCACAAATGTAAACTTAGACCAAAAGTCTAACTTTACTACTTTTCAGTATTTCAAAGCCCCATACAGAGAATGCAAAGCTGATGATGCTCAAGCCAAAACAGAGCTTGCGTTTAATTACAGGAATGCTCAAGTCCACACAGAGATGTTGTGTGACTATAATATTACCACAGTCGCCAAAGAGAATGTATGTGATTATAGACATGCCCAGGTCCCCACAGAGATAGTGTGTTATATAGACATGCCCAGGTCCCCACAGAGATAGTGTGTGATTATAGAGATATCCAGGTCCCCACAGAGATAGTGTGTGATTATACACCTGCCCAGGTCACCACAGATATAGGGGCCGATTATGATGGCGGACGGACCTGAGTCCGTCCGCCACCATAGAGTAGGAGGGACCGTCGGCATGGGCAGCGGTGGTCCCTCCGTGCAAATTAGAATGTGACCGCGACCCTGGCAGTCACATCCTGTATTTTTAACATTGCGGCGGGTGCTGCTTCAAGCAGCACCCGCCGCAATGTTAAAAATGTAAGTTGTGCATTTGCATGCACAAAGCGGCAGGCACCGCGCGGTGCCTGCTGCTTTGTTCACGCAAATGCAGGGGGTTACCATAGGTGCCCCCATGTGCATCCCCCACGCCCCCTTCACCCAGGGGGCCCGCAACGGGCCTCCCGAAGTGAAGTTACACATGCTTTTCCACGGCGGAAAACACGCCGCGCAAAAGCATTTTTTTAAACCCATCCTAATATGGCTGACGGAGTCTGAGAGACACCGCCACCATATTAGAGCTTTTCCGCCGCGGATGTAAGCCAACTGCGGCGGGAAAGCTGTGGACGGAAACCAGGACCCACCAGCCATCCTAATGTGGCGGTGGGTCTTTGGTGGGTCCGCTGCGGTTTTTCCGCATCCTCCGGGCAGGCGGTGGCTTCCGCCGGCCAGGAGGATGCGGAAAAAACGCAATCGTAATAGGCCCCATAGTGTGTGATTATAGACATGCCCAGGTCCCCACAGAGATGGTGTGTGATTATAGACATGGCCAGGTCCCCACAGATATGGTGTGTGATTATAGACATGCCCAGGTCCCCACAGAGATGGTGTGTGATTATAGAGATATCCAGGTCCCCACAGAGATAGTGTGTGATTATACACATGCCCAGGTCCCCACAGATATAGTGTGTGATTATAGACATGCCCAGGTCCCCACAGAGATGGTGTGTGATTATAGACATGCCCAGGTCCCCACAGAGATGGTGTGTGATTACAGACATGCCCAGGTCCCCACAGAGATAGTGTGTGATTATAGACATGCCCAGGTCCTCACAGAGATAGTGTGTGATTATAGAGATGTCAAGGTCCCCACAGAGATAGTGTGTGATTATAGACATGCCCAGGTCCCCACAGAGATAGTGTGTGATTATAGCGATGTCGCGGTCCCACAGAGATAGTGTGTGATTATAGACATGCCCAGGTCCCCACAGAGATAGTGTGTGATTATAGAGATGTCAAGGTCCCCACAGAGATGGTGTGTGACTATAGTATTATAATGGTTGACAAAGAGAATGTATGTGATCATAGACATTTTGAGAAATACATATTCATGCTGAATCATTGGAAATTAGGTGGAAGAATTGTGTAACGTTGGGCCAAGGAAGTTAAGACAGAGGCAGGTTCAGATTAATGCTTTGTCGAAGACAAATGTGCCATTATCTTTGTCCCAAATACTCAAAGTCCATTTTTACCCTTTTAAGATTTACTCCACTCATGGATATTCTCCTGGTATGATTTTTTAAGATTGATGGTTATATAATCTGTTTTGGAGGAGTTTGTCCCCAGTCTACTCTCTATGCAGATCAGCAAAAAGTATTTAATTAAAAGTTGTAACCCTCTACTGGTTTTTGAGGCAAGCAGTATATCTTTCGCAAACAATAACAGAGAGTCTTTGCTATCTGCATGTATTGGAGATGCATTAGCAGGAACTATGCAACTAGATCATATAACTAAAAGGAAAATATTGGAGTAAGCATGTATCCCTGCCGCACCCCTTTATTCATGGTGATGCAGTCTGCCAGTTAACCCTGACTAGCCCTCCACACCTGGACATAACTGTCATTGAGCAAGCAGATTAATGTTGATATGTTACTAGGGACCCCCATCCTCTCCAAACCTGACCAGAGTTTTGTTCGTGGGACTAGCTCAAGTGCAGGTTTATGGTTCACAAACGCTACACCACCCTATTATTCTCTGCAACACATCACTGCACAATACAACACGCTTCTCTACACTATGACATTTTACCCGTGTCCACAACACTCTACTCCACTGCTACACTTTTCCACTCTATGCCACTCTACGGCACTCTACTCCACTCTATGCCACTCTACGACACTCTACTCCACTCTATATGCCACTTTACAAAACTATACTCCCTTCTACAACACTCTGTACAACTCTAGCTAGGCCACTCCACACCACTTTACTCCACTGTACTCAATGAAACACTACTGCACTCTACTTCATTGTACTTCACTACTTTACTCTACACGACTATATGCCACTCCACTCGACGACACTCTATGCCACTTTACTCTACCACAATGTACAACACTCTACTCCACTGTAGCCACTCCACTCTACAGTACTCTCCTCCATTGTATGCTACTCCACTCTACTCCACACAAAAACACTATACAGCACTCCACTCTACAGCACCACACTTTGTCAGTACACTCTCCTGCACTCTACACAACACTACTCTACACCACTCCACTCTATGCCACTTCACTTTATGCCCTACACCGTATGCTATGCCACTCTATAACACACCACTCAACTCTACTATATGGCATACCACTCTACTCTACGCAGCTCCACTCTACTCTGACACACCAATGTACTGTACTCCACTTCGCTCTACTCTACAACACACCCCTCCACTCAATTTACTCCACTCTATGCCACCTCACTGTACATCTATTCCAGTCTACGCCACTCCACTCTAGTCCACACTACCACACTGTACGACACTTCATTCCACAGCACTCTACAACAGTCCACTGTATGACACTCTCCTCTTGTCTACTCCATGCCACAACACTGTACGACACGTAACTCTATGGCGCAACACTCCACTCTAATGTACGACATGCCACTCCACTCTTCTCTAGGGCATGACACTCTACACCACTCCACTGCACTCTAAACCTCTACGTTACACGCCACTCCACTGTTCACAACTCCACTGTACGGTATTCCACTCTATGCCACTCCACTCTACCCCATTCCACTGTATGCCACACCACTGTATGCCACTCCACTCTATGCCATTCCACTCTGTAACACTCTACTCCACTGCATGCCACTCCACTCTACAATGCCCCACTCTAGGACACTCCATTGTACGATACTCCACTGTATAACACACTCCTCCAATCTACTCTACGCCACAGTGGCAACAGAGATGAAAGAGGTGTAAATCTCCCTGCAGTCTAGTCCAAGTCCCAGAATCGAGCATAAGGAAGCAGCTATGATTAGTGCAGCAGGTACGGTGGTACTGGGAAGGGTGAAGAGCCAATGAACGCCTGATCTTGACATTAGGAATTAGGCGCTGCTACTGTATCGTATTGTACAGTGATTCATGTGGGGTGCTGAAGCACATTTTTGGACAGGTAGAATGCTAACCCATGAGGGAGTGTGGGGCTGGCAGAGAATGTATTTATTATCATTCAATATGGGAAGTGTTTTGATTTCATGGATGAGTGACCAGCGAGGTGCCCTTTTCTTGTCTTGAGGCATAGTGCGTATGAACGGAGCAGGATCCGTGAGAGATCGGCATGCAAATTATAATATGTTTGGAACTAAACTAAATAGGCAGCACTCACCTATTCAGATGGACGATGTGTGATGCGTGCAGATACACTATAGGGATAACGAAAGAAGGCCTAGTAATCCTTTTGGCAATGTCGGCAAGCCAGACATCCTGTCAAGTGTGTAAAATGATGCCTGGGCCAATCTTCCGCTCTCCCTAGCGGGGGGAATAGCAATTGCCAAAATGGTGATCCTACCAAAACTGCTCTACCTGTTTGTCAATATCCTGATTCAGCTCACACAATTTTTTTTTAATTCAGTTTGCTAATTACTGATCGCTATAATATGGGCTGGCAGACAGGCGTGTATCTCATGGGAACTACTAACACTGCCTCTGTCTCAGGGTGGGATGGGCGCCCCGGATATCCAATTGTACGCCTTCTGTGCTCAGGCACAATTCCTACACTTCTGAGTGCACCGGACCCCCTTCCAGCATCATACTGCTGTGGAGCTGGACGTGGCAGCGCCGATCCAACTTTTGGTGGCATTATATCAGTCAGGTAGACGCCTTCATGGGGAAATAGACACGGTGGAGACATTGAGGTGGGCATGAGACAATCTACGGGTCAGAGAGCACCTTAAACTCCTGTATGCCCCATCTATTCCCCTAGCACATGACCTGATGTTACCAACCATGGGAGATGGTACAAGTAGGGCACTAGCTCTACGATTGGACTGCGCACTTTTGCGGACCTATACCCAGGGGAGACATTTAGAGCTCCTCCTGAGCTAGAGGAGGAACGTCCGGTCCGATTTTCGGAACAATTCTTCTATCACAAACTTAAGGCTATGTGCAGAGAATTACACAACACATTCCCAAGTCCACCCCACACTGCTAGTGCTTGAAAATGTTCTTAAGGTTGACACACCTCATATACTCATCACCAGACTCTACAATAACATGCAAAACACGGCCCCTTCGTTATTGCCCAAAGCCCTGCAAGCATGGAATGCGGACCTTCCCACTGAGCTATCTGAGGAACAATGGTAATGCTGTTGCAATCAGCTTACGGCACTGTTCCCGACGTATAAGCTACGCCTTTTCATTTCAAATGTATACATCGATTCTATAGAACTCCTGCTCAACTTCACAGCTTGGGACTTCGGGACGATGCCGGCTGCTGGAGATGTGGATTCGCTCTGGCAACATTTTTGCACATGGCATGGCTCTGCCCCAAACTGGATGACTTTTGGACCTCCGTTTTTAAAATTACACATGACCTACTGGGCACAGCAAATGACCCAGACCCCCTGTTGGGCTTATTGGGATATGTAAAGGTGACACCACAGGGACTCCGGAAATGACACGCTCTTTTGTTATTACTGGCCAAGCATAGAGTTACTATACCTTGGGGGAGGAGAGGGTCCCCAACTGTGGACGATTGGATTTGTGATGTAACATTTAGTCAGGAACAGTTATCAACCTTCTGGAAGCTGATGCCATCAGCATCCCGGCCACGTGTCATATGGGACCCCTTTCTGAAGTGGGCCAGCACATAACAAAAGGCAGAACTGGACCACCCAAACACACCGACGCACAACCCTTCAGCACACTATAACAGGGTGTTTGCCGCTAGCACTGTAAGCAGGAAATGTTTTTGTACATACCAGGGGAAGAATGCATTCACAATGTGTAACGTGCTTTGGCTGGATTTACAGGGAAAGTTTCAAGACAAACTGGGTAATAAGCTTGTAAAGTTATACCATGTTAATTGCACAATGATACTTCATGGGGTGATGTGGAGCAACAGACCTCCAAAATGTTTTGTATGTTTGTTATTATGAAAATGTCAATAAAAAAATAATTTAAAAAAGTTTGTCAATGATAGCGTGTACACTCTTTGCTTAGTTTGTTTTTCTTTAATTATGCAAACGTTCAGGAAAATTATGCGAAATCAAAAAATTAGACAAATGCAAAATACAATATGTAGTGCTATATTTGGGCACAAAATGAGTTTGGCAATTTTGCAGTAAAAACATAGCACGAAAAAACATAAGTGGCATAATGAAAAAGCTCTCATGTTCTGGACATTTGTATTAGTTCCATGAATTTGCGATAAACTTTTGCCACAAATGCCTTATAGCTATGTGAGGTGGCGCTGGAATTTTTATAACAAGTGTAGCATGAAATTCTAGAAATTGCATGACTCAAGCAGCTTAATTAAAATTTTAACTGGGTCTCAATATTATGCCAAATGGTAATGATGGGAGTTGGTACTATGAGAAGTAGCCATCCACCTTTTTTTTTTTTTAAGGCAGCAATATTTTGGAGTGGTGTGGCTCACTGGTTAGAGGCGGCAGACCCGGAAGCAGAGAACGGCCCGAGACCAAGGTTCAATTCCTGACGCGGAAGGGTCGTGGACCAGGGTCAGCGGACTCGATAATTCTTGCCTCGGTGCCTACTCTAACCAGGGATCACACTCGGCAACTCTGGGCATTAGCTTGCCTCATCTCTACAACGGCCCCCCACATTCGCCGGGGATGCCTGGTTTCACCTTGGAGATACCCAGTAGGGACCATCTCACAGGGATAGCCAAGACGGGTTCCCCAGCGGTGTACAGCGCCACGACGCCTCAGGGCAGCAGTGCGCTTTACAAGACACATACATACACATACATACTTCCTACTAATGTACAATTATATGTCATTGACGATAGAGAAGAACACCATGAGATATTAAAAAAAACGTGTTATGGGTTTTGGGTTGTGAGGTTTAGGGTGGGTATGTGTTACTGAATGGCAAGGGAATTTCTGGGGTTTAGGGTGGGTATGGGTTGTTGGGGGTAAGGTTTTTTTAGTGTTTAGGGTAAGTATAGGTTTTTAGGTTATAAGGGCTTTTTTAGGGTTTAGGGTGGGTATAGCTTTTCGGGTGGCACATGAATTTGAAAGTTTTAGGGTGGTGATGGGTTTTTGGGTGATAAGGGATTTTCTAGTGGTAATGCTGGGTATGGGTTTTTGGGTGGCAAGGGAATTTTTAGAATTTAGGGCGGGTATGGGTTTTTGGGTGGCAAGATAATTTTTCAGGTTTAGAATGGGTATGGGTTTTTGGGGGGCAAGGGAAATTTTATGGTTTAGGTTGAGTATGGATTTTTCAATGATAAGGAATTTTAAGGGTTTAGGGTGGTTATGGGTTGTGAGGTTTATCTTAGGGTTTAGGGTGGTTATGGGTTTTTGGGTGGCAATGGAACGTCTAGGGTTTAGGGTGGGTATGGGTTTTTGGTGGTAAGGTCTTTTTTAGGGTTTTGGGTGAGTACTTTTTTAGGTGATAAGGGCATTTTTTAGAGTTAAAGGTGGGTATGGGTTTTAGTGTGGTAGGGTTTTTCTTATGTTTTAGGGTGGGTTGGGTATTTAGGTTATATGGGATTTCTTAGGGTTTACGGTGGGTATAGGTTTTTGGGTGGCAAAGGAATTTGGGGGGTTTAGGTTGGGTATGGGTTTTTGGGCGGCATAAGAATCTTTCGGGTTCAGGGTGGGTATGGATTTTTGGGTTGTAAGGTATTGTTTAGGGTGGGGTTTTTAGGTGGCACCTGTATTTTTTAGATTTAGGGTGGTTATGGGTATTTGGGCGGAAAGGGATTTTTAGGTTTAGGGTGGGTATGGGTTTTTTGGGTGGCAATGGTATTTTTATCGTTTGGGATGGGTGTGGGATTTTTGGTGGGAACGAATTGTGTAGGGTTTACAGTGTGTATAGCATATTAGGTGGCAAGAGAATTTTTAACGTTTAGGCTGGGTGTGGGTTTTTGGGGGCAAGGGAAATGTTATGGTTTAGAGTGGGTATGGGTTTTTGGGTGATAAGGAATTTTTAGGGTTTAGGGTGGTTATTGGGTTTTGGTTGTGAGGTTTAGGGTGGGTATGTGTTTTTGGGGGTCAATGGAATTTCTGGGGTTTAGGGTGGGTATAGGTTTTTGGTGGTAAGGAATATTTTAGCGTTTAGGGTGAGTATAGGTTTTTAGGTGATATGGGCTTTTATAGGGTTTAGGGTGGGTATGGCTTTTTTGGGCGGCACAGGAATTTGTAGGGTTTAGGGTGGGGATGGGTTTTTGGGTGGTAAGGGATTTTTTAGGTTTTAGGTAGGATATGGGTTTTCAGGTGATATGGGCTTTTTTTTAGATTTTAGGGTGCATATGGGTTTTTGGGTGGCAAGGGACTTTCTAGGGTTTATGGTGGGTATGGGTTTTTGGATGGTATGGTATTTTTTTGAGTTTAGGGTGGATATAGGATTTTAGGTGATAAGGTTATTTTTTAGGGTTTAGGGTGGGTATGGGTTTTTCGGTGGCAAGGGAATTTTTAGCATTTAGGGTAGGTATGGGTTTTTGTGTTGCAAGATAATTTTTCAGGTTTAGAGTGGGTGTGGGTTTTTGGAAGGCACAAGAGAGCCAATGAATGATGGCGACTGAACCTTTACCCCATGCACTTCACTTTCATGAATGGAAGCAGAGTGCAAATGAGACTCAGACAGACCAATGCAATGACAGAAGACAGCTGGCCCAAATGCCCTCTATGTATTTATATGGATGTAAATGTACGAATAGACTAGATCTATGGCATTTGACATAATATTTCCATATCGAACCCAGTCCTAAAGTTTTGAGCATCAGCTTTTCCGCAAGGCAACTATCGGAAACAGCCATAAAGTTAGGCAGGGGTCAAAATTACAGTTGGCTTATCAAAATACCTACAGCCTAACAAGGATTCTGACAGAGAATACCTTCTATATCTATGGTTTGTCACACTGGGTGGCCAACATAAAAATATATTGCCCACTATGGTAATATGTGAAATTCCATCTAACAAAATGCCTAGCTGTAGGTTTTAAGATAGAATAATCAAGATCCACACTTAAATGCCTATTGCTGTTCTCATATGCTTTTTACAAAAATACGTCAGGTCTAGTGGCTTTATCATAACATTCAATAACAAATAGATCAGGCGCATAGCCATGATCATTATCACTGACTTGACACCATAACCAACTCAGTTCTACTGTAATGAGCACATATTTTGCCTCAAGCTAAAAAGTGCAATTCAAACAGTGTTTGTAGCAGTAGCACACAAATTCATCCCTGTAAATTGCTGTACTAAGGCAAAGCTACATGTGAGTGTATCCTAAATCTCTCTCTCTCTCTCTCAGTAGGACTGTGAAAGCTCTATTCTGTTGATCACATCAGGTCCGGCAATGGGTGCACTGCCAAGCCAGTCTTAAAATTTGATCTAGGTTAGTGTGGCCTTAAACACAAAACTGCACTCTGAAATTTAAAACATCTTCTTTTAGCATAAAATGGATCAAGGTGTAATTAGCATAAATTGAATGGCCAACCTGGTCTAAGTCTATAAAGCTGGTCAAAAGTGCCATGTGGATAAAGAAAAGTGCTGAAGTTAAAGTTAAGGCACAAGTTACTCTCCATGTGATGTTGGCAGTATCTGAGAGCAAATGAGGGAGATTAATTAAACGAGTATCATTTGGAAGAACTGATGCAAAGTAGAACAGTACAGTTCAACACCACCAGCTCTTTCTGACATTGTTTCTTGAAGCACTTGATGGTCAACAGTAAGAAATGCAGCCAAGAGATCCATTTAGAATCTGAGCACAGGGATGCTTTGAACAGGACTATTCTTCCCTCACGTTTATAAGAAGTGTCATATGCTCCTTCAACAGCCTCGATAATATTTAATTCACAGTTTTACAATTTCAGAATGTAAACATTTCCGATGTTAATTATTTATTACAAATTATTGCTGGTACTCATTTATCTTAAACAACTAACAACCATTGACAAAGAAAATAGTACTGGCCGGTTTTAGGTGTATGTCAGTTGTTGTGTTCTATATAAGGATACTGTAACATCTCATAAAGAAACCAAAATGCTGGTCGAGTAACACACTATTGAAAAGAGAAATGTATTTTACATTGACCTTTTTAGAGACTTTTTTCATCCCACTTTCAAACCTGTCTGCACATGTTTCCATATGACTGATTGCAGCCAGCAGGGGTGGGTGCTTCCCAAAACCTAGTTAGAGCATTTTCTTCCAAGTTGATACTGCATGTGATGCAAGGCGCTTGGCCTAAAGTTGTAGCGCTGTACAATTTTCACATTACAAGCACTGTTGAGCATGTTAATGCAGTTAGATACGGGGACATTTTCAATTTCTTTAATATTTTAAGACTATACGTTTCCACTGATTTATAAACCTTGCTTTCTCACTAAATTGGTTTGCGCCACTTGCTAATTGTTTTCTTTTTTATTCTCGGGAGGAGGATCTCCCAAACTTGATGTTTGTCAATTAAGCTTGCTCACTTCGCTCCCTACATAAAAATCATAGCCAACGTTTTCAAAATGCTACTTTTAAATGTCACCAACCATCACTGGCCGAGTACACACAACACATACTCTCCCTCTTAGACAAGAGACCCAACAGAGTTAAGTTGACCGCCTGCACGACCAAAGTTGCTAAATGAATGAGAGTAAACTGTCTCAATCTTAACACTGATAAGATAGAACTAGTGATTTTCGTCAAGAACACTTTTTTTTTGCAGAGTTTTATATAGCGCAAACTTGGCCCGAATCGGGTATCAGAGCGCTTTACATAGCACCAGTTACGTTACATGAGGACACACATTCATTTTTGTTTGGTTAGGCATGGGGAGATGAAGTGATTTGCCCAGAATCACAGGATGTACAGCGTCGTTGCTGAGACCCCAACCCAGTTCCCCAGATTCAAGGTTGACCGCCCTAGCCGTTAGGCCAACTCCTCTCCCCCCACTTCTCCATAAACTTCGTCATAGGACTCCAACTGGTGACAAGCTCGGACCCACAACCACACCCAGCACCTATACCAGGCACCTCAAAATCTTCAGCAGCAAACTGGACATAAATGCACAAGTCAGCACCATCACCACACTCTGGAAATGCTGAGGAGGATCTTCAAAATTGCTCCTAATCAACACTAGAAAATTGGTCACTAGCAAGTTAGGCTACCGGAACAGCCTCTACTCTGATCACAAAGCGACCCAATAGAAGACTAGAAACCATTCAGAACTCAGCAGTCTTACTCATCCACAACATCCCACATAGTCCTCACATCACTCCACACCTCAGGAAGCTCCACTGACTAAACTTACTACTATTTGGTATTCACAGAATGCACTTACTACTTTCGGGATTCACAGAGTGAACTTACTACTTTCGGGATTCACAGAATAAACTTACTACTTTCGGTATTCACAGAATAGATTTAAGACTACTAACTCTAAGTCCGAACTCGGGCCGTAAATTCTGGCCCGGAGGCGGAGCTTCCGGCTTGGGGGCGGAGCTTGCGACCCGGAGGCGGAGCTTCCGGCCCGGAGGCGGACCTAGGGGCTTGGAGGCAGAGCTTCCGGATCGGAGGTGGGGATTTTTGCCAATGTGAAATCTCCAACTCTGGGCCGCAAGCTCCGACTCCGGGCCGGAAGCTCCGCCTCCGGGCCGCAAGCTCCGCCTCCGGGCCGCAAGCTCCGCCCGCAAGCCGGAAGCTCTGCCTCCGGGCCGGAATTTGCTCAGGTTCCCACAGATATAATGTGTGATTATAGGGTTGTCCAGGTCCCCACAGAGATAGTGTGTGATTATAGTCATGCTCAAGTCTCCACTTTGATGTGTTATGATAGGTAAGTTGAAGGATCCATATGGATTATTTTAGTCTGGTGGCTTATTAAACTAATTAATCCTCTTGTGGGATATGTGTTGCACCTCTCTCTCACATGTTTGAATCCTTGTGCTTCTACTCAGTCTTCCATACTTGAAAGGTACATATAATAATTACCATTTACTTGGATAACAATAAACATATGGTACTCAATACCAAGATACCCGTAGGTGTGAATGTGTACTTTATATATGCACATGAGAGGATGTGATGTGATAATAGTGGTGCTTAAGCCAACACCAGAGATAGACTGGAATTATTCCATATCTATTAATCCCAACTAAAACGAAGCATTAACTGATTTAAACTGTGTCCCTTCAGGAAGATTCACACTTCCTTAAAAATCCAAATATCTGAGTGCTCATTCTCTTTTCTAGCCACCATCTTATGAAATCTAGTCTCCATCCGGAAGATAAAACTGTAATTCTGATTGCAACAAACTCCCCATGCTGATTCGATCTGACCTTTTAGGATCATTACAATAGAGAAAGAGAGAAATAGATTTAGGAACTGGCACATCTTTATAATTTCGTCTCAATAATTCAAGAATGTAATGGTACTTCCTTCATAAAGCTCCCATTTCTCTCAATTATTTATCCTACCTGCTCTTGGGGCTCTTTCTAGCTACCCAGGCTCACACTCTACCTATATATATGTACATAAATACCTATATATGTACATGAACCTTATTTAACAAACTAAAAACATTTTTTGTGCTTGGAAGCACAAATTCTGTACGTGGTTTTTCCAGAATGGGGCTAGCTGTCCTTTGCGCAGATGTAGAAAAAAATCTCACCTCTGCAAAACAGTGGAACAGAATATCAAAAGTGAGAATGTAGGTTTTATTGAATACAATATCGTTAGGAAGAAAAGTGTTGTAATTAATATTCTGTACTTTGATATAGGTGTCATAAACATTGGTTTTAATTAAATAAATATGTATATACTAATAATATTAGTATTATATTGTCACATTTTTAAATGTAGTTTGTAATTTTCATCGATTAATTAATTTTTTCTAATGTAATTAGTTGTTTATAATTTACTAGCAGGACTTTGGGTGTGTAGGGGAATGTGGTGGGAAGTTAAATATGTTTTACAGAATTGTTTTTTAATGTTAAGGGATATAAAGTAAATTAAATATTTTATTGCTTATTATGTAAATGTTAAAAATATTTAATTTTTCTTTCATTTTAGGGGGTTTAAATGTGGAAATTACTTAACTTAAAATAGTTTTCTTTATTTTTTAGATTATGTAAATATTAAAATGTATAAATCATTATATAATCATTTCCTTCAATCAATCAATCAAAGACATTTATAGAGCGCGCTACTCACCCGTAGGGTCTCAAGGCGCTAGGGGGGGGGGGGTGCCGTTACTGCTCATTGATTATTTAATATGGAAAATGTTGTTTAACTTAGACTTAGGGGCCTATTACGATGTCGGTCGGAGTTTCCTCCGCGTGACACATGGTGGAAAGTGGACCGATCAGGACCGTCTAATTATGATGCGATTGCACATGGTGTGGTCTCATTCTTCGATTCCACTATGGGAGCTAGTGTTATGGTGTAGGAAGGTGGCTACCTGACTATGGTTACCCCAGATTTATTGCCTGTGTTTAGCTGGTTTTTTGACTTAGTTGACCTGGTTCCCTGCTAATCAGGGCCCCAGGCCATCTGCTCTCTCTGTAAACTGGATTCCATGTACCCTAGGTGCATACCACAATTGGAAATGGACTCCTTGTCAGCCCCTGTATAATGCACTATAGGTGCCCAGGGCATAGGGGCCGCCAAGGCCTACCAGGGGCTGCAGCATATCTTTTGCCACCCCTGGCTGGTTCTTAAATTGACACAACTGGCTGATCACTCAGCTGGGGTAAGGTGGTGTAATCACCCCTTACTTAGATATAGTATACCTATATCTAAACCTATATCTGGACACATATAAACCTGTGAGCCACTCCTATGGAAGGCCTCATCAATCCTGGAGGCAGAGTGCGTGGTTTAATGTGAGATGGAACTCTAGCACGAGCTGAGCCTGTCTGCAGCTGTCGGGAACAACTCCCTAAG
Organism: Lissotriton helveticus; assembly: GCF_964261635.1. Taxonomy (NCBI): domain Eukaryota; kingdom Metazoa; phylum Chordata; class Amphibia; order Caudata; family Salamandridae; genus Lissotriton; species Lissotriton helveticus. Next base: position 404,755,016 of record NC_136073.1, read on the forward strand.
CTGTTTCAGGATAATGCCATACCATATACTCTTAAGTGCCTTATAATCCTCGCGGTTATTTAGCAACTCTGGTTTGGCTTTATCAAAACATGTCGTGTAAGGTGTCATACGATTTGGAATACTATCCCCTCGCCAGTTCTGGCGACGGGCATAGCATTCCACCCCTCTAGAGGGGTAAGACATGTTACTTTACTTAAATGCGGTTCATTTCTAAAAGGACCTTAGATCCACAAAATGGATGCCTCTGCCACAGACAGAAGTCTGACCCCCTGAAGCTGACCGAAACTCAGCCAAATGGGGCCTGGAAAAAGGGTTTCCTGTCGCAGGGGGGTGTTACCACCCTCCAGACAGGAGATAGTGGATTGTAGCAGGGAGGTTTGAAAGAAACCAGACACTGCTTGGGGCGCACAAGGCTGCCCCTTGCATAATCCGGCCAAACCGGTTCTGGGGCACTCCAGCCCTCGTGTCAGGGAGGCCTGGATCAAAGGAAGGGGGTGTATCCACCCACTTCCTGGGTCCCACCCATAGGAGGGGACCTAGCAGGTAATCCAGCCCCCCAGATTCGAATAAGAGTGGGAGCAGTGCCAAGACACTTCAGATTATCCTGATGAAACATAAGAAACGAAACTCTGGACCCTTCGACATCCTACTCGACGTAGAAGCCCGAAGAATCTCCCTTGTGGTCAAGGAGTGACCACCCTGCGCAAACAGGCACCATCCAGCCATCGACGTCTGCTTTGTCACAGTTCCCGCCGGAACTCGAGCGACTGAGATCAACGAGATCAAGCTTGCCTGCCTTCCAACAGCCCGATCCACAGTCCCTGCAGAGCTGAGACCCGTGGAGGCGACCGGAAGCGTGGGGCACGCCATCTTGAAAAGACCACGAGACGCTGACCGTGCAGCCCACGAGTGACCCTCGAAGCTGTACACCGGGGTTTGAGAAGCCCGAACCCTGAGCCACTCTTGCATCGAAGCTCACCCCTCTACACTCATCGAGTGCTGCGTGGGGCCCTTCTGCTACTTTTGGCTCAACGCGTTGGCCCGGTCACTTGCCAGCCGGCTAGTGGCCCCTGTGCCGACGAACTTTGAAATTCGACCTGTGAATCTGGTTGCTCCAGATCTACACCAGCTCCCCTGAAAAGGAGCCCCCCCTCTGACCCTCCTGGTTCGAGTGAAAAGCAATCTCCCGGTTCCGTGTGGATTGCTTTTGCCAAGTGTTGTTTGCTCCAATCTTGAAGCCGACAGCGCCGACGGCGAGAGCCTGCATGGGACAGATCGTGACCTGCTCCTGGACGTCGTAGATGCCCCAGAGCCCACGTGACAGCGGAGAGAAGCTCCTCAACGACCACCTGATTGCGCCTGACATTGCCTGGTTCCGTCCTGGTTCCACCCTGGTCACTGCTGAGTGACCCAGACTCTGTCCCCTCTGCTTTCAGGTACTTTTCGACTTGAGTCCACCCTTGGACTCCACCGGGCACTTCTCTTTCACCCCGCCTGCGGCCCTTTCAGCTCCAAGCACCAAGAGCCTGCGTGACGAAACCCGACTCAACTTCGACCCTGTGCACCCGCTTCCTGTGGGTGAGGTAACTTTGCTCCGCCGGTGTTCCCACACTGGTACACATGTCTAGGGTCTGTGTCTTAAGTTTTGTTCCTCTAGGTTCAGCGGAAGTGTCCTTAAACTTTAACTTTACAACTTTTACGCACCATTGGTTAACATTGGTGCATGCGTGCGCTTTCCGCACTGCACCCGAATCCTGCGGGCTTTTCCCGACTTCAGCACTGCTTGTCCCGACTGCTCCCAGCGATTCCCTAGGCCCTAGGCCTAACCACTGTTCGATTGGTATCTCTTATACCACTTGTTTAGTATATGGTTTGAGTGGCCCCCCGCCCTCATCCATAATTGTGCAACTTTGTATGTTTAAACTGTGCTTTTGATTTAACGCTTGTGCCCCTTTATTCATAAAGAATACTGGGGATTGTTTTTAGTAATAAATACATATATTTTTATAATATATACTTGTGTGGTGTCCTTTCATTTGATATTACAGGATTGTATGTGGTAAAACAGCTCGCTTAACACGACCTCTTAAGTTAAGCCTTTAGGCTGCTTAGTCCATGCTACCCCTAGGATAGCTTGTCTAATAAGGTTGACTTACAACCAGACACCATAAGGGATTGTTTGGTCTGATAACCGGTGGTTCCAGAATTGGAAACATCACCTATCAGGCCAACTTCTCACATTGGTGAGCAGCGGTGCGGATTTGAGCTTGCTGTTGTTTTACCATTGCAATCTTTTATCAAATTGAAAGATCACATCAAGTACCTCTAGGTACATATAAAATCAAAAACTTAGCATACTTAAGTTCTACTGAACTTAGTAGTTGTAGATTAAAGGGATTAGCACACCCTGACTACAACTCACTAGCAAGGTACAGTAGGGAAACACTTAGTGTAGGTAGGTGCATCACTTACACCACACTAGAGTCATGTCTGACACAGGAATAGCCTCAGGGTCTGCTCCTGTGACAGTTGACCTTACCCAGGCAACTTCCAGCTATGACAAATTAACCCGAAAGGACTTGATTGCCTTGTGCATCTCAAGAGGGTTAAAAAGGGGCAGAAGTCCCACCTGTCCTATCCTGATAGCCATTCTAGAACAGGATGAATTAGAGAAGGCGAATTAAGTTCCCTTAGAGTCAGGAGATGGAGTGAACCCCCTGTATCTGATACCCCTCAGGAGGAAGAAGGAGAGGAGGGGGAAGAGGACTCAGATGTAGAGGACCCAGAAGATCAGGATCAGAGGGGTAGCCAGGTCCTAGTTGCCAGGCTTAACCAGGCCAACTTAGACCTACTGGGAAATGGAGAGGGCCACCACCTCCCCAGATCCCACCATATCATTCTCCCAGGCAACAGAAGAGTGAGATCTCCCTCAGGGGACTCTCATATTTCTAGTGCCTCAAGAGAATCTCAGAGAGGCATGACTGCTTCTCAAAAGCTAGAGCATAGGGCCAGAATGAGGGCTGTCAAACTCCAAATAGAGAGGGAGGAGGTAGCCTTGGCTCAAGCTAGACTTGCCTTGGCAAGAGAGCAAAAATTGTGTGGCTTAGATGCCACTGGTGGCAGCAATATTCCTAAAGAGAAACCCAGGTCCTATGATAGTAGAAACCTGACAAAGATTGTGCCCCCCTACAAGGAAGGGGATGACATCCACAAGTGGATAACTGCTCTTGAGAGAGCCTGCATGGTACAGCAGGTTCCTGAGGAACAGTGGGCAGCAATCTTATGGTACTCCTTTTCAGAGAAAGGGAGAGATAAGCTCCTCGCTGTTAGACATGAGGATGCAAACAATTACAAAGTCCTGAAGAGTGTCCTAATAGATGGGTTTGGCTTAACCACTGAACAGTACAGGTTGAAGTTCAGAGACACCCAGAAGACAGAGACTCAGGACTGGACTGATTTTGTTGATTGTGCAACTAAGGCTCTGGAGGGTTGGCTACATGGCAGCAAAGTACATGACTTTACAGGATTGTATAATTTGATTATGAGGGAGCAGATCCTAAGTAATTGTCAGAACCAGCTCTTACACCAGCACCTGGTGGACTCTGATCTGACCTCTCCCCAAGAATTGTGAAAGAATGCAGACAAGTGGGTCAGAACCAGGATTAGGCCTAAGCATCAGGACAGTAACCAGAAGAAGGAGTCTACCAAGCCTCAAGATAAGGGTGGGGATAAAAATAAAGAAAAGACTTTCCCAGGGCCCCAAAACTCCAAGAATGGGGGTGGGTCCCAAGACACTTCTTCAACTGAGAAAAAGCCTTATTGTTATGCCTGTAAACAGGTTGGGCATTACAAAACAGACAACTGTTGTCCCAAGAATAACAATAAAGAGAATATACCTCCAAAGCCAGCTCCAACACCTCCTGTTACTGTCAGCAGTAATCCCCCAGGAAGTGGGAGCACACCCAGGAATCTGGGTGGGTTTACTTTTGGAGCCCAGGAGGACCCTGGCCTATCCAGGTCCCCCTCCCCAAATAATCTTGTTTATGAGACTGGCATGGGGTTTGCCAACTTCTCTGATTGCCCAAATACTTTGAGCAAATATAGACAAGAACCCATCATCAATGGTTTGAAAGTTGAAGCTTTTAGAGACACAGGGGCTAGCATCACCATGGTGGCTGATGGCATAGTCCCCTCTAAGCAACTTTTACCTGGTGCCACATACCAGGTTACAAACATTGATGGAATCCAAACAAATCATCCCATGGCAGTAGTAAGTCTCAGCTGGGGAGGTGTCATTGGCCCAACGAGAGTGGCAGTGTCACCAAACTTGCCTGTAGACTGCCTACTTGGTAATGATTTGGAGATCTCAGCCTGGGCTGAGGTTGAACAGGAAACCCATTCTAGAATGGTAAATTCCAATGGAAAGGTTAGTGAGGCTGTAATGGCTACAGCCCCAATTCAAGATGTCCCTCCTGAAAAGGTTGGTAGGGCTGAGAAACTCTCTGCCCCATCTTTAGCAAAAGCTCTTCCTGAACAGAATAGCAAAGCTGTTATGATAACAGCAGAAACCCAAACTGAGTCTCCTCCTGAAAAGGTTGGTGGGGCTGTGATGGCCACAGCCCAAACTCAAACTGATATGTGTGTTGTGAAGCCTGAAATGATGGATAACTCCACACAAACTGAGAGCATGGAGGAGGAAGAGAAATCTCCCCCTCACCAGACTTTAGGACAGGATCAGCCTCCTCAGGGAACTGATCTTACCCCTGATGAAGGAACTGCCCCAGAGGTTGTTAGGCCTGGCCTGACAGAGCCTCTGATGGCGGTGGACCCTTCTCAGGTGGGACCCAGTCTGGAGCAGGTAACCTGCCCCTCTCTCCCTTGCCTTAGCCAGCCCAGGGCTGCAGAGGACAAGAAGGACAGTGAGACCCAGAGGGCCCCCTGTCAAATAAAACACCCCCATCAACAGATTAGGGGCACCAAAACTAGTAGCCCTAGTGAGGTGAAAACTTTAAAAACTCCTGAGGTAGCCCCCTTAAAGACAGTTAGGGACCTCCCACAGATGGATTCTGTTGGGCACAGCCAAACCTGGGACCCAAGGGGCCCAAACCTGAACTGTCCCTCCAGCAAGCCAAACAGAGGGACCCAGCCTCCAGCTTTAGGTAGCCAGAGGTTGACCCTGAGAGCACAGTGCAACTCAGTTAAAGAAAGAAAGGCACCCATGGTGGAAGATAATTGGAGGAAGCTGAGCCCTACATTAGTGGAGCCTCACTTCAATACTCCATGTCCAAACCAGCCTTTAACTTTGCATAAACACACCCAAGGTAGTGATTCCCTATGGTGGAAACCATCTAATACCCCAAGGGTGAGGGACTGCTTAGTGGACCATGAGACAGGGGGTACCCATGCTAGTGCAGGTACTTCCTTATATGGCCACTCAGGCAATATAGGCTTACCTGGCCAAGGATAGCCTTATCTCCTTTCGTTTGGGGGGGGGGGGTATGTAGGAAGGTGGCTACCTGACTATGGTTACCCCAGATTTTTTGCCTGTGTTTAGCTGGTTTTTTGACTTAGTTGACCTGGTTCCCTGCTAATCAGGGCCCCAGGACATCTGCTCTCTCTGTAAACTGGATTCCATGTACCCTAGGTACATACCACAATTGGAAATGGACTCCTTGTCAGCCCCTGTATAATGCACTATAGGTGCCCAGGGCATAGGGGCCACCAAGGCCTACCAGGGGCTGCAGCATATCTTTTGCCACCCCTGGCTGGTTCTTAAATTGAAACAACTGGCTGATCACTCAGCTGGGGTACGGTGATGTAATCACTCCTTACTTAGATATAGTATACCTATATCTAAACCTATATCTGGACACATATAAACCTGTGAGCCACTCCTATGGAAGGCCTCATCAATCCTGGAGGCAGAGTGCGTGGTTTAATGTGAGATGGAGCTCTAGCACGAGCTGAGCCTGTCTGCAGCTGTCGGGAACAACTCCCTAAGCTGTTTCAGGATAATGCCATACCATATACTCTTAAGTGCCTTATAATCCTCGCGGTTATATAGCAACTCTGGTTTGGCTTTCTCAAAACATGTCGTGTAAGGTGTCATACGATTTGGAATACTATCCCCTCGCCAGTTCTGGCGACGGGGATAGCATTCCACCCCTCTAGAGGGGTAAGACATGTTACTTTACTTAAATGCGGTTAATTTCTAAAAGGACCTTAGATCCACAAAATGGATGCCTCTGCCACAGACAGAAGTCTGACCCCCTGAAGCTGACCGAAACTCAGCCAAATGGGGCCTGGACAAAGGGTTTCCTGTCGCAGGGGGGTGTTACACCCCCCCAGACATGAGATAGTGGATTGTAGCAGGGAGGTTTGAAAGAAACCAGACACTGCTTGGGGCGCACAAGGCTGCCCCTTGCATAATCCGGCCAAACCGGTTCTGGGGCACTCCAGCCCTCGTGTCAGGGCGGCCTGGATCAAAGGAAGGGGGTGTATCCACCCACTTCCTGGGTCCCACCCATAGGAGGGGACCTAGCAGGGAATCCAGCCCCCCAGATTCGAATAAGAGTGGGAGCAGTGCCAAGACACTTCAGATTATCCTGATGAAACATAAGAAATGAAACTCTGGACCCTTCGACATCCTACTCGACGTAGAAGCCCAAAGAATCTCCCTTGTGGTCAAGGAGTGACCACCCTGTGCAAACAGGCACCATCCAGCCATCGACGTCTGCTTTGTTGCAGTTCCCGCCGGAACTCGAGCAACTGAGATCGACGAGATCAAGCTTGCCTGCCTTCCAACAGCCCGATCCACAGTCCCTGCAGAGCTGAGACCCGTGGAGGCGACCAGAAGCGTGGGGCACGCCATCTTGAAAAGACCACGAGACGCTGACCGTGCAGCCCACGAGTGACCCTCGAAGCTGTACACCGGGGTTTGAGAAGCCCGAACCCTGAGCCACTCTTGCATCGAAGCTCACCCCTCTACACTCATCGAGTGCTGCGTGGGGCCCTTCTGCTACTTTTGGCTCAACGCATTGGCCCGGTCACTTGCCAGCCGGCTAGTGGCCCCTGTGCCGACGAACTTTGAAATTCGACCTGTGAATCTGGTTGCTCCAGATCTACAACAGCTCCCCTGAAAAGGAGCCCCCACTCTGACCCTCCTGGTTCGAGTGAGAAGCAATCTCCCGGTTCCGTGTGGATTGCTTTTGCCAAGTGTTGTTTGCTCCAATCTTGAAGCCGACAGCGCCGACGGCGAGAGCCTTTGTGGGACAGATCGTGACCTGCTCCTGGACGTCGTAGATGCCCCAGAGCCCACGTGACAGCGGAGAGAAGCTCCTCGACGACCACCTGATTGCGCCCGACATTGCCTGGTTCCGTCCTGGTTCCACCCTGGTCACTGCTGAGTGACCCAGACTCTGTCCCCTCTGCTTTAAGGTACTTTTCGACTTGAGTCCACCCTTGGACTCCACCGGACACTTCTCTTTCACCCTGCCTGCAGCCCTTTCAGCTCCAAGCACCAAGAGCCTGCGTGACGAAACCCGACTCAACTTCGACCCTGTGCACCCGCTTCCTGTGGGTGAGGTAACTTTGCTCCGCCGGTGTTCCCACACTGGTACACATCTCTAGGGTCTGTGTCTTAAGTTTTGTTCCTCTAGGTTCAGCGGAAGTGTCCTTAAACTTTACAACTTTTACGCACCATTGGTTAACATTGGTGCATGCGTGCGCTTTCCGCACTGCACCCGAATCCTGCGGGCTTTTCCCGACTTCAGCACTGCTTGTCCCGACTGCTCCCAGCGATTCCCTAGGCCCTAGGCCTAACCACTGTTCGATTGGTATCTCTTATACCACTTGTTTAGTATATGGTTTGAGTGCCCCCCCGCCCTCATCCATAATTGTGCAACTTTGTATGTTTAAACTGTGCTTTTGATTTAACGCTTGTGCCCCTTTATTCATAAAGAATACTGGGGATTGTTTTTAGTAATAAATACATATATTTTTATAATATATACTTGTGTGGTGTCCTTTCATTTGATATTACAGGATTGTATGTGGTAAAACAGCTCGCTTAACACGACCTCTTAAGTTAAGCCTTTAGGCTGCTTAGTCCATGCTACCCCTAGGATAGCTTTTCTAATAAGGTTGACTTACAACCAGACACCATAAGGGATTGTTTGGTCTGATAACCGGTGGTTCCAGAATTGGAAACATCACCTATCAGGCCAACTTCTCACATATGGGCATACACTGGTCGTAACACAAGCCCCCATAGATAAATGGGAGATTGTGTTAATGCCTACATCCCGGGGCAAGCACCTCAAGGTGCCTGTCATGTTGTGCAGGGATTATCAGTGGGGCACCATATCTGCCCCCTCGGCCCACAACCGGAGGCAGCAAGGGAAAGCAGGCCTGCTAGAGGACCCCAAATAGGCTTTCCAACAGGGTTTCTATTTGGGAAAGGTTGGCTTGGAAACTGAGCTGTAAACCTTGCATTGTAATCCAGGTGGCTTAAAACTCCATCCATATGAATTAAAGGACGGTTCCAAGTGGCCGACAGGCTCCTTGAGCCCGTTGAAAGCCAGCCAGAATGACTGGCAGGTTTTGATTCTGACCGATTATCGGAATCAGCCGACCGGACTTGAAACCAACGATGTCGGCCGTAAATCCACCGACCTAACTTCAGAGGCTTTATGACCAGCATCGTAATCAGCCCACATGTAAGAAATAATTAGTAATATTTATAAACATAGTGCATATTTTATTTATCATTTATTATTTTTATGTTTCTTTTTATTTATTTTAATTTACATTTTATTATTTTAATATTTATAATTCAATTTATATATTTTTTTTCAGTAGTAGCTAGAGAAGCGAATTCTGTTTATTTCAATATTTCATTTGTTCATACATTTTTTGTATATTTATGATACATTTAGCATCTTATTTAAATTGATACAAAATATTTTTTTTACTTTAAATATGGTTAATCCTTTTATGTTTTTAGATATTTAATGACTGTAGGATTGGTATATGTAACCTTCCTGAAGTCCAACACTTTCCCTAATGTTGCACAGATTGGAGTGGGAATAGTATATTTAGCCAATCCAATACCAATGCTTTCCTTATTGTTGCTAAATTAGAGCGGGGATAGTAAAATTAACCCTTTCAAAGTCCAACGCTTTTTATACTGATACTCAGGATGGAGTGCGAGTATTAAATCTAACCCTTTAAAGACCAATGCTTTTCCTTCTGTTGTATATATATATATATAGGGATGGGACTAGTAAATCTAATTCCTCTGAAGTCCAACACTTTCCCAGCTTTGCTTACATTGCAGTGGGAATAGTAATCTAACCCCTCCAAAATTTAACAGTTTTCCTACTTTTGCTTAGGGTGGAATGGGAGCAGTAGATTTGACTGCTCTGAAGTTCAACACCTTCCCTACTGGTGCTTGGACTGAAGTAGAAATAGTAAACGGAACCACTCTGCAGTCTAAGACTTTCCCTACTGTCACTTAAATAGAAGTGGGAGTAGCAAATCTGGCCTGTCCAAGTCCAACACTTTCCCTACAGTTGCTTAGACTGGAGTGGAAAGAGTAACTCTACTGTTGCCTAGATCAGAGTTGGGATACTAATTCCAACCCTTCTGAAGTCCAATACTTTCCATACTGCTGCTTAGATTGCAGAGAAATAGTAAATGTAGCCTCCCTGAGGTCCAATATTTTTCCTTGTGCTGCTTAAATAAGAGTAGGAATAGGAAGTCTAACCTTTGCGAATTCCAAACCTTTCTGTACTGTTGCTCAGACTGGAGTCTGAAGACTAATATTTTCAATGAGTTTGTTTATGTTGAGTAGGAGCAGTAAATATAATATCTTTCAAGTGTAACACTTTCCGTATTTTTATTTTATTTGGAGTTATAATGCTTCAGTTGGACCGCAGCAATCGATGCGGTTTGGACCGCAACCGACAAGCAGTTGGTTGCGGCTGAACCTCATTGTAATAAGGCTCTTACGGCCTTATTTATGAAGGACTTGCGCCGCCGGTGCGTCACTTTTAACATGGGAAAAAGTCACGCACCGGTGGCGCAAGGCTTTCATAAATAAGGCCCTTAATTTCTAAAATATTTACTAACTCATGCGTTTCAGGCCCTGAATTTACATCTTGGTCTACAAATCGAGGGATGAATCTTCATTCCTTGTAGTACTATCTAGGATGTAAGATTCCATGATGCAGGACTGCAACCTAACCTCAGCCTCCTACTCATCCTCTTTGAATGAATCTTGGCATAAGAGAATGTTCCTGATGTCTGTAATTGCATCTTTTTTATTTTACTCTAGGCCTTGGTGAAATTTTCAGTTCGCTGGTGTAATTTCCCATATTTTTGGGAATTTCAAGTAATACTTATGTGAAATTCATGTCTGAAATTACTTCATAATACCACACCATGTAATTATACCCCTTTCATACCAAAATCATATTATGTGAACATGGGAGCTTGTCAAACAACTAGAGTGCCAGCAGTTGTGGTTCGGGGAACTTTTATTTTTTGCACGAAGAAGCATTTTGCACTAAAATATAATGCTAAATGATGGATTTGCATATTGTATAATTATGTGTAGTTTCCGGAAAACCAATTACACAACTTTTACGTACACCAAATTTGATCGGGACATCTGTGAGGGTATATTCAGTTACAAGGAGAAGAATGTCAGTGAAACCACCCCATGATCTGCCATGCAAACTTTCAATGATAATCTAATCAATCAATCAATCAATGCATTTCTAAAGCGCGCTACATACCCGTGGGGGTCTTAAGGCGCTGGTGGGGGAGGGGGCGCTACTGATCGAAGAGCCAGGTTTTGAGAGGTCTTCTGAAGGTCAGCAGGTCCTGAGTCTGTCGTAGGCTGATAGGGAGAGTGTTCCAGGTCTTGGCGGCGAGGTAGGAGAAGGATCGGCCGCCGGCTGTGGTTTTTCGGATACGAGGACCTGTGGCGAGGGCGAGGCTGGCTGAGCGGAGGCTTTGGTTGGGGATGTGGAAGCTGAGTCGGTTGTTGAGGTATGTAGGTCCGGTGTTGTGTAGTGCTTTGTGTGCGTGGATGAGGAGTTTGAAGGTGAATCTCTTGTTGACGGGGAGCCAGTGCAGGCCTCTCAGGTGGGGTGTGATGTGGCTGCGTTGGGGGACGTCGAGGATCAGACGTGCCGAGGTGTTCTGGATTCGTTGTAGTCGTCTCAGGAGCTTGGTTGTTGTTCCTGAGTAGAGGGCGTTCCCGTAGTCGAGTCTGCTGGTGAGGAGGGCCTGGGTGACGGTTTTTCTCGTGTCGGGAGGGATCCATTTGAAGACCCTGCGGAGCATTCGGAGGGTGTTGAAGCAGGATGCAGAGACAGCGTTGACTTGCCTGGTCATGGAGAAGGTGGAGTCGAGGATGACCCCCAGGTTGCGTGCGTGGTCTGTGGGTTCCGGGGCAGTGCCTAGTGATGTGGGCCACCAAGAGTCGTCTCAGGCTGATGGGGTGGGTCCGAGAATGAGGACTTGTCTGAATTCAGCTTCAGTCTGCTGTCCTTCATCCAGTCGGCTACGGCCTTCATTCCTCTGTGGAGGTTGGCTTTGGCGGTGTGGGGGTCTTCGGTGAGGGATATGATCAGCTGGGTGTCGTCGGCGTAGGAGATGATGTTGAGGTTATGTTGTCGTGCGACGTGGGCGAGCTGTGCCATGTAGATATTGAACAGCGTCGGGCTGAGGGAGGATCCCTGTGGGACGCAGCAGATGATCTCTGTGGTTTTTGAGCAGAAGGTTGGGATGCGGACGCTCTGGGTTCTGCCGGAGAGGAAGGATGTGGTCCAGGTGAGGGTCTTCTCTTGAATTCCGGCGTCATGGAGGTGTGCTGATAGGGTGCGGTGGCAGACTGTGTCAAAGGCTGCTGATGGGTCCAGGAGGATGAGGGTGGCTGTTTCTCCTTTGTCCATCAGGATCCTGATGTCATCAGTGGCGGCGATGAGGGCGGTCTCGGTGCTGTGGTTGCTGCGAAAACTGGATTGGAAAGGGTCCAGGATGTTGTTGTCTTCTAGGTAGCGGGTTAGCTGTTTGTTGACAATCTTCTCTGTAACTTTTGCCGGGAACGGGAGCAGAGAGATGGGCCGGAAGTTCTTGAGGTCCTTGGGGTCCGCCTTGGGCTTCTTCAGAAGGGCGTTGATCTCTGCATGCTTGCAGCTTTCCGCGAAGGTTGCTGTCTCGAAGTAATTGTTGATTGTTTTCCGGAGGTGGGGCGCGATGGTTGTGCTGGCTTTGTTGAAGACGTGGTGAGGGCAGGGGTCGGATGGGGATCCGGAGTGGATGGAGTTCATGGTTTTGATGGTGTTTTCGTCGCTGACGTTGGACCAGGCGGGCAGGCGGCTGTTGCGGGTAGTGGTCACGGGGTGGTGGACTTGGTGGTGGGTCTCGGAGTTGAAGCTGTCATGGATGTCGGTGATCTTGTGGTGAAAGAAGATGGCCAGGGAGTCACAGGTCTTGTGATGGTGGTATGTCGTTGGTGTTGGAGCTGGGGTTGGAGAGTTCTTTCACGATGCTGAAGAGCTCTTTGGTGTTGTGTGCGTTGTTGTCTAGGCAGTCCTTGAAGGCGGTCCTCTTGGTGGTCCTGATGAGTTGGTGGTGTCTGCGGGTGGCGTTTTTCTGGGCTGTGTGGCTGTCTGGTTTTCGGTCTTGGAGCCATTTCTTCTCCAGTTTCCGGCAGGTGCATTTGGATGTCCGGAGGTCTTCGGTGAACCAGGCGGCTTTCTTGTTGGTGTGGTTGGTTGTGGAGGTCTTGAGAGGGGCGAGGGTGTTGGCGCAGTCATTGATCCACTGTTTGAGGTTGGTCGCGGCGGTGTCTGTGTCGGTGGGATCGGCGGGTGGTCTCAGGGTGAAGGTGGTAGTCAGTTGGTCCTTGGTGACCTTGCCCCAGCAGCGGCGTGGCAGCTGTTGGGTGCGGTGGTGTGTGGTGGGTTTCCTGAAGGTGAAGTGGACGCATCTGTGGTCGGTCCAGTGGGGTTCGGTGGTGTGGTTGAAGGAGACGTGGGGGCTTGTGGAGAAGATGGGGTCCAGCGTATGTCCGGCGGCGTGGGTGGGTGTTGTCACGAGCTGTTTGAGTCCGAGGTTGGCGAGGTTGTCTATCAGGGCGGTGGAGTTGGCGTTGTTGTTATTCTCGAGGTGAAAGTTCAGGTCCCCGAGGAGGATGTAGTCCGTGGACGCGAGGGCGTGGGTGATGACTAGGTCGGCGATGGTGTCGCTGAACTGTGGTCTTGGCCTGGGTGGTCTGTAGACGAGTGTTCCTCGGAGGGTCGTGTTGGGGTCGGTGTGGATCTGGAAGTGCATGTGCTCGGCAGTGGTGAGGGTGTCGTCGGTGTTGGTCAAGACTCTGAGGGTGTCCTTGTGGATGATGGCGATTGCCCCTCCAACTCTGTTGGTGCGGTCTCTGCGGGTGATCTTGTAGCACTGTGGGATGGCTATGGCGATGTCTGGTACCGAGGTGGCGTTCAGCCAGGTCTCTGTCAAGAAGGCCACTTTGGGGCGGTAGAGTCTAGGAGGTCCCAGAGTTCAATGGCGTGCTTGCGAGCGGAGCGGGTGTTGAGGAGGATGCAGCAGAGGTGGTTGGGTTCTCTGGTTGGTGGTCTGGTGGTCTGGATGCTGGTGAATCTGCAGTTCCGGCAGGCAAAGGGCGCTTGGGTGCGCTTCGGATGGCCCGGTAGCAGGGGTGGTCTCATCCGGTGTTGAGTGCGTGGAGGGTGTTGGAGTCGTAGTGCAGTCTGGCGTTGCGGGGGGCGCGGCGTCCAGGGGTTCTGGCGCTGGGTGCGGTCCAGGCGTGGACAGGCGCAGACGGGCTTGCCTTTGGCGCGGTCTCCATAGGAGGGTCAGAGGGAGGGAGGAGCAGCTGGGAGGTGGGAGCGGGGTGGCCAATAGGGGACAGGGGGGAGGGGCCACAGGGATGCAGCGGCGGAAAAAACGGCGGGGGAAAAAGGAGAGGGGACACAGGGGCAGCGGGCACAGGGGTACAGAAAACAAGGATGGGCACTTAAAGAAACAAACCAAAAACAGCAGCAGAAACCGACTCAGCCGCGATGTAGGCGGGCCGGCACAAGCGGATCACAGGTCATACAGGAGGGCTGCGTTGCGGTGAGGGGAGCGACCTGTCTGGTGACAGGGTCAGAGGTCGCTAATGGTGACTGATGTAAAAGCAATACCCAAACACCACTTTTCTTAAACTCAGTTCATCTGTGAGATAGGGATTGAGGAGGTTAAGTGGCACCAGGGCTCAGATGTTTGACAATTGTGGAGGAGGTTAAGTGGCACCAGGGCTCAGATGTTTAGGGATTGAGGAGGTTAAGTGGCACCAGGGCTCAGATGTTTAGGGATTGAGGAGGTTAAGTGGCACCAGGGCTCAGATGTTTAGGGATTGAGGAGGTTAAGTGGCACCAGGGCTCAGATGTTTGACAAACCTTTTACAGACTGCTCCCAGCACGAGAATGCAGCTTGCATGGAGTCACATTAGGGTGTATGGGTGTGAAGAGCCCAAAGCAACCTACTACCAGGGCCCAGAAAAATGAGTATCAGAGAGCAAACTGCTCCGAGGACAGAGTAGAGGGGTACATATGTCATTACTGCAGCAGGAACTGTGGCACCTGAGCTCAAGGAGGTGAATAGCCCACTGCATTGTAGCTAAAGTCCAAGTATGGAGCATAAGGACACAGCTATCACTACTGGAGCAGGTACAGTGGTGCCAGGCAGATTCAGGATGAAATGGCAACAACAGTTTGCTACTGACATTAGGGATTTGGGTGCTGCTATTGTATTGTACAGTGATTCACGTGGGGTGCCACACAGGGCACAAGTCCTAAAAAAAAGAAGTGGGGGGACGCTGACATCACAACAGGAAGTGATGTCACGAAAGGTGGCTTGCACTCAGTTGCAGTTTGTAGTTATCAAGTTCCCGGGAAAATAAGTGGGGGGACGCCGTCCACCCGCGTGTTACACCGACTCGAGCCCTGGTGCCAGAGCATCTTTTTGGACACGTAACATGCTACACCATAAGGGCGTGTGTGGCTGTCAGAGTGTTGTATTTATAATCATTCTGTACGGAAGTGTTCTGACTTCATGGATAAGTAACCAGAGAGATGCTCTTATCTTGTCTTGGGGTGCAGTCCTATGAGTGTAGCAGTAGCTGTGAGAGATAGGCACTCAAATTATAATATAGTTATGACTAAAGCATATAGGCAGTACACAGCCCAAGCCTTATCAGAGGAACGGTCGGGTGATATGTGTATATATACTAAAAAAGAGGGGGAAACAGAGAAGGCTTGGGAATGAATCTGGCAACATCTACAAGAAAGGATGATGTAAAATGTGTAAAATTATAGTGTGTGAAATTTGCATAATTTGTGCGGAATCATGCAAATGTCAGGGAAATTAGGTGAAATAAGGTGTAAGGATGAAACTGCAAATCCATTATTTACTGCTGTATGTGAGCACGAAAAGAGTTTTGCGGTAAAAACATAGCACAAAAATACATTAGTGGCACAAGCAACAGAAGGTACGTTCTGGACATTCACATTATTCCCATGCCCTTGCGGTCAATGTTTACCACAAATCGCACGTAGTTATTTGAAATGGCACAATTTCTGGAATTCAGCATAACAAGTGTACCATGAAATTCTATAAATTACGCAGCTTAATTTAAATTTCAAAAAGGCCTAAAAATTACATCAAACGGTAATGATGGGAGCTGGTACTACAAGAAGTAGCTATGCACCATTTATTTCAAAGGCAGGGATACTGCCTGATAATGTACAATGATATGTCATTTACTTTGGAGAAGAACACCATGAGATCTGGAGAGATCAGTCCCCTGAAAGACTTTTAACCAGGCCCACTGGAATTATTTGGCAGGGGAGGGCCAAATTTTGCGGCAGGTTTGAGGTAATTATGTGGCATAAATAGGCAAATTATGTTGCATGATGTGGCACACCTTGTATTAATTCATTAGCATTTAATTTTTAACCTTGTTCGCACTGCCTGGGCATTAGTTTAATACTCGAACATAGCAACAAGCAACAGAAAGGGGACCAGTCAAGCTTTGCAAAGGGCCTTCCACTATGGGCAACACGTTTCGCTGCATTTTTAGTAAAGTTTGAACCGACTGATCTAGAAACAATTTTTTTGCTTAGTTCAGCAGATTGTGTGGCAGGTGAAGGGTTAAGTGGCAAATGCAGCAAATCCACTATAACCATATAACTATGCGGAAATTGCAGTGGCCGCACAATCACACAATTCTAATATCCCTGTTTGTAACTAAAAGAAATGATGCGCAAGCAGTGATCTTATAAAGGGCAGGGTTTTTTGTAAGAAAAAGAACACCATTAGACTGTGAAGGACCCGCCTATGAAAACACACAGACATAAGCATGCAGTCAACATTTGTATCTAAATGTATATTTAGGTCAAAGCTATAGGTTTTCCTACTAGTTCTGGAAAAAAGTAATGATTTCGAATTGTAATATAAATGTGTTTTAATGGGCATTTGCTGCTGTGTCCCGGCTCTTTCACAATAGTTAAAAAACGTGAAATAGTTCTTCAACCGATTAAAGACTTCGGAAGCCCACTTTGGCTGTTTTAGTGAGGTTGCTTTATTTTACAACACACTTGAGTGCCGGGATTGTAACTACTGAAAATAAGACAATAGAAATTGTACTCTCTCGTGCAGTTTGTGAAACAGTAATCTGGAACTATGAACAACACTGATGGATTTTTGTGTATAATTAATAAAATTGCAATGAAGACAAAAAACGAAAGTTAAAAGGCTGCAGCTTTGAAAATGTTTATTTTTCAGTGAAAGATTTACCTTGCTTTAAGCCTGTCTGCATGTAAGTCTCTGTGAAGTGAGTGCAGTTCTCAAAAATCTACAGACACTGGTGGCAGGGGGTCAAAGCCACTTGGCTGGGGCTGGGAGTGTCAGGCTAGGTCCTTTGTCCTGCGAGAGCGTTTCTTCGCACCTCGTTTGCATCCCCTGAATGACAAAGCAAGCCCTCACCTCGCATCAGCAGAGGGGGAAGGGACTGTCTCAAAGGATGCAGGTGAATCGCGCTTTCCTCGTTGAAAGTTTAAAGGTCTGCCCGCGCAGTAACAGGAAGGGAGTTTCCATTCTTAAGCCCGGGAGAAGGTGAAATTCAACATATTTACCAGTCAATTAGGTCACAGAGGGTCAGGATCTGGCAATGGCACAGACCGGCAAGGTAGAAGTTCAGCAGCTGCTTGACACTTTCATGTGCTGTATCTACATTTATTTGTAAACTAAAAGAAATATTCCCGGTTTTATTTTGGCTTAAACAATCAGTTCATTTATCCTGATTCTGGTTCTTTTCCTTCTTATGAAAAGTAAACATGACCTGGAGAATGCGAGGACAGCGGAGGCCTTTTAACCGAGCTTCCTCTGCTGAGCAGCCACGTTTAAAAGTGTAAATGCATGCTAACGCACTCACTTTTAATGTGGTGTTTCAACCTCTACGGCCAAGCCCCCTCTTTTCACAAGAAGTGCCTTCCACTAGGATGGATGCATTTTGTAAGCAAATCACTTCCTGGACAAGCTCCCTTGTGCTGTAATCTTTGAATACATGACCCAGGCTTAAATCCATTAAAACATGTAAAACCAAGAAACCAATGCATCACACTTTCATGGTTGATAGAAACAGCCATTTTTGTTATTGTTATTAAAAAACATGGATCACGTACTTTTATGATAAGCACTTTAAACAGAGCTTTTGGGAATGTGTTTTGTATCCTTCTAGTTCATTTAATTAACTATTGGTGACCGAAAGACTGTGTTGAGAAAATAAACGAGCAACCTGCAGAGGTGAGAGTTTAATCCACCGAGTTAGATTGAAACGCAGTGCTAACAATGATATAGGGACACAAAGAAAACTTTGATTATTGTGGCACAGTGTCATCAAAAACATTTTCACAGATTTCACTAAAGCACAAGATAGCAATGGCATGCGCAGGAATAGTGGAAGCCTCCTTAACACCTTGCATGCTGATGACGAGCTCAGCTGGTCATGCAGCACGGTGGCCGTGTGCTGGTGACAAACTGAGCTCGTCATGGCCTCCGCGGAACGCCCACGCAGGGATAATTTCCCCGCTGTGCTGGCCGTTCCATTGAGCGGGCGTGGCCATGACGAGCCGAGCTCGTCATCAGCACCGCGGCGCCGTGTGCGGCCTCCCTCCCCCTGCGCTGCGGGGGAATTAGCCCCAAGGCGATGGGGTTAGGACAAGGGGCAGGTACTATACAAGCTGCAAGTGAAACATGTAGATGCAAAAGACACAATGTTCCTCAATGCTGTCTTCTTGGATTGGATCGTAACAATTTACACACAGATTTAGGTAACAGATAGAGGTCTCATCAGCTATTCTATTGAGATTTAACATGTCACCATGCTGATCTCAGCATGAGCTATTACTAACATCCCTCCTTCTCTCAGAACTGAGCGTGCGGTGATGCCTGGCAGTAGAACAGAGCATCACAGGAGCACTCTATCTCAGTAATATAAATATCAGTGCAGAGTTTACATCAACCCATGCCAATGTCTCACTTTTTTCTTTGTCAATGTCTCACTTATTGGATGCCATTGCTTGATGTATCTTCGGATAAAGGTGCAATGCAATTCTTGAGTAGGAGTGTTCCATGTTCAAGACTTCATAACTTTGGGAATTCAATATTTTAACTTCAAAAGTTTTGCTAAGCAAAGAGCTTACTAAGTTTTAAAAAACGGCGGGCGGCGGAAGCACCCTCTGTAGCAGTGGGACTGTCCCAACTGCCATTTTGGGTATGTCAACTTTACAATGCATCCTTCACCACGTAGCACCTTTGCCAGGTAGTGTTTACTGTGCAGGAAAGTACCACGAAGCAGGACTTTACCATGCAGGTAAGTTATGTTTTTTTAATTACATAAGCACATATATAGTTCAGTGTAATTATGTGAAATATGGCAAAATTACATTACATTAATTTCAATCACATGAAATAGAAATCCGTCATTTTGCATTACATTTTAGCACAAAATGCATCCCTGCATTAGTTTTTGGCACAATGACATGTTAAATAAAAGCACTGTGAACACAGTCATTTGCATTTGGTTGTTCCTGTGTTTTTGTGGCAAGTTTTTTTACAGTGAATTACACCATTCACTGTAAATTGTTACCACAATGGGCACATAAATTGGCATAATGGCTTAATTTTTCTGAAATTCTACAAATTAAGCCTGCGTAATTTACATTTTCCAAAAATGTTAGGATATCTGGACCATTGGATCCTGCAGGACTTCTATAATAATCCACATTTGTAAAGCGCACAATCACCCGTTAGGGTCTCTAGGCGCTGGGGGCCGTCGGGAAGATTAAGCAAGCTATTGCCCAGAGTCACATGGTGCTGGGCTAACCTGCCGCCGGAGCCGGGGATCGAACCGTGATCCCCAGATTCCAGCGTCAGTCGCCCTGGCCGCGGCGCCACACCTCTTCCTTCTATGGAAGTCCAGCTGAGCCCAAAATGTTAAAACTGCTTGAATCACATTGGCTGATTGAGCCTTTTCTCCTGACACCCAATGGAGCCCAACAATTACCGTGGACTGTACTGCAGGCCCTCACACTCACATCACAGTAACATTTTGCAGGTGCAATTACTGGACTCAGGGGCTCAGTACCAAAGTCCTTGAAAAAAGATGATCTCAGAATAAAGGCGCATTGTAGGCACCCCTTGGCCATCAGGCTTCTTGCACAAATAATCATAACAGTGACATCAGACAAGATTTAAATTAGCGACCATTACATGCAGGATTACTAGCAATGACCACCACTGTACATCTGGCAAGTTCACTAACATTGTCCTAAGAAAATGTATTCTCATTATTTGATTTGGAATGCATTTAGATGCCCCAACTGATTACAATAATGCATATCTTTGGGTCCAATGTACGGAACTACTCTAATGAGACCAAACAAGGCCCTCCTGTGAGGTTTGTCTGTACTCCTGTGGGAGTCTGTACAAGTGTCTGCCTTATGATACCTCTTAACTGTGCCAGCTTCCTTGGAAGTGCCACAGTACTAGAAAGTAATTACCAAGTACTGAAAGCTGGGGTTGGTCAAACATGGGGTTGTGTGCAGGGCCCTCTGGTCATCCGTAACAGCACATGACCAAAGTTCAAGTGCAGAAGGAGTGGCTGCATGCAAGGGGTTGGATGGTGGTCCGATTTAGAATTTGATTAAAAAAATCTATGTATGTTTGGTTAGATTAGGTTCTTACACCTTAACATTTGTTTTAAAATAAAACAGAAATTCACTGAAAAAACAAGGGTTGATGTTACCTTATTATTAGGCGGCGGAAGGTGAGAAAAAGTATTTTTTAAAACCCTAAAAAACACTGAAATACACAAGTTATAGTTAAGTCAACTTCCTATATCTGGCAGCTTCATCATGCACTTCCTATGACCTCACAAATGAAGTAACTTATCAATCAATCAATCAGGGAATTGTTATGTGCACTACTCACCAGGCAGGGTCCCAAGGTGCTGGGGAGGGGGGGTGATGGTGAGCAGCTCCGGTCAGTTGAAGAGCCAGATCTTGAGGGTCTTTCTGAAGATGTGCAGAGAGGGGGGCATCTGATTTCCACTTGGAGATCCCTCCAGGACTTGGCTTTCGATATAGGAGAAGGATCTTCCCCCCCGTTCTGGCTCTGCGGATGCGCAGGGTTTGGGCAAGGTTGGCGGATCAGAGGTTTCTCTTGGGTATGTGGAAGAATATTCTTTCTTTGAGGTATTGGGGTCCGGTGTTGTAGAAGCATTTGTAGGTGTTGGTGGGTATCTTGAAGGTTACTCTCTTCTTGACGGGGAGCAGGTGTTGGGTGATGTGTTCTTGTCGAGGGATGCCGAGGGCGAGTCTGGCTGCGGTGTTCTGTATGGTCTGAAGTTTGCGTAGCAGGGACTTGTTGATTCCAGCGTAGAGGATGTTTCCGTTGTCCAGTCTGCCGGTTATGAGTGAGTGGGTCTTTCTTGATTCGGTGGGGGGGATCCATTTGAAGGTCTTGCACAGGCTACGGTGGTTGTTGAAGCAGGGGTCATGAGAAGGGAATAGTCGAGTATGATGCTGAGGTCAGTGGGGGTGGGCAGGCTGCCGAGGGCTTTGGGCCACCAGGTGTTGTCCCATGCGGTGGGAGAAGGTCTGAGGACGAGGGCCTCCATCTTCTCTAAGTTGAGCTTCAGGCAGCTGCTGCTCATCCAGGATACAACGTCCTTCATTCCTTCCTGGAAGCTGAGTCGTGGTGGTAGGATCCTTGGTGAGGGAGAGGATGAGCTGGGTGTCATTGGCACAGGAGACTATGTTCAGTCTGTGCTGTCTGGTGATGGCAGCTAGTGGGGCCATGTAGATGTTGAAGAGCGTCGGGCTGAGAGAAGATCCTTGAGGTACTACGCAGTTGATCTCTACATGTTCAGAGAGGACGGTTGGCAGCCTGATTCTGTGGGTTCTGCCGGCGAGGAAGGAGCGGAGCCATTTGAGGGCGGTTTCCTGTATGTTAGCATCATGGAGTCTGGCGGAGAGAGTGCGGTGGGAGAAGGTGTAGAAGGCTGCGGAGAAGTCTAGTAGGATCAGGGCCATGGTGTGTCCTTGGTCAAGGAGGTTGCAGATCTTGTCTCGGTGCTGTGGTTGCTTTGGAATTCGGACTGGGAGGGGTCGAGAATGAAGTTCTCTTCAATGAACTTCGTTAGTTAGGCGTTGAGGGTCTTCTTGGTGACTTTAGCTGTGAAGGGGAGGAGGGAGATGGGTCGGTAGTTCTTGAGGTCTGAAGGATCTGCCGAGGGCTTCTTGAGAAGGGGTTTGACCTCTGCGCGTTTCCAGTCATCAGGAAAAATTCCAGTTTCGAAGGAGGTGTTGATGCTGCATCATAGTTCCATTGCAATGGCAGAGCCAGCTCTGTGGAAGATGTGGGAAGGGCAGGGGTCTGTGGATGCTCCTGAGTGGATGCTTTTCATGGTTGATTTAGTCTCTTCTGTGGTGGCTGGGGTCCAGGCGGAGATGGTGGGTTAACAGTCGTCGGTGGTGGGGGTGAGTGGTTTAGTCGTCCCGTGTCAGTTTGTTGAAGTTGTCATAGAGGGACTTGATTTTTAGATGGAAGAAGGTGCTGAGTTTGTTGCGGACGTCCTGGGAGAGAGTGATGTCTATGGCTTCGCTGGGGGGTTTAGGGAATGATTTCACTCACAATAACCAGTCTTTCTTCATCCCTGATTACATCAATGGTGCATGGCTCTCTGTAGACCTGGTGGTTTAATACTTAACCTTTTAGCACAGTTCAGGATCGTGATTATTTTATACAACACTGTGCCATGCAGTAGCAGCCTGTATAGGGCGTGCTGCCGGGCGCTGACGTAGGGTGGGTGAGTGGCAGGGTGGGGAGTAGTAAAATGTGCAATACTGCCGATTTCAGGTAAGTAAACAAAAAATAAATAAAATGAATTTCGTTGCGCAAGCTACATCGCCAATTGTGATGCAGCACGTGCAACAAAGTTCTTTTTATTTATTTATTTATTGTATATATTTAGCAGAAGCTAAAAGAGCATTTGGAAACAACAATGTAGGTAATATTTGCACATGCCAGAGTGAATTAAGTCAGCCCTGAGAAATCATAAAAAAATTAGTTGATGAAGTTTCCCTATTAAGAGCATACTTGGGGACACTCACTGTTAAAATAAAGACAATAAAGTCATATGGAAAATGTAAAGAGGCACTTAGGGGCATATTATCAAGGGGGGTTATCTCCGCTTTTTTGGCTTTAAAATCCAAGAAAGCGGAGATAAAATTATCTCCCTATTACCAAGCTGTCGCTAACACCAGTTAGTGACAGCTAATAGGAGATAGCGACCATCTTGGGCCCCGCTTTGCATGTCAGTGATATTTATCACTAATGACATGCAAAGTGGGCGTGCCAAGATGTTAGCGACTGGAAACAGTCGCTAACATCGCTATCTCCTATTACCAACTTTTGGAGATATTCGCGCTAAGCGCGAATATCTCCAAAAGCTAACACCAGCCCTGAGCAGTTCTTCACCATGTTATCCAATGGGAGGTGGATAACATGGCTAAGAGCATTTGCTCGATAATGCATGAATATTGCTGACTTTTCAGCGATATTCATGCATTGCGGCCGTTTTTTATCGCATTTGCGATAAACCTTGCTAATAGCAAGGTTTATCTGCGACAAAAATCGCCGATGTGCGGCGATAATTTTTGTCTCTAAACAAGTTAGAGACAAAAATTATCGCTAGTTGTTGGTAATATGCCCCTTAGTTTTCAAGGAAATAGGAGATCACAGACTGTCAGGAGTTCAGAAAACACTGGGATACTCTGAGCATTTTGCACATGGCTAAAACTATTGCCAAAGACAAACGTCCCTCCAATGCTTGTTTAAAAATAGCTGATGCTTTTTGCAAACAGGGGGTTGATTAATTTTCCGGAGCGCATCCCACCTCCACATGACTCAAAGAGAAGATGATGATGACTGAAACGTTCAAGGAAAACATAATGATTAGCAGCCAAAATAAGAATTTAAAGGGGTTTTCCTTAATAAAACAAAACAAGCATTAAACTTTCTGTGCTTGTGCCGATGAAGTCACTCTGCTGTTCTGTTTAATATGTGCAGTGGTACAAGGTGCTTAGCTCTCATTAACTTGTGAGGTTGCCTTGGCTATAGTGCAAACCTGACCAAAGGGCTTTACATCAGTGCGCTGTTTTTCCTTTCTAAAGCAGAATGAGAGAAAGTGATTTCCCCAGATTTTATGTAAGGCATAACTTCCAAAATCAGCTGCTCTGGCCAGCATAGGAATAAGGTTGCTCTGCATTTGCTGTACTTAAAAACGATACTTTTTAGGTTTTGCCTTAGCCATGCGTACGAAGTACGCATGCGCTAGCAAAACCTCTTGAGTTCTATCTGGGCTGATGACCCGCCTCTGCCTATCATTGGCTAGCTCCATAAATGGAGGCTAGCCATTGGGAGGCAGAGGCTGTCAATCGCGTTTTCTCTCGAAAACGCGATTCGGGGGCGTTTCTGGTGCTTTTTTTAAGCCCCGCCCCTTTGTCCCGGGCCGCGCTGCGATTGGCTGCCGGCCCGGGACACCCCCGTGACGTCATTCCAGGGCCGCGCTGTGATTGGCTGCCGGCCGGGACACCCCCGTGACGTCAGCCAATCACAGCGCGGCCCGGGACCTGACTTGTTTTTTTTGCTCTTAACCCGGCTCTTAGACAGTAACTAACACTACTCCTTCCTGCCTTTACTTCTCTTTTTACCCTTCCATTCGCCACCCAGTCACATTTTTACTCTCATAGAGAATGTTTCCCTCACCCCTCGCCCAGCACCTCCCCTCTCGCCCAGCAGCTCGGTGACTCGCCCGGCTGCCCCGTTTCAGTGGTGACGTCACCCACCGCCAGCCCCCGATAAGCCGTTCTAGAGGAAGCCAGAGCCAAGACAGCCCAGGCTGGCATTGGCCAATGACAAGGGGAGCACAGGCAGGGGCGACGTCATCTCGTAGGATGTGGTGTTACGGGGCACTGCGGGATTAGTAGTTTATGTTGATAACACATATTATTGGATCATCAGCAGTTTGTAAGGCTCTGGGACTAC
Source organism: Lissotriton helveticus (assembly GCF_964261635.1). Lineage (NCBI taxonomy): Eukaryota > Metazoa > Chordata > Amphibia > Caudata > Salamandridae > Lissotriton > Lissotriton helveticus. The sequence goes on from NC_136073.1 coordinate 404,779,697, forward strand.
AAGCGCCAGGGTGTAGTGGTTGCCGGCCTCCAGACAGCCCAGTAAAGCCCTGAGCTGCAGCAGTCACTATTTCCTGGTTCGGGCTGGTCGGCCATTTTGGGGTTTGAGAGGAGCGGGGCCGGTGGTGTTTTTTTTTCTTTTGGGGGGGGTAGAAGAAGCGAGTGTCAAGCGGCCCCGCCCCAGCCTCAGACGGCGGAGAACTGTGCAGACGCGGAGGGGGGGACAGCGTGACATGTCCAGCATGAATCCTGAATAGTGAGTATTCGTTGAGGGTGGGGGCAGAATAGTTGGGGTCATAAAGAGAGCATGAGGACGATAGGGAATCGGGGAGGGGGACACACATGTTGTCAATTTCATACAAGTAGTGATTATAGAGCTTACAGGTAGGTAGGTTTGTCCATAGGACCTGAGCTGACACCGACACCCCCTCTCCCTTAACTACAAGAAAAGAAGCATCGGCAGGCCCCGTGCACCTGTCAAAGCTGGAATTTAGTTGTTTTTCATCTAACTGGTAAGATCGCGACAGGTAAGTGCCTGTTGTAAGGTGCTTACACATGACCTATTAACAGGGCAAATGTTTATCTTCGATTTAATACGTTGCAGGTGTAGTCTCGCCAGGTACTGCCAGCTAAATCATGTTGTCCATTTGTACAGTGTGAGGTTTCTTTACGGTGGGACAGGTTGATTGTATCAACGCCCTGTAATGGAAATCTGCGTCCCAGATTTGTTCCAGTCGCCTGCTTGTTGAAATACGTGTCAGTACCATGCATATGAACTCACTGAGCTATCTCGCTAGTGGGGAGCTATCTCGCTAGTGGGTATTCCCTTGGTTCCTTGAGTGATCGGTGTTCCCACCTTCTGTTCCCAAGTGCTGTCTCCGAACAACCACTTAATAGGCCAGCTACCATTCCTAACTTTCTAATTATCACTCCGTTTTTTTTTTTTTTTTACTATTTTGCAATTAGAACCTTCTTGAATGTAAAGTTAGGAGCTTGTTGCCATTTGCACATTATTATTGAAGGTCTTGTCAGTATCGAGTTTAAGTTGTCATGTCAGCTGATTTCACTTCCTCTTCCCCCTCCCCCCCCCAACACACTTTCTGTGACCTGGAACGCAACCCTGCTTATGGTAGATAGTGTATTTGCTTTCCACGGTGTTTATAGCGAAACCGGAGCAATAATTTTTAACTTATTGTGGTTGGATGGTGATTTCTATGATAAAGTGACTGGCGGCCTTTGGTACTTTCAAAAGTAGTGAACTGGAAATGAAAACGGAAACGAGTAGTCTTTCGATCTCTCTGTGGCTTTTGGTTACAAACCTGAATAGTTGCAGATAAGTGAAGTTAGCGCAGATATTGAAAAGTTGGTAAGCAGCCGCTACCTTTATATGTTAAAGATTCTGACTGCATCATGTGTTCGACTAGTGCGCCCAATTCAACATCTGTAGTATTCTTGAAGTTGTGATATCCCCTGTAAACTGTGTTGAACTTTCACTGCCTTACGTGTGATTTAGTGTGGCACTTTGTAGTAGATAGAATTCGAGCTTCATATCTGCTGAGTAGCGCTGTTGACGGCTGGGGAAAACGTCAACCCGCCATCGGAGAAGAGTCATGGGTTTGCCGGTCACATGTCTATTGCTAAATTCTTCTTGCCTGAGATTTTGCAATCCCGGACGCAGCCACTTAAACAGCATTACTATATTAGTGTTGCAGAGAACCACACAGTAGTGACTAGACTGACAATCCTCTTGCTTCTCTTGTATTTGAAACATCCCTATCGGTATCTGTAGGGAGCATCAATGTAAATACAAGGGCGTGATAGGTTTCTTTACTAGTTAAAGTTAACGTTGTTGCTCCAAAGAGTTACTGGACATCCTTGGAAACGTGTTGTATAGGTCTTTGTGTTCATTTCACTCCTGTGTTGCAGCAATTGTACTGTAAATATGTTCTAAAACTGTAAATATGTTCTAATTTAAGACTAAATGATGTATATATTTTTTTAGTACGTTTAGTTCCTGCACGGTCCAACTCCGTAGTTGGATCCAGCTAACTAGCAACCCCCTCATGTATAACCTAATTCACACCTTTCCTAAAACTGAAAGACGCACGTCACAACCGTTTAATGAATGTCAACAAAGCATAACCCCCCCCCCCCACCTCCGAAGAACATTTATAACCAACACGAAGAAACTTAAAGCTTGTCACTCCTTTAACTGCCGATGTGAATAATGCCTCGGTTCACGGGTAGTCTTAGGTTTATCATAGTATATATATTACAGCCTAGTTATGTCCGAATCCGATAGTAACCCCCTCACCACCATTAATTCTTTCTTTCTCTGCACAAACTTAGCTTTTTAACCCATCTGCAGAACATATCAGCAACTTGTCTCTCTGCACAGCATTACTAGCAAGCATATCATACAGTATTGCTTTGAAAATGGTTTTCCTTTGTCCGTTTTTTAATACATCATATTTCCTAACTGCTTTTTCACAAACGGAGAGACCCATACTTGAGCAAATCATCTACGAGAACTGCTTGAAGCAAACTTACCCTTCTTCACCAACATTCATAACAATGACCTTTTACCATCTTACCCTTATTGTAGCCCTTGCAATTTTTCCTCCGAAGGCTCATTATTGTAATTGCATTTATGTAGCGCTTACTACCCCATACGAGGTGTCAAAGCCCTTTTCAGCGAGTAGTACGCCACTCTGTAACCCACTCTGTAACCCAAAAAGGATTGGTGTTGAATTAGTATATGGAGATATGCAATTAATTTGAGCTGTGGACACGTGAGTTTGTTACTTGGATTGAAAAACAATAGTGGAGAGATAGGGAAGGGTTTGCATTTATATAGCGCTTGCTACCCCTGATGAGGTGCTGAAGCGCTTTTCAGTGGGTAGCACGCTACTCCGGAACCCAAACAGGATTAAATAGTATAGGGAAATATGAAATTAATTTGAGTGGCTGACATGTTAGTCTGTTTGGATTGAAAAAAAGGATAGTGGAGGGATAGAAGAGGGAAGAGTCTAGAAATTGGTGGTTTTTTTTCTTTTTAGCTCAGTAGTAGTAGTAGGAGGTTTGGAATGAGGAAAGGAGGCGGAGGGGGGAAGAGTCATGGAAGGGTTTAGAAAGGCTTGTTTTATATTGTATTGCAACCATTATGGAACATTTTCTCATGGGAGTTTTGATTAGGTTTGGAGAAGACATGATCCGTAGCGGTCTTTTCTTAGGTGTGTCTAGCAGCATTAGGGAATTATAATAAAGCCTACATAAACTACCTCTTCCCGACTGCTGTTATGGTTTGAGTTTGGGCCATGAGGGTAATATATTGTATTATGTAATTGCACGTGTACAACGCTTCTACTCTAGTATACCAATTCAATTATTTTATGCCAAGTAGCATGGTGCTTCGGATCCCAAGCGAGTGCTTTTTCAGTGGTTATAGTTCGGTATTTGGATTAGTTTTGTGCTCTAATGGAAACAATTATTTTGCATTTGCTCCGGTCTACGTAGTGAATTAAATTAACAGGAGTTAAGTGTGCTCTTTTGTAGGAGGAGGGTATGTGAATTTTTGCAAGTGGGTGGCAGACTAACTTCAGGAGTTTAGGTATTGTTAGGTTTCAGAGGTATGACGTTTGAAATAGAGGTTGTGATATTTGCAAAAAGGTGTGTGCAATCTGCAGGAAAAAAATCTGGTTTAAGGCAACTTTTCAAGCAAGTCCAGGTCAGTTCTCATCGGATACAGAGGAGGATTTTGTTTTTTGAGATTGCATGCAACAATCTGAGATTGCAAAACTACAGTAAGAAACAACCTTATTTGCACATGAGGTGGTGCTATATTGGGTACCTTCTGATAATTGCTAGAATCGGGCAAACAGGCTAGCCCCCTCAAAAGACTGCAGCTTAGTAGACGATTACTTTAGCTAGAACAGTTGATCAGTTCATGGGCTGGAAGTGTAAAGTAGTGACTGGGAGCATAGGTAGTGTCCAGCAGTGGCACGCTGACTCTCACTCACAGCCTGTGGTGTGCTTGGGCATTTTACAAGCCTGATGCCCTTTGTACACAGCTGCACTGTTTCCTTTAACCTAAATCAACTGATTCTCAGTGGATATGGGGCCTCCTCTCCCTGGACACACACCTGCACCAGCCTCCCTTTACAAGTCAGGGAGGGGTGATTTAGAGCCATCCCTACCTACCCTAATTGTGTGTATGCTTTTATATTGCACAATATTTCAAACAAAAGCTACTACCTACTCCTGAACAGTTAATTTCTATGCAGACCGTTCCACATCAGCTTCTCAAGTGTGTATACTTCAATAATGTTACGCTGAACCAACAACAAAGCCACATTTATGTTGGTTTCAGAACTCGTTCTAACCCATGGACATTCGCATTATCATTCACAGATGAGAGTAAAACACAGAGGAATGTGTTGTCTCGTCTTCCAGTCAGGATTTCGCTTTAATCCAAACTGATATTGCATCAAATCATGGTTTTCCTTCCCTGCCAATTTTTAGAAAGAAAACATGTTAGGCATGTGATTAAATCAATTAAAAGTAACTTTCTATTCACATAGCCTAGAAACAAAAACAGTACACTAAATTAAAGCACTACGTGTGGCTCTGCAGGTATGTATGTGTGTGGGACTCTGTGGGTCTGTGTGTTTGTGTGGCATTTGCAAGAGATTAAGCTATTGGCGTTGTAAATGACAGTGCCATTTATTTATCTGTTTTGAAAACCAACACCTAAATAAAAATGTTGTCATTTACAATGCCAATAGCTCTAACTTTTTCAAAGGCGTAACCGTTGCATTGTAAATGCTTGTTTGAAGTTCTAGCTGTGAGCAGAGTCTCAAAGACGCTCTGTCAGATCTTCAGCCTTCAGCCTTTCCGGCGAGTCACACCTGCTGCTGTTTACTCCTGGCTTCCAAGGTGTGTGCCTTAGGAAGCAGGAGAACCCATCCCCCCTGACTCGAACAGCCACGGCCTGGATCTGTCATCACCAAGGCTGGCTACTTGGAGCCTTGTTATGCAGATGCACTTCTTTGGCTGGCAGTGGAAATGTCCGAGCGCCCTTTTATTTTGCTTCCCACAGGATAGGAACACTGCCCAGTGCCTCAGAGATTCTTTTAAAAAGAATCAAAAGAACCATGTCATTTTAAACTAAAGGTTAGCACAGATGAAATAACATAATATATTTAGAGGCACTGGTCAGTCATTTACACGGAATGATAAATAAGCTGCACAATAAGGGCCTGCTTTTTTTAAACCTTTGTCAGTCTGTTAAGTTACAGTTGCTCGATAAGTAGTTTCTTTTTTCTATTGGTCTTTTTTAACTATGCTTTTGTTTTGAACGTGTTTTGAGAATGAATGAATTTGCAAAAATAAATACAGAGAGGAAACATCTTTTTTGTCTGTATTTATCTGCAAAAAAACAGTAAAAGCGGAAAACTGGGAGCCTTAAAATCCTTTAAGCAATGTTTACAAAACAACTAATAATTTTCAGAAACAATTAATTTAAATTCCACAGCTTAAAATAGGTTTTAACATTGGGTTATGCATGTTTTCATTCGAAATATGTGTGCTTTCTGCTGCTAGCATCTGTTCCTAATGAGCAAAGTGTGTTTAAATGCAAAGTGTGTTTAAGACTGCAGTACCGCCTCCTGTCTACAGGGGCAGAGAGAGCAAAAATATAAACACACTTTACAAAACACAGGTCCCCACAAGGCAATTTTTTAAAAAGTAGTAAAAATGTACACGGATGTTCCTGAAGTCATTTTCTATCATTTAGAAGACATTGCCTTGTGGGGACCTGGGTTCAGGTCCCCACAGCGCAATCAAGTCCCCACAGCGTGAGTGTGTTATCACACCCAAGTCCCCACAAGGATAGTAACACAAACCCACACACACACACACACAGGCAGGCAGGCACACACACACACACACACACACACACACATGCACACACACGCAAGTCCGCTCCTGCACGGGCCCCAGCCGGGCCTCCCTCTCACCTGCTTCGATAGCCGCTCCTCACCGCTGCTGTTGGGGACAATCATTTTTCATACTAAGATTCAATGTATTAAAATGCCGCTCGCTTTCACATTGCGCCATGACTTCATAAGAGACTCGGTCACGAGATTCGTCTGGTTTTTGCTGACTGACGCTGCAGGTAGTCACCTGACCCGGAAGTCCTAACTGAGCTTCAACAACAAAATCAGCAGCCATGCGCAGACTCGAAACCAGGAAGCTGATGCCGGCAGAGCAGACAGTAGTAACGAACCAGCAGTCGGTAACTATATTTTAACTAAATTCTTAAGCAGTCTACGGAATTTCGGTTCCATTTTTAAAACAAGTTCAAAATGTAGATAATTAATAAGCGATTTACTTTGGAGGAAGAGTAACACACAAAAAGAAAAGGAGACACTCATAGCTCAAATTAAATCTCCGCTTGAGTGAAAGAGCAGAAAATGCTCGATAATGACTTGCAACGATGTTCAGAAACCTCACTCTTTAGTAACCGATGATTTGATAAACACTATACAAAGCGTATTGCAAGATCATTGGAATTTCTTTTTTAATACGGAGAGATTTCAAACCTACTACTATTTTGAAGTTCAAAAACGGGTCAATTTGAGTTAGCTTGGAGCAATACGTTCTAGAATGAGTGTCTGTACCTTTTACTATGGAACAGTGCAAGGTTTGCCTAAACTAGTTTAAAATAGTACAACGTAAAGATTATTTTTATATTATATTGGGCCAGATAATAGGATTTAGAAGCAGAACCAAATAGGGACACATTCATTTAAATATTACTTTAACACGACCCCTGATATTCGAAGGCATTATTGTTCTGAAGCTTGGGATGCGTGTCTGGCGGAAACCGTTGTTTCCATTACATATAATGAATTGGGTATACCATGAGTGTCACCGGTGTAATGGTATCTAGCTGAAAGAATTTGACATGAATAGAGCTGTGAAAAATAAATCCTGTCCTAGGAGAATGAACTCCCCTTGTGTAAAATGTTACTGAAAACGTAGTGACCATCAAGTAAGTAGATGTGAAAGAGGAAAAATGTTTACTACAATCCTATTTACAATGAATATCCCATAACAATGTTGGCACTATCATAATTAAAATAACAGTAGTGTTGGGTATTTGATCACAGAATCCTCTTTGGTGGGTCAGCAGTGTATACCATCTCTGATACCTTCCGATATGCTATAATTTATATTTGGAATAAATTCCCCCAAAATCAGGGCTTTAGGTTGGTAGGGTCTCAGGGATACAGACCCTGCAGTGATGGAAAAAAAATATATCGTGAAATTGGTCCTTATTCCGCTCTATATTCCTTTACATTTTGCCTGTAAAGTTATTGTTACTTTACATTTACAGGCAAAACGTTTTTTGATTTCTGAACAGTGTACACACCGTTAAGGTAATTAATTCAAATGATACAGTCTGAGAATTGGAATTATTCACTAGGAAATCAACTTTTTCTCATTTACCTGATATTCAAAACAGGAGAGACCTATTGGGGAGGCTTATAGGTCTGATTTGTTTTAGGTGCATGCCCGTTACTGTGTCATACATTTGGATGCAATAGCTGTAAGCTCAGAGAGGGATGTGGCATGCTATACTAAGCACAGGCATTTTTATTACGTGTTTTAAGCAGCATCTGTTCTCTTCTGCTGTGCTGATCTGCTGCTCTCTTCCACATACATCCTTCTGTAACCGCACGCACACATACATACAACCACACACAACCACACAAACACACACAACCACACAAATGCACACAACCGCACACACACACACACAAACACCACCCCACACACAAACATCACCCCACACACAAACACACATCACCCCACACATCACCCCACGCATCACCCCACGCATCACCCCACGCATCACCCCACGCATCACCCCACGCATCACCCCACGCTCAACCACACACAGAACCACACAGACAACCACAACCACACCCAACCACACCAAACCACACCCAACCACACCAAACCACACATACAACCACACACACAACAATACACACACCCAACCACACACCCAACCACACAGCCAACCACACACCCAACCACACACACAACCACACACACAACCACACACACAACCACACACACAACCACACACACACAACCACACCCACACAACCACACACACAACCACACACACACACACATCTATCTATCGCCCTCACTCTATCTATCTATCGCCCTCACTCTATCTGTCTATCGCCCTCACTCTATCTATCTATCGCCCTCACTCTATCTATCTATCACCCTCACTCTATCTATCGCCCTCACTCTATCTGTCGCCCTCACTCTATCTATTTATCGCCCTCATGCTATCTATCTATTGCCCTCACGCTATCTATCAATCGCCCTCATGCTATCTATCGCCCTCACGCTATCTATCTATCTTTCGCCCTCACTCTATCTATCTATCTTTCGCGCTCACTCTATCTATCTATCTTTCGCCCACACTCTATCTATCTAACTTTCTCCCTCACTCTATCTATCTATCTTTCGCCCTCACTCTATCTATCTATCGCCCTCACTCTATCTATCTATCGCCCTCACTCTAGCTATCTTTCGCCCTCCCTCTAGCTATCTATCGCCCTCACTCTATCTATCTATCGCACCACCACAGCATCACTCAGGGGTACCACAGCATCACTCAGGGGCACCATAACATCACTATGCGCTACCACAGCATCACTGAACGCCACAGCATCACTCGTTGCCACCACAACATCACTCAGCGCCACCACAGTATCAATCTGTGCAACCATTCAACAATAACTGGTTCAAATATTTTATCTCAATGTTTCAAGCTTTATTACAAATGTCACAAAAAGATGTTATTATTTCACTTCTGTTCTTGGATTTTCGTCACAATAAAATACACTGAACATAATCTTCACAAAAGTTATTTACAAAAGTTTAAGATATTGCCATTATAAATTACAATACCTTTTATTTAAGTATTAATTATTTAAAAAAATTAAAAGCCATTGTTATTTGTAATATCAATACATCTAAGTCACGTAAATATAAAACATGTTGCATTACAAATGCCATAGGTGTCAGATTTGCAAAAAATAAAAGTCTTGGCATTGTAAATGACAAAGCTATTAATTTCCCTATTTTCAAAACCAACACATAAATAAAAACCAGACACAACCACACAAACACACACAACCACACAAATGCACACAACCACACACACACACACAAACACCACCCCACACACAAACATCACCCCACACACAAACACACATCACCCCACACATCACCCCACGCATCACCCCACGCATCACCCCACGCATCACCCCACGCATCACCCCATGCTCAACCACACACAGAACCACACAGACAACCACAACCACATCCAACCACACCCAACCACACCAAACCACACATACAACCACACACACAACAATACACACACACAACCACACACCCAACCACACAGCCAACTACACACCCAACCACACACACAACCACACACACAACCACACACACAACCACACACACAACCACACACACACAACCACACACACACAACCACACACACACATCTATCTATCCCCTCACTCTATCTATCTATCGCCCTCACTCTATCTGTCTATCGCCCTCACTCTATCTATCTATCGCCCTCACTCTATCTATCTATCGCCCTCACTCTATCTATCACCCTCACTCTATCTATCGCCCTCACTCTATCTATTTATCGCCCTCATGCTATCTATCTATTGCCCTCACGCTATCTATCTATCGCCCTCATGCTATCTATCGCCCTCACGCTATCTATCTTTCGCCCTCACTCTATCTATCTATCTTTCACCCTCACTCTATCTATCTATCTTTCGCCCTCACTCTATCTATCTATCTTTCGCCCACACTCTATCTATCTAACTTTCACCCTCACTCTATCTATCTATCTTTTGCCCTCATTCTATCTATCTATCGCCCTCACTCTATCTATCTATCGCCCTCACTCTAGCTATATTTCGCCCTCCCTCTAGCTATCTATCGCCCTCACTCTATCTATCTTTCGCCCTCTAGCTATCTTTCGCCCTCCCTCTAGCTATCTATCGCCCTCACTCTATCTATCGCCCTCACTCTATCTATCACCCTCATGCTATCTATCTATTGCCCTCACGCTATCTATCTATCGCCCTCATGCTATCTATCGCCCTCACGCTATCTATCTATCTTTCGCCCTCACTCTATCTATCTATCTTTCACCCTCACTCTATCTATCTATCTTTCGCCCTCACTCTATCTATCTATCTTTCGCCCACACTCTATCTATCTAACTTTCGCCCTCACTCTATCTATCTATCTTTCGTCCTCACTCTATCTATCTATCGCCCTCACTCTAGCTATCTTTCGCCCTCCCTCTAGCTATCTATTGCCCTCACTCTATCTATCTTTCGCCCTCCCTCTAGCTATCTTTCACCCTCCCTCTAGCTATCTATCACCCTCACTCTATCTATCTATCGCACCACCACAGCATCACTCAGGGGTACCACAGCATCACTCAGGGGCACCACAACATCACTATGCGCTACCACAGCACCACTGAACGCCACAGCATCACTCGTCGCCACCACAACATCACTCAGCGCCACCACAGTATCAATCTGTGCAACCATTCAACAATAACTGGTTCAAATATTTTCTCTCAATGTATCAAGCTTTATTACAAATGTCACAAAAAGATGTTATTATTTCACTTCTGTTCTTGGATTTTCGTCACAATTAAATAAACTGAACATAATCTTCACAAAAGTTATTTACAAAAGTTTAAGCTATTGCCATTATAAATTACAATAACTTTTATTTAAGTATTATTATTTAAAAAAATTAAAAGCCATTTTTATTTGTAATATCAATACATCTAAGTCACGTAAATATAAAACATGTTGCATTACAAATGCTATAGGTGTCACATTTGCAAAAGATAAAAGTCTTGGCATTGTAAATGACAAAGCTATTAATTTCGCTATTTTCAAAACCAACACATAAATAAACAATTTGTCATTTACAAGACCAATAGCTCAAACGTTCCTAATGCGAGACCTATTGCATTGCAAATGCTTGTTTTGTGGTGGGAGTTATTAGTGTGCTGCTTTTGCCATATAGGCCTGCATGGTTTCCCTGTTGGCTTACTGCTTCCATCCATCCATCCCCTTTGCCAGCAGCAGCACCATGAATGATATGATGCTCAAATAATTTAATGCCAAACAGGTTCTAACCCACTACCATTAAATTTTTATTTTGGTGGTTCTTATTCTCTTGCCTTTACCACCACCCCAAGCCCCGGGAACCACCACCCCCTTGGACTTTCTGTATTGTGGGAGGAGGGCTGCATGGCCCCCCGCCCGGAGCCCTCGAGGGCCCTGGGAACCGCAACCCCCCAGGTCCGCCTCATGCAGTGCGCCGGGGTGCCCATCCCCAGGACACTGCTGTTTGCTATGAGACGGTGGGAGTCTCATGGCTCCCGTCCGCCGATAGCAAACTTGGTTTGGATTTTGAAAGAGAGAGCAGGGGGCTGGCGGTCCCTGGGATTTTGCCCCCCGGGGGCTAAGTATAAAAGAAGCCCTGTTATATTTATTTATTTTTTTATGACAGATTCCACGCACCCTATGCGCACCTGCCGGGTTTAAACACATATATATTTTTAAAACATTTTCAGCCCTGGAGGTCACCTAAACAGGTCTAGAGGATCAGGATATTTCTACCCTGCCCCCTTTATACGTTTTGCACACTTGTTCTACTGACTTCTTCAGCCTCGCTTCTACTGAGGCACAAAATGGCTGCCAACAGTTCCTGGTTTCGAATGCTGACAACCACTTGACAGCCAATTAGCATTGAGCGCGTTATTGGAAGGGTGCGCTTATGGTGCGTTCACGGTGCGCTCAGAGTACGCAGATCCACCGTGCCCATAGATATATAAATGCATTAACTGTAATTTAATCAGGAACTACTGAACAGATTGACACCATTTAAGAAAAAAGCATGAGTCTGAACTGAGGACTACATCTCTGCCAAATTTGGCGAAATTCCGATCAGCAGTTCGGGCAGTAGCTGCGGCTAAAGGTCCTGTGGGAAACTGCAAGGGGAAAACATGTTTTGGGACCCCCCTTTTTTCTCAACCCCCGCTACACAAATCATCACAAGACTTTTAGGAAAGAAGCAGACCGGAGATTGCCATTAGTTCTGAAAATTTCGTCAATAATCATCAACCGGCGCCAAAGTTATTCCAAATAGAATATTGCAGATTTCCTATGGAAAATAGGTCCTAACTATAACAAACTACTGGTGACCGCCAGCAGGTAATATATAAAAAACTAAAAAACTATACATGTGTATATATACATGTATATATATTTATATATACATATATATATATTGTAGCATAATTAATACAAATATGTGTTTTACATTATATTAGTTTTTAATATTTTTCATTGATGCTATAATATATATATGTATATATATATATTCACTGAAAAAACCATAGGTTTTACACACGTTATAGTTAGGAAGTAGCATTTAGAAAACCTATGAAATTCACTGAAAAACCAATAGTTTTACACACGTTATAGTTAGGAAGTAGCATTTACAAAACCTATGAAATTCACTGAAAAAACCATAGGTTTGACACCAGTTATAGTTAGCTGGAAATTTTACTGATATAAAACCAATGAAATTCCACGTTATAGTTATTTGGACTCACTATAACTTGCGCGTGTAATGCACTGCTGATGACGTCACATATTACATCACTCATGACATCACTGATGACACCATCCTTGTGACACAGTGACAGACCTCCTTTCACTGTAATCTAACCCTTGAAACACATATTCAAAAATAGAAATAAAAAATGTTTACTACAATCCTATTTACAATGAATATCCCATAACAATGTTGGCACTATCATAATTAAAATACCAGTAGTGTTGGGTATTTGATCACAGAATCCTCTTTGGTGGGTCAGCAGTGTATACCATCTCTGATACCTTCCGATATGCTATAATTTATATTTGGAATAAATTCCCCCAAAATCAGGGCTTTAGGTTGGTAGGGTCTCAGGGATACAGACCCTGCAGTGATAAAAAAATATATATCGTGAAATTGGTCCTTATTCCGCTCTATATTCCTTTACATTTTGCCTGTAAAGTTATTGTTACTTTACATTTACAGGCAAAACGTTTTTTGATTTCTGAACAGTGTACACACCGTTAAGGTAATTCATTCAAACGATATAGTCTGAGAATTGGAATTATTCACCAGGAAATCAACTTTTTCTCATTTACCTGATATTCAAAACAGGAGAGACCTATTGGGGAGGCTTATAGGTCTGATTTGTTTTAGGTGCATGCCCGTTACTGTGTCATACATTTGGATGCAATAGCTGTAAGCTCAGAGAGGGATGTGGCATGCTATACTAAGCACAGGCATTTTTATTACGTGTTTTAAGCAGCATCTGTTCTCTTCTGCTGTGCTGATCTGCTGCTCTCTTCCACATACATCCTTCTGTAACCGCACACACACATACATACAACCATACACAACCACACAAACACACACAACCACACAAATGCACACAACCACACACACACACACACACAAACACCACCCCACACACAAACATCACCCCACACACAAACACACATCACCCCACACATCACCCCACGCATCACCCCACGCATCACCCCACGCATCACCCCACGCATCACCCCACGCATCACCCCACGCTCAACCACACACAGAACCACACAAACAACCACAACCACACCCAACCACACCAAACCACACCCAACCACACCAAACCACACATACAACCACACACACAACAATACACACACCCAACCACACACCCAACCACACAGCCAACCACACACCCAACCACACACACAACCACACACACAACCACACACACAACCACACACACAACCACACACACAACCACACAACCACACACACACAACCACACACACACAACCACACACACACAACCACACACACACACACATCTATCTATCGCCCTCACTCTATCTGTCTATCGCCCTCACTCTATCTATCTATCGCCCTCACTCTATCTATCTATCGCCCTCACTCTATCTATCACCCTCACTCTATCTGTCGCCCTCACTCTATCTATTTATCGCCCTCATGCTATCTATCTATTGCCCTGACGCTATCTATCAATCGCCCTCATGCTATCTATCGCCCTCACGTTATCTATCTATCTTTCGCCCTCACTCTATCTATCTATCTTTCGCCCTCACTCTATCTATCTATCTTTCGCGCTCACTCTATCTATCTATCTTTCGCCCACACTCTATCTATCTAACTTTCGCCCTCACTCTATCTATCTATCTTTCGCCCTCACTCTATCTATCTATCGCCCTCACTCTATCTATCTATCGCCCTCACTCTAGCTATCTTTCGCCCTCCCTCTAGCTATCTATCGCCCTCACTCTATCTATCTTTCGCCCTCCATCTAGCTATCTTTCGCCCTCCCTCTAGCTATCTATCGCCCTCACTCTATCTATCTATCGCACCACCATAGCATCACTCAGGGGTACCACAGCATCACTCAGGGGCACCATAACATCACTATGCGCTACCACAGCATCACTGAACGCCACAGCATCACTCGTTGCCACCAAAACATCACTCAGCGCCACCACAGTATCAATCTGTGCAACCATTCAACAATAACTGGTTCAAATATTTTCTCTCAATGTATCAAGCTTTATTACAAATGTCACAAAAAGATGTTATTTTTCACTTCTGTTCTTGGATTTTCGTCACAATAAAATACACTGAACATAATCTTCACAAAAGTTATTTACAAAAGTTTAAGATATTGCCATTATAAATTACAATAACTTTTATTTAAGTATTAATTATTTAAAAAAATTAAAAGCCATTGTTATTTGTAATATCAATACATCTAAGTCACGTAAATATAAAACATGTTGCATTACAAATGCTATAGGTGTCAGATTTGCAAAAAATAAAAGTCTTGGCATTGTAAATGACAAAGCTATTAATTTCCCTATTTTCAAAACCAACACATAAATAAAAACCAGACACAACCACACAAACACACACAACCACACAAATGCACACAACCACACACACAAACACCACCCCACACACAAACATCACCCCACACACAAACACACATCACCCCACACATCACCCCACGCATCACCCCACGCATCACCCCACGCATCACCCCACGCATCACCCCATGCTCAACCACACACAGAACCACACAGACAACCACAACCACACCCAACCACACCCAACCACACCAAACCACACATACAACCACACACACAACAATACACACACCCAACCACACACCCAACCACACAGCCAACCACACACCCAACCACACACACAACCACACACACAACCACACACACAACCACACACACAACCACACACACACAACCACACACACACAACCACACACACACATCTATCTATCGCCCTCACTCTATCTATCTATCGCCCTCACTCTATCTGTCTATCGCCCTCACTCTATCTGTCTATCGCCCTCACTCTATCTATCTATCGCCCTCACTCTATCTATCTATCGCCCTCACTCTATCAATCGCCCTCACTCTATCTATCGCCCTCACTCTATCTATTTATCGCCCTCATGCTATCTATCTATTGCCCTCACGCTATCTATCTATCGCCCTCATGCTATCTATCGCCCTCACGCTATCTATCTTTCGCCCTCACTCTATCTATCTATCTTTCGCCCTCACTCTATCTATCTATCTTTCACCCTCACTCTATCTATCTATCTTTCGCCCACACTCTATCTATCTAACTTTCGCCCTCACTCTATCTATCTATCTTTTGCCCTCACTCTATCTATCTATCTATCGCCCTCACTCTATCTATTTATCGCCCTCAGTCTAGCTATCTTTCGCCCTCCCTCTAGCTATCTATCGCCCTCACTCTATCTATCTTTCGCCCTCTAGCTATCTTTCGCCCTCCCTCTAGCTATCTATCGCCCTCACTCTATCTATCGCCCTCACTCTATCTATCGCCCTCATGCTATCTATCTATTGCCCTCACGCTATCTATCTATCGCCCTCATGCTATCTATCGCCCTCACGCTATCTATCTATCTTTCGCCCTCACTCTATCTATCTATCTTTCGCCCTCACTCTATCTATCTATCTTTCGCCCACACTCTATCTATCTAACTTTCGCCCTCACTCTATCTATCTATCTTTCGCCTTCACTCTATCTATCTATCGCCCTCACTCTAGCTATCTTTCGCCCTCCCTCTAGCTATCTATTGCCCTCACTCTATCTATCTTTCGCCCTCCCTCTAGCTATCTTTCACCCTCCCTCTAGCTATCTATCACCCCCACTCTATCTATCTATCGCACCACCACAGCATCACTCAGGGGTACCACAGCATCACTCAGGGGCACCACAACATCACTATGCGCTACCACAGCACCACTGAACGCCACAGCATCACTCGTCGCCACCACAACATCACTCAGCGCCACCACAGTATCAATCTGTGCAACCATTCAACAATAACTGGTTCAAATATTTTCTCTCAATGTATCAAGCTTTATTACAAATGTCACAAAAAGATGTTATTATTTCACTTCTGTTCTTGGATTTTCGTCACAATAAAATAAACTGAACATAATCTTCACAAAAGTTATTTACAAAAGTTTAAGCTATTGCCATTATAAATTACAATAACTTTTATTTAAGTATTATTATTAAAAAAAATAAAAGCCATTGTTATTTGTAATATCAATACATCTAAGTCACGTAAATATAAAACATGTTGCATTACAAATGCTATAGGTGTCACATTTGCAAAAGATAAAAGTCTTGGCATTGTAAATGACAAGGCTATTAATTTCGCTATTTTCAAAACCAACACATAAATAAACAATTTGTCATTTACAAGACCAATAGCTCAAACGTTCCTAATGCGAGACCTATTGCATTGCAAATGCTTGTTTTGTGGTGGGAGTTATTAGTGTGCTGCTTTTGCCATATAGGCCTGCATGGTTTCCCTGTTGGCTTACTGCTTCCATCCATCCATCCCCTTTGCCAGCAGCAGCTCCATGAATGATATGATGCTCAAATAATTTAATGCCAAACAGGTTCTAACCCACTACCATTAAAATTTTATTTTGGTGGTTCTTATTCTCTTGCCTTTACCACCACCCCAAGCCCCGGGACCCACCACCCCCTTGGACTTTCTGTATTGTGGGAGGAGGGCTGCGTGGCCCCCCACCCGGAGCCCTCGAGGGCCCTGGGAACCGCAACCCCCCAGGTCCGCCTCATGCAGTGCGCCGGGGTGCCCATCCCCAGGACACTGCTGTTTGCTATGAGACGGTGGGAGTCTCATGGCTCCCGTCCGCCAATAGCAAACTTGGTTTGGATTTTGAAAGAGAGAGCAGGGGGCTGGCGGTCCCTGGGATTTTGCCCCCCGGGGGCTAAGTATAAAAGAAGCGACGTTATATTTATTTATTTTTTTACGACAGATTCCACGCACCCTATGCCTACCTGCCGGGTTTAAACAAATATATATATGCAGCCACTTATACACAAAGTGAAACACTAATACATATATTTAAATATTTAAGCATTACTCAGTAATATATGTATTCACTAAGATATTCAATAATATATACATATATAACACATATTTATTTTTCAGAAAGACACACATTCACTGGATGGTGTCATCAGTGATGTCATGAGTGATGTAATATGTGACGTCATCAGCAGTGCATTACACGCGCAAGTTATAGTGAGTCCAAATAACTATAACGTGGAATTTCATTGGTTTTATATCAGTAAAATTTCCAGCTAACTATAACTGGTGTCACACCTATGGTTTTTTCAGTGAATTTCATAGGTTTTGTAAATGCTACTTCCTAACTATAACGTGTGTAAAACCTATGGTTTTTTCAGTGAATTTCATAGGTTTTCTAAATGCTACTTCCTAACTATAACGTGTGTAAAACCTATGGTTTTTTCAGTGAATTTCATTGGTTTTTAAAATGCTAATTCAGAAATATCTCGTGTATACAACCTATACTTTTGTCAATAAAGTTCTGGCAATATTTTTTTCGGAAACAAGCCGTTTTCTTCACTGTTCAAGTTGCATAGAGACTCCTTGTAAAACGATACAGAATTAGAAAGTCTGTACCTTGCCTTTTTTTGAACGCATTAAAATTTGTCTGTAAATAAAAATAGCCTTTCTAAACTTTCGTGCGCGACCCGGTGTGGGCACTCTCGGCAAAAGTTCTCAATAAAATGGATATCGCATTTCCAGGCTCACGTGCGCGACCGTGTGCGCGCACCCACCTATATATTTCGTGAAAACTTTGCAATCTGAACTTATTGAATTTCTTCATAGACCCATCAAAGAACTTATAGTACGTCAAAGAGACTAAACCTAGACTTCTTTTTTATTATTATGAAAATTTTCATTAAATGGAGCCGAATGTCTTTTTAAACTTTCGTGCGTGACCGAATGTACACACCTTCGTATTTTTTAAAAAAATATAAAAGATTTTATAGTTTAACAATTGTATGCTTGAATCGAGCTCAGAAGATATATAAAATCCGGATGTGTTTGGATTTACTCCTTTTCACGTTTTGAAACTTCGCTGAATTAGACCGCTACTTCCAAATGACGTACGTGACCAGATACTATCACCGCGTAAACGTCCTGAGACGCGCATGTGAAGTCATGTGACTTGAAAACAACACTTCCAATTGGTTCTTAGTAGTTTCTATTCTGCAATTTACACGGAGCACTCCACCCACTTCTCTCACTATCTTTTCTACTCTCAAAAGAGAACAACGTTCAACATCTTTCGGAAGATTTTCTTTTCACGCGATAATGTGAAATACTGAGATTATTACAGGATTTTCTAACAGATATGTGTTCCCATTGATGTTGAAGCACTAACACCGTGAAAAATTCCACGGACATCTCTACCCTGTTATCTGCAATTGTGAGCATCAAAAGGAGCTGCGCTACGCCCCTGTGAGAGGCCTCACTCCCACTGCTGCAACGGCTTGGCAGTCCTCCAGATGCACAGGAACAGCCCCTCCGATCCATTGAAGTTCTGTGTCGTGAGAGGCCTCACTCCCACTGCTGCAACGGCTTGGCAGTCCTCCAGATGCACAGGAACAGCCCCTCCGATCCATTGAAGTTCTGTGTCGGTCTCAATACCACTTACAAAATGAAAATAAGCACTGAAGAATATTCAAGTATGCAGTACTCCTCCTGCTACAGCATACAAAATGCATTCTATTACCTATAAAAAAGTCAAACACCCACGCTACAATCATATAGAACACTTCCTCTAAAGAAGCCTGTGAATAACTTTAAAACATCAGGTTAACCTTTTTTTACTCTCTCATCATTATTAAAGATAAGTATTTACAATGCTATATTAAACAATGCCATGGTTCTTGCTTTTTAATTTTAAAAATCTTGCAATCTTTCACAAACCCAATACTCATGGCTTCTTTTTCGTGACAAAAATCTTGCAATATTACATACCTACATAGAATAACAGAAAAAACATAACACTACAAAGGCCGAACACTCTACTAAACGCGGATTTGTAACCTATGGGGCAGATTTATGTTAACTACTTCATACCCAGATATGCACCAGTTAATGTGCACCACAGTATGCTAGTGCTCCGTTACCCATGGTGTGCCACATTTGAAATGTGGCGCACCATGGTACAAAAACACCATACATGCGTAACACATCTGTGCTCAAAAAGTAATACATTGCTAGAGTTGCATCGCAAGTGTGATGCAGCTCCAGCAAGGCTCACCAATGCACTATATTCACAATACTGCGTCAATACCTACGCCTGCTTCAAGCACATGCACAGTTTTGAAACAGCATAGGTCTGAAAGTCACTGAGTGAAATATCATGCATTACAGTCAGCCACTTTCAAGACGCATTCCTACAGAGGAACACTTCCTTATGGTGCAGGGCTTTAGAATGTGACATATCTCCTAGATCCATAACGTTGTAAATATGGTACATTATTTCCACTGTCATTGTATTAAATAAACTGATGAAATTGTGGCGCAAAGAGATGCAACGTCAACATAAAGCTGCTACAATGTGTTTTAAAGTGCCCTTTAAATTACAACCAACACTCTCTTTGAAGAGACCCCTCATGTTCTTTTAACACCTGTCAAGTCCTTCCATGCTCATGACAGAGCCGCTCCATCACGAGCATTGCCTCAGCTGTCCTCGGAATAGACAGGTTTTGTCATGGGCTTGCCGCTGTGCTTGCACAGCACTAATATTGTACCTCCATGACACGTTCTATTGACTAAGCAGAGCCATGACAGAACCACTGTATCATGAACAGATCTGAACCGTGGCTCATGAAGGAGTACCTCTATCATGAGCATAGAAGTACCACTCAGCCCCCCGGCCCCCTAATGCTGAGGCAGAATTGCCACTGCAGCAAAGGACTTAAACTCCTGGAAAGAACAACATGTAACATTTAATATCATTTCCCACCAATGTTTTCATATATCAGTGTTGCTGAACTCACTCAGTAAAATGTCGCTCATTTCATTAAATCACTTTTAAAGCATGCCTTATAACAATGCACCCAATCCTATGTGGAAGTGCTTATATTAAACATGACATTGCTTTAAGCAGGATAGACAAAGAAATGACACAGTGATGTAAAAGTTTCTTTATTTTTTATACTTACCTAAAAAATAGTAAAAAGGAAAGTAAATTTCTTTTAAAAACGTAGTACCTGTGGAAGAAAAGTAAAAATAAGATTATAATGTACATTTCATAAAATAAAAAAAAGTAGGAGTCAATAAGAGAGAGGCAGAGAAAACTCTCGGATGATATTAGTTGTACTTACCTTATAAATATAATATCTGTGGAAGACAGTAAAAAAATATGTTTTAATACATATTTCTAAATTCAATGTAACAAAATAACTCAAACAACATATTAAATGGTTTATTTTTGCTGTCCTCAGAATACATTGATTTTCACTATAAACAGTGATTTCAATATTAATCATCATATAACAGCGGGGGAAAAAAAACCACAATCAAAATGATTGTGTTTAAAAAAAAACATCCAAAATCTCCATACATATTATAAATACCTGAAAAAAACATATCTTAAATGTTTTTCTCAAATTCGCAATTTCTTGAGTAAGCACACTACATCTTCCACAGTTACAAACTAATTAAACTATACGACCTATTTTTAAATATATCTAAAAAAAACACCGTGCAAGTATCTCCTATAAAAATCTATCTTAACTATACATTTTCTTCTCTCATACCTTTCCGCGTGGCCAAATTGTATGAGTTAACTCATTATCTTTTAAATACCTCTCCCAAAAACTTGCGTCCTTATATGTTCTAAAATAATTATCTAAAGTACTCATTTTCTTCTCTCATATTTTTCCACATGGCCAAATACTATGAGTTAAGTAGTTTTTTTCTGAAATTTCTTAATCTTAATCTTATCTATTCTTTTGTGAACCATTACAGTAACAATGTGTAACATGTTTTATACCATCAAACATTAACTAAATTTCTACCTGATGTTATCACTATACCAAACACAAATTTAATTTATAGATTTGTAGACCCTCAGTCACATCATATTTGTAAACAAGAAAGTTTCATATCTTTACAGTATTAATCTTCCTACAGCAAGTGATTCTACTGAAATTTGGGTTCCAAAAATAGCAGATAGGAGTTAGTTAAGGCAAAAGGCAAACGTTTCTTAAAAGTCAATTGGGTATCATTGCAAAGCGTCCAGCCACTTCCACACTTCAAATAAGCTGTATAATGTCCTGATGATGTGGAAGGCCCTTCATGAAAAATGATGGCTACAGTTACAAATGTTCTTCTAGAAATAGATACTTGAGTAGCCACAAATTTTTTAATTAAAGTTGACAATTTACTCCCATCAGCTCTGCATCGTTGAAACATTAATATTACATATTGTCCATATCTATGGATAAATAAAGTTGATAACATTTCAGACTTACATTGAGAACAGACCATGTTCTGATGCGCATCTTTTACTAGGTTATTAAAAGACACTTCTTTACAGTCTGGTAATGTTAAATATATAAATCGTTCACTGTGTATATTAGTACTACTTGAAAATGACCAATTATCACACTTATGTTCCCATTTATAAGAAAGGCCAAAAAGATTATCAATATCTACACCTTCATCTTCCAAAACTGTAAACATATACATAATAAATTCCTGACAATCTTGCTGAATATTCTGTGAAAATTGATTTACTCCTGCACATATGTCTAAAACAGTCCTTAGTTCTGAAACACTTCCTACTTCACTTTCACCACTACTACATTTTTCAAATATAGAATTTAAGGAATAGCAAAATGTTTGCTCTTGATTTTCTACAATCTGTTCCTTAACATTTTTTAGAAAAAAAACAACATTAACTACTACATTTGCATAACAGTTGACACCAGACCTGTTTTCAAACTTAAATCCAACAATCTCTTCAATACTAACCGTTTTCTTATGCCTACCAACAACAGCTACATCTTTTTTTCATCGTTTCTCAACTACTTCAGCACATTTCTCCTCATTTTTCCTTTTCTGACCAACCATACGCCTTTCAATTAAAGGATATTGAGGTAAACTTGGAGCATATTCTCTTCTTAACCTATTATACTCCTTCACACAATTTAAATCTGCACTAATCTTTGTCTCATCATAATCAATTAAATAAAGTCCACATAAAGTTCTAACTCGCGATAAAGCAACATATGCCATACCCTCTTTGAATACAGTGCTTCCAATATTTACCAAAGCACAATCTACACTTAAACCTTGAGATTTGTGAATAGTCACTGCATATGCCAAACAAATTGGAAATTGCTTCCGACGGACATATAAGTCTTTCACAAGCAAAAAACGATTTGAACAGCGACTAATTTTCTGAACTTCCTCAATTCCATCAAATTTTATTCTTAAAAATTCAATCTCATCTCTATTAGTATAATTGACAAAACCAACAACATTACCCATTGCTCCATTTACCAATCCTCTTTCTACATGTAAATTTCTCCTTAAAATTATCCGACAATTTAAACATACATACAGATTTTTCTCTAAACCAGCAGTTTTAGATATACTTTTTTGAAGAGAATCCAATTTTAACTTCAACTTTTCAGACAAAACAATAGTACTACCTTCATGCTCTATTCTATCTTTAGCTTCCAGTTTCCTAATTTCTTGATTTTCTAAATTCAACATTTTCTCATTAAAAACTGAACATTCTTTCACAGTTGGCATCAAGCATATCACTGATTTATCTGCTACCTCTTTACTATATATTTTCTCAGGTACATTATCTTCATTAGGAAACAGCTTGGAAAGTAATCGTGTTCGTAGAGTGTGTTTCGCATCTTCAGTTAGTTTTCCAATCCTTAGATCTTGAAGAATATTTCCATATTTAGTATCCTTTGCCTGTCGCATATTTTGAATCAGTTCAGTATATTTGAAATGTGACCATATATTAACATTTCCAATACTGCCCAGGCACTTTCTAGTCTCCTCATGCGTAACAGTTTCAAATACAGGTTGTCCTTTCACTGGAGTTAGTTGGAGTAGATCTCCAAAAACTATGACATGTTTACCTCCAAATAACACATCATACTCTGTCTTAAGTATCTGTTGCATTCTTAAATGCACAAAAGCAAGCATTAAATTAGATACCATGCTTACTTCATCAATAATAAGAAGTTTCATTTTTTTAAGCACTGTAGAAACTTCAAAACAAGCTTCTCCAGATAGCTTGTGATATTGTAATTTATTTTCATGTTCAACTGGCAGCATCAGTAAACGATGTAAAGTAATACCTTTAATATTATGTGCTGCCAATCCAGTTGGAGCAGTAACAACACACGACAGTGTTGACTGAGTTCTTTGCTGTAAATATGTAGTAATTCCTTTAATTAGGAAACTTTTACCAGTTCCAGCTTCTCCACTTACATATAATCGAATAGGTTGAAATGACATACATGAGCAATCTTTTCTCTCATGACGAAAGCCATGCTCAATGTGCTCTGTCACTTCATCATATATCTGTCTTTGCTCAACATTAAATTGCTTCTTTAATTCTTCTAAGTTGATTGCTTCCTCTTGACCTTGCTGCATTGCTCTTTCCACCTCATCCATGGCGGTGGCTGCTTCATTTTGGATAATTGGTTGTCCCAGTGGATCTTGACTTAATGAAGCCGAACTTTGACTATCTTGTGAACTATCTCTAGCAATCTCCGCTGCAATTGTCGCTTCTTGCTCTATTTCATCATTCAACATTTGGAGATAATTACTAAAAACAGGACATTCAATACTACTTTTAGAAGCGTTGAATGAATCTTCATAACTATCAAACTCCCCAAGTAGTTCCTCTTCTCTACGCCATGGTTTAAAGAGTTGCAAAAGAGCAAAATAGTAAACTTCTCTTTTGTCAGGTGTTTCGCAACTCAGTTTCCGATGATTAATCAAGTGTCCTTTTCTTTGTTTCACCAGACATCCTTCTTGTCCAATTACAGCGTATACACCTTTATCAATGGTCTCTGTAACATTCCTTTTAAAAGTGTAGTTTTGAAGTATTTCATACAGACAAATGTTTTCTAGAAGAGTACTTCTATTTGGATAGTATGTATCCAACATATTTGTTTTCAGAATGTCTGTACTGTTTGGTTCTTTCTGGGCTAAATATTCAATTTCTTGCACAGGTTTTAGAACACTGTTTCGTGTTTCTGCAAGACCCAAACTCACCCAGAGAATAGTCCTTGATTTAGCATAAAGACTTGCTGATGATAATCGGTCACAACATTCATATGCTCCAATTTCTCGATGAGACAACATCTTCAAACTGTACGTATACAATTTCTTGCTTAGGCTCTTTTCATGAGAAATGTCTTCCCACATCTCCTTCAGTTCCGTCTTTTCAGATTTTGTGATGTAAGACGATACATATCGAGCCACAGCAATAGAGTTGTCTGCAACATATTGTATGTCCATGTTAGCATTCCACATGGACAAAATGACTGGGTTATAGTCATTTATATATTTGGATTCTTCACCTCTTCTTAAATTGTACGTATTTTTAGGTGACCTTCTTCTGATGTTATGTCGCAAAGATGACATCAAATTGTTGACTCTTCCTTTTGAAAGTACCGGTCGTGCAAATCCAAAACGACATTTGGTGTAGAATTTACTCTTTGATTTGAATTTTCGCCGACAATATTTTCCACAACGATGACTTTGAAAGCGTAACACTTTTCCTCTTAAGTCCTTATCAGTTGTACTATTAGGTATGCCACAAGTGGCATACTGTTCAATAAAAGACAGTACAGTCTCATCCGAGTCTCTTCCAAATTTAGGAGCATCCTTGATCCATAACAGCATATGAATATGAGGAGCACCTCTTGCTTGGTATTCTTTTCTCCAAAAGAAATCCAGTACTTCACCAAGAGGCGGATTTTTCTTGTTTGTAAGAAAAGACATCATAGCTTCAAATCTATGATTAAAATATCTGCAAACATTAACCGGATCTAACGAACACAGTTCTCCGGGTGTCTTGTAGTTTATATTTTCTATGTTTGCATTCGCCTCCTGAAGAAATTCAAGTAAATCTTCCCAAGCATACTCTGCACAGCTTAGAGTTAAAAACCATGTTGGTGCTCCTAAGTTTCTAAGCATGCACTTCAAATCTCCATGACGACGGTACCAATACTCATTAGTACCACGCTGACAAGCCATTAAATTAATTAGATGTGAATCCAAAACACTATCTTTCTGTTGCACTTTATCCATTAATTCCTTTGCTGAAATATTATGCCGATGAACTCCACTTTTTAAGATATGGTTTACTGCATAAGAGAGACCAGATAAGTCACTCTCAAACAGAAGATGAAACAAATATGGAATGCATTGGCGAAACCTCGGATCTTCTGCATATAATCTTGTTGTCCGGTATTCAGATGCAGGAATCTGCATAGGTCGATCATCATATCGTGTACCTTCACCTGTAGGGAATAACTGTGGGAAACAACGACCTTCCAAACTTTCTTCCCACACACTAATAGGATTTCCTTTCGCCTTTTTCATCTGAAATATTTCAATAGCATTCCCTATTGCTTCTTTGGAATGCAGTGGATGAACACTGTAATGTTCATAAATTTCTTCACTTCTGGATAGGTCAACTTTTTCAATTTGTCCAATAGACAAATCACTCTCCTCTTCTTCACTTACATCTTCTTCTTCTACGTATACATCTTTATAGTACTTATTGTTTTGAACTAAATACAACGTTGCCTTTTTGACTTTTCTAACATCCACTAAATCTTGCCAGATTTTCTTACTCTTTGTAGGTACACCATTAACTAGAATAACTAGAGATTCCTCTTCTACATTTTCAACACCAATTGTTTCCATATTTTTTTTTAAATCAAGTGGCAAATATACAACTCTACCCTTTAATCCTCTTTGTAAATCTGAAGGATTTAATTTACCAGTCTTAGGCTCCATACGAACAATAGCCTGAAAAGGATGTACACATTGGATCAGAATAGTCTCATAAGTATTTAAATCCATCAATTCTGATGGAATATTTATCAACTCTAGATTATTATGAACAGCTCTAGCAGGCATTTTATTTTCATTTAATTTATTATAACAATATTTACAAATACGTTGCTCAAAACCCAAATCAAAATAATTTTCCACCAACAAATAAGTTGCAAAATCTTTCCATTGACCATTACTTTCATCTTCACTTTTTAAATATAAATCAACTAACCTAGTTTGACTTTTGTAATGAATGCGTCGACAACAGACACAAGAAAAATTTGGTTTCTCACCTGCAATTACCTTAAACTTTATTATTTCCTGTTCAAAATTTTCAATATTAACATGTCCAACATTTTCTAACACATTTCCTTCTATAATTATATCCGTTTCTGCATTATCTTCCTCTGGACCAAAATAACTTACCTCAATTTCTGCACAAATCTTCTTAACATCTAATTCACATCCATGCAAAAGAGCACTATTTAACTGTTTAAGTTTAAGTGCTGGACTTTTTGCATAATACAACTTTCTCACTAATTTTCTCATTTTAGTATGATGCACTGCTAACATCCTGAAGTGATGAAACACACTCTGGCATATTTTTTTAGAAAGACAAGCCAGAGAATGACCTTGCAGACCTATTTTTTCTCGCACTCTGCAATGATCTAATTCTTGCAACATAACAATTTTTTTTCTAAGACTTTCTTTAGTGTACTTACGTAAGAAATTGCGAAAGAAATCAATTGAATCCTGTCGTACACTACAAATGCTACTACAATTCCAACTGTAAACAGGAACATTAGGACGTCCCCCTGAAGCTTCTCCAGCCATCACCTCTTCTGCATTTCTAACCACAATTTTCTCTTTCTCAATTACACATCCCTCCTTCACCTCATATCCTCGACCACTGATGTCAACTGCATGCAACAAATCGTTACTTTGAAAGTAACTCTCTTCATTAAAAAATGGTTCAGAAGTTGAAGTATGCATCCACTACCCAGAAAACACTTTACAAAAATTACTCCTATTTAAGTGTCTCTTCCATTTACTTTTAGCTTTTAAAACTCGTATTGCCTTATTTAGCGTATTTATTCTATTAAGTACTAAAATAAATAATTTTCTTTTTGTCTCAAACGCGCGCTCAACAATACCCTCTATATATTGTTTCTTCTTAAGAAAAGCAGATCTTCTTTTAGAAACTTTCTCCTTCTGTAATAAATTCGAAACTACTCTGTTGTAAAACATACGCTTCCTAATTTGGCTAAATTGATTCATCCGAGTTTTACTGTACAGATTTTCCTGTCTGCTGATTCCAGAAACATTTTTATCTTTGGTTCCATGTCTCCTTCTCGATACTGGTATACTTTTTTCCTTGTGGACTTCAATACTAACATTTTTCCTTCCACATATTGCTCTCAAAAACTTTTTGGTTTGCTTACCAGAAGCACTCTTCTTTTTATCCGTCCTATGTTCTTTTGATACTTCTTCAATTCCTTTCTTCTTCAAATTGTAAGTCCGTTTATAGAGCTTTCTTTTTTCAGTTCTGGTCGGCATCTTAATTTAAGATTTTGATGAAATTCTCAATCTGTAAAACACAAACATAACAAATATTATAGTTGACTACTAGCATATAACGTACAAATTTAAACCACAGATTAATTTTCTAAGTAGAATAAAGAAAATAACAGAAAGTCTCTGAACAGAGTAGGAAATCCTGTAGTAAATGCTGGTTCTTAATTTTATCACACTCCATATCTGTTTTAACATTATAGACAGTTTTTAATTCTAATTTTTAAAGCATACAAACAGTACACTTTTTTTAAGAACTATGGGTCATCGTAGATGTTTTAACCTTTTTTACTACAATCTCCTTTACACTTCATCAGAACATGTCTTATCACTCTCATAAAGCACATCATCGATGAATAGGACAAGAAAACTGTCTTCAAGAATGCTTTACTATCAAAATTGTTTTTATTCATTGAAAAGTTCATAATCTAGTAGAACTTCCAGCATTATATCATCAGTAACTTCTTCAAGTCCAAAGTCCTCATCTCCTTCTACCATCTCTAAGTAAGCTGAGTCTAAAGACATGTCCATAAAATCATTATTTTCATCTATTTCCTCTTCAAAGACTGCATCTAAAATTTCCTCCATCACTTCGTTAATGATTTCAAAATGAATTTGTTTCTCTTCTGAGGAATTCTCCATAACTAGACTCAGTTTATTCTTCTGTATCCTTTTAAAAAAATATACAGACTAAATTATATCTTTTTTCATAAATGTATAACTTAAAAGTACCATTACTAATTTTTAAACTACATATATTTTTATAATTTCTAACTTATTAACTGTATATATATTAAGATACCACGTTCCGCTTGTTTTGAAAAGAAATTGGCAATATAACCCTAAACATTAACACTGATCTTTTTTTCCATTAAATAATTACTGTTCTTAAAAGACATTTTACGGTAAAATTTCTTTTTAGATTTTCTAGATATCACAAATATTGATTAACTGTAGAATTAATTTTTAGAGACCCATTTTTTCAGTTCACCAGTACAAAGAGCTATGTAAACTATATGCACTCTGAAGAGAAGGCTCACACTATACAAACCATAGCATTCACTTAACAGATTACTACTTTCCACAGAGACAGTTCCTTTTATGTTTCAACAGCATACTCACCATGTAAATGCCTTAGCATATACAAAATGTCATACCACGCATGAAGAACAACCTCATTTTAAGCCTCTGCATGAATATGTAAAACAATACCTATACATAGTAAAATCCCAGATATGCAGGAAAGATACCCATCACACCTAGAACCATATCATAATACCTCTCTGTAAATAAAGGAGAAAGACTGCCAAACATAATGCAACAAGATTTCAAAAATCATGAGCACTTCACAAGATTTAAGTAATGGAAACATGAAAGAATTATACCCCAATGATCCATAAATCTGAACTCCATCAAAAACAACACATGCACCAAGCCCATTAAAAGATAATTTCAACTGTCAGGGGAGAATATCTCAAAATACATATCTAGTATAAGCAGATACAACCCATGTGAATAATTCAAAATAAAATCATATTTCAAAATGAAATTTTACAAACATTTAAAAAAATCTTCTTCATTATTTTCATGTGCACCCAAAAAAATTGCCTATGCAAAAATACCAACTCACCTGAAAAAAAGAATATAATTCCTCAAATTGTGTAATTCAGAAGGCAGGTTGTTGCTTTTCACCACCAAACACTGTAAAAAAGAAAATAATAAAATTTAATTAACTTATTACAGACTTATTTCTTACACAACATAGAGCCATTATAGCAAAGAACAAGCATAACAGAAAAATTCCCCAAGATTCTCTATCATTACAATAAGATACAAAATGTCTCATTTATGAAACCATTGCGCCACAGATATGTCACTTTTTCCCATGTTAAAACTGATGCACCAGCGACACAAGGCCTTCATAACTAAAAGCCCATGTGACGGAGAACAAGTGCATAGACAGAAAATACAGGGCCAACCTTGGGCATATGCAAGCAGTACACCTGCACAGGACCACCAAACCCCAGGAGCCACCATATTAATATATATCCTTAATATAATAATCCTCTAAGGATGCATACATATTTGCGTAGCGGCCCATGGCAGGAATTTGGCGTGCTCTGGCTCTGTTCCACTTCCAAACACCTTGATCCACCCCCCCCTATTCAGTGGGCTGCACGCTCCGCCCCTCCCAAACCCCCTGTTACAGACCCCCCTACCTACGCTCCCTGCCCAGGGCTGCCATGACCCTATACCCGCCCCTGGAAAATGTATAAGACACAGCAACAGTAAAAATCAAAGAATAGGCAACATGCAGAAAAACTGCACAGTAGATAAAGAAACATATGTTTAAGATAACCCCATTGAAAAACATGTAGTAATTTTTTTAATCTGCCATGCATCTGGCCCTCCAGGACCGCTTTGGAAACTCCTGCTTTAAACCTTTACATTTCATTTTCACCACACACACGTTTTGTAAAAACCCATGTAACGGACAACAACTGCATACACAGAAAATGCAGAGCTGGCCTTAGGCATATGCAAGCTGTACACCTGCACTGGATCACCAAACCCCAGGGGCCACCATGCCAATATATATCCTTAATATAATAATTCTCTGACAATAGATACATGTTTCTGTGATGGCCCATGCCAAGAATTACGCGTCCTCTGGCTCTGTTCCACTTCCAAACACCCTGACCCCCCCCCCTCTTCACTGGGCTCTGCCCGGACCCCCTGTTACAGGGCCCCCTACCTACGCTCCCTGCCCACGGCCACCATGACCCTAGATCCGCCCCTTGAAAATGTATAAGACACAGCAATAGTAAAACTCAAACAATAAGCAACATGCTGAAAAACTACACAGTAGATAATGAAACATATTTTTTAGATAACTCAATTGAAAAACATGTAGTAATTTTTTTAATCTACCATACATTTGGCCCTCCACGACCGCTTTGGAAACTCCTGTTTTAAACCTTTACATTTCATTTTTAAACCATACACACGTTTTTTTTCAAAGCTCCATATTAAACGCCTAAACATGTATTTAGTCGTCCACATGCAGGCACTTTCAATTACATGACTTATTTAAGTGGAATCCCTGTAATGTTGCATATCTTTCCAAAAATACACCAGTGCCTATTATTATAACGATTTTTTTTCATCCTTCATCAGTGATATTATTTTTTACATATAATGAAAATCACTATGACTTTTTAAACGACAAAGCTTACGCGGTAAAAATCACTCTGCATTTGCTTCCCTTTAAGAATGTAGTTTATCTACCCCATGCATGTGAACCTTGATGTTTCCATCTGGCAGCGAATTCCGGCCTTGAATCACAAGACATGAAAAACAGCCTTATTGTCACAAAAAGAAGTTAGCGTAGCATCTGTTCGCGAACATATCTTTCACTTAGCTAATATTCACAGACAACACCATTCCTTATAAAAGAGTGGCCTTCCTTTACAATTTACTGAGGTGACTCCCTTAATTTTAAACGCATCCTCCACTTCAAGACAGGCTATTTTTTTTATAACTACTAAGCAATGGTTTAGTGACCTGTGGAAAAGTAAATTTTGTCATGTTCTGTGTCCCTACGTGTCATCCATCATATGTTATGTGTGCATGATTAAATATGCATATGTACTCCCCATGTCCGATTCAAGACGCAATTACAGTTGTGTCCACCTCTGGTATGTCATTTCCCAGTCCCCATGAGTAATATGAGTATCAGGCCTATGTAAAGTAATGTTGCCACGTTTCTCAGTGTGCACGTTATTTCATTATAAAGTCCCCGTTTCCAGGCCTCAACAGGGCCCGGACATCAGATTCAGCTCCTGTCTCCTGAAGCCTCGCTGAGGAGCGATCCAGCCCCCACCTGTATCCTCGACCTTTCACTTACTTCCTGCCTCGCAGTGCCCGGTGCAGCTTGGCTCTGCCTCTGAGTCTGCCAAGACTATGTTATGATTCCAGCTATCAGTTTAGTCCTCCTTCTCTGCATTCCTAAGCTACTGAACTACATCAATAGTTTCCGTCATTGTCTAGCCTATGCGGCTCCATGTTAAGAGAAATACTGTATTTAATGGTCATTTAATATTCTTCATCACGCACTACATGTAGAATAAATGCATGCTCCAGTCTTAGAGTCAGTTAGCTTTTCCCCTCATGACTTCTAGTTTATATCAACATGTTCCCTAAACATCAGATACTAGATAGGGTTTAGGTACATGTCGCTCACACCCTCCAGACTTTAGTCTCTGCTCCTAGCACAGAGTTCATAGCCCCCAGCTTCTCCTCGTAACACGTCATTGCCAGTTTGCGCGCACCACCAGGTTAGAGGCCCCGGCTCCTTAGGTAGCCCCCTCCTATGTTTCCGCCCATTCATGACATATTCTGTTACGTTTGCATCACATGTCTGAGTTACACCTTCTTTTTACTCTTATCTTTCGCGACTGCTACGCGTCACGCCTTCTGCTCCACCCACTGCTACGCCTACTGCAATGTAATGCTATGTGTTTGCGTTATGTATATATGCTCATGTATTGTTATTAAAAGTCAGCGCGCTCATCCCAGACCCAGCCCCAGCAGCTGCTGGGCCCTGCCATCCTATTCCTATGCAGGTTGTCCTGTTCCTGTCCTTATGCTGTAATAAACCTGCAGAACTCCTACTACCTCGAATCTTGACTCTTATTTATTGAGCTATCTGTTATGATATATGTCTAGTCAAAAATAGGGTATTATTTATTTATTTACCACATAATGGCGCCCGAATAGGGACTTGCCCTTTCCCCACGCGTCGGTGAAGCCACGCCGACCCCCTGACCCTCTGCAGTCGTGACGGAACTCTTCTGCGCAGTGGCAGATATTTCTGCTCAAGTATCCCTCAGGCCCACGGAGGAGACGGAGGAGGCGGTCCAGCATCCAGACGAGACGGTGGAGGAACGCGGCGAGTCCCGACCAGAGCCCAAGCCAAGAGTCCAAGGTCCGAGGTATCCGGAGGTCCACCCGTAACTGAAGTCCGAAGTTCGTCATCGTAGCAGTCCAGTCCAGTCCGAGGCCTTCCGTTCTTGCTGCCCGGTGAGTACCGTTACTGGGGTGGTATCTAGACAGGGTCAATTTAATTGACTCTGGTCTGTGGGTTGGTGGTACACAGTCCCACAAACGAAGTGTTCACTTCGGTGGATGCGGGTCCTGACGTGTCTCTTTAAGAGACCGGTAAG
The DNA here is from genome assembly GCF_964261635.1 of Lissotriton helveticus. Taxonomy (NCBI): domain Eukaryota; kingdom Metazoa; phylum Chordata; class Amphibia; order Caudata; family Salamandridae; genus Lissotriton; species Lissotriton helveticus. The sequence goes on from NC_136073.1 coordinate 404,813,212, forward strand.
TTTCGTACTGTTTCAGCAGTGCATCTAGTTTCTGTTCTAGTCAGTTCTGTTCTCGAGAAATTTCAAGTATTTTCAGGTGGTATTCTGTTCGAACTGTTATTCATAATGTTCTTCATGTATTTTAATGTTGTGGTATGAGTGCGACGTGATTTCATGTTTTCATTGTGTATTGTATTATGTCCAGATTATAGTCCAGTCATGCCGCTCTTCTCAAAATTACGTCAGTTAAAAACTAGAAAGGGTCTGCTGGAAGCAGCAGTTCCCGTCCCGCCCAGGGACAGTCCAGGTCACTTTATGTATCAGAAGCATGGCATAAGCGCCATATTGTATCTAGATTTATGGGTAGAATATACCAAACAGTTAGAAGAAAAGTATAGATGGCCCGTATCGGGTACATGGGATGCCGAATGCATCATGCGAGTAGAAGAAGCATTATGGAAAAAGAAAGCCAGACAGTCACAGAAAGATGCCATCGAGTTATGGCGCAAAGAAGCTCATAAAAGAACCGAAAAAGAAATCAGAAGGACAGAACTAAGTAGAGAATCCCAAGAACGAGCCCAAGAAAGAGAATTAATCGAGATAGGTGAACGAGTTAGAACTGAGCAATCAGACAGACAGAGGAATGCCCTCATTAAGGGTATGTATCCTCTTCTTGCCGAGGGCTTGCCAAAAGCGACCCCGGAGGCATCCAGTAATTTCCCGCCACCGTTAGTTCCGACCAAGCTACGTCACAAACCGACCGCAGCTGATATTTTTATTTCGTCCTATCTGGACGACACAGTCCCCGAATATGCAAATCCTGTTCGCGCTCCGCCAGTCCCTGTAAATCAGGTAATTCCTGCTCCTCCAGACACCGGGGTGCCCTTAACAGCCCCCCCGGGTCAGCCCGCCATACAAGTCCAGCCCACGTTACAATTACCGACCCTGCCAGGACGAAAAGCATCAGCATGATTCTAGTTTAGGGGCCGCAGGAGGAGGTCTTCCTCAAACCCCGCCGCCATACAAGCGTTTATCAGCACTCGAATTACATGCTCAAGCATCACAGCGTACTCCTAAAAGTAATAAGTCTGTTGCAGAGATCAGGCAAACCCTTGGCGAATGTGTCTATGACCCAGTTCCAGGCGAGTTTAATATGGTTTTATATTCCGTACGCGTAAGGAGAGTGACCGAGTATCTAGTCACCCTGCCGAATATGAAAGAAGATCTAGACAGGATATATCGTTTCATCCGTACAGGGGATGACCCACAAAGTATTAGTGATGCCATGTCTCAAAGGAAAGCCGAGATTCAGCGCATGATATTAAAGTTCTTAATTAACTGTCTAATAAGAGAACAGGATTACCCGTCTAAAGACCCGGAAGAAATGAAAACTCTAACAAAATGGAGTGATAATATAGCCGAAGGAAAGCACAATACCATTGGTGCCATGGAAAGTATGTACAAGAAAATCCGTAGAGAGATAATAAAGATACACGAACAGCGTAAAGCAGCACAAGTAAGCGAGAAAGAAAGTACCTCTGATCCTGAAGAGGAAGACGATGAGAATACTGCCAGAATAGCGTATGTAGGAAAACCTAGATTTCCAGATCGCCATTTACGTCTAGAACCCAAGTCTACTTTCCATCATTCAGCACCAGAACAAGGTTCCCTAGAACAAGTATTTCAAGCTACCGATCACATTCTGAAATCACGAATCGGTTATAGTGAGTTAAGTACTATGCATGAACAGGAACTAGTCCGATCAGCAGTCAGATGGATTACTGATTCTACCACTTTTCCAGACGAAATAGTGGCACAAATGTTTCTGAAAATGCCCCCAGCCGAGCAGCGACTGGTGGGTATGTATATGATTCAGCACCTCATTACTCTGTATGAGGGTCAACATTCTGATCCAGGCCCGTTACATGATATCCTGAACGAGTTACTCCAGTACAAATGGAGAGGTCTAGGTACCGATTTAATTAGTGTCATTCTAGAACAACGCCACAAATATAGAACATTCTTGAACCCGCATTTTGTTCATGTCTCACCCCCAGAAAGTAAATCATTCTACATAGACAGACAGAATCCGTTACGAGAAGTCCACCCAGTCAGAGGAGCGGGTGGCGAAATGCAGCGAGTGTTTGTATACACTCCGATCACAAAGATGGAACTCCTCGAAATGAAGAAATTAATTCCCTGTCATGACAAAGATCCAGCAGGGTTCCATAGAGAATTAAAAGACATGCTCCGTATGGGAGAATACACTTACCCAGATATCATTAAAATGTTAAAGGTTCTGCTACCCGCAGGGGTGTATGAAAAGCTAAAGGAAAAAGAATGGGAGGTGGGAGAGAAAAAGATAGATTGGGCAGTCCTAGAAGCAGAAGATAAGATACGTGTACCAGGTACTGGTCTAGGAGAGAAATGTAAAGAATTACCAGAATTATTAATTCAAGTTTTACCCAGATTATTAACAACGAGAAAAGAAGACTGGGATGCAATCTCAGCCTGTAAACAGAAACAAGATGAAGATATTAGTGATTTTTATTCTAGGTTTGAAAAGTGCTTTAGTATCAACAGTGGCCTCAAGACAAGTAGTGAGTCATACCCTCACCTTTTCGTTACCAAATTAGTCGAGAATTCAAGTCCACCAATTAAAAACCGAGTTCTGAAAGTCGAAAGCACCTGGCAAGCAAATACTCCGTCCCAGATGCTCCAGATGCTCCAGTACCACCAGAATAGAATCAGGGAAGAGCAAGAACACGAGAGAAAACGTATGAAAGACACGAAAATGAAAGTACTAGTTGCACAATCTGTTCCTCAAGACAGTCAGAAGAGGGGTCCGAATCAAGTCAGTCATCCTGCAGCTCCCGTTAAAGGGAACTGCAATTATTGTAAACAGCCAGGTCATTTTATAAATGAGTGTGCAGTTCTGAAACATAACATAGCTACTGGTAAGACTAAAGAAAGACCACGTCCGCCTAGACAAGAGCAAGTTTCACAGACTCTTCAGCCACAGAATGCACCACAGACAGTTACAGCACCGCAGCCTATTGCTGCAACACAGCATGTTACATCGCAGATGTACCAGTATGCACAGTCTGAGTATCCAGAGTACCAGCCATATTCATGAAACAGCCTAGAGAGGGAGGTAGGTTTGCCTCTCATCGAGATACCTGTAGATCAAGAAGGTCCCTATGTTCACAGTCAAGTATTAGGGAAAGACAGAAAGTTTTTGATTGATACAGGGGCAAGTAGGACCACAATTAGTCATGCCGAAGTTCCAGGGGCTCCGCTCTCAGGCTCAAGAAATGTTTCCCTTGGATTTTCAGGAAAGCCTATCGTTAATGAGATTTCAAAGCCAGTCACTCTAGAAGTAGGTCCATTGTCCCGCACTACTGATCTGTTACTTACTAAGTCATGTCCAGAAAATCTATTAGGCATTAAAACACTGAAAGAGTTAGGTGCAGTTATATGTTGTTCCCCAGAGGGAATACGATTGTTCCTACGTGACTTTAAGGGTCACTATGTATTACGAGATTTTGATTCCAGACTGTCTAAAGTTCCGCAGCATTTATGGGCGCAAGGTCCAACTGATGTAGGTTACATGCAAATCACACCCCATCGTGTGACTCTCAAACCAGGTGTAGTGTTACCACGAATCAGGCAGTATAGATTGCCACCTGAGGCTGTAGCAGCCTTATCCAAAATTATAGACGAGCTCATGGCTCAAGGAGTAGTTGTAGAAACTGACTCCAATGTATGTAATTCTCCGATCATTCCAGTCATGAAACGTACTGATCCAAATGCACCCCCAGTATATCGATTAGTGATTGATTTACGGGAACTTAACAAATGTATTATTCCGCAGTACCCAGTTGTCCCAGATATCTCTTCCCTGTTAACTGCTATTGATTCCGAAGCCACGTTCTTCACTGTCATAGACCTCAAGAACGCATTTTTTAGTGTTCCCATCCATCCAGACAGCCAGTTTCTTTTCGGATTTTGTTTAAATGGAAGGAGCTATATGTTCACACGCGCTCCTCAAGGTTTCACAGAAAGTCCTAGTATTTACAGTCAAGCACTTAAGAGACAACTAGACAATATTCACATGCCAACTGACACTGCCCTGCTCCAGTATGTCGATGATCTACTGATCACAGCTCGTTCTGAACGTGACTGCGAGCGAGCGTCACTGACGGTTCTGTATTTCCTAGCCGAGATGGGGCACAAGGTGTCCCCTTCGAAGCTTCAATTCTGTGTCCAGCAAGTGGTCTACTTAGGACACTTACTGTCCAAGAGGGGTAGGAAGTTGACACCAGACCGTATCCAGTTAATAGCGAGTCTTCCTCAGCCCAGGACCCAGAAGGAGGTACGTGCCTTTATCGGCCTTACTTCTTATTGTAGACAATGGATTCCCCAGTATGCATTTCTAGCCAAGCCACTGATACAGTTAACGACACAGGAGGCAGCCGTATCGACTGTCCTCCCTTGGACATCTGAACATACACTTAGTTTCAACGAGTTGAAGAAAGCTTTATGCCAAGCTCCAGTTCTAGCTACACCGAACTACAGTAAGCCTTTTACACTTTTCGTCACTGAACGTGAAGGTACAGCATTATCTGTTCTCACACAAGACCAAGCAGGACAATACAAGCCTTGTGCTTATTTTTCTAGCACACTAGATCCAGTCGCCCAGGCTCTGCCTGCGTGCCTCAAGTCAGTTGCAGCCACAGCACTAGCTATCAGACAAAGTGATTCCATAGTTTTAGGACACTCCTTGACAGTACAAGTCCCACACTCCGTGGAAGTTCTTTTAAATCGAACACAAACACAGCACTTGACAATTGCACGTTTAACAGGTTATGAATTGACACTGTTCCAGCCACACATAGAAATCAGACGCTGCAACGTCCTGAACCCTGCTACACTGTTACCATCAGCTAGTTCAAATTCTGCCACACATGATTGTGTGGAAGTAGTTAACATTACGACAAAGCCAAGACAAGACCTGACAGACATTCCGTTACCAGATCCTGACCTGACACTTTATGTGGATGGTTCATGTATGAGAACTAGTACAGGAGAACTAGTCGCCGCGTATGCAGTGACTACTGACACTGAAGTTATTGAAACACACCGTATTGATACTCTGTCCGCTCAAGCAGCAGAGCTAGTTGCTCTGACACAAGCCTGTATACACGCCAAGAACCTGAAAGTTAATGTTTACACAGATTCACGTTACGCATTTGGAGTTGTACACGACTTTGGAGTGCTCTGGCAGGAGAGAGGTTTCATGACTTCTCATGGAACCAAGATTCAGCATGGTCTCCTTATTCAAGCTCTGTTAGATGCAGTACATTTACCGACATCTATCGCTATCATGAAATGCAAAGCACATACGAAAGTCACTGACATTATTTCTCAAGGTAATGATCTAGCAGATCGCACAGCCAAGCTTACAGCACAGACTCCAGACATTCCAGTTAACATGACACATACTCCAGATCCGATTGCATGTATGACAGTTAAGGACCCTACACAAGATGTCATAGATATCCAGTCACATGCTACTCCCGATGAAATCAAGAAATGGTCTGAACAAGGAGGGGTCCAGACAGATCAAGGATGGGTAACGAAGGGTAGAACCACATGGTTTCTCCCCGACTCTATGGTTCAAGTCATCATTAATACCGCACATAGTCCAGCACATTTAGGAGAAAAAGCTATGTTAGACAGTATCCAGAACATTTGGTTCAACAAGCATTTACGAGCTGCAGCCAAGCAGAAAGTCCGTACCTGTATGATATGTTGTCAGTTTAATCCAGGTAAAAGTGTCCCGGTGGAACAAGGTGGTTTCCAGCCCCCTGACCACTCTTTTGAAGTCCTCCAGATGGATTATATTCAGATGGAGCGATGTCGAGGTTTCAAGTATGTCCTTGTAGTTGTATGCGCTTTGTCCAGATGGACAGAAGCATATCCAGTCCCAGATTACACAGCCGCGACCACTGCCAAGCAGTTGGTTCGTGAGTTTTTCCCTCGATATGGACTCCCTAGAGTCGTATATTCTGATAACGGTCAGCCATTCTCATCTGAGTTGATGAAGCACATTTCCCTGTTGTTAGGGTACCAGTGGAAGTTTCATTGTGTACGCCATCCTGAAGCAGCCGGTCTAGTCGAGAGACATAATCAGACTCTGAAAATTCGAATTGCCAAAATATGTAAAGATAAGGGTGTGGACTGGCTAGTAGCTCTGCCAGTCGCTTTGTTTTATATGCGCATGGTCGCACATTCCAGATCAGGTCTGTCCCCGTATGAGGTCGTATTCGGCCGCCCCCCTAACATGTGGGGTACTCCTAGACCCCGAAGTATTACTGATGTTTCATGTAATATGCTGACAGATTACCTAGCTTCCTTGATGTCTGCCCTCAACTCATGTCGTTCACAGGTTGCCGCCACATTTCCAGACAATACCGAGGTGGCACCGCATGAAATCGTTCCAGGTTCGATGGTGCTCGTACGTAACTTCGACAGATCAAGTCCGCTGGAGCCACGTTGGAAGGAGCCCCGTCAGGTCCTCCTCACCACCCGTACAGCTGTGAAATTGGAAGGACGCCGCGGCTGGGTGCACCTTTCGCACGTCAAGAAATTCTACGGATTGAAACCGGTCTCCAAGAACATTTCCCAGGATATCAAGACTTGTCAAAACATTGTTCCTAAGGACTGTCCCGCAAATGACATTGACACAACCCCTCCCCTGTTAGAGAAAACTCCGCAACAGGAGTATAAACAGAAATTAAGGTCTAGTAAAATAAGTCAGCCAGTTTGATTGTCTAAGTCCTCCCCTAGGTGAAACGGTTAGACTGTTTCTGACATGTATAAAATAGACCCCCATAGTGAGAGAGTTAGTCAAAACTCAATCCGATGTATCGTTTTTCTAAGTTTCATATTATTTCTCAGCCTTTTGATTTCCTGCACTAGTTACGCATTTTTCCTGTGTTTTCCAGTTCCTCATGTAAATAAGCCTTCTAATGTTACAGTAGAGCACACGTTTAGTGATCTGCCTCCTCACGAATATTCATACCGCCTCGCTATGCGTAACAATACATTTATCCGCATGTTGCATTATTCACATCAAACCAGCAATGCCACTAATTGTTGGGTGTGTGGTCGACTCCCCCCTTTCCAGACGTCAAAGGGAGTTCTGCCACTCTTTCCTTATCCTTTTTCACATAATGGTTCGTGTGGAGCATGGTCCACGTTAACGTCATCCTCAACAGACATGTCTTTTCTTAACAGCACATGTTTCCCAGACAAGCAAGGTTTCCCCCACAGAACAGGTTTAGATCTAGAAAATGAAGTGTATAATTTAGGTAACTATTCTTCGAATTTCATGGTCCTGAATGTTCAGTCTGATACTACTCCAGACTCACCTGCTATTTCAGTATTACCAGTCAAAGGCGAATTATGTGTCCGTAATTATGGTTCTGTACACGTAGGACATAGTGATTGTACTACTATTATCCAGTATAGTGACAGTGGGAAATCTATTTTTAAAGCTTCACGTCATTCTTATTTTGTTTGTGGTCAAACCGCATATGTTCGTCTGCCCCTCGATTGGGAGGGAACCTGTTACATTGCCTTCCTGCTGCCACCTGTTTTCCTAGCCCCACCTGACTACCATAGGAATTCCTTCCTAGTACATACTAGACACAAGAGAAACCTCCCGATTGTCGATTATACTGAAACTGCTGCAGAGCAATTCATTGATATTGATAAAGGTGTGTTCCCTTATTTAGGTACAGTTGTAAACAGTAAGCTAATTCGTAGGTTAACAAGAACCCTTGAAGCTGTAGTAGATGAGACTGCCTCCGCTCTAGGTAACTTAACCGAAGAGCAATCCTTTATGAGAATTGTTGTGCTCCAGAATCGTCTCGTCCTTGACGTCATACTGGCCGATAGGGGCGGGGCCTGTAGAGTCATCGGATCCAGTTGTTGCATTTTCATTCCAAATAACGCGCCGTCTGTTTATTCAGCTATAACCAGACTTCATAAAATTGCCCATCTATTACACCAAGATCCAGGCACCTGGACATGGTCCGGTTGGTTCTGGAATATAATTTCCGCCTGGGGATGGAAAGTCCTGTCCTTTCTAGGTATCGCAGTAGCGATCATATTCAGCTGCTGCCTCTGTATACAATGTGGCCCTGCGATTTGCGACATGTGTGCTACCTCTTGTATTCCTAGTCCCAAGCCCCGTTCTAAATCCCGTTCCAGGATAATTCGAGACGAGCAAATGATACTGTATGAAATGATAGACGGTATCATGAATATTGATGTTTCCTGATGGAAACGTAGTGACAAGGAGGGAATGTGGAAAAGTAAATTTTGTCATGTTCTGTGTCCCTACGTGTCATCCATCATATGTTATGTGTGCATGATTAAATATGCATATGTACTCCCCATGTCCGATTCAAGACGCAATTACAGTTGTGTCCACCTCTGGTATGTCATTTCCCAGTCCCCATGAGTAATATGAGTATCAGGCCTATGTAAAGTAATGTTGCCACGTTTCTCAGTGTGCACGTTATTTCATTTTAAAGTCCCCGTTTCCAGGCCTCAACAGGGCCCGGACATCAGATTCAGCTCCTGTCTCCTGAAGCCTCGCTGAGGAGCGATCCAGCCCCCACCTGTATCCTCGACCTTTCACTTACTTCCTGCCTCGCAGTGCCCGGTGCAGCTTGGCTCTGCCTCTGAGTCTGCCAAGACTATGTTATGATTCCAGCTATCAGTTTAGTCCTCCTTCTCTGCATTCCTAAGCTACTGAACTACATCAATAGTTTCCGTCATTGTCTAGCCTATGCGGCTCCATGTTAAGAGAAATACTGTATTTAATGGTCATTTAATATTCTTCATCACGCACTACATGTAGAATAAATGCATGCTCCAGTCTTAGAGTCAGTTAGCTTTTCCCCTCATGACTTCTAGTTTATATCAACATGTTCCCTAAACATCAGATACTAGATAGGGTTTAGGTACATGTCGCTCCGACCCTCCAGACTTTAGTCTCTGCTCCTAGCACAGAGTTCATAGCCCCCAGCTTCTCCTCGTAACACGTCATTGCCAGTTTGCGCGCACCACCAGGTTAGAGGCCCCGGCTCCTTAGGTAGCCCCCTCCTATGTTTCCGCCCATTCATGACATATTCTGTTACGTTTGCATCACATGTCTGAGTTACACCTTCTTTTTACTCTTATCTTTCGCGACTGCTACGCGTCACGCCTTCTGCTCCACCCACTGCTACGCCTACTGCAATGTAATGCTATGTGTTTGCGTTATGTATATATGCTCATGTATTGTTATTAAAAGTCAGCGCGCTCATCCCAGACCCAGCCCCAGCAGCTGCTGGGCCCTGCCATCCTATTCCTATGCAGGTTGTCCTGTTCCTGTCCTTATGCTGTAATAAACCTGCAGAACTCCTACTACCTCGAATCTTGACTCTTATTTATTGAGCTATCTGTTATGATATATGTCTAGTCAAAAATAGGGTATTATTTATTTATTTACCACAGACCGGACTGCCAAAAATTATATCAAGTCATTTTGCTACTCTTCACTCCATGCTCTGCGACCTACTTTTGTGGACTTCCTGTTGAACTGCCAGTGCTGCGACGTTTGTGTTCCCATCTCGTTTATTTCAAAATGGATGTCCCTCCTGTCTTCGCAAACCAGCCGGAACACTTAGAACTATTTCGCCAGAAGATGCTTGACTACTACGGCATCTTAGCACTCTCGACTCTGAATACTTCATATCGATTATCATTTCGATATTCCTATTTCACCTGTGTACAGCCTGTATTTCATTGCCTGAGCTGTGATTTCATGTGGGCCCTGGACTTATGTCTCTGCAACTTGGTACCTCCTGAAGTGAATTACAATCATCTCATGAATCCGTTAATTGATCATGAACAGCTAGGTTGCAACGGAGGGATTATGGCCTTTGCAGCGATACAAGGAGTTCTAGGTCATTGGAACATATTCGCAGCGGCGCAAGATTTCCTGACAGACAGCTACAGTGAAAACCCACCGAGCTGTCCTCTGATGGTACTAGAGGCTCCGATAATAACAGATCATGAATGCTGCTTACCTCTTTTCAATTGGATGGCTGACATGTTTTCAGATCATAACAGTGACTTCCTGTTAGAAGCAGTTGCTGCCTACTTCGCCTATACAATACTTGGATGACTGTTATACAAGCCATTGACGTCCACATTTCGTTTTGCCTCCCTATCTTTTTCACGTTTTCTTGGATATTTTCTTAACATGAACAGACCTATTGGCTTTACTAACAGTGGACATTATGATTTCCTGCTGGTTAAATTTTGATCTTTTCTGTGGACTAAATTTTTTTTCTTCAGCTACTCGATTTTGAACTTTATTTTTTATTAAAGTCTAATCTCAACAATTCTATTGTATATCTTATCTTATGTTCTTTCAAACGTACTCGAAGCAAAACTCGGTAATATATGCTACATGTGCCCTAATTAATGTGTAAATATAGAATGAGTTTTTTATAACTGTAAACGCCATTTTGCATTTGAACTGCTTATTTCCGCCTCACACACCTCTGCTCCTTTAATTTTCCATAAACTAAAATATTTTTTAATACATAAGAGAAAAATATGTTCTTTCAATAATATTTCCATTGTTTTTCGTACTGTACTTCAAATGCAATACTGCAACCTTCAAAAGATATCTCAATACAGTAGTTCTTCTCAACACTGATTTGCGAACGATCCAACACATTACATACATGCACCTCTCACCATTTTGTCGGTTTTGGGGTGTTTTTTTTCCCTTACACAATAGTATAACAGAAACGTGATAGTGCTTCGCATGCAGAGAGCTCATTGATAAAGACATATTGTCTAACCACTAGCATTTTCATGTATCGTTCCTAAACTGAAAGGCCAGAGACCTTCTTCCATTTATTAACATATAATGAGCCTTATTTATGAAGGCCTTGCGCCGCCGGTGTGTCACTTTTTCCCATGTTAAAAGTGACGCACCGGCGGCGCAAGGCCTTCATAAATCTGCCCCAATATACTTCCTCATAAGAGTGTATAATTAATTTTGCTAAACCATATTCATTTTTCATCAACTATACCGTTTGTATTTTATGTACTAGTGGCTATACCGATTACTTTGTTTTTTGCAATGTCTGTACTCGTATTCGATAAGAAACTTGCCTTGAAAACAGTGCATTTCTGAATAAACATTTCAAATATACACGTTCTCTCTTTTAATCCATAATCTCAACTAAAATGATTGTATATTGAAACAGTATTCATGTGTTCCACGTAACTTCAGCTGTACTAACTTAATATTTTCTTTTGTCAACCTGATTTACTCATACTAGAACCCACAGGCCTATAACAGCCCGTGAACCCTTTCTTAGTAGGTCGCGCACCATGCAGACAGTTGTACCTCTGTAAAAAAAAAATGTATTACTCTTACCAAGCACTACCGCAGTTCCGCTTCTCTCAGTGTTAATCACTGCTCCCACGCTTCTACAGACCAGACGCTATGTCGTATTTCACTCCTTATCACGCTTTAATCTCCACAATAACAAACACTTCTCCGCCAGCCACCAGAGAACAGAGTGCAGATGCAGAGGCACTAAGTAGTGAAATACAACATACCCTCTGCTCTATGGAAAGAACCGAGCGGTAATTGTGAAAGAAAACATTCACTAGCGCTTCAAAAAAGCATTTCAATTATATAAATAGTTTTTTCAAAACGTTCCAACTACTTTGATGAGACTATCTGTGTGTGCCTCCACAGCAAAGTTCCTCAACCCGGACTGAAGGCAGACACAGACAGACACACACACAATAAGATAACACAGGGCAACGGAGACGGAAAACAGAAGGGAGATGAAGATGCAGTCAAACAGCAGGAGTGAGAGAGATATTTTTATACTCCGTTTGGTACCTCAATTTACGAACACATTTACTGCACAAATCTGTGTGCAACCTCATGGTCAGAACTTTTCATTTTATTTTACTCGACCACCTCCCCCTCTCACCCCAGCAGTGCAAGCCGCGGCCACAAACTACAATGTAATTTTGTCGTCTGTCAGAAAGTTTAAGAATTCATTAAGCATTACCACTTTTTCAAGACGATATCACATGTAATGTACCAACTTTTCATTTTATTTTACTCGACCACCTGCCCTTCTCACCCTACGCCCACCATCGCAGGCCGCGGCCACAAACTGCACTATAATTTTGTCGTCTGACACAAACTTTAAGAATTCATTAAACATTACCATTTTTTCAACACGGTATCACATGTAATATACCAACTTTTCATTTTATTTCACTCAATCACCTGCCCCTCTCACGCTACACCCACCAATGCAGGCCGCGTCCAGAAACCGCACTCTAATTTTGTCGTGTGACAGAAAGTTTACGAATTCATTAACCATTAAAAAATTTTCACGACAGTATCACATGTAATTTACCATTTCTCTCTCTATCTGCATTATCTGTCTCTCTGCTAATATCATTTTTTCACTTCATAAACAACTTCTCTCATTATATATAAAGGCTTCAAAATCACACAAATAATTACTCTTTATATTAAACATATTTTAAACTTCATATTTCACATTTAAATTAAAAATAGTTTTAGAAATACAACACATTATGACAGCCAAAAATGAGTTTAGTTTCAAACTATGAGGAAAATCAATCATTGTTTGTGAGTAAACCATATTTTACGGTACATGACAAAACAAACAGTTACAGACTTACCTTTACCAATGCTTTGTACGATGTACAACAGTGACAGTCACAAAATAGATATTCGTTTGACGGAAGTCTCAATTATGCTGCTATCACTGCAACCAAAATTCAATGGCACAGATATCCAGTCAATACAGACTCATATATGTCTCTTCAGCCAATCATATTTCCTCCCGCAAAATTTTGTATTCAAATTTACATTTCAGTTGGTTGTCCCTCACAATATTTTCAATGTCACATAAAAGTCACCCATCACCCACTGCCATCTCTGGCTGTTTCCATGGTAACACCTCATTCTGCACCTGGCTGAAGGCACAGGTCAAAAGTTCATATCTCAACGTTCTACACTTTTTTCCCTCCAGAAACACCTGCCTATCCACAGCTCTGTTACATGTCATTTTTTTCACACCCAATACTACTTTTTCTTTTACATAACATTAACATGCAACGTAGTCTTCAATCTTCACGTATTAGAATCAACCAATCATTTTTCGTTTTTCAACCACACCAAGCTTCATCCATTTTTTTATCCTGACTTTCAGCTTCTAACTGCCATTCCACTTCCAGAACCCATCAGAGTACGAGTGCATCTGCCTTGAAAATGAAGGTTTGGCTTTTAGGACACAGCTATATTCACTGGAGTGGAAAATATGCAGCAAGCAGACGAATTTCCAACCTTGATTTACCAAATGTGCAGATAACGTGGATTGGGCAAAGAGGATTAAGATGTCACCAATTAATACCATTGGTGAAAACTTTTATGCATCTCCCAGAACCAGACCTTATAATTGTGCACTGTGGTGGGAACGATCTAGGCACATTGACTGGGGTAGGTCTGGAAATGCTTCTAAAAGACACCTTTCGACAATTGATGACACTTTTTCCTCGAACTGCCTTGGTATATTGCAATATATGCCAAAGACAGAAATGGAATTGGTCCAATCAACATTGTGCACAAATTGAGAAAGCAAGGAGACATGTTAATAAATCTGTTTCTGCTTTCCTCAGAGATTATAGCATGGGTTCTATTTACCACAACAACTTGCGTTACCACATGCAAGACATCTATAGGACAGATGGTGTTCATTTCACGGATGAGGGAAACAGAATCTTCCTCTGCAACATCAGACTCTGCATCGGTGCTTACTTATAAATGCAGAAAAAACTCAATTAACACAAGGGCTCTTTTCAGAGCCACCTTATATCAAAGCACTCAAACTTCTGATTTATCTCCATTTTCACACTCTTGTAAATAGGTGTGCGCGCCCGAGTGCGCGCACCCCGCAACTTTAAAAAAATATATATATATATATATTTTCGCGTTTAAGGGCCTTACTGCACACCCTGGGAGAACCTACGCAGCAAAACAATCTCTACCTTCTCCCCTTTCCATGTTCCAATGCTTTGAAATGACAATATATTTACTCGCAGTGACAAAATGGCGGTCAACACTTCCTGATTTCCTTCGAATCGAACGTTAACAGACGTCACGCAGCAAAAAAAAAATCCGCTTGCGCGCAGCCGCTTGAGTGCGCGCACCCGTGCGCGCTTATAGATATATAATTGACTTTAACTTTAATTTTCTCAGCAACTACTGAACAGATTTACACCATTCCAAAAAAAGCGTAATCTGCGAGCCGGACTCTACAGTTTTGGCAAATTTCTTATAAATCCATTCAGCCGTTCGACCTGTAGCCGTGTCTAAACGTCCTATGGAAAATAACATGGAGAAAACACGTTTTGGGACCCCCCTTTTATCTCAGCCCCCACTTCACCATTCCCCCCCAAACTCTCAGGGAAGGAGCGCAGCGGACCGAGCCATCTTCTTTGAGAAATTCGCAAAGATTCATCCACCAGGGCCAAAGTTAATCCAAATAGAATGTTGAGAATTTCCTATGGAAACTAGGTCCTAACTATAACTACCTACTGGCAACCGCCAGTAGGTAATGTATGTGTATATATATATATATATATTTTCACTGAAAAAACCATAGATTTCACACATGTTATAGTTAGCTGGACATTTTACTCAAGCAAAATTACGACAGAATCCATTAGTCTGCTACAAAGACATTTTCTTTATTGTATATGAGCCAAACAAAAGAGCACCATACGCGTTTCGGCGTTGTCGCCTTGCTCACGGGTCACAGGATGAGGCTTGTATATATATATATACATATATGTGTGTAACACACACACACACACACACACACATATATATTTATATTAATCAATTTAAAATATATATATTTATATATTTGCAATAAAAGAAGCAAGGAACTCTGGGTCGATCCCAAGTTCAGATAAAGAGCAACCCCAATAAAGAGCACCCTACACCACCACTCTGAATTTGCTGAACTCAAATGTCTAATTATTTAAAAAAACAGACTCAATACAACCATAAAACATATAAACAATTCAATAAGAAAAAATATATTTATTATTGTAAACAATAAATAAAATATAAAAAATGTAAAACCTCAAATAACACATTTACTAAAAATACTTAAACATTATTATACATTACAGAATAAAAGCTAATAATAGAAAATATCACAAAAACGAACAAGTAATGCTATAAAATCTATTTTACCAATGGTATAAAAACTGTTCTAGTGTAAGACAATTAAATATACTATGCAACAGTAGGAAAAGGGATGTTGGAGCATTATGTTGACTATTCCTACACCAGTCAGTGCAGCAATAGGGAAAGCATTGGATTTGGAGGGGTTAAATTTACTATACCCACTTCAATGTAAACAACAGCAGGGAAAGCGTTGGACTTCGGAGGGGTGTAATTTACTATTCTCACTCTAGTGTACACAACAGTAGGGAAAATGTTGGACTTCAGAGGGGTTACATTTCCTATTCCAACTCCAGTCTATGCAACAGCAGGGAAACGTTGGAATTCCTTTGGGGTTAAAATTACTATTCACACTCAAAACAGCACAACAGTAGGGAAAGTGTTGGACTTCGGAGGGGTAAAATTCACAGTTCCCACTCCAGTCTGTGCAACAGTAGGGAAAGCATTGGACGTCTGATGGGTTAAATGTGTTATCCCCACTCCAAACAGTGCAACAGTATGGGAAGTGTTGGACTTCGTAGGGGAAAAATGTACTATTCCCATTCCAACAAACACAAGAATAAGGAAATTGTTGGTCTTCGAAGGGGGTACATTTACTATTCTCATTCCTAACAGGACAACAGTAGATAATGAGTTGGATTATGGAGAGGTAACACTTTCTATACGTACTCCAAATAGTGCACCAGTAGGGAAAGGGTTCTACTCCAAAGAGGTTGATTTTACTATTCCTACTGCAGTCTAAACGAGAATAGGGAAAGTACTTCACTTTAAACACATTAAATATATAAGTAATACTATGAATGTAGAAAAAAATATTAAACTCTTAATTTTAAAACTATTATTTAACATTAACAACACATATATATATATGTATATGTAAGAAAAAACTGAAAACAATAAATCAATTTACATCATTACTATTCAATACAATAATGAATTATCAATGAATACATCATTTTCAATTATTAATTACTAAAGTTCCCCATCAAACCTCGCCGCCAGCACCTAAAATATATCTAAACAGTAAGTATTAAATAATTCAAATATTTTAAATAAATTAAATAATTGATCATTTATAATTAATTGTTAATTCATTATTACTTAATTATCCAGCCTAGAACCCTACAAACCTAGCAGGTTGAAACTAAAATATCCTTAAAATAAATAAGTGTTCTATAATTTACATATTTTAAGTTCAATTAATTACTTAATTTACAAATAATAATTCATGGTTATTTCAATACTACTTAATTAACTTCCCACCCTATACCCCTACAAACTCAGTACCCCAGAACTAAAATATAAGTAAAATAAATCAGCATTCTATTATTTACATATTAAAATCAATTAACTAATTAATTAGCAATAATATATTGTTAATCAATTATTATTTAATTAAATACCTACCCTACACCCCTACATACCTATCAACCTACAACTAAAACATAAGTAAAATACATATGTTTTCCATTAATTACATAATTAAAAATCAATTAAATAATTCATTGATAAGGCATTGGTAATGAATTAATACTCAATTAACTTCTCACCCTTCAACCCGACAAAACAGTCCGCATACATATCACGAAAATAAATCAGTATGACCTGATTTACATAATAAATATCAATCTTATAATTAAATAGAATGTATTAAATATTTTAAAATTAATTATAACTAGGGCTCCCTGTTTTCCGTTTTTACTGATTTTTACAGATAAATACAGACAGAAAACATTCATTTTCTTGTCTGTATTTATTTTTAAATGTGGATAAATACGGAAATTGGGTGCTTTTTGAGTAATTCTAAACAATGTCTGCCATGACTGCAAGGCCAATAGATGTGTGGGTTGATAGAAAAGGGAGTTAAAAAATTAAAGGAATTTTAGTAAAGACGCTTTAAAAGCAGTAAATATGAACAAGATTGATACTGAAATGTTCATCTATACTAATATAATAAAGAGAGAGCCCAAAACTTTGAGGCGGGTAATCGCAGGAACCACAGCACCAATCACAACACCCAATACAGCGTTGAAAAGGGCAGTTGCAGCAGAATGACATAGGCTATGCAGACGCCCACCATATACATTTTAAAGGTAAAAGAACAGTGTCATCAAAGTAGTCCCTTGTGGGCGTGTCTGCGTTGTGCTGTGAGTGTGTGCTGGGGGCATGACAAATTCTGGGGGCGTGTGGTACGTTCCGCCCTTCATGCCATGTCTCATATTGTGTGCTAATACCACCCTGCTCCCTTTAAATACCCCTGCACCCCATAATCATAACCCATCCTTACTCCTTAAAATACCCCAACACCCTTAAACACTAACCCATCTTAACCCTATAAATATACCCTGTACCCCAAAACCCAAACCTATCCCTAAACCCTAAAAATACCCCTGTACTCCAAAACCCAAACCTAGCCCTGAACCCTATAAATACCCCTGTACCTCAAAACCCAAACCTACCCGTGAACCCTAAAAATACCCCTGTATCCCAAATCCCAAACCTAGCCCTGAACCCTAAAAAACCACTGTACCCCAAAACCACCCCTGAACCCTAAAATACCCCTGTACCCCAAAACCCAAGCCTAGCCCTGAACCCTTAAAATACCCCTGTACCCCAAAACCCAAACCTACCCCTGAACCCTAAAAATACCACTGTACCCCAAAACCCACCTTAGCCCTGAACCCTAAAAATAACGCTGTACCCCAAAATCCAAACCTACCCCTGAAACCTAAAATACCCCTGTACCCCAAAACCCAAACCTAGCCCTGAACCCCAAAAATACCCCTGTACCCCAAAAACCAAACCTAGCCCTAAACCCTAAAACTACCCCTGTATCTCAAAACCCAAACCTACCCCTGAACCCTAAAAATACCCCTGTATCCCAAATCCCAAACCTAGCCCTGAACCCTAAAAAACCACTGTACCCCAAAACCACCCCTGAACCCTAAAATACCCCTGTACCCCAAAACCCAAGCCTAGCCCTGAACCCTTAAAATACCCCTGTACCCCAAAACCCAAACCTACCCCTGAACCCTAAAAATACCACTGTACCCCAAAACCCAAACTTAGCCCTGAACCCTAAAAATAACGCTGTACCCCAAAATCCAAACCTACCCCTGAAACCTAAAATACCCCTGTACCCCAAAACCCAAACCTAGCCCTGAACCCCAAAAATACCCCTGTACCCCAAAACCCAAACCTAGCCCTAAACCCTAAAACTACCCCTGTACCCCATAACCCAAAACTATATCTGAACCCTTAAAATACCCAAACACCCCAAAACATATACCTCAGTACCCCAAAACATATACCCCTATACCCATACTTACCTTATCCAAACATTCTTTTACCATTCATGCATTTACAACAAATTTCTTTGTAAATGTATGCATGGTAAAAGCATATAAAATGTAATGCCATGCATTATAATGGCATTGCGTAGTCATGGTACTTTCGTAATGAAAGTATGCGGAATGATGGTATGCGGAAAGAAAGTTGCGGAATAATGGGTGTTTACCCTCCCCGGTAAGTACATTGGTGACACGGCGGCCCACATCTCCAGCAACATACTCATATTTTTTCACCACCCATTTGAAAAATGCACAGGTCTCTCTCATTGATGGCCAGCACCGACATACACTTTTAGACACACCTCCCGCCACAAGTTCTAGAATTGCGAACTTTAGAGCTGGGGAGCTACGTTCGAATCTCGGCATCAGCTCAACATCCTGTGATTCCAGGCAAATTGCTTTGTCTCCCCGTGCCTACTACAAATGAATGTGTTTTTCTGTAATGTAAATTGTGCTCATGCCATGTTGTCGAGTTCGCGCTATATAATATTGCAAGGAAAAATAAAGTAGGGAAACTCGAGTTAACACACTACTGAACGCGCACTCTTAAGTGCATCAGCAGTGCACTGTGAATCGGAGCGTTTCACAGGCCTGTTACAGATAGGAAATGCTATCAAAAAGAAATCCTACAAAACAATATACTACTGGCCGGCAGCAATTCATACCCGGACAACGTCGGGACAAGCTGCTAGTACTATTATAAAGAGAGAGCTGAAACCTTTGTGACGGGTAAACTCAAGAAGTACAGCACCAATTGCAATACCCAATACAGCATTGTAAAGGGGAGATGCAGCAGATGGACATAGGCTATACAGCTGGCCACCATAATCATTACACAGGTCAAACAACCTTAGGGGTAAAGTAGTCCCTTGTGGGCGTTGGTGTGGGCATGTCAAAGTACACTTGGGCATTGGCGTGGGCGTGTCAAACTACACTACATTATTCCTTTGTGGGCGTGCAGCATTGACAGAGGGGCGTGGCACAACAGCGTTGTCAGAGGGGCATGCCACAAATAAAACAAAAAATGGCCGCGCACTTCAGTAGCGCGCCTTTCACAAACAATGTGCGCGCACATTCACGATCCTTCTTCGCGTCTCACACGTCCGTCTACAGACACCAAGCTGCGCCGCATGCATGCAAATGCCATTCCGGCGCCATTATTCATATATAGTGCGGCGCAACCTTTGTGGGCGTCAGTGTTGTCAGAGGGGGCTGCACTAAAATTAATAAAAAAGGGGCGCGGCTTTCGCCAACAATGTGCGCGCACATTCACGCTCCGCCTTGGCGTTCTGATCACTTCTTACACGGCCGTATCAAAACACCAACGGGCGCCGCATTGACGGATCTTGCCATACTGCCTACAAAATTAAACTAACAAAACAAAACTTTACTCCTTTAGGAACGTAAGATTTCTCAGAAGTGGCTGCAGGGAAAAAAAAAAGGGGCGCATAAGCACGCCATTCACTCACTGCCACATTCACGCTCCAACGGCTCCAGCGGACACTGAAGGCAGGCAGCGTACCACACAATCTAAGCCACTTCACAATTAAAATTTAGTCCGGGGCTCAGGCGGGGCCTCAAACCAACCTTCGCAAACACGGTATCACGCCGGGCACTGTCAGCGTACACACATTAACGTTTACTATTACAAACATTACACACATAACATTTCATACCCGGACAACGTCGGGACGGGTTGCTAGTATTTTCATATAATTGCACTCATTTATCTTCTGCAGGTCTTCACAGCACTGAAACCTTCCAGACATTCAAGCATGAGGGCATATTTATTGGTTAAATAAATGTGGAAATATACTAATTTCAGCTTAATTTTCCACAAAATCCAAAATAAATATGGATAAATGCAGATAAAATTAGCAAAAAATAAATATGGATAAATACAGATGGAAATGGCAAAAAAATAAATACCATAATACCGGGAGCCCTAATTATAACCTAATTAACTTCCCACCCTATCCTCCTATGAACACAACAACACGGAATGACACTATAAATTACTATTAAAAGTTAAATAATAAATTGTAAATCAATTTAAATTACAAACTATTGGGCTGAGTACAATGGCAGTTGCACGTGCATCTGACAGCCATCAATGTGGGAACGGGCCTGCCAAATTTCAGTCCAACTGCAGTGTAGGGGGTCGGAAACATGCCTTTTGCCATTAAGGCTTTTGCTGCGGCCCAGAAAAGGGCCACAGCACAAGCCCCATTAGCAAAAGGCATGTTTACAAACATCCCTGCACTGTGCGCCAGGCACCACACAGTGTATGTCACATAGGCCATGGATGCTGGGGGAGGACACCCAAGGTGCCCCTGGGCCTCATAGCGCAGGCCCAGGGGGCATGGGGCCCCACTAGTGGCCCCGAAAGTCCCATTCTGACAGCCTTTCTATGTCGGTTGTACTGCCATGGAAAGGCTGCCGGAAAGGGACATCGTATTCCCAATGGCAGTGCCTGAGCAGGCATCACCCATATTGTAGGGACTACAATCCGACCGACAGGCTCCTTGAGTCCATCAGAAGCATCGGTTCGTCCTTCTGACTGATGTGGTCCAACCAACTGCATCATAATGCGGCGGTCGGACCGCTCAGCTGGATGTCAGTGGGACTGCCACCGATGGTCTGTCAGTGGCGACCCCACCAACATCCTAATCAGACCCTGAATTAAAAAATATTAATAACATTTATATAAACAATAGTAACACACAAAATTAAAATAGAATTTAAAACACATTAAAATCATTTAAAAACAATATTTTTAACCACAATGGACCTCATTACAATGTTGGGCAGAAAGCCTCTGACCAGCTGTCGGAGGCTATCCGCCAGACATCATAGGTTTCAATCTGACAGCCATATTAGGATGACAGCGGTCAGAGTGATACCTGCGGGGGATTCTGACGTGGTTCCGATGGGCTCAAGGAGCCCTTTGGAGTATCGGAAGCCACCATAATCCCCTAATGATGGCAGAGCCAGGCTTGGCTCTGCTGTGGAGAATATGATGGCACTTTCCGACAGCCGTTTCATGCCAGCCTTTCTAACACGGAATGGCTGTTGGAAAGTATATTTAGGGGGGCCCCTAGCAGGGCCCCCTTCCCCCTTGACCCTCCACTATGGGGGCTGGGGGGCCCCTATGGAGCCCCCCTAAAAATGAGGTGCCTGCCACACGGTGCAGGGATGTTTAAAAAAATCTGTTTCATAATGGCAGCTTGTGCTGTGGGCCTTTTTCGCCTGCCACACAAGCTGCCATGGGAAATGGATGTTTCTGACTGCCCATAAGGTGATTGCATCTAAATCTGGCAGTCAGAACCGCCGTCCTACGGTCCGCCCAACATCGTAGTGAGGCCCTATATTATTAGAAACAATATTCAAACCATCACAATTTTTAACAAGCGTTTGCAATGCAATAGGTCTCACATTTGCGAGAGTTTGAGCTATTGGCATTGCAAATGACAATGCCTTTTATTTATGTGTTGATTTTTAAAACAGATAAATAAAAGGATTGTCATTTATAATGCCAATAGCTTAAACCCACGCAAATGTGATTCCTATTGCATTGCAAATGCTTGTTCATATTTACTATGAAAAGAGAACTGAGCAAACTAGTTCCACAAGCTCTTTTCATCTTTGGTCGACAGAAATACATACAAAAAACATTTCCTCACCTAATACATCCAAGTTCACAAACCGCAAGTAGAAGTCACCACTAAGAAAATTACAACACTTGCACTACAGCAATAAGGATAAATACACCAAGATACAATGAAATAAAGAACACTGCTTAAACGAAACGGGTAGTGCCTAAAAATTCCTACATACACTGTCACCCTGGTCTGCATCACCCCAGCTTTGTAGTCTGCTTTCTATACAAGTAGATGTCCGTTGGTCATGCGTCGAGAGAGCAGCACTAGCCCCCGTTCAACTTACCGCTTTACCTTCAGCTGTCCCACTAGCCTCATGAACTGCAGCAAGTGCTTCATGCCGCACATAGGAGTTTGCGGATGCTGCGGTGCACGTTCGGGAGCTGCCAACAGTGAACACACAGAAGGAGGGTTACCGGCTGCCAGAAACACGAGGGTGGTAGGACCCTATGAAACATGCAAAAACATCTCAGCTTTAAGCAAGTGCAGTACCGGACCCTCTATCTCTACCGGAAAAGTAAACACTAGGGCCGATAGTTAACATATGCTAAGACGGATTTGCGAAGACGCACACTAATTTTTCCGGAAAAAAATACCAATTTCACTGCAGTTTAATATAAATGATTCTCCCACTGCTTTGAAACTAAAAGTTCACATAGGACCAGCATGTCCTTCTGTAAATTAGAACCTTTCCCATGGAAATGTAGTACTCTACATTAATCACGGTACACTGTTAAGCAACACAACAGTAAATCTCGGGCAACACCTCCATTTGCATGTAAATCGCCACAGCCCATTAAGTGGACTGCTGTGGCGATATGTTGGTATGCCACAAAATATGCCAAGCATTTGTTTTTTTAAATCGCCACAGCCCATGAAGCGGGCGTGGAGATAAAAAAAAAAGCCCAAATAGTCACTAAACGAAATTGACAAAGCCCCACAGCGCAATAAAACTGTAGTTGGGCGGTGCTGCTTCTGATAAAAACAGAAGTGATGCTTTGGGCCAGCAGCGAATAGGGAGGCCAGAAATCACAGTGACACGTAAATAAGCCAAAGGCAAGCAGCAGGCGGGATTACTCTCACTATACGGATTACAAGATGTTTTAGAGAGACAGCGCATGCACGGTGCCTCACTGAGACCTAAAAATTACATTACTTACCTCAAAAGATGATATTCTTGTCATAAATATTTGTCCATAACTATATTTGTGTGTCACAATATTTAATTTCTGATACTTCTGTCTCCAGATATTTTGTCCAAACACAGATAGTGGACAGGGCAATTGTGGAACCATCAGAAGTCAGTTAAATAGAAGTGGGCATTTATTTATGTTATTAAGGTGGGCTGTGTTCATGGATCGATGCTGAAAGTATATAGGAGAACATCATTATGGCAACAAAGAAAGCAAATTACTTATTTAAAAAATTCCCACAAGGTCCAAAGGTAATTCAACGGAGGGGAAATCAGTAGTAGAATTGAGTGTGAAGCAGTAAAAACAACAGTTGAAGTGTTTGGGTAAAAAAGAAAAAAGCAGATGATGGAACACATGTTCCATGGAAAAATGTGTTGCAGCTTGAAGGGTTACAATAGGGCTGAGAATCTGTGAAAGGGCTAGCAATAAGGCTGTGGTTGCAAAATTGTTGCAGGATTTAATTTAGAATAACATTGAATGCTCCATGAAATTATGCTAATAATAATCAGTCATCAAAAAGACTAGGAAAGATTGGAAGAGGGAATTAATTAAATAGGTGGTGGGACACAGCAAATACTAATTGGCCAGAGGACAGAAAAGCACTGGGTAACTATACCTCCCAGAGTCCCTGACAGAAAGACGAAGGAGGAGGCTCTGGCCCCTGCTTCCCTCTTATCCAGGGGATATAATTATGAGCAGCTCTCCCGCAGAGAAAGATGCAACTAGAGCCAAGGGTTGGGTGCAAGGAAGAGCAATGAGCTGGAAGACTACATCTTCCAGAGTATACATAATGTGAGGGAGAATGAGGAACCCTATCCTCTTTACAGCAGGGATAGAATTGTGAGGAATTCTGCCCCCAGGATCTGACTTAATGTGTTTTATAATATTAGCTGTATCGTCAATTGTATTTGTGAACTTAACGTTTATTCTTCCTTATTGCTGTAGTGCAAGTGTTGTAATTTTCTTAGTGGTGACTTCTACTTGCTGTTTGTGTAGTTGGATGTATTATGTGAGGAAATATTTTTTGTAATGTTTGCTTCAAATTAGTATCTTTGCCCTACTTAAAGGTTTTTTTCTTAACAAGGGTAAGAATTGTAGCATATTTATCTTATGCTTTATTGTTTCAAATTAACATTTAGATTTGTACAAGATATGTAATGGGATTTTTTGTTTTACTTGTTTTTTTCTTTCTAGTGGGATATTTTGGTGCTTGCTGTGTCTATTCAGAGTAGGTGCAGTTGATCCTCAGCCAAGCTGCATGTGGCAAATAAGAGGTATCTAGGTATCTTTCTGGAGTAGAAAGTTCATTATGTGATTTGTATTGATATTTTCTTTATAGACCATTATGTTTCAATAGTAGTATTTACTGTTTCATACAGCCACAGTTTATTGAGTTCTAATTTTATGGAGTATTATTTATAGCTGTCTATTTTTTTTATTGTTTTATTAGTACCCTTTAGAGCTGCTCGCAGAATGACCACCCAGCTTTTTGAATCTGCCTCCGAGTATGGCTCTGACACTGTCTCTGAATCTGAGGCATAGGACCAATTGTAAGAATCTGTCAGTGGATTTTATGTCGAAGAGGAATCATCTGATGATGAATCCACTTTTAGCACTGAGGAAGTGCCTCATTTAGAGGGAGACATTAATGTGCCTGTAGTGCAGGATGAGCAAGCTGGACTGCAGCCAGGGTCTGGAAGGCATCCCAATGAAAGTGCTGAACAGTGGGTTGCACCTGCCTTTATTGGTGTTGCAGGGTGTAGAGTTAATATGGAGAACTCTTTGCCCATCAAATTCTTCCAGCTCTTTAATGATGATGTATTTTAGGAAAATAATATTGAGCAGACCAATTTGCATGTAGAACAGTATTTGAGCAACAACACTGCCACAATTAAGATCCACTCTGGAGCTACCCGGTGGACTCCTGCAAATCTCTATGAGATGAAGCAGTTGTGGGATTTCACATTTTGATGGGATTGCCAAGGAGGTTATCATTGTCTTTATAGTGGTATCCTAATCCCTTGCTGGCAGCTGCTATTATTCCAGCAACCATGAGTCGATATCGGTATTTGCTTCTGGAGTAGCAAAGTCATAATAAGGCCCTTGGCCTTGAGCATTTAGTTGATCATTTAGCAGAAATCTATATTCTAGCTCAAGGTAAATCTGTGAATGAGTCTCTGGTACTGTTCAATGGCCTTTTGGTTTTTGGACAGTACATACCTTGCAAGAGAGCATATTATAGTATTAAGCTGTATTTGTTGTGTGAAAGTGCCACTGGATATGTGTATGATTGCCGGGTGTACACTGGTAGTAATTCTTCAATAGACCCCCCCGGTTGTCCTTCCACTTTTGGAGTCAGTTAAAACAATGTGTGGGAACTTGCCAGAGTACTGTTTCACAAAGGTCACTATTTATATCTGGACAACTTTTACACAGGTGTCCTAATATTTAAATGTTTGTTCAAAGTGGGCACTGTGGCATGTGGCACAATCTGCTCTAATTGTTAAGGTTACCCTGAAGAGCTTGTGTAAGAAACTTCAAAAGGTTTAGACCAGTACCTGGCATAGTAATAAACTACTCACGTTGAAATTCTCAGACCAAAGAGATGTCTGCCTGCTTACTATTCACAATGAAAGCACTGCTCCTGTGACTGTTTGAGGACAGGTAGCAGAAATAAGCAAACCAGTGTGCTTTCTGGACTACAAGAAGCAAATTGCAGCCTTAAATTGCTGCCCGAAAGTCATACATCTGGTACAAGCGGTTGACTGTTCATTTGTTTCTTTAGCATCCTTCAATGCTCACATCATTTTCTAAGAGAGTTTTCCAGGTTCCAAGATGAGTTTTATAAAGTTTCACCAGTCTGTAATAGAAAGCCACATTGCAGTAGAGCAAACAAGTGTTCCTAGAATCAGAGTTCTTGAGGATGTGGCTAGATTGAAAGATCATCACTTTCCTGAATTTATTCCTCCAACACCCAAAAAAAGTTTCCTTGTTGGAGGTGAACCAGTGTCCAAAGAGGATTTTAAAAGGAGAGTTGCATGCACTGCCACAAATGTCCTTCTAAACCTAGCCTAAGTGTGTCAACATGTTTTAAACTGTGCCATATGCAACTCAAGGACTGGAAGCACCCATGAGAGTAAAAGGCAACAGGTTATGAATGGCCTGTATTGATATATATTTTATTTTTAGAGACCAGGTTGCCAATAGTTCTAGGTGGTCAGTTACACCTGTTGTACATGAAGTAGATGGTTTTTCATGTTCCTCCAGTAGATATGTTTTTTTTAAATATGAAAACACTGTTACCAAAGTTAGAAAACCAATTACCCACTCTTACCAAGTTTCTCCCAAGCACGGTCAACCTTTAATTCAGACAAATCTTGATGAATATCTGTAATATTCTTAATATACCTCTCAAGACTTTTACTCTTGTCAGGAATATAAGTGCAACATTGTTGTATTTTCAACATATTGCATACTCCATCCTCTTTAGCCAATACTACATCAAAGGAAAGTCCGTTTTGCAAAACCATAGACCTAATTCCAACCATTTCAGTATCAAGCATTAAGAATCCTCCAGCATTATCTGTTGATAAATGATCAAGCACTGTGGACAATTTTCTAATTCTATGCAAATTTAAAACCACTGCAACTGAAGGTATCAATGCTCCAAAATTATCTCCTACTATTTCTGAAAAACTCAATCTCTTATTACTTATTACTCCATTCATTACTTCATTGATTATATTATTCTTATTCTCATCAACATGGTATATCTTTGGAAAAACTATACCAAGATAACAACATCCATAACAATGTGCAGGCAACCTATAATAGGCATTCTTACCAAATACATAATAAATTCCTGGAAAAACAGGATCAGTTCCTCCTTTGATTCCCCATCCTCCCGTAATTAGAAAGGTATGATCACATTCAGTAGAACCAATGAAATAGTTGTTATAAACAGTCTTTTGTCTAAGCAAGCAAAGCTTCCCTCTATGGTACCAATTGTGAGACATTGCAGCTTAAGTCTAGCCTTTCTTGTAATTTCCTTCCCTGAAAGCCCATATAGGTACATGAGACTTTTGCTCAGCAGCTTTTCATTGATATTTCTGTCTTCTCTCATCTACCATGTTAACAAATTCTATCTCTTCAAACCATAAACTACATGTAAGATTGTGTCTATGTGCATATACTGTGTCAAGTGTCTGTGTAGAATGAAAAAATTCTCCCATGTATTCTGCTTTTCTAGCACTATATATCTTATTCATATTCTTTCTAATAGGAACTTCAGAAACACTAAATCCACATTTGAATAAAAATACTGGAGTCTTCCTGTCATAAAATAGACTAATAAGTACACTACAAGACACACCATATGTTAAAAGTAGGTAATGATTTGTCACCCCCTCTGAGACAGACGACGGTAATTGCATGCACACATAACAATCTTGCGCATCCATTCCATCTACATACACATAAGGTAATTTTGTGAACACATTTAACGAAAAGTCATTAATTGATTGATCATCTTCCATCACTATATTAGTATTTGGATCTTCTTTAAAAACAGCTATCTACTCTTTCACTCAGTACACCATAAGAGAGGCACGACAACAATTTGTATCAACCATAACACCATTAGAAATAAAATACTAAATAAGCAAATCTTAATACATCTATGTTTAAAACTACAATTTTGATGTCCAGTCTCTGCCTTTTCTGCCATGAATGAAAAATGTATATCAAATCAAAAAAACGAAAAAACTAAGAAAAGAAATTCAAACTAAATTCTCCAACTATCTAAGGTAGTGTACCCTCACACTTTATGACTTTCTTCTTTACACCACTTTTTTTTAGATCGTCTTCTTCAGTTTCCTTGCTTCAATTAATTTCCATCATCCTTTCAATGAATTTTAATTTTTCTGTTTTCTGTGCCTTAATTTACACAGTTCTTTTAAGGTGGTTCAAAACCATCTCCTTCACTTTGTTCTGTACCAACGTCTTGTTTGATCTGATCTGAATCTTCAATTTCTTCAAGTATTATATATGTCCATTCTGGAGCTGTGTACTTTTGCTTGGAACCCTTATTCTTCCTGTCTTTCTGTTTCTTTTTCGTCTTACTTTTTTCAACCTGATCTGATACTTCAGTTATTGTCTCTTGTGATTTTTGTTTCCGAGTATACTTCATTGTTTTCACTCCTTTTGGCCACACATCACCTTTTCTCGCTCTTTTAGCTTGTATTACTTCTTCTGCTTTGTTGTCAAGATCGCAAGTTCTTTTACTCAGTTCTTTTCTTTGTTTTTGGACTTGTTCTTGATTTTCACTCAACACTTCTCCATTGTCACCTTCAACAGCACTCTTACGAGACCCCATATCTGGTGCCCACTTTATTCGACTTTTCCCCTTTTCAAGCATGTGTTCCACTTTTTCAGAATCTGTAGTTTCAGACCCTGTAGCTTCACATTCTCCAGCTTCTGGCTCTTCTCGTCTCTCCACCAGTTGCTGCTTTTCCTCTTGTCTTTCAAGTGGACTTGGGACTCTTCTTATTTGGCGTGTGTGAATCCAATTTGGCAAACCACCACACTTCACTGCTTTTGTTGTTACTAGTATAATATGGTAAGGTCCATGCCATCTAGGTTCCAAACACGACTTTCTCACGTGGTTCTTCACCAGGATCCACTAACCTGGACTTAAGTCATTTGCTTGGTCGTGCAGTGTTGTGGTTGTCATTTCTCCAACCTGATGAGACACAGAACACACCACATCATCCAATCCTTTGCAATAATCAAGCACTAGATCATCAGTAATATTATTTAGTTGATTTGCTGGTACAATCGGCTGTCTCATTTATCTCCCCATGATCACTTCATGAGGAGATAATCCAGTCTTTTTATCAGGAATGCTACTCAGACTCACCAATACCAGGGGTAAATCAACTGCCCATTTCAGTGTTGTCGATGCACACACCTTTGAAAGTCTAGATTTAATAGTGCCGGTAATTTGTTCGACCACGCCTGATGCTTCTGGTTGATAGGCACAATGCAGCTTTTGCTCAATTTGTAATGCTGCGCAAACCAGCCGAATAATTTCATTATTAAAATGTATGCCTCTATCTGTTTCTAAAGAGACTGGAAATCCAAATCTAGGCATAATCTCTCTCAAAAGTAATTTAGCAACGTTTAAGCTATAACTCCTTCTTGTAGGATATGCTTCTACACAGTGAGAAAACAGACAATCAAGAACCAACACATATTTTACTCTATTACAAGGAGGGCGCTTGATAAAATTGGCCTGCAACCGAGTAAAAGGCCTGACTGCTTTTCCAATTTGTCTCCAACTAACAACTGTTTCTCTCCCTGGATTCTGCTGCTGGCATGTTACACATCTTTGGCACAGACTCGCTGCAAGGAGCCTAAACTTGGGGTTATTCCATGACTGTTTGAAGAGTCTAATCATAGCATCTCTTCCCACATGTGTAATTCCATGATAAAACCTAGCCATTTGCAACAGTAAACAATCAGGCATCACTACTCTGTCATCTGTATACACCCATATTTCATCTTCAGGCCTCTTTTTACAACCTGATTTGATCCAAAGTTCTTTCTCTTCCTCACTAGCTTCTTCCTGCAACTGTTTAACTTCATCCCATGTTTCAACTGAAGAGAACATCAAATGACAATTTGTATTCTTTTTTCTGATCTTTTGTTAATTGAAACTGAATTTTGTGCACAGAAATGAGCCACTTGGTCAGCATATCTGTTCCCATTAGTCACATAATCATTTCCTGATTTATGTGCTGGACATTTAACCACTGCAATTTCCTTGGGTAATTGTAGTGCATTCAACAAATCTTTCACATCTTTACTATTGTGTATTGGTGATCCTGAAGCGGTCAGAAATCCCTGTTGCATCCACAATTGGTCAAGATCGTGCACCACCCCGAGACCATATTGGCTATCTGTAAATATGGATATTCTCAATTTTTCACCAATTATACAGGCCGTGGTCAATGCGACCAACTCAAAAATTTGGGCCGAATGTATCCCTCTTATACAAGATGCTTCAAGAACCATGGCCACTGTACATACAGCATATGCAGCACACAAAACACCTCTTGCATCCCTCAGACAGGAACCATCTACGAACATAATACAATCTGACTCTGACAATGGTACATCTTTTATGTCAGGCCTTGGTTTCGTGCACAATTCTGTCACATCCAAACAATCATGATCTGCTTCATATTTCACTTCTTCACAACTTGAACTCGACAATAATGTCACTGGGTTCAATGTAGTACATCTTGTTACTGTCACTTTCTCAGCACCCAAGATCACTCTCTCATATCTAGTCAAATGACTACTCGTCATATGCTGTCTCCTGATTTGTGTCAATAGAATCTCAACAAAATGTGTAACATACACCTTCACTGAATGTCTCATAACAATTAATTCACTCTGGGAATACTTTTCAGCCTGTTTGAGCCCTCCTGCCGCCTTCAAAGCCAGCATCCGTAATTTCAAAGGACCCCTGGTGGGACGAAGGTCCCAGGGGCTACGCCGTTCTTCCCGCATCATCTTCTACACTCAGGGGGGGACTGCAAACCCCAGAGTGCAACGCTGCACACACCAGCTGCCGCTAGTGAGGGGGAGGCGTGGCCAACGTGCTTATAGTGCAGCCTCTCCCCCGCGGCGTGGAACGTCGCCCAGACGAAGCCCAGCCCAAGGGCGGGCCCGTTTGAGCCCGTCAGGGGCCGGAAAAGGCTGGGCTGGGCCACCGCCCTGATATCTACATCCAAGGAAATAATACCTGCACCCGTGTTACAAGGTATTGCGATTAAAACTGTTATATATTGGTTGTTAGTGTGGCAACTTGTGGGGTTATAACTGGACTGTTTTGAGCCCTCGGAATGGCGAGTAAACACAAAGGAGTAGCCGGGACATTGGATGCTCTCATTGTGAGGGCAGAGTCCCAGCTGACCCACGAAATCGAATTGACAGCGCGACGCCTGTCCATGGACCCTGTAACTTTACACTCCCGCCTATCACGAGGCGGCTTGATCCCTGATAGTACAACACTTGAATCTCCCCATTACTCACCCCCTACAGCAGCTTGTCTTGTTCTCTCAGATTTATCACTGCCAGTCCCAGAAGCCCCTTACACGGACGTCCCAGATGCACCAGGCATTAGCACCAGAGCACGGGCTGCACGTCCTTAAAGGAACGCCAAAGTGAAAACTCAACTGTAAAAAGAAAAAGAAATGTAAGGATGACTAAGTCCAAAAATCCCAAAGGCTGCCACACTGACAATAATGTAACAAATCAGGTGGTTATTCGCACCACTTCAGTGGGCACACAGACTGATGTTTTCTCTAACCCTGCCTGCATGGACATTATTACAGGCACTGTGGGAGATGCTGCTGTTCCCTCCACCGCATTTAAACCTATTGAAAATGTCCTGGCTGACATTAAGAAGTCAATTGATATGAATTTCAATTCATTGTGAGGGGAATTGGAATTCTTGAATGCTGAATTGGCTAACCTAACGGGCAGGAACGCGAATTCTGATCAAAATATTGGCATGGGTGGACTATTTCCTTCTTCTATACATCCCCGCTCTGCCTTTCATAAAGATCTTACTCCTGTTATTCCACCTGCAAATTGTAGCAATACAAATGTATATCCTGGGCGAAATCCGCATAGTGAACAACGGGAAAGACAGGGTGTTCTTCCGGGAAGTACAGTCAATTCAAACCTAAGGATCACTGACATAATATCGACTACAAAAATATAGGCATTTAAAATATCGACTCGAAATATTGACTAACAAAATATCGAAGTCCTATCTACAAACAGGTAAGTACAAAAATATCGAATCAAAAATATTGTTTAAAAATATGTATTTTGTAAAAATATCAAATTTATTAAAATTAATGTAAAATAAAAAAATATTAAAAATCAATAACTAAAATATACTTAAAAATACTTAAATAACCTTAAAATTATTAAATAATTAATTTAAGTTATAAAAAAAACAATACAATTTTATTTATTAAAACAAATATATATATATATTAACATAATATTATTAAAAAATATACAATATAATTACCGTAGCAAAGCAAGAGTGTTAAAATTACTATTCCCACTCCAATGAGTGCAACAGTACGGAAAACGTTGGATAGTGTAGGGGCTAGAATTACTATTCCCACTCCAGTAAGTGCAACAGTAGGGAAAGCGTTGGATAGCGTAGGGGTAAAAATTACTATTCCGACTCCAAAGAGTGCAACAGTAGGGAAAGCATTGGATTGCGTAGGGGAAAAAATTACTATTACCACTCCTGTGAGTGCAACAGTAGGGAAAGCGTTGGATAGTGTAGGGGTAAAAATTACTATTCCCACTCCAGTGGGTGCAACAGTAGGGAAAGCGTTGGATAGCGTAGGGGTAAAAATTACTATTCCCACTCCAGTGAGTGCAACAGTAGGGAAAGCGTTGGATAGTGTAGGGGTAAAAATTACTATTCCCACTCCAGTGGGTGCAACAGTAGGGAAAGCGTTGGATAGCGTAGGGGTAAAAATTACTATTCCCACTCCAGTGAGTGCAACAGTAGGGAAAGCGTTGGATAGCGTAGGGGTACAAATTACTATTCCCACTCCAGTGGGTGCAAATTACTATTCCCACTCCAAAGAGTGCAACAGTATGGAAAGCGTTGGATAGTGTAGGGGTTAAAATTACTATTCCCACTCCAGAGAGTGCAACAGTAGGGAAAGTAAATACTTCATATAATATGTAAAAAAACCTAAATTAATATGTATAAAAAATTAATTAAAAGTAATTACCAATTTAATATAATATAATAATTAATCAATTAAAATTACAAATTAAAATTAATTATTACAATTAGTTACCTAATAATACAAATTAATTTGCAAATTAACAATTAATTAATTAACAATTAAAAATTAATTAACAGGTAATTAAAATAAATAGAATTCAATTAATTGAATTAATTATAAATAAATTACTTCCCACCCTATTCCCCTATTAACCCACAACCCGCTACAGAAAATAAATTAGTAAAATCAACATAATTAGCAATTAATCAATTAAATAAAATTAATTGGCAATTAAAATTTAATTAATTACCCATAAAAAATTAATTAACAATTAATTCTAAAAAAAAACAATAAATAATTGTACATATTTAATTAATTATAAATACATTACTTCCCACCCAATTCCCCTATAAACCCACAACCCGCTACAGAAAATAAATTAGTAAAATTAACATTATTAGCAATTAATCAATCAATTAAAATTAATTGCCAATTAAAATTAATTGCCAATTAAAATTTAATGAATTACCAAATATAAATTAATTAACAATTAATTAAAAATGAATACCAATAAATACATTTACATATTTAATTATTATAATTAAATTACTCCCCACCCTATTCCCCTATAAACCCACAACCCGCTACAGAATTAAATTACGCAAAAATTAAAAAAACCAAAATTGATTAATTAAAATAAATTATAACATAAATATACACTTTTCACACATATAATAACAGAATAAACACTATAAAAAATTCGATATTATAAAAAATTCGATAATTTTAATAATCTATATTATATACTTCGATATTTTAACTTTCTATATTTTTAACATTCGATATTACATTACTTACCTCAAAAAACGATATTTTTGATGTCTATATTCTGTCCATTCGATATTTTGTCCATTCTATATTTTAAACTCGATATTATGTCCATTCGATATTTTTTACTCGATATTTTGACTGTTTACCCAAACCTAGCATTGGGAAGAAGCTGCCTAACTCACCAATGTCCTAACACCTCCGCAAGTGATACAAGCGTAAGCAGGGATATTCCTTATTGGTCTAGGAATGCCTGCTCAAGAGAAAATACTGATGTACTAAGTTTGCCCCCTGCCCCCTGCCTCCTGCCCCTATGTGTTAGTTCTGGCTGGGGTCCCTTTTTTAGCTGAGGAACAAAGGGAGTCTTGGGCATATTTGCGTAACAAGTCTGTAGACTGGCTTTGCAAACATAAGGGGTTTCATCCCCCTAACATGAACGAGATCCTTATGGCCGGAAGAGTAAGGTGGGTTGGTCCTTCTGTTAATAACAAAAGTGGTGATTGTATTGTTCTTAATTTTCGTAGACCCCACATGGTTCGCCGTTTACTGAGTATTTTTGAGCAACCTTCCACGCAAAATACCTGCATTAGTGCTCTCACCCTGGGTTATTTTTATAAGCCTCCCACTAAACCCCTTAGGGATGCCCACGCCTTGCCTTTGATAACCAATAGGTTTAATGCACTTTCAAGTCTAGATGCACAGGATTGACAACCACCTTTGATGGTTGTTCAGCAGTACCAGCAGCCTCACATGGAGGATCCCTCTGTAATGATCGTAACAACTAATAATGACAATCATTCCCCAATTAGAGTTGACAGAGGAGCAGACCTGAACATTCTTAGTTGGAATGTAGCATGGTTACAGTCTAAGCTTGATGACCAGGATTGGCTGTGTTTAGTCAAAGAACAAGACGTAGTAATGTTTCAGGAGACGTGGGCCATACATGACTTGCATATTGAGGGGTTTTATTGTATCAGTGTAGCGGCATCTCATCGCAAACAGGGCCGTCCATCAGGGGGCCTTTGTATTGGGCCTAATGTAGCAGCTGGAGGAAGTTTTAAGATACTTCCAACCAACAGTTGCTATTTTCAAATTGTACTGTACAAGAGAAGAGTTTCATTTTATCTGGTAGTTTTTTTATAAGGATGACTTCCTTTCCATTCCGAACAAGAATTTTATTGAGCTTTTTGGTTTTATTTGCAACTTAGACTATCAGCAACGCTCGGACAATCCTATTGGGATTATTTTAGGAGGAGATTTTAATGCAAAACTTAATGATACACACTCTGGCACCGAGTTATATAACTTAGGTCCTTCTTCACGCAGGGGTGTTGAGCTGGCAGTATTTTTGAGTTCCCATAACCTGGTTAATGTTATGGATCAGATGGGTACATTATATGTGACTAATAATCACCATTCGACATTCAGAGGCTGGGGCTCTTAGTCCACAATAGATTTTGTTTTGATTTCTCCCTTGATCGTGGATCACTTAATTAACACACAGGTTGTTGCTACTATTCATGAAGATCATAACCCTATTAAAATAGCATTGAGATTGGCTTCACAACCTGCATTTTCATCTGAACTAGGGGCCAGAGACCTAATGCTATTGACTGACAACTTAAGATTAATTTGGAGGGGCATTGATAACGGGGATTTGTTTAAGTCACTAGTTAAGGACAACTTGCCTCTCTTTAATTCCTGTTTGTCATTTTAAACCTCGCATGCAGAGGTAGTCCATGATTTTTCTAAACTCTGTCTGGTTATAAAAACCCTTTTGTCGAAACCCGTATCTTTGAGAAAGCAGGGCCCTAGATGGTTTGATGATGAATGTTCACGGGCTAATAGGAACTTGCGTAGGGTGTTGTCAGTTGAACCTAGGTGTGTCACAGATGTGAAACTGGCTAGGCAGAAGTATAATTTGGCAGTTTCCAATCAGAAGGGGAGTACTCCTTAGGGACTGTTGGGAAACCCTATTGCAGGCCGCTACTGATAAAAAGGGAAAATCATTTTGGTCTGCTGTAATGGATCTTTGATCTATGGGACAGTTATTGACCCCCATTAGTTGTACTATTTCTAGCCAATCCTGGCAATTCCACTTTTCTAAAATCTATGCTATCCCCCCTACAGAGACCGACCAGTATGAGTATGGTTCATTCACTAGCTTTCAGATATCTCTCTCTGAAGAAGAAGAAGCTATTCAACAGAGTATTGGGAACAAGGCCCCTGGCCCTGTTGGGCTACCAATAGATTTTATTAACTGGGAATTGGATTTTTGGGCACCGATTCTTCTGAATGTCTTTAATACCCTATTGTATGCCCCATTACCTGACACCTGGGCGTAGAGTATTATCGTCCCTATATTTAAAAAGGGGGATCGGTCGCAGCCCAGTAATTATAGGCCTATTTCACTGATCGACAATACCCTCAAAATATTGAGCAGAGTTTTATGTAATAAGATTCTGGAATGGTCAGAGAAATGTAGCATTTTAGAGCCTTGCCAGCTAGGCTTCTGCAGCAAAGTCGGCACTAACGAACAATGCCTTAACCTCAGCCTTGTAATCGGGAAATACACCATCGCACAGAACTCTCCAGTCTATATGGTCTTTATGGATTTGTCCTCAGCTTTTGACTTTGTAAATAGGTCAAGGCTGTGGGCTATCCTGTTGGCCTATGGGCTGGATGAGCCCTTGGTTAATTTCCTGGCATATCTTCATAAAGCCTCCAAGCACAAGTGAGGCCTGGCAGAGGCGGGGAGGTTTCATGGCCAATTAAGGTAGAAAGGGGGGTCAGGCAGGGTTGTGTCTTGGCCCCCCTTCTCTTTATTATCTACATTAATGGATTGAACAAATCATTAGTATCCATGTCCCAAGATGTCCCTATGATCAATGGGAAACCCCTTTCTGTGTTATTATATGCCAACAATGCGGTTCTTATATGTCACACCCGTAATTCTCTGCGCATTTTAGTACAGTCTTTTGTTAAATACATGGATAGTCTGGACCTAAGAATTAATTTTAGCAAATCATTTTTAATGTCCTGTGGCCCTCGGAGACGCCAGCTCAGTTCTATTGTTGTTGATAGTCAAAAACTGATAAGCTCCTGGACTGAGCATCAGCCCATTCCAGGAGCAAGTTCTCAAAAACCATCAATTTAATTGTAAGTCTTCCCCGTCCATCTATCTTAAAATGTTTTAAATTACAATGTGTTCCAATGGCCACTTAGGGAGCTGAGATTTGGGGTACTGCGAAAAGTACCTGTATTCAGCAGGAAGAAAACAGATTCTGTAGGAAGCTGTTGGGTATCCCAATCTCCACTCCACAATATGTTTGTCACAAAGAGTTAGATTTAAATTATATAACTGACTTTATACGTGCTCCACCTGCCGTTCTCTGGCTATTGTTCTGGAAGAATGAGGCAGCGAGTCTCACCAGAGATATTATTACTGATGTTTGAAGTGTGCGAAGGGGATGGATATTCCCTGGCTATCTGGAGTATATCAGAGTTTATGCAGCATCAACAAAGGCTGTATCTTTTCAAATCCTGGTAAAGCTGAAACTCTGCACAAAAAAGACCTCAGAAGCGCCCTTTATCTGTTATATAGCTATAAAGAATTGCTTGGGAATCGAAGAAACCTTTTGTTTCTAGTTACATGTCTCTGGAGTGGCACTATCACCTCCTACCAAATTATCTTCTTTTACCCATGAGTTACTGGGAAAGGAGCCTTCTATTCCGCTTGAGAGCAGGGACAGTCAAATTCACATTGTGTTTTCCTCTTGGATACCATCCGAAACTTAATTCAGTACCCTGTCCATGTGACGGGGTGAGTGGCCAATCTACTCTACATTTTTAGTAAATATATTATATGAAATAAAGCAAGTGGCTTCTTTACCCTTTTTCCAAAAGGAGCAGGCCTATTAGCTTGGAATCTGTCTGTTTAAGTATGCTTGCCCTGACCGATGAAGAGCTGGTTTTTCGTCTAAGCACATTTTTGAGAATTGCTACTAGGGCACGCAAGACAATGCTCAACCCTTGAGTTTTTGAAGTCTGAATGGTTTAGTCTAGAATTGTTGATAATAATTTTTCATCTGACCTACAACCCTGAGCTTGTAACATTGTGTTTTGTAATTCTAAATTCTTATTAACATTTACTGTTACTCTTCTCTTGTCATCTACATTGTTTTTACAGTTTTATACTTGTATGGATACAATAGCTATCCAAATAAAGTTTATGAACTGACTGATTCACTCTGCTCCAAACTCACACAAGTAGCAGCCTACACTTTTAAACAACCATGCAACGCTGCAGCCACTGAATCCAAAGTAGCAGAGAAATATGCCACTGGACAACATGCTATTCCATGTGTCTGTGTCAGGACTGAAAGTGCACACCCATCTTTCTCACAACAGAACAGTTCAAACTCTTTACCATGCTCTGGCATTCTCAATGAAGGTGCTCGACACAAACTATCTAGCAATTCCATGAATGCTTTCATTCTCCCTTCATCCAACTGATTTATATCGACCACATCCATGTGAGTGGAGAAGTGTGGCTCAATGGTTAGAGCGGCAGACCCTGATGCAGAGGTCTAGCCCAGGACCAGGGTTCAATTCCCCGCCTCAGCGGGTCTTGGGCTCAAAATCCACGGACCTGATAATTCTCGCCTCGGTGCCTATTCCAATCATGGAGTCCCACTCTGCAACTCTGGTCAATAGCTTGCTTAATCTCCACAACGGCCCCCACAACGCTAAGGATGCCTGGTCTCCACCTTGGGGGTGCCCAGGAGTGGACACCTCACAGGGAAAGCCAGGATGGGTTCCACAGCAGTATTCGTACAAGCGCCTTGAGACCCTTGCGGGTGAGTAGTGCGCTATACAAGTATCAATTTACATTTACAGTCAATCTCTGTAACGGTTTAGCTGTCAAAGAAAACCCACTTTTCCATTATCTACAGTAACCAATGATTCCCAGAAACATTCAAAAAAAGTCTGCGTTTTGGGAGGTCCCATTTGCAAAATCACAGCAATCCGATCCAGTGATACTTTCCTGATTCCTTCAATTTTGTGTCCCAAATACTGATCTTCTTTTTGACAAAACTGGAATTTTGCTGATGATAATTTATGCCCACCTTCTGCTAAATGGTTAAGTAAAACAATCGTATCTGTCACACATGCTTCTTGTGTCCTTGATGCCACCAATAGGTCATCAATATACTGGACCAAAACTGAGTCTTCTGCCATAACCAATAACTCTAGACATTTTTTCAGAATGTGATTAAAAATTCAAGGACTCTCTGTGCACCCTTGAGGAACGTGGCACCATGCCAAAACACGGTCTCCGATCTGGAATGCAAATAAATATTGGCTTTCCGGATGTAAGGATATCAAGAAAAACGCTTGACACAAATCAGTCACTGGAAACCACTCTGCATCACAAGGAATTTGATAAAGAATCACTGCTGGTTTGGGCACTATCAGACAACAAGGTACCACAATCTTATTCACCTTTCGCAAATCCTGCACAATCCTATATTTCCCACTCAGTTTCTTCATTCCCATTATAGGTGAATTACAAGGACTCCCAAGTATCTCTCTCAAAATTCCCAATCAATCATCTGCTCAATTACAGGAGAAACTCCCTCAATAGTCTCAGGACTCATCTTGTACTGTGGTGTTTTCAGAAATTCTGCATCCTGCTTGACTAAAATCTGAATAGGATCTACACCTTTCATCAATCCAATGTCCTTTCCTGAAAAGTCCCACACATCGACTGTCACTGTGTCTCTCAATCCAATAGGCAAACCATTCACTGTAAACAAAGGACATAAATCATTCACTTCTGTTCCTTGCTTTACCATCATCATTTATTTATTTATTTTGAAGGTTTTATACAGCACGAACAAGATCCTTGTGGATATCAAAGCGCTTACCATTCAATCAGGCTAATTGTACAAACAGATAAATGCAGGTAAGTCAGGTATACATAACAGCTCGTGCAAAGGGAAGCAGTAGGGTACAAAACGTATCTGTTGAATCAGGTCAAGGTCAGATTAAGTGACTAGAGTGTCTAGTTGGACACATGTCATAGTAAGGAATCCTAGTAAGGGTACGATTGATCTCCGAATTTCTTTAGTCTATGATCAGGTGAATTTTGCCATGGGAATCGCTTTTACTTCCTTTTTAAAAAGATGCGGTAGAAGCATTCAGTCTGGTTTCTGGGGGAAGTGTATTCCATATCCTGGGAGCCATCCCCGGGAAGGTTCGTTTATATGTTTTTTTTCTTGTTGAATCTTTGAGATTTCAGTAGCAGGTTTTCCGCACTTCTTGAAGATCTTGTCCCACCTGAGATCGTCAACTTCTGTGCGAGGTAGTTGACTGCATTGTCATGTATAGCCTTATGCATCATGCAGGCTATTTTTCAGTGAATTCTGGCTTCAAACGGTAGCCAATTCAAGGCTTTTAAATAGTCTGGGGAAATATGGGAACTTCTTTTCGAACCAGTGATGAGTTCTCGCTGCAGCATTTATTGAGGCTTTTTAAAAGCAACATCCTCATCTGGAATTTGGAAAGCAATACCATCTAGTACAATTCATCTTGCACAACAAGTCCCTATCTAAAAGGCTCACTGGACTCGAGTCACACACCACAAACCGATGCAAATCTTTGAATCTCCCAATATGAACCTCCATTGGTTTAGTTACTGGAGTCCAAATACGTTTATTTGAAACTCCTACACCTTGGATAGTTTCTTGAGAGAGGGGTAGGCTTGGAATTTCTGCTGTTCTCACAGTAGAACGGGTAGCACCTGTGTCCACTAGGAATGCAAAAGTATTACCTTCCACTTTCCCATCCACAAAATGACCAGACTGACCTACCTCCAGAGATGTGCCAAGCATGCACTCTTCCTCCTCCCCCCAGGCACCGTCATTGAGATGAATCTGAATCATTTTCAGAACACTGCAACCAATATTGCAGAGTCGTTTGTACATTTTGGTTCTTACCAACGTGTTCACTCGTGTGAAATCCAGCATTCGCACAGTATCTCTGTAATTGAACATTCACATTATTAGGCATAGGTGCTTAAGGCACTTGTACCTGTTGTACCTGTGGTGTAACTAACTGTTGCTGCTGCTGCAGTTGTTGTTGAGTCACAGCCACCTTATTCTGCATCTGTGGATTATAATTTTTAATCATTCCATTTCTTCCTAACATTGCCTTAGACTCGTTCCTCCAATGTCCTAACTGACCATATCCATGACACGGAAATGTCTTTTTCACCTCTTCCTTGTTACTTTTACCTTTACCATTTCCCAGTAACTGGACTTGAACAACTCCATGCGGTACAATATTCATAGGCACTTGAATATTTTGAAAATTCTGATCTGCCCTTTCACCTGGAAACTTGCTTGTGAACCATCAACAAAATTACTATTTTTCTGATTAGACACTTTCACTTGTGCCCACCTCACTTTCTCTTTCAACTTCTTATGTCTGGATTCAATATCATCACTACAATACTTTGCATACCTAAAAATTTCATCCACTGACTTATTTTGCCAGCAAATCAAATGCTGCTGAATCATGTCACTAATCTCTGGTTTCAATCCAAACACAAACTTATAGACAAAATGTCCCATATCTTTGTCAGTAATGCTTTCAATACCACTATACTGTTTGAACACTTGTAAAAGGCTCTCATAATAAGCATGTACTGATTCTTTTGACTCCTGTGTTGTTCCATCAATCTTAACCCAATCAGTTTCTTTCTGGGAAATTTTACCTTTCAAATAAGTAATCACCTGATTATATTTTTTCATCACCTCCTCTGAAGATGCTCCAGTTTTATTATCTCTGGATATTCATCTTTCGGTCAATCAACTGCGATCTTACACTCAGCCCATAAATCAGCTGGAACCACAATATCAAACAAACCATCCAAACCTTTTAACAAAACTTTTTAAACTTTTACAAACCTCTCTACCTGCTTGTACCACTCAACGGGTTTCTCTCTCAGTCTAGAAAACTCATTTGTAAACGACAATATATCTTGTCTTGTCCAAGAGATTTGAACATATCCACCCCCCGGAACTTCTCTTATTGGGTATATCATTTCAGCGGGCTCTGTCTCTTTTAATGGAAGCAAAGGAGATGCAACCACACCCTTATTTGCAAGAGCTTCTTCTTTCTTTATCAACTCCTTTATCTGCAATCGTTTCCAGAAGCATTCAAACTTTCTAAATCCTTGTCACTGAAATCCAATCTGTACGTCTTTTACAAAGCTCTTGATTTCTTAATACCAACACTATAATCTTGTGCAGCCTCTGCTAATTTCTTATGCAAATTTTTAGCTCACCATTTAATATTCTTGCACAAGAATAACAACTCTTCATCTTGATAAGTTTTCTATCTCTTAGGACTAATTGTACCAATAATCATTTCTTCCAGATCTATTCTTAATCTACGTATATCTATTCTTGGTTTAGAATTACTAGGTGCCATTCCTTTTATCCATTCATCCAACTCCTCTGGCGAAGGTCCTACTGAACCAGTACCCCCTGATAAGGGAGTTGTTTCTCTCACATTCGACAATATTTTTCTAGGATCTCTTTGAACATTCCTTTTGGGTGTTTCTGTAACAATTTCATTTACTGGGAGATCAATCAATGACTTACTCGTCTCACTCGACTCTGATGCACTAGCATTTCTAACAACATTCACCGGAATCGTCAATGCATGTACTCTAGAAATATTTTGACCCTCACTATACAATATATACAATAGGAGTATAGGACCAATCGTCACTAGAACTGACAACATTTCTGCATTCAAACTCATCTGATTAATTTCCTGAGCCAATTCCGCTTTTGCTCTATTAAGCATTCCAATCTCTTTTTCCTATGAATTTTGAGTAACTTGTGTAATCTGTGGGACATCGGAAGCTTCAATTTCAATTAAAGATACACCTACGGATAAGTGTGGCTCAATGGTTAGAGCGGCAGACCCTGATGCAGAGGGCAAGCCCGGGAC
This sequence comes from Lissotriton helveticus, assembly GCF_964261635.1. Taxonomy (NCBI): domain Eukaryota; kingdom Metazoa; phylum Chordata; class Amphibia; order Caudata; family Salamandridae; genus Lissotriton; species Lissotriton helveticus. Next base: position 404,856,478 of record NC_136073.1, read on the forward strand.
CAGGGTTCAATTCCCTGCCTCGGTGGGTCTTGGGCTCAAAATTCCACGGACCTGATAATTCTCGCCTCGGTGCCTATTCCAATCATGGAGTCCCACTCTGCAACTCTGGGCAATAGCTTGCTTAATCTCCACAACGGCCCCCACAACGCTAAGGATGCCTGGCCTCCACCTTGGGGGTGCCCAGGAGTGGACACCTCACAGGGAAAGCCAGGATGGGTTCCACAGCGGTATTCGTACAAGCGCCTTGAGACCCTTGCGGGTGAGTAGTGCGCTATACAAGTATCAATTGATTGACAACTGACATTGACTTGGAGTAACCCTTTCCGGATTCTCCTGATACGGTGGAGGTCTTTTCAGTAACATCTCTTCTACTAACTCATCATCAATTTCATTCGGATCTATATCCAATTCTGATTCTACATTATTATTTTTCTCTTTAGACTTTCCACCAACCCGATCTTCAGCAACCAATACTGGATAAAATCTATCTAGGATCACATCTCTCCTCCATCCTTTCATTTGAGCATCCCACTTAGCCTCTGAAAACCATCTCATTGTATTCTTATATTTTTATCCATTTCTGTCTCTCTCTCCTGTACTCTTTCTGCTCACACTCTTCCAACGTCTCATACTACATAGGCCTAGGATTTGGTTTCAAGGAATTCATTCACCTTCTCAAGTACTCTAAAATCTTTACATTAAAAGTAACATGCACTGGGAAAGCTAACACTCCATTGTCCTCGGTATACCTCAACCCAGTTCTCCAACCATGTACACAAATGACACCCACGCTCTAACATCATAAAGGAAGCAGGTGATCTTGGAGGAGGCACAGGAATTCTCTAACTAGTTACAATCAGCTTATCCTTTAAAAAAAATCCTGAATCACTTTTAACAACTTCATTTTTCAACACTTGTTTTTCTCTGTAAATGTTCTAGGGAAACAAGGAAATATTCCGTAATTCTGCTCACTCTATTGGTTTGCTCTTGTGCAATACCAGCGCGACTCACACCAACCAATCATAACACAATACACACCCGCTATTCTGACCAACGCCAGTGCAGCTTTTTGTGACGTCTGTATAACTCCCACTACTGACCCTCCCTTCACAATAATAATAGGCCAATGTAAAACAAAGTATTTCTAACTCATTTTTATTAGAAACAACACAAAACAGTGCCTTTGTCTGCTCCACTAGTAAAGAAAAGTTCAATTACTCAAAGATTGTGTTGGCTTCCAGTAAAATAACGACTAGCGCCACTTTACTCTAAAACAAGTGAAAAGAGGTCTTGGTACTACTCTAGGGTTAAGGCCAAAGTTTCGCAAGAGGACTTTCTATTTAAAAGAGGTCTTGGTACACCTCTGGGGATAAGGTCAGAGTTTTGGAAGCGGACTTTCCACTAATTCATACACCCTCCATACAACTGAATAAGTCCCTAAAATAACATCGACTGCCTTTTGCTGTTCGATATTGCAACAGCAGACAAAGAACTTCCAGTGTAGTATTTCTCTTCACTATGACTTTCAGCGTGGTATTTCTCCAGACTATGACTACCACTAGGGTTTAAATAGCATCCCGGGATCTTAGGCAACTTCGTACCCGTATCTCCAGACTACATAAAAACAAAACACTAACCCCCAGATTCATCATTGTCATGTTTTGCGAGTCCTTAATAGTAATTTTTAAGGAATCGCTATTAAAGACTCGCAAAACGGGATTCATGTAGAAATCGCAATATTTTTTGCGATTTCTACTGCTTCCTTATTTGCGATTTGCTAATTGCTAATCGCAAATAAGGAATGGCTTTCCCATTTATTCCTATGGGGCTAAAGGCCCATAGGAATTAATGGGGAGTCATTCCTTATTTGCGATTCGCAATTTGCGAATCGCAAATATTGAAGCGATTTCAAGGGTGCCAGGGTGTCCAAAGGACACCCTGTAGCACCCCTGAAATGGTAATGTACACTGATGTTGGGCACAGACATGTTTAATGGACATGTGTGTGTGTAACATACAACTTAGAAAAATCCCCTGAAGTGCATTTTTCTAAGTTTTCGCTATTTACCACGTAGTCAGACTTCGCGGTGAATAGCGGCCCCAGATTGCGAAATCGCAAATTTAAAATGGTTCATGAATTGCATCTAAGGTATCAAATTGAGATTCCTTAAATGCAATTATTCGCAATTTAGCGATTTCTAAAAATGCAATTTTTGCATTTGGGATGATGAATCCCAAATGCAAAAATGGCGCTCGCAAAGGGCCAGATTCTCAGAATCTGGCCCTTTGCGAGCCGTTTTGTGCTTGATGAATATGGCTGTAACTCTTCATATTAGAAATCAAAATCATTAAATCAATTATTGATTCGCCAAAATAATCAATATAACCATGCAATGCTTTTCTCTAAGCACCAACCCAATGCAGCATGTATCCCCGCGCATCCCATGTTAATATTTATTTTTCATTCCAGCTTGTCATTACTAATGTGCACTAAATCAGCATTCGTTTTTTCATTTTCCCTGAGTCAAGAAAGCAGTTTACGGCCTACTTCAGTAGTTTAGTTTGTGCTTGCGCAGAAGCATTTTTCCACATGCTAGACTTTTCTCTTTAATTTATCACTGCATAAGTTTAGTAAATATTACTGAGGGTTCAATCTGAGCAGGTTTTATTTTACGCGAAAACCCTGCTCCGTCATAAATAAGCCCCAGAGTTCCTAGTTCATCGAGGCAATCGAAAATTGACACTCACGGAAGTACATTTCCTCATGAATGCAGATTTACAATGCTCTCCTACAATGTTCTTCTATTCACAGCAGTAACAAGTTTGGAAAGCTACATCAGGCGTAGCTTACCAGGTGTACTACGGGGTGTTGTGTGATGTTTGTCTAGATTTTTGTAATGTGCACTTCAGTAGTGGCTCCTCGAGGGAGTGCTGCGGAGTGGTGAGGCTGGGGAGGGGCAGGGTGGTGGCTAGTAAACTCCGGCATACGGCCGAACGGAGTTAAGTAACTAACTAAATAAATAAAACGAATAACATTAGGTGTGCTGATACGCCACGCGCAATGTAATTTGTTTTATTTATTTATTTAGTTACTTAACTTCGTTCGGCCATATGCTGGAGTTTACTACCCCCCACCCTGCCCCTCCCCCGTCCCACCAACCCGCAGCACTCCCTCCAGGACCCGCTACTGGTGCACTTGTACATAGTGTAAAGGTGCACATCTTTTTCTCATATTGAAAAACAAATGTACGCATGGAAACCCCTACGCCGATACTTTCATAATGTTTGTGGGTGAACTATTATGGGTTATTAGGCAGCCACGGCAGGTAGTGGGTGTAACTGCAGGGCGTTGACGTGGGGAGGGGGAGGGGCAGGGTGGGGGGTAGTAATGTATGGATTACGGACTTTAACAGGTAAGTAAACATATAAATAAATAAAACGAATTTCGTTCTGTGCACTGCATCACCAAATGCGACACAGTGCGTGCAACGAAATTCGTTTTATTTATTTATGTTTACTTAGCTTTTTAAGTCCGTAATCCATACATTACTACCCCCCACCCTGCCCCTCCCCCTCTACACGTCACCGCCCTGCAGTTACACCTTCTACCAGCCGCGGCTGTTATTAGGCCCATATCCATGGAGGGATAGGAATATGTGAATGTTCACAAACCCGTGAGTTGATAGGCGTTCACAAACGTGCAAGGTAAATCCTGCCGTGCTCTTCCCATTAACCATCCCTTGTGAGGAACCCACGACTATATAAACGTTCAAGCTCGTAGCAAAAAATTGTACAGTTTTAAAACCATATACGGATTGCAGTTTTTTATGGTTTGTTTTCAGATGCAAATTGTGCCATTTACGGACAGAAACGCACATTTACGTTTATAAGCAGCTTTGTGAACCCGACCTATCATTTCTTAAATACTTTCCAGCAATTTCATTTTGTAAGGAAACCGGAATTTAAATTCTGATGCGACTTCAAAGAATATAAATATATTTCGGAAAATACACAATTAAAATAATGCCTTGTCTTGCACAAGAACCAAGACACAGACATACATTTACAGTGTCTCCCTGTGGATTAGAAAGACTATCACTGGTCAATTCATTTGTGTCATTTACTATTAAAAAAAAAAAGGATCTCCCTGAGATATTTCTCTTTGGTCTCTGTTGTGCCTTTGAGCGAGAAAAAAATAATTAAGTGTCACAAACTTCAAGTATTTTTCGGACTGTGCATGCCATCGATTCAGGAAAATGGGCAGAATTCACATGCTTTACTCTGCTTACCCTAATCCTGTTTTCAGCAGAAGAAGCAACGTGCTAGTATAAGGCTTAGAAAAATGTGCATTTACACTATCATTTTTGTTTCTTTTTTATTATAAACCATCTTCACAGGCTGAAAAACCCCTTCTTCTAAACCACCCTAAAATTCTGGTATATCAGGAACACATCTTGCACACCACTAAGGCCTATTTTCATTTGGGTGTATGTGAAGAAGAGTAGGAAGGGTGTTCAGGGTTGGACTGGTTTATACGGAAGTCAGGCAGTGCTCCGCAGGCTGATCTGACAGGTCAGTCGGTGGACTGGCTATTTTCGATTGTTTGTAGGCTTGTTTTATGGACTGCTGGGCCGAATTTTCTATTGATTTCCCTAATAATAAAATAAAAATGTCCTGCATCAAGCTCAAATGCAGGCAGCCCCCCATACCTTACAACAAGCATAAAGTGCTTCTTTGGAAGTTAAAAACTGCACCAATTTGCACGAATTTTTTAGCTATCTAAATTACTAATGTAACGAGGGTCACTTTTATTTTGGTGCCCATGCCTATTTTCGACCCAGTCCAACCCTGAAGGTGTGGTACCAGAAAATCGGGGATTGTGTATTATGTGTCAACGATATTCGGCCCTAAATATAATTTACAATAATATTGGTGCTAATAAAATAAAATCCACGCCCACTGAGACTGAATTTTTGTAAACAATATATAAGAAACCATTTTTCTATTAGACTATATTTTTGTCTATATTTCTGACATACCACCATAGTAAATGTGAAAATGCAATGCAAATGTTGATGAGTCCCCCAAAGTTCTAACTTTGTGGATGTCCTCCACATTGGTATTGCCCACTTTACAAGAATACTCATCTATTCACCCTCAGGTCACTTATGACATGGGATAAATCCACTTTTTGTAAATTATTTTGGGTTGTACTTCCAGCCTTTACACAGAAAAAATCACAAATTCCAGTTCGTTTCAACCTAAGGAATCTAATTGTGCATACCAGGTCTCCCTTGCTGGGACTTCCTGGCTCTAAACATGATATATGCAGTGAACATGATATTTTTCAGAATTTTCACTCAATCCTTTTTTCACCTGCAAGGGCACAGTATATGTCTCCTTACTTCCAATAATGATGAAATGCGCACAGAGAGTATGTCCAGATATGTCTAAGCAGTACTTACACTGCAACAATTGGAACCATTTGAACCATTGCGCAATGGCCATGTGGCACAAAGCAAGGCCTCCCCTCTTACATGAACAGTATTTAACTGTTTAAAAACGGTAAAGCTATATAAACCAGATTGTCTGGAGAGGCTCCCAGATAAGCCTAAAGGAGAGTGCTCCCACAAACTGTTGTTGTTATCAACATCAAGGCATCCTGGAGACACCCTTTTATGGTGTGTATATACATCAAAAGGGCAGTGAAGAATTAAAGGCCAGATTTCATTTTGGGCAACCTGTCCATTGTTCCACCAGGGGATATAGTAAATTACTCCGCCCCCCTGATGAAGGGACTGCCCACTACTTTTCAGGTGATCATTTATAAAAATGGGCAGGAACCACCGTGACTGCCAAAGCATTTCGCTGTTTGGTTCAAAATGGCTGCATGTCTGTCGTTCCTACATGGATGGGCTGACATATAGCCATTTCCCTTACTCTGTCAGGCCGTTGAAGATGTATGGCTATGGCAGGGACAGAGAATTCACTGCTGTATCCAAGACTAAGGTACACCCGCGTATACATTGGGTGGGTGGACCATTATGTTGGCTGCATGTATACGCCATCACTGTTGCAATGGAGTATATATAGACTTCCAAAATATATATACGGCCCTAAGTCTTGATTCATCTGGGAATCAGTGGAAAGCTTTCAATGCTGGCTTCACATGGTCTTGATTCCTGAGAGATTATTTTTACCTCAGCAAAATGCAAATCCATGTTCCAGCATGCCCTTACACAACTTAAATAGAACTTGAACCCATGTGACAGGGTTGGGTGTATCATCTGGTCCTTGTGCACAAGAACACTTAACTCTGTTTAAGTGTCGCTCTAAATATACTAACATGGTAATTTTCAAGTACCCACCCAATTCCCCAGAATTTGTTTCTCAAGACCTTTTACCTACCAGGATAATTACAATGGTGTCTAAACTCAGTTTTATAGACAGATTGGGCAAATACTCGACCTAAATTCCTTATTTTTTTTAAAGAATCTTTATTTTCCAGTTTTCATACACAGTAATCAGGAAACAATATTGAAGTGGGACATTGTCAGGCCTTTTGTATCATCCCAGAAATATTCTACGATATCCGTAACCCAGCATTTGGCAACAGTAAAGCAAAAATCTATCCCGAAACCTAGCGTCCTCTGTCATCGAGAACACATGATTATTGGGGAATAGATCGCCGATCTGTCGGACATCAAATTTAGCCTGTGTGCTTTGCACTAGTGTTTCACCCATGATGGGGAGCCATGAAGGACTTGGAAGCGGCAACGCCGGGGAATACAAAAGATCCAGCCCCAGCAGTCTACGTAGCCTCTCCCATGCCCAGCTAGTAGTGGACACTGTTTGTTTGTCAAGTGGGTCTCTAGGGATTCTCTTGGGAAGAACTGTGGACAATTTCTGAGGGAGCACTAGGTCCGCCTCCGGTATCAGGAAGGGGATCCAGGCGTTCGGGTGATACCAAGCATAATCATAACTGCACTGCGCTGTTAAGTAATATAAATACATATCTGGAACGCCGAATCCTCCCCTATCATACGGGAGAGTCAAGACCTGCCAAGCAACCCGAGGCCGCCTGCCCCCCCAAACCAATCTTACAAGGTGTTGCCGGGGCTGCAGGAAAAAGACTTGAGTGAAGGGAATGGGAATATTGTTAAAAAGATATAGAAATGTAGGCAGCACAATCATTTTAATAATGGCGACCCTACCCACCACAGAAAAAGGAATATCAATCAATCAATCAATCAATCAATCAATCAATCAATCAATCAGAGTACTTGTAGAGTGCGCTCCTTACCCGTGAGGGTCTCAAGGCGCTGAGGGGAAGGGTGTGCTGCTACTGCTCAAAAAGCCAGGTATTGAGGAGTCTTCTGAAGGCGAGTAGGTCTTGGGTCTGCCGTATGTGGGTAGGGAGGGTGTTCCAGGTCTTGGCAGCCAGGTAGGAGAAGGATCTGCTGCCGGAGGATGTTTGTTGGATGCGGTGGACAGCAGCGATGGCAAGGCTGGCGGAGCAGAGCTGGCGGGTGGGGGTGTAGAACCTGAGTCTGCTGTTAAGGTAGACTGGTCCGGCATTGTGGAGTGCTTTATGTGCATGGGCGAGGAGCTTGAAGGTGATCCTCTTGTCAATGGGGAGCCAGTGTAGGTCTCTCAGGTGAGGTTGATGTGGCTGCTGTGGGGACGTTGACGATCAGTTGGGCGGAGGCATTTTGGATGCGTTGTAGTCGTCGTAGGTGTTTGGCTGGGATTCCTGTGTAGAGTGCGTTGCCGTAGTCCAGTCTGCTGCTGACGAGGGCCTGTGTCACCGTTCTTCTTGTTTTGGTCGGGAGCCACTTGTAGATCCTGCGGATGAAGCCATCTCTCGACCTGTGCCTCCAAGGAGCTTACAGCTCGTCCATAATTTAGCCTAATTATATTAGATGTGTCCATATGTATACCAAGATATTTGACTGTGTCGTCACACCACTCAAGTGGATACCCACAATCCCATGGAGCAGTGGTGCGCGTCAGAGGAAAGATTACAGACTTGTGCGAGTTTATGCCAACACCCGAAAAAAGGCCAAATCGCAAAATTTCCCTAATAATTGCTTCAAGGTTAGTCTGTGGATGTCTAACATATAGAACAGTATCATCTGCATAAAGTGATACCAATAATGGACCAGTATTAAACTGTAACCCTCGAGGCAGGTGATGTTCCTGGAAATGTCTTACTAAGGGGTCCATGGCTAAAATAAACAATAATGGGGACAAACGGCATCCGTGCCTTGTTCCACGGGCCAAACAAAAGGGTTGAGACACCGTGCCATTGACACGCACTCTAGCAGTGGGGCTCGTGTTTACGAGAGTAGTAGTGGCAACAAAACCCTCCAGCATCCCCATGCGGCACATTACTGAAATGAAAACGGGCCATTCCAAGAAATCAAAAGCTTTTCCGGTATCTAATAGTACAGCCACTGCCGGGACCATTGGATCAATCCTGTGTAGAACTGAAAAAAGGGTTCGGAGATTAAGCGAAGTGGAGTGATGAGGAATGAATCCAGACTGTGCAGGGTAAATAATATACTCAATTAACAAAGTGAGCCTGATTGCAATCACCTTGGCTAATATTTTGTAATCCAAATTCAATAAAGAAAGGGGCCTATACGAGCCACATTGAGAAGGGTCCTTAGCAGTTTTAAGATGCAGAATAACGGCCTCTCTAAAAGTGGGAGGAAGAATGTGTTTTTCTGCATAAACCTCTATCAATCGGGGGACTAGAATATCCTTGTACGCCTTGTAAAAATCTGCCGTAAACCCATCAAGACCCGGAGCAGAGGTGCCCTGTAATGCATCGATGGCTTCCAAAACATTTTCTTGGGATATTGGAATGGCCAGGTAGTCCTGTATGTGTTTCTCAAGATAAACCAGTGCAATTTTGGATAAGTAGTCTTCCTGTGCACTAAGATCTCCGTCTATTCTGGAACTGTGTAGGGATTTAAAATGAGTCAAGAATGTGTTACTTATCTCTGGGGTAGAATATACCGACTGACCAGCTGATGTTTTGATTTCAGTTATGTATGCTCTGCTATAAGGGGGGCGGAGTATATGTGCTAGAATTCTACCAGGACGATCGCCCTCACCATATCTCCTGGGCGTGTGATATTTGCTAGGGGTGGGTAGAATTTGCGTAATCACGTTACGCAAATCTCCACGAAATGGTAAAAAAACTCTGCGAACACGCAGAAATTCCGCGAACATGCGGAATTGCTTGTTCGCAATGCTTTTTTCCTGTTCGCAATTGCTGTTTGCGTGCTTGGGGGAAATATCTCACGAACACGCATTTTGAGAACGTGAACAAGCAAAAAATTTCGCAAAGGTGCGGAACGCAGAATTTTGGACAATTTTGCGTTCTCCGCAAAACGCAAAATTACCCAAATTCCGCAAATTGCGCGAGCGTAACGGTATTTACCGCCCAGGCCTAATATTTACCCAAGTACAATAATTCCCTGTCTTCTGTACCCCGGAAATCCACTAATAGAGCCAGGCACTTACTTCCCGCCTCTGCGGAGGCGTTCTCAAGCATCTCTGCGTCCAGTGCCAATATGTCCTTCTCAATGCGCGCTGGGGAGTTACGCAAGTCTTTTAGGACACCTGAATTTTTGCCTATACAAACCCCATGAATATACGCTTTAAAACCCTCCCATGGGACCACCCATGTATCCACCAATCCAGGGTTAATTTCAAAGAAGTCCTCTATGGCAACCCTAACTTCTTCAAGGAACACCTGGTCTTGAAGTGCCATACTGGGGAATCTCCACTGTTGTTCGAATCCCCCAGGTCGCGTGATTGCAAGCCTCAGCACCACGGGGGAATGATCCAAGTAGGTTCATGGTAGTGTGTTGAGCACCCGGAACCAGACCGCTATTCCAGAGGAAACCAACCAATAATCGATTCTAGTCCAGGTGTTATGGTACCGGAATAGTGCGTATATGCAGTAGTAACCGAATTGTGTGTGCGCTCAACGTCTATTAAAGAGAATTACTGGCAAATGTCTTGTAATGCAAGGCAAAAGCGGGTTTTGGTGTCTGGTGAGGAGGAAGTGCTGTCCCTAACGGGATCTAACAACAAATTGAAATCACCTCCCATAATAATTAAACAGGGATTTAGTGTCAGGAAGTGTACCTGTAAGGAATGAAAGAACTCTAGGGAGTCTACATTGGGACCATAGATGCCTATTACTGCAACAAAATGATCCATTAGAGTGCCTGTGACAATCAAGAAACGGCCTTCTCTATCCTCAATCACTCTACCCGGGGAAAAGGGAATCCTTGTGTGGATAAGTATGGCGACCCCCTAGCGTAGCTACTACAGTTCGAGAAATACCTGTGTGCTCTCCAGCTTGTGGGGACAAGTGTGTTTCCTGCTGGCATGCTATATCGATGTTATGGCGTAGTAAGTAGTTTATTTATTATTTATTTAGAAGTTTTGTATAGCGCTAGCTGGACCCGAGGGTATCAGAGCACTTCACAAGTACAATTATGAGCATTTTTTGGCAGAGACAAAATCTGCAACTTACAAACTTAAGAGCATTATAGACATAGTTACAATACAGATCTTTTGGTCAAACAAGAGGGGTGAGGCTGAGGGGTTTCATGAAGAGGAGTTAGTTTTCTGATAGCGAGTGGGGTGTCTATCAAGCAAGAAGCGGTGTTGCGGGAAATCACTTCGATTTTAGTTTTAAGATGACTGTTTTAGTCCACATTGAGATTATGGTGCGGTATCGAACACTTCCCAGAGTATCTTGTGGATTTCTCGTTACGTTAGAGAGCGCTCTAGGAAGAGGGCTTTGAGTAGGATCTTGAATTTCGGGAAGGAGGTGGTCGTTCTGATGTTGGGGGATGGAGTTCAAGATCTTAGGTGCATTTCCCGCAAAAGATTTATTTGTGGTTTTGTGTTTCCGAGATTTCAGTGGGATGAGTAGAAGCGTGCTGGAACTTCTGAGGTTCCTGTACTGGCTGGCCCTTTTGAGTTTGGCGGCCAGGTATTCTGGTTTGCCTGTGTGCAGGGCTTTGTGCGTGAGACAGGCTGTTCGGAAGCTGGCTTGTTGTTCAATAGGGAGCCACTTAAGTTCCTTGAGTGCCGAAGAGATGTGGTCGAATTTCTTAGTTTTTGTGACCACTCTTGCTGTGGCATTGAAGGTAGTTATCCGGGGTCCTAGGTGAGATTTTGCTGTCCCGGTCAGGGCTGCGATTCCATAATAAATTCTAGAGAGCACCAGTGCCTGGGTGGCCTGTTGAAGATCTTTCGGGGAAGGAAGGGTTTTATTTTGTATAGAAATTTCAGATTAAGGAACGCACTTTAGGCAGATCTTGAGATGTGTTTTTTCATGTCCAATTTGGGGTCTAGGGTAATACCTAGAGATTTCACCGAGTCAGTTGGCGTGAGGGCACCATTGAGGGCGTCAATGGCTTTGAGCCATTCCTTGATTTGGGGGCTTTCGTCTCTGTTGGAGATGAGGAGAACTTCTGTTTTCTCTTGGTTGAGTTTAAGGTGGTTCAATGTGAGCCAATGTTGGACCTCTTTGAGTGTGAAATTTAGTCTGTGTATGTCTTTAATCGAGGTGGTTTCCAGATTAAGTTGTGTGTCATCCGCATAGAGGTGGAAGGGGATGTTGGAGTTCCTGAGAAGTGTGGTGAGGGGTTCCATGTAGATGTTGAAAAGTTGGGGAGAGAGTACTGACCCTTGTGGAACTCCTCTGGTGACGGGAAGGGGGTTGGATTCAAAGTAATTAATTTTTATTCTTTGTGAGTGGTGTGAAGAAAAGAGGAGAACCAGTTTAGTACCGTAATTTCAATGCCCGCTCTTTAGTGGAGGACTTTGAGGAGCAGGGTGTGATCAACTGTATTGAAAGCGGCCGATAAGTCTAGGAGAATGAGAAGGCTGCATTGGTCTGAGTCAAGAGACTTATGTAGATCGTCTATGACATTTAGGATTGCGGTTTCGGTGCTGCATCCCTTTCTGAATCCCGACTGGTGTGGGTCTAGGAGCTTGATATTCTCCAAGTGTTGGGATAGCTGTGGAAGAACACATCTTTCCAGAATTTTGGATAAAAGAGGTAGGTTCGATACAGGTCTGAAGTTGTTCATGTCCTCAGTGTCTAGCCCTGTTATTTTTGTAGCGGCGAGATTTGACCTACTTTGAGGCAGTCTGGAATGATTTCCGAGCTCAGTGAGCTATTGATCTTGCACCAAATTGGGGCTAAAATAAACTTCAGGTCTTTAGCGAGGCTCGTGGGAAGCTGATCTAGGGAGTGGGATGAGGGTTTGGCTGGGGGGATCATATTCACTATCTCTGCTTCCTGGATGGGGTGAAGGAGGACCAGTGAATAGGTGTGTTCACTGGGGCACTATCCTTGATTGCGGGCGTCTTGATCTCCGTGTGAGGGGAGGGATTTGTGCTGAGAGAGAGATTTATTTTGGTGATTTTTTCATTGAGAAAGCTGGCAAAGTTGTCGCATTGTTCTTTGGATGCCACTATGTTGGATGTCATCGGTTTGGATGTTTGGCTCCTAATGATATTAAAGATTTCTTTGGGACGTTTTTTTGCATTGTCTAAGGTGGAGCAGAAGAAAGTTGTCTTTTTGTTCTTGATGTGCCTATTGTGGTTTCTGCGTGCTGCCTTGAGTTGATCACGGTGGAGGGAGGAGGGATTGTTCCTCCAGATTCTTTCTAAGGGTCTGAGCTGTCTTCTTTCATCATTGATGTCGGTGGTGAACCAAGACCTGGAGGGGGTGCTTCTGGGTTTTTTAGTTTCAGGGGCGCCAGGAGGTCCTAGGTGAGCGTTATGTTGGAGTGATAGAGAGAGGTGAGTTTGGTGGTTGAGATGTGCTCTGTCATGCTAGGGAGGTGCATGCTTAGCCCTTCTTCTAGTTTGGCCCAGGGGATTAGGGCTGTGTTCCTGACCCATTTGGGAGGGACCTGTTAAGGGGGTTGAGTTGAGGCCGGTTGGTTGATATGGATAAGAATAATGTGGTGGTCTGACAAGTCCACGGGAAGGATATAGTCAATAGTGATTGTGTTTCTATCTAAAGTGATTGCGTCAAGGATCGCTCCTCTGTGGTGTGTTTCTTCTGAGCAGTGTTGGATCATACCGTTGTCTAGCAGGAGTCTGTTGAGAGATTGAATGAGCAGGTTTTTCCTTTTAATCCATCTTATGTTTAGGTCGCCCAGAATTAAGCTGTTGGCGTTGCTGAGTGCACATTGGGTGATCAGGTCAGAGAGCTGTGCTCTGAATTCGTTGGAGTTGCCTGGAGGGTGGTACAGGAGATCGCAAAGTAGCGATATGTTCGTGCATGATTTGATGCTGACTGAAAGGCATTTGAAGGAGCCATAGAGGCACGAGGAGCTTTCCGAGATGGAGAGGTTACTTTTATGAATGATAGCTATGCCGCCGCCTCTCTGCTCATGTTTATCCTAGTGGTTTATTATAAAACCGGGCAGCACCAGCAAGTCCATGTTGGGGTAGGACAGGGTGTTGAGCCAGGTTTCAGTGATGAAAGCTACATCTAGGTCATGGGAGAGGATGGCTTCTGCTTTTTCTGTTGCATATTTGGAAGCAGATCTGCTGTTGATGAGCATGCATTTAATTGGGGGTTCTTCTTCGGGCTTTGATTTGCTGGGTTGGTCTCTGGGTATGGAGGTTAGGTGCGCTGGAGGTCTAGGGACTCTAGGGAGGGATGATCCCTACCAACTCCAGTAACTACTTGAATCGAGGATTTGGGTGAGCAGCAGGGGGACCTGTGCTAAGGTAAGTGGAATCACTTTCTGTGAGCGAAGTGCGGACTTTGAGTAGAGGATTGTGGGGTGGTCATATGATGAGGCGAGTGTGGTCGCTTCTTGAGGGGAGAGGGTGGGTTTTGTTCTTCTAGGTCTGTCTGCTCGTATCTCGGTCAAAGGTTTAATGACTGACGGACCGGATCTGGGGGGCAAGGGTCTGGTTGGGGGGGCGGTGTTTCGCTCCTTCTGAGTTGAGAGGGGATGGGGGGCTACGGAATGTTGGGTGGGCAGTCGGATTTTTGCTAGGGAGGATAGGGTTTTGTTCAGGCCTCGAACTAAGGTTTCGAGCTGAGCTTCCAGAAGGTTGAGGCGTTGCATCAGCTTATTTGTGGGGGTGAGAAGGGGAGGATGGGTGGTGCTATGCGCTGGGGGGAGGTTGCGGTCCTGTCTGAGCTGCACGTCATGTTATTTCTAGTGGAGTTCAGGGGAAGAGGGGGTGCTGTCTCCGGTCTATTGTCCAGCTGCATTAGGGCTGGTGGAGGAGGGGGCTGAGGATCAGTTGTGATTGGGAGCAGGGCTCTTCTCTGGGAGGGTGGCTGTGCTCTAGCTGCGTTGGGGCTGGTGGAGGGGGGCTGTGGATCATTTGTGATTGGGAGTAGGGCTCCTCTTTGGGAGGATGGCTGTGCTCTAGCTGCGTTAAGGCTGGTAGATAGGGGCTGTGGATCAGTTGTGATTGGCAGTAGGGCTCCGCTCTGGGAGGCAGGCTGAGAGGGGGGGCAGGGTTGGACAGTGGGTGGAACCTTAGTTGAGGGGGACGAGTGGCGGGCACTGTCATTGGAAGTCGGGGGATGGGCTCGGGGAGAGGGCGCGGGCGGGGTCTGATGACTTGATGATTGTTGGAGGCTCCCAGGGGGCGGTCCGCGTGTGGCATGTGTTGAGACATGTTGCCTTCTTTAGTGAGAGGAAAAGGGAGTCGAAGAACTCGAGGTTCTCGTTTTTTGCCTGTATTAGGATAGTGCCATTCTCGAAAATGGTAATGGAGATGCGTCCGGTAAGGGTCTGGTGTTTCAGGAGGGAGATAGTTAGTTTGCGGCTGTGAGCAGTGATGGTGGTTTTGGAGACGAGGAGGTGTGAATTGAAGATGTTGACCCAGTGGTCGAGCCTGTCAGTGTGGAAGATGAAGTCTATTTAACGCTGCCCTCTAGATGGGCAGTGGTATGTATCTACGACTAGCGTTTCGGGGTGTAGTCTGATTACTTTGTGTTTAAAGTGTTTTTTCGCTTTAAAAGAGAGTCTGTGGGGGAAAGTTATAGTGAAAGTGTTCTGTCCATGGGGAGTCAGGTAGTTAGATGTAGGGCGTGGATAGGTGTCCATTTGCATGGCCGGAGGCATCTTAGCCAGGATGAAAGAGGAGGTGTTCCTCTTGTGTGTAGGGGAGAGTGCCGTGCCGGGGGGGGTGAGCTGCTTGTCAAGGTGGAAGATGGGGTACTTAGAGGGGAAGTCTCTCTAGGGGAGTGGGCTATTAGCTAGGTGACAAGGGGTCCTCTTGTGCGTCCCTCTTGTGTGTAGGAGGGAGAGTGTCGTGCCGGAGGTGGAGCTGATTCACAGGGTGGAGGGTGGAGAAGTTAGTGGTGAGGTCTGGAGACCACTCTAGGGGGCGGGACTTTGGTGTTCCTAGGATGATGAAACCCTAGGCTCCCCCAATTGTGGATGCGTAGCATGTTGAGGGTCCCCACTAACCTGGTGTTGCTGGGTCGAGGGGAACCTGTTCTGTGTGTTCAATCCCGGTCTTGAGCAGTGCTTCCAGGCCAGGAGCTCAGCCGGGCAGCTCCTTCCTTGTGGCCAGCTTGGGGGGTTTCTTTCAGGAATGAGGTCTTCTGGTGGCAATTTTGGGATCAGGCGGCTCCAAAATGATCTACGTGAAGATTGGCACCAGTTGTGTTCAACCAATTAAAGAAGCGGAACAAAGGTTGTTTATGAGGCTTATACTCTAGGATGTGAAAGGATTTAAAATGTATGTTTACAGTTTCTATTGAATTAACTGACTCCACGCACCATCGTACTTAAACCAGAGCCCCCTCGACAATGATCTGATGGTCTTCGTGCCGTGTCCTTGATTTATGTGCAAGCGTCTTTGTTGGTTGCCATTTTGGGGTCAGTCGGCCCCCTCGCAGTAGTGCGAGCTGGGGTTAAGAAACCGAAGGGGGTTTCTTGTTTTTGGCACCCCTCTAGACAGCTGCAGGGGTCATCCCCCCTCGACGAGAATCTGGTGGTTTTCTGGCTGTCTCCGTCCTGGGTAGCCCAATATTTACCGGGTTGGGTCTAGAGGGCGGCCATTTTGGAATCAGGCAGCACCAGTGCAGTGGTGCGCGACGGAGATCCGTTGCTGCAGTCTTCACTTTAGTTGAATAAAGGTCGCCTCTGCCGCCATCTGATGTCGTCGCTTCATTAGCATCGATCCGATGCTCCTGCGATAGTCTCCCCGTGTGGGCTCCGCCCCGATGCAGCCCGTGCCTCTCCTAGAGCTGCAGTCACTTCCAAGGCTGCTCTACTCCACACCCGTACCAGGTGAGTGAAGCTCTGATTGCCCGCTTTGGCTGGGGCTGCAGGGTGAGGGGGGGTCGCTCCGGTCAACTTGCCGTTGGGAGAACCCAGGACTGGGGCTAGCTGAGCCGACCCGGTGCCGTCTACCTCGATGTTCCAAGGCTTCCTGGGTCCAGGATCCGCTCGGTTTCAGCAGTGGGACCCGCTGCTTACAATGCCGGTCTTAGGAGGGGTTCATACTTAAACCCCTGACATTCCACAACATAAGGGGTAATCTGGAAGGTCCAGGCAAGTTACCTAACTGTGCCATAATAAGACTAGGATATGAAATTTGCGTGCAAATAAGCTAACCAAATGCCTTGTGACAATGACCTGTGTATCTATTACCTGAAAATAGGGAACATAATGTAAGCAACCACCCACCACCCAGCCTCACCCTCCCCTTAGTTAGGCAATACCATGCCCATCGGAACATCTGGCGGAGCCAGTAGTAAGCAAATTTGGAAGTAGAAATAGCAAACCAACACCGCAATTTCTGGAAAAACAGAAACCAAAACCAGGTGTACACCTTGAGGCCGGACATTAAAGTTACAACTTCAATGAATGAGAAGAAACCATATAACTAAAGCATCAGTCTCAGAAAGCCCATACAGTACTGTCACATTATCCAGTCCCTGAATTGGAGAAGAGTTCCATGCTGGCCTCAGAGCCAGCATGAGGATGAGACGAAACTCTCACTGCTGCCACCGATCCGTTGTTGTCTTTTTTGAAGTGTGGCAGAACTCCTGCGCTTCATTTGGAGTGTCAAAAATATGAGAGCGGCCTCTCACATTAACCTTCCGTCTGTCTGGATACAGCATTCCATACCGCAGCCCTAGATTTCTCAATGTAGCCTTTACCCCATTAAATTTGCGGCGTGCGTCCTGTACCATCACAGTGAAGTCTGGAAAGAAGGATAGTTTAGAACCTTGCCACTGCACTTCACCAGATTCACGGTCGGCACGCAAAATGGAGTCTCGATCCCTGAAGTTCATAATTCTTGCAATGATGGGTCTCGGAGGCAGACCAGGATTGGGGTGGGGCCAGATGATCTGTGGGCGTATTCTACTACAAACCCTGGAGTGAAGGACTCCCTGCCAAATAGATCAGATAGCAACTGTTCAGTGAAGACATCCATGCGGCCAGCCATGGCCGTTTCCGGGACGCCAAGAATGCGCACATTGTTGCGCCGACTGCGCGCTTCCAGATCCTCGTTCTTAATCGCCACCTCCTTCAAGATTCGTTCCACTCTGTCCAGTCGCTTCTGGGATTGTGCCGCACCATCCTCCACATCTGATATCCTAGCCTCCGCCACATCCAACCGTCGGTCATGTGCCTGAACCTTAGCACCCATGTCTGCCACGCTTTTATGCAGTGCGTCAAACCTGCTGTCCAGAGCCCGAAATCCAGCTCTCATTTCCTGGAGCATAGCAGCTGACAGTGACTGAGGGTCTTCCGTTTCCTCGGCTCCATGGGCTCCTTCCGCCATGTCAGTGGTGTTGTCAGTCACGATGTCTGCAACTTTCCCTGAGGGTAAAGTCCTTTGCTTGGGATCTTTACGGCCCATGCCGCAGGGTAGTGATGGGGCACTACCAGGGGTGGACAGGTGGAGCTGATGTGTGAGCAGGGGCCCGGGTCAGGCCAATGGACCCCACCACTCTGTGCTGTCGTATATGGAAATAGGGGCAGTGATCACAGCGTGCAGGCCACCCAGTACTGCCCGGAGGCAGATGTGGAGCTGAATCAGTCACTGGTAATCTGCAGTGTGAGCCCGCCAAGCGTGATCAAAAAGCTTTTAGGCCCCAAGTGTCACAGGGCGTTCATCCCCCAAACCAACCAGGGCCAGGAGCAAAACAAAGCAGGGGATGGCTCTTGCGGGATCGGCGACACCCAGGTCAGCAGCTTTTGCAGAGGCCTGTGAACATCATGCGAAACGTGGGGTGACCTGAGGATCTGCGGCCCTGTGGAAGTGAGCAACTCATGTCCCCTGGGGAATGAAAGAGACAGATGTTTAAAGCAAAAATGGAGGGTGAAATTGCAGCTCTTGGATAGCAAAATGTCCCTGGGGAGTTTGCGATGCGTTTATAACTGAGTGTAATTGCTGCCTATATCAAAAGGGTGAAGCAGAAGCAGCACTCCCAACAGGTCACCAACCAGCCTGGCACAGGGCGTTGCGGCGTTTGCAGCTCCTCAGTGCTGACTGCAGCAGTGAATGGTATCCGGGGCTCTCTCCGTAGGCCCCGCCTTGCAACCAGCCATGTTAAGCCTATCGAGCCTGAAAAGGGGAAGAGGGAGCAGGCGCCACACAGCCAGCCCAGCAGTTGTCTTGGCCCAGAACGCGGAGCAGAGTGGGCCACCCCCCACACCCCCGGGTCTTTGGGAGACCGGAAGGCCCCTGTCCCCGACGTGGTCTCCCAGCAACGCTGTAAGCGCCAGGTCGGGTCACGGTCTAGACATGCTGCACCCATAAACCGTCTAGATGCTCACCATAGGAGGGTGCGGGGGCCAGCCTTGCAACCATGGGGAAGGAGGTACCTACATTTAGAGCCGACCGGCAGCCCCCACTCACCTCCTGGCCCGGTCCCCATAGCTCCCAGCAGGGCCACAGGCCGCAGCTCTGGATCTCTGCATGGTCTTGCTCAGCGCTGGACTCCGCTCCGCCTCACGGGATCAGCGGTGGGCTTTCCACTACATTAACTGCGGCTCTTTATGTCAAAAAGGAGCAAATGGCAAGTCCGGCCGGCGGAGCTTTAAGCACAAGCGGCCATCTTGGACACTTGCGTGGCCACGCCCCACCTAAATTCCTGTACTGCATACCATTCTAACAGTGTTGTCAGTACATTTCTAGAAAATATTTTGATCTCTGCTTTAAAAGGCATGTCCTCAAAAATTATTCTGTTCCTGTTTTTTTTAATTTTCGCATAATTCAGGCAGTCAGGGTTCCAAGCACAATATAGCTGGAAAACATTGTTATTTAATTCCCTTTGAGCCAGGAATACTGACTTGTCATATTGATCCTTCTTTTACTGTGAACATCTGATATTGGTAGTGTGATAGTGTTTGAAATGACCTATTTAATGTTGCCCATGATTTCTCAGTTTCTGACCCTGGAGGAAAAGAAACTGCATGTTCACAAATCAAAAGGTTTCTGCTGTCAACATTTCAATATTGGTTTTAGACCACTGAATCATTTTTCTTAAGCTCCTCTATCCTTAAACCCTCTCCCCTGTTCTCCTGCTCATTGACATATCTCTTTATCATATATATCAGTGCACAACTGTTGCTGTTAACATCACTGCTACACAATAATCATCTGCATTTATTATACTCCTCTCTGTTCAAAGAAATAAAGTTACTTGCTGGAACATCAACATAGTGTGCATCATTTATTTTCAGAGTAGACAATTATTTGTCACAGGGGCTAATTGGGGTAACTGGAAATAGATATTTGGTGTACAAACAGTTTCTCAAATTTTAGTTATTCAGAACATTATTTCTTGAATCAGAATTTCATGTAGATCTAAGTAATATTCCAAGCTTAAAAATGGAATCAAAATAGTGAGTGTCTAATATGTTTCCTTCAATGTAATGAAGGTCTGATGCCAAATGAGAACAAACGTGAACTGGAGTATAGCAGTCAGTCAGTCAAAATATTCTTTATTCGGTTAACAAAAACCATAAAAAAGACAGACATAAAATTGAATAAAAAGAGTCAAGATAAACAATTACACACAAGTAATAAACAACCTCGGGAGAAATTGATCTTGACACAATAAAAAACAGGTGAGTAAAAAAAATCCCATGTTTATCAGACTTATCAAATCCATGACGCAATAATGATTTGAAATAGCATCAGGATAGAAAAACAAGCAAACAATATGGTCTCAATGCAATCAACCCCTTCTATTTCTAAGTCTAAGAGCAGTTATTAAAAATCTAGCAACATTAAAACAGACAAATTAATTAGATAACATTTGCAGAAAAATAAAAGTGGGTCCGATTCAAGAACCCTTGTACTCCTTTCTACTACGAAACCTCACCCATCCCATACCCCCTAAAACAGCTCAGCACACCCAACTCCACCCTTCTTTGAACTCTAAAAAACCCTCATCACCGTTAAACACCAGCCATACATGACCCATAAGAAATCATCATCCTAAAGTACACATCCTTGAACCCCCAAAAAACCCTTTTAACAACTAAACTCCACCCATCCCATAATCATTAAAACCCCTCACTACCCTAAACTCCACCCCATCCTGAACCCTAAATAATGTTCACCACCCCAGCTGCTACCCATAATTGAACCCTAAAAACCCTTGCCAGCCCTAAACTTTGCCCATTCATGAACCCTAAAACCTCTTGACGCCCATACAAGCCACCCATCCCTGAAACCTAAAAACATCGAAACACCACTCATCCTTGAACCCTAAAAAGCCCTTACCACCCCTGCACTCCACTCATCTCTAAACCCTAAAAACCCCATTCTATGCCCTAACACCAAATATTCCTGACCTCCAAGAATGCCCTCATTACCCTAAACACGATCTATCTATCCCTGGACCCGGAAATTCCACCACAACAGTCCTAGACTCCACCCAAGTTTAATGTAAATTTGGATTTTCTTTAAAATTATCTTTCTTTTAAAATGCAAAATGTTTTTTTTTATTTTCTATTTTTTTGCATTTCCACTAAAATTGTCTTTTATTAGATATGGTTTTCCATTATTTGGTTTCCTCCAATGTGGTTTCTATATTTTCGTTTTTCTATGAATTCACCTACTACCATCCAAATATCTATTAGATCTCAATCTGCCATAGGAAAGTCAAATGACGAAAATCCACAAAGTTACAATGTGACCTCCTGAGACAAATTTACTTGAAGGCACTACTGCTGAGTTGTTTTACTTTTGAGTTGAATCATTTTGAACATGTACTGGGCATTTTTCACCGGTTTTGAACCAACATCTGCTAAAACTGCCTGGTGTAATATGTGGTGGGCAGACAAAATATCGATTTTTTTTAATATCGACCTACCATAATATCGATGTTTTAATATCGAAGGGACAGAATATAGAAGGTAAGCAATATCGATTTTTTAATATCGAAGGGGCAGAATTTCGGAGGTAAGTAATATTGATTTTGTTAATATTGATGTCAGTAATATCGATATTAATAATATCGATTTTTATATGATTTTTATGTATATTATTATGTATTTAATATGTATTATTTTTTTTAAATGTAATTTAAGTAAATGTTGTATTTTAGTACCGTAGCAGGTTGTGGGTTTATAGGGGAATAGGGTGGGAAGTAATTAAATTATACTAAATTATTTTTTAATTTTTTAGGAATTATAAATTAATTTTAATTAATTGGTAATTAATTTTTGTTAATTGGTAATTTATTTTAATTAATTGATTAATTGATAATTATGTACTGCAGCGGGTTGTGGGTTAATAGGGGAATAGGGTGGGAAGTAATTTAATTATACTAAATTATTTTTTTATTTTTTCGGAATTATAAATTAATTTTAATTAATTGGTAATTATTTTTTATTAATTGGTAATTTATTTTAATTAATTGATTAATTGATAAATATGTTCTGTAGTGGGTTGTGGGTTTATAGGGGAATAGGGTGGGAAGTAATATAAATGTAATTAAGTAATAATTTATTTGTATTAATCTTTTTTGCTAAATATATTATTGTTAATTCATTATTAATTGGTAATTCATTTTTATTAATTGGTAATTATTTTAAATAATTGATTAATTGATAATTATGTTAAGTGTATTATTTTAATATTGGTGTTTGTTGTGCATTTATAGTGTGTAAAGTAATTGATATATAATTAAGTAGGTATTACATTTAAAGTTGGGTATTGATAATTAATTTATTGTATATTAATTATTAATTGGTAATTATTTTTTAAATAGTTATTTATTGGTATTTGTAAATAGTTTAGATTAATTTAATAAAACATTTTTTTTATATTTTAAAATATTAGTTTATTTATAAGTATGTTATTTTTAACTTCTATGCTATCCAACACTTTCCCTACTGTTGCACTCTCTGGAGTGGGAATAGTAATTTTTACTCCTACGCTATCCAACACTTTCCCTACTGTTGCACTCTCTAGAGTTGGAATAGTAATTTTTACCCCTACGCTATCCAACACTTTCCCTACTGTTGCACTCTCTGGAGTGGGAATAGTCATTTTTACTCTTACGCTATACAACACTTTCCCTACTGCTACACTAACTGGAGTTGGAATAGTAATTGTTACCCCTACGCTATCCAACACTTTCCCTACTGTTGCACTCTCTGGAGTGAGAATAGTCATTTTTACCCGTACGCTATCCAACACTTTCCCTACTGCTGCCCTCTCTGGAGTGGAAATAGTAATTTTTACCCCTACGGTATCCAACACTTTCCCTACTGTTGCATTCTCTGGAGTGAGAATAGTAATTTTCACCCCTACGCTATCCAACATTTTCCTTACTGTTGTTTTTTTGGGAGTTGGAATAGTATTTTATTCCCTCTGTTACTTAATATTTTTTGTATTGTTTTAGTTAATGTAGTATATAATTAATGTAAAAAATATTATAAATTATTTTTTTTTAATTTGTTTTGCATAATTATTTAATTTTTATTTATGTTATTATTTTATGTGTATAGATGAATTTGTAATATATAATATTTTTAATTATTTATGAGTTATTAAAATAAATATTACAACCGATTACTAAGTATATACATTATATATTATATGTATATGTTAAATTATTTTTTTTATTACATTATGTCTATTACTTATTAATTTTAAATAATATAATATATTTTGTACTATGTTCATTATATTTGTAAGTATTTTTTAATTAATTTTACACATTTTTCTTTTATTAAAAAAAACTACATTTTTAAAAAAAACGATATTTTTGACATCAATATTTTTTTTCTCGATATTTTTGTACTTAACTATTTGTAGATAGTATGTCGCTATTGTTGTCATCGATATTATTGCTCCGATATTTTTGTAGGTCGATATTTTGCCTTTCTATATTTTGTCATAGATCCGTAATATGTTACTTCACCAGTGGTCATTTAGTGCGTATTATTTTGTCACACTTGTTTTCAGATTAAATCTCACTGAAGGTTTGCATAGACCGGGGTACAGCTACCTGAGTTGTGCAGCACTGGTGTGAATTATATATAGTAGCTCTTAGGACCCTCCACTAAAACCTTACACCTATAGCTCAGAAGCCTCTCAATATTTCCCTCTGGCTGCACACATTTTTTATTTTATTCACTATTTCAAATCCAAACAAAAGTGCCCAGTAGACAACACTTTCATTGCAGAAATTGGAAATATTTATTTGCTGGCATTAGTGAGCAAGTAAGAGTTCTGCATACCCTTTTGCGAGCACTGAATAAAAAAAATACTAAATTGTTTCTCAAACTTTTCAGAGCAATGCGGCTTGGAAACAGTTCATCATGAAGAAACATTTGGGGTAGAATTGTATATTCTTCTGTGACCATTGGTGAATGATGAAATAAAGATCATAATGTAATATTTATTCAGGCTGTAAGGATACCGTAGAAAATGCATGTGCCTGTCCTAAGGGCTGAAATGACCTGCGAAGGAGAACAGATTTATTTGACTTTCTGGTTATGTGGAAACTTGCATAGATTGCTAGAAACACATTTGTACAAGGGGTGTGTGAAATTCATGTAATTTGCTTTTGCGCAATTAAGTGAAATTATGGAAAATTAATTAAACCTGAACATAATTGCGTGAAATGAAAATATTGCATTTCGCGTTATATCTTATGCCTAAGGAAATAGCACCAAAAACACAAGTAACTCACATGACAGGTACTTGCTTACTGGTTGTTTAGTTCTCACAGTCCTGTGCTATAATTTTTTTTAAATGGCATAATGGTGTAAATTTGGAAATCTTGAGCAACGCGCTTAATGCTAAATTACCAAAATTGAAGTTTCACCTGGGCTTAATTTGTGCGTAAATCTCAGAATTTTTAAATCTTTGATTAGCTCATAATATTTTGAAATAAAAGGCATCCAATATTTTCATGGATGTATCTTTAACGAATGATACTTAACAACATTCCTAATGTAGTATAACATGATAAAATGGATTTCTCAGATAGTATGTCTTTATAAAAGAGGTCTCATGTCAATTTGGACATGACCTATAATTGCAACCCACGAGGGGCTACTTCCTACAAAGTTTAAACCCTTTAAGAATGTTTGCAGTTCTTATCTCTGCACCAATAATGTCACTGTAGTAATATACTTTCTTAATCATATGATGCCAGAAAATACTCAACTTGTTTCCAAGATGAATAACTAAATGCTTGCATCATAGAAGGCAGCCAACATGTTTTGTTTTTTGCAGTTTGTAGTTCTGCTTCTGAAGGGCTGCCCCAATGGTACTTGTAACATAGGACAATCAGAGACAAAGATGACAAGAAACAAAAAAATGGGCAAAATGGGAACACAACACATTTTACAATTCCACCTTGTTCAAAGAATCTATCAAATATAACAACAACTTCCCTTTATAATAATTCACAATTTTAGTTTGGAAGAATGCAGTAGAAATTTTATTTTATTAAAAACAAGTTCAAGAGTTCCAATTTTTTGGTACAATTGTGAAATGTGCCTTAGAATGTGTACATGTTAATACAGTCGTGGAATTTTTCCATGCAACACAGGGGTGAAAAAACAATGATCAAAAGACAGATAACCAAACCTGGCAGTTGCTTTCCCAAGTTCCTAAATGTGTTTCACCCAGTCTATAGAGTATGGGTACACTAAGGGGTCGATTCTGATTCGGGAAAAACCGCTCCGAATAGCCATTCGGAGCGTTGTTCCTGTAAGAATCGTACCCTGCAACGTCCCCCGTACGTATGACGAAGTACGATTCGTACCAAGAGCTGGACTCCGTCCAAATCGTACAGAGACCGTGGAAATCAAATCCCCGTACGAGTCTCCCTCGGAACCCGCTGTACGCGACATCTGTATGGTTCGCGGCTGGTTTTTCCGACCCAGCAAGTAAGATTTGTGTCGGGTACGCACCGTACGACCCTTTTTCTGGAGTTTCAGGAAAATTTCTACTTTCACCAAATGCACTAGAATTAGTTCTTGTTTCTATTCTTTCGGGAGTTTCTGTATTATTCGGGTAAAATCTAGGTGATTCCTCATTAAGTGGAGGTGCACTTGGAGTGGTTCCTGTAGAAACCATCGGGGTAGACCATGAACAAGCTGGTTTTAAAGGAGTCTGTTTCTTATTTGTAAGATATATTTCTTCTAAAACTGGATCTTCTAATTCACTTTCTTCAATATTATTTTTCTTTTGGGTATTCTTTTGACCTGGTATTTCAGTAATCATTACTCTCACTGGATAGAGACCATCACACATGTCTGCCTGTCTCCATCGACGCATTGTATCCTCATGAGTTTCTCTTTTAAAATTTGATTTTGGACTTCTTATTATACCACTGCTTTCACGTTGTAGTTCAAACATCTCATCCTCACATTCAACTAAAGCCTCAAATTGTGTTGGTCTAGGCTTTGGTACAAGAGCCATCATTTTTTCTCTCAAATTTTTTAAAATTCTCATATTGAATGAGCCATCTTCTGGCCAAGCTAAAACACCATCATTCTTAGTATAATCCATCCAATTATCGAACCAAAGGCAAGTATGATAACCATATTCACCTTCCACATAGGCTGCAGGTGTTTTGTATTTATAAAGTAATTTTCCACCTCGTGTTTCAATTTTCTTATCAGGTGAAAATATATTTTTCAATTTCTGAAGCCATGTAAGCTTCTTTTCCTATTTTCTGTAATAATAACTCATGTTTTTAATCAAATCAGTTTAAGTTAAAATGATCGTAAATGTTTCCTGGTTGTTCCGCAAAACCAACCAATCCATGCGCGAAACTCACCAACAAGCCAATCAGGTTAAGCCACGTCACCACCTTGCTCAACCAATAGAATTGCCGCTTTCTAGAAGAGGCAATCAGCTTACAGCTTGACTCAGTCACGTGAACCAATCAGTGCACTAGCTGTGACGTATGTTAGCCAATCACAGTGCGGACCCTTGTGACGTACACTGCTGCTGCAGCTTCTCGTCTCTTACTCCTAGCGCTCACCCCTCCTTCACAAAATATTTTCACAGCGCCATTTTAAGAAAACTCTTTCAATGAACTACAATTAATAACAACAGAAAAACAAACCATTTGTCTGTTTCACTAAATAAAGTAATAGTTTATACAATCATTCAAGTATTCTTTTGCGTGGAATAGACGACGCTATTCTCACAGAATATTCAATCGTTGATAAAGTAAACTTTTACTCTACCCTTCTAACAAGTAATAACGAACTCGTTTCCCTCTGAATGCACATTAAGTAGCAATTCAAAGTTTGACTCGAACGAATTTACAAATTATTTACGCACTTTCAAACAGAAAGGTTCCCTAACCATACATTCATGAAATCTTGGTAGGACTTTAACCAACCATAGAAATCCACATTTGCCAGTAAGAATAGACGACGCTTCCTTACCCTTCACATAAGCTCAGATAAAATTCTACTACTCTTTTCGCAGTGAGTTTTAAAACAGGCTCTAAGTCCCTATACTCGAAAGCTACAATTTTATAGACAATCTTCACTACACATTCTACTTAACACATCTAAAATCCCTAAATTCGTGTTGTACGTCCATAACACTAGTGATATATGACAATACCACTATTTTGAAACAGAACAAATGCACTGTGTAACTTCATTTGTCACACTACTCATATGCCGGCACAACTAGGATTTTTCACACTGCAGGAAAAAACCTTTCGACTACATGTAATAAATGAACAAACTCAATATATGTTAAACATCGATCTTATGTAACTACCATGTAGCATGTCAGTTTCCATAGCAACCGTAACTCTGCTACCAGAGAATGCAGGGCGAACTTCAGCAGGGTGGACACCCCCCCGGGTAAAGGGAAAAGTAAGAAGAAAGCAAGAGCTGGTATATCTGGTGGTACAGCTGCCCTACCCAAAGTTACACCATCGTTGAAGTCCTACTACAAGGTCCTGTCCTCCAGCCCTGCAGATAAAGGCAAAAAGATGGCAACAATTAGTACCGTATCCACCACAAACACTACAAGTACTACCAGCATTATAAGTAATATGCCCACAAGCACTACAAGTACTACAAGTGATACAGTGGAAGCGACCTCTTCAGGGGGGCTAATAACAGGCGCACTCTTGACTCCTAGTCTCAGCTCATCCAGCTCATCCAGCCCACCCCGCTCATCATTGCAGCT
This sequence comes from Lissotriton helveticus, assembly GCF_964261635.1. Lineage (NCBI taxonomy): Eukaryota > Metazoa > Chordata > Amphibia > Caudata > Salamandridae > Lissotriton > Lissotriton helveticus. The sequence goes on from NC_136073.1 coordinate 404,884,170, forward strand.
TTCCTCATCCCCTGTACAAGATACAGTTCACCCAACACTAGAACTGTCGAATAGTTTCTCCGCTTTGGCTATTCAAGATATTCAAGATATTGTACAGGATGATGAGGGTGAGCGAGGTGGCTTGAGAGATGGGGGTTGTAAAATAGGAGACGAAGATCCCCCTATAACCAAAGTCATACCAATAGACAATATCCCTACAATGTCAGCTACAGTGTCAGCTCCTGGAACGTTGGCTGATATATTATTAGGGTTAAAGGAAGATATCCGAAAACGGTTCACTATCTCGGAAGCAAACCAGAATGCTATTCAGGCCTCCTGTGAGGCCCTTGCCCGGAAAGTGGAGGAGGTTGCATCGAGGACGGATGCATTAGAAGTAGAGCTGCCAAAAGTTAAGGAAGCCCTCGGCACTTCTACAGCCGCAATGGGTAAACTCATCCAGCAGAATCGGGAGATGCGGGATGACATTAAGAGGCTTTAAAACCACTCAAGAAAGAACAATTTAAAAATGTTTAATGTCCCTGAAGACCTCGAAGGTAGTGATATCAAGGCATTCATAGTGGCACTTTTAAAAACAACAGTGCTAAAGGACTCCCCCGACGTGGACTCAGAGTTATTAGTTGATATCCAGAGGGTCCATCGCGATCCATATAGGCGGAACTTAGGGAAGGAGGGCCCTAGAAAACTTTTGGTGAACTTACTTTCTTATGCCACTAAAGAAAGGATCCTATCTCTGGCCCTTAAAGCAGGCTCCATAAAATCATCTACTTTCTCCAGCTCATACACTTTCATGATTCGCTCATATGTTTCACACATAACAGCCACAAAACAGTGGGAGTTGGGCAAGAGAGTGGCAATATTTAACTCTTTGGGGGCTCGCGCCCAGTTGAAGTTCCCCGCCTCGCTTCGTGTTATGTGGATTAATCATATGCATAATATACGTCAGGTTGAGGACGCAGATAACCTGATTGAAAAAATAAGGGCAGGTAGCGAAGGAGGAAGTAGCATGTCCAGACAGCCAGATGGCCGCTAGGGGACCTTTTCTTTAGAGAACTGTAGATCCAGTAATAGGATATATAGTTATTTTCTAGCTTACACTGTACGTATATTTACATACTCTACACTATTCACCACCGAGTATTGAAAAAAAAAATGTTGCTAAAATTATTTGTATTGCACTTGAACCATACACTGGGGGGCGCTACCGTCTAAGAGCATATGCTCAGGAAGAAAGGGAGGGTTCTCCAGGGAAGGAAGTGGGTCCAGGGGGCACGGGGGAAATGGGGTGGGGGAAGGGGGGGCACGGTGGGGGGGTTTGCGAGAAGAAAAAAAAAGGAAAAATAAGTCCTCATTCCACACTAGCTTGCAGAAGGTCCCTATCAACTATACGGGGTTCGGGCGGAGGGTAAGGAGACCACTTAATGTCTAGCAATAAGGTATCCTATATCTCCTGGAATATCAACGGGCTCCGCTGTCCCTGAAGACGAAGGCTCATCCTGAAGTACATAGAAGTATCCCCGGCCAAAATAGTTCTTCTCCAAGAAACCCATCTAAGTCTCAGTGAGGGCAATGAGATCTTTGGGAAACTCAGATGGATTGGGGCTTTTTGTTGTTCTGTGCAGTCGGTCGCAAATAAGGGGGTTGCAATTTTGATAAAGACAGGGGCAGGAGGCTCCATCAAGTCAATATCAACCGACCAATCAGGAAGGTGGGTCATGGTGCAGTTAGATTTTGGTGGAAATGTGCACACAATAGTTTCTTACTATGGGCCGAATATAGATGACCCCACCCACCTACTTAAAGTACAGTCCAACCTGGTTGAGGTTAGTTCACCTATCATAATAGGGGGATACTTTAACGTCCTGCTCGATCCTCGGCGGGATCGCTCCAACTACTCTCACCATGCTGCCACACCGCGATCTCGGTGGAGATGCATGAGCTTGGTTTAACCGACGCCTGGAAGGTTAAGGGAGGGACTATACCTGGCTTCACTTATTTTATCAAAAAACATGGCCACGTGTCAAGATTGGACTATGTTCTGGTTGATAGGTATTGTCTAGTGGCCCTTGAGGATATAAGAATACTACCTACCGTCACATCAGATCATGCACCCATTATGTTTTCGGTTCTAACTAGAAGGGCCACATCCACAATATCACCCAGGTGGACTCTAAAAAGGTCGGCTCTAAACAACCAAGAGATAGTTTCCACTGTCAGAACATCTATAGCCAACTATTTCTCCAATAATATTGGTTCTACTCTCCCTGAATTTGTCTGGGACGCATGGAAAGCTCATACTAGAGGTCTTTTCCATAGTCTGATTTGTTCGGAAAATAGGGAGGAGGCGAGGAAATTAAAGATCCTGGAAAACAAAATAGCTTCGCTAGAGAATGCAAGATTGTGTGCCCAACCACAAAATCTATCACCGGTCTTAGAGGAGTTGGAACTCCTCCGATCAGAGTATAGAGGGCTCCTAGACTTAAAAATAAAGGCCCAATGGGATGTACAAGCCATGGATAACTATGAGTATGGGGAGAGAGCTGGAGCGATCCTGGCAAGTAAGATCAGAGCGGAACGGGTGAGGAATAATATAGACAGGATACTGCTTGATGACGAGGGAAATATATCTGGCCACCAGAAGGATATGGAAGAGCATTTCCTCTCCATGTTCTCTAACCTTTATGAGGAAGAACCATCTCCAAGCCACGAGAACACCTTACGGTGGCTGGAGAGCAAGGCCCTGCCCAGCATGACCGATGAAGGTCGAACCATCCTCAATAGCCCCTTTACGGAGGAAGAAATCAGGGATCATATTAAAAAAATAAAAAATAATAAAGCAGCAGGACCGGATGCCCTTCCCGGCGAAGTCTATAAAGTTTTCCAAGATTGTTTGGTGCCAAGGCTATGTGAGTTATTCAACTATATCTATACCTCGAAGGGTAGGGTTCCAGCATCGTGGAAGGAGTCCATTATTGTGCTCATTCTAAAGCCGGGGAAGGACCCCCTCAAGGCAGACTCCTATAGGCCCATCTCCCTGCTGAACGCTGATTATAAAATCTTTACCAGTGTTTTGGCAGGGAGATTGGCTAGATTGGCTCCACAACTTATTAGCCCGGAACAGAAAGGCTTTGTACCTGGAAGGTACATTCATGAGCTGACCCTGCAGTTGATTGGCAGTATAGATATAGCGGTGGCACGGTCGGAGCCCTTGGCGGTAGCCGCATATGACGCGGTGAAGGCCTTCGACCGTGTCAACTGGGAATCCTTGTGGAATGTACTCAATGTCATGGGCTTTGGTGGGACCTTCATTCAAACTCTGAGAGGGTGCTATGAGGGTGCCTCCGCTGTAATACTATTGAACGGTCTTTTGACACCAAGCTTCAGTATAAAGAGGGGTATCAGGCAGGGGTGCCCCATCTCGCCCCTCCTGTTTGTCCTCTATATTGAGCCTTTGTCACAGGCACTGCGGATCGATGAGTCAATAACACTTTTCAGTGTCAGGGATTATAGTTGTAAGCTGGCTCTATATGCTGATGATCTTTTGGTATATACCAGCAACCCCGCTGAGGTGTTCCCCAGAGTCGAGGAGATAATGACCGGTTTTGGCCTTCATTCGGGATACCAAATTAACAACTTGAAAACTGAAATCATGTGCTGGGGGGTTGATAACTGGGAAGGATCTCGCAGCAGCCAGTTTAAATATCTGGGCATAATAATTACATCAGACCTTAACAGTATAGTTCAAACTAATATAAAGAAGGTAGGCAAGGATATCAATCAGCTCTTCTCTAGATGGCAGAACCTTCCCCTTACAATCTATGGCCGAGTTAACCTGGTCAAGATGGTAATCCTGCCCTAGTTAACTTACTTGTACTCGATACCCCTGATTTTTTCAGATACAATTTTGGCGAATATCCAGGGAAAAATTGGCAGCTTTATTTGGGCTAACAAAAATTCTAGACTATCCTGGAAAAAGTTGAAAAGAAGACTGTTAAAAGGGGGACTTGCTCTTCCTGATGTATATTGGTATGCTCTATCCTTCCAGCTGAAAAACATCCGATGTCTTCTTTCAAGCCCTGATGACTCCAACTGGGGGAGGATTTTGAATATAATGGTTGACCAAGAGGGAAGCGGTTCTGGGTTTCTGTATAAATTTGGAGCAGCAAAGTTTTACAAAAAGGTTCGCCTCAAGGTGTTAAAACTAGCTTTTTCTGTATGGAACAGAGTTAAAGGAAGGTGGGGCATAAAATACTATTCTGATTGTGCCCCAATCTGGGATTCCCCGGGTCGGCCCCTATGTCTTAGGGACACTTTGTCCCTTCCCATCAGGAGAGCAGGAATAACAATCTGGTCGGACCTAGTAACATCAGAAGGGGTCCTCCCGTGGGAGGCTTTGAGATCTAAGATTGGGGACTCCTTCTCCAGATTCAAATACATCCAACTCTGTTCTTGGTTCTCTGCAGAGAGAGAGAACATTGGTGGTAACTGGGAAATCGAGTGTGCTCTCCTACCTCCAGGGCCCAGGGAGAAGGAAGTTGGACTCTGGGACAGGAAAATGCTGGAGGCAGAGGAATTACAGTCCCCCCCTCTATATCGTGTCTGGAGCTCTTCTAGGCTGGAGGCAGGATCAGTTATTTTATATGATACTTCTCTTCAAGTACTTTATAAATATGTCAGGTCTGCTTCTCTTAAAAAAAAATCATTTGTATACTATAAATAGGCTATATTACACGCCAAAAAAAGTAGCGAAGTTCGTAAGTCCGTCTCCTCTCTGTCCAAGATGTGGACTTGCTGAAGCAGAGGATATCCATATCTTTTATGACTGTCCGGTAGTGGGTCCCTTCTGGGGTAGAGAGGAGCAGGCTATGGAGAGTATCTTTAAAATAAAACTAGGACTGAACATAGCTAGAGTTATGTTTGGCCTGGATGAGGACCTTATTAGTGGATTAAGGGAGACACAAGTTGCTTTATTTTTATTGCTCAAAGAGAAATTTGTAAGATCTGGAAGGATTCTAGCCCCCCACTTTATGAAAATTGGCTTCGAGCAACGTTGAGAATCGTACGATTAGAATCAGCACTGTCTCACAATGTAAATATCACGGTTTGGGAACCTTTTATAGAATGGGAACACTAATGAGGTTGGGCTAAAGCCCGAATGGTCCTATGATTACACCATGCCTTGGTATAAAAAGGCAGGCCGGGTTGGCCCCAGGCGAAAGCAAGAACTCTGGCCCGAGGCGCCCAGGTCAAGAAAGGCCTGTAGGAGATAATTTGCATACGCTAGTGTTGAAATGAGGACGACAAAAAAAAAAAAGCCTAGGCCACTTCCACAATGAGTTCCAGAAGGTTTCATCCTTGCTCCAGTCATTTCTAACCTCCTCATGGAGCCACTCACAACTATCCTGAACCAAGCAGGTGTGAAATGTCACCTATATGCTGATGACACACAACGTTACTACAAAATATCATTCTACAGTGACATTTGCCATCTAAATACCACACTAAACAAGATACAAACCTTGCTAAGCACCAATCACCTAAAACTAAACTGCAATAAAACTGAACTTATACTCTTCTCCCTGAATGACAAGACTTTACCCAATCCAAGAATGACTTGAGAGCATGGATGTTCTTAACAGTCTCTCACACTCTACAACTCTGTGAAGTCCCTGGGAATCATCCGAGACAAAAACGTGTCAATGAGAGAACACTTCAACAACTTAGTTAAAGGGGCCCTCTTTACCCTAAAACATCTCAGGAAAATCAAACAATTTATCCCACTCGAAGAACTTAAAGTCCTCTTGAAACTTGACTACGGCAACGCCATAATCACTGGGACTCCGAAAAGCCACCTTGTGCCTTTAAGAGCAACTCTCAATGGAGTCGCAAGCCTTCTTACAGGAACCAAAAGATAGAAACACATCTCACCCACTCTCAGGAATTTCAATTGCCTCCCAATAGAAGGAAGGTGCATCTTCAAGAAAGCGTGTACCACACACAACACCCTTCACACTGCAAACCCTAAATATTCGAAAAAACAAACTATTAAGAGCAGGTAGAAATCGGGCCCTGAGAAGCTTCAACTATCTCCCCCCAAACTGGAAAAGGAAACATCCCAGAAATGTTCCTTCTCGGGTAATGCTCCATGGATTTGGAACCCACTTCCCATTAAGCTCCAGTTCAATCCCACCTATATTTTCTTCAAACAGAACCTCACATCACTATTGCTGAACAAATACTACAACCTGCCCCGATGATCCCACCAGACCAACATTAGAATTCACACGGCCCAGTGATCCAGCTGCCAATCAATTGTTAATTCCACTGATGGGTAATACTGTACTTTTTATACCTTTTAAATACATATATAATGTTTCATTGTTTTGTATTTCCTTTAACCCTTGTATTAATGCTATGCTCTCGGTTCCCATGTAATGTAAAGCGCTATGATATCCTGGGGTCGAGCCAGCGCTAAAATAGACTCTTAATAAATAAATAACATAATGCGTCAGAAGCAATGGAAAAAGATACGATAAAGTTATCTTTGTGTTTCTTTTTGCGCGGGACAATGGAAAACAAAAGGCCGAGCCCTCTGTAAGTGATACTATTTAGAATAAATAAAGCCCTTACCCTCTCCAACAGGTGGCAGATGCCAAATAGAGAAAGTGGTAGCCTGCGTAGCCAGGAGCCAGCTCAGAAACGCTCATTATTTGATGCAATTACTTGTATTATGGTGTGATTACCGTCACCGATGAACACCTTACAGTGCAAGGGCATACGGCGGCTCTGGCGCGCTCCATAACAGTTTGTTGCCGCGCGTTCACAGTTCTTTTCAGAGGCATACAGCGCGGCTTCGCACCTGGCCTGCCGAGTATCGTTTTCACGTCTGTGAACATATTGTGAAACGAGGAGCAGCGAAATGCGTTTTCCTGCTTAAGCTGTCTTTTGCATGTCATTTATTCATGCTGCGAACATCATTTTTTGACACCAGACACCTGAAAATGAGAGCGAATGGTATTTTTTTTTTTCATGATACAAGGTCGTCGACGATGTTAACGGTGAAAGGGCTCTTTCGGAGCAATGTCGTTTAAATACATATTGCTTTTGTAGGTTTGCAGGTGCGTGCGGTGCGTAATACGACAGCAGATACTCCAGCAGTGCATAAGAAATATAATATCAAGAAAATACCTTAAAAAGAAAACGGTAATTGATGGCGGTGTCAAACGTTCAGTTGGCTTTGAGGAGTAGGGAACAGAGCTGATTTTAATGAATGGCTGTACCAGAGGGTGCGTTCCACCCTTCAATTCACTGAGAGCAGATGAAAATGTGTCTTCTCCACAGGAGTGGCGTATTCTAAAGCAGGAATTTGTGTCATCAAGGGGCGTTACTTAGGCCCTTGTTGCCCCATGCGGTGCGCGGAGTGTGGGGGTGGGGTAGATCTGACAGGTGGTACTCCTTTCAACATGAAGTCTAGTCATTTCTGAGAAGCATGGGTGTCTTAGGGGCCCCTTTCCACGTTCCGCAGGGGGTCCCATATTTTATGTCACACACTGAGCCACCTAGACACCACATTTAAGGATGTCATTATTTGTGACACTCCATGGACATCACTTTAGACACCACCCAAAATACATAGATTATGTATGGATGTCGATTCCCGCAACTGCCTGAGTAGCGTAAGGGGCATTTTGCATCAATTGACTCAGGTGACATCAGAGAGCTGACTGAATGCCCTGGGCTAAAGGAAAGGGGTTAGAGTCCTGCTTACTATCTGTTTCTGTCACCCCCTTTGTGACCTGCGCGACCAGGGGTAGCAAGGAGGTGCCGGGGTAACAAAGTGGATGTCTTTTGTGGCATTGAAAACCCAACCCAATAAACATCCATGTGACATCCGTCCGAGGATGAAACGAACTTGGGGGGTGCATGATTTATATCCATAAAATTCAGACCATGTTAAAGGCAGTCAACCAGTTAGCATCAGCATTTACCTGAACAAAGATCATTTTCCGAAATTGAATTCATTTGATGTTTTTTTTCGGTTGTTTGTATGCTCAGGGTCCCTCAGTTCCACTGATTGGTCCAGAGTTTAGGCCCCTCAGCCGTCCAGGTGATTAATCCAGTGTCTGGGTATGGGGAAAACATGGGGAGGCAAGGACCAGTGCCTTGTTCACCCCTCTAACTAAAGCTTGGCTCCTACCCAGGACTCATAACTGAAGTTGTTCGGCACTTTAGGTTCACTGTGAGAAAGTGGGTGTAAAAGGTTTTCACTATCACATTAGGGATGGATCTTAGGGGAAGTTGCCTGGAGTGTTACCGTCCCCTGCACCAGTACATGCTTGTTTTTCCCAGTAGTCGTGGCTTGGAAGTCAGTCTGCCAGTGTATGTTAATGTTAATTTAACCACGCCCCACTACCTAGTACCTGGTCAACTAGCATCATCGTCCTAATTTTTTTAAAGGACGACCGCCACCAATCAAGTTGTTACAGACCCATCTTCCTGATTGATAATACCCTGAAAATCTTAGGGAGGGTTTTATATAATAAGATCAAAACATGGACTGAAGACAATTTCATCTTACAGCCATGCCAACTAGGTTTTAGGAGTAAAGTAGGCAGCATCGAGCAATGTTTAAAACTCAATCTAATAATCTGGAAATACACAAACGCACAGAGGTCACCTATTTATTTGGCTTTTACTGACCTGACTTCAGCTTTTGATTATGTTAACTGGTCACGATTATGGTCCATCCTATTAGAATATGGGTTAGACAAGGCTTTTGTACATTTCTTAGCATACTTGCACAAGGACTTGAGAGCCCGGGTTAGGATCAGAGGTGGTGAGGTTTCTAATGACATTAGGGTTGGTAGAGTGGTCAGGCAGGGATGTGTTCCGACCCCTCTACTCTTTATTATATACAATAATCATTTATACAAAACACTGACCAAACTAACTAACGATGTCCCCAGAGTTAATGGCAATATACTCCCCGCCCTATTATATGCTGATGATTCGGTATCAATGGGCCGCACACCAAATGCCCTACTTCTTTTAGTCAGAATAAACAAACAATATCCCAACTGGTATTATTGAAAAGGCAAATAAACACATATGCATAAAGCATTATGAGAACAGAAATAAGGAGACTCAATATGTTTTTTCAAATGTGCTCATGGCATCATGTAATAAACATAAATAGTTAGGCGATTTACAGTTGTAACAGCACTGTGGGTGGACGAATAACAACACAACCCGAATTTGTCTTTTCAATATTACCAGTATTGTTTGTTTATTCTGATTACCTACCCCAATCCCAACGTGGTTGATGGGTCATACTCCTGTAGTACTTTACAACTACTTCTTTTAGGGCAGGGTTTTGTTGATTACATGGCCACTTTAGATTTATGCACTAATTAAAAAAAATCTTGTATAATTGCTTGTGGACTGAGGAAGCACCTTTTAAACTCCATTTCTGTGGGCAATAAAAGTTTACAATGCACTAGCACTTTTCCCTATCTGGGGTTGGTCTTTGCTAATTTAATAGCTTTTCAAAAGCCACATAAGAATTTAAATTTGTACAACATTTTGTGTAACAATATTTGTCTAACTTTCTTAACTAGGTTGCAGAAAGTCTTTTTTTAGCATAGTTTAACTGGAGCTCTAACATGCACTGGTATTTCCTCAGCTTAAGAAGATTTTCCAAATTTGCTCAGAAATGCCAAACTTTAGATCTATCAGGGGCTGCATTACATACAAGGCGCATTTTCACTGTTTGTGCCAGGGGCACCTTTTGTAAAGTGCGCTCAGGGCAAACAATGAAAATGCACCCTATTATAATGAACGCGCTTCCCTCAGGGCAGCCACAAACACGCGCCGCCCTGGGGGCAGCACATTCAGTGGAAAAATGGAGCATCTGCTTTACAACCGCTCCGTGTTTTCATAGTGCAGGCGGCAACCCGCCTGTAATGGGATCCTAATCCCCCTTCAAAGTGCAGGTAGGTCAGTGACTGCACCTGCCTGCAAGGGGATGTTTGGGGGATCCATAGAACCCACTTTACCCCTGCAGGGGTCTGCCATCAGGGAGGTGGCACACTGAGAGTGTGCCCCCGAGAGCTTCTTTGCCTCTGTGCCCACATCTACAACATGGCGTGGGCCCAGAGGCAAAGGTATTCCCTCATTTTCAATGGAATGCCCCCATCCAAAAGGGGGAACACCCCCTGAAGACAGCGCTGGTACTTTATGCTCGCCAGCGCTATTGGTATTACAGAAGGGGCTGCACAAGCGTCTGCTCTCTGTAATACGGCCCCAGGTGCTTCCCTTTTTCTAAGAAAACATTTAAGAAGGTGGAAGCTACTTAACTTCATTTCTTTTAGTTAATGTCATCTGCGGCTCCTTCCTATAGTTGTTTTGGTACAAGAGAGTTGCTGACCCAGTGGTGATTTCGTTACAAATAGCATGCAGAATTTGACCAGTAATTGAAGGTTTAGGCCCAGATCCTTGTCAACAGCATTTAATTCCAAAGATGCTTGTTTCCTTTAAGACTTACTAAAATAAGGATGATTTACTGAAAAGACAAACAACTGGACCTAGTAGTTTTTGTGAAGATGTAGTCAGGTAGTGGCACTGAATCTCTTCAAAAAGCCTCTTTAAAACAACTTATGCGTGAAGATGTCACAATTTTTGTAATATTTATTTGAGGGAGGTAGCAGATCGGACTTAAAACTTGGTGTTTTATTTCTACATAGATGTTGATGATAGTCAGATACTCTTGCATTAGAAGAGCATGTGCCTTGGTATCCCTGGTATATTTTATTTAAACAGTTGTTTTTCCAAAATACACGATTTTGATGTTGAAAAAACAGTTAATAATTTTTGCTCTGCATCATCTTTCATTCACTTTAAGATGCCAAGGAGTATGAAAGAAGGTCTGTGTGATGGCAGGGAATGGTAGGTTAAAGTCCAGGTTGTTGGCAGGAAACTGTGATTGGCATTCTTCAGTTGCAATCCTTGATCTTTGCGTTCATTAGTTAAAGACAGGTCATGAACTGCATGTAGTTGTGTTACACTATCCGTACATGGTTCAGTGTGTTCCACAACTTTGGCAGCCGGATTCCAAGCAACATGCGTCAGTATTTCAGGTACTAGTCGTTTTGATGTTTGAATAAGTGAGCAGGCCATGTTCACAGGTCATTGGTTGGCACAAAAGGGGCTGTCATTTATAATGGGCATCCTAAACCTTTTCCTGGTAGGTTTGTTTGCAGTGCAGGAGATCTTGAAATTGATCCTCCAATATGATCTTGCAATAATCTAGATGAACAATAGAAATGGTGATCTGTTTGGAGGAGAGGGATCATTTTCCAAAGATTGGAGTGCTACTAAATGGTACCCTTGATAATGGTTATTGACTGAAATGGAAAAAGGCTTGGAATTTAAAAGAACTTTCTGTGATATAGATGTGGCAATATGAGGCTTACCAGCCAGAAGAAAAGCAGTCAGTCTTGGTTTGCTACTCCACACTAAAAGATCCCAGCTGTTAGTTCATTATTTCAGAGAAAACTCTGGTCCAACTAGTAGAAATCAGGGTATAAACATGAAGTGCACAGAGCTTGGTAACTTTGATTTGTTTTCCAGATGGTAGCAAATTTCGTGTTATTTGGGCTATATTTGGAAGTTCTTCTAGTACTGTTTTAAAGTGTGCTGTGGGAGACCCATGTATATGTTGTACAGTAGCCAGAAGATGTGTGAACCCTGAAGTATGCCACAAGCCAATGATCCCGTTAAACATATGTTGACTGTAATTAGAGAGAGATGTTTAGATCCAGTTTAGGATGAATTGAGGAATGCACATCCATTGTCACAGCCCTCACAATAGTATTGGATCTATAATGTATCAGAGTGAATGAATAATAGGATCCCTCCAAATCAGAATGTTAGCTTCCTAAACCTATTCCCGACAGCTGGGCACTCATCAAACCCTGCAGCCTCAGTGGTTGCTTGTCTAGTCTCATAAGATCAGGTTCACAACTTAAGACTCTATATTGATTACAAACTTTCCCTTACTCATTATTCTAGAGGAGTGACCATGAAACAGTGTTTTTTTCTTGTAAGTACTATGTGGAGAATTATTGCATTGCATTTTAGGTAGAGCCTGGGACAGAGCATGAACTGATGCATACAAGATATTGCTTACCATTGATTGACTTTATCATCATTCTCATGTCCTTGCTTCTTGGTGCTCATGTGCTGGCATCACTTCTTTATTTATTTCTTCCCTTAGCCCAAATACTCCTTCCTTGCCCAGTGTATGTCCCTTGACTGCCCATCAGACTTCAGTGATACTTTTTGAGTGGTACTTTGTTTCTTTTTAGATGCAGCAGTGCATGTGTTTGCAGGCTGTTTGGGCTGTTGCTTGACTCGTTGTTGATTCCCCATTATTGTTGTGTTGTTGCTTGTAACATCATTGTTGTGTTATTGCTTGCCCCATCATTGCTTGCCCTGTCCCTCCTGTTCCTCCTGTTTTTCAGCTTGCTCTGTCTTTACTTGCCTTGTCATTGATTTCCCTGTCCACACCTTTGTCGGTCCACTCATCCCCACCCACCCATGCTGTTGCTTTGCCTTGATCCCCTGCCCTGTCCTGTGTTGTTGCTTTGTTCTGTCTCTCACAGTAGGTGTTTTGCTCCATCCCCATACTCCCTCCCATGCTAATTGTTTGAATATTGCCATCATAATGGCGGTATTCCAATGGCTGGCCAACCACAACAAGATGAGCTACTGACTGCCAACTGAATGGCATTCAATGTTTGTTAGAAACAGAGGCTTTTCGCCACCTAAGGAACACCTTCTTCTGGAAAGCATTCAGTCAACCACAGTGGCCTGAATAAAAACGTAGAATTCTGGTAAGAGAGCTCTGACAGTGGACTTCCTGGCTGAGGTCTGTCTACTACCCACTGAATCACATACAGCTTGTTTAAAAACCGGTCTGAGGAGAGGTCTTTGATGTTACTGCTCATCCTGCCAGAAATGATGCAGCCAGTGCTGATTGTGTCATAGAGCTTTTTTTAGCTAACATTTAGCCATGCTGCACAGCAGCTGTTTGGCTGTACAACATGGCTAAAAGACACTGACAAAGCCAATAGCTCTCAAGTAGGTGAGACCGATAGGCTTTGCCAATTCATGTTTCCCCATAAGATGTCTTTGGTCAGCCCATTCATCTCTTCCAGTTTGGACTAGTGTAATAAATTGTGTCAAAATCGTCAAAGGTTCTAGCTTTATAGGCTTCTAAAGGTGCTAAATGTGCAAAATATAACAATTGGTTTTTCCCAATGCATATTTTAAATTCATGACTTGAGGATATTGTTCCAATTGTCAATCCATGACCTGGTTCCATCTTGATCAAATGATTGATGTCAATTTAGCGGACATTACAGATAAAATCCACAGGGGCATTGGTGCTTATAATCTGAATGAAATATTTATGTGCTGTGGGGAATCCCGTCAACCTATAGTGTATACATTGATTTTGTGTCTTTGGAATTTCTGGATTTTACACCTCTGCTGTAAGCCTACAGAGGCTGATTATTTAAATGGCTTCACCCTCTTATACAATGACGTCTCCTTAGCATGTAACTGTCCTGATAAAAAGTGAAATTTAAATTGCGCTGATTTCTTGCTGTCTGTTTGTGTTTGCACATGAATTATACAACTGGAAATGCGTAATATTTAGATAACCAAGACTTGCTTATATGTGGCATTTTCCAACCAGAGGACTGTGTATCATCCAAATCCACAGCTGAGCTTCTCCTTTATTATTATAATAACACCTTCTTTGATTTAGAATAAAACTGACAATTGTTTCTGATATAAAAAACTGTTTAAATAACACAGCTGTATTCCTCCAGAATCCATTGATTTCTGTTATCAATGTCATTCTTAAATGTGGAAGGGATGGCTTTAACAAATGCCTGAGCGTATAGATTAGATATGAATATCAGTGACATATTGATCTGGTTCCTTGTGGTAATCTATAGCTCCCCTTTGGTGGTTGGTTCTGTGCCTATAATCCTGGGAGGTGTGGAAAATATTTGAAGATGAGTTTGAGAGTTTGGAGAATGGCTTGACACTGTGATCATTCTCCCATTCCACCAAGTTACCTCAGTGAACTCCCTTCCTCCCCATATATGACTACTTATGCCTGCCCTCCCAGGTCATTCTAAGGGTGCTACATGAAAGCTGTTGCTTTGATTATATAGTGTTACGTTCTCAGGATAACCTTTGCCTTTCACCATGGTAGTAATTCCATTTGGCTGTGGTGTGGTGACTGAATTAAGATGCAGTCACAGCAATCACAGCCCAGAAACTGCAAAAATTGTCTGGGAGGTGTTCAGAGACTGCTGAGCAATCATATGGAGGGAAATTGAAAGTCCCTGTTTGATGAATCTATGCTATGTACTCTCCTAGGCTTTTTGAATGCTTGACTGGACTTATGGCTATGTAAGTTGCTCTACCTATCCACAAGAAGAGGCAGGCTTTATGTGCTAGAACTCTTACTGGCATGGAAGGGTAGGTGAAGATGGAAGGGCACTCTCCTGAGAAAATTCGACGGAAAGCTTAGATGGGTTCTGTCTGGCAACTGAAATTGCAGGCTACTTCAGGAACACACAGCCTGCTCTTCCTAAACCCTGCTATCTAGTTGCCACATTCAAGCCGAACCACGACATATCAATATTAACTTAAAACAAGCATTGAAAATAATGACCTGATGCAAGATGTGCTCCAATCAGACTTCTAATATAGACATGCACCCATTTTGCAGGAAGGTGTTCCTCCAACTTGTAAGTCGACAACAGATCCCACCCTTATATTTGAGTATTACTTTTTCATGGTGATTATTACCAGCTTTCTGTGTTCTTTTCTAGTGTTGTTCTCCTATGTATCACTGTTCTAAGAGCACGCTACTTCCCTATACAGTTTGAAGAATGCTGTATTCATCCATTTGTTACTGTACTTGAAAATTAGGCAGTGTAACTTGTGGATGCCTTTGTTGTTCCTCTCCAAAACAATTGTCTGAAAAGTCCATGCTGCTTTTCTTTCAGAGAAGGTTCGCTATGAATACTTGTAATGATTATTTAGATTTCCAAATTGTCTATCCAATCGTCCATTAGGAGTTTTGGTTCACTGACAGAATATTTTAACACAAAAAATAGATTTAAAAAATATTGAAGTAAAAATATCGACTCCCTAGACTTAAACAGCTATGTACAAAAATATCTGAAAAAAATATAGTTTGCAATAATATAGTTGTATTATTTATCAAATTGAAAATATATATAACAAATTAAAATATTAAAATAAACATAAATTAAATACTAACTTTAATTTATAAAAATTATAATTAAATGTATCTTTGAACAAATACAACAAATAAATAAATATGTGCATATATAAAAAAATAAAAAAATAAAACAAAAAAATAAAATAAAATATATATATGGTTATCTATATATATATGTCATATATATATTACCTACTGGCGGTCGCCAGTAGGTAGTTATAGTTAGGATCGTTTTCCATAGGAAATCCGCAACATTCTATTGGGAATAACTTTGGCGCAGAATGAGGGATCTGCCTGTAATTTTCCTTAACTTTGCCTTGCTGCGCTCCGCTCCTTCCCTGAAAGTCAAGCGGGGGCCGAGATAAAAGGGGGGTCCCAAAACGTGTTTTCCCCATGTTAATTTCCATAGGGCGGTTGGACTCACTTTTAGCCCGAACGGATGAATGGATTCCCACGAAACTTGGCAAAATTGTGGGGACTGGTAGCCCGATGTGCCTTTGCTATGTCTCAAGATATGTGCTCCAGAGGATTTTGAGTAATTTAGGTTCAAAAAAATATATATAAGCACGCCCCGGTACGCGCACCGGGGTGCGTACCAGCGCGCTACGCGAGTTCGCGTGCGGAAAGCTCATTGGCTCTCGGGTGTCTGTCAACATTCCAAACAGTCCGGAGCGGCCGCCACCTTGTGTCTCGGTAGGATCGAGACACAAGAGGTGGCAAAAACAAAGGGGGAAATGACCAAAAGGGGGCAGGGTAGACCCCCCCTGACCCGATAGGTTTTCGCGGGGGGATAGCCCGGTACGCGTACCGGGGAGCGTACCGGGGAGAGTTCCATGGGGAAAAAAGAATGACAGATTTTTTTTAAAATGTAGCCTTTTTTTATAAATTGGAGGTAGTTCTAAAAAGAACTGTTTTTTTTCTTCTTTTTGTTGTTTTATATTTTTTTTAATGTTTTTTTGACAATTTTTTACTTTTTTTGGCTTTTATGAACTATTTTAGGTTTTTTGGTTATTTTTATGGGGAGAAACAAAAAACAGGGAATTGTAAACGGCTCAACTGGAGCAAAGAACAATAAGGAAAAAATTATGATTTTTTGGGGCAATTGTGGTTGTCACCAGCACGGTTGATGAGCTTTATGCTCTGCTCACCATAGGTGATGGTCTTACCACAAAAAATACAAGTGATCTTGAATTCACCAAACTGTGGTTGTATGTTTGGGACCATCTCCCTTGTCTCTGGTCCCAATGGAGTGGGTTGCTTTCTTTTGGAGGTGCTGGGTGAAGATTGGGGAGGGTTACTGGCCAGTTCTCTCACCTCTGCCGCAGCATAGTTGTTGGGATGCTTGCGCTGCATGTGCCGAATCATGGTGTTATTGCCAAATGAATATTTCTTTTTTTTTCTTTTTTTTTTCTTTTTTTATTGATACACGACAAAAACAGATCAAATAATTCATATTGAGATATACATATATCACAAGATACACTTAATAAAATATAAGGGCATATAGCAGAAATCGAAAAGCTGAATAGTATGCCATTAAGCGAAGGAACACATACATATACACTTGAAAAAAAAATATGACATTTTCTTTTTTATCTTTACCACCCGTCATACCTCATAGAATTCTGAGAATGTCCCCCAAATTTTCAGTCCTAATTTCTTTCTCCGCCTGGACGTGGAGATCGAAAAAAGACTCGACTCTAACTTATAAAGTTTATACAATCGTGCTTGCCACTGTTGGAATATGGGCGGCTTTTTTTGGAGCCAGTCTGTGGCAATACAAAGCCGAGCCACAGTCATTGTGAAAAAAATAAAATATTGAAAGCAATGCAATTCATTGGTTCTACAGTCCTTAGGGATCTTCCCTAACATCAGCATAGAGGGGGTGATCTTTAAATTAACCCTAAAAATTAAAGACAAAACATTTTCAATATCCTGAATGAATCTTCCTAGTGAGGGGCAAGAAAAAAAAATATGTACACTGTCTGCATTATCAGCTTGGCAACGAAAGCATTTACCATCAAAGCCCCTTCTCCATTTTACCATTCGAGCAGGTGTATAATACAAATCAAATAAACTTTTAAAAAATTGAGCTTTCAGATTTGCAGACATCAAGACCTCTTTAGAGAGCAAAATCAAATCCTCAACAACAATCTCATTATCTCCCAATAATAATGCCCACTTTGCCTGAATTTTCTCCAGATCATCAGGCTTCACGAGAATAAACATTTGATAAAGAGTACCAATTTTAACTTGTCGTGCAACTCCCTCAACAAAATGAATCTTTTTTAAGCATAATTTATGTCTTATAAAGTAATCCCGTATTTGTAAGAATTAAAAAAAATAACTTCTAGATAGATCAAACTCTTCAGACATTTCAGTAAATGATATGCATTTGCCTTCATTTGAAAAAAAATCCCCCAAACATGTCACCCCTTTTTTTTGCCAGTTCCTGGCAGATCCATCCGAAAATATAAGAGGTAAAAATCTAGCAGAAAAATAAGGGGTATAGTATGATAGTTTCCCTATATCACCGGTACGGGCCACCCATTTCCAAATTTTATAAGCACTCATAAGCACCTTGAATCGGGTCCTCTTGTAATAATTACCATCAATTTCATTAAAACAAATTTGTCTAGCATGTGTTCCTATCAGGATCTCGAATATAGAAGGATGATTATGTCCATACTCTACAGAGTCTCTTATTAACAAATTTTTCATTTTTAACAAAAAACATACTATGTAATATAAGAAAAAATCGGGTACCCCTAATCCGCCCCTTTCCACGGGCAAAGTGAGATGCTGCATCGCCCTCCTGGGTTTACCAGGACTCCAAATAAATTTCCCACAGAGTGACTGTAGAGCCTGCAATTTAGATTTTGGAAACTCTAAGGGAATGGACCGAAACAAATAAAGAATTTTGGGGAGGACATTCATTTTTATGATATTAGTCCTACCTATGATGGTAAGGTATAGCCGGTCCCATTTCTCGAGAGAACTCTTGATTTTCTGAAAAACATTACTCCAATTTACGTTGACCAATTCATCCATGTCTGATTTAATCCGGATCCCTAAATAGGTAACCTCTCCTACCACCCTCTCATCTTCCCAGGTTATGGCATCTGAACAAAGAATCTGAGTTTTGGCAGCATTAAGTTTATACCCAGTTGTCATCCCAAAGTCTTTAGCCAACCTCTCAATCTCTGGGCTGGCGGTTTCAGGTGTATCTGTTACTACAGCAATGTCATCCGCGTATGCGAATACTGAAAAAGAAAAATCAGAAATACGAAAGGGAGGAATTAAAGGGTTTCGACTTAATAGTTCAATAAAAGGGTTAATGTATAATGAAAACAATAACGGGGAACAGGGGCACCCTTGACGTGTCCCTCTGGTGATACACAGTGAATCAGAGAGCCCTCCCGCCGCAGAAATTTTTGCAGTAGTATTAAGATAAAGTGTTTTTATGGCTTTAATGTATTTTTGTCCAAAACCCATTTTATCCATTAAGGTCCATAAATACTCCCATGACACTCGATCAAACGCTTTTTCCGCGTCTAGTAAAAAAAGCGCTAATTTCCGTTTGTTCACCGCAGCCAGATCGAACAACGTGATAACTTTGTTAATGTGGTCAACAGTACTTCTTTTAGGAATAAACCCATGTTGATATCTGGAGACTAATAATGCCACAACCCCGGATAACCTATTGGCTAAAATCTTTGAATAAATCTTGTTGTCCACATTTAACAATGAAATAGGTCTGTATGATCCTACGGAATCAGTAGGCTTTTCTTTTTTACAGAACACAACTATCGTTGCTTCAGACCATGTAGCAGGGGGACTACCATCCTGGGCGGCTAGTATTACCTGATATAAATCATCCTTTAAGATGTGAAAAAAACATTTATACACCTCAGCAGGCATTCTATCTGGCCCCGCAGCTTTGCCAACTGCAAGCCCGTTCACGCAATTCTCTACTTCTGTCATAGTTATAGGTAGATCTAATTCCCCAGCTACTTCAGAGTCTAATGTTTTCAACTCTATCAGCATTCTATCATACCATTGCTCATCCCTATGTACACCACCCTCCCTGGCATAAAGATTAGCATAAAAAGTTTTAAATATCTCTAAGATACGTTCTGGGTCAGAATGAGAGTCTCCCCGGGAATCCTTCATTGAATTTATATTTTGGGCGGACTGCTTCATTCGAATCCTAGTAGCCAAGATTTTACCAATTCTCTCCCCGAATTCATAACTCGTCAATCTATAGGATAAAAATTTCCTGGCGATTTCCTTATCCCAGAATCCCAAAATGTTTGTCCTAGCCTTAATTACATCATTTTCCTCTTTGAATAACCCTGTATCGCCCAGTACCACCTTTCTGGTTAGATGAGTCTCGGCTTTAATTAAAAGTTCATATAAATTATCCAGTTCCTTCCTTGAATTCTTGCGTTGCCTGGCTACAAAGCTTATACATTCTCCCCTGAACCCTGCTTTAAATGTATCCGATACTACAGGAGTGCTAGCAGTACCACGATTTTCATCAAAAAAGATTTGAATCCAGCGTTGTATATGTTCGATGAATTCTGAGTTTAACCCTAACTTCCTATCGTATGAAAAGCTGGATTGTATCCTTCGTTTAACTAAGTAGTGGATATCAACCACAATAGGAGAGTGATCCGAAGATACCCTAGGATAAATTTTAATGTTGGTACCTTCTAATAAATTTCGGGGTACAAAAAAATAATCTAATCTCACAAGCTTTTTATGAGGATGAGAGTAGAAAGTAAATCCACTATCCCTCTCTCGGAGCATACCCCAGGTATCCACCAATGCATGATCTTGTAAAAGATTCACAAGTGCCTTATACACCGAGGCTTACGGCCCGTATAAATTGCCTGCATATCCCTTAGAGCACTATTAGTCAGATTTATGTTAATATCGCCACAAATCACTATGGGATGTTGAAAGTTGACTAATTCCATATTGATCTCTACTAATGGATCGGGGTCATCTAGATTAGCCCCATATACCGAGACTAATGTAAGTTGACTCTTACCAGTTTTTAATTCCGCAATGACCCATCGGCCCTTTTTATCTTCTAATTTGCGACCTACTGTTATTGAATTGTCTTTGGTTAATATAGCCACCCCACGTATCATACTAGATTGTTTCGAAGCAGATGCCAACACAAACCCTAAGTCTTTTAGAATCGACCTTTTAGCCCATGGAATATGCGTTTCTTGTATACAAACGACATCAGGTTGTATATATTTTAACTCCGCAGCCACCTTGTGTCTTTTTATTAAATTATTTAAACCACCTACATTCAAAGAACATATTGTCAGAGTATTTACCGCCATTTCACATCAAAATCAAACTCAAAATCCAAATCATAGATCCCCATTTTGCCAATGCTGGCTCATGAAAATAAGCATAATATCCAGAATTCATCCTGTCATGAGAAACAAAATGCTCTTCAATGTAATGCCCTTTCTCCTTTTTAGTCGTATCTTTTCCATGTATTTCCATCTTGTCTTTGTCGTGGTCAATTTTTTTAACCCCTTTTTTTTCACCCCCCCGTGCCCCAATACCGCCCAAAAAACCCATCCACCCACAGAGCCCCCCTTTCCCACCCAGTGCCCCACCCTTCATAGAGGCTTTAGGACTTATGGTCCTTCGATGAAGTTTGCCGCTCCTCCCTACCGCCCCCCACAGAGTTGCTGGACTACATATTTAACAACCCCTTACATCCATCACTAAAGGTGAGAAGTTACAACTTGATACGTCAAATTAGAATGTATAAACAGACCCCCGGATTTATAGAGACAACAAAAATTCTCTAGCAGCAGTTTCAGTAATAAAAAATCTGGTGCTTTCTTTGTGAATAACCTTGAGCTTTGCAGGAAACATTAAAAAAGCCTGCGCACCTTTACCTTGAAACTGGGTGATAAGCTGTCGAAACTGCCATCTTAGCTCTACAGACTGCTTACACAAATCCGGTCTAACAAAGAATTCACAACCAAGACCCTTACATTTTTTATCTGGGCGAGCTTTTATGAATATCTCCTCCCTTGCTTGAAAACTATTGAAGGCAACTAATATTGCACGAGGTTTTTTATCCCTCAAATTAGGCCTAAATGGAAATCGGTGGGCCCTCTCCACCTCTCGGTCCCAGTCCCATCTCCCAGACTCTGGCATAGCCGCCTTCAAAAGAGACACTATAAAGCCACGCGCATCTGACCCCTCCTTTCCCTCCTCAATTTGCAGAAACCTCAGATTGTTCCTACGCGATCTATTTTCAATGCCAGTAAGCTTCCAAGTGACATCTTGCTTCGTCGCCATATGTAGATCGATATTTTTTCGCTGCTGAGCCACCTCATCTTCTAATGAGGATATACGTGCTTCCGCCTCAGTTGCTCTTGCGACGAATTCAGTATGAGACTTGACTAATCTTCTGACAGAGCTCTGAAGCTTCTTGCATGAATTCTGTACCTTAATGCTGTCCTCACGGTTTTCTTGTCTATGCTGCATCATAGTCTGATAAATTAAATCTAGTGAGATATCCTCTGTATCCTCAGTGACCAAGCCCGTATTAGTATGCCCAGTGTTGCTGATAATGATAGTACCATCTTGTTCTCACTCTTTGTCGATCATATCCAATCTAAGTCTACGAACAGTGCTTTGATCAGCATATTCTCTCTCTATATTTTCCTCTGGGCTGCTATGAGCACTATGACCACTTTCGTCCTCCAAATCACCATCTTCCATACTCATTCTTGTGGCATATAGCTCTACCAGGCTTTCCGAGGAGGACATAGAGTGATCTGACAATGAAAAAAAGTCTGCTGAGTCAGTATCCCCTGCAGATGGAGCACCCTTATCAAAGTTTGCCGCTCTTAAGTTCTGCTTCTCCTGCTCCTTCTGAAGAGCAGCAGAGAGAGAATTCACATCAGTACAGCCTGTAACCGTTTGCATGGTCAAATCTTCTGAAACCCTGAGAGTGCTCCTATTCACACTTTTATTCAACACGCTCAGCTTATCTTGCTCCTTATCCGATGTAATTGTTTCAGAACCGAGGTTTAAGCTGGGTATCAGCAAGATTTCCGGAGCACTCCCTTGGTCATTAGTGGATCTCTGCACGTCTACCGCAGCCCCCTGCACCTCTACCTCAACCGCTTTAGCCGGTAGTTGCTTTTTCTTTAAAGTCAGATTTTCCACTTCCTTGCTTTTCACGGAGGTGAACATGCCAGGAATCTTTCTACGAACAACAGCCTCCCCCTCTCTCCCTGCTGAATTCTCCACAGAGCTTGCTAACAGTGTTCTGTCCGTACTCACTGTGGGAGGAGGGGGGGTCGAATCTCCAGCAGGCACCACTGGTCCTTTACTCGGCGCAGTCTCGGCACGGTCACTCAGCTCAGTGCCAGCTCCCTGGCCTCGCGCTCTCCTCCCCTTCGGCCGCATGCCTTTACACGTTGTGTCCGGTGCAGCGTTTGTGCTCTGCACTCTGTTCTCCTCGCCGCTCGCCACACTGTCCGCCTCAATTCTGCCGTGCTTCTGCGAGTGAGGGCGGGTCTTCTACCAGGTGAGCGGTGTTAGCAACTGCCAGAGCGGCGTATAACGTGTCCCAAACAAGTGCGGATGCCGACGCCGGATCCAAAACCAAGTCGATCCCAGCCAGGTCATGAGAGTTTTCAGGCAGTATATCAAGAATATTTTTTATTATTCAAGAGTCCCGTTTCTTTAACACTTTAGCTTTGGGTCCACCATTTATTTTGCGCTTTTCTGCTCAGCTTCTCACCATTTGAGAAAGTCCGCTCTATGGGGCCCGGCAGGAGCTGCAAACTATGCGTCCGAGTCGGACGCCATCTTGCCTCCGCCAAATGAATATTTCTTATTAGGGTTCCCCCTTGAAAGTTCAGAGCCACAGATTTGGCAAGTCACCTTTAGCGCATTCACTTTCTTCTTGTCCTCTGGGATGGAAAAAAACTCCCATACAATGTGCTGCTTTGGCCTATATGGGGTATTGTCTTCTGGCAGGAATGTCCTACTTCCCTCCTCCTCCTCCTCCTCCTCCTCCTCTTCTTCTTCTTGACCATCAATGTGATGTTGTGGTGGTCCTCTTGGTGGTGGTGGTGGTGGTGCAGATGCTCCAGCTGCTGCTGCTACTGTAGCCATTTTAAAGTACACAATATTAGTCACAGATCTCCAAACAGGTCTTCCTCAGTCAAAGGACAAAGTCTGAATAAGGAAAAAAGGTGGGGGCTTTCATCATTTGGAAAAAAAAAATGTCCTGGACCAATGAAAAGTGTTATTTTCAGGTCACATGTCCCGGGCTTTCATCATTTGGAAACCAAAACTGTTCTGCACCAATAAAAAGTGTTATTTTCAGGTCACATGACCCGACGCGCTTACGCTACGCGCCCCCGGGGCGCGTCGCGTAAGCGCGTCGGATGCTTACGTTGCGCGATCGTATGCGCTCGAGTGCTTCTGGGTGCGCTTACGCCGTGCGTATCACGCGGACGCGGCTACGCGATACGTCACGATGATGTTTGGGCGCGCCCCGGGCCGCGTCCCGGGGCGCTTACGTAGCGCGTTCGTATGCGCGTGGGTGCTTCCGGGCGCGCTTACGCCGTACGTATCACGCGGACGCGGCTACGCGATACGTCACGAGGATGTTTTTGTTCGTGGCAATAGCGGTAATGGGACGCTCCCCGGTACGCGCCCCGGGGCGTGCCGCAAAATTGCGCTGACCGGGGCACTCCCCGGTACGCGCCCCGGGAGCGCTCCACGGCAAAAAAAAATTTAAAAAATGTTTTTAATAAAAAAATAATATTATATAAATATACAATATAGGATTCATTATAAAAAATATTACATTTCATAGGTTTGAGGCCCTATATAGAGTTAGGAATTAGCATTTACAAAACCTTTGAAATTCACTGAAAAAACCATAGGTTTCACACCAGTTATAGTTAGGAATTAGCATTTAAAAAACCTATGAAATTCACTGAAAAAACCATGGGTTTCACACCAGTTATAGTTAGGAATTAGCATTTAAAAAACCTATTAAATTCACTGAAAAAACTATAGGTTTCACACCAGTTATAGTCAGCTGGAAATTTTACTCGCATAAAACCATTGAAATTCCCACGTTATAGTTAGTTGGACTCACTATAACTTGCGCGTGCAATGCACTGCTGATGACGTCACATATTACATCACTCATGACATGGTCAGTGACATCACTCATGACATCACTGATGACACCATCCAGTGAATGTGTGTCTTTTTAAAAAATAAATATGTGTTATATATGTATATGTAAAAGTTGATGGAAGATTAAATGTTCCAGCTGACTATAACTGGTGTGAAACCTATAGTTTGTTCAGTGAATTTAATAGGTTTTTTAAATGCTAATTCCTAACTATAACTGGTGTGAAACCTATGGTTTTTTCAGTGCATATATATATATATATATATATATATATATGTATATATATATATATATATATATATATATATATATATATATCAATGCTGCAAACAACGCAGGCAGAAAGCAGAACAACAGAAAAACAAAGAAGCAATGGATTTGGAAATGAGTATAACAACGCAGAACAGTGGTGCACAAACTGTCATCAACCTTACTGACATTTCTCTGACTGATAGTGAAACCTCTATATTGTCCCTTGGTTTATCATTTATCCCAAAGAGTGACTTTAATTATGCACAAAGTCGTATCAATATGTACAAATTTGTGTGGAAGTTAAAGTTGCGTAAGCTTCATCCAATACAAGGACCCACGAAAAGAAAGCAATCCATGGTTACATCAGATGCAATCAAGAGCCCTCCAATATTAACAGTGGGTGACATTGGGCTAATGCACGATCTTCAAGAATTGCAACAGGAGGGTGGCAATATTGCGTCAGCATGTAGCCAAGAGACAAGAGGGCAGGGCATTGGTGTATTAACACCATTTAAGCCGAAGTCTACTTTTTGCCCAGTAATGCTGAGGGACAACATCAATGTATTTCACGATAAAGTGTCATATGAATTGAAAACTCTTTACAAAAAACAGGGTGAATTCAAAAAATGCTATACTGCCCATGACAATATGTAATTGTTAGACAATCAGACAAGGGCGGTAACGTCGTACTCTGGCCTCACAATTTGTACATGACCGAGGCTATGAGCCAATTAAACGACAAGGACTGTTACAGACGGAGTACATGGCAACTGTTAAAACATCTTGGAATACTTTTTATTCTAATTTTCTGGCATGGAAAAGTACGGGTCTCTTGACAATTGATGAATTTCATTTTCTCAAGAATGATCACCCAGTAATGCCGGTCGTGTATTTCATACCAAAAATACACAAGGACGCACATGAACTACCTGGTAGGCCAATAATATCGGCTTGTAACAGTATTATGGAGAATGCCAGCAAATATGTTGATTTCTTCCTACAGGAGCATGTGAGGGCATTGCCCTCTTTTGTACATGACACAGGGGATGTTGTTTGGCAAGATGATTATTTGCTCATCTCTTTGGATGTCTCGTCTCTCTATCTGAGCATTCACCACAGAGATGGACTTAAGGCAGTTGAGTACTTTTTAAATACACAACCCATTTGTTTCTATGAGCACAATAAAATGCTAATGGCCATTATCTTGGTGTGTCTGGAAAATAATTTTTTCCTGTTTCAAAAACAAGTCTATCAGCAGGTCAGGGGTGTGGCTATGGGGGCCTGTTTTGCCCCAGTTATGCTTGTTTGCATATGGGACTTGGGCGGAACGGGTCCTCAGGCTAGCCTTTGAGGAAATCATGACTAATCACATAATACGGTGGTACAGATACATAGATGATTTACTCATAATTTGGAAGGGCTCAAAGACTGGGGCCCTACAATTTATTGAGCATATCAATGAGAACAATCTGAATTTGAAATTTACAGGGCCAGATGAGTTGTGAGGCAATCTGCTTTCTGGATGTTGAAATCCTGATTAATAATACACAGCTGCACACAAGACTGCACAGGGAGGCGACTGCAGGTAACTCGCTGCTACATGGAGCGAGTCATCATCCAGTGCATCTGATCCACAGCATCCCCTTTGGGGAGATTTTGCAGATCAGAAGAATTTGTAGTACTGATGTTGAGTGCATTAGAGCTCAGACTGAATGCTAAACCAGATTTCTCACACGAGGTTACAACCCTAGTGTAGCGGATAAAGCCATGTCCAAAGCGAACGAGCAGGGCAGATCACAGGCATTGGCCAGCAAAACACCCAAAGAAAATAAAAAGTTACTGGAGACATCACAGTCATCAAGACTAATTCTGACTTATAGAAGTCAACATTAAACTATGCATTACAACTGGTCTCCTTGCGGTACATTCTACTGCACAGTTTATTATTATCAATAAATAACTCTACTTCCAGGAAGATAATTCGGTTACTGTCATATTGTGTAGTAAATCTCAGATTTATTCACATAACTGAAAAAGCCTTCTAATTCACTACTAGTCCCAGTCCATATGAGAAGACAGTCATCAATAAACCGTCCCCAATAATAAATACTGGCAATCTATTTCCCCGAAATTATAGGTCTCCCTGGTGGTTTCATTCTGTTCTTCTGAATTTTCGGTAAACTGTACATACAAGGTGATCTAAGGTGTTCAACGAATAAATATACATACTCGTCATAACCAATTAAAGTTTGATCATAGCATTGTTTGAGATTGCTGTTGATCAGACTTGTCAGTTTTTGTAATGGATTACATGTCAAACTCTCATAATATGTATCATTACCAAGTTGAGAAAGAATTTCTTCATTGTAATCCCTCTTATTCATTATAACGATGTTACCACCCTTGTCTGCCATATGAATAATCAAATCCTGATTATTACTCAATTCTTTCAATGCCACTCTTTCAGTTTTCGTTAAGTTGTCACAGCTACCACAGATTCCTCTCTTCCGTCCACTGTCAATGATTCTATCTATATCATAATTCACAGCCTTGTAAAATAGATCTATTGTATTACCTGCTGATAGCTGAGGGGTCCACTTAGATTCATTTTTGATCCCCCCTGGTGTATATTTCTCTTTGGGTACAATTTGTTTGATACCTTTCTACGTATTTTGGACACTTATCCTGAAATTCATTTTGGTGTGTGTTATCCATGAGTTACATGGAATATGTCCTTAAGGGAGCAATATAGTGATTGATTGTTGGTTTATTTTCGAAATTGTACAACAATAATTTATATTTCCATATTTGTTTGGGTTTGATGATATGAGAAGCGTGGTGAAGACGTATTACACTGACGATATAATATAAGTTTGAAGCGGATACATGAATTGATCGAGAAGCGTGGTGATGATGTATTACACTGACGATATATTATAGTTTGAAGCGGATACATGAATTGATCATACGATTATCGATTGTATGATATCGGTATCAAGATTAGATTACAGATTGGTCATTTTGCGTATTTTGAGCATTAGCTTTTATTTCTGTTACACTAGTATAATTATAAGAACGTTTGGTTTAAATGTTCCAAGATGGCAGATTTGAAAAAAGAGACACTAATAGCAGTGATCGCGTTGTCGTAATGTAACTTTATTTATAACTGCGAACATTGGCAAGTAAAGATGTCGCAAGTGAAATAAAGTTTCAACCTAATTAATAATAAAAATTTAAATGCAATATATATAATTAGATTATTATAGCGAACCATACTATTGAGAGGAGAGGACTTTATTAACAATGTTGGGAAGTTAAAAGGCTTTTTTATAAGTGATAATTTTCTTTGCATACTAAAATATGGTGTTCATTATACACAAGTATAAATGGTTGTTACAAGATGGCACCCGTGTAGAAAGCCGTCTTTATGTTAAGAGATATTGGGATATGAAGCACGTTCGGTGAGTGTGTGATATGGAGTACTACTATTTTTAAAAGCTCTTTACGTGTTTAACGAGGAACACTGAAACTATTCCCTTACGGTTCTTTTTTTTTTAGACCACGTACATGTGTTAATTTGCATTGCACCTACTTGTTACGGATTATGGAGATACTAGTTGCTCACGAAGAAGTGTGAGACTGATTTAACTGTGTCCTAGTTAACTTAATAACTCAAAGGGTTAATTAAAGCCTGACATGTTTACAGATGATATTATCTCCGGGTTCGTATTTTGTCAAATAGCACTGATAAAGTTGTCATGCATCTGAAACGACACATCACAGGGCTAGTTTTCCATGTATATTCATTTTGTTTAACTTTGCCTTATGTGTCTAGCAAAAATATGACTTTGGTCATAGTTATCATGGTTCTCAGACTGAGACTTTAACCATTTACCCATGTATTCTTTTACCTCTTTACAGGGTTGGACTGGCAGGCAGTTCCCGATGAGCTGGTCTGACAGATCAGTGTGTAGACCGATTTTCTAGATATTTGTGGCTCGGTGGGACTGTTTTACTGTTAATTTAACTGATATTACCACTTATTTTTTAGATATCCGCTATGCTAATGTGGCCACTTTTATTTTGGTGGCCATGCCTATTATTTGTACCCCTCTTTAAATTCTGTTTTGCTCTCAAAATTAAAAAAGGTTAATAGACAGGATTTAGCTTCCCCCCAGTTAACTGCTACCTTCTATTTTTGGTAAGGAAGTCATTTACTTCGTTAGTAGGTGAGGCAATCAAAGTGTTCCTAATGTTTTGGTACCAATTGTATTTTGGATTACGTAAATACGTGGCTAATCGTAAAGACTAAATTCTGTACCTTTTAATATGTTGATGTACAATGAGAACACGTTTTTCATGACTGTGGGGAACTTGAATTGTTCTTTTTTATTCCTTTATTTTTAATTTCACCGATTTCAGACAACCTCAAAAAGATCATCTGCGGAGTCCCTCAAGGATCGTTTCTCAGCCCAACCCTCTTCAACACCCACATGACCCCCCCGGTGTTGTAATTCTATCTAGGACCCTAATTCGATATTCCTGATTCATGCCCTTATGTGGCTATAATAAATAATATCCTTATGAAGGCATAAGAATCATATCCATATTTAATAACAACCCATGCAGTCCAAATACAGCATGGTTACTCCCCTAGACTCCTAGAAGGTACAACGTGTTCTTTAAACAAACCAAGCCTCCAGCAGCCCGGGAAATCCCCCTGCTCTTGTTTTGATTTGCACAAGAACTCCTAGAGTCAGAAAGAACTGTTAGTTCTTGGTGACGTCTTATGACCAACCTTACGTCAAACCCGGCACCTTTCAGGTATAAATATACCAACGTTGCCTTAAGCAAACACACAGTGGTTTGGAGCAGAGCGGCTATCTACTTGCCCGAGAGCCCAGCTGATGCGAGAGCCCACGGACGCTACCCCTCCCCTTTGACGCACTGAGAGCCGAGAAAATCCAGCTCCGGTGTTTTCAGCCACCCTTGCGGGTTGCTGGGTTTTCGAGTCCTGAGAGAGAGATACCAGACCTCCTGCTTTCTATTACCCAGGTACGGAGCTGACTAAACCCTTAAAGAGAATTCTTCATTCAGATTCTTGGCAAAATCAACTTAACTTAAACTGCTACTTATTTACTCCTTCCCACGTATTAGGCTTAGGTCAGGTACACTGGGGTAGGCGTATTTAGAAGCATCAGTTGAGTACGTTAGTCAATGTATATATGTATGTATATATTTTATCTATTTTAAAGTATCATATGGCTCAGAAACCATATCAATGCTTTTACAGTATTATTTTATAATACTCCTTTTACTGTACACACTTTACTTCATACTAAGTATTGCAATTGTGGCAATTCATTTCTCTTGCATGAGAAAGAAGACTGCTCAATAAATAACACCTTTTATTGAAAACGCCGGTCTCTCTATTCTCTGCACTCTGGTGAAACTAAGTATGCACGATTGACTGAGAAAAATAGCTGTCTATTGTTTTCACACGACTCTAGAGATACACTCTTATTCTGAGGGAGCAAAGTTGTCATGTTTTATGGTTGTCAGAAGCTCATCCCTTCTTGTCTATCCAGGGAAGTTAAACTCCTCCTTGTTTATTCGAGAAAGTTTCTAGTGACCTCTGAGCTAGCCGGCAAAACTAATTAAGTCTAATATAGTCAGTAGAGACCTAGTCGACCTCAGTCCTACGTCTACACTGCTGTTTATATTATTCCAATGCGCAGAGCCTATTGGGAATATAGGAACTACACTACACCGGTTTACACTGTCAGATCACGAGGACTCAACATCATCGCCTATGCAGACTACACACAACTCATCCTCTCACTGTCCAAAGATCCCTTCACCACAAAAGCCAGCTTTCACAGATGCATGATGAACATCACAGACTACAACTGTCTCAAACTCACCTCAGAAAAAAAGAAGTCCTCATCTTTGGGAACAACACCTTGCCATCGAACAACTATGTGTGGCCCACGGACCTCGGCACACCACCCGTCCCAACAGATCACACATGCAACCTCGGCATTTTCCTTGACAAGAAGCTATCCATGAAGAAACAAGTTAACATAGTCTCATCAGCTTGCTTCTACACCCTTCACATTCCCCGCAAGATATTCAGATTACTCCCACGAAACACCAGATGGACCGTCATGCAGGCCCTCATCACCAGCAGACTGGACTACAGAAACACGCTCTATGTTGGAATCACTAAGACTCGAGACAGTACAGAACACTGCAGCAAGACTCATACTCAGCCTCCCCAAAGCTGCCCACACATGCAAGGCCCAGCACAACGAAAGACCAGCATACATCAACAAACAACTGACCTTCCAACAATAAACCAGCCACCTCTGATTGACTTCCCTCTCCCTCTCAGACTGATTCATCAATCCAACTGCACCTAACATCCAGGGCTTGGAACAACCTCCCCCTGCACCTCAGGACCACACCATCCCTCCAGCAATTCAGAAGAGTACTAAAGACCTGGATGTTTGAGTGACCAAACCTCCATGCAGCAGCAAATGGCTTCAGCAGCTCTAGATCCTCACGGGTGACTTGTCATGCTATATAAATGTCTTATTGATAGATTGATTGATCTACATGTCATGTATTACAAGGTCAAAACATTTTGTTTTCATTCCAGAATTGAGTGGAACCTGGACACTGAATGCAGTTTTATCTGCAATGCTGCAGCTGTAAAATTTACTGCGCCAACTGAAAACTTTAGATTTATTAAAGCGATAGAGTCCACAAGAACTAATAGTCATGTATTTGATATGCAAAATGCATCTAGTTAGGAAATTTAATTGTAGCGTGTGCACATGAGGAGTGACTAGGAGCCATCTTACAGGGGAGTCATCAGCTTGAGCTGGGGTGCCACTACATAGTTCTGTGTAACATGCAACATTTAAATTGAGGTTTATAGCTCCTTCAACTTCGTTAAAAATCTCATAAATACCAACTCTTGTCATGGAACTAAGGGAAAGAGGAATGAAGAGGAAGTGTAGACAGTTGATGAGAAGCAGGTGTGAAGAGAACAATGGAGAGAGGCTGGGTGAATGGATAGGTTGATGGATGCAGAGGTGGATGTCTGTGGCGGAGAAGGAAGGGAGGGAGGAAGGAAGGATGGATGGAAGGGAGGGAGGGAGGGAGGGATGGAGGGAGGGAGGGAAGAAGGAAGGAAGGGAGGAAGGAAGGAAGGAAGGAAGGAAGGAAGGAAGGAAGGAAGGAAGGAAGGAAGGAAGGAAGGAAGGAAGGAAGGAAGGAAGGAAGGAAGGAAGGAAGGAAGGAAGGAAGGAAGGAAGGAAGGAAGGAAGGAAGGAAGGAAGGAAGGAAGGAAGGAAGGACCATGTCTAATGTACTCTGGCGCTCAAGTAAAGTGCTCTAATGCCCTTTGGCCATGTTCATGCTAAATGAAACTGCAGAAAACAAACAAAAAAGAAAGGTAGAATTTTGGAAAGAATGAGAATAAAAAGGGAACATGATGATAGAAAGAAAGAGGAAAATAGAAAGAGGCCAACAGATGCCTGTGACAGGATAGATGCATTCATTATTGTTTTTGAACCAGTTATGTAATGGACTGTAAAAAAGATGATACAAAATAGAAACATTCACAGTATATTATACATGACAAACACATTCTAATTAAATTTTGCTCTTATGAAAAAAGAAAACTAACATACAGTTTTCCCTCTTTGGAAGCAGATGGATTGTTTAGTAAATTATTTCTAAAAAAAACATGATTATGTGGTGAGAAATGCAAAGCAGAATTGTTGTCA
This sequence comes from Lissotriton helveticus, assembly GCF_964261635.1. Lineage (NCBI taxonomy): Eukaryota > Metazoa > Chordata > Amphibia > Caudata > Salamandridae > Lissotriton > Lissotriton helveticus. The sequence continues at coordinate 404,916,757 of NC_136073.1, forward strand.
GTGTTGTATTACAACAAGGAGCATATGGACTTAGTGTTAATTAATTGCTACTGTCATTCTTTTGCATATCTACTTTTTTTTTACTGAAGGCGTGCTATGTGTTTCAAGTACAAAAATAACAACATTTTTAAATCAGTACAAAAAGGCACATGAAATAGGGAATAAACCAGTAAGCATGAACATTTTTCAAAGGTAAGACAAAGAAGTTGTGAAGGAAAATGCATGTAAAAAGAAAGTGTTTGTTCGCATTAAAGACACATTACACATGAAAGTATTTTGCCATTCTTCTGATTTGTTTGGTTATGTTATATTATAGAGGTGCAACATCACAAAATAAAATGATGGATGGAGTGTTGAAACTGTTCAAACGCTCACCCACAGTCACAGATCTGGGTTTAATCAATAATTATTTTGCTCATCCCGTCACCCCGGTTTGGACCCAGTCATATGCAAATCAGTCTTGATCCTGCTCCTCATGGGAATAGTCCAACCCGAACTGCCAGACCAGGACCTCCCTGGATTGGAAACAGGCATCCTGGTACCTGTTTTGGGGTATCACTCCTCATCAGTCAGGCTAGCTTGAATCCAGTTGCTAAGTGAACAAGGTAGCCACGTCTGAGCATACCCTTGTTGCAGGGATTCTGCTCAGAAACAGAACTATGCTTGGGATCATAGAACATCAGTAGTTAGGGACGGAGTCACCATACCACCTCAGTGCCATGAGTTTTAGTTCGACTAGCTATAGTGTCACACTTGCCTTCCTACTCATAAAGAGAGGAAAAAGTGAATTGGGACTCCAGAACACAACATTACCAACTCTCTCAGGGATGCGGTGACAGGACACTCCCTTTCGTTAACACACTCGTCCATAATAACATATGAAAGAGAAACGAAGGACATTTGAAATGTTATTTAAACTATTTTGCTCTAGAATCCAGTATATGTGCCACAATCAGAAAACAACAGGCTAGTAAAAATACTAGCAGCATTGTCAGTATGAAAAGCCCTGTCATATTATAAGACAGAATGGCCTAACCCTCCTCCCCTTCTACAGAAGCCAACTGATTATGCAGCAAAGATCTCTGTGTTTAGCAGTGGACCCTGCACCTTAGCATACACAGATGAACGTTCTACATCTCAGATACAGCCGTGAAATACTATCAGGAAATATATGTTTCTCTCTATGTATTACATTCCTGTGCATACCTGCATAACAATGTTCACATGTTCATAAACAACAGCTGCATTTCTGTGTTGTGTCTAGGCGCGAGTGCCTGATCAGAACAAAATAACAAGGTACATTGTTGTTTGACCTTGTCTGCTGACTAAATCACAGGAAAGAACACAACAAGTAAACAACTGCAGGTTCTGTCTGAAAATATAATGTAGCACAAAAGCAAACATGTTTATGTAGTAATGTGTGCAAAGCTAGAAGTGGCCTGTGTCGCGCACAATAGGCTAACATAGGGAAAACTACAATAGGCCGTGTGTAGAACACTTGAAACCCTTAGCCACTTGGAGCACACATAGCAACATCACAAAATCAAGTGATGGACAGAGTGTTGAAACTTTTCAAACATTCACCCCCAGTCACAGATCTGGGTTTAATTCATCATTATTTTGCTTGCCACGTCACCCTAGTTTGGACCCAGCTATTTGCACATTTGTCTTGACCCTGCTCCTCAAAGGAACAGTCCAGCCCAGTATGCTTTTTTATGGACCAGGGAGGACCTGGCTTGGCAGTTCTGGCTGGACTGTTCCCATCGGGACCAGGGACAAGACTGATTTGCATATTGCTAGGTCCAAACTGTGGTGACATAGCAAGCTAAATAATGATGGATTAAACCCAGATATGTGACTTGGGGTGAGTGTTTGAAAAGTGTCAGTACTCCGTACATCATTTTATTTTAAGATGTTGATATTTTGGAGCTGCCCTGTCACCAACCCTGGAAGTCCTTCTACTGCAGGGTTTCTACTGCACCAGATAAGAGGATGACAAACTACAATACACCCAATGAGGGAGTTGATGTGGCTTAAGTAATTTGGGTTTAAGGAATTATCAGAACATAGCATGGGCCACTTCTTCTCTACTTTCCAAGGGAACTCCTGGTTGCTCCAAAGTCATGTGTCCTACTTTTCCAAGGTGGAGCCAACTGTTTTTATTTTCTTTGGTGCTAGCATAAAGCCACTATGCTTGGCCTATTGAAATTTCTGTCATGAAACACTACACCTTTGCACCAAAATATCTACGCTCCATGGCTAATGGCCAAAGCTGCATGCTGTAGACCTCTGGCAACTCTGCATCTTCTAAATGGTCCATTTTAATGTCAGATGGGTAGCTTAATGATGGCTTTGACTGCACTATTTTGAATGTGCCGTAATTCCAATAATAATTCAGTTCTCTAAGTAGCAACTGCAATTAATCATGCCCCAGAGGTACAGAACATGCTCTACAAGTACCAGAAATGAATACGAACTTCATAAACACTTTAAATGTATTTTCAATGCATTACTTTTTGGGATGTGTGGTAGTAGAAAAACATTTTTGGAAGTCTCTTCTTCCACTTTCATGGTAAAATGGCAGCTCTGAACTTAAGAATTTACTTTAATGGATGCTTTCACATGCCACCCACACAAATATTTTGGTAAAAATCAACAATTCCATTACAATTCCATTACAGAAGCCTTAATATAGAGACATAAATTGGAACACTACTCGTAGCTAAGTCTGAGCAGTGAACTCCGCTAGTGGAGTTTGTAGAGTTTTCTGCACTCCGCGTTACGCGGAGCAAGCGGAGTTCCGAAAAACTCTGCTCTGCATACTGTAGAAGAGGTTTTTTTCCTTGTTTGCGCTGATCAACGTCAAGTTGGCAAGCGTGAGCGAGGAAAATCCATCTCCCGGCGAGATTTTTCCTTAGTCAATGTCAAGTTGGAGTGCTTTAGCGTGGAAAATCAACCTCCAGCGAGCGTGGAAAATCAACCTCCCGTGAGATTTCTCAATGCGGGCAGTCAGATTTCTCATTGCGAGTGGTCGCAAATGCCTAATACTAGGCATATGCTGAAATTTCACAATTTTACTTTAAAACATGCACATGCCTAATGATTTGCCTGAAGTCCAAAATCTAAAAGTGTCTCTCCGGCATTTTAAATACCATTACACAACAATCTTATCTAAATAAAGAATATTCAATAAGAGCTTTGTGAAAGAAATTGCAATAGGTGATGTTTTGCTCTTAGTACCAAAAGGTTAGAAATTGTTTCTATCGTTCATAGTTTTGCAACAAAAATCTACAGTTCTCCAGAGAAATAGTCAATGTATAAACAAAAATATACTTACTCATCTAAAAACATTGCACTCGAATTTTCTCAGTTTGCCTACATTTCTGACTACCAAGTATAACAAATGTGAGTCCACAAATGTACCATACATATATTATGCATACTTGTTATTCCATTCATGTTATTCACACTTTTAACTTCTGATTGAATAAACTGTTTCTACATCCTTGAGCCAAAATGCACGTTTTCCAATGCGTTAATGGTTCATTCACAGGCAAGAAGCAAGATATGCTTGCGCTTAAAACAAGACATTTACTTTGCACATTTTATTTCGCCAATCAATTGAAAAATTACCACCAGGAATGACAGAAGTGCAGACCTTTGGAGTATTCCATTAAAAGGAACAAACATTAATTACAAGCCTAGCCCAACCTTTCACTGACATAAATTATGGGACTGATCTATTTTCTCCATGCTTAGCTGCAAATGGTGAGCTGTTATTTACATTAATATCTATAAAGCATTAATGAAAGGGAAATTTACTGGGTGTGCTTCGCAAAATGTATGTAAGCTTCTTTACAAGCCAGGCAGGAATTTTGCATTCGCAGTGGCTTGAAGGAATATTTGCTGAAAATGACTGGATCTTGGAACTATCAGCTGAGCTCAAGATAGAAGGATCAATGCAAAAGGTTCAGTGTAGAAATAACTTGAAGTCATATAAACAATCTGTGTTTAATAATTATCTAAAAAACGATGTCATACTTGGACTACACCTTTTGAAAACACTGGTTCCTGGTGTATTCTTTTTATATTTGTGAAGCAATGGATTTGTTTAATTATGACTATGAAACGTCATTGCTAGGCTATGAAAATGTATGCATCAAGTGCTATGTGGCCACTGAGGAAGGAGTGATTTGTGACGTACAAACCTGAACCAATTACAGACTTTCAGAAACATATAACCAGATTGCTGAAGCTTGACGAGTGGCTCAAAAACATTTACGAAAAACAAATGCACAGAAAATAGCAGGAACAGTTAACAAAAGCTCTTTGGACAAGTGCTCTTTTCCAAATGCCATCTCTATTTTGGAAAACAATAAAGTATATGAAAACTACTGAGAATGTATTTTTCTTGGTTTTCTCGAAAGTAACACAAACCTATTAATGTCGAGAATTCAGCCTGATTATCTCATGAACTGAAAATTTTTGGGAAAACAACTCGAAACGTGAAACTACTGAGAATTAATTTTTCTTGGTTCTCGCAAATGTAACAAAAGCATACTATAGCTGAAAAGGCAGCATTATTACAGAACTCCACAAAACTGACAGATGAAAATTGTCTTGAAGAACTTTGACAATTTACTTTAGTCTCAGGTGAAATGTTCCTGGTCCAGGGATTTACTATGGCATTTTAAGGGGCATATCATCAAGGCCCCGCAATAAAATTATCGCCGCTTTAGTGTCCGTTTTCGTGCGAAAAGTGGCGATAATTTTATCGCACTATCAGCATTGACACGCTAACGCGTGTTCCCATGCCTCAGCGCCAGTTTCCCTAACGCCCATCTTTGCATCGCCAATGAGATGCAAAGTGGGCGTACCCTGCCAAACTAACGTGGAGAATGTCGCTAACCGACTTTTCTCCAATTATCAAGGTAATCGCTAACCTGCTTAGCGATTATAAAAGTAGCGCTAACCGCGCTTAACGCAGGTTTCTTTATGCCTGCTTACAATCTGACTTAGCCATTATATACAATGGAAGGTGGATATTATGGCTAAGTCTGCCCTGCCCTATCAGCAACGTATCGCATTTCACTGTACGATTATCCCTGGATTTCCAGGGATAATCGCACGATTTGCAGCTAACTCTGGAATTGTTATCTCTTTTGAGAAAAGCGTCGCTGGTAGCGCGCCATCTCAGCGATAGACTCCAGCGATAGCCGGTGATATTATCCTAACGCTAGGCGCGCTTATCGATAATTATCGCCGGCTTTTGCTGATATGCCCCTTAATTCGCAAAGGGCTGGTAGCTAGCTCAGTTAATGGATTCATATGAAATTCAGGGGACTTGGCAAATGGCCACTAGTTAAAAAATGTGTGATTTGATCAAATACGCTGTTGGAGCTGAATATATATATATATAAATATATATATATATAAATATATGCATTTACTTTTTTTTTGGTTTTTTTGTTTCACGAACAGGCAGGTCCAATAAAATGAACGGTGTTGATCCTAACCACGAGGATTATCCTCTAGTCACTGAACATCACTAGCAATGATTAGCAAATGGGGCACTAGACCCTATATTTCCCTGCTGAGTCAAGCAATGCATTTTATGTTTATAAATTACCTGGTATTTAAATTGTTACAGTTATCATTTATAAACTGTTAGAGACGCTAACATGTCAATATTTTCAAATGACATATTTCCCAACAGCTACGTCTGTTTTCCTTTTTACTAACATTACAAATTATGTGCCTTAACATTTCTTTAATGTTCATGTTTTTAAAGTGCACATACCTTTAAATGTCACGTAATGGAGGCAGTGATCATGTGATAACATAACGGAGGGGACCCCGCTAAAAATACTTGAGGTCAGGGAAAAGAGGGGAAAAAGAAAAGCAACACTAGAAAAATTCCTTCATGACCTATCTACTTTGGATTTTCCCCAAAAAAATTTATTTCACATTTAAACTTTTTAAGATACAACAACACAAATACTGATTTATATCATTTCTTCAGTATATCTTTATTTCTCCATGATTTCTTTTTTTGTTTTTTTGTTTTTTCAATAGCTTTCCGTTATCATATTTTTATCCATTTTATGTTTGGTACAATCATATAAAGTGCATCATTTTATAAAAAGAATTCATAGTGCAAAAAATAGAATTATATACCTAACACAACTGCATAACATATTGCCCCTTGGCTTATAAAAACACAACAATACTATCAGAACTCCACTCACTCAAAGTCATTCACACAAATTCATACCCTTTCACACAGACCATATGTATCCAGTATCTGTACAAATCTTGATATACAGGGTAGGAGAAACCTCTACCCTATTATTAAACCATAAAATGTTATATTAGGCTCCACACAAGGTCGACGCGCGTTTCGGTGGGATTTCGACCACCTTCCTCGGGACCTATGCAGATACATACACTTCAATTAGTCAAACAGCCAGGGGATCTAAAATCACAAAAAAAATGTTGTGCATATATACAAAGCATCAATATTAAGCACATTTTTCATATACATATTTGATTGAGCCGATTGACAGTCATACCGATACACAACCCCCACTGGGTAGATACCTGCATCTGATTACCTTAGCCCCATTGAGTCTAGAAGTTCCACCAACATCTTTTTCAAAGAAACCATCACCCATAGAGTTAAAAAGAAAGAAGGGAGTAAAAAGGACCCAAAGAATAAGGTGTAAACTAAGACAAGTTCAATAAAGTGTTAAAGAATTCCTACACTATTAGTTCACAAACGAATATTATGTACAGAGGATGGAAACGGGTCACAGTTCCCTTCTTATTTGTACAGTTCCATCAACTTACTTTTGACCTGTAACTTCTATTCCCAAATTAATGGTGTCGATATTTTCGTCTGTTCGGGTTGTTCAAATATAGTTATTAACTTTGTTCCTAAAATACGCCGGGGAGGGGCGCGTTTGAAGAGTGGTGGAGAAAGGGGGTGTGGCCTCTGCCAAGATGGCGTTTAAAAAAAAAATTACAAGGGGGACTGTGTGGCCCCCCTTCTTTTACTATTTTTTGGGGCCTGGGGACCCCATCCCACAGGACCTGACCCCTTTTAAAAACAAAAAAAGGGGAAGGGGAAACGCAGTCCCCTCCCGAGGCCAATATCGGCCCTGGGGACCCCATCCCCCAGGGCATGCCCAGAAACACTTTTTTTATTTTTTAATGGAGGGAGGCAGCATGGCCCCCCTCTTGAGGCTTTCATCTGCCCGGGGACCCCATCCAGCATGTATTTTACATAGTTGTACCTTTCTTTCAAATGTATACAAGTCTATTTATATAAGTCAAACCATGCTTGAGCATTACCAAAGCCAATGTCAGGGCAAAAAGACAAACCTAAAAAGTGTTTCTGGGCATGCCCTGGGGGATGGGATCCCCGGTGCCGATAGTGGCCTCGGGAGGGCGCTGCGTGGCCCCCTTCCTGTTTTTTTTGTTTTTAAAAGGGGTCAGGCCCTGGGGGATGGGGTCCCCAGGACCCAAAAAATAGTAAAAGAAGGGGGGCCACACAGCCCCCCTTGTAATTTTTTTTAAAACGCCATCTCGCCAGAGGCCACACCCTAGTGTATGTAGGTGTTTTCACTGCATTCTAAGTGTCTTTTAGTATAGCACTGCCTCTAGGCGTTGTTAGTCGGAGTCAGTTACCACCAGTACCCGTCAGCAAAAAGTTGTGGGCAGAGGATGATTTTGTAACAAGGCCTCTTTCTGCTCCTCTGTTGGTTGTTTCTGCACATCTCTTGCTTCCTCCTGCACTTTTATTCATCTTTCTGGACTTCTGTTGCCTCTTTCTGCATTTCTCTTGCTTCTTTCTTTCTGTGTGTTTGTTCCTCTTTCTTCACCTGTCCTACCTCTGTATACATATTTAGAAATTAGCATTTAAAAAACCTTTGAAATTCACAAAAAAATATTGGTTTCAGGCACGTTATTGTTAGAGATTAGCATTTAAAAAACCTCAGAAATTCACTGAAAAAACCATAGGTTTCAGAGACGTTATAGTTAGAAATTAGCATTTAAAAAACTATAGATATTCACTGTAAAAAACACAGGCTTCGGGGACATTGTGGTTAGAGATTACATATAAAAAACCTTAGAACTTCATTGAAAAAAAACACAGGTTTCAGGGATGTTATAGTTAGTTGGACATTCACTCATACAAAACCAGAGAAATTTGGCTGTTATAGTTAGCTCAGCTCACCCCCACAATGCACTGCTGATGACGTCAGATGTTACATCATTCATGACATGGTCAGTGACTTTACTGATGGCATTACTGATGGCATTTCAAATTATATCACTGATGACATCATCCACGTGATAATCTGATGCACCTCCTCGCACCCTAATATACCCTTTGATACACCCACTCTAAAATACAGACTACCATTTTCAAAACCATAGACGTACCAAAACCAGTTACAATGTACCCACTCACTGATTCCTAGGTCTACACACATCCACTTATTCTCCTATACAGACACTCATACATGCAGTCACTCATCAATACAGCACTATCATATGCACTTAGAGACCTATAGAGACATTCACACAGCACCACTCACCCATAGAGTTACTCACACACCTATCCAGTCATACAAAGTATCAATCACACTACCATTTACTCACCTATACAGTTGTACACACACCACCTCACTTATTCATACATATACTAACACATACTTACACTCTTATACAATAACTGATACAAGCACACACTCATCCATACAGCCACTCTCACAATCACTCACTCACATATAGTCATTTATATACTCCAACACTCACACATACTGCCTTTCACTCAACAACAGAGCCATACACACTCATCAACCCAGCCCCTCACAGATGCACTTTTGAACCCATAGACCCATAGAACCCATACACCCATAGACCCATAGACCCGTAGACCCAGTGAATCACCCACTCACATATCCATGCATGGAGTCATACACCCCCACCCCCACAAATACTCAAGCACCCACACAGATACTCAGACAATCAATTATTAACCCATATAGACACTCATGTAGATACTCACAACCCATGGAGCCGCTTACACACCAACTGACAGACTGATACAGGCATTTACACTGTTTAGGCCATGTCCTCCCTGGACCGGAAACAAGCATCCTGGCATATGGCTTGGCAGTTCGGCTGGACTGTTCCCTTGAGGCACAGGGTCACACTGATTTACATATGCCATGTCTGAACTGGTGTGGCGGAGTGAGCTAAAGAACGATGATGGCTTAAACCCAGATCAGTTGACTGGGGGTGAGTGCTTGCAATGTTCAACACTCCGTCCATCATCCCCTTTGGTTTTGCTTTGTTCGGTCTAAGTTGGCAGGGTTTGCCCAGACGTGGGTCCCTTGCTCACTTTGCCACTGGATTCAAGCTAGCCTGGCTGATGATGGCTGATTAGCCAAAAACTGGTCCCAAGATGCTTGTTTCCGGTCCAGGGAAGACATGGCTTGGCAGTTCGGGCAGGACTGTTCCCATGAGGCACAGGGTCAGAATGATTTGCTTAAGGCCATGTCTGAACTGGGGTGGCGGCATGAGCTAAAGAACGATGATGGACTAAACCCTGAACAGTTGACTGGGGGTGAGTGCTTGCAATGTTCAACACTCCGTCCATCAGTCCATCGACGCACTAGTTTTTGTTATATTCGGTAAGGCCAACAGTGTTATGGTGATAGGGAATCAAAACTCTGTTGTCTTAATTGTATCTGAAATAACACTTTTAAGACAAAGTTTGTTGTCTGAATGTCTCCTGTAGTTCTATGAAAATGTTCCCTTTTTAATTTGATGTTGTATAAAATTCTGTTTTGAAACAATCTTTTTTTTAATGAATTTGTGTATGAGGGATTACTGCTGGTTTTTAATGAGAAATAAATACTGTGATACATTTTTAACATAACTGTTACTTTCTTTGTAAGTGCTTTATTGTTTTATTGGTTCACTGTTCCTGTTTTTTGAACGGTGAATTATCGCGCATGTGAGTTGATTGACGTGGCGTGATTGATTCTCTAGCTAAGCGATCCTAAAGGGAAACCTTTCTTTGTTTACTACATGATTTGCATATGGCCATGTCTGAACTGGGGTGGCGGAGTGAGCTAAAGAACGATGATGGATTAAACCCAGATCAGTTCACTGGGGGTGAGTGCTTGCAATGTTCAACACTCCGTCCATCATCCCCTTTGGTTTTGCAATTTAAGTAATGTCAAATTTTAATTTCCAACCCAGTACTCTGTAATAAACTGCTGTTCAGTATTTAAAAAAAAACTGCAGCTAAATATTGGTGTTGACTGTTTTTGTCTTGATTATTCTGCGATGATTGCAAAAATATTGCGAGCATGCGGAGACAGGAACCTCATTTTGAAACAGAGGAAAAGAGTTAACCAATGCTAACCATTCACAAGTGGAGCTGCTTTGTCTAAAATGAAAGAAATGGTTTAATTTGCTGCCTTTCTCGTGATCATAGAGTGGAAAGTTGAAGAGGTTGCCATTTTATAGTTGCTTTCTATGAGAGGGGTTTACCATTCTTGTGCCCTATTTAAAATATATCAGATGTACTGTATCTGGCAGCAGTTATGTGCTTAAGATGTTAGTACTGTTGAAAATGACCATGAACACTGCCTTTAAAAATTATAATGTTTTAAACGCCTAAGTATTATGTGCAGAATAGATACATTTATATTATTTGATTTTCTGGGACTTGTGGTAGTTTTAGTCACATTATTAAACAGGAGTAATGTAGTCAGAAGTAAAAGTTAAGAACATGTGCTGCGTCTTTATTTGAATTATAAAGTAGTAAGACTCTTTAGGTATGTATTATGAAGTGTTTGCCAAAGTGGTTTGTAACTTATATGACCGGTTTGCATATACTTAGATGGTGAGATATGGTTTTTGTGTTATATGTAAGATCAGACTCCTGATTTTACTTAATGATGCAGAGAAATACATATTTTTGAAAGATGGTCTGGAGATTACATGGTGATCTATGTTCTTTAAGGCTGTTGAAAATGTCATGTACATGGTGAGGGTGGTGTATATCATTAAACAACCTATGTTTAACATTGAGAAGGGTTAATAGTGCAGCAAGTCTCATGAGAGTTCTTGTGCTTGCTTCACTTTGCGTGTAACCTTTCTTTGAGACATGCTTAAAATATGTTTTAAAGACAAGAAATAGATGAGTAATGATGTAGGTGTACCCTTAAGAAAAGGTTTTGTGCTTTGAAAACGTGAGAACTGTTGTTTTCAGTTTTAGAAACTTACTGATGCATGTGCACACTGAATAACAGAGAAATCTGTGCTCTTAGAATCATGTGTGCAATTATATCTCAAGTGTGATATCTAGACCTATTCAATCACCCAGGCACTTCACATGCATTCTTCCAATCACACAGGCACTAATTATGTACCCATTCAACAACGCAAGCAACACCCAAACATTCATCTGATCACCCAGATAGTAGCCATATAGTCATGCGAATTCAAAGGCACTCACTATGCAAATATGGGACCACCAATGTAGTTCCTACAAACTCAGGGGATCATGCAGGCACTACCTATATTCGGAGTGATTCACTAAGGCACTATCTATGGACTCATCCAATCATTCAGGGAGTATTGTTGGATTCAACAACAAACACATGTATTTACAAGTGTAAGTGAGGAATATGCACTCTTTTAGAATTCTCTGGTGATTTATGTATGTAACCTGTCACACTGTTTGCATGTATTCAGGAGAATTAGAGAGCTATATGCTGTGATACAGATTAATGTGCAGATTTTTATATGCAGAGTTTCTCAAAATTTAAATCTGACACATCTAAGTAGAATAGTACTTAAACACTCAAGTTACCAGTGGCACAGTGGTAGAGAGGCACAGAAATAGCTCTTCTGTTGTGTTTTCGGATTTACAACATTTTACACTTTGGTTGATGTGTATTTAAAGATTTACTCCAAAAGGAATAAAGGGGTCATTTGCCATGTATGAGTGAGAACTGAGATATGATGCAGCTGTTTTGTAATAATAAATTACGTTTTGTGCTTTGGTTTGATACAGTGAAGTAAGGGCTTGCAGTTATGTAGCTACGTTCATCTGTAGTTTTAAAACTGCAACAAAACATAAAAAATATTTTTGTATTATGTGTAAGCCAGTAGTAAAGTAGTTGGTACATTGGCTAGAATAAAAATTCAAATATACTTATTTTTTGTTTACAGAACAATATCTATATAACTACAGACAGAATGCCTACAAACGCTTGAATGAAAAAGGAACAGAAGCAACTGCAGTATCTATGCAGAACGTAGACACAAAGGGGGCAAAATGAAGAAAAAATAGTGAAGGAAAAAAGAGCTACTTGTAAGAGGACAAAGTAATTTCTTAAAAATATATATGGACATTTCCAAATATTACAAAATAATGAAAATAAAATCCAAACTATGAGAAAGAATAACAGTGGACAAAATCAATATAAGAAGAACAGGAAAGAATGTAACAAAGATGGACACAGTCACACCTTAACCAGGAGACAGAAGCAGTTTAAGGATGTCAGAGCCAGGATGTTTCGTAGTAGAGTATTTCTAAATTTACTGAGAGTTATGAAAAAGTATAGAAAAAAGAGAGAGACACTGTAACAGAAAAAAATGAGCTGAGAGAGTAGTTGAGAAGACCTTTGCTTAGAAGAGGACGCTTATATTTTAATTATGAATAGAATGAAGACTCTTGACAAAATGGTGTTGTGCACTAGGAGACAAAACCAGAAAAAAGATTAGTGAATAGAAGTAACTTTTGGCTAGTTTTTAGTGGCAAATGCATACATACATCCAGTACAGAATCTCCCTTAAATGAAGAAAGCTATCTCCAGGATAATAGATAAGTTCATGCTATTGATTACAGAGCACTATGTTATGAAATGAAGAATGGCACTCCTATAGTGAAAGAGATGATTGTACCTGCAAATGTAGAACACGTTATTGGAGAACTGGTACACAGCAGGCAGAGTCAGGCACCTGTATAGTATTGTAGTAGTGTTTGTAGTATTCAACAGCAATCCATTGATATATTAAGGACATTTAGACATATCTTTCCAAGGCAAAGTTTCAAACACAGAATAACTTCTTTACAAGGATTGGATCCTTGCAAGATTAGAACGCATTCAAATTTGCAGGGACACTCACTAGCTTGTTTATCAAACAAGGTGTGCCAATGCCCCTCTCATCATTTCAGAACATTAGCTGTAAACCACTCAACAAAGCAAACTTTAATTAGGAGGCTGTACTGTGTGAAAACGTCTGCTTTATGTTTAAGAGAAATGAATAGAGCACTTTTGCATGGTACTGTGGCAGACATAGTAAAGGTTTGTGATGATGTGCAGTTTTGTTTCTTTGGTCCTGAGCAGGATTCTAGGTAAAATGAAGAGTTGCTAATAGGAGGAGTTGCAGAACAGATATTACAGTTGATAGTTATGAAAAAGAGAGTACACAATTTAACACAGTGTGGTCTCAAAAAACAGAATATGATTTCAAATGCTGTCAACGCACTCACTAGGTGATTCAAACACAGACTTTTGAATTGTATTTAAAAAGTGAACAAGTAAATAATGATACTGGCCAAAGATAGCTGTGTATTTATTTGTAGAGAAATACTTTGACTTATCCATGTGGCAAACTATATGTAAGTAGTGTTACAATAAGTTAGAAGATAATAAAATGAACAACTCATAGATATTGGATACCCAATTTATATTTATAATATAATGCCTGCTAATTTAGAAAAACTATGAAGGGCCAAAAATAAACAAATCAACATTTATGATTCTTTGCAGCATTGTGAAAGGCTATTATGGGCTGCTCTTCAACACTCGCAATAACTTCACAATCCATGCAGTATGATGCCTTCAGGAAAACTGTGGAGCCAAATCTTGAAGTTGAGATTGGACCTCTGAAGGGACTCTCTGCCCAAATGTTGCAGCTGCTATTGAAATTGAGGGTCCTTCAGCCTTGGTTTTTCTTCTTGCTAATTTTACACTATTGCTATGGTATGTTTTTAGATGGTAAAGCATGGACATAGTCCCGCAAGAATATTTTTTCTATGTACCCTTTGACAATGTCTTGTGACATATTGTGCATTGCTTAAATCTGCTTACTATGAACTCCTCTTAAAGGCTGTACAAGATAGCTAAATGGGAGTGTTCTTCTTATTCATTTAGTTGAAAAGTGGATTATCCAATGATATTCCTTTATTTTCCAGTGATATGATTTAATGTTATGTTTTAGATTTTTTTGGTGGTTTTGTAAAGTTGTAAAATGTTTTTGTTCTTTTTTATGGTAACAAAAATGGCAACTGGGACAGGAGGAATTGTGAAAACGTTCACTGAAAAATTTGGAAAAACATATAAAAGGGGAAATAAATTGCATGTATGGCTTTTTGCAGCATTGCAAACAACAATAACACACTGCTCAACCGCACTTATAACAACCTTACAGTCCATGCAATACATCGCTATTCTTGAAAACTCTGGAGCACCTGCAGCCTGTGCAGGTAAGAATGGTGGGGCCGAGTGGGAGATTCCGACAATGACGAGCAAAAATTAATTGTTTATTTAATTTTCCCTCGTCATTGTCTGTTAAAATTCCCCTACCCGGTCCCACCGCTCTTACCTATACAGGCTGCAGCTGCTCTGGAGCCATTTCTGTTGTAGTAGTCTGCACCTCTGAAGGGACTTTCTGGTAGTGAATTGTTGCTGCTGCCACTGATGTAGATGGTCCTCCAGTTTCCCTCTGCTATATCACCAGTGTAGACATTTTCTATGAGAAGTTTTAAGATGATATAACATGGGTGTCCTCCCTCATGAATATTTTTTGTTCATCCCTCTAGAGAGGGTCTTGTCTCAGATTGTGCATTGCACTAGTTTTGCAGCAGTTTTTGATTCTCCATGAGTCAATGAATGCAAAGGGGAAAGTTAAATTAGTACCTTACTAAATAGCTATACAGAAACTGTATGTATAATATGTCTATATATGTGTTTTACACTTTCTCATAACACCCAGTATTCATAGTGTGTCCTTGTACTCATAGAATCACACAGGCCCTACCTATGCAATCATACAATCGCCCAGGCATTATAAATGCACTTGCATAATTACCCAGACATTACACACTCATTCACAGACCCATACAGCATTTTCCAACCTATACAGCGACTCACACACCTACTCTCAAAGTTTACAGATTACTGTTAGGAAATAAAATGTAAAATACCTTTGGAATTCACTGAAAAAACCAAAGGTTACATAAACTTTATTGTTAGGAATTAGCATTTAAAAACTCTTAGAAATTCATTGAAAAAAACCAAAGGTTACAGGGACATTATAGTTAGGAAATGGGGACGCTGCTACAAACGCCTACCTGGCAAATGACTTGTGGGCCCTTTTCCCTCCTGCTGCTGCCAAGATCATCTGGGGATACCCGGGCCTCTTAAGGACACCACTTCAAGCTTTAGCCGCGCTCTCCTCGCGGACCGGGGCCTGCCAGGGAACTACATCCCCCAGGAGGCAGTGCGGTCTCGCGGGAAGAAGCGCGAGACAGCACACGTGACCTCTACAAATTGCACCGGGACATCCCGCGGCACGGGACATCCCGCGGCACGGGACGCTGCTACAAACGCCTACCTGTCACGTGACTTTTGGCCCTTTTCCCTCCTGCTGCTGCCATGATCATCTGGGGATACCCGGGCCTCTTAAGGACACCACTTCAAGCTTCAGCCGTGCTCTTCTCGCGGACCGCGGACTGCCGGGGAACTACATCCCCCAGGAGGCAGTGCGGTCTCGCGGGAGGAAGCGCGAGAGGGCCCACGTGACCTCTACAAATTGCCCCGGGACATCCCGCGGCACAGGAAGCTGCTACAAACGTCTACCTGGCAAGTGACTTTTGGCCCTTTTCCCTCATGCTGCTGCCACGATCATCTGGGGATACCCGGGCCTCTTAAGGACCCCACTTCAAGCTTCAGCCCCACTCTCCTCGCGGACCACGGACTGACGGGGTACTACATCCCCCAGGAGGCAGTGCAGTCTCGCGGGAGGAAGTGTGAGAGGGCCCACGTGACCTCTACAAATTGCCCCGGGACATCCCGCAGTGTGGGACGCGCGCGGGCTCGCCCGGGCCAAGGGTGGGCCCGTCCTTAGCCATCATTGGCCGGAAGAGACTGGGCTGGGCCCGGTCCCTTGTTTTTTTTGGTATTTTGTGTTTCCATTGGAGATAATTTATCGGCTACTGGCATTTACTGTTTTATTCCTATATACCAGTTAGTTTGTGCAATTTGTATAAAACTATGGGTAAAAGAAAATTACCAAGCCCTAGAGGAAATAGGCCAAGTACTGATATTCAGCAAACTTTATTGAACTATTTAACAGGAGCGGTTGATGTTTTGGATAAACAGATCCTAATAGTGGAGGAGTTCATTTTGGGTTCTTCTTCTGGGTTAAGTCAGGAGATACTTCATAAAGAAGATGTCACCGGGGAAAGAGCTGCTACTATAACAAATGGCTGTATACAACCGAGTACTGACGATCTCCAGTCCATTAGTAGTGAGTCCCCTACTCAACCCCCTAAAAGAAAAACAAAAAAAACAAAACTAAAATCTAGTGGTGGCAAAGATTCCCAGCAAGACATAGAATTAGTAGTTGTTCACTCTACTTCTCAATTACCTGAATAACAGAAAAATGCCCCCTTGAATAAAAAACGAGTAGCCCAGCCTAAAATTCAACTAAAACAAAAGGCTAAATCAACTGGTAAAATAACTACTCATCTAGAGTCTCAATCAGAGTTACAAAACCTTAAATCCCTAGTGGAGAGACTGGACTCGTATATAAGGGTTAGGCTAGACCAGATGTCAACTAGAATATCCAATATGGAAAGTCTTTTGAATAATAAATTTAAATCAACAAACTCAACCCCAACTATTAATCTGAGTTCAAAAAAGATCTTAAATACACATCCAGGGGACTCTCATATACTTCTAGCTGAAGCTAGTAAAGAAAAGAGGACAGTTTCTGCTACAACTACCACTGCTGTAAATGAGCACACACAAAAAAAGGTACCTGAGGGATGGTCACATTATGTGTCACAAAGACAGACTAATACTAATACTAATACCAATGTGATTCCACAGCTAATTCCATCTCAGGTACAAATCTCTCCATCTTCTCATCTGGACCTTCCACCAGAAGCTACCCCTTATGTTATTGTTCTGAGCAATGTACCACCTAACCGAGCCTCAAACGAGGAAACATGGGTCACCCTCAAAAACAAATCGCTCCATTGGCTGAGTAATAGGATAGGATTGGCGAATCAATTATTTCAAAATTTAAAGATGGTCAGACGCGTCCAATGGGTGGGAGAGCGGGAAAAGGTTTTGAAGGGGGATTCTATTGTTATGACATTTGGCTCTCCTGGGTTGGCAAATGACATTTTGAGCCTAGGGATGAGCCACACTGTTAATGCTGTAGGGATTAATATACTACCACTGGGCTTTTTTTACCCTCATAAAAGAATGAATTATCCTCTTGAAAATTCGGGAAAGCGGGGCTTTATGCTTCAAGGGCCACTACAATTTATTCCAATTTATAATAGATTTAACAAATTGTCGGGCCTAGATGATAATGAGTGACTGGACTCGGTACCAGTAGAATTAACGGCAGTGAGTCCTGTGGTGCCCCCAAGTCAGTTGGAAATACCAATCTCAGAGTCTTTACACGATAGATTAAAAACATTAAACTCCCTCATATATTGTACAAATAGTGGGGATAGGACCACACTGTGTGAGGATGTGGTTTCCTGTCCCAAAATGGGAGAATTGGTAAGAGATATGTTAGTTCCAAGGCCAATTATAGAGTACTCGCATCAGGGAGTGAGTTCTCACCCCGAAACGAAAGGTTCAAACCTAGAGATTGTCTTTTGGAATGTAGCTGGTCTACTTTCTAAAATTACAAATGGAAATTGGATAAAATTAGTTAGGACGCATAATATTATATGTCTACAGGAGACATGGCTTTGTTCCCCTGTCCACTTGGAGGGATACAAAACCCATTTCCCAGAGGCGATCCAAAACTCTTCGGGTAGGTCAAAAGGGGGGCTAATAATGTATATATCGAATGTCCTAACAGCTACCAAAAGAGAGGCTCTGAGGCTAGAAAGTAACTCTCAGGTTCTTTTGATATCTGTAAATAAGACGTCCATTTTCTTTGTGGTAAATTTTTATAACAATTTAAATCAAGTTGATTTAATTGATGTTTTAAATGGGATTTCCTTTTTATTGCAAGATTTGCGCTCAAAATATATTAATTATTTGTTTGCATTAATTTGGGGCGGTGATTTTAATTTGTCACTTTGTAAAAAGAATAGTCCCAACAATTGTGGTATTCAGGATGAGGGTGGAAATAGTTTAACTCATTTTACGCATACAAATGTTGGTATACGAATGAACGAGATAATGATTTCTTAGGAGATAGGTTTCGGAAATGAATTAGTTAGCCCCCTGTTCCTTTTTCTCCTACCTTTAATGGGAGAGAGCTTACAAGCACAATTGATTTTATACTTGTTTTCTACTGCACTGCACCTAATATCCAAAAGTTTGACACAACTATAAATGCAGTAAATGATCACTTTCCCCACACTATCTCAATAAATGTTCCTATTTCTTTGAAGGAGTCAGCTTATTGGAGCCTTTTGGATCAACAATCCTTGAAAATAAATAGACTGAATGGCCTCTCCTTAAAATGGGGAAAACTAGACCAAGAGCTAGTAACGGCCAATGTGGTCAAGCGAGCCTTGCTTTCTCTTGAAATTTGTCTTGGTCTTAACTGCACATTGGAACAAACACGGTCTAGTTATATAAATATTACCAAAATTATTGAAGAAGAATTACTCGGGAAGAAAACAGGAAAGGGGACTGCTAAGAAGGGATGGTTTAATTCAGAATGCACTAAAACTTACTCAACAATAAAAGTCGCACTGAGTAAAAGTAATAGGGATAAGGAAGAAATTAGACTCCGAAAGGCCTATAACTTGGCCTTAAAAAAACATAAAATACAGATTAAAAATGGCCTATGGAAGTAACTACATGATAGCTGTTCTGTAAAGGATAGTGCCACATTTTGGAGAATAGTTAAATCTCCATTTCTCTCTGAAGCTAGCGATTCCCCGAAACTAGACATAGTGGTAGATGCGAATACTTGGGTTCAACATTTTTCAAAAATATTTAGTCAGATAGGAGATACAACTCTGGAACAAGTTGAGGGCACAGAGAGGGAGCCTCATCCAACTCAGTCATGTTTCCCCATACACCTAAGTTTTACCCATAAAGAGGTAATAAATGCCCTAAAAACATCTAAATCAGGGAAAGCACCAGGGCCGGATGGGGTACCCGTGGATCTTTTTAAATATAAATTAGAGCTATGGTCCCCAGTGCTTACGAGAGTTTTGGAAGAAGCCAATGAGGCCGGCTTAATTGATTCCTGGTCCACGTCAATCTTGGTGCCAATCTTTAAAAAGGGCGTTCGCCATAGCCCAAATTGCTATCGGCCTATTTCCCTTCTGGATTCTTTAGGAAAGGTCGTTGGACGTATCCTTCTAGATCGACTCCAGGATTGGGCAACAGATCATAAAGTAATCTCTGATCTACAATATGGGTTTCGTGAGGGGTTGGGCACTGTGGACCAGGCCTTGAACCTTGCACTCTTAAATGGGAAATTTGTTCAAGCTAAAGGAGGGTACTTGCACATGGTTTATGTTGACCTGACTGCAGTCTTTGACTGCATCAGTCATACTAAAGTGTGGGCAATTATCCTAGCTATGGGGGTGGACCCTGCATTGGTAAACTTTTTACGGGAACTCTATTCTGGGGCTTCGGCTAGAGTCAGGTACGGAACAGGGGGAGAACTTACTGAGTCCTTTCGGATAGAAAGGGGGGTCAGACAAGGCTGTGTTCTGGCCCCCTTCCTATTCACATTATATACAAATGGGCTCGAAGCGGCGATGGTGGAAGGGAGCCAGGACCTGCCAACAATTTGTTGTCGGCCTATACCAGCGCTACTATATGCCGATGACGCAGTGATCCTGGCAAGAACCCCCCTCCAGCTTCAGCAGTCGCTAAATAAGTACTGTACTTTCATGAACTCCCTGAACCTTAAAGTAAATATAAAAAAGACCTATGCCATGCATGCTGGCCCCAGACCAAAAAAAAATCAAAGCTATCTCTGTTAATCATATCGTATTAGAGTGCACAGCAACATATCCCTATTTAGGGATTCTGATTGATAACAAGTCCAAATAGACAATAGCCATAAATGCAAGGAAACTCTTATTTCTGAGGGCCACCACTGCACTGGTGGTATTTGCTCAGAAGTTGGGGAAGAGATCCTCGCAAGAACTGCTAAAGATCTTTCAGGCTAAATGTGTCAGTGTTGCTAGTTATGGTTCTAGGTTATGGGGACATCTGAATACGGAAGCACTACAGAGGGTCGAGAACTCTTTCTTGCGATATTTACTAGCAGTCCCTCAAAGTACTTCAACATATGGCTGCCACATAGAACTGGGTCTGGATTACATATCGGATATTTTAAAATTTCAACCGATTATGTTATGGCGCTGCATTTGGACTACGGCCCAGTGCGATTTAACACAACGCCTCTTACAGGAGTTCATGATGCTCGACAATATGCACAAGATTAAATGGCTAGCCTATGGGAAGTCCTTTTTTAACGATTTAGGTCTCCAGAGATATTTTAACCATCCATTAACTATCTCCGAGATTCCCAAGAAAGAGCTGAAAAAACTATCCCCCAGATTCATCAAGGCCGCATTCTGCGAATTCCAAATTGCGATAATTACCGAATCGCAATTTAGAATTCGCAGAATGGGATTCATGAAGAAATGCGATAAAAAAAAGCGAATCGCAATCGGCCGCAATTGCGATTTTGCCAAAATCGCATAGAATTTGCAGAATCGGCCGTTTCCCATGTTGAAATTGCGATCTCGCAATTACCGAAATCGCAAATTGCGATCTCGCTAATTGCGAGATCGCAAAAACGGGAAGTCGCATTCTGAGCCCAATGATGACATCACAACCAGGAAGTAGGCAGTTTCCTCCCTCATTCTGACCACTGAGCCTGAAAGTGGAAGCAGCACTGGCCAGAGCTCCACTACAGACCACCTGCAGCAGCACACCAGGAGACAAACAACCTTAGAAAATGTCGCAGGAAGCAGCAGGGAGCAGTTCCCCGGGCAGAAAAAGAAAAATTCAATTTTCCGAGCAGGAACTTGAGTACTTAATAGAGGGAGTCACAAAGGACCATGACCGCCTGTTCGGTAAGGATTCCCGGAGGGTGCCTGAGGCGGACAAGAGGCGCATTTGGCTGCGCATCCGCGCAAAGGTCAATGCAGTGGGAGTGACCCAGCGCTCATTGACAAACTTAAAAAGAGGTGGTATGACTTCAGAGGACGTGCAAAAGAACGCATCGCAGAGAGGTTGGGGGAGCGAGTTGCAACCGGAGGAGGAGAGCCACTGTAGCACCCAACACCCCTCTGGAGGACCTTGTGGAGGACACCGTGAATCCAGAAGCATGCGTGGGGGTTACCCGGCTGGACTCATCCCAACCCACCCAACAATCACAAGGTAAGTGCCATGCGACTGCGACCCTGTCCCCTAACATTGGCCATGACTCCAGAGCTACCCATTAGACAACCCCACTAATGCAGGCCAAGCACACCAAAAATGCCCAATTGCATTGTGGGACTCGTAGTGTGACCACAATTACCAGATAGCCCCACACACCCAGACCTGTCAAGTGAGAGTCATTCCTAAAGCCAGTCAGGGAATGCAAGCCTGCATGCATGTAGCAACCTCCCATGTGCAAGAAACATGTCATTAATCATGGTCCCATTTACATCACAGGTGGCAATGAACAACCCAGCACCAACAGTGAGGCCCTACACATCGATGAGAACCCCGAGGACACCGAGGGAGAGGGCCATGCGCCCCCTCAACCCGGACAATCACAGGCAGCAACAGCAGCAGCAGTACCACCACCACCCCATGTGGACAGGGCCACCCCTGCAGCCACAGGTGCACCACAACCACCCCATGTAACACCCATGGCAGTGACAGAGGCCACAACGGCAGCAGCCAGGAAGCAGACAAGGCACACAGCCACTGTGCGATCACAGTCCTGCCTGTCCATCGAACGTTGGATGCTCAGAGTCCACCAGAAGCAGGCACATCACTTGGCAGCCATCCACCTGCAGCTGCACAAGACTGCGCGTATTGTGGGCCAGCTCACGGATAGCATGCAACTCATGACCGCAGCTGTCCGTGAAAACAGCCAGGTCCAGCTGTCCCAGCAGGATGTCACCCGTCACTGCCTCTGCCAGCTGCTGACCCGCCTGTCAGCTTACACAAGATCGAATCATATAATTGGAAATGCCACCTCCCAACTATCGCGTCGTTCCCTTGCCATGCAGATCCAGATGGTGCAATGCTGCCAGGACATCGCTAGGGCACTTGAGCAAGTCACCACAGCAGTGCAGAGTCTGCAGGCGACTGGCCATGGCCATGCAAGTGGGGAGGATGATGCGAGTGAGGGCAATTCCAGCCACAGCAGCCTGTCCTTGCCGCTGGTGACAGTACCCCGCCACAGCACCAGGCCCACTGCAGCCTCACGGGCTAATACTGATGTGGAGGAAGTTGAAAGGTGACTGGGTGCGTCCACCCGGAGGCGCTACTGACTTATTGGACTGTACCAGCAGGACCATGCTGATGATACAAGCATGCCCTCTTCACAAACATGGGGATGTATGAGTGAATACTGCTCTCATGTAATATCAAAAAAAAAAGCTACATTATTGTGAAAAAAACAATTAAATGTAATAGTCATAAGTTAATATGACTCATGTCATTATTTCATTAGTCATGCATGAGTGAAGTGTTGGGTGAGGGGAGTGGGTGCACTAGAAACAGTTCATTGTGATTTGGTTGCGGCGCCTGTGTCCTTCAGCAGGATTCTCCCCGCGTGCATGAGGCACATGTGCAGGTGGGCGGTTGTCCCCTTCCGACTCACTGCCAGAGATCTCTACAGGTATCTTCCGCTTGGTAGCAATGTTGTGGAGTATTGCACACATGGCCACAATGCGGCAGCAGACCTCAGGCTGGTATTTGAGGGCCCCACCAGTCTTGTGTAGTATGCAGAATCGGCTCTTCAAAAGCCCAAATGTCCGCTCAATGCAATTTCTTGTGCGGATGTGTGCAGCATGTAACGCCGTTGCTGTGGTGTGTCACCTGAATGAAAGGAGCAGAGGGTGAGTGCCTGTTATGCGCAGCTACATGGTCGCAATGTACTATTTGTTGGCATGTGTACTTACCTAGAAGGTGTCCTTCGCCAAAGTCTCCCCTGGCCAGTCGTGTGTGCATGCCGCTGTGCCGGAATATGAAGGAGTCATGTGTGCTCCCCGGGTATTGTGCCACTATGTCCGTGATGATTGTCTTAGCGTTGCACACCATCTGGATATTCAGTGAGTGGTAGGACTTGCGGTTCCGGTACATGTATTCTGTTTCTGCAGGTGGGCAGATGTGGATGTGGGTACAGTCAATGCATCCAATTACATTGGGGAATTGCGCAATTTTGCAAAATTGTAGCTTGGTTTGATTCAAGTCCTGTTGGGTGGTTGAGAATGTGATGTAATTGTGTAGCCGGGTCAGCATGGCCTCCAGGAAACTACTTAGGCAGCGGGACATGGTGCTCTGGGAGATCCCCCCCTGCAACGGCAACTATGCCCTGGAGGCTTACTGAGGCCAGGAGGTGCAGGCTGCACAAGACCTGGACATGGGTGGGCACGGCATTGGTCCTCCTCGTTGGGTGCTGCATCAGGGGGTCAAGGTCCCGGATGAGCTTTGTAATCATTGCCCCATTCAGCCGGTACTTTGAGTAGATTTCCTCCTCAGTTTGGCCCAGAAGTGTGATCCGCTGATGGAAAATTTGCTCCTGTATTCTGCGTCTGTTCCTTGCTGCAGCCTGGA
Source organism: Lissotriton helveticus (assembly GCF_964261635.1). Lineage (NCBI taxonomy): Eukaryota > Metazoa > Chordata > Amphibia > Caudata > Salamandridae > Lissotriton > Lissotriton helveticus. The sequence continues at coordinate 404,940,870 of NC_136073.1, forward strand.
GCCTTCGCCACCTGACCACCATGTAGAGTCCTGGCATTGTGAATGTCATCATGCTCCTACTGTGTCTCCTTAAGTGTGTTTGGTCAGGCCTGCACCTGTGGCTAGTTTGGGATTTGTTTTTTCTTCTAACATACCACCTGGATTGGGTTCTCCTTAAATTGCGCCTTGCAAATTGCGATTTTGTGGTTTTTCGCAAATTGCGATTTTTCATGAATTTGGTTTGCGAAATAATTAGAGAATTCGCAAGTTGATTCGCAGAATCATTGGAGTCTCGCTAATTCCGATTCGCTAAGGGGGTTCCACCTACATTCTGTGATTTTAATTGCGATTTCGCTAAATCGATTTTGCGAATTCGCAAAATGGTCAGTTTTCTTTTCATGAATTGCGGTTCATTGAATTGCGTTCGCAGTAGCTAATTCGCAGCTATTGCGATCTCAAATTTTTGTTGATGAATCTGGCTGTATGTCTTTTGCATCTAGGCCAGTTACAACTAACAACTGAGATAGGGAAAAGCTCAGTTCAGCATTCATTGGCCATTCAAACTACTTTTTTCATTCAACTGTATCTAACATCCAACTTGAACCAATAAGAAAAATGTTTGTTAACTCGTTTTAGATTCGATATCTTTTTCCGGTTAATTTCCTTTCTGCAACAGAATGATTGGTCAAGGAATCTACCACCATGCCCATGCGACACTATCTCTCCACAATCCTCAATCCATATAATTCTGTTTTGCAGATTCTATGAAATTCCACGCAGACGTTGGATTGTACCCATACTGAGATCTATGGGGCTGCGAGCTTGCCGTCCAGCCTTTTTAGCGCTCTAATTTTTAGGGATAATGAGGCACACGCTAAATCTATAGCTTGTTTTTTTTAATTTTGTATAAATCACCGCCCTAATCTTGGTTAGATGCTGATACATATGTATATTTAATTTGGAATCATGAAGTTTTATTTTTTTTTAAATTGAACTAATTAATAAGCATGTAAATGGATAGTTGTATGACTTTTGTTGATTCCAACTTATGCAACATATTGTTTTAATTGTACTTTTTTGGTTTTTCTAAAAATTATGGAAACCGAATAAAGATAATTTTGATTTGATAGTTAGGAAATATAATTAAAAAAAGCTTTGAATTTCATTGAGAAAACCAAACGTTACAGAGACGTTATAGTTAAGCTCAAGTTTCACTCATATAAAACCATTGAAATTCAGCAGTTTTATTTAGTTGAGCTAACTATAACTTGCGCCCCCGCAATGCATTGCTTATGACCTCACATATTACATCATTCTTGACATGGTCAGTGACATCACTGATGAAATCGCTGATGACATCACTGAAGACATCTCAAATTACATCACTGATGACATCATCAAGTGAGTGAAAGGTTTTGGTAAATGTTTTTGGCACTTAAAAGTTATATAGTAGGCTACTGTATAGGTTAAATCGCTATTCTTTCTATACTAGTAATGAGTGATTCTATTTCTAACATGTCATCTGGGCAACTGTTCGACTGTCTGAATTTGTGTATGAGTGACTGTCTGCGTGGCTGTATGGGTGTGGGAGTAGGTATGCGAGTGTGTGTATGGTTGAGTGAGTGGGTGTGTGAGTGGCTGTATTGGTAAGTGATTGTGTGTATGAATAGACGTATGGGTATGTGAGTGGCTGTGTGAGTAACTATGGGTGGATGTGTGGGTGTATAAGTAGCTTTATGGATGAGTGAGTGGTGTGTGAGTGGCTAAATCAGTGAGTGAGTAGTTGTGTGAGTAGGTCTATGGGTGTGTGAGTGGATGTTTGAGTACCTCAATGGGTGGGTGAGTGGCAGTATGAGTGATTAGATAGGTGAGTGTCTAGATGTTTGAGTCAGTGTTTGGTAAATTGGTGTGCCAGTGGCTCTATTGGATAGTCAGCATCTGTGTGAGTGAATGGATGAGTGTGCAGGTGTGTAAGTGGTTGAATGGCTGTGTGAATGGGTATTTAAGTAGTTGTGTGGGTGTGAGTGTGTGTATGAGTAGCTGTATGGGTGAGTGCATGATGTGTATTCAAAAGTTGTAAGGGTGAGTGAATGGCTGTCTGAGTGGTTGTATAGTTGAAGAAGTGGGTATATGAGTAGGAGTATGGGTAGGTGTGTTGCTATGTAAATAGCGAGGCTACAACATTGAGTCAGTATGACATATATATATTTCCTTCCTTTTTTTTACTTTTCCTTTTTCACTACCGTCATTCGTTATGCAGCATTTACTGGTGATATAGCAAGTAAAATCTCTTCGTGTAATGTATGCACCCTTTGTTTAAATAAAAAAGATCAGGGGGAGGGAGTGGGTTCCGTCTCGGAGCTTAATGCTCATGGAGGAAGGGAGGGTTCCCCAGGGAGGAAGGGGGGTGGAGGGAGGTGGGGGTGGGGGTGGAGGGGAAGGGAAAAAAGAAAAAAGTGTCCTCATTTCACAATAGCTTATAGAAATTTCTTTTCTGATAAATGGGCGTACCAGGGTTCGGAGGGGGAGAGATTAAGAGATGACGGATAATAAGATACCCTGTATCTCCTGGAATGTTAATGGGCTCCGTTGTCCACGGAGGCGCAGGCTAATTTTAAAATACTTAGAGCAATCTCCGGCTAAAATAATTCTTCTCCAGGAGACCCACTTGAGTGTTACTGAGGCAAGGGAACTCTTTGGGAGGATCAGATGGGTAGCTGCATTTTGTTGCTCCGGGCAGTCCGTGGCAAACAAAGGAGTCGCCATTTTGATTAAAGCTGGAAGTGGCGGTATCATAAAGTTCAGCTTAATGGACCAGTCAGGGAGATGGGTCCTGGCAGGAGTTGATTTTAGTGGAAGTGAACTAACTATTGTATCATATTACGGACCAAACATAGACGATCCTTCTTGTCTACTAAAAGTACAGTCCAATCTAGTTGAGGCTACTACCCCGTTAGTCATAGGAGGGGACTTTAATGTCCTTCTTGATCCCCAGCAGGACCGCTCTAATTACAGTCGCTATAATATAACCCGGAGATCACGGCGTGCCATGATAAATATGATGCATCAGCTAGGTCTAATTGATGCTTGGAGGGCCAAGAATGGGAATGGGCCGGGCTTTACATACTTTAGTAAAAAGCATGGCCATGCATCTAGACTGGATTACATCCTCGTAGACAGATTATGTTTAGACATCTTAGTAGAGATAGAAATACTGCCAAGTATTCTATCTGACCATGCCCCTGTGATGTTTATACTCTCGAAGGGGGTGGCTAGCAGAGCAACAACCCCCAGGTGGACTTTAAAATGGGTAGTCTTAAAGAATCCAGATATAGTCATTAGGGTGTCCACCTCTACTATTAATTATTTTTCTGACAACATGGGCTCAGCCCCAACTGAAATAGTTTGGGATGCTTATAAGGCCCATATCAGAGGTCAGTTCCATAGTCTGATCTGTTTTTATAATAGGGAACAGAAATTGAAGTTTAAATCATTAGAGGATAAAATCTTAAGTTTGGAGGGCTTAAGGCAAAAATTCCGTTCAGATAATGTACCACAGATATTGGTAGACCTAGAATGTCTCCAATCTGAATATTGAGGGTTGTTGGACCTGAAAGTTAAAGCACAGTGGGCCGCGTACTCTATGGAAAACTATGAGTACGGAGAAAAAGCAGGGGCAATCCTGGCCAGTAAGATTAGTGCAGACCGGGTGAAGAACAATATTGATAAATTAATTAATGGCGATCAGGGCACTGTGTCTTGTAAACAGGAGGACATGGAAAAATGTCTTCTTACTATGTTTTCTGAATTATATAATGAAGAACATTCTCCAAGTTCCACAAATACACTTCGGTGGTTAAAGAGTAAGGCCCTACCTAGATTGACCAATGAAGGTCGTGAGATCCTTAATAGACCATTTACGAATGAAGCAGTTAGACTTCACATAAAAAAGATCAAAAATAATAAAGCGGCCGGCCCTGATGCCCTCCCTGGCGAGGTATATAAAGTATTTCAGGACGCCTTGTTACCAAGACTATGTGAACTGTTTAATTATGTGTATAGCTCGGAGGGTAGGGTTCTGTCGTCTTGGAAGGAGTCTACAATTGTCCTTATACTAAAACCAGGGAAGGACCCTCTTAAGGCAGACTCCTTCAGGCCAATTGCCCTGCTAAATGCGGACTATAAGATCTTCACCAGTAATTTGGCAGGAAGATTGGCTAAATTGGTTCCCCTGCTCATTAATTCCGACCAGAAGGGCTTTATGCCTGGTAGATACATCCATAAGCTGACTTCACAGCTGATTGGCAGCATTGATTTGGCAGTGGCACGGTCGGAGCCCTTGGCAGTTGCAGCATACGAAGCTGCGAAGGCCTTCGACCGTGTCAACTGGGGATTCTTATGGGATGTCCTGGGCATCATGGGGTTTGGGACAATTTTCCCCCATGTACTGAGAAGTTGCTATGAGGGTGCCTCAGCCGCCATTCTGTTGAATGGCCTATTGACATCTCGTTTCAACATCAGGAGGGGGACTAGGCAGGGGTGTCCTATCTCGCCCCCCCTGTTCAATCTCTATATTGAGCCTCTGGCACAGGCGTTGAGGTTGGACGATCGGATAACACCGTTCAAAGTAGATGACTATAGTTGTAAGCTTGCGCTATACGCGGACGATCTGATGTTTTACACAAGTAATCCGGTCGAGGTATTCCCCAGAGTAGAGGAGATAATGTCTGATTTTGGTCAATATTCTGGCTACCTGATCAACACCTTAAAAACTGAAACAATGTGTTGGGGGATTACCAACTGGGAAAGAGCACAAAGTATTCAGTTCAGATATCTGGGTATATTAATAACTTCAGACCTAAACAGTATACCTCAGATTAATATAAAGAGGCTGGCCATGGATATTGACCAGTTGTTTCTGAGATGGCAGAACCTCCCGCTGACGATCTATGGCCGAGTCAATCTGGTCAAAACAGTGATTTTGCCCAAATTAACATACCTTTTTAATACGATACCCCTGGTTTTTCCAGATAAAATTCTGGGAAGAATTCAGGGGAAAATTGGAAGTTTTGTCTGGTCCAATAAAAATTCCAGGCTATCGTGGAAAAAACTGAAAAGAAGATTGTTAAAGGGGGTCTTGCCCTTCCAGATGTTCTTTGGTATGCCCTTGCCTTTCAGCTAAAGAACATCCGTAGTCTTCTTTCTAACCCAGATGAATCCAACTGGGGGAAGATTCTGGGGATCATTGCCCATCAGGAAGGGGGTGGGACCGGTTTTCTGTATAAGTTTGGGGCTCCAAAGTTCTATAAAAAGGTCCGCCTTAAGGTTCTGAAACTGGCTCTCTTAGTTTGGAGTAGAGTAAAGGCAAGATGGGGCATAAAATATTATTCTGAGTTTGCCCCAATCTGGGAATCCCCTGGTCTACCAATATGCCTTAAAGATAGTCTCTCTATTTCTATCAGGAGGGCAGGAATAACAGTCTGGTCAGACCTGGTAACATCGGAAGGGGTTCTTCCCTGGGAGGTGTTGCGGCTGAGGATTGGGGACTCCTTCTCTAGTTTCAAATATATACAGCTTTGTTCCTGGTTCTCCGCCGAGAAGGTGAACATTGGCGGGAATTGGGACATTGAATCTGCTCTCCAAACATCGGGGTATAGGAAAAGAGAAGTGGGTTATTGGTACAGAAGAATGCTTGAGGCTGAGGAAGGTCAGGCACCATCGTTGCATCTTGTCTGGTACTCGTCTGCATTATAGGTCGCTTCAAGTGCATTATATGAAACATCTCTCCAGTACCTTTACAGATATGTCAGGTCTGCCTCTCTTAAGAAAAACCATTTTTTGCCGTGAATAGGTTGTATTACACTCCAAAAAAAAAATACCTAAGTTTGCCACATTGTCATCTTGTTGCCCCAGATGTGGAACAGTAGAGGCTGACGATATTCATGTATTTTATGAAGGTCCCAGCTTAGACCTTTTTTTGGCTAATGTGGAGAGAGCTTTGGAGGGCTTTTATAAGGTTAAAATTAATTTGAACACAGAATTTTTTTGGGGTTAGACATTGATCTCATTTGTGGGTTTAGGGGGACACAGGTGGCTTTATTTTTTAACCTTGATCATGTCGCTCGTAGAGAGATTTGTAAGATCTGGAAGGACTCACTGTACAAGAATTGGCTCAGAGCTGCACTGAGAATTGCACGCTTGGAAGTTGGTATGACACATAATGTAAATAGCACGGTGTGGGAACCTTTGATAGAGTGGGGAAAAGAAATGAGTCTGGTCTAAAGCACCAGAGTACTATGATTACACCACGCCCTGAACAAATTGGGCAGGCTGGGCCGGCCAAGGCATAAGCAATAACTTCTGCCCGGGGCGCCCAGAACAGAATCAGGGCTGTTAGTGTTTATTTGTGTTTGCCAACGGTGAAATGAGGATATTTTTAAAAAAGATTTTTTTTAAAAAAAGCATGTAAATGGATAGTTGTATGACTTTTGTTGATTCCAACATATGCAACATATTGTTTTAATTGTACTTTTATGGTTTTTCTAAAAATTATGGAAACCGAATAAAGATAATTTTGATTTGATAGTTAGGAAATATAATTAAAAAAAACTTTGAATTTCATTGAGAAAACCAAAGGTTACAGAGACGTTATAGTTAAGCTCAAGTTTCACTCATACAAAACTAGTGAAATTCAGCAGTTTTATTTAGTTGAGCTAACTATAACTTGCGCCCCCGCAATGCATTGCTTATGATCTCACATATTACATCATTCATGACATGGTCAGTGACATCACTGATGACATCGCTGATGACATCACTGAAGACATCTCAAATTACATCACTGATGACATCATCAAGTGAGTGAAAGGTTTTCGTAAATATTTTTGACACTTAACTGTTATATAGTAAGCTACTGTATAGTTTAAATTGTTATTCTTTCTATACTAGTAATGAGTGATTCTATTTCTAACATGTCATCTGGGCAGCTGTTCGACAGTCTGAATTTGTGTATGAGTGACTGTCTGAGTGGCTGTATGGGTGTGGGAGTAGGTATGCGAGTGTGTGTATGGTTGAGTGAGTGGGTGTGTGAGTGGCTGTATTGGTAAGTGATTGTGTGTATGAATAGAAGTATAGGTATGTGAGTGGCTGTGTGAGTAACTATGGGTGGATGTGTGGGTGTATAAGTAGCTTTATGGGTGAGTGAGTGGCTAAATCAGTGAGTGAGTAGTTGTGTGAGTAGCTCTATGGGTGGGTGAGTGGATGTTTGAGTACCTCAATGGGTGGATGAGTGGCAGTATGAGTGATTAGATAGGTGAGTGTCTAGATGTTTGAGTCAGTGTTTGGTAAATTGGTGTGTCAGTGGCTCTATTGGATAGTCAGCATCTGTGTGTGTGAATGGATGAGTGTGCAGGTGTGTAAGTGGTTGAATGGCTGTGTGAATGGGTATTTAAGTAGTTGTGTGGGTGTGAGTGTGTGTGTATGAGTAGCTGTATGGGTGAGTGCATGATGTGTGTTCAAATGTTGTAAGGGTGAGTGAATGGCTGTCTGAGTTGAAGAAGTGGGTATATGAGTAGGAGTATGGGTAGGTGAGTTGCTATGTAAATTGTTGTACAGGTAAGTGAGTGGAGTGCCTGCTTGTGGCAGTAGCTGTTGAGGTGAGTGGCTGTGTCAGTGCCTGTATAGGTGAGTGAGTGGCTCTGTGAGTGACTCTATTGTTGAGTGAGTGGGCGTATGAGTGATTGTATGGGTCTCTCAATGGGTATGTGAGCATTTGTGAGGGTGTGTGAGTGGTTCTGTGGGTGATGTAATCAGTAATGTTATCAGTGATGTCATTTGAGAAGTCATCGTTGATGTTATGAGCGATATTACTGACCCTGTCATGAGTGTTTGAGGTTGTAAGCGATGCATTGTGGGGGCGTAAGTTATAGTTAGCTCAGTTAACTATAAATGCTGAATTTCAATGGTTTTGTACAAGTGAAATGTGAGCCTAACTATAAAGTTCCTGTAACCTTTTTTTTTTCAGTGAATTTCTAAGATTTTTTAAATTCTATTTCCTAACAATAACGTCCCTGTAACCTTTGGTTCTTTAAGTATTTACTAAGATTTTTTATGTTATTTCCTAACATCCCTGTAACCTTTTGTTTTTTTTTCATTGAATCACAAAGGTTTTTCAAAATATATTCTTAAGTTTATTAACTATTTTTCTTTTAGTGTTTATGAAACATTTAAGGCTTTCTAAGTTCATTACTTTTATATATGATGTGTCTTTTTATAACCTTTAATATGTATGTCTAAATGTTAAGAATATATTATAATATGCTGACATAGTTTTGTTTTTTCATGAGTTTAATTTTTTCAAATTTTGTTAAGATAGTTTTTGTAAATTTAGAGCTTTTTTGCTTTTAGTTTTTTGTACAGTTTTTTTAATTTTAGAATATTGTTTTAATGGCCTTTTCATTTTTTGTGTGAATGTTTCTATATTTTATTGAGAGATAAATGTAGTTATTTTTGTGATTTTGTTTTTTTTGCCACAATTTTTGATCGCCATGTTTTTTTTTACTGTAACAAAACCGAGACTGGAGAGTAAGAACTGGTTCCTCTATTCCGATCACGTTTTGGAACCACAGATTTGCCAAAATAAAAAAAAATGAAGAAATTATACATAGTTCACTATTTTGGTATTTGAGATTAGTGTAGGTATATCTGAGGTCAACAATTTTGGAGTATATATTTTTTCTTATAATTATGCACTCAATTAAAATTTTTTACGGCCTCACAAATCTGTCGAAGGGCACTGGGAATTTGTGCAATTACACAGCGAAACCTGCTCATTCCATTGGTCACAAAGGGACCACATCTTTTTTTGTATAATACCCGACCCAACACCTTTTCTTTCTACTTGGAAGGTGAGGGAGCAGGACATAGATAATATTTTCTAGTGTTTTGCAAATGTATACATCCTGAGAATTGCTAATTGGTACCAACGGCTGCAGCAACAGCATCTACATATCAAGAAGATCCTATTCTTCTGGAGGAGAAAGAGCATGATGCACCACCACCCCAAAAGCAGAGTTGAAGTATGGTGGTTCTTCACAATAACATCTGGTGATTTTTTTTTTTCTCAGTTTGACCAAAAATAAAAACCACTTGTGTGCAGCCCTGGAAGTACTAGAGATTGACAAAGCTTGGAATAGTAAGTTGGAAAAAACAGCAATTAATAGAGCATGTAACATTATGGCCAAAAAATTATCCTTTACGGAAGATAAAAGAAGATTGACCAAACGTCATCACGTCTGGGCGGTAATAAACTTGAATACAAAGCTAAAACCGCAACACTACTTAGCGGCTCACTTTCGACTATCATTAAAAAAGAGGTATATGACGTACAGATTAGGTGACCACAATTCGAAGCATTTGGTCCCCACCTGGAAAAGCAAACAACAAGTCGAAAATTGCCGTCTGTGCGGATATCGTATAGAATCTATATGCCACTTGATGTGCTTTTGCAACACCTTAAAAGTCGAAAGAGGGAAGCTGCTAAAAGCATTTTTAAATGACTTAACAGGCAGGAGGTAACAAGCTGGATGGTGGGGCTCTTCAAACATTTTAATTTATTATTATTATTAAACATTTAATTCATGACACAAGTGGACAACCTCCTATTGAAAGCAGATAAAAAACAAATGCTTGGGGTTGGAACAGTTTTGGGGACTTTATAGAAATTGTAAATACTCAAAAATTTTATTGACAATACAACACTTTTAAACCTTGATTGTTATACATTTTATTGTCTGCTTTATGGTTGTGATAAACCAAATAAAGTTGTTTTTTGACTGACTGACTGACTGACTGACTGAATGACAAAAACAAGGAAATTTGAGTAGCCAAGGGCATAAGCCGGCACATAATCTTCCAGGGCCATAGCAAAAAGTGCCACAGGAAAAAGGCAGGTGATAAAGTAATAGACCCGCTAGCATGCATTGATTAGAAAGAGTCAGTAATCTCCACTTCTACCAAGGTGCCGGGAAGATGTTGTATTTATTAAACTACTGGAATCACACCTCCCTCTCCAAACAAAGCCTTTATGCAAAGTCTCCTCAGAGCAAGGGCACAATGAAGTGTGAGATGTTGCACCTGACTGTCATCAACCTCTCTGAAGTAGTAATTGGGGACAGACAAAGGGCAGGCTTGACCTAGAACCGTCCTGGCCTTGGACAACAATAAGTACAGTTTCACCCCTACCACCTACCTAATGGCATTATTTGCAATTGGCCCTCTCGGCAGGGTCTTCCAAAACTTTTCCCCTTCAACCTCTTGTCTTCTGGGACTCTGTATACTTTACCACTGCTAAAGTGCTTGTGCTCGTTTCTTTAAAGATAGTAAAACTTGCGTCGACCCATTTTGCACATTTAATTTATGTGTATGTCCCTAATAAAGTGGTACTATAGGGTACCCAGGGCCAGTAAATTAAATGATGCTAGTGGACCTGCAGCATTGACTGTGCCACCTGCTTAAGTAGCCTTGTAAACATGCCATTGCAGCCTGTGTGTGCAGTTTAAACTTCCCTTTCAACCTGACAAAATAAAGCTTTTGCCAGGCCTAAACCTCCCTTTTTAATATAGATAGGTAATCCCTAGGGTAGGCCTTAAACAGTCCATAGGACAGGGTTTAGCGTATTTAAAAAAGTTGGACATGTACTTTTAAGTTTTACTTGTACTGGTAGTAAAAAACTCCTAAATTCATTTTTCACTTACATTGGGTTATCTTCCCTCATTTAATAAGGGATTATTATTATTATTATTATTATTTTTTTTTTATTATTATTAAATTAAATTTGTAAGGCGCGGCAGCTACCCAAAAAAGGTATCTCGCAGCTGATGCAGAAATGGCAGAAAGTAACAGTAAGGGATAACTTTCAATTGGGAGTATGTAGAAAAGTTCAGTTTGGTTTATGAAGAATTGTAATTTAAACCCCTCCTGAATTGAAACATAGGAGTGCAAGTCACAATTCTGAAAATGCCACTTTAAGAGAATCGACATTTTCTTGTCCTAACCATTTGGTGCCTGCAGCCTGTAACCTGTGTCACATGGCTAGGTGTAGCTGGCTGTTTGTCTTTGTCTATTATTCTGAGACAATGAGACAGTAGAAATAGGTTTTGGCAGGATGGGCAATCCAGAGTTGGTACCTACCACATTTGCACCTTACAAAGACTCTGCCTCAGCATATTCACAGAGGTTTTCACACTAGCTTTTTGTGACACCAGACAAACTTGGGCCAGGGCAGGGAGGCACAGCATTCCAAATAGTCTGTAAGGGATGGACTCTGAAAGCTTCCCCCATTTCAAAGCTGGCACCAAGTATAAATATTGGAACCTCAGAATCAACTATTGAGTATACATCTGGACCTGTAGAAGCCTTAGAAGAAAGACTGATGTGCTGCTCTGCTGCATGAGGGATTGCAACTCCCCTGCCGTGTTGCCAGAGTGAGAAGGACTGAACCTGCATTTTGAACCAAGGGCTAGATGGCTGGCCTTTTGATCAAAGCCTCAAGGACAGAAAAGGCTCCTTTCACCTTCAACATTGCACTTGGACTCTGCCTGGTGTGAATCCTGTCCCCCAAGTGGTGCCACCCCAGTCCTGGACCCTTGGTAATGGGCCTGAATGTGCTTTGCCAGATCAGCTGTGGTCCTAGCAGAACCAACGCAATGTGAGGCATTGCCTCATAGCTCCGCCTCAGAACTACAGCTGTGTGACACTTCCCAGATGCAGGACTTCGCAGCTCCTCTGAATGGCTGCTGCACAATGCATCCTTGATGCAGGGCCTTGCATCTCAGCCTTGCAGCCCCTTGAACAACTGATGCACAACACATTCTCAAAGCTGGACCTCCCAATCTCCTGCAACCAGGCTTCAAGGTACCTTGTTCAGTGGGCCTAACTTGGTCACTGTATCCGGCTCATGCTCCATCATGGCTGACCTGAACATGTGACATTCTCCCGGTCCTGCTGATCCAGATAACTACAGCTGGCTTTTAATAACTATTTTTGCCTAAACTTTTAAAATTGCATACCTCTAATTCTAGCGATTGGATGTTTCTTGTTTTGGTGTAAAATAATTAATAAAAATGTACTCCATTTTTCTAAATTGGTGTGGGATTTTTCTTGTGTTGTGTTTTTACTGTATTACTGTTTGTGTGCTGCATAACTACTTTACACATTACTTCTAAGTTAAGCCTGATTGTTTTTTGGCCAAACTACCAGAGGGTTTAACACACGTTAATTTTCGGTTTGCTTGTGTTTCATCTTGGCAAGAATTGTGGTTGATGCTTGAGTAGGGTTTCACCCCCTCAACTAGTGGCCCAATTTCCTATGGCAGTGTTCAGCAAGAACTCAGCAGCCTCTTGCTTACATGCACTTCATGGAATTTCTAAAGGTAGCCCTGACTGAATGTGCATCACTTTTAGTGTTATTCTCTCCACCATCCAGCAACAGGAATGCAGGCAATACACTTTCACTATATGAGAAATAGCTATCATTCTCCCTCTTGTGCCATGCTCACCAGGAGCATGCTAAATGTATAACTAAACAACGGTAAGGGTGGTGCTAGGTATGCACTGGTGAGATATTTATAAAGTAGTCCAAAGTAATCCTTATCGAATCGAGCGCTCCACTTCCTATGGTCCATCGTTAAGACCAAATTGTTCCAAAAATATGAATAGTGATGGAAGGAGCGTCAAGTTCACAAATAATCACCAATCCAATATTGCAGTCCGTATTCTTTATTTTCAATTTCTTATTTGTCAAAAATTAGTTTGAAGCAAGAAAGTTTCAAAATCCAAATTCCAACAGAAAGTGTTCATCAAATCATAAAATCCAATGCAATGATTATCTCATCCAGATTGGATAGTTTAACACAAAACGAACAGCCATAATTCAAGAACAGCCTACGCGTTTCGTCCTCCTTAGGACATCATCAGAGCTCATCAAAATGTACAGCTTCTAAATGCTGGTACTGCATCCTACTTCTTTTGAACAACAATATATTCTTCACCACAATCTCATTAAAAACTGAGCCATTTCAATCGTAATAATTTGGTTTAAGTACTCAGACTCATATACAAATGTGTTACATATATGCTACACATCAACACACCTTCACAATCACAATAGAAGTCTACACAAGGTGCCACGTTTTAACACTCTTCACTTGAGGAGGCAAGTAGCTATACTCTCATTGACATGTATTCAAAGGTCTGATCATCCACAGGGGGTCAAAAACACAATATACTGTCACCACTTTCTTATGCGTCAAACCGAAGACAAGGACAGTAGTCCTCTGAGCAATTGAATTTTTCCTTTCATGTGTGCCGCAGCAGGTCTTGGGAAAGTTCCTTGATCTCATATTTCCAGGAGCAGGCCTAGGATTCCACACACATGCTAGGTTTAGGTGATGCCAGAGCCAAAAATAAAAAAGCCAGTATACAAGCTACACATGCAGTCAGGGACCCAGGGTAAGGGTGCAGACTTGTATACCATGAAGGGGGCACTCCAGTCACAACAGCTATCAAGTCTATTGACAGAAAGACTCTTTCACCAGTTCTAGTGCTAATCAAATTAAATTACAAAGGACAATCTCACATGCTCATTATGTTGTTTTTCTTTCTACAGTTTCACATCCTTAGGTTATGTGCTACCCCCAAAAAGCCCCCCCACTGCATTTTAAAACCCTATGTGTAAATGTGACTTAGATATAAAACTTTCAGTTGGTCCCTCTTTCTTTAATTTGAATGTCCTCTCCTTGCCTCCATCATTTGCATGCCTCCTCTCTCTGGGTATAGCTCATTCTAAGTTGCCTGCCTGTCTCGTTTAGTGTATTTCTGAAAATTGTCAACAGCTCATTTTACTGGCCACAACCTTCCTTCTTTGAATGACACCCATGCAACCTAACAAACCCTAACTTTCTCGAACCCATTTGTTAATTCCACCAACTATTTCAAGAAGTCACATAGCTTCAATAATGATAACTCCTATTAATTTAAACTACCACAAAGAAACTGGAGCCAATGTATGCAATATTTAATTCAAAACAACGAAAGAGTGCACTTTTCCTTGCGAGAGGAGCAAGTGGAAGAATAACAGTACATTGTTTAGAAAGCCCTCGCTCACCAACCTAGTTGGTGACATACTTCATCATCGGGCCCCACCAGGAAGGTCTAATACCCCCTCGGTGTGCTTCGACGCCAGAATTAATGCGGTGCTGGTTATGTTGTGTGTGAGTGAAATGTGAAGTGAATTAAAAGTGATCAGGTTGTGTCCGAAAACATTTTTCATTCGTTGGCCAACCCAGCACGGTTAAAAGATAGAGCGGGCAACAGGAAATCTGGATAGATAGTTCAGCTATGCCTCGCTATGTGCGGTCAGAGTCTCTAATACACCGGCCCTTTTTGAATGAAAAAAGGGTTTTTTGCCATGTTCTGTTATTGCTAGTGAGGATACTGCAGTGTTTATTTATCACTTTCTTCACAGTGTTGGATGAGATACTATATGGGATGACACAAATCAGGGGGATTTCATTCTTTTCTTTTGGATTGTCCTCAAGGAGGGCCTCCCCAGGTTGGGGCCGTGCCCTCTTGTAGCACTTCTTCAGTATTCTCTCGGGGTACCCGTGATTCTTCAATCTGGAAGTCAGATCCGTTGATCGAGCACGGAAATCCGTCAGGTTGCTGCAATTCCTCCTGAGTCGCAAGAATTTCCCATATGGCAAGTTCTCTCGGAGGGACCTGGGGTGGAAGTTTGTGAATTCCAAAAGATTGTTCTTAGCCGTGGGTTTATAACGTGTCTTGGTGGTAAAGGTCCCATCGCCTTTCGAGATGACCACGTCCAGAAAAACCACCTCCTGGTGTCAAAAGTGTGGGTGAACCTTAGGTTTTAGTTCAGAGTATTGATCCCGTGTAGAAAACTGGTCAGGTTATCTTCAGGTCCTCTCCATATCATGAGGATGTTGTCTATGTACCTCTTCCATAAAGTTATGCAAGAGGAATAAGGGTTGCTGGCAGCAAGGATATGTCTGCGTTCGAAATCATGCACGTAGAGGCCTGCCACACTGGGGGCAAATGTGCTGCCCATTGAAGTGCCAGTGGTTTACAGGAACAGGGTACCTTTGTATTCAAAGTAGTTGCGCTTGAGGGCCAGTGTGGCGCACTTTAAAATGAAAACCTTTGGAAGTCTGGTATACCCTAGTGGTATCATCCAGTGCTTCAACCAGGACGTTGATGATGTCGTCCTGGGGAATACTGGTGTAAAGGCTCTCTATATCAAGAGTAACCAATATGGTTGGGATCTCATCAATAGTTACCTCATGTAGGAGTTGCAGGAGGGACTTGGTATCCTATAAGGTACGTGGATGTTTGTTGTATAAGAGGTTTCAGAAAAAAGTCGCAATAACGCGACAAGGGCTCCAAAATGGAGCCGATTCCAGAGACAAACGGGCGTCGGCGTGGGGGTGTTTTACCATTGTGTGTCTTAGGCAGGGTGTAAAAGTATGGTGTCACATCCTCTCCTTCACTAAGGAAGGCTGCTTAATTTCTGGTAATCATACCCTCCTCTTCTGCCTCTTTGACCATATTTTTGATTTCGCTCCTCAATTCCTGTGAGGGGTCTCTTGTAAGGGGGGATAGTTTCTTCTGTCGCCAAGAAAACGTTGACATTACAACTCATAGTCCCTGGTATTTTGAATCACTACTCCGTCCCCTTTATCTGCTGGTTTTATGGTGATTGCAGAATTGGACTGTAGACCTTGGAGTGCTAAGAGTCTTGTTTGGTCATATTCTTGTATGTGTTGCCCTCTTCAAATGTTTCAATCTCGTTGAAGACTGCCTGCTCAAATGCTGTTATTTCTGCAGGCACCCCGTGATGGGGAGGGGTAAAAGATGACTTTAACCTCAATCCTGTAATGGTAAGGCCATCAGGGGATTCATTTGTCTCTTTTCCTTCAAGGTAAGCCTTCACTTTTAGCTTCCTAAACAATTCTGCTAGCTCGCAATGTAATTTGAACTTATCTAAGTGAGCAGAAAGAACAAAGCCTAGGCCCTTCTCAAGTACCTGTTTCTCTACAGGAGATAAAGTTACCTCGGAGAGGTTGGTTATCAGACTCTCCTGGTGCTCGTGCCAGCCTGTTGGTCCTGAGACTTGCTGCATGTGTGGTTGCCCACTGGGTCCTCTTGTTCCCACCACACCTGATTCTGTCCTCTCATCCTCCCTATGCCTCTGCGGCCTCTCCCTAAAAAAGGAGGGCGGTAGGTATTCTGATGGGGGGGTTGTGCTGGCATGTAGGGCGAATTCCAGAAAGGGAAAGTAGGTTGTTGGAATGCATGGGATGCACATTGGGCCCAGGTGCAGTGAAGTGTGGCCACATAGGTTGGGCATAGTTTTGTCTCGGTGTGCCCCTAGACCAACCCCTTTGTCTGTTTCTAAAGCTCCCATTACTAGACCCACTGTTCGTAGACTCGCTGTCATCAGAGAGGTCAGAGTTGGGTTGTTTTTGGTAGGGGGTGTGTAAGCAGGGTCGGCATAGAGGTAGACTTTGTTGAAGGCAAATCTCCAAATCTTTCTGGAAATTGGTCGCTTTTGATTGAGTGAGGCTGTCTTTGTATTCCCCTAAGTCTTCGTTTATCTCTTCTAATTTTTTTTTATAGCCTGTTATGGTGGTCTTGAAGTGATTTCAGTTTGTTAGATCTCGACCAACAAGGCCTCTGATAGTCTCAGGGCTGTCTTGATGATTAAGATAAGCCAATCACGCGAGCAATGGCACGCGATCATGGCCCACTCTTTCCTGAATAATGCGTCCTCTAAGGAAATGCAAGGCGCGTTGGTTACCAAAAGACCCCTGGGTGCAGTGTTAGTGCACAAGTATTCCGTAGGTATGGTTCCATGTAGAATCGTTCTGAATCTGTCATGTTTCTGATCCGACAGCTTTTCCCACTGACTGGTGTGAGTGAAAGCTTGCGAGATCGTGAGATCCCCAAAAAGAGATGGCCCGGCTAGTATAGCGTCCACCTCAGAGTCTGTGTAGGAGAGACCCAGATTTGCCATCATTGAAGTGTGGAAAAAAGCCAAAAGTTTATGGGAAGAATAGAAAGGGAGGAAGCTGAAGGTCGCAGACCTCCACACAACTCTCACAGCTGTGTGCTGCTAAAGATCCTTAAACAACAAGAGAGAGAGTTTTTTTTTGTAGTTTAAGAAGGAGCACCTTTAGTCCGCCTATGAAATACAATCAAAACAACAAAAGAGTGCACTTTCCTTGCGTGAGGAGCAAGTGGGAAGAAGCACAGTAGATTCTATTGAAAGCCCTCACTTACCAACCTAGTTGGTGACATGCTTCATCATCGGGCCCCACCAGGAAGTTCTAATACTCCGCTCCCCTGGCGTGCTTCGATGCCAGAATTATTGCAGAGCTGGTTATTTTGTGTGTGAGTGAAATTAATTAAAAGTGCACAGGTTGTGTCCGAAAAAAAATTGTATTCATTGGCCAACGCAGCACGCTTAAAAGATGGAGCGGGCAGTAGGAAACCTGGATAGATAGTTCAGCTATGCCTCGGTATGTGTGGTCAGAGTCTCTAATACACCCGCCCTTTTTGAATGAAAAAAAGGTTTTTTTCCCATGTTCGGTTATTGCTAGTGAGGATACTCCGGTGTTTATTTATCACTTTCTTCGCAGTGTTGGATGGGGTATTCTATGTGGTGACACAAGTCAGGGGCATTTCATTCTTTACTTTTGGATTGTACTCAAGGAGTGCCTCCCTAGCTTGGTGCCGTGCCCTCTTGTAGCTCTTATTCGGTATTCTCTCGGGGTATCCGCGATTCTTCAGTCTGGATGTCAGATTCGTTGATTGAGCATGGGAATCCATCAGGTTGCTGCAGTTCCTCCTGAGTCGCAAGTATTGCCCATTTGGCAATTCCTAGCACTCCAAGGTCTACAGTCCAATTCTGCAATCACCATAAAACTAGCGGCTAAAGGGGGTGGAGTAGTGATCCAAAATACCAGGGACTATGAGTTGGAATGTCAACCTCTTCTTGGCGACAGAAGAAACTACACCCCACTTACAAGAGACCCTCGCCAGTATTGAGGAGCGAAATCAAAGATATGGTTAAAGAAGCAGAAGAGGAGGGTCTGATTACCAGAAATGAGGCAGCCTTCCTTAGTGGAGAGGATGTGACACCATACTTTTACACCCTGCCTAAGACACACAAGGGTATAACACCCCCACGACGCCCAATTGTCTATGGAATCGACTCCATTGTGGAGCCCTTGCCGCGTTATTGCGACTTTTTTCTGAAACCTCTTATACAACAAACATCCACGTACCTTAAGGATACCTAGTCCCTCTTGCAACTCCTACGGGAACTATTGATGAGAACCCCACCATATTGGTTACTCTTGATATACTTTGAATGCAAAGGCACCCTGTACCTCCAAACCACTGGCACTTCTATGGGCAGCACAATTGCCCCCAGTGTGGCAGGCCTCTACGTGCATGATTTCGAACGCAGACATATCCTTACTGCCAGCAACCCTTATTCCTCTTTCATAACTTTATGGAAGAGGTACATAGACGACGTCCTCATGATATGAAGATAACCTAACCAGTTTTCTACACTGGATCAATACTCTGGACCAAAACATAAGGTTCACCCACACTTTTGACCACCAGGAGGTGGTTTTTCTGGGTGTGGTCATCTCGAAAGGCGATGGGACCTTTACCACCAAGACACATTATAAACCCACTGCTAAGAACAATCTTTTGGAATTCACAAGCTTCCACCCCAGGACCCTCTGAGAGAACTTGCCAAATGGGCAATACTTGCGACTCAGGAGGAACTGCAGCAACCTGACGGATTTCCGTGCTCAATCAATGGATCTGACATCCAGACTGAAGAATTGAGGATACCTCAAGAGAATACTGAATAAGAGCTACAAGAGGACACAGCACCAACCTAGGGAGGCCCTCCTTGAAGACAATCCAAAAGAAAATAATTAAATCCCCCTGACTTGTGTCACCACATATAGTACCACATCCAACACTGTGAAGAAAGTGATGCAAAAACACAGGAGTATCCTCACTAGCTATAACAGAACGATGGGAAAAAAAACTTTTTTCATTCAAAAAGGGCTGGAGTCTTAAAGACTCCGACCGCACATAGCGAGGCATAACTGAATTATCTATCCGGCTTTCCTACTTCCCGCTCCATCTTTCAACCATGCTGGGTTGGCCAACGAATAAAAAACATTTTCAGACACAACCTGATCATTTTTAATTCACTTCACATTTCACTCACACACAAAATAACCAGCTCTGCAGTAATTCTGGCATCGAAGCACATCGGGGGGTCTTAGACCTTCCTGGTGGGGCCCAATGATGAAGCATGTCACCAACTAGGTTGGTGAGGGAGGGCTTTCCAAAGAATCCACTGTGATTCTTCCCACTTGCTCCTCCCGCAAGGAGAAGTGCACTCTTTTGTTGTTTTGATTGTATTTTGTAGGGGGACTCCTTCTTATACTACAAAAAAAAACTCTCTCTCTTGTTGTTTAAGGGTGCAATATTTCATTGACAGCACAAGACTAAGCCAAGTAACCAACAATAATCAATAACCACTGGATTAAACACTAATCTTGGGTTGCGGAGTAGCATAATAGTCACCTTAAAATTCTTAAATGCAGCACTAGGCATTATTAAGTCTAATCACAATACAAGACAATTTCAATTAGGGTTCACGGTTTTATGGTATTTATTTGTTTTACATTTCCATATGTATTATCTATATTTATTTTTGGGTCATCTTATCAGTAATGTTCCATATTTAGTTTGTGTTTTGAGTATAAATGGAGTCATAAAGTGGTATATCTCCACATTTGTTTATTTCTTGGACGTGCACTTGTACGCAGATGCCTATTCTGTTTTAGCAAATTAAGCAGCCACCCATAACAAAACACTACACTCCAGGTACATATTTAGCATTATACTACCAATATATGTTAACATATGCCTGTATTTACGGGCATCTCATCCTGTTTTTTAGCTTCCCATGCTATCTGCTCAGTAGATGCCTGGAATTCTTGAAAGCAGCATGAAGAGTGTCTCACAAGAAGCACCATTTTCAGTATTTTCTACTTTTAATAATAAAATCAGAGAGGAAATTGGTTGTTTTCTGTCTATATTTATCAGTAAAATCAGTAAAAACTGAAAACTGGGAGCCTTAATTACAGTACATATATGTTAAGACTAAGATAGGTAGACAGACAGAAAGACAGACAGACAGACAGACAGATAGAAAGATAGATAGATAGATAGATAGATAGATAGATAGATAGATAGATAGATAGATAGATAGATAGATAGATAGATAGATAGATAGATAGATAGATAGATTGATAGATAGAAACGTTAAATGTCTAAATAATAATATTTTGACATTAAATCCTATGGATTGTTATTTTCTTTTCTTTTCTCCACTGTTTTCTATGCGAGCGTGTTGCAGCCTCTGTGAGGCGTCATGTTTGTTAATTTACTCCAAGGCTATATTCTATGCTTCTTTTGACTCCTATAGTCCTGTAGTAACTTCAGAGATGTAGCTTGTGAATAGTAATGGTCTTCCTCTTTTGTGGGTGTGTGTTTGTATTAGTATGTCCCAACCACAACCCCTCATACTACCTCAGACCCCATTCTTTTCTAGTAGTATTTCCCATGTATGTATATGCGGAGATCTCTGCCACCATGGCAGAAATCTTGCACAGAAAAGATCGCAGAGGCGTAGGCCAAGATCCATAGGCCAAGATCCATAGGTTTGTCAATAGCATTTTGTAGTATGTGAGTAGTACTACTGTAGCACTCATTTATGTACTACAAAATATAGCTTGTGAATTGGCCCCAGGGCATGCAAGAAAATAATTTGTTTTATTGCTGACCCTATCACTCTTCAAAAAGACTCAAGCTGCTGGAACCTCCTCCTTCATGCAGCCTGTCATGCTGTAAACCCCACTGCCTAATTGAATCAAGAGTATTGACAGTTACTATGAACGCCAAAAACGGTGCAAACATGGGTCTTCCCATTACTATAACCACATGGGCAGTGTCGGATCGATACAAAAAAATTGGTACGTTGGAATGAGCAGCTGCATCTATCCTCACAATTGCTGCAATGCTACATCATTAGGCACTTGTACGTATGCTGAAGTCTTTGGAACGTATCTTTGAACCTCACACAGCTCAACCAACTGTTCCCACATTAAGACCCAGATTTACTGTGTAGCATAGTAAATCTGACTTAAGGGCTTGCGTCACCTTGCATCCAAAAACAATCCTGCCTGTAATGCAGGAACCCTTGCACCAAGGAACAGGGTTGCCTGCGTTGGTGCTTGGCAGCCACAAGAGAGAGATTAACGATGTGCCATATGTAAGTCAGAATGGGGCATTTCTGATCTCCCCATTTGATGCAACACAGCAAGTTATTTTGCTGCATTGTATTGCACCAAATATTGGTAAATCTGGGGTCAGATGTTTTACATCACACACCTTTTTAACCTCACACACCAAAGGGGCCCAGGAACTGATAGAAATCAGAGTGTTCTCAGCCTCATCAAGGGTATGAAGAGCTACACAAATGCTGTAACTTCTACTTTCAAACTGATAGGTATATCATTCTATTTTTGTACTGATTGATGATTTTTAAATTATACGTATCTGTATTTTGTTGTTTTTAAATTGTATCCATCTGTATTTTTATGATCTTATATTATAAGTATCGAATAAAGTAATTGACTGACTGACTGAAATGCTGCAATACACTTCAATGCAAAACATTCTTGATCTGAAATTGTGTTTCCTTTCTTGCAAATGGGTGCCCTACCTTCACTACGTGGGGTAGCCTGAAATACCAAGGCCTATGATGAGTAGTTACGTGATTGTCTTCCAATGTCACCTTCAGCTTCTTCTCATGGTAATGGATACTTCTTTGTGCTGCTGCTGAGTGGGTCTGAGCATTTAACTGCTTGTGCATTCTCAAGTTGCACGTGCTATGAAGAGGCCATTATTTCTTTATTTTCAGCAATCAAGGTCTAACAAATAGTCACTGAGATGAACCTGATACGAGTACAAATTATCCAAAAGAGTGAGCATATTTTGTTTAAAATTGTAATATAATTATAAATTAGTCTATGTGTTTTTCATCCATTTAAATTATTCACCAAAATCAATTGATTCTCTTACAGCATACACAGTACAACTAGTTGTCACATAAATACTATGCACGTTATAATGCAGATTGCACAAATACACACTTGATAGAATGTGCGCATGCGCATTGTTGTTTTTTTTGTGTCAACTCTGATGCTAACACAGAATAGCAATCAGTACAGAATTAAAGACATGACATAAGACCTTGCTAAAAGTTCTGGAAAACACCGCTATTTCAGCAACTTTCAGAAAATAAATTCCTGTCAAAACACGATGCCATAGAACATTTTTCATTCAAGAGTGAGAGTTTTTGAATCATGAATTTAAATACTAAATGAATACTCTGAGTGCCAGGTCTGCAATCTGAAGCTGGGAGTGCCATTGTAAAGCAATGGCCTTGAATAGTGAATGATATGCTATTTAAATTAAAACAACCCGAGTTGTCAGCAACATCTGAAAAAATGGTTTCTTAGTAAGGCTGTCTAGCAAAGGAAAGTAGCTGTTTTGGATCATGAGGTAATATTGTCAAATGATGTATGACTTGGATAATTGTGGGGTTAATGATCTTTAGCTGGATCAAGGAGTAGAACAAAGCAATTTCATAAAACAGAACATGATGGATTAAATCATGCTAGTCCCGGGTATATACATTAAAGAAAATTATCTTTCTGGCATACTAAATGGCAAAATAAAAAGCACTTTTAGTAAGTAATATGATTTATTGTGCTGCCCTTTTAGTCATGTACCATGATGAAGTAAAAAGCACTTCTTCTGGTCACCCGCCTCTGCAATTATTCTAAAACTTACATTAAACATACAGACATCGCTGCACTCCTAACAAATGTTGATGCCTTTGTTAAAACCGTAGCTTATTTTCATTTATCATTTCAGAGGAATTTAGCTCTGATGCTTCCATCTGAAAAATGTGTAGCTGTTGATGACTCCGAGGCGCCGAAAAGGTGAAAGTCCACAAATGTGTAATTTTTCAATATGTTTAAATGATTCGTTCTCATATCAATGAAAGTGCTTCCATGCAGCATTCGGTGAGGCAAAAAAGAGTGTCTTTAAAGTGGAGTGTCATACGTTTTATAATTTGTACTGGAAACATTGATGATTCTAAAATAGCAATCTGTGGCAAAATAGGAAAAACATCACTAGTTGAATATGGTTTTGGTAGTATAAACAAAAAAAGGGGAGGATTTGCTATATTTGATCAGCACATCATTAAATGTCTCTTTGCTTATATGCACAAAATATCATAAATCTTAAATATCGAGTGCAACTCTGATGTACAATGCTCATCCGCTACAAGCATTAACCTTAGATAACCTGCCCACCCACTGGTGTTGCAGAATATCTATCTCCAAAAATCACAAGACACCAGCGCACATCCAATTCAGTCTCTATAATCCTTGCGCATTTAGCACCAATATTCCAAGCCAAAGCTTTTTGTTCCTCCTTCCTCCGCACAGACACTCCTTTTCAATCCAATGAAGCAGGGGACGAAACCCGCGTCGGCTGTGAAGCACTTATTTTTAAATTAAATAAAATCTTAAATTTGTCTACACTACGAGGATCCATTGGATTGAAAAGGAGTGTCTGTGCGGAGAAAGGAGGGAAAAAAAAGCTTTGCCTTTGAATATTGGAGCTAAATGCGCAAGGATTATAGAGACTGAATTGGATGTGCGCTGGTGTCTTGTGATTTATGGTTTTGGTAGTGTTAGCATAACCAAAGTTACAAAGTTTGAGAACCTGCCTTTTTTTTACATGGTCTCCCCTATTTTTTGTGGACTGGTGCTGCTGTTTTTTTTTAACTGTGGGCATTGAGGTCTTGCTAACTGGACACCAGTGTATCAGTAGCGGTCGGTGGTGGGAGTAGCTGCCGGGCGGTGACCTGGGGAGGGGGAGGGGCAGTGTGGGGGGGTAGTAATCTATGGATTACAGAGGATTACAGGTAAATTAACATATAAATAAATAAAACAAAATGTGTTGTGTGCACTGCATCCCCAAATGGGATGCAGTGCACACAATGAAATTCGTTTTATTTATTTTATGTTTACTTACTTTTAATCCTCCGTAATCCATAGATTACTACCCCCCACCCTGCCCCTCCCTCTCCCCACATCATCACACGGCAGCTACTTCCACCACCGACCGCTACTGCAGTGTGTGTGCTCTGACTCCTAAAAATTTCAAATTCGATAAATCCTAATAACTATATGTAACTTGACTATAAATATATATATTGTACATCCACCACTTGCTCTGCAAATATAAAGAAATGACTGCGACACAGCAGTGTCCACATCATACAGCCATTTTTCAAGCGTGACTTGCCATGTGACGTGTTTCGGCCATGTTACTGACCTTTTTCACACATATGAGTATATATATAAATGCTTTATATAGTAGTAAATTAAAAACACATAAAAACGTTTATATAATGTAAATATATATTTTTAATAATAGTGTTATTTTATATATATTTATATATGTGAAACAGCAGTGAAGCGTTGGACTCTGGAGTCCAAATTAACTAATTAACTATTCCCAAATTCCCAAATTAACTATTCCCAAATTACTATTACAATTTACTATTCCCAAATTAACTATTCCCACTCCAGTCTGTGCAACAGTAGGGAAAGCATGGACGCCAGAGGAGTAACACTTGCCATTCCCAATCCTGACTGTACAACAGTAGGGGAAGCATTAGACACCAGACGGGTCAAATTTACTATTCCCATTCTAGTCTCTGCAACAGGAGGGAAAGCATTGTAATTCATAGGGGTAAATGTACTATTCCCACTAGTTTGTGCGAAAGTAGGGAGAGCGTTGGACTCCAGACAGGTATCATTTACTATTCCCACTTCACTGCATGCAACAGTAGGGAAAGCACTGGACTTCAGAGCGGCAACATTTACTATTCTCACTCCAGTATGTGCAACAGTAGATAAAGTGTTGGACTCCATAGGGTAAAATAGACTATTCCCACTCCAGTCTGTGCAACAGTGCGGATAGCATTGTACTTTGGAGGGGTAACATTTACAATTCCTACTCCAGCCGCTGCAACAGTGGGAAAGTATTAGACTTCAGAGGGTTAACATTTATTATTCCCATTCCAATCTGTGCAACAGCAGGGAAAGCGTTGGACTTTGCAGGGGTAAAATGTACTATTCCCACGCCAGTTTATGAAACAGTAGGGAAGGTACTTCACTTCAAAGGTATAACATATTTGAAACATAACCCTACTTTTTAAATAAAAATATAAAACCCTTAATAAAAATATTATTAATTAACCCCAAAAAATATATTTAACAAAAACTATTAGCGTCATTATTAATCAATGTAGTACATAATCATCAGTTTTTTTTAAAATAGACATTATTTATTACTTAATTTGCAATACTAATAAATTAATATTGACTCAATCAATATGTTATTGATTAATTATTAACCAATTAGTCAATCAATAATTATTTATTAATTCATTTGATAATTATAAATTAGTCTATGTGTTTTTCTTCCATTCAAACCAATCAACTTGCACCTAACAAATAACTTAAAAAATATAATTACAAAATGTACACAGTTAATAATCAGTTAAATATTGATTAAAGAATTGTTAATGAATTGTTAATAAAAGATGCCCAATGAACTTCCCACTCTACACCTATAAACCCATAGCAACCTGGTGCTACAATATAAATTACTAATATAATTAAATAATACAATTATACATCACTTAACATTACAAACTATTTAAAAATATTATTACCAATTATACAAACAATAATAACTAAAAAAAATGATATATGAACTAATGCATATAAAGATAATTAAAAAAGTATATTTTTGACAACTATATTATTGAAAACGGTGT
This sequence comes from Lissotriton helveticus, assembly GCF_964261635.1. NCBI lineage: Eukaryota > Metazoa > Chordata > Amphibia > Caudata > Salamandridae > Lissotriton > Lissotriton helveticus. The sequence goes on from NC_136073.1 coordinate 404,966,955, forward strand.
TTACATCAACGATAATCTCGAAAATGATATCACTGTCCTAAAAAAATAGATATTCTTGACAACAATATTTCTGCATCACAACATTGTTGTGTCATAATATTTTTTCTGATATTTCTGCATCCAATATTTCCAACTTGATATTTTGTCTAAACACAGACCTACCAGTCAAGCAAGCACCACGCCCAGTGGGTGGAAAGCTTCCCTCAGAACTGGATTGAGCAAAGAGGAAGAGACTGCACATTAACCTGGCCACACATGTGGGTGGGAACACAGGCTCTGCAAAATAGCAGAAGGGTTTCTCTATCTTGAATTTAGCGAGGGAGGGGCACTATCGGATAATTTGCAGTAGGGCACTTAACAACTACTGCAAAAGTGGGTAGGCTTGCCCCTGAAAACCTTTACTCTATTGGTTAAAGAGGGGCCAGGAATCACCCCATCCACAAACCAGTGCCAAGCAGAAATGTGGCACCCCAGAACACCTTCTTTACAACTCAATTGAATCTGTGGAAAAGCAGAAGGACTGCACTTGTTGTTTGAGATCTTTGCGGAGAACTGAAGGGCTAAAATGCATACTACATGTACCAGGACAAAGATTCGGACTACAATAGTCATTTGGCTGGCGTGCTGTTTGACCTACAGGGCCACAACAAGCGGCAAGTGGAATTTTCCCTGAAGAGCCCAGCTTACCAGTTCCAAATGGACCTGCTCTGGTCCATGCTAGTGGCCTCTACTGGAGTGAGTCTCGACCCTCAAGTACAGTCCCTTATGTCCTGGCAGTGTCTAACTAGGCCGCTTGTAACCTCACTGTTCAGCACAGGATGGACTGTAGGGTCTGGCTTTAGCAGCTAGCCGATCCCCCGTTTCTTCAGCCCGTCCCTGAGCCCAACCCTTCAAGGGTGGCCCAGAATCTACTGCACACGGTCTTTAGACAAACAGAGCAAAGTTTGGCCCTGTGTTACCTCTGGCCATGTCATGCACTCTACCCCCGAAGGGTATATAATCCCCGTTGTGCACAAACTTCAGCTGTGTGCAGCTTGGGGTAGCCACAATGCTTGGCCAAAAGTAGGCACTGTACTAAACTATTTCCATGCAGCCAACCCCACTGTGTAGGGCCTCTGTCCATAGACTATGCACTGCACCCATTCCACCGCGGACAATCAGCCCCTGCGAGATGTGGCTTTGGGACACTTTTTCCTATTTTTTAATTTTTTTACGATTCATATTATATTGTCAGCTGCACTACCATATATGATGCCATTGATGATGTCATCACTGAGATCATCAATGATATCATTTGAGATGTCATCAATGATGTCATCAGTGGTGTAATTCAACATGCAAAGAGTCGTGTCATATATAAGTTGTTTTTTTAACACAAATTTGATTGCATTTTGTTATAGTAAAGAGTTGATAATACAGGAGAGCGATGTCCACATCTGGAGCATATATAGTAGAATGCAATCCATAACACATTAATAAAATGAGTACACTGGTCTCCAGTTTGATTTGTTTTAGAGCAAATACTGTTAATAACCATGGACAGAAGATCCAGTGCTCTAATATAAAAAAAAAACGGATTCCAGCCCAAACTAGAACCCTTTTGTATCACCTGACGGCAATCAATATAAAATGATTGGTAAGTGTGGAAGTGCTATGCAGGTGTAGTGTTATATATTTATGAACATAGCAAATGCTGGTGATGATGGGTCTCACACACCTGCAATCACCAGAGTCTGATCATTTCTGGACCAATGGATACCTGCTCACTGGGAGCCTCCTGTCCCCCTGGGATCAGGAGCCTGTGCCTTAAAGCTCTCTAATAACATGTCCCATTCCATAGAAATTGAGAATTTGTGGAGTCCCCTACATTGCTCCTGCCTAAGGGATACACTTTGGGCAAGGTCCCACTGATATAGGTCTTCCTTCCACTCTGTTATTCGTGGGGTCCTTGGCTACTTCTAGCACCATGTGAGAAGGTGCTTCACAAGTAATAATGCCAGGTTTGCGCATCGCACCCCCACATTGTGACCTCTAGGACCTATGGGTTACACCAGTATACAACATCCCAAAGTGTCCCATTGGGCACACTATTCTGATAATTGTGGCAGTCTAGAACAAATCTGTCCCTTCCTGTCCCGCAATGGGGATACATCAAGATTGCATCAGGGTATGTTAGGTTGATTTTATGTGGTATTAAGTATGCCCGGTGTAAAATGACAAATTGGGGTATTCCAGTAATCTAACCCATTCCTTGATAGAGAGTGCCCTGCTTAAGTCTATCTCCCATCCCTCCCATTGTGTTGTAGCGGTGTCATGAGATGGTCTTGGAGTCATTTATAGAAGCCATCACACCAAGTGTTGAGCATGTCCCATTGAGTGCAATGCCCTCAGTAGCTCATAGGTCAATAACTCGTGATCATCTGCTGCCCAATGATGATGAATACGCTGCAGGAGACTGGCAAGTCTTAGGAAAAGGGTGTCTGGACGTTGTGTGTGTGTGTGTGTGTGAAATCTTCAGGTGCTATGAGAGTGCTGTCTGCAAACATGTCACCCACCAAGGTGACCACTTCTCATTCCCAGGGTGTGAACTGACTACTCGTTAAAGTGACTGAGGAGGTGGGGAGGCCTCATAGAGGCATGTTGGATTCACAAGTCACCTGAACTGGGGAATATCTCATCGCCTTTTTCCAGTACGACATCACAATGCGTAATAGTAACATATGTGAGGGCAGAGTTGGGGATCCCGTGCATGGCAATCGATGAAGCTGGCTACGTTCTAATTGCACCGCGGTAAAATCTATTTCCAATAGGTTATGTCCAGAGAGCCAGTATGTCAAACACTGCAGTTTCCCAGCTTTGCAGTACGCCTTAAAATCAGGAGCTCCTAGCCCTCCTGTATCCATTGGAAGTTGGATCTTTGCTAAGCTGACTATGCGATGTTTCTGCCCCCATATCAGATCAGTCAACAGAGTGTTGAGTTGTTGAGAAATCCTAGTAGGAATTGTGATTAATAAGTTCACAAAATGGTATAGAAAGTGCTGCAACATTACCATTTTGGCCAGTGCCAGCTGTTCTGTAACGGACAGGGACAGGGACAGCATAGTCCAAAAGGCCACCTGTGTTTTGAGCGCTACAATTGTACTTGAGAGGTTGCCTTCTAATAAATCAGGGCTATCTCTGTATATTTGGATCCCAAGGTACCAGAATGTGGAATGGGCTACTAGGTTTGTTTATTCCCCAAAACACAGGTTGGGCTCTGCATATGTGCCAGCAAAGGAGTACACTCTAGATTGTGTGCGTTGATGCAGAGGCCAGAAAGGGTTACAAAGGCAGATAGCAATTCAGCCATCTCTATCTGCACTTCTTAGAAATCTTTGAAATACAAGATCATGTCGTTGACATACAGCGAGATGATATGGGCTGTGAGGCCCACTGCAATCCCCTTATGTCCTGCTTCCTGTCTAATTATTTATGATATGGTTTCAATCACGAGGATGAAGAGGAGTGGGGAAAGGGTGCCTCTCCATATCTGCTATGATTGAGATATTTGGTGGCCTGTTCTAGCCATGGGGGAAATATATAATAACTTTGCCCATCTGATGAAGGCCTGAGGTATCCCGAATCAGGTCAATGTGGTGAGCATGAAGCCCCAATATATGGAATCAAACGCCTGGCGGATGTCTGAGAAGAGACAACCAGCATGGGGATAAAGATTCTGACTGGCATACATAATATGGAACAACCATTGGATATTTAATGAGTTGTTTCAGTTAGGTACAAATCCACACTGATCAGTGTGTATTAAACGAGGGATTGGCGGAAGCAGTCTGTGGTCTAGGATCTTGCTAAGGGCCTTATACTTGGTATATACTATCGATAGTTGATGACAGGAGGTCAACTCCCGTGGGGGCTTCCTGGGTTTCTGTAATGATGTGACCGGGGCTTCTCTGCCAGGGGCAGAGTCAGCACAAGGAGCTAATACTCTCCTACACGTGGCACGGACCACTTTAACTGCGGCTCTCTGCACCCTAATGAGGAGAAATTGTTTCATACCGAAGGAATTTCAGTATGAGAGTCTCATACAATAATTGAAAATTTACACAAGTTGTGTGAGTACTACCTCTTTAGTTCTTTTTTGTATTGTCCTGACGAAAGCTCCACAGACACTGTTGGGCCCAGGAGAGCTGAAACATGTCGACGCATATGGTAATCCAGTAACTCGATTATCTAATATACCATAGTAATTTTTAACATTCAGTGCTCACCTCTTTAAAATAAATTTAGATTTTTGGTGTCACACTGTTTTTTAACCAACCCCCCTTTTTGACTGCTCTATTCTTTATTCCTCTGCTGTTGTCCCTGAAATTCCTGGACACTTCTACAGTTACCAGAGGTTGCCTCGGGCGAGGCAGGCACACAGCACGTCATTTGACTACCCGATGACTACGCCATGACGCTAGATAATGGGGCGGACAAAAAGATACACCGCATTGTCTAAATCAAAGCGTCTATGAGGGTTTTCAAACTTAACCAATGGTTATGGTAGATACCAGTGTCCATTCCCACTTTTGATTGCTATAAAGAAAGGAAGTAGGCCTGCATCTAGAGATGTATTGTACAGTTTTTCTAACTGGGGGATCAGCTGAGCAGAGTATGGAGTGTAAAATTCTACAGGGAGTCCATCGGATCCCAGTGTTTTATTATGAACCAATTCTTTCAGGGCCCCTTTTATTTCATTTACCATAATAGGTGCAGAAAGCTCCTCCCTATATACTGACCTGCACCCTGGGCAGGTGCACCCTTTTTAGGAACTCCATGAGGTCTGTGGGTTGAGAGTAGGGTGTGTAGAATATAATTCCATCTAGTAGTTCAGAAAAACTGCATAATTCTCGGGCTGTATGACCCCGGTTTAATGCGTCGAGGTATTCACCCCTAGGATCGGTGTGGGGGAGAGGTCTGGGCATATTATATGCGCCAATAGCATGCCTGATTGGTCCACCTCATCATGCACCCTCTGAGTATATTGGTGATAGTCACCACCTGGAGACATTCTATCAGTTAGCATAATGCACCATGTGCTGCATCTGTGTTGTTCGATGCTGTCTTCTCAAGGGGCCCTGTGAGTTCTCCACACCCGAGAGAGCTCAGAGTATCACCTTCCTGGCTCTTACCACTAAATTAATAGCAGTGCCCTGAATTACTACCTTAAATGCTTCCCATGCTATGATGGGTGAGTAGGCAGAGCCAGTGTTACTTGTAAAATATTTATCTATGGCAGTCACCAGTTTAGCAGGAAAGTCTATATCTTCTAATAGACCAGGCTGTAGCCGCCATGCAGGGATTGGCGCTAGCACCCGGCCCCATGCCAGTGAATCCTCCAAGGAATTAGGATCCCATATGGTCTTCCCTAAGTGGCATAGATAATGTTCAGTTGGAGCTGCGTTGGGCATAGAAAGCGGTCCAAGCTTTTGTGCAGGACATGTAGAAGTGAATAAAAAGAGTATTCTCTCATACCTTTGTTTCAACCATGCAACTCATCAGTAAATTCCCAGCCATCTACCCATTGCTTCAACATTCGGGCCTGATGGGCTGGTGTTGGGCTGATAATTGGGGGAAGTGATCTATCAAATGTAACATTAAAATCCCCCTCAGCACCCAGGAGTATGGAGCCCAATCAGCTAACACAGCTGGCAAGTGTGTATAAAAGGTATCATGCTCTGTATTCAGTGCATATATGCATCTGAACAATATCATACACCCATCTATGGTGCCTCTCTCCAACACATAGCGATCCTGTGCGTTCACCCTTGAGTCATGGCACCCAAATAGCACCTCAGCTCGTAACCAGATTGCAGCCCCACAGGAGTAGGCTGAGTAGGAAGTGTGAAATAGTTGACCTCACCAACGCTTGTGTAATTTAAAGGCCTTTATGGTAGCCAGGTGTGTTTCTTGGAGAAAGGTAACATGGGCCTGGCAACCATGTAGTTGGGCTAATATCCTATGCCTTTTTTGTATGGTTCCCATACCCCGTACATTCCAGGTTACCAAGTTACATTATGTCGTCACTGATGTCATCTGTGTAACTGTGACATTAAACCCACCCCTGGGTGCGATGCACCTTCAACCAATCTCCCCTTCCCAATAATAGTGATGACACAATTAAACATATTTAAAAATCTATCTCCCAATACTCGTTCTATTGATTGTGGGTCATTGGACCAAACTGGTGAAAAAAAGTTCACAATGCAAACCATTAAAAACTAGGTGCACCTGCTATAGGGGTGCAAACAGCCAAACAAATAAGGCATGTTGTAGTGGCTCATCACAGTCCAGGAAGCAATCCAGAGCTACTCATCCCTCAGGCCCAAACTTGCACCATGTACTGATAGGTAGTATTCAGTGCCATTACGAGTTGCCCAACACAGTTCGTCAGAAGAGACAAAACTACAAAAGTAGTAGGCAGCATCCAATCCCAGCCAAGGAAACGTTTGTTCATATGTAATCCAGGGAGCATGCATAACGAGGTGGTGCATAATGTTGTGTAGGGCATCGTAGCACATTGAGCTTCACATGGCATTTGTTACTAGGTTCCCCCTTATAATTCATCTGCAGTTTGTGGAGTAACTGCAGGACACATCGCTACGCTTCCCACTGTATCTGAGTCGGAGCCAGTATACTGGGCTGAACTGGAGTGGATGTGGTGTCTACAAAATTTTTGCCGATTGAACAGCAGCTAGCTGTCTTTCCAGCACCTGCTGTGTGGAGGGGGTCCCCGGGGCGCTGCCATCGCCTCCTCTTTTCCCTACACTTTGCCCTCAACTGTGCCACATTTGGCAATTCCCGCCTCTGGAATTCAGGGAAGTGTTGGTCTAGACCAATGGTTCCCAAACTTTTGACTCCTGAGGACCCCCACTGAATCACTACTGGAAGCCGGGGACCCCCAAGCAATTTGTACGTTATAAAATACATTTAGAAAATTACAACAGTAATTTGCAAAAAATACACAAACAAGTACACATCAAGCAAATACTCAAATTACTGAAGCTTTTATTATTTTATAGTGAAAAATTTCAATGGGAAGGATGGTGCTGCATCACGGCGACTAACTTTTTAATGTTTGGTTAAAGTTGAATCCTCAGGTCTGATTCTACATTTTTCAAACAATTTCTGTATTTATTTTTTAGATACATAAGATCTGAAAAAGCTTTTTCACAAAAATAGATGGCATGGTGAGCAAAAAAAACGATGGATTTAGGCCCAGATCTCCGTACTGGGGTGAACGTATGACATTGTTTTGCATTCTGTCCATCAATTGTTGTTTTTGCATTTGTCACCCAAGTGGGACGGGTATGCCTAGGGTTAGTCCCTTGTTCTCCAAGCCACTGGAGTCAAGCTATCTTGGCTGATGAGGGTTGAAAGCCCGAAACTGGTCCTAGGATGCTTGTTTCCAGTCCAGGGATGAACTTGCCTGGCAGTTCGGACTGGCCCGTTCCCATTAGGTGTAGGGTCAAGGCTGATTTGCATCTGGCTGCGTCCAAACTGGATTGGCATGGTGAGCATAAAAAAACATGGATTTAGGCCCAGATCTCTGTACTGGGGTGAATGTATGACATTGTTCTGCATTCTGTCCATCAATTGTTTTTGCCTCAGTCATAGCAGCACCTCTACATTCTCATTTCAGAGCCTAGGAGGAGTGACCCATCCTTGCACAAACTGGTTGAATGACTTTGCATTATTAGCTGGTTTTACTCTAATCAGGAGTGTTACAAATATAATACATTTATGAAGAACTTTAGCTTGAAGTCATACCCCACGAAACAACATATAAATGGGCAGAATGTGACAAAGTATGTAATATAAATATACATTCTAACAAGGTAGTCAAGTGCACAAAGCGATAAGTCCAGTGTATATAGAGCAAAATTCAAGGAGTTGGTCATGGGAGTGAAAGAGACGGCAGGATGGTAACTGCACAGGAGCAATATTGTTTGAGCGAGATCATGATGAAATGGAACAAAGCTATTCCGATTATATGCAATTCAACAAAGCCCTAGGGATGACAAGACTTCATTATTGGCACCATTGTATCAAGTTTTGCTCCCATACTGTGAATACATATTTATAATATATAATTATTCCAATTTACCAAACACGAGCTTCTTAAAACACATTGGAACTTTCAGACAGCAACACTTTGACATTCATTTAGCCTCTATCACAGTAATTACCATAAACACCTGTAAGACATAATCTTTAGCCACAGCAGTGCAACATTTTACCATCAAAAGGTGAACTTCTGCATTGAAGTCATATTTCAGAGACCCATCGCATGGCACCTGATACAACCCTTTCCTGTTAGGAAGTGCACTGCCTCTGTCTCCTGCCAACAACAAACCGCAAAGGCTACAAATAATAGCTTGATATGTCCAACTATGAAAGCTCGACAGCAGATATACTTCAAGGGTTTATGGAAAGTGAGCAAACGGACAGCAGCATGAAAACCCTACTGTTGATTCTGGCTGCATCTTTTTTTGCCCCCCTGCCAAGTAACTGTAACTGACACTCTGAACATGTGCCTTTCCCCTGCAACAGCCATAGACCCAAAAAGAACAAAATTCAACCATGATGCAACATGTTCTTGTTCATGTCCTTAGGTGAGAAGCCACATCCGAAATGCAGCACTTTCATCTTCTTGAGATCAGACACCGATTCCGTGTAGTGCAACATGTTAAGTTATTTTAAGTGCATTTGTGTACCCGTAAATTAAAATAATGCAAGTAATACAGATTAGTAAACCAGATGACATTTCTTCAGTCGTAACATGAGGCACTTAAATTCATTCTTGGCAGGCCAAGCACTTGGTATTACTATCATGAATTGGGTTCCTACCTATGCAAGGAGCAGCATACATATTTTTATTTCATGAGCTATGAATGACAATTAATCAGGAATGGCAAATCTACCTCAGTGACTGGGTCACACATAGCGAGCAAAATAAAAAAAAAGTGTGCAGCCCCTTGAAGTCATGCATTTAATTTATTCAGTAGTAGGGTGGGCGGAGCAGGAGGTACATCAACAAGACCCTGACTAACTGTGTTTATTCAGACACACTTCTAGAAAAAGCAACTTGGATTTTTATAGTGCTGTTCTCTTTCACTTCCATGATGCTGATAACATAAATAAAAAGGAAACACTTTTTAAAAGTGTGTGCGCTTTTAACATATGCATATTTCATCAAAGCAGGGTTGTGTGTCCTGGGGGGAGGGGAGGGGGAGTATTTAGTTTATGATGTGATGACAATCACGCTGCACCTGCGTCATGTAAATACACTTTTTTCAGAATAAGGATCTAGGGCCAGATGTAGGTGAAATAGATTTACCGATTTTAAATTACAGAATTTTACCGATTCGGTAATTAAAAATCGGTAAATCTATGGGGTCGACATGTAGGTATTCCAGATGTGCCGGAATACCGAATCGGATGATTTCGGTATTTACCGATTCGGTAAATACCGAATCGGTAATGCCCATGCATTCCTATGGTCTTTGAAGCCCATAGGAATGAATGGGCATTACCGATTCGGTATTTACCGAATCGGTAAATACCGATTTTCACAAGGGTGCAGGGGGTGTCACTTTGACACCCTCTGGCACCCCCAAAACAGGCTCGGGTGCCATGTGGCAGGCATACATGCCCTAAGGGCAGGTCTGCCTGTCACATGGCATAGGTGTGCATGCACACATGTGCATGCACACCGGAATCGGTATTTTACCATCAAATTGGATTTGATGGTAAAATACCGATTCGGTAAGGCTCCTGGGACTCTGAAGAGTCCCACCTACATATGGGTGGCTCAGATTCGGTAAATTTACCGATTTTTTATTTTACCGAATCAGTAAAATTACCGAATCGGTAATTTTACCGATTCGGTAAAATAAAGCCCCCTACATGCCAACCACCTATTTACCGATCGGTAACGGCCGAAAATACCGATTTTCGCCCGTTACCGACCGACCTACATCGGGCCCTAAATCATTACACGCATTGATTGCATAATGTGAATAGACCATGTTAAAATAAATTCAATAATTTGGACCACACTTGCAGCCACACTTGTCATGAAACCAACCTTAACGGTAGGAAAAACCATGATGTCACTGCCATCAGCACACAACAAGTTGATCACTCGTCACACAAGAGAAGAATCATCAAAAGGCTGCTGCTAATTCCCCTGGGCTACCGCTGTATAGCCATAAATTAAAACACTCACATGCTTATCTTTGCTTTCCATCGGGTGAAGTGCCCTCCTGCTGGCCCGAGGTGGCAGAATGCTGTTTAGCCTTGAAATAAAAGGCACAGCTGTACTTCGTATTCAGGGCAGAAAGTGGAGAAACGACATTTGGGGGCAAAATGCTCAGGGGCTGGCCGCAAATGCAAGGGAACACGCACTGCCGTGCGAGCGCAAATAATCAAATAATAAAATAAGCTAATCACCCTTCAGCTTGCACCTAACGCTGAATGGAGATTAGTCCGATTTTATTGTGGTGAGTTTGTTGTGGTCCCGTCGCCCCTGCAATGTCATTCTCAGGGCTTGTAGCGCATGGTCATTTCAGTATTGCTGAAGGAATGCACTCGAGTCCGGCGGACCCCCTGGGAATGTGCCACGGACCCCTGGGGGTCCGCGGACCACAGTTTGGGAAACGCTGGTCTAGACAGTCCAGGACCTGTTCCAGGGTGTCCAAATAAGATGCTTGTTGATTTCGTAGGAGTTTGAGTTTGGCTGGGAAGAGTAGGATGTAGGTGAGGTCTGCATTTCGAAGCTGCGTCTTGGATTCCCGAAAGTCAGCTTGCCTCCGCTAGACAGTAATTGTGTAATCTGGAAAGAGAGAGACCCTCATGCTGTCTACCAGGATGGGTGCTCGGTCTGTGCCTTCTTGCAACAGGACATCTCAGTTCACTCCCGATAATTAAGGATCTTGGCCACAATTGGCCTTGGAGGAGCACCAGGGATTGATCTCTTGGTAGGGACCCTTTGGGCCCTTTCCAACAGAAACCGGTCTGAAAGCCCTGTAGGAGCAACTGCAGTCAGGAGCCATCCCTCCAGAAACTTGGTGTGCGCATTCCCTCTGGAAATCCGATGATGCGAAAATTATTGCAACAAGCTCTCCCCTCTGCATCCTCCTTCCGGTCCTGTAGAAGATTCACTCAGTGCTGAAGTTGGGCCACTTATGCAGTAAGTTGTTCATGACCTGCAGATCATGTCGAGAGTGTCACTTAATTTGCTATGATCCAGTCTGACAATATGTGATGTTCATCTTTTAACAGGCTCACTTCTGTGGTAAGGACCAATATTCGTTGCTCAATTACTTGATGCGAGAGCCTTATTACCTCCAGGATTAGGTCCAAATTGTCCAAAGGAGGTGTCGCTCCTGAAGAGGGCACGTTAGTGTCTGGGATCTTGGCTTGAGAGCTATCCAGTGGAGTCAAATGGGAACCAGTCAGTAAAACTGCCCCATGATCATGGCTACCAACCACAGCACACAAGAGTATGGGGAGAGAGTTCCCCTGATGATAAGAGTGGAAAGCACCTGGGTCGAGGATGAGGGAACTCCCACAGTCCCTGGGGGGACCCCTCAACTCAGTTCACAGCTGCTGGGAGTCTATAAATTGTCAGGGAGCCAACAGGTCTCCAGCACACCGCCAGACAAGACCGGCGGGCTTCACTCCTAGCCGACCAGTTCGTCAGATTGCCCAAACATGGAGGACTCCTCCAGTGTCCGTAACCAACCCGCCTCGACCCTATGTCTAGCCAGTAACCACGTTCTCCAAGTCCTGCAGCCTCATTGAGGTACCCTGGGCCCCTCCAGGAACCACCATCCTATCAAAACAACATTGGGGGCCGTGGGTACACGTGGTGGGCCCCCAGTCAATATACTCCCAGCTCCATGTGTAGTCTCAGATGGAGGGCTGTGGGCCCGGTCCATTCAGGCCCCCAATCTAAGGGTATCAGGGTCTTTTCGCCAGTCAATCAGACTCGGGCAGTGTCATCAGGCCAATCTGCTTCCAGGCCATGGCCCCTTAATTGTTAGTTCTCTGGCAATCTCCACAGCCATGCACCCTTTTTTGGCACACTATCACAGTGCCCCGTGACCTTTCCAAGGTTCTCCCTCACTCAGCCACAAGTACATTACTTGGAGAGGGTAAGAACTATAGTAGTATGCTAGGGGAGGGAGAGAAGAAGAGGTGACAAGCAGTGGGGGTCTGCCAGGGCACACTACAGATCACCTCTCCACTTACAGTTCAGTCACAGAGGTTCCCCCTCACATTTCAGGCTGCTCCAGGGACCATGGTCTGTGCCTTTATATTCAATCAATCAATCAATCAATCAGGGGTTTATATAGCGTGCTACTCACCTTTGATGGTCTCAATGTTCTGGGGTGGGGGGAGCGGCTCCGTCCCAGTCGAAGAGCCAGGTCTTGAGGTCCTTACTGAATGTGTGCAGGGTCGGGGAGTGTCTGAAGTTCACAGGGCACTTGTTCTAGGTCCTGGCTGTGATGTAGAAGAAAGCTCTCCCACTGCTTCTGTTTCTGTGGATGCGGACGACCTCTGCCAGGGCGAGGTCAGCGGAGTGGAGGACCCTCTTGGGTACGTGGAAGGATACTCTCTCGTTGAGGTATTCGGGTCTGATGTTGTTGAGGGATTTATAGGCATGGGTTTGAAGGTGACCCTGTTCTCGACGGGGAGCTAGTGGAGGCCTCGTAGGTGTTGGGTCATGTGTTCATGCCGTGGTGTCCTGAGGCCGAGTCTGGCTTCGGCGTCCTAAATGGTTTGGAGTTTGTGTAGGAGGGTTCTGTTGATACCGGTGTAGAGGGCGTCGCCGTGGTCCAGTCTGCTGGTTATGAGGGCATGGGTGACGATCCTTTTGCACTCTGGGAGATCCATTTTATGGTGTTACGGAGGATGCGAAGGCAGTTGAAACTAGTTGAGGCAACGGCATTGATCTGGAGGTTCATGGAGAGGGAGGAGTCACGGATGATGCCGAGGATCCGAGCGTTGTCTGTAGGGGTGGGTAGGCTCCTGAGGGCGGCGGGCCACCGGGTGTTGTCCCAGGTGGAGGGGCAGGGTCCGAGGATGAGGATCTCAGTCTTCTCTGAGTTGAGCTTCAAGCAGCTGTTTTTCATCCAAACTTCCACATTCTTCATTCTTTCCTGGAAGCAGAGTCTGGTGTCTTCGGGGTTCTTCGTGAGTGAGAGGTTGAGCTGGGTGTCGTTGGCATAGGATACAATACTGAGCCCATGCTGGAGTAATGGAGCGAAATGGGTACTCTCCACTTGCATGCCCAGGCAGCGCGTGTAATTGAAAGAAGCGCTCTCCTACAACAAGCCTCCAGTCGAGCTGGGCTGCCCATGGGGTTGGGAGCTCACCACATGTTTTTCTCCCTAGGGCCGGATGCCATCAGGGAACTCAGCCCTCCATCTTGCCTTCTCTGCGTGGCGGCTGGTGCAGCAATAATCAGTCTCATCTGCACTGAGGCCCCCAGTCGCCCATTTTCGCTCACCCTATCAGCTTGCTGCGGCCAGCAGCAGAGGCTCCAGCAGAAATGATATTCACCTTGGGACACTGGCCATCACTGACTTGCGGGGTCAGCTGCCACCCCACCATTTTGGCAGCGCAGTGAGGCCATCAACTGGCTTGTCTCAGGGATCGCTGTGACACCACTCGTCTCTTCAGCAGAGTGTCATTGCCCAGCTGCTTGTCCCCGGGTGTTCCAACTTCAGGTCAGGGCATTGATCGCTCCGGGTTGGTAAAATTAGGGCCGGATTATGAGGCTCAGGCGCAGGAGCACCCCAGGCTACCTCTCCACCATGCTTGTGTTTTGGGCATGTCCTGCTGTCGTTTATAAATTGATAAGCGGTGTACTATGAGGGTGTGAGTTATGGTTAGGTTACCAAATCCTAACAACCAAATTTCAGTGGTTTTTAAGGTTTTTTGATACAATACTACACTTTATCTGTGAGTAACTGAGGTAATTTTTAAAAGCATGTTATTGTCTTATAACTGAAGTTAACCATAACATCACTTTAACGTTTTAAAAAATTATGTTTTTTCTAAGCGATCACATCCAATAGTTCCATACACCTGACCTCCTCTTATTTACACTCAACCTACACAGTGTATGGCTCTTGCTTGTGTGCAACAGGGTTGAGCACAGTGCATGGCCTTTGGACATTTGTGGCCAACTCATTGAATCATCGAAGGCCACGCCTTGTGCCCAACCTGCTGTGGTTGATCAACCTTTGAAGTGGCCAACTCAACCAGGCACTGTTTTGTTTTGTTTTTAGGACTTGTGGATCATTTTATAACTTTCACTGGATCATGGACATATTTTTGAACTTTCGTGGCATTTTGTCAATTCTGGTTTTTGATCTGCGAAATCCACAAATCGACCAACATTGCTGTGTGTGTGTTCACTGTCTCTTGTTTGTGATGTTTATCCTGTGGTGGTGCTCCCAATCCAGGATTTGCGGGTAATGGGTGCCAGGATTGTAGCCGTGTACCCAGACCCAATTTCAGAAAACCCTGTATCAAAACCCACGCTATCTGAATTGTTTATTCAGAGGAGCGGGGAGGTCTCTTTGGAAACTGGGCCCACATGGGCCTGAGGTCAAGTTGTATTAACGCTGCCTCATTTTGTCATTTGTCTTCAGGAAGCAGGAACTGAGTCCCCTCATTCAGTAATGCTGGCCACCATATTTCTCCATCCATCAGAGGATTTCAGTACCATGACCTAACTTTGGGTTCTCAGAACCGAAGGGGATTAAAGGACAAAGTCTTTTTTTTATTTTGGGTCCATAGAGGTCATCAAAATTGGGTTTGTGGAACTCTGTGAATTAATGGTGCAGATATCTCTAAAATGGAATCTAGGAGGCGTGGCCAAGATGGCAGCAGATTAGCACTGTTTCTGTGGAGCTCTGCTCACCAGGGCCGATAAAGGCATCGACATGGTGCATTAGAGACCCCGAGTGAGGTGAAATTGACTCCTTGTGGTCCCGGATGCTAGCGGTTCGATTGGGATGGGTGTTCCTCCCCTGGCAGAGCCACAACCTGAACCAGAGAAGTTGCGGCCAAGGATAGGCTCTGAGACCTGGACGACAGTGTGGTTGCCAGGCCTAGCTGTCACTGTGGAAGCTGCAAGGGGTGGAGGCAGCCAAATCAGAGTTTGGTGGGGCCGTTGGGTACACTGACGGTGTAAGGCCCCCAAGGGGTGGGGTGCCGTTGGAGTAACTGGTGCCATCGCGGCCCACCATGAGTGAAGCCTGAGCTGGACCTGAAGGCCCCAACCAGCGCGCTGCCAAAGGAAGAGCCTGGGGCCTGCAACATCCCATTGCCGTTACTAATAGAGAAAGGCCCGACGATCACAGGGGACGCCCCTAGCAGGTAGGCTGTGTCCTACTGGGGGCTGGATAGCATGCAAATAGGCAGGGAGACCACACTGGGAGCCATAGGCTGGGCTTCAGCCCACACATAACCCCGGGACCTGCACTGGCCCACCGCATAGCTTAATTGGGCCATGGAAGCACTGAGGAGTGTAACCGGCCTTGGGGAGGACCTTTGGAGCTCTGCGCACGCCTTGGGCCGGGCAGCCTCTTGACTGTTGCATGGAGGGAAGCCCTTCAGTTTGAAGCATGGTCCCCCTGGTTTGCAAGGTAGTCACTGCAGACAAAGAGAAGGGTAGGAGATCTCAGGGTGTTTGAGTATAGATCGTGAGCCCCACCTCACGCCCCCACAGACTCAATTGGCAGATGGCCAGGAGACAGCGGTCACTGACCCAAGGGCCGACTGAAGGAAGGAGGAATACGACTCAAGGCCCACCGACTGGGAAGTCTCCTGGCCCCGCTCGGCGGTGCCCCACAGTAATGTCTACGCAACAAGCGAAGAAGTACCCCACAATTAAAGACCTCCCGCAGAAACCAGGCACCATGAAAAAGGGCGGGCACAGATCCAAACAGCCGGGGGCCCAAACCCATGAAAAAGATATGGAACCTACCGGAGACACACAATTGATCCGATCACACAGGGTTTTCTGGGAAAAATGTTTAGCATGCTCAGGGAGGATTTCACAGGCCTCTGGCAAGATGTAGCCTCTGATATCAAATTGCTGATGATGACGGTCCAGGAAATCAGGGACCGTGTGGACTCCTTGGATAGAAGTGGGGAACACAGAGTGGAATAAATCACTGAACAAGCCCGTGAATTGATAAGCCTGCATGAATGCAATGAGGAGCTCTACCTCAAGATGGAGGATCTTGAAAACCGATCTAGGTGGTTCAATATATGCTTTAAAGGTGTACCACTTCAGGCGGACAGCAGCAAGCTGGAGGATTGGGTGACTCGCTTCTTCTGACATGCTGCACCAGCTCTAAGCGATAAGGAGATCATCTTGGACCGCACCCACCATGCTGGACAGCCTGCCTCTGGACCGGGACAGCAGAAAGACATTCTCACCTGTCTCCACTCATGCAGGCAGAAGGAGATCATTATGAATGCCACCCATGATAATGCAACTATTGTGTTTGAGGGTCTTCAGGTGGGAATCTTTCAGGACCTTTCGCCTCTTACTCCCGAGTCACAAAACTCTGAAGCCAGCCACGTCTTACCTACGAGTCCGGGGGGGTCTGCTACTGATGGAGGCATCCATTTATACTATCTTTTGTCTGGATTAAAGAGTTACGAGTGGTGCAATCCCTCAAAGAAGCACAGGAAGTCCTCAGGATCAAACTGGAAGATGAAGAAGGCTCTGAGTCGCTAGAGGAAGGCCCTGCATCTAAGGGTCCACCGCAAATGAACCGAAGATGAGGTCCTAGAAGGGAGAAAAGCACAAAACCCTCTGAACAGGAAAGCCAGAAGGAAAGGGAAGCTCTGTTGCGGCAGATACAAAACCGCGAGGGTGTTGGTGGTCCCCTGGATGAATGGACCCACTCAGCACATTTCTCCAAGGTACAATGACCGAGACATCTGATTGATAGGCCTTGGGGAGAGTGACCTTGGCCTTGGTGATGGGAGCCCTCCCATTTGGAGATGATGTTTGACTATTGGACACATGAACCCATGCACTACGGTGCGATTCACAGCCGCCGGACGTCTGATCATCTACTTAATTTGCTCTCTTTGTCTGTCTCCTTTTCACCGAATTCTTGTTCTTCTTTCTATAATCTTGACATCAGCGGTTTTCACTTGCATAGGTAGACATGTCCCAACCCACTGGATTATTCATGCCAAGGAAAAGCCTTGGGGGCACCGAACCACAACTTCAATGGGCACGTGTGAGGTGGTGGGGAATGCGTCAGAACTCTGGGTTTTTTGCTGGACCCCTCCGAGTAGTTACTAAAACCCACCAATGCCTTTAAGCCCATAAGTGGATCACAAACAAAGTGCTCACAGCACTCAGCCGTGTAGGACGATGGGGAGACAGACAGACCCTTGCTGCGGTGTATGGTCCACCCGTCTCATCTGGCTGGGAGGTGGGAAGGAGAGGGGGCGTCTATCCAGGTCTGTTGGCACCCACCTGAGACTTGCCATGGCTTTTGCCTACATATCCCCCTATGATAGTTCTCAGTGTCCTAATCATAAGTTTTAATGTCCGGGACTTAACTCACCCATTTAACGATGGGCTCTCCTTGCAATGTTGAGAGATGCTAAGTTCGATATCTGCCTCTTACAAGAGATGCACCTCTTGCGAGACGACTGAAAGCGCCTCAGATCGAAATGATTTGATAGACAGTACTTCTCATCTGTGGCCGGAAAAAGGTAGGGGTGGCCATCCTTTTGGCAACTCAGTTCCAGGGGACCGTACTGGGCGTTACGTTATGTTATGTTATGTTATAGTTTTTTATTATGCGCACAGCTACTCCAGCTAAGGAGCGTCCTGGCGCATTGACAAGGAAACAGCATAAGAAACATAACACAGCTAAAAGAACCAAAGAGGACCACTCTAAATACATAGCACAGACTGGGGGTAAAAAACTAAAACAGGAATGTTTTCAGGGCTTTCCTAAAAGCCATAAGATCCTCTAACAGGTGCAGTTCCACCGGGAGGGAGTTCCAAGCTGATGCCGCCTTTACACCAAAGGAACGGCCGCCCATGCGGCAGAGCCTGTATCTGGGGACTACAGCCAGGGCCTGGCCCTGGGAGCGAAGAGCGCGAGTAGGGACGTAAAGGGAAAGAGAGCCAGACAAAATTTCAGGACCCATGCCTCTCAAGATCTTAAAAGAGAGGCAGAGTATCTTAAAAAGAATCCGCTTCCGTATTGGGAGCCAGTGAAGGGAACGAAGAACATTCGCGACCGAACAGAATTTAGGGAGGCCGACAATTGCCCTGGCTGCGGCATTTTGTACTCGTTGTCGAGTAAGTTCGGCCTGGTTGGCCCCGGCGAGAAGGGAACTCGCGTAATCCAGGCGAGAGATGACAGTAGCCTGGATTACAAGCTGTCTGGTTGGGGCATCAAAGTACTTAAGAACAGGTCTTAAGCCTCTCAAAAGACCAAAACAGCAAGCCGCTGTTCTTTTAGTGTGCCCCACGAAAGTCAGGCCCGAGTCTATCCACACTCCCAGATTTTTCAGCTCCAAAACCGGCGCCGGGGATGGTCCCAGCTCAGATGGCCACCATTGGTCGCCCCAGAGTTCCGCTCCCCTGCCGACAACCATAACTTCTGTTTTAGTGGCATTCAGCTGGAGACAGTTCCCTGTCAACCAGCTAGCCACCGCCTTCAATCCATCCTGAAACCTGGGGGCATCCACTTCCGCGTCCCCGCTGAGAGTAACCGCCAGCTGTGTGTCATCGGCATATGAGACCAAAGTTAGGCCCCACTGCCTCGCGACATCAGCTAGCGGTCTCACGTAGAGATTAAACAACGTGGGACTCAGCGAGGATCCCTGTGGGACCCCCATGGCCAGTGGTTGGAAGTTGGACTTGAAGGGAGAGATGGAGACACAGAAGGAACGATCGCCAAGGTAGGAGCGGAACCATTGCAGGGCCTGTCCACCGACACCTATCTCCTCGAGCCGATGCAGGAGGATGCTGTGAGAGACGGTGAGAGACGGTGTCGAAGGCGGCGCTGAGATCTAACAGTATCAGCGCCGCCGTCTGTCCAGCATCACAAGGAGGGCGGTCTCCGTGCTGTGACCAGCACGGAAGCCGTTTTGTGTGGGGTCGAGGGCATTGGTTCGTGTGTGGTACTCAGACAGGGCCAAGTTGACATGGGCCTCTGTTATCTTCGCCGGCCAAGGCAGCAGCGAGATGGGACGATAGTTCTCAGGCTTAGAAGGATCCAGGGAAGGCTTTTTGAGGATGGGAGACACCACCGCCTGCTTCCACTTAGTTGGAACCACCCCTGTCTCCAAAGACAGGTTGACAAGGGAACACACCGTAGTGCGCCCCATAAAGGCCTGCTCTCTGAACAGGGCGGGCCTAACTGGATCGGATGGAGAGCCAGATTTAACTCGCAGAGCGAGTTTGTCGAACCCATCTAAGGGAAGAGGGGGAAAGGAGAGCAGGGTGGTAGAGTGTGGTGTCACATTAGAACTTCCCAAGTCGATCCCTGTGTTAGGGAATGCTCGATAGATTGTTTGAACTTTCCCCAGGAAATAAGCAGCCAGGGATTCACAGTGGGAGATAGAACTCACCACTACAGAGGAAGTTCGCTTCGCTACCAGATCCTTCACGGCCTTGAAGATGGTCTTCGACGGGTTTAGGCTGCAGCGAAACTCTGCGGCATAGTAAGCTGCCCGAGCTCGGCAGATGGCACGATGGCGTCCAAGCAGAAACACTGGGCAGGATGCTAGCACTGAGGGTATCACTGGGAAATCACACATACACAATAGCTTCTGTTTACAGCCCTAACGAACAGCAGGAAACCTATTTTCAGGACTCGCTGAATACTCTCCTCGAGTCTCTGGAGGAGGATCTTGTGGTGGGGGGACTTCAATCTAGTTCCAGACTCTCAGATGGACAGATCGGTTCTGCGAGTAGGTCACTCCAGGTCCCTCTCAGACTCCATGCTACAGAGATTGAGTGTGGTTGGGATGATGGAAGCTTGGAGGCACCGCTACCCAATGGCTCGGGAATACACTTTCTTTTCTGGGGCGCACCAAACCTATGCACGCAAAGAACCATTCTGAACTTCCTCAAGAGTTACAAGGGCCATAAGGGATGTTGCGATTGGAACAGCGGCTCTTTTGGATCATTCCCCGATTTTCCTTATGCTGCTTTTGCCCAGGGGATCTCGCCATCAGAGAGTAGGGAGACTGAACCATAAACTCCTCACATACGACTCCAATGTCACGGAGATACAGGCTGCTATGGAAACCTACTTGGAAACCAACGACGACAGCTCGGTCACCAGCCCCTTGGTGTTGGATGCGCTGAAGGCGATCATTTGGGGTAGGTTCCTAGCTATTGCGTACGGGTTTGGATTAAGAGAGGAGGGATAAACAGGAGCACCAGGAGGCCCAAATCAGAGAACTCAAAGGGTTTCACCGCCGGACAGAGGCAGTCCTGACGCAATGGCTACTCAATACAGTTGGGAAGCAACTAAAAGCCCTAGTTCTTGATTGGACCGAATACGCCCTTTTGCGCACTAGGCAGCACTACTACGAGGGGGGAACAAAGCCAGGAAGTTTTTAGCACATCTGCCCAGACAGTTGCTCGCCGCATTGTAGCAATTAGGAACGGTCAGAGAGAGACCCTCCAGTCAGACAAGGACATTGCGGCCAAATTTGAATCCTTCTACACGTCTCTTTATGCAGCAGATCAAGTAGATTTGTCGGCGGTTGAGAAGTACACTTGTGGGACTTCGGTATCCTCCCTTCCACCCCTGGACGCCTCCAGGTTGGAAGAGGATAGCTGACCTGAGGAGGTATTGCGAGCCATACAGGGACTCACCCCTGGGAGAGTCCCGGGAGAGGACAGCTTTTCTGCCGAATTTTATAAAGTCTTTGCACCTGACCTCATCCCTCTCCTTACCCGAATGTTCAACACTTTCAGTGACACTGGGAGTCTAGCCCCATCGGTGTCAATGGTGGAGGTGGACATGATTCCCAAACTGGTAAAGGACCCTCTGGACTGCTCATCGTATCATCCTGTGTCCCTTTTAAACGTCGATTTTACGATTTTTACCAGTATGCTTGCAGCCCATCTCACTCCCCATATGAAAGAGCTGGTGGACCCGTATCAGTCAGGATTCATTCCAGAACGTAATTGCAGTGATGGGACCCAGCGCCTATTGCACCTCCTGGATAAGACCCAGCACATGTAGTTACCTTCAGTACTCTTGTCGGTTGACTCCGGGAAGGAATTTGCTTCCCGCCCCTGCCTGATTGGGAGAGGCACTAGACAAGGGTGCCCTCTCTCACCCCTTCTCTTTGCGCTCTATAGGGAGCCGTTTGCCAAAAGAATCAGGCAGATCCCCACCATCACCAGGATTCAGATGGGTGACAGAGAACACAAGATTTCGATCTACGTGGATGATGGGGCGCTTTTTCTCACACAGCCGTCGCCATCCATTAGCTCGGTCTCGGGCTTCAAAATCAACATTCGGAAGACACAGGCCCTTAGCCTAACCCTTCCCAAAGCTGACCAGCAACAACTTGTGACCCAGCTCCCATTTACATGGGCTCCCGAGGGCATTATGTTCCTGGGATTATGGTTATACCCCGCGGTCGAGAAGATAGCCCAGGTGAACTACTCAGAGCTGCTAGCTAAGGTACAAAAGGAGCTCCTCACTTGGAAGAAACACACAATGTCGTGGCTGGGCAGGCTCTCTGCTATCAAGATGACTCTCCTACCCCGCATCCTATATATAATGCAGCCGCTTCCTCTACATCCAACGCCTAGAATAGTGGCCGCACTCCAGCAACTCATGGGGAGCTTCATATGGGGAGGGAAGACGGCAAGCATGGCTCGCCACCTGACGTATCCAAAGCAGGATGATGGGGGGGCTTGGGGTCCCACACTTGCAGCGATACTTCAAGGTAGCACAATTAGCCTACGTGACAGAGTGGAAATTGGAATCGGAAAAGCACTGGTACTTTATTGATCGTGCTATCGTGGGCATGCATATTTAGAAAGTTCCATGGCTTCCTAAACGACACCGCCTGGTTGGGGTATATATCTCCCCGGTTTTTAGGTCCACCCTCAGGGTTTGGGTCAGAGTGCAGGAGAAGTGGGGGCTAGCATCCTCTATGTCACCCCTGATCCTCTTCAAAGGCAACCCAGCTAGCAAAGGGAATGGTTACTTGAAATGGCAAGAGGCAAATTGAAAGAGAATCGAGGACCTTTTCGACGAGCGGGGTGTCACGGACTTCCCCCAATTGGTGTCAGGCTTTGGGATCCCCAAAGATGCATACTGGCAATACATGGTGTTGCGCCACTGGGTTACCTAACTCCAAGGTGCATCCCCATACAAGTCACCCCCTCACTAAATGCGAGCTCTGGTTCATCACCCGCAATACAGACAAACATCTACTGTCAGATATCTATACATTTTTGAACAAGGCTACAAACAACATTAAATGTCTGGCGCAGTGGCGGTGGGATTCAGAATTAGAACATACATTTTCCTAAAATGAGTGGCAGGACATTATCTGTAGGGCGAGGGCCTCGTCCTGTAGCACTGCTAGTAAGTAAATGTTTTTAAAGATTGCGCATTATTGATACTATACTCCTGCCCAAATAGCGTGTTCGATGAAAACCGGGGGATGATCTCTGCTGGCGCAGATGAGGACAGTTTAGCATACTAACCCAAATCCTCTGGCAGTGCCCCAAGATACACCCCTGCTGGGACTCCATACTACCATGGAGTATAGGCATTTTAAGGAGTCTTGATGGGCAGCACTCAGACTTCCAAATGGCGGCCAGTTTTGCTTCCCGAGCCTAACACTGAAAGGAGACCTGCCTTCTTTGAGGTCTTTAAAGGGATGCTTAACTAGGTAGATACGGATATTTACGGTGACCTTGGTACTTCTGCATCGGTGAATTTACATTTGTTTTGTAACGCAGTTTGTGTTCCTTGGAACTCCACCACCCACACGTCAGGTCGAGTTTAATTTCTCTATAAACTCGGTGAGTTGTTAATGTTTATAATGGATGTGGAGTCAACTTACACGTGGTAATAAACCATGGTTTACAGAAAGGTCATGAATTCACCTATTGAAGACTAAGATCTCCTATGACAGATTTTTACGATAAATTTGGTATCTGTATTGAACTATGGGACATACGTCTTTACATATCTTTTTAATCCATTTTTGGTACAATTGGTCCATAGCTGGGTTAACTGACCTTATAGCAGTGACCAGTAATTATACCTGAGATGGAGGGGCATTATGCAAGATAAGGAAATAAGATACCTCATAACACTGCAGTTAGGTAACATTTGGCGTTGTTTACAATTTTGAATGTTATTTTTTTTTTTGCAGTATTTGTCACCCGTGTTGGTAGAACTCCCTCCACATGGACCTAAATTGATCGGTAAAGTGACTATTACCCTTGTGGCATCAGACTATGGTAAGGGGGTACTATATGACACTGGGACAGTAAGACGTCCTGAAGAAGACCAATGTGACCGACCATTTGAGGGCATGCATAGGTCGAAACATGTTGACTGTAGCAGTAAAGGAGGGGTGTTAGGGGGTCCTAATATCCTACCTTATCACCACCATCCGTAACCTAGTTTTAATCCTGACCTTGGAACCTATCAATAAAGTTATACTAGGTATCCAGGAGCCAGTTTTAACATCACTATTCCCTACTGCAATTTTTTGATCTATCACTGTACCCAGTCCCGGATTGTCATTTTGTGTTGTGAACACTGTTGTCACTTTCAGTTTTGTGTTGTACTTTGTTCTTGTATGTTATGTTTCCCCTCCCTATGCTCCGCCCGGTGCTTGGCTACGCCTGGGCGTCGCAGCAGACCTGATGATGAAGCATGTCACACACATTGTGTGTGAGTGAGGGCAGTTTTTCATGATACACAAATGTGTCACTGCTTATACGCCTCTGTATATGCTTTTCATTCCTCTCCACCCCTTTGTATGTATATTAGATTTACTTTTAGGGGGTTTGAGGTGGTAGAGTTGTGTGTAGACCTCTCCCCTTCCATGTGTGAGTAAACTCCATACTACCAGACATTGATGATATCCACCACACCGAAATACCCAGATTTCCCAACTATATCCTATTGGGTCTCCCCAATCGCCTTATATTTCCCCTTAAGTCTTGCCAGGGTAGAGCGATCACCTTAGCATTAAGTGTTGTTTTCTAGGTGGGGAACGGAAGATACCCCAACGAAGTTGGACTGGCTACATAGGTTTTGGGAGGTGGTAAACACGGAGAGAATCACAGTAGGACTATCCCACACATTACCCAGATTTGATAAGACACAGTGCCCCACTGTTACATATTTACCTTCCGAATTTGTAGAGCTCACGTGTCCAAGATACCTGCGGGTCTCAGAATCCCCACTGACATTCCCTCCGAGAGGAAGGCGTCCATGCAGAAAGGGTGGTCGTGGGTTTCTGATCTAGGGATCCAGGGCAAGGCGCGAGCATGGCTCACGTCTTTTCTGGATGGCCGCTCTGAGAGAGTACAGCTGACTGACGCTGTGTCCAGGCCAGGCACACTTTCCTGCGGGTTCCCACAGGGGTCGGCACTGTCACCCCTCCTGTTCAATGCCTATCTCCAACCCTTGATAGCCGCATTGAATCAGATGGAGTGCCAGATTTAAAACTATGCTGACGACAACCAAATTATCATTCAGATTGATAATTCTCCAACTGCCCATGCTAGAGTTCAGAACATCCTTAAATTTACAGTAAACTGGATGACAGCCATCTCCCTCAAAATCAACCCAGACAAGACAGAGGTGTTGGCCGTCACCAAGGATGCCAACCCATGGAGAAATCTTTTTTGGCCACAAGAGTTAGGCAAATACCCAGAGCCAGCCGTGGCGGTAAAAAGCCTGGGTATTAAAATTGATGCCAAGCTGTCTATGACTCAACAGGTGTCGGCAATAGTGGGCACATGCACAGGCTTGCTGAGACAGCTGTGTAAACTGGCCCCCTTCTCACTTTCGACACTAGCGGTATCAGCCCTAATTATATCAAGATTAGATTAAAGCAACTCCCTCTACCTGGGCCTCCCAGGAAAGCTACTGGCAAGACTACAGATAGTAATGAAGGATGCTCCCAGACTGATCTTCAGAGTGCCCAGACAAACGCATGCAACACCTCTCCTACGCCAGTTACATGTGCTCCCAATCAGGCAGAGGACAAAGTTCAAAGGCCTTTGTATCGCACACAAAGTCATCTATGGCAAAGCCCCGAGATATATTAAGAACAGCCTAGCCAATTACAACCCAAATAGAACGCTACGGTCATCGGAGGCCAGTCTGCTGGTCTGCCCCCGCTCTTGTCTGTCCTCCATGGGAGGAAGAGCAATTTCCCCCTGCATCCCTCAAATCTGGATCAAGTTGCCTGAGAATGTATGAAAGGAACACTCTCTGCTTCCGTTCAGGAAAATGCTCAAGACAATACTCTTTCACCGGTAATTTACTCTACTCCCACCAGGACTAAGACAGCACCCTCTCACAGCGCTTAGAGACCGTATGGTGATAACACGCTCTACAAATGACAATTACAAATTACAAATCACAAAATGGAATCTATTCAGGCCAGGACTGACCACATTTCAATGCTAATTTCTCAAAATCTACTTAATGGGTTTACACCATATCAAGCAAAGGCATTTACCTGAGTAAAGTGAAATGTTTCAGAATTTGTCTATGCATGGGCTTTTGTGCTGGATAGGTATGATTCAAGTGCAATTCCTTTAATAGACTGAACTAACACACCTCTCCACCGCAGTGCAAAGCTTTTGCCTGACTCGAAGCCGTCTGTTTGTGCACCAGCTCAGGAGTTGAGGGCAGCACAAGCCATTTTTGATAAATATGACTACTCTCCTTTTTCTTCCTAGCGCAAGGCAGCATAAAAGTTTAGTTGCTGTGCTGCATTGTACTGAACAAAAAAATCTGCCTCAAAGCTTAAAAACTTGCCATTTTTGACAGGAAGATGAGCATTCTCTTTGTTCCTATTTGTTTATGAGCAAGGAAGTTTACACTATCAATTATTGATTGGTATGAGTATATATTTATGTAACTTAGGGTTCCAATGTTGCAAACTCTTTCTGTGTGTTATCTTTCTCTTTATTCAGTTTGTCTAAATGACGATGATTGGTTACTACTTTCACTGTGTATATATTTAAATTGGTAACGAGTCATAATATCGACTCCAAAATATCGAATAGACAAAATATCGAGTCAAAAATATCGAGTATAGGAAAATATCGAAAAAAAGAATATCGAAGTAGAAAATATCGTATTATTTAATGTGAGAAAAATATCGAGTACAAAAATATCGAGTCAAAAATATCGAGTAGAATTAATATCGATATGTAGTAATAGTAAAAAATATCGAAAATGTATAGATAAAATGTTAATAAAATATTATTAATAATTATAAAAAATAATATATATATTTATATAAATATATAAAAGTATGTTAATGTTTAGGAGCGGGATGTTGGGTTAATAGGGGATAAGGGTGGGGAGTAATTTAAAAATATGTAATAAAAAGTGTAAAAATCTATAAAATATTTGTATATTTAAAAAATTTTCTTTTAAAAAAACATTTACAGAATAAATGTCTTTTTTTAATTTAAAATTATAAAAAAATAAAAATCTACAAAAAAATTGGAACAAAACTTAAAAAACTATTAAAATATATGTTAGGAAATTATATATATATTTATATAAATATAGAAATTAATGTTAATGTTTAGGAGCGGGATGTAGGGTTAATAGGGGATAAGGGTGGGGAGTAATTTAAAAATATGTAATACAAAGTGTAAAAATCTATAAATGTAGTATAAAATTAAAAAAATACAAATGTTTATAAATATTATTATTTTATATAAAATATTTTTTTTTAATTAAAAATTTTATATAAAATTCTTCAAAAAATAGGAAAAAAACAGATAAATATGGGATAATATATGTAAAATACCTAATAAAAAATAAAAAATAATAATTATTATAAAAAATTAATATTTACATGTTTTATAATATTTATAAATACATAGTATTAATTTATTCAAATAGTACAAAAAAATTAATATTAATAAATAATTATTAATAATTTTACCAAATATTAATATAATAAATTAATATTTAAAATTATTTATTAATAATTTAATCAAATAGTACAAAAATATAATATGTATAAATAATTATTAATACTTTTATCAAATATTAATAACATAAAATAATGTTTAGAAATAATTATTAATAATTTTATCAAATATTAATAAAAACAAAATGTTGCTAATAAAAGAAGAACAAATATATAAGAATTACAATCATAACATATGTAAGAAATAGTTAAAGCTATTTAATTTTAGAACAATATACAGATACATTAAAAAACTGATTATAAAAAATAAAAAGGATAAAAATACAAATAAAAAATATCAGAAAATAACAAAAATATTATTTTATAACACAAATAAAATAATTAAATATGTGAATAAAAATTACAAAAATAGGTCATACAAGATACAAATTTGCACATAAATTTAAATTTTTTAGAATAAATTTATTAATTAAAAGTAATATTTTTAAAATAAATCATTACCACAAATATACGTTTTTATAGAAAAAATACTAAATGATCAAATATATTATATATAGTGTAAATCACAAATAATATGTGGGAACATTTATTTAGAATCAGTGTCCAACACCTACCCTGATATATGCCTTACTGGAGTTGGAATAGTAAATTATAATTGGTCAGTGTCCAGCACCTTCCCTGATATTTGTCTGACTGGAGTTGGAATAGTAAATTATAATGGGAAACAACCTTTACTATGCAACTTTTACAACGTACTACCATTACAACGAAACTTTTACAACGCAAAAACAATTACAACGCATGTATTTACAACACATGTTTTTACTACGTAGGTACCTTTACAACGCATACCATTACAACGTAAGTATTGGTAAGTATATAATTATATTTAAAATGTAATATGTTTGGGTTTTTTAAGGGGTATTTTTAGGGTTCAGGGTCAGTTTTGGGGTAAAGGGGTATTTTTAGGGTTCTGGGTCAGTTTTGGGTTTTTGGGTAAAGGGGTATTTTTAGGGTTCAGGGTCAGTTTTTATTTTTAGGGTAAAGGGGTATTTTTAGGGTTCAGGGTCAGTTTTCTGTTTTTGGGTAAAGGGGTATTTTTAGGGTTCAGGGTCAGTTTTTAGTTTTTGGGTAAAGGGGTATTTTTAGGGTTCAGGGTGAGTTTTCAGTTTTTGGGTAAAGGGGTATTTTTAGGGTTCAGGGTCAGTTTTTAGTTTTTGGGTAAAGGGGTATTTTTAGGGTTCAGGGTCAGTTTTTAGTTTTTGGGTAAAGGGGTATTTTTAGGGTTCAGGGTCAGTTTTCAGTTTTGGGGTAAAGGGGTATTTTTAGGGTTCAGGGTCAGTTTTCAGTTTTTGGGTAAAGGGGTATTTTTAGGGTTCAGGGTCAGTTTTTAGTTTTTGGGTAAAGGGGTATTTTTAGGGTTCAGGGTCAGTTTTTTGTTTTTGGGTAAAGGGTATTTTTAGGGTTCAGAGTGAGTTTTCAGTTTTTGGGTAAAGGGGTATTTTTAGGGTTCTGGGTCAGTTTTCAGTTTTTGGGTAAAGGGGTATTTTTAGGGTTCAGGGTAAGTTTTTAGTTTTTGGGTAAAGGGGTATTTTTAGGGTTCAGGGTCAGTTTTTAGTTTTTGGGTAAAGGGGTATTTTTAGGGTTCAGGGTCAGTTTTCAGTTTTTGGGTAAAGGGGTATTTTTAGGGTTCAGGGTCAGTTTTCAGTTTTTGGGTAAAGGGGTATTTTTAGGGTTCAGGGTCAGTTTTTAGTTTTTGGGTAAAGGGATATTTTTTGGGTTCAGGGTCAGTTTTCAGTTTTTGGGGAAAGGGGTATTTATAGGGTTCAGGGTCAGTTTTTAGTTTTTGGGTAAAGGGGTATTTTTAGGGTTCAGGGTCAGTTTTTAGTTTATGGGTAAAGGGGTATTTTAAGGGTTCAGGGTCAGTTTGGGGTTTTTGGGTAGAGGGGTATTTTTAGGGTTCAGGCCAGGTCAGTTTGGGGTTTTTGGGGTATGGGTACAGGGTAAAAATAAAATAAAATTATATATAAATTAAATAAAATAAATTAAATTAAATTAAATTATATTAATTTCAATTACATGCGTTGTAATGGTTTTTGCGTTGCAAATATATCGTTGTAAAGGTATGCTTTGTAAAAGTATGCGTTGTAACGTCATACATCCATTATAATTGGTCAGTGTCCAGCACCTTCCCTGATATTTGTCTGACTGGAGTTGGAATAGTAAATTATAATTGGTCAGTGTTCA
Source organism: Lissotriton helveticus (assembly GCF_964261635.1). Lineage (NCBI taxonomy): Eukaryota > Metazoa > Chordata > Amphibia > Caudata > Salamandridae > Lissotriton > Lissotriton helveticus. Next base: position 404,996,445 of record NC_136073.1, read on the forward strand.
GCACCTTCTCTGATATTTGTCTGACTGGACTAGGAATAGTAAAATATAATTGGTCAGTGTTCAGCACCCTCACAGAAAAATTTACATGACTGTGTTATAATCTTAGGAAAATAAGTACACATGGATGTTTTTAAAAGTTTTATTGTCAATTTGTATTTATAACATGTACAGTACAATAGTCAAAACAATTTATATTCAATATAAGTAGTTAGGAAAATAGGATGTGTTCATTTACATTTATTGTAATTTATAAATGTACATTTTCTAAACATATCTTTTGTACTGTATTTATACAAAACATAATAATTTGGAACATATTTATATTTGGGTGACAAATTGTAATACTTAAAACAAATAATAATCAATTTTATTAACAGACTGTTAAATATTTATTTAATAATGTTAATATATTATATATTAATATTATTAAATATACATGTTTGATATATAGATTATTATAAACTCATAAAATAGTAAATATATGTTTTAAAGATATTATACAAAAAACATTGTAAAATACTTTGATAGATATTACATACAATATTCTTAATAAACAATAAAAAATTAATAATTCTTGTTATATATATACAAATATTTAGGAGAAAAACATTATTCCTAATACTATATAAAATAGTAAAACAATGACTTAGTTGGATATAATGTTTTAAAATAAATGTTTTAATTTTACATACATTGTTGGGATAATTAATAATAATAATTAATATATTATATTAATTATTAAAATTAATTTACAATTTTACAATAATTATAACATTTGTTACAATAAAAAATATACATTCTGAAAATAGTAAATCAATTTTAGAGTTGTCATAGTATTTATTTCCTATTGATGTATTTAAATTATATGAATGATATAAATAAATAACAAAAATTATTTATTTATACTATTAATTTACAAATGAAATACATTTCTACATTTACTTAAATAAAGGAAAAATTATTTATAATAAATATCATTTAACATTAAATATTTAAAAGATATGTATTATAAAGTTTATATATTTAAAGTAATATTAATATTAAATAATATTCTATAAATATTATTTAATATTAATTAAGAACGGATATCTAAGCTAAATAAATGGTAATTAGTGTTACACATTTTTATTAGAAGTTATAAGTTTGTGTATGTATTTTATTTCTTATTAGAACATTGTATTTATTATGTTTACCTTTCTAATATAGTTTAAGGGGACTACTTTTTGACCGCGTAAGGTTATTTTGCTTCATTCAGGACTGGAGAAGATCGCGGTTGGAAGCTGCTTCGCGTTGAGAAAGGTAAGGGGAATTTTAACTAATATTTCGTAGAGAGTAGTAGTGTTTGATACTATATTCAACGTTTTTAGAGTTATTGTATGTATGTAGTCGTCGTTTTGGTATGTTTTAGGTGAAACTTCATATTTACCGAGGCGTCGTGTATGTTAGAGGCCTAGTGTTTTTTATGCTTAGGATATGTGTTTGAACATGTTTTACATACATTTTAATGTGTATTTTGGAATCTTTGGGTGTTTGTGTGGGTGGGTTACTTAATGTATGTTTTTTTACAGGTACCGGAACTTCGCAGTATTATTCCATTGAAGGATGCGTTTTTTTTGGAGATAAGCTTGTATTACAAATAAATGTAATATTTTAACATCTATCTCCTTTTTTCGTGATTTCCTGGAGCGATTTTTAAGCTTTTTCAAGATTTTTCGGGTTTTTATGGTTGTTGATTTGGAATCGATTACGATAACATAGTGCTTATTTTTTTTAACTAAGTGTGTGTATGTTCATTTTTTAAATGAATGTAACACACTTTGTTTACTCCGCGTTTACTGGACTGATTTTTGTAATCTTTTACTAATTTTCGGGATATTTGTAGGTTGTCGCATTGCATTGGGAGAAGAATAGGTGTAATTTATTTTTTACAAGGTGTGTGTATATCACTTTAAATAATAAAGTGTCCACACTTGTATTATCGGGATTTCCTGGAGCGTTTTTTAGAAAAATTATATTATTTTCGGGTTTTTGAGGGTTTCCGAAATAGGATTTGTACTGGATTGTAAGGTATTGTATGGATTATATGTGGCTGGATGACCTCTTCTTCTGCTACATAAATTGTAAGTTTTTCACATTTATTTTATTTGGGTGGGAAATGTCGATTTAAATGTCATTGCAATGTTTAATATTATAAATATTGCATATTTGTTAAGTAAATGTTTTTTAAAATTTAACAAATATATTAAACAAATATGTATTATTTATGATTAAATGAAAAATGTTATGGATTTCACAATTTCTGTAATTATCAGAAGTTTTTGTTAGTTTTGGTATGATACTTTATAGTAGGCTTTTAGCTATCAGTGATAGGTACTCTAAACCTCTGGTTGAAGGATATAGGGTCGCTTGGCTTTGCAGGAGTCTGAACATTTGTTTTGTTAGTTTAGGGCCAATTTGTGTAACAGATTGTTCTATCCTTAGTTCTTGGTAGCTTTGTTCTTTTTTTAAAGATTGTATTAGATTTAGGAAGGTGGGTTTTGCTCTGTTAGTGGTAGCTTGGAATGAATTGTGCCATCCTTCCACACTGTTATTCGTTTTTGCCTCTTGGTTTAATGTACTTAGATATACATTCCACCAAGGTATGTGGAATTTAGGTTGGCGTCGGTGCCCAGATCTATGTAACCTTCCCACCCAAGTATCCTCAAAATAGTCCAGTAGTGGGGCCAGTTTGTCTTCATACTTTTTGTAGTATGTGCTGTCAATAAGTAAGTCATAGTGTTCCGCTACATCAGTAACTGGAACATAGGCTAGTGCTATTAATTTTTTAACTTGATATGCAAAGTTGCTATCAGTTGAGTATTGAATGCTTAAAGTTGATTTTTGGAGATGTCTCCATATACTTTGGTTGAAGTGATAGTAGCAACCTTGGATAGCTGTGTGGGGAAATGTTTTCAAAATGCTATTGATCATAGCAATTTCGAAATCAATAATTATTTTTTGGGGAAAATAATTATTGATTTCATTTTTGATAACATTTAATATTTCTATATATGTATTTTGTTGTTTGTTAGGTAACAAACAGTAAATAAAAGGGATATTGTAGTGATAATATAATCCATGAATGGTATATAGTTGATAAAATGGTTTGGGACATGGTTTAAAAGTCCCATCCATCATCCATTGGTCGCATTGTTGTATTTTTCTTAAATTTGTTGCAGTTGCAAACATGATAATTCTGTTGGTGGGGCTTTCATTGTCAAAAAGTAAAAATTTCTCATTACTGTGTGTTACGCTCATTTCTGGGGAAATTAATATTTCTTCAAAAGATGTAGGGTTAGGTTGAGTAGTAGTAGTTAATCTTTTAGTGCGTGCTATTGTGCGTTTAAGGGAGTCAATTGAGGGTAGCTGCCCTGAAGCATGGGCAGGAATTTTTAACAGTTCTTCTTTTAGGATTTGTGTGGTAGGTTTGTCACTCCCTGTGCTAGCTGTTTTTATAGTTTCTAAAGCATCCCTTATCTCTATCTCTGTGACATTGGGGGGTGATTATGTTCTCTGGTAGATAATACATTTGTGTCTTCAGTAGTAGCCCTACCATAGCATTTGTTTGAATAGTATTTGGTACATTTCCAAAATACTTTTCTTCCTGTTTGTCTTTCTTGATTATAAACATACCCCATATAACATAACAACAATTTATTTTTCTGTGACATAACAAATTCTGCACCTTCAGTCATTTTGTATTACTTGTTCTAGGAAAGATTAGAAAGAAACGTGTTTAAATGTAAAATATTATTGGTAGTGTTTTACAGATTTATATTTCACTGTTTATACTTACAGTTAGTAAATCTGGTGTTGAGAAATGCAGAAACTGTTATGTTCAATTTATTTCTAGTATGTTCTTCTTGTTTTCCTGTTGGTAGTCAAAGTAAAAAAATATAAGCCATTTTTAAAAAATGTTTAGGATTTTTTTGGGAGAAAGCAGTATTAAATTTAGCATTTTAGGCAATTTTAGGACATTATTAGATATACTTACTTTTTTTAATTGTTCACTGTTTGTCTTTGGTGGAGTAGATGAAGGATGTAATGTGATTATCTGTAGAGAAGATATAATACACAAGAAATGATTATTAGTAAATAGATTTATAACTTTAGGGACTTTGAGGAAGTTAATAAATATACTTACTTGTTGTAATTCTGTAGTGTTAGCTTTAGGTAGAGGAGATGTAGGATGTTTTCTGAATATCTGTAGAGAAGATAGAAGAAATAAAAAAAAGGTGTTTAGAAGATAGCTTTAGCGTTTTAGGGCCTTTCAGGAATTTTGCAAATATACTTACTTTTTTAAATTGTGAAGTCTTTGTCTTTAGTCTAGTAGATGTAGGATGTGTTTAGAATATCTGTAAGGAAGATAGAATAAACAAGAAATGGTGTTTAGAAAATAGTTTTAGTATTTTTGGGCCTTTTAGAACTGTACACATATACTTACTTGTTTAAATTGTGTAGTCTTTACATTTCGTTGAGTAGAATGTGGATGTTATCAGAAATTCTGTTAAGAAGATAGAGTAAAGAAAGAAAGGATATTAGAAAATAGTTAATAAGAACAGCAGTTGGTGTATTAGAGAACATTTACATATACTTACAAATAGTATTTAGTGCTAAATAACTAGGAGCACGTATTTTGATGTGTTTAGGAGATGTCTATAAAAGCAATTTTAAAAGACAAAAATAAATGTAATTTAAACAGTTAGGAGAATACATACAATTTTAGCCTAGTACTTGTGTATTATAATAATAAAGTTTCACTTACTTGATTAATTTTGTAGGAATCTTGAATAGTAATCTCCATTTATCAGGAACTAGTTGATCAAAGAGTTGCCTTCTGTTTTCTATAGCTTGTGCAGCAACAAATGATAGTATGCATATACTCCTTTTATAGTGTGTATTTTTTGTGTTCTCTAATGTCATTGGATGTTTTAAGAAAGAGAGCATTTTATTGGCTAATTTGAATTTTTTCACAATTAATTGGTTTGTTTGTTGAAGTGGAAATGGTCATTTGTGAAGAGTTTTGCATTAAAGCAGGTTAGTTAATTAAATATTTTTAAATATATGTAATAATAATTTGATAATATATGTAGAATTATTTAGAAAAAAGTATATATTTATTTCAAAGTATTCATGATATGTTGGAAAAATGTGTTTAAAAAATGTATTTTAATATATAATATATAATTAGGATTGTGTAATGTATTTTACAAGACGATTTATGTATTATTTTACATATATAATGTGTATAATCTGAAGTCGATAAATCACTAAAAACGATATTTTTGTAGTCTATATATTGGTAGTCGATATTTTTGTAGTGTTAGGTTTATTTTGCTTACAAACGATATATTTGTAGTCGATATATTGTTTGTCTATATTATTGAAGTCGATATTTTATAGACTTGATATTTTTTACTCGATATTTTTGTAGTTAGTTAAATAAGTATAGAAACTCGATATTTTTGTAGTCGATAATTAGTCAACGATATTTTGGCAACTCGATATTTTGTCTGTCGATAATATTTCAGTGATCCATTTAAATTATCATTTAAAAAAAAATAAGCTGACTTAATATTTCCAGCTGGACATTGCATTTTTATGACAAATGTAATAATCTTGTTCTCTTGCACTCAGTTCAGGATTTCACACCACCTACTTTGAGTTAGGCTTTAGCTGTTTAACCAAGCTACTACATATCACCAAAATGTCGCTCCGAGATTTAATGTTTTCTAGAGTGGAGCTTGAACCCGCCCCTCGTCTCCATTGGCTGGCTTCCTAAATGGTGGCCAGCCATTGGAGGAGATGGGCGTCACTCCGTTCAAGCCCCGTCTTTTTCGGATTCTGGGGCGTGTTTTTTGCAGTTTTTAACTCTGTCACATCATCCGTCACTCAACCGCAAAAAACACGCCCCTGAATGCGAAAATGGCACCGCTTTCCTGACGCCATTTCTGCATGACCGCCGCCGGAAGAAGCGGGAAGCTGCCGAGTCCTCCGGTGAGTACTCGCTTTTCTTGCCGCTCTTCCTTGACTGTGCCCTTGTTCTTGTGCTTGCTTTCCGCCCCCCCTCGCTGTGCTTGCTCCCCTGCCCCCTCGTTGTGCCGTTCGTTGTGCTTGCTGCCCTGCCCCTGCCCCTCGTTCGTTCTGCTTGCTGTCCTGCCCCTGCTCCCTCTTTCGTTGTGCTTGCTGTCCTGCCGCTGCTCCTCATTTGTTGTGCTTGCTGTCCTGCCCCTGCCCCCTCGTTCATTGTGCTTGCTGTCCTGCCCCTGCCCCCTCGTTCGTTGTGCTTGCTGTCCTGCCCCCCCTCGTTCGTTGTGATTGCTCTCCTGCCGCCCCCCCCCTCGTTCATTGTGCTTGCTGTCCTGCCCCTGCCCCTTCGTTCGTTGTGCTTGCTCTCTTGCCTTTGCCCCCTCGTTCATTGTGCTGGCTCTCAAAATGCAGACGTTGCAACTATTTAATTATAACGGATTTACCACCATGTTTCTCCTCCATGCCAGTTTCTTAGTGGCAACATTTAAAAATATATATATATGTATAAATTGAGGCCCTGATTTTGCGGCGGGATTGCGTCACTTTTAGGGCAAAACCCAGATGCAAAATCTCACTTGGTAAATCTCGCAGTGCGCTCAAATGTACTCTTATAAACCTGCTAAACGTGTGTGAGGTCTTCAGATCTGATGCGTCTTCCTGTGATGATACATTGTGATGCCAGGTGCCGTTACATCCCGCCCCATGACGACACTTGGATACTGGCTAACTTGGTTAGTCCTGCCCCCCCACGCCCTATTCTGTTTTTCAGACTTGTGCCCGTACGCGACCACCAGTGCACCTTTAACATTTTTTTTTTAAAGATGCAGCAAAGTGTGTCCCGACCTTGCACTGTACCGCCAAAAGTATCGCAAGGTGAAGCGTCTTGGCTTTGCTAATGCATGTTCATTAAAGCAGTTATGCATTTTTTGTCATAAATGATAAAGAGCCATGTAACCCATATGCTGTCCTCAAAACGTTTGTAAGGTAACTGAAAAATGCAGTGAATATGCGTTTTTCGAGTGAGCTTAAATTTCTATCAATCCCGTTCTGCTGAGTTACAATTAGGTGGTGTTGCATTATTGTAAAAAAAAAAACGTGGCAAGACCTCGTCGTGCGCAGAAATGTCTCCGGTTTCAAATCTGCTGCTGCCTGCGAACCCTCCGTGTTACCCCCACGTGTGGAAATGCTGCAGACCCCAGAGGCCGTCGGGTCATTCCCGCATTGTGGCACTGCCCTCGTAGATTGCGCCTGGGGCTCGAACAGGGGGTCGGTCAGCGCCTGCCTAGCTTTTGCCCTGTAGACCCCCTCCTGCCTTGGGAAGCAGGCGCGTGGACTGTAGTGTGTTGTGCCCAGCTGTGAAGAGGACACGTCCCGATCTGCACACAGCCTATATACACATAGCGACTCCATGCACAACAGCCTGGCCCTGAGGGTGAATAACTTCCTCCATGCTGCTCTTCACAAGTGACGGGGTCTCGGCTCTGATGACACGACGTAGTGTCGGTGTGCGGAGTTTTTGGTGTTCTACGGGGGAGGGGGCACTGTAGGTAGGAGGGCCTTGGTGGGCCGAGCTCCATTGGGGCACCGCAGGTAGGAGGGCCCTGGCGGCCCCAGCTCCTCCAGGGGCACTGTGCGCGCTATTTGTGACTTGCTGCGCCTCCTGTGTCGGATCGAGTTACCCTGGCACAGACATAGGCCTGCCCCCGGGCACCCTGGCACAGCCCCACACGGCGTGCAGAGAGCGGGAGGACAGGAGGTATGTTCGTTGTGCTTGCTGTCCTGCCCTTGCCCCCTCGTTCGTTGTGCTTGCTCTCCTGCTCCCCCCCTCGTTGGTTGTGCTTGCTCTCCTGCTCTCCCCTCGTTGGTTGTGCTTGCTCTCCTGCCCCCCCTCATTGGTTGTGCTTGCTGTCCTGCCCCCTTGTTGCTTGTGCTTGCTCTCCTGCCCCCCTCATTGCTTGTGCTTGCTGTCCTGGCCCTCTCGTTGCTTGTGCTTGCTGTCCTGCCCCCTCGTTGCTTGTGCTTGCTGTCCTGCACCCTCGTTGCTTGTGCTTGCTGTCCTGCCCCCTCGTTGCTTGTGATTGCTGTCCTGCCCCCCCTTGCTAGTTGTGCTTGCTCTACTGCCCCCCCTCGCTGGTTGTGCTTGCTCTCCTGCCCCCGCCCCCTCGTTGCTTGTGCTTGCTCTCCTGCCCCTGCCCCCTGGTTGCTTGTGCTTGCTCTCCTGCCCCTGCCCCCTCGTTACTTGTGCTTGCTGTCCTGCCCCCTCATTGCTTGTGCTTGCTCTCCTGCCCCCCTCGTTGCTTGTGCTGGCTCTACTGCCCCCCTCGTTGCTTGTGCTCGCTGTCCTGCCCCCTCGTTGCTAGTGCTTGCTCTCTTGCCCCACCTCGTTGTTTGTGCTTGCTCTCCTGCCCCCCCTAGCTGGTTGTGCTTGCTCTCCTGCCCCTGCCCCCTTGTTGGTTGTGATTGCTCTCCTGCCCCTGCCCCCTCGTTGTTTGTGCTTGCTCTCCTGCCCCTGCCCCCTCATTGCTTGTGCTTGCTGTCCTGCCCCCTCTTTGCTTGTGCTTGCTGTCCTGCCCCCTCGTTGCTTGTGCTTGCTGTCCTGCCCCCTCGTTGCTTGTGCTTGCTGTCCTGCCCTCCTGCTATTGGCATTGTAAATGACAATGCCATTTATTTATGTTTTAAAAACAAAAACATAAATAAAAATAATGTCATAAGCAATGCGATTGGCTCTAACTTTAGGAATGCCGAGACCATTGCATTTTAAATGCTTGTTCTAAACTGTGGGTCATAACCCACTGGTGAGTCACTAGGAGATTCTTGGTGGCTCATGAAAGCCCAAGCTATAATTAAAGTTGCCTTTAAATTTAGTATTTATCTTATCTCATTTTCTGTGCTTTAAAGACAGCGGTTAAATGCCAGGTTATGTCTTCTGCCAAATTGCTGCTAAATACTTTAGCATGGGAATTGGTGTTCCCAAACTCCTCTTACTTTGCAGTCAGAGAAAGATAAGTAAAGTGAATTTTGTGACAATCTTTCTGTGGGTTCAGAGAGTGTGAAAGGAAAGGTTGCAGAATGTAATTTCTGAAACAAAGACTATAATTTGTATGGATATAGTTTTATTGGTAAAACTGTAGGTCTGTGCAAATTTAGTGGCCAATTTATTGGAAAATATGCTGTCCCTAAATGACAATGTGCCGCTACACGTTGATTTAGTTACATAAAAAAATTGCCTACCTCATGCCCATTGAAGCTAGGTGGGTCGCAAATGTTTGTCATTCTAAAGAGTAGGTTGTGTTTTTAAAAATGTTGGGAAGCACTTCCCTAATAACATGGATGGAACATCTGGGTTGAAGCAAACTGTGATCCCCTGCTTTCACTGAATGGCAGTGGGGAAACATTTTTTCAACCGCTCAGAAATGTGTCACCTCTTTTTCCCACTGCTATCAATTATTGATTGATGGGCAAATTGTACTATTCTCACTCCAATCTATGCAACATTAGGGAAAGTGTTGGACTTTGAAAGGGTAAAATTTACCACTCCCACTAAAGTCTGTGCAACAGGGAAAGCACTAGACTACGGAGGGGTAACATTACTATTCCCATTCCAGTCTGTGCAGCAGTAGAGAAAGCACTCAAACACATAACATATATGAAAAATTACTCTAATAATGTGTAACAAATATAAAACTCTTAAAATTAACTTCCTTAATTAATCACCCAAAAAATATAAAAATAGAACCAATTAAATGAATAATTTGATTATTTATCAATTTAAAAGTTAATTATCAATTTAAAAAGTTGTCATTTATTTATTAATTAACCACACTAAACCCTCACAAACGTAGAGGCCCAGATTTAAAACATAACTAGAATAAATAACCACAATTAATAATCACATAAATATTAAATATAAATTAATTAACAATTAATTCATTCATTAATAATTATCTTCCCACCCTATACCCCTACAAACCCAGCAGCCCACACCTAATATATAACTTTACATATTAAATTATTACACAAATTGCATAATTAATAACCAATGAAATAATTTATAATAAATTGGTAAGTAATTATTGCTTATTTAACTTCACACCCTGTACCTCTAAAAACCCAACAGCCGGCACCTAATATATAACTTAAAAAATATAATTAGTACAGGATTTACATATTTATTATTCAAAAAAATGATTAATAATAAATTAATAGCAATTGTTAATTAATTATACTTCATTAGCGCTCCACTCCACACCCCTACAAACCTAGCAACCCTGCTACAAAACATTGGCAATTAAAATAACAAAATTTAAATCACTTAACATTTCAAACTATATTTCAAAACATCATGAACAATTATAGCTTGCTTAATCTCCACAACGGTCCCAACAGGGCTGAGATGCCTGGCTTCACCTTGGGGGTGCCCAGGAGTGGACATTTCACAGGGAAAAGCCAGGAAGGGTTCCACAGCGGTATGCGTACAGCGCCAGGAAACCCCAGTTGGGGTATAAGTGCGCTTTACAAGTACAAATTCATTTATTCATTCATTCAATAACACATACAATTAATATATGTCCTAACACACAGAAAGATAATTTTTGAATGATATTTTTTACAACTATAATATTGAAAATGATATTAACAACGATCTTCTTGAAAACAATATTACTTACCTGAAAAATCGATCTTCTTGACCACGATATTTCTTCATCGTGATATTTTTGTATCACAATCATTTTATCCCGATATTTCTGCAAGTTGATATTTAAAGCTCAATATTTTGTCCATTGTTCCGAGATTCTCAGCATGATGGAGCAGTAGGAAAATGTTATTGCAGATGTAGTATTAGAATCCATTAGCACTGCGGCATTCATTGGTAGCTTTACTGTAGGTGTGGGCACAACTTGCGGAGTTCCAGGGCAGTATCTAAAAACTCAGTGACATTCCATGGAGTTCCGCCTGCGGTGAAATTCCACTGGGTCCTAGTGGGCCTGTGCATGCATCTGCATGTGTATACTGCTTCACGCGCGGAGGAGAGCATCTTAGGTGACATAGTTGTTTAATTTAGGAATAAAATGTAAAACAACTCTCCTGCTCTCTTTTATGGTGCCACACATCATATAAAAGTATAATACTGCTGCCCCCACCTCGCTATCTCTCACCCTAAGACAGCAGTGAAAGCGGACCCGCTTGTGCCTAAATCGTGAATCCTTTCAGGTTACTGTGCTCATGGTCTAAAAGTCACTGCGCCAATGTCTGAAGTGACCTGATTTTTGAATGTCAAGCCCCACATAGAGCTATTCTTCCCTTTGCTAAGGTTTGCACACACTGTCCCTTGGTGCAGTTGGGACTCGCACAAGGACTGTGTAAGACACGTAAGCATCGTCGGGCATCTGGAAGGCATATGAGCTCGGTACCACATACACACATAGTCCCAGATCACCCCATGGGAGCAACCAATGCGACCAGCCGGGAAACTCAAAGGGTTTATGCACAGATCCCGCTGTGATGGTTCTTGACACAGACTATTTAGCTGGGTGACACTGACATGCCTCGTTTTCATTCTAATGCATCACTCATCTGTATAGTGGGGACCCACTGTACTATCTTTCAGTCAAGCCTCTGCTTTGTCTCCCTTGACACATTCCAGTTCGTGCCAGTCTGGCAGTACCTGGCACTTATGACACATGACTCAAGGGGCAAAAACACAACATGCCACTCTTTGTCGTGTGGTGCCCTTTCCAGTTCATCCAGTGCATCTGCACTCATGCATTCTGTCAATCATCTTTCGTAATATGTGTTACTGTCATGGAGTATTGAAATGCACCTAACACTTCATGTGTGCTGTCCGATATACTATTATCACGTCATCAACTGACAAGTGTGAAACTGTATCTTTATTACTAAACCGAGCCTCGCCAGTCTCCAATATCTAGCCTGCCATAGCTGGCACCGTGAGTCAGCAGCGAGCAACATTGAAGCCTTCCACCCTAGCCAACAGTTCACAAGACGTCCTGGTATGAGCCGAAAATAGCCTCTCACCGATAGAATGCAGGATGTTGATTCTCATGTCACGGTCCATGCTGAGCAGGACCCGTGCCCGTTGAAACTCCACTACCACCACTGCCACCATCTTCCACTCAACTCAGCAGCAGCCTCCGCACAGCCAGGCAACCAGAAATGCATGCGGGAAGTACTGATGCCCGCATGTCAAGTGTGGCATGCTGGGAATCGTAGTGTAGCAGCAAAGTAATGAAGCACAAAGCTCTGAAGCAATTAGACCTACTCACTAAAAGCATATTTTGGGGTTGTCATGCTTAGGATTAGGGGGGATCACTAGTAAACTCCTCCACGGCGGTGGTTGGCAGAGAATTTGCCGACCTCTTCACTCCAAGCAGAGTGTGGAGTGGCAAAACTCCACTGGAGACCGGAGTTTGTCATCCACCCCTACTTTACTTTCACATCAAGGATGCATCCTTGGGGTTGTGAGTGGCACACAATCTCAAGCCAGAAGAGTTTGCCACTCTATATGCCAGTTGTAGGTAAAAGGCTTTTGGGGATGATCTGGAGGAGATGGTCTCTAAGGTTTTGAAAACAGGAACTCTACCTTCCTTTTTTGTGTCAAGCCCCACACCAAGAAAGTGTAAGCCTCCAAGGACTACAGGTGAACCGTTTTATAAGTTTTTGGGGGAAAGTCAAAAGGTTGTTTGACTGCAATGAAGACAAGTCTTGATTCCCTACACCTTCCAAAAGAAGCAGCCACAGTCCTGTCTAGCTAAGGACCCCAATCCTGGAGATACAAATAGCTGTCATCTTTAATGTTTGAGGACTTTGTTGTATCATTCCAGCATTTACCAAACATAATTCTCATCCATTCCAGATAATTCAGGGGTATTGATGGTTCCCACGTCATGGGATCCAGTGAAATGTCATGCACCATTGGATGGCATTCAAGAACTAGCAGTAAAAGTTGCAGTGACTCTAGTCTACAGATTAGAAATGGGGATCACATTTTGCTCCATCATTTTTGTACCACCAAATAGAAGAGGGACTTCCATCTGGTGTTGGATTTCAAAACTACCATTCATTCAAGTGTGACCTTGCAGAGAGTGATTCCTAATGTTCGATCTCAAGAGTTCCTTGCTTCTTCAGATCTTCATGATACCGTCTTGTACCAATTTGTAAAGCTCATCAGAGGTTTCCTTGATTCAATACATGTGGCAGTCAGTTTCAATTTGTGGTCTTGACATTCAGCATTAAACAGCACTGATGAGCTTCACCAACGTCATTGTTCCTATAGTTGGGTCACTTCATTCAGAGGGGATTATGGGTCATCCCAAACTGGACAACTAGTTGATCTATGCTACTTATCTCGCTTTTGCTACTCATCATGTCTGGAAAGTGTGTTCAATCCTTCAATCTCAATGCTTGCTCATTAATTTTCCGAAGTGCCACTTTGTCCTGTCTCAATCTTTGGAATTCAGTGGGGCAAACTGTTCTTTGCACATCTGTCAGCAAGGTCTTCCTGCCAGAACAGAGGATAGAATCTCACCAGAAATGTATGTGGATTTTTTTGCAGTTGCATTCAACTTCAGTTTAGGTTTCTCTCATATGTGCCATATGCCATCTAAAGCACCTGTTGCATCACCTATTTCAGTCTAGGTATACAACTTAGGACTACTTCAACATACTGTTACCTGAGCCTCCTGATCACTATCAGCTGCTAAAATTGTGGCTTCATCCTCTCTACTTGCAGAAGGGGTTGAATCAAGACCCACCTGCTCCATTTGTACTCATGTCTAGGCTTGGATTGAACTCATGGAGTTTCACTCCGCGGAATTCTACAGAGTTACAAAAATACTCCGCACAAATAGTGCCAGAAACTAATTCCACACTGAAAAATAAGCATGAATGACACCATGTGCCACGCCACAGGGTACAGCTTCTTGAGTTGATTTTGCTGCTGCGCAAGCAGATTTGCTACTCGAGCTGCAGATTTCTGACCCTCAACTGTTGCGACTGCCCAAATCCGACAATTCTGCTGGTGAAGCAGAATATATCGCCAAGCCCTACTCTCAACGTATACCAGTGTTCTGGGAAGAGGTGCCTCATGCCAGGGAAAGGAAGCACATGAGTGTTGGCCCTTGAAGAAAATGACAAATTTTTCCAATTGAAGGGAGCTAGAGGCAATCCGAAGGAAACTGATGAGGTTCACTACTCTTCTGCAGGGTTGGCTGATGCTGGTAAGAACACACACAAAGCAAAATTCAAAACCTTACTCACAAGTTGCGACCAGGGTGAGGTACCTGGCTGTTGCGGCTTTTTGTGTCATGAGGTGAACCCAGAGGTCTGTGCATCTATTGTTGCAGTCTACATCTGGCCTAAGGATACTAAATGAGCAGATTGGCGGAGCTGTGTTTTTTATGACCTCGTACTCCGTCAAAACTACTCCCATGAAATTCCAGGCTCCATGAGGTGGTTCAGCTCCATGATACTCAACTTGTTTGCCACTCATCGAGATCTTGCTGTGTAATGCAGTTCCAATTTCCAGGATTCTGTACTGGAGGTAGCGGGTGTGTTGATATCTCCTAGGACAAGATGTCTGCTATTCAGCTTGCCTCTCTTCCCCATGATTGAATCGGTCCTTCTTTATTTATGAGAGCAAAGGGGTTGTTACTGGTGGTAATAACCCACTGCCCTTCCTGGGATTGGTTACCTATGGTTCTGCAGGTGGCAGTAGGCCTGGCCATGGTGTTGAATCCACTTTCCAGCTCAGTAGTGTTGTCAGAGAGTCCCAATTCTTGCCATTCAACATGGATTAATCAGTTTAGAAGCTGAAAGTCTTGGGTTTATGTCTTTCAAAGGATGACGCAGTCACTGTTCAGCAGTGCCAGTACTTATCTATGAGGAGGAGATATGACCATTATTGAGCTTATTTCAAGTCTTGGGGTTTGCCCAAGGGGTTTAATGCATGTCCTGTCTACTTATGTATATTATGGATTTTCTACTCGATGAGTTTCACATAGGCTGGGTTTTTGCCACCTTGAAGGTGCAATGGGCCGCAATTAAAGCTTTTTGAACTCTTGAGGAACACTGGGGTCCTGGATTCTTTCGTTCTGAGACTTTCTAAGGGTTCCATCTTATTCAACCCTTCCCAGAAGGTGATTCTATCTCCCTCTTAACTGTCTGTGGTACTAAGGGTGCTGCAGCAGCTTCCCTTTGAACTTCCATTTAGGGAATATGGGTCACTAGTTTGCTCTCCCTCCTTTTCTCTGTATTCTTCTTAATGCTTTGGTGTTGTGGACTGGTCCTTCCTTCTTACCGCAATTGTTTTCATTTTTATCAAGAGGTGATTTTTATTGGCTTTGCAGGAGGGAGATGCCTCTTCCTCTGTGAGTGGGTTTGACGTGAACATGGATGAATTATATAACCTATAATGAGTAGCTGCTTTCTGCATGCTTGAGTCTTTATTTGTGAAGTTTTATAAAGTATTATGGAGCATACAACAGGCTACTGTTACATTAAACTAATGGGATTGCACCCTCATTGCAAAGGCATACAGTTTGGAGGCTTCCCAGCCTCTGTTTGTGCAGCACAGATCTATTAGAGGGGCAGGAGTGTCTTAGACTCTGCCCCTGGATTCATCTATTAGATTTTTTGCAGGGCTGTCACATTGGTTCCTCGTCAACTTTCATTTCTCATTAAAGGATAGATTTGGCACAGGTGAATGCAGCTGTAGTTGGTCCTACTGTGTTATGTTCCTTTATCTTAAGAATATATTTTGTGTTTTTTTATATGCTTTATTGCCGCTAACAATGGCAGGTTCTTTTGTCATATCCTGATGACTATTATGAAGAATATCAGAGACAGCCGCCACAAACAAAGGGTCAAATATCCGTTAGTCCAGCACTCTTCACAGTAATTACAATCTATGTAACAGTAAACATTTCAGTTATAGACACATCTGGTTCAGTGCAAATGATGAATCTTCAGTGGAATTGTTGTTTGTAGTGTATTCTTTATTTATTTTATCAAGTTTTTCTCCAATAAAAACAGACCGTAGCCGTAGCAAGGCTGAGGCTACGGTCTGTTTTTATTGGAGAAAAACGGTTGTCTTACGAGGTTTAGGGGTTCTGAATCTCTAGTCCGCTGCACCTAAAGTTTGAGACAAAGGAATCACTAAAGGATAGTTGCAACTGTGTGTAGCCCCAAACCCCATGTTCTTGTGTGCTGCCACAAACAAAGGGTGGTGAGGCAGGTGGAGGGAATGTGGGAGGGAGAGTGCGGGAAGGGGAGCATGATGGGGCTCACGCAGGGATGTTGGTAATAATATATATATAAAAACAAGAACTTACCTGAAACAGGTGGTCGCCTCCCACATCGCGTCATGCCTCCTGTCCTCTTCGTGTTCCCAGGAGCCCCTGGGACAGACTCCGATCCAATCCCCGTACTGCAGAGCAGTGCGGGGATTGGCCTGTGCGGGCTTGAAAGATGCTCTGTCAGACCAGGGAGTCTGGGGGGTTTCAATGCAGCCGGGCTGAAGAAATCTAAGTGTGCATGTGTGTTTGACCGACCTGAACACATATTTGCTCTTAGGAAGTACACATAGCACTCCTCCTCCCCCCTCCCATGCCTCGGCCCCACCCCTCCCTACAGCGCTGACTCAGAGCCAGCAAATTAAAAATAAAACGATGGTAGAACATCATTTTATTTTGAAATTTCTGGCTCATAGCCAGGCAGTGGGGTGACACTCCTCCGCCAATGCGGAGGAGCCGAAGCTGAAGAATATAAGGATGAATATGATATGGGGGTTATGTTTGTATTGCATAGGTTAATCCTTTTTAATCCTGGTTTCTTGTTGCCACTTTGTTCATGACATCTTACTGTACCAAGAAATAGGCATGTCTCCAGGGGAGGTTATAATAGGCCAAAGGGGAAGTGTCTTAGAGAGGTAAGAAAACAGAAGTAGGACTTCTGGGAAGATGCCGTGGGCCTCAGTATTAGTGGGAGAGGCAATAAGCTCTCTTAAGGCAAGCCCGTCTGCGCCCGTCTGCGCACGGCCGGGCCTAGAGCCAGAACCCCTGTCGGATAAAACTGCCCCTAAGGTAACCTACTCACGTCGGGACCTCCTAAGTCTCAGACCCACCATCGCCTCCTCTTGTGAGTATGTTCACGATCTAGAGGGACCATTTATCAGCTGCACTTACTGCCACCCAGTCCTACTCAAACTCCCTATTCAACCCTACAAACCCTCAGCCCTCAAACTTGCTTCTCTGAACTGTCGTTCTCTCCCTAAACATGCGACGCTTATTAACCATCTTATAGAAGACCATGAGATCGACGTTCTATTTTTGACGGAAACGTGGCTTTCCCCACACTCGGCGTCAGACATGGTTCTAGCTACCCCTCCGGGCTTCCTCATTCAGTCCCTACCCCGCCCTTTAGGCAGAGGTGGTGGGGTCGCCATTATTCACCGGGACTATCTCCCCTGCAAATACAACGACGCGCAGGTTCCCGACTCTGAAAGCCTACAGTTCACAATTAAGTTAGACCCGACTAACTCTCTCACAGGCATCCTACTGTACCGACCCCCCGGTCACCCTGGTTCTTTTTCTAGTGCTCTCCTGGACACGGTAGCAACACAGGCCCACTCCATCACTAACTTCATGATACTAGGAGACCTGAACATTCATTTCGATGACCCTTTAGATACTGGGGCAGCCGACTTGATCACCGATCTGGCGGCTCTCGACCTCCACCTCCTAAACTCCGGAGCTACACACAACAAAGGTCACTTGCTGGACCCGGTGTTTACAAGCACAGCCACCATGCAATTCAGCGAGTCTCTCCCCCTCCCCTGGACGGACCACTTTTTAGTCTCTTTCCAACTATTAGGACCTTTCAGGAAATCTCAAAAACCTCCCACTTACACCAGGGACAGGGCCTGGTCCAAGCTCCCCACCGAAGACTGGGCCAGGACCCTAGAGTCAACTACCCCTGCCCATGCAGAAGACCCGGCTATCGCCGATAGTAAATTCAGAGAGTGGATTACTACCTCCCTGGATTCCGTACTCCCATTTAGAACCCGGGAGGACAAAAACGGGAAACCAGGTTCCGCCCCGTGGTATACCCCGGAACTTCGATTACTACGTAAAAAATGCAAGAAAGCCGAACGGCTATGGAGGAAAGACTGGCAGCACGCCAGCAAGGAAGCCTACCAGAACTCAGTTAGATTATACAAAACCTCCATTAAGCGCTCTAAAGCCTCCCATTACGACACTCGGATAAGAGAATCTACCAACTTAGCTAGGGAATCCTTCCTAATCGTAAAAGAGCTACTGAAAGTACCAACCACTCCTTCCTCCAACGCCCCCCCTGTTGACCGAAGCAACTAATTAGCCACCTATTTTAATGACAAAATTGCCCGAATCTTAACATCCCTTCCCCCCCCCTGTCCCTCTAGTCACACGGACAATGAATCACCCTCCAGCCAAGCAGGAAGCAGCATGCGCCCCCAACTAGCTACATTTAGGGCAGTAACCTGCAACGAGGTAGATGCATGCAACCCTGGCCAAAATGAAAAGCGGATCACCTCTGGATCCCGCACCAATTAGACTCCTCAAAACCGTAGCCCCTGTCATAGTTCCCACGATCACAGAGCTTATTAACAGCTCGCTTGCCCAAGGATCTGTCCCCGATAGCTGGAAGAGCGCAGTCATGAAAGCACTCCTTAAAAAACCCCAGCTAGACCCAGCAGACATGGCAAACTACCGGCCAATCTCACTCCTCCCTGGCATCAGCAAGGTAGCCGAGAAATTGGTCAACGGACAATTGTCTCAGTTTCTCGAGGCAAATAACATCTTACGGCAATCCCAAACTGGGTTTCGCCCGGGTCATCGCACTGATACCGCCCTTCTGGCCGTTATCGAGGAGGCAAGGCGCATTTTGGATTCAGGAGGGTCAGTGGCAGTGATCCTCCTGGATCTTAGTGCAGCCTTCGACACAGTCAACCATCGTGTCCTCCTCCAACGGCTGGCGGCAGCAGGGCTCACCGGGATGGCGCTCAGGTGGATAGAGTCCTTCCTTGCCGGGCGCACGTTCCAGGTATGGGACAGCAATCACCACTCGTCCACCCTCCCCCTCACGAGCGGGGTCCCCCAGGGATCATCTCTAAGCCCTACGCTTTTTAATGCTTATATGGCCCCCCTTGAAGACGTGGTGACACCCTTCGGCATCAAAATAGTGAGTTACGCGGATGACACACAGCTGGTCGTCTCCCTATCCCAACTAGACGACCACCCAGACAATTTGGCAAATTGCCTTACGAAAATCTATGGCTGGATGTGTGAATCATCACTCAAATTAAACGGGTCGAAGACCGAAGTGATGCTCATGGGAAAGCAATGGGTGACCATCCCCCCATCAGCCTGGCCAGACGTGTTCAGGGAAATTCCCACCCCGAAAAAAGAAATTAAGACCCTAGGAGTCTGGCTAGAACCCGAGCTCTCAATGAAAACACAAGCGGCCAAAACTGCAGGAACCTGTTTTGGGCTTATGCGCACCACCCGCAAGATTCTTCCCCTACTCCCGCCCACCTCCAGAAAACTCCTAGTCCAAGGGCTAATACTGTCACGGTTGGACTACAGTAACATGGTTTACCTGGGTGCCCCAGAGGCCACCTTGGCTAAAATACAACGAACACAGAACGCTGCAGCCCGACTACTCATGAACCTTCCCTCCAGAGTGTCAGCTAAACCTGCCATCAAAGCCCTGCACTGGCTCCCGGTGCGTCAAAGGGTGGAATTCAAAGCCATGTGCACGGCTTACAAACTGATTAATGGAGCTGGCCCCCCGATTCTCAGCGACCTGGTAACTCCTTATATAGCTCCCAGATCCCTGCGGTCCGAGAATGAACATCTAGCCAACATCCCCAAATTTAAAAAGACACGCACTGGAGGCCGACGCTTCTCTGTGAAAGCTCCCACCGGATGGAACTCACTCCCCCGTACCCTCAGACTGGAACCCAGCTATCTTATTTTTAGAAAAAAATTGAAAACACTTCTATTTCCGAAATAACGTCCCCCCCTTTTCTTTTTTTCTCCTCCATCTCATCTGGATATCAAAATCATTACAGCGCGGGGATGCCTTCGGGTCACCAGGCGCTCTACAAGTCGTTAAAATAAATAAATAAATAAATAAGCCTCATGACTGTTATGAATAAAATGAGGGCAAGAAGACTCAGCATAAAGAGAATCACCCAATATAATGCAAACAATATTTACCCATCATATTTAATATGTTTTCCAGCAGGCACTGGTTGGAGTGAGTCGTGCATTTAGAACACGACAAGAAGCGCAATTCTTGTACGGGTTCATTCTATAGATGCAGACAGCCAGTGGCGTTGGAAGGGAGGTGCAGTGGGTGCAGGCTGTCCCGGATGTCATCACTGAGGGGGGAGACAAAATGGCAAATGTATGTGTTTTAAACACATATTTTTGCCATTTTGTCAAGCCGGGGGATTAGAAGAAATTGTCTGCACCGGGTACCACCTGACCTTGCTACGCCAGTGCAGACAGCATTAAACCCAGCGCAGGAGTGCTGCCTAGCGGTTAGAACTGGTGACCTTGAAACCCGGGTACCAGCTCCGATTCCTGGCCACAGCTCGGCATCCTGTGATTCTGGACAAGTCAGTTAGAGTCTCATTTAGATTTGGCTGACAAGTACTCCGTCACGACTATGACGGGTGATGATGCTGGGATTCCCACCTAGATTTTCACCTTACCACTCCGAGGAATCCCCAGGTCGACGGGTCTCTTTAGTCTGCATGGAAGTGTGAAGGAAGTTCTTTAAATTCAATACCCTTTTGACAAATTCTCCAAATCAATGCATTTTAACCTGAAGGACCACTGACTCTAGCGGAAAATTTTAAAATGTATTACAAAGCCAAAAATAACTGAACATACAAGCACCTCAGCAAGAGGTTCAAGAAATAAACTGGTACTGAGGAGCTGAATGGCCTGGAAGAAGTAGATTGACTGAGTGACAAGGTACTAAGTGGGCCAGCAGCACTTGACCTGGGGGTTGAAAAAATAGTAGGTGTTTGCAATAAAATGGCCATTGAAAACCTCCACAGGAGACAAGCAAGGCGATCACCAAAGAATTTGCACCCTACATTCTCTTCAAATAGTGTGGGAGTGGGCCTAGCTTTGGCTACTAATACTAACTATGAGTCTACAACTACTGAACTAACTAATAAAGGAATTCGTGAGAGTAGCTACACGTACAGTTTAGCAAAGACAAGTGTGTATTCTCCCCTTTTGGAGTATGAAAACTCGGGTGACATAATAGAAGGTGACCTCCCAAATAGTAGCACCCAGTATGATAGCATTGAGGCTACACAAGCAGTAGAAGATACCAATACAAGCTTGACCATTAATATAACTGACACAGGGGCCGAACAAAGCATTATAGTAAGGTCTTGGAATATATCAGGTATTACAAAAAACTTGAGTGACCCAACTTGGCAAGAATATATTGACAATTGCGAAATTATATTATCCCAAGAAACTTGGGCAGTTGAAAACCATCACAAAGTTGGATATAGGTCATTTAGTGTACCTTCAACTACTGTAAACAAAGGAAGACCATCGGGAGGCTTGGCAATATGGAGTAAAATCACGCTGGGAATCAATTTTGAGCAGATTGATTCTAACAGCCCAGATATCCAAGAAGTGAGATTTACAGGGCCCGATAAAAGAAAAGTCTGTATTTTAAATGTTTACAGTAGACCTCTGGAAGCCAATAAAGAGTCAAAAGTCATTGAGCAATTAGATAAAATTATTTCTACGCTCGACCAGAAAACTCTGATATTCATTGGGGGGGATTTTAATCGCAAATTCAAACAGTTAACAGGCCTGAAAAATATTTTTGAACCTGAGGACAATGCCAATAATATCCCAGGAATCGAGACCAGCCCTTCTGTGCCATGCTCAACGGCGGCAGCTCAATTGCTGCGATTGACCGCTGTACATGGTTTATGTGCCTGCAATGGGCGCTTGCCATCAGACAGCCCTAGTCAGCCAACATTTCAGCGGGGCAGCTTAGATTATGTAATGGTTTCAATTGCACTTTGGCCGATGGTAAGAGACCTTGTAGTAGAGAATCGAATTGAGAGTGATCACTATCCACTCAGTTTGACGCTTAGTGTGTCGTTATTTAATCCACGGCTCAAGGAAAGAGAATCCCTATGTCACACCGTTATTGAACCGTTGACTTCTAATAATCGTAGATCTTTAAAATGGCCAGTAGTGTTGGGGAATGACACCACTGTTAAAAAAATGTATGACTTGTATGTAGATTTAATTTCCCCGTATGGTAACATTCAAGCACAGGAGATCCCTATCATGCGGATCCATGCGAATATGTCCTCAGGACTTGGTGATATTCTGACCAAAACTATCAAGCCAATTACAAACGGTCAGAGAAATGTACCCAAGGGCGATACATGATATGACAAAGGCTGCCGCAATGCTAAAAAAGAACTTATAGCGGCCGCTAAAACGAATGATGTATTTGCATTAAGGGAGAAAAGGAAGTACTACAAGGGTATAATCACCGCGGCAAAGAAAGGCTGGGATGAAAAAATCTGGTCTGACCTTTTGGAAGCATGAAGGGTAAAAGATCAGGCTTTGTTCTGGGGCCTGATTGCTAGAGGCTCCAGAAGTGGAATCCCGAGTAGGGATAGGTTCTTGGAAGCTAATACCTGGGTCTTGCATTTTTCGGATCTATATTCACCCGCCTATAACGAGCTTACTTCTGTTAATGATGATTTAGGACTAAATTTGACTGTGACACCCCTATCTTTTAGTATGCAGAAACTATTAATGCTATTAAAGCGATAAAACCAGGAAAGGCCCCTAGACCGGACAGGATCCCCCGGTACCTATGGAAACATGAAAATATGATATGGGCCCATACATTAATTGCTTTTGCAATAATATTGCTAAGGGTGCCCCTATCCCTGATTCCTGGTGGGGCGCTGAGATTGTAATGATTTTTAAAAAGGGAGATCGCATGAATCCGGCCCATTATAGACCCATTAGTCTTATTGATGTCCTTCAGAAAGTATTTGCGAGACAAGTTTTAAGTAGGCTGAGTACCTGGATGGGGGAAACTATTACCCTAAACAAGTACCTAGCAGGTTTTAGAGGGAAAATTAGCACAATTGACCAGGTGTTTAGATTTTTATGTATCATTTGGAAATACATTAAAATAAAGAGGGCGCACCTGTTCGTGGCTTTTGTTGACCTCAGGGCGGCCTTCGATCTTGTCCCCAGAAACGCACTATGGTCAAGATTGAGGGACCTGGGAGTTCCTGGGGAAATTTTGGGACAGATCGTCAGGTTGCATGAGGCCAACTACGCCAGGGTGAGATGGGGCCCAAATGGAGAATTGACTGAGCGTTTTAATATAAAGAGAGGTGTCAGGCAAGGGTGTGTGCTGGCACCTATGCTGTTTTCACTATATGTAAATGATATACCGGACACCCTCTTGGGCTGCGAGCATGACTCTCCCAAGTTGGGTGGGGATTATGTGCCTGCACTGCTATTCGCAGATGATACTATTTTAATATCACAGACACCTAGAGGTTTACAAAATGTATTGGATACCTTTTGGTGTTATTGTAGGAATAAAGGTTTAGAGATTAATTTGTCTAAAACTAAGTACATGGCGATTAATCCTCATAGGAGTTTTAGAAAAACACTGACGGTCAATACTGAAAAGATTGAATATGTGCCCAATTTTTATTATGTAGGCATTACCTTAGATACTAAACTTGACTGGAAAATGCAAATAGATAAAAGCAATACGATCTTCACCCAGAATCTGGTTCCTATAGCAAGACAACATAAGAGCAGTTATTCTAAAACCGTTTCCCCAGCATTAGAGTTGTACAAATAAAAAGCCCAAGCTGCTTCATTATATGGAGCAGAATTATGGGGCTATGGCGCTAAACACGCCTTCATGACACAAGAGAACATCTTTTTTAGAAAAATATTAGCAATCCCTCAGCGCACACCCTTACTTCTCCTGACAATGGACCTGGATATCCATCGTACTGATGACCACGCGGCCTAGCGTCCACTGTTGTACTGGATCTGCGTGTGGTCAACAGACGAACTAGTGGACTATAGAGAAGCCCTAAAGAAAATTATGAAAATAAAAAATGTAACTAAGCTGGTATGGCTGAACCATATTGAGGACTGGCTTGCCAAATTGGGATTAGGCCATTACTGGACGGACCCGGAGTGCCTTACTTTGAGCTGCAAAAAGCTGCTGAAGGTAAGATATTGGAGGTTTGTCGCAAACTCAAAGCTACATAATCCGGACTTTGGGACATTTTCTCTCAAGTTTCTTGACATAAAGGCAGAGAGTAGATTTGAGCCATTCATGGATGAGATCTTACCAGCTCTAGCAAAATCGTTGTATCTAAAATTCCGCTATGGTGTATTGCAAATGAAAGTAAACACCGCGAGATGAATGTGTAAAGAGGGTAACACAGTGAAGGATGACCTAGCTAGATGTGAATTGTGCTGCACTAATGCTAAAGAGGATGAAGCGCTTATATTATTCTTCTGCTCTGCTTATACACATCTAAGGATAAAATGGATAAAACCTATCTGCCGCCTCCTGGGTTGCAGGCGTTTTAGTTAGGCAGAAAGAATTCTTAGAGCAGAAACAACTCAATCTATTGTCTTTAGCGTAAGCAGGTATCTGTTTTCAGTGGAGATCCTACGAAGGAGACTGTGCCTTAAGCTCTAATGACAAACGGCCAGATCTGTATTTGAATTAATATGATAGCTGGATTCCGGGTGTGATACCATGAGTTGTGTGAGTACTGCTTATAACTTGTCTGGGAAATGAAACAATATTTCTGACAATAACTATGTCTTAATGCAAAGTATTTGTAATTTCATGATTCTATCATTTTTATGAAATATTTTTAGATTTAAAAATGTATTTATTGTTTTAAAATCGGGGATACATCTGATTGTTCCTCAATTGGCAAAATGACCTTTGGGTAAATGGGCTTGGAAATATAAATTGCTTGTTGTTTTATATGTGTTTGTACATCTTTTATGGTTATTTAACCGAAATAAAGATTTTTGATGAAACTGGTACTAATACAAACATAATCCTACGCAAGAGTCTCAGACGACACAGAATAGAAAGCAAAGTCAATTCAAGAAGCATCAGGCATGCAATCACTGTGCCCACTGGAACTCTCGACTGAATCTGTTCCAATGGAAAAAAAGATTAGTCTGTCCCTACACTAACTCTAAAGTGACATCCCTACTTAACATTCCTCCCAGGCAAGAGAAAAAGGTGTCAGCTGTGAAGGCTTCCTAAGAAGCACATTCACTTTTTCAAGGTAAGTAGCCCAAACTACCGAGCTCGTTCTAAGATGCTCCTTAGTTTCTCCTGCCTAGACCAAAGTAAGACCCATGTCTAACTACAGATCCAATTGGACTGCCTTAGACAGGACCAAGTCTAAACCCAACTGACCCTAACCCTAGCTTCACTATGACCAAACTAACTCTCCACCCTCGGGGTACTTTCCCTAATACAAAATCCCAAAAACAATGGGTACGCTCATGACAATCCTCCTTCAGAAGGTACAGCCTCTCGTACTTTTCCAGTGTCGAACCTTCTTCTTCCAAAAACCGTTGCTGCGTCCTTGGATCCCAGGCAACTTCTCCGCAAAATGTTGCAAATGCACCTGCCAGCACATTCCCTTCGTCTTCACTCCTACCAATCTAACTGCTAAACAATGGCTCATTCTACCTAACGAGCTACATGGCCTTGCACCCACAAAAGAAATGCATGAGAACGAGTCAATCTGCACGCTCTAAGTTACAATTCAAAATTCAACTGCAAACATAAGCTTCTTTCTCAAAGTGCATTTCCCAACTCATCATTTCTAGTCATGCTAAGAAAACTACAGATAGGCCTCTGCTAGCATTTCATCTGACAGGCCTTTGCTCTTTTAAATGCATTTCTAATATGACAAACTAAGCATTTCATTAATAAATCCTAACATTACACTCGATGTTAATGAACGATATTCTCATTTTAAAGCATTACATTTCTCATTAGCAGCCTACACGTGCAACTTTAATATGGCATGTTTAATCTGAATGCACATTTTATACACAGAACAATGAATCCTAAGTTACTTAAGGCATTATTTTCTCGACTAAGCACTACAATTACAAATAAATGATATGAGCATAATTCTATATATTGCAACACTCTCAATTAGTCCTATAATTCTAAACCAAAACATTAGTAGGGTCCTCTAAATATGTGGGTGCTGACTACTGACGGTTAAGGTGCACCCCTACAATTTTCCAAACAACATGGCGCTCTATCAGCCCCCCCTTTGATGAACTGTGTCATCACACACTACATCTTCATTAGGGAAAGAACCAACTTAAACAAAACTTGTTGCCATTCTACCTCTCCTGAGCAACTCCATGTTTTTTAAATTTTGATATTGACTGTTCTGCTGTCTCTCGATTCGCCTCTCTTGCGTTCTCAAAGATCTTTCCAATCTGCCAGACTTATACCACTTGTAAGCTCTAATTGGACCCCACAATCCAATCACACATGCCACAACTATGATAAGAGGCTTCAACACATAACCAAGAAATCATTTTCCAATGCTCGCAAGCCAACTCCCCACTTTGCCACATCCTTTTCCAACCTTTTCGCACACAGTTTCCTCAGTCAAATCCTCAATCTCATAGTGAATGGTAGTGATGGTATTTATATATTTCTCCAGATCTTTGCTGTTGTCTGGTATATAAGTACAGCACTCATGAACCTTTAAAAGTTTACACACTCCTCCCTCTTTCGCAAGAAGGACGTCTAAAACAAGACGATTTTGCAAAACCATAGTCCTTATCAATAACATCTCTCCTTCCACCAACACCAATGACTTAGCTGTATTCATTAACAACTCATCCACAACAGTCGCCAGTCTTCTAATCTTCACATCATTCAAGATCACTCCCAAAGTTGGTATCATTGCTCCAAAAACATCTCCAATCACAGCTTCTGCACCTCGCTTCACTCTTGCATGTTGTGCTCCTTCTATTAGCTCAAAATCTTCTGTATGGTATATCTTAGGAAAGATTATCCCCAAGTAGAACGTACCATACCATTTCTCAGACAATCGCACAGAGGCATTCCCCCCGCACACAAAATACACAGTTGGAATTACTTGCACTCTACCTTGCAAAAAGTCCTTCGAATAATACTCCATCGCAAAGGTATGCTCACTTGTGGTTTGCCCTACATACACATTCTCATAGTATATCTGTGCACGGCTTATGCACAACTTCCCCTTTTGCACCTCATCTTGAGCTATCGGACCATAACTCCCTTTCGCCTTGTGCAACTTCTCCTCATCTGTCCAATCTACCTTACCTTGCCCTGAATCTCGCAACTGCTTTTGTTTCCTGTATCTATCTTCCACGTGATCTATACATTTCTTCTCTGTATCTGACAACAGGCACGCCAGATTATGGTGATGAACATAAGCTAGGAACAATAAACCGAATCAACACACCAACTACGGAACGCATTGCCACTTTATTTTTGTCTACTTGTTCATGGCATACTGACAATATTTACTGTTCTTAGTGGTGCTCTATATGTTTGTTTGATTGACAATACTAACATCCTTATATTTCAAATACCCACTTGTATAGTGCAGGGGCATTGCTGTGTTTTCATGCTTTATATGGGTCAGTATTGGTCCATCCCCGAACGGTTGTGAGGATTTACCGTTCGCCTCATTGCCTATACCCACTACTTATAACTGTCCACACTCACTTAACGGATACTCTGGTTCTCTGGTTGTGCGCCTGGTAATTCTGGATATTTCTAAACAACCTCATAGCTGCATATCATGAACATAAGCTGTGTCCAACTCTTGAGTCGTGATGAAATACGTCCTAAGTCTATCTTGAGATTTATAATAATCATACTTATTCAAATGCTTGTAAGCGGGCACTTCAGGAAGAACAGCATCATAATTCGGAAAGAAATACTCAAAATGATTACGCCCATAAAAAAATGTTAAGCAGCAAACTACATGAAATGCCATATGTCAGGGGAAGATGATGGTATCTAATACCCTCATCCACCGAAGCTGGCAACTGCATACACACATAACAGTCTTTCGCATCCATCGCATCAATATACTCATGCAACACCTTTACATACGCATTAAACTTGAAATTATCTCTGGACAGATCTGCATGTAACCTACGACTCTCCTCTACTAGCAAAGGTTTTTCGTTTCCTACCATGACCTCTTCTTTGCTAGGAGTAGTAGGTGTAGCTGTTCCCTCTACCTCCACTGCCTGTCCATGTGGTGCTAAATATGAGACTACAAGTAACAAAATTATGAAGAGTATCACTCCTCCTACAAGTGTGCCTACTATGCACCTAGCTCTACGGTGTGGGTTTCCAGCCTCCATGGTCTCAGCTTGTTAGTTTAACGAGAAACGCTCAAAAAGTCTCTCTTCTTCTTCAGATGCTTGTGAATCAACTCGCACCACACCTCGTAAAGTTGGAAGTCGCCTTTTTCTTTCAGTTCCTTTTTTACAGCAAGCAAAGACAACCTTAACCCTTCTCCGTCCTCTGTGGAAAGTCCCTAAATTGCTTCTTCTTCCACTTGGACCTAGGTTAATTGCATTTATTTATAGTAAAAATCTCTTTTAGTCCATAATAAGATGTGTTCCAACTGCTTCTAACA
Source organism: Lissotriton helveticus (assembly GCF_964261635.1). NCBI lineage: Eukaryota > Metazoa > Chordata > Amphibia > Caudata > Salamandridae > Lissotriton > Lissotriton helveticus. Next base: position 405,025,336 of record NC_136073.1, read on the forward strand.
CATATTCTAAAAGTTCAAGACGAAGAACAATTGATTCATGAGATGGAATTTCAGGCCCAAACGTAGGAAAGATCAGTCTACTCAGGATCAGATGGCGAATTCAGCTCAATTTCGGGGGATCCTTCGATCTCAAGTTCTGGTACCAACAGCAGCACATCCAGCTTAATGTTAGGACTGGTACTGATCACTGTCACTGCCCTCACCCTTCTCGATCTCAGCACACCTGGCATCAGTCACAGGATATGTCCACTCTGGAGCTGCATACTTTCGGCAAGGCACTCTCTTTCTTCTTGATCTCCTCAGACCCCTACAGACTTTCTCCTCTTTGCCTTCGTCTGACTCTGACTCTTCAGACACAGGGGCAAGATCCCTCTCGGAGACCAGTCTCTGATTCAAGCGCCTCTGCCTCTCTGGCCACTGCTCTTCATCTCTGCTTTTTGTCTGGCTTTCTCTTTGCTCATTCTGCTCACAACTTCTCTCAGCCGAGTTTGTCTCTGGACCACTTTCACAGCAACTTCCCCTTTCGGAGTCAGTTTCAGTGTTGCTGCTGTCGAGACCCTCCTCAGCTTGGTCAAGTGAGCAACCTGCTTCTTCAGACACCCTCACAGCTTGGATTGTCCCCTCCTGTGGCCCTGCCACATCAGCTGAATTTTCATCAGGGAGAGAAGCTATTTCTTCCAAGGGTGCTGAAACTCGACGTGTGTGCGAAGCATGCACCTAGTTCGGCAGATCTCCACACTTCACTGCAGTATTCGTCACCAAGATGACTTGGTATGGGCCTCTCCAGTGAACATCCAAGCAACTCTTTCTCACGTGCTTCTGAACCAGCACCCAATCCCCAGGACTCAGGTCATGACAGAGATCACTTGCAGCCAGGACCAGAGCAGCCTGCACCTGATGTGACACAGAATGGATGACGTCAGCTAGTCCCTTGCAATAATCAAGGATCAGATCATTGGTGATGCTAAGCAAGGCTGTCGATGGAACCTTTGGTAACCTCATAGCCTTCCCCATCAGTATCTCATGAGGTAAAATACCTGTTCTCCTGTCTGGGGTACTGCGCATACTCATCAACACCAACGGCAAAGTATCAGGCCACATCAGAGACGTTGATGAACACAACTTTCCCATTCGAGCTTTCAGAGTCCCATTGACTTGCTCCACTATCCAAGAAGCCTCTGGGCGATAGCCTCAATGGAGTATTTGATCAACTTGCAATGCAGCGCAAAGCATCTTCATTATTTCGCTATCAAAATGCGTTCCTCTGCCTGTTTCCAAAGAGGTCGGAATCCCAAACCTAGGCATAAGTTCCCTCAACAACAGCTTTGGTACTGTGAGTGTATCACACCTACGTGTAGGGTAAGCCTCCACCTACCTTGAGAATACGCACACCACAACCAAGATGTACCTCAACCCATTATACCTAGGCATCTCAATGAAATCCAATTGCATCCTGTTGAAAGGCCCCCAGACCTCCCAATGTGACTCATTGTGACCACAGTTTTCTTTCCAGCATTTATTTGTTGACAGGTAGCACATCTCTGACACACAGCTTCTGCCACAGCACAAAATCGCAGATTGTACCATGTTTGTCTGAATACTCGCACCATAGCATCCCTTCCCAGGTGTACTGCACCATGGATCTGTCTTGCCATTGGACTCAGCAACTCATCCGGCAACACTGCCCTTCCATCACTTGAGACCCAAATATCCACATCTCCTTTCACGCAGCCTGCATTGATCCCCACATTCTTTTCCTGATCGGAAACCTGTTCCTGCAGGCACTTGAGCTCATCCTAAGTATCTGCCATGGCCAACATCGTGTTGAACTCGGTTCTTTCTTGGCTCCCATCTACATGTTTCTCAGTGAATTAACAACCTTGTTCGGCACAGAATTGTGCAACTTTATCCGCATAGCGGTTTCCAAGTGACACAAAATCTGTTCCCTTTCCATGAGCCATGCACTTTACAACTGCAATTTCTCTGGGACACTGCAGGGCCTCTAGAAGCAACCTCACAAACTCCCCATTTCGGATGGGTGATCCAGAAGTATACTCCTTCCAGGCATGCAGCTTCAACTACTCCCGTAATGGTACATACAGCGAAAGCTGCTCTCAAACGACCAACACAGTCTCTTAAACATGAACCATTGACAAAGAAAATCTCATCAGGGTCAAGCAATGGTTCATCAACAATGTCAGGTCTCAGTTTGGTGCAAATCTCAGTCACATCAAGACAGTCATGGTCCTCACAATCTTCATCAAATGTGTTTGGCAACGGCATTAAGGTAGCAGGATTTAGAACAGAACACCTCTTGAGGGTCACATTCTCCACAGCAAATATAACCTGCTCGTAGCGTGTGAACCTATTATTGGTCAGGTGCTGTGTGTTGGTCCTAGTCATTAACAACTCAACAGAATGTGGAACATGCACAATCAAAGGATGACCCATGACAATACTCTCACACCTCTAAATGCTAACACCCGTTGCAGCAACGGTTTGAGACATCCGGGCAACGCTGAAGCTACTGGCTATAAAGTAGCTGAAAAGTAGGCAACTGGTCTACGGACACCTCCATCATCCTGGACTAAAACTGCCAATGCACAACCCTCTCGCTCACAGCAAAAGAGTGAAAAGGTCTGTTGCAGTCAGGTATCCCCAATGCCGGAGCACAACAAAGGTCCTCTCGCAACCTTCAGAATGCCTTCATTCATTCATCGTCCCATGGTACCGGATCACTTACATCCTTGTGCGTCAGTTTCTGCAAAGGCTTCGCTTTCAAGGAAAAGTTGGCAATCCACTGACGACAGTAGCCAGCCATCCCTGAGAACATCCTGACTTCTCTCTGAGTAGAAGGCACCATCATTCCCATGATTGCCTCTATTCTGTCTGGTGACACCTTACTCTTCCCTTTTTCTATCCGGTGACCCAAATACTGCACCTCATTCAGGAAGTATTGTAGCTTATTTGGCGACACTTTATGTCCATTCTCTGCCAAATGATTCAGTAAGGCGATGTATCAATCCTACACGCATCTTCAGTCTCTGACGCCACAAGGAGATCATCTATGTACTGAACAAGAACAGAGTTCTGTGGCAGTACAAGACTCTCAAAATTCTTTTTCCAGATATGATTAAAGATTGATGGACTCTCTGTATACCCCTGTGGGATACGACACCATGTTAAAACACGATTTTCCAGCTTAAATGCGAAAAGAAATTGGCTCTCCTCATGCAATGGAATCGAGAAGAAAGCCTGACAAAGGTCAATCACAGTAAACCATTCCGCTTGACATGAAATCTGAAACAATATTACAGATGGATTCGGTACCACTGGACAGCAGGGAACAACTATGTTGTTCACCCGGCGCAAATCCTGCACAATCGCAAACTTCCCACTTGGTTTTTGCAACCCCATAATAGGCGAGTTGCATGGACTGCCCATTATCTGCTTCAGGATCCCTGGCTTGATCGTGGACTCAATCACAGATTTTAACCCAGCAATCATCTCTGGGGTCAAATTGTACTGGGGTGCTCTTGGAAAGTCCACGTTCTGCTTAACCTGTATCTTGGCAGGCTCAACTCCTTTGATTAAGCCTATGTCCTCACCCGTGAAGTCCCACACTTCCTGTGAGACCGAGTCTCTCAAATCTAGTAGTAGCTCTTCCACTGTCACAACAGGGTACATTTCGATACACAAATGCTGATTTGTGACCTTAAAAACAGTATCATCATCATTAGTTTGCAGTTCCACTCCTTTAGGGGTACAAAGATGGTACAATTGAGTTTACACAGGAGATACCTCCCTAGTAAACACACAGGACTAGAATCACACACCACGAACTGGTGTTGATCACGAAACGTTCCTATTTTCACAGGAATTGGCTCTGTCAAAGGGCATGTTATTCTCTTATTCGCAACACTTACAACTTGGATACTCTGTCCCGAGAGGGGTAGGTGGGGGGCTACTGCAGATCTTACAGTAGAACGGGTAGCACCAGTATCAACCAGAAATGTGGTAGGGTGACCATCAACATCAGCTTTCACAAATGGTCTCCTCTGCTCTACCTCCAAGACTGCCCCAAGGGTGCAGTCTTTCTCCCCCCTCAGGCACCGTCATGCCAATGGGTCTAGGTAACAATCGTCACTGTCATAAAAAAGAGGCATCTGCTGGTAAGTCCGAGTCCCTGTCGGAATCTTCGGAGGCAGGGGAACCTGTACTCGCAGAGCCACAGTCCCCCCTTTGGTCAACTTTGGCCTTGTCACCAACCTTGTCACTTTGGGCTCAGGTACCTGCACTACTTCATCCTCCTGCTGCATCTGATTTGCAGGATTGAAGGGACACTCGTGTCTCCAGTGTCCAATCTGATGACACTGATGGCACTCAGTGGTCTTTTTCAGAGTTGCCAAATCCACCTTTGGCTTAGAATTATCTACACTTCCCTTTGGCTTACCCTGACCATTCTGTTTCCTTCCCAGAGTGCATCCCCCTGACTGAACTTAGCCTCCCTTATCAGCAGCTTGCATCTGGACCAGAATCAGCTTATCTTTAAGTGTCTTATGCTTCGAATCAATCTCATCACTACAGAATCTAGCATACCTCAATATCTCATCCAGCGGCTTGTTCTGCCAGCAAATTAAATGCTGCTGGATCATAAGACAAATATCAAGTCTCAATCCCAGGACAAACTTCGACACAAACTGTCCCATATTACTAGGATCCATTACATCCAACCCACTGTACTGTTTGAAAACCTGCAACAACCTTTCATAGTACTCATGCACTGTCTCCTTTGGCTCCTGAAGTGTTCGATCTATTTTTACCTAATCAATGTCCTGTTGCGGTACCTTAGCTTTCAACCACGTAATCACCTGCTCGTATTTTTTCATAACAAGAGGTGATAGGCCATTCGTGAGAGCATCCCTCTCCGGTTCAGATGTGGGCCATTCGACTGCAACCTTACAAGCTACCCATAAGTCACTCGGAACTACAATGTAAAACAGTGTATTCAGATTGATCCACAACACCTTCAAAATCTTGACAAACCTCTCAACTTGCTTGTACCTTTTAACTGGACTCTCTCTCAGTTTTGGGAAGTCATTTGTGAATGCCACCAAATCTCCTCTACTCCAAGGCACATGCACATACCCCCTACTAGCTACCACTTGCAAAGGGTAGTTCCCAATTCCTGATATCCACCCACCCGGAGGAGGCGGTTCTGCTGCATTCCTCTTAACACTCTTTTTCTTGGACCATCTTTCTTCCCACTTGTCAAGCCTACTCCATGTTCGTATTCCTATGATCAGTTCTCTGATGTGGGTCTTCAGTCCAATCAACCGCTTTTCATCCAAATTTTGATCAGTATACTGTAACCGGTGACCACCCTGCAACATTTTCGTTTTGGACAAATCCACATCGTATCTGTTTGCCAACTCAGTTAATTTCTCATGTGCTGATCTTGCTTTACGAGTCACATCCTTTGCTACAAACAACCATTTGTCTGGATCGTAGAGTTTCACTCTCTCTATAGGCAAGTTCCCTTCGACAATCTCGTCCACTTCTGCTTTCAATCGTATCACATCTAACCTTTTTGCCCTTATTGCTGTTCTAAGTATACCTCGACTAGATGCACCACTCAACTCTCTGCAGTAACTGTCCTGTTCTCTGTACCTGTTCACTTCAAAGGTGTCCCTTAAAGACACTCTATTCTCGGCACTCCCATGATCCCAGTCCTCTCTTGACCGATCACCTTGAGTCCCTTCAACTGACTCCCATATTCTCAGGTCTGACCTCAGTAATCACAGGGATTTTGGTCTTGGTCCCCTCAGATCCATCTGCCCTCTTGATGGACCTGCTGTAGCCGGCAACGGTCTGGTCGACTCTACAGGTTTCGGTGATGGAACCAGCTCATTCACTACACTGTTCCCTCCAAAACTAGCACTTCCTTCCATTCCTGTCTGTGATGGCCTTCCATTCCTCACCTGCTCTGTGTTGTACACTGACACTATGGGACCAATAGTAACCGGCACCCTAAGAGCATCCGGTAACCTCTGGGAAGTGACACTTTCTGCATTCTGCATTTCCCCCATTGAGAGTTTTCCCACTACTTCAGAACTCGGTGGAGATTGTGCTTCCCTAGTTCCTTCCAACGGAGCTGATCTGTCCCCCTCCGACTCCGGATTGTACGGGTGTTGTCTTTCAGACATCATACTTTCTAACAAGCTATCATCAGTATCACTGTCTTCATCCTCAACTTTCTTTTTCTGCGCATCTCCTGACTTGACCAACAATGGATAAAACTTATCTCCCTCAATTATCTGTACTCCCAATCTCTTTTCCTGTGCATCCCATCTCGCATCTTGAAACGCCCTGACTTACATCTTCACCCGCTCCTGTCTCCTGTCCCTGTTTCTCTAGTGTACCGCCCTAATCCAGGCATTCAGTGCCTCAAACTGTGTTGGTCTAGGCAAAGGTCGCGAAGCAGCCATAATCGATTTCAATTGGTATAACACTTCTAATCTAAAAGTTCCATATCTGGGGAAAGTCAATTCCTCATTTCCGTCAGTCATTTTGCACCAGTTTTCGAGCCACAGTATGGTATTCGAACCCACTTTCGTAGCCATGTAATGAGATGGGGTGTCCTCGGGCGGAGCCTCGTCCCCACCCCTCCGGGCCTCTTATTTCTTTTCTTCCTTTTTGAACAAATTTCGCAAAACTTTAAAACATTTCATGATGAAACCAGCGTTTCTCTGTTCGCAGCGCTTGTTTACTTCCTGACGACAATCAACCAATCTCAGCGCGCTTCACACCAACCACCCTATCACAGCGCAGCACCTTTTGAAGTCACTTTTCCTCTGCTCACAGTAGTTCCCCTCCTTTTCACTTCTCATTTCACCCACGCATACGTCCCATGCATATACTGAAATAATCACTTGCGACCAAGCAATCACTTCGCTAACTGTACGTCCACAGTCTGACTGTACGTCCACTGTTGTGTATTTGTCTACTGAAACTGGTAACTGTCTGTCCACTAAATGACCGGACAATCACCTCAACTGATAGGTTCCAAACGCTCAGAAACCCACAACCAGCGTGTCAGTTACTCACGCACTCGCACATTCATTCCCCCTATCTCGGTCCAGCGGGGATCGATGGTACCTCACCATCCCCTTAACAATGGTTGACAATTACGTTTTAAGTGTGCGTTACACCCCACCCACTTAAGCTACTCATCGAGCCTAAGATTTTTCCTGAGCTGCGTGCGCTCACAGCCTGATCTCCTTTCATACAACGGGCATTCCAACTCCACAAGACATCACAACACGAACACCACAAACATCACATCATAAAACTGCAATCTAACAACGTAAAAACCTATTCATACTCACTCTCCCACGAACTGCTGCTTTTCGCCGCACTGTCACTCTCCGGCAGTTTCCATGAAACGCCGTCTTCCACCAGTAATCCACTGAACGGTCATCACCTGAATTCTATGGGCCTTGGGGAAACTCTTATCCTAATCTAGGACTCCCTTACTTCCAGAGACTAACCGTCCTCTGGCTACCAACTGATGATGCTGGGGTTCCCACCTAGATTTTCACCTTACCACTCCGAGTAATCCCCAGGTCGACGGGTCTCTTTAGTCTGCATGGAAGTGTGAAGGAAGTTCTTCAAATTCAATACCCTTTTGACAAATTTTCTAAATCAATGCATTTTAACCTGAAGGACCACTGACTTCAACGGAAAGTTTTAAAATGTATTACAAAGCCAAAAATAACTGAACATACAAGCACCTCAGCAAGAGGTTCAAGAAATAAACTGGTACTAATACAAACATAATCCTATGCAAAAGTCTCAGACGACTCAGAATAAAAAGCAAAGTCAATTCAAGAAGCATCAGGCATGCAATCACTGTGCCCTCTGGAACTCTCGACTGCATCTGTTCCAATGGAAAGAAAAGATTAGTCTGTCCCTACACTAACTCTAAAGTGACATCCCTACTTAACATACCTCCCAGGCAAGAGAAAAAGGTGTCAGCTGTGAAGGCTCCCTAAGAAGCACATTCACTTTTTCCAGGTCAGTAGCCTAAACTACCAAGCTCGTTCTAAGATGCTCCTTAGTTTCTCCTGCCTAGTCCAAAATAATACCCATGTCTAACTGCACATCCAATTGGGCTGCGTTAGACAGGACCCAGTCTAAACCCAACTGACCCTAACCCTAGCTTCACTAAGACCAAACTAACTCTCCACCCTCGGGGCACTTTCCCTAATACAAAATCCCCAAAACAATGGGTACGCCCATGACACTCCTCCTTCAGCAGGTACAGCCTCTCATACTTTTCCAGTGTCGAACCTTCTTCCAAAAACCGTTGCTGTGTCCTTGGATCCCAGGAACCTTCTCAGCCAAATGTTGCAAATGCACCTGCCAGCACATTACCTTCGTCTTCACTCCTACCAATCTAACTTCTAAACAATGGCCATTCTACCTAACGAGCTACATGGCCTTGCACCTGCAAAAGGAATGCATGAGAACGAATCCCTCTGCACGCTCTAAGTTACAATTCGAAATTCAACTGCAAACATAAGCTTCTTTCTCAAAGTACATTTCCCAACTCAACATTTCTAGTCATGCTAAGAAAACCACAGATAGGCCTCTGCTAGCATTTCATCTCACAGGCTCTTTTAAATGCATTTCTAATATGACAACCTAAGCATTTCATTAATAAATCCTAACATGACACTCTATGTTAATGAACATTATTCTCATGTTAAAGCATTACATTTCTCATCAAGCAGCCTACACGTGCAACTTTAATATGGCACGTTTAATTTCAAAGCACATTTTATACACAGAACAATTCATCCTAAATTATTTAAGGCATTATTCTCTTGACTAAGCACTACATTAACCAATTAATGATATGAGCATAATTCTATATATTGCAACACTCTCAATTAGTCCTACAATTCTAAACCAAAACATTAGTAGGGTCATCTAAATATGCGGGTGCTGACTACGGACGGTTATGGTTTACCCCTACAATTTTCCAAAGAACATGGCGCTCTATCACAGGTATCTCGCTTGTCTTATAACCAGTGCATTAGGATACATTCCACTTGTAACAAGTGTTTGGGATATCCATTACTTTTCTGACTGATTACATGTCTGCAAAATAATATAACAGGCCCTTAAATGTGTAACATACTGTGGTGCTCATGAAAAGCACCCTAATGCCTTCAGCCAGGTTCCCGTTGTATAAAAACACAATAAACAAACAACAACAAAAACACGTTATGCCCAATAGGCTGTGAATTGGAATACCGTAAAACGGAATTACTGTAACTGGCTACCCAGGAAATCATTCTGCGACGTCTCAAGGGCCCAGTGACGCAACATCCGCCTCTACCGGTACTTCCTCTGCGCATGACGTCATCCAATTCACTCAGCAGTTACAATGTTGTTCCAGCTCTGATGCTTCATCACACCCATGGCGCCAATAACTGCGTTCCTGTGCAGCAACTCCGAAAGATACTGTAATTGACAAGCTTCCTTGCTGTAAAAAAAGGGATCGAAACAGAATCTGCGTTGGTAGTATATTAGCCAGATTAAATTATCGGTAGTTTTAAAGTATGTTTGCTTATTAGTCACTGCTCAGATGTGTGTGCAGAGCGGAACTGCGTCATTTACGGTAAGAACATTCCGAAAACTGCCGCGGCATGCACTCCTCGCCGCGTTTAGCCGGCAGAAGGCTGAGCTCGGCACACAAGATGTGAACAAGGAGCCATTCTGTCTCATTAAGCCGCAGCACGAGTGGTCGCTCTTCATCGCCTTTATTCATTTCTTATAGTTTTCCTTGTCGCAGCCTCTTGTTTTATGGCTTACTAACCTGCAAGTTATGCTTGTAATTTATGGCCAAAATTGAGTAGTTGCAAATCACGGAATATTTTCATTGATTACCCTAAATGGTCTCATCTCCGGTATGTTTGTAGGCCTTGATTGGGTGGTATTTACTGATTGCATTCATCTAATTTAAAAATCAATCAATAGCAACAATGAACGGCGGTAGATAAATCGGGTCTAATGCAGCATAACTGCAGAAAATACCCATCAGCGACCTGTTCTCAATCACATTTGTGGGAGCTGTAATACATAAACCAGCCTGCTTGACCGGCTTCTCTCCAGGCGTATCATTTGAAATGTTGTTTTGCCTCGTGGCTCAAGTCGCTTTCTATATATCCTTATTTTCCACAGCTAAAATGGTCATATTTCAATGCAAACAAAACCTCATTTCAGGGCACATTTAGCCCCGTCTCCTCTCTCGTATTATCCGTGTACAATAATGTGAATTAACATAACATCAGTTCTTCTTATTAACAGGTTGCACTTTAAAGGAGATTTATTCCACTATGTGCTATGGATCGAGATGGGAAGTGCATTCTGAAAGCCCAGCATCAATTCATTAGGCACATCCGTCTAAATATTATTTGGCAGTCGTATTGTATGTACAGCATTGCAAAGAAGAACAACCAGGACGAAAGATTATCTGTTTACTAATACGTCTATTTCTTGGTCCTGGAGTTACCTGGAAAGGCCAGGCTTCCACAGAGGCCTTTGGATGAAGGCACTACGGGCTAGATGTAGGTAATTTAGATTTACCGATTCGAAAATACCGAATTTTACCGAATCGGTAAATGTGGTACCCCTAAATAGGAAAAGGCTTGTACCGGTCGGTAACGGCCGATTTGCCTACCTACATCTGGCCCTAACTGTTTGTTGTATGTTGGCTATTTCAAGTTTTTTTTCATAAACTTCGGATTTCGCGTTGTCCTCTATTTTAAGGAGAGACACCATTCACAGGTGTTTCATTCAACTTTAGAGTGACTCATATTATTGTGTTACTTGAGTATCACTGTCCTGACGGACCCAAAGGCTCTAGGTCTGTCACAGGGGTAGGGCAGCCAGGCTGTGTGCCACAGGTACCACACTTAATGGGGGCGTCACATTCTTGTTATGACAACTCTTTACATAATAAAGCAGGCCTTGCCTGTTGTTTAGGGAAGGAACGTATGTTGTGCTACCCCTTGGTGACGCCACATACTGTGTTTTCCATTTCCCAGTGCACTTGTTTTCTTAATTAACAGCTATAACTTGGATGGGAAACCATAGGCCCCCCGCAAACTTTTTTAGTCTCTGGTCTTGCTGTGAACATACTTTTTGAGTAGCACCTCAAGGAAAAGTGATAAGGACCCTTCCACTTTCTTTGGCCTCTGGTCCAGCAACTGGAATCCCCTTTTATTATGTACATAAATCTCCAATCTGTCCCTCCCTCTCCCTGACGTAGACCCCATGACCTGTAGCATTGTGCTTTCGAGCTAAGTTATAACTATAGAAAGGTAAATGCAGACTACAGTAGGAAAGAACCAAACAACTACACCTTTTTCTGTTAGTCATATTTTGTGGGTGGCTACAAGACAACCTGATTTGCATGTCACTCAATTAAATTGTACCTCAATATATTAGTTGTCATTATATAACATGAGTTTTGTTGCGTATATTTTCCTTTTTATTCCACCACTACCCAAAAAAATTATATTTTCCCTCATGGGAATGACCATGATGGTGCATGATTGTTGTAACTTTTTTTCACTTTAATACCCCCACAAGAAAAGTCACAAACATATCCGTGCCATTTCAGCAAAAAGAAATGACAAATGTAAGCATACACATTCCTACCGTCATCTAACTTTTGCAGTTTGCAACCCAACCTCCCGCATCCCGGCGCCAACAGTACAACGAGAAGCGCATTCAGTCCAGAAAGGAGAGTTCGAGAAGCAGTTTACTCTTTATTACAAAGTTGCCATTCTGAGAAATGGTGTTGCCATAGGCCGCCTCGCCGCAACATCTGTACACTTGCCATTAAAATCGCATTTCAAGTTCTTTACATAAACAAGCTACGGGCATTCAATGACCAGCATCATTTAGACCCGATTGAGCGTCGGCCATTATGTCCCCAAAACGGACCCTCGAAAGCCTGGTCGGTGATGGAATGGGCTCGACTAATTCCTGTTGGGGGGGGGGGGGGGGGGTCATTATTTAAAAGAGGGAAGAAGAGGGTGGACGGCCGCTCACTGCAGGTGTTTTATCCTTTGTAGGGAGACTGCACTGAGACAAATGATTCTGGCTGGCATTTTGTACACACCGGAGATTGCTTATCGATCCGGATCCGAATATTCAGGCTGGCCCCGGGGAAAAGGCAGAGTATTTTCTGAGGGAGTTAATAACCTGGCAGCTGAGCTGTCGTGTCCAATTCACTGAACCCAGGGCTCTAATCAGACCAGAGTTTCTTATTTTGAGAAATCTTGCCATATGTGTCTGCTGGCTGCCTTCCACTCTATTGGCCCAGTGACAGTGATTGAAATGACAGCCTATAGATAGAGGCTAATCAAATTGTTTATTATCAACCTAAATCAATATGTATAGATTGCAGAAACATCACTGTCTTGCCAAGGAAAAGTAATGCTAATACTTCTTGTGCTGGAGATGTAATTTTAAGTGTGTTTCTCTATCTGGAATTACATCTGGATTTAAGAGAGTGAAAGCAATTATTGCGAGAGGCAAGATTTAAAAAAGACACCCTCTTTGACCAGTTCCTCAAAATAACACGGGTTAAGTATCATACACTGCCCAAATGGTGAACCTAGTACAATATCAGTGTGAGATGGTACTTGAGTCACACAAGTGTATACTATGCACCTGTACCAAAGCAATTTTGCACAGATATTTGAACTGACCTCTGAAACAAGGAGCTTACTCAATGTGCTATTTTTGCTCCGGCCTGGCAGCGCGAATGCCATTTTTGAATTTGTCCTGTGGTGTAACTGCTGGTTCGAAATTGCAACGGTGCAACTGAAATCTTTGGAACCTGGAAATGTGAGTGTAATTTCCACTCGCGCAATTGCAGTCTATGTAACCCAGTCAATGTTTCAAATTAGTGTAGCCACGCTACTTTATTTAGAATTAATTTTTGTCAAGTGATCAAATAAACCAAAGATTGTCATTTGAGGATCTGTGTGATTCGCACAGAATCTGGGCCTATTTTGTTCTGTGAATGAACAACTGTGCAGAAGTGAGCCGTGCTCCGGATAGTTTGCAGTTCACACAGAGTCTTGGTAACTCTGCTAATTGATACATAAGACATTCAACAGCAACCACCACTCTGTGTTTAAGTGAAAAGCACCTCCAGTACGTCACAAAAAGTGACGTACTGGTGGAGCAGGGGGCTCGTAAATCTGTCCCTAGGTGTTCCCAAATGAGAATTCGTTTTTTAAAAGCAGCACTGTATTTTTAATATATATGCGTTGCAGCCTGACTAATCAATATTCATTAGACATGTTGTTTTTGTGACCCTCTCTAAATGAACAATTTACAACATGAACCATTAAAAGATGGGAAGCATTCAAAATTGCAACCTATTTGTAAACCAATCTGTGTGCATATTGTAAATCGCTGTTTTTCAAATAGGTACAGTATATTAACCCCCAGATTCATCAAAGTCATGTTTTGCGAGTCCTTAATAGCGAATTTTAAGGATTCGCTATTAAAGACTCGCAAAACGGGATGCATGTAGGAATCGCAATATATTTTGTGATTTCTACTGATTCCTTATTTGCGATTCGCTAATTGCGAATCGCAAATAAGGAATGGCTTTCCCATTCATTCCGACGGGCCTAAAGGCCCATAGGAATAAATGGGGAGTCATTCCTTATTTGCGATTAGCAATTAGCGAATCGCAAATAAGGAAGCAATTTCAAGGGTGCCAGGGTGTCCAAAGGAACACCCTGTTGCACCCCTGAAATGGTAATGTTCACTGGTGTTGCGCACACACATGTCCCAAGGACATGTGTGTGTGTAACATACAACTTAGAAAAATGCACTAAAGTGCATATTTCTAAGTTTTTGCTATTTACCCCGTAGTTTGACTTCGCGGTAAATAGCGCCCCAGATTGCGAATTCGCAATCTAGGAATGGTTCATGCATTGCATTTAAGGAATCGCAAATTGCGATTCCTTAAATGCAATCGCAATTTGAGCATTCGCAATTATTTGCGAATTCTTAAATTGCGAGTGCATGAACCTTTGATGCATCTCAAATGCTACTTTTTGTGGGCGCAAACAGCCGAATTTTGCGATTCGCACCGTTTGCGCTAGAAAAAATGCTTGATGCATCTACCTGTTAGTCCTTACTACTTTAAGCTACACATAGCATTTTAACCACAGCTACATCTACTTAGTTTCCATACCCTGGTGAACAGAGTTTATTATCCACTAAAGTGTTTAGATCTCTCATCTTTATGAAATACATCACAATAATCGTGCACTCTTTACCAATCCATAAGTAGCACTCCCTTACATCACATCGCAAACCCCTCATTGACAGCATCCTCGATGATGAAGCTGGACTATGTATCACAGCCTTGTAGCTTTTTTGGAACCACCGGTGTGCAACGCATCTTTGATGCAGAGCTTCTCATCGCAAGCCCCTCATCAATGGCATCCTCGACTATGAGGCAGGACCTCATGCTGCGTGACACATCTTCGATGCTGGATCTCACAACGCTCTGCAAACCAGGATTTAAGGTACTTTGTTAAACAGGTTTAACTTGGTTTCTGTATCCAGCCCACGCTCCATCGCAGTCAGCCTGAACTTGTGACTTTGTCCTGGTTCATTGCGACCAGCTAACCACAGTTTATGCTTTGTGCTTCTATTCACTATTTTTACTCAAAAAGTTGAAAATGCAAATCTCTGGTTCTACTGATTGGACAATTGTCCTTTTGGTCTTAACTAATATATTACATTGTATTCTCTTTTTTTTTCAATTGGTGTTGAAGTTTTATTGTCTTCTGTAGTCACATTAATACTGTTTGAGGGGCTGGGTAAATACTTTACACATTGCCTCTAAGTAAAGCCTAATTGCTTTGTTGTCAAAGATTTAAGCACATGTTACTTTGGGGTTTGCTTTAGGGGTGGGCAGAATTTGCAGAGTTTCATTCCGCGGATGTCTGCAGAACTCCTTTAAAATTCTGCAGAATTCCTTGAGGTAAAAATGATACGGCATGGTATACCACCATCACTGTGTCATAAGAATTGAATCCATTCTGGTGTCACACATGAGTGACCAGAAGGCTACTCTCATTTTGTCTTAGTTTACAGAAAACAATAGACAGCTATAACTCTGGCTTTTTAAAAGCATTAGATTAAAAATAAAATAAAGAAGCAATAGGTTGCTGTTGAGGGCTGCAAATGTCACTCGTTTGATGCAGGCAGTCAGGCACACCTCTAAATGATCTCCTGGAAGTGGATAGAGTGGCAGGCAATGGCCTGCACCAGCGAAAGGGCCTTATCCTAAAAACAGTATTGTGACAGAAAAGGCTGCTGTTAAAATGTTAGTTGCACCTGATGTCATTAAATCATCAACAAATTTCTTTATTTAGATATAGGACATATATCTTTAAAAGAAGATAACAATGAACACATTGAGTATCAACTGTTAAAAGTGAAGCAAAAAAAGAAACAACCAAAGCAACAGTCAATTAACCATCAAGTAGAGGTTGTCTAGAAACCTCCTTGTTCCGTAGTATTTTAAAAGAAAATTAAGAATACAGGATGGTAATCATAAAAACAGGAGATGATTATAAAACATATTGCACTTCGAACTCTTCTCTTCCGCATTGTTATGTTGCCCTTGTTGTCAGTAAAATATACATACAAAAAAGACAACCAACATTCTTTGGCCTACTAATCTTAACATTTCATCCTCCCTTATGCTAGGAATTTAATATAAAATATATTGAATGGTTAAAAAAGGGGGGTAAAGAGGGCGCGTTTAACCATGCCTCTTAAAGTTACGGTATGCGTACTGGATAAAATTGGTGAATTTTATATTTAAGGCAGTATTTTCGGGATTCAGGGCTACCATGATGGCTTGCCTACAAGACCTGACACCAAGCCTATTCCATTCGGCTTTAAGTTTACACCTACGCTCAGAATTAAAGGCTGGGCAAAGGCAGACCACATGCAATAGGGTTTAGACTGTATTGCCGCACCCTCTGCAGGTTAAGTCATCCCCCATGCGTCGCCAGGCAGGTAAATCTTGCAGAAATTGCCAGTCACCCAGTCTAATAACGATAAGGCTACGTTTTAAGTGCAAAGAGTATGTACAGGCCAGATAGGAGGCGGGGGCTAGCCGTCTGTATGAGTTTACAAGAGCCCAAGCGTGTCTGCGTTTCGAGAAGTGGGCTTTGTCCATTATAAGTGAACTCATTCTTACGCATTTTTTAATCCCGTTTTTGAATGCTATCCGGCTGGGGTTAAGGGCCCATAACTCACCCGCTGACATTTGCTGGATTGCATCAATAAGAAGGCGACCAAACGTTCCTCCTGGATTTTTCTGGGTGATTTCATGCCAGACTAAAGATTCTAATGTGCCTGGTTCCGCCTGCCTTAGTTTATGACAGAGGTTCGGATATGCCCCAATGTTGGAGGCATCATAATTTAATAACCCCAACTGTGCGGCAGATGCGGACTTTGGCAGCTGGAGAACCTTTTTGTAAATTTTTGTCGTATGCTGATTCAGAACGGAGTTCATTTTTCCCCTGAATATCTCTATGCCGTATGATAGAGTAGGGCCAATTTTTGCCCTCATTACTTCTAGGAGGGGCGATAGGGTTGGGCCTGAAAGTTTTTTTGAAAGCTTACCTAGAGACACCGCTAGGGTCATGGTTTCAACTGCAATCTCATTGCGCTGTTTTATAAGATTGTACTTTGAATCCAAGTAGACACCTAGGTATTTATACGACTGACCCGTGACGAGGCTTATCTTGTTAAATGACCACCTGCCCCCAACGTGTCGTTTTTTACCAAAGGGGACCACTTGCGTTTTCTTCAAGTTGACCTCTAGTTGGTTTGTAGTTGTGTAGCTATGCAGTTTGTCTAGGAGCCTTTGTAGTCCAACCCTCGTGAGGCTAAAGAGAACCAGGTCGTCGACATACAAAAGATTACTTAGCGCCGAGCCTCCCACCTTTGGAGGATGGCTGTTCGTGTCGTCCAAAGTCGTCGACAGGTCTGCTATAAACAGGTTAAAGAGAAGGGGGGCCAGCAAACATCCCTGCTTGACACCTCTAGTTGTCATAATTTTTCGCGAGAGATGTGTGCCAGACCCCAACTTCACCCGAACCCAGGTACGGGAGTGTAGTTGGATGATTGCCTCTAATAATTTCTCTGGGATCCCCCACTTCCTTCATTTTACCCATAATGCCGCCCTGGGGACTCTGTCGAAGGCTGCTTTGAAGTCAACAAAGCAGCAGAACACAGACCTTGAAGTTAAGAGTGCTTTATCGACAATAGTTGATACTGCTAGCAAATTTGTCCTTCTCCCTGAGTTGGCAACAAACCCTGTTTGGTTCATCGGCCTCAGACTGTGATCCTTAACCCAGAGCCGTAGGTCCTCCAAAAGGAGGCCTGCGTAATGCTTGGCCTCAATTTCCAAAAGTGCAATCAGTCTGTAGTTGTTCGGCGAGGCACGTGATCCTGATTTATAAATCGGGTGAATTATGGCGCCCCGCCATGAGTCGGGGATTATTGCAGTTCTCAACGCATAATTGAAGAGGTTTGCCAATGATCCTGCCCAAAAAGCAGTGTCTGATGCAAACAGGCTCTGTGGCAATCCATTGGGGCCCGGCGCACCGTCGGCTCTTGCTTTTTTCATTACTAAGGCAACCCTTTCTTGTGTCACTTCGTGATCCATGTAAGCCATGGGTGAGCCCTCCGTGGGTATGCTACGGCTGTTACCGGAACCAAAATCAGTCTCATTTGGGGTACTGCTTCCTGTTTGAGTTAAGAGTTCCGGAGACTTGAAGTGGTCCGATAGGAACGTTGCCCAGTTAGATTCTTGAATGTTTGCTGATCCAAGATTCGATACACTTGAGTTTGTGTGATTAATTAATGCCCAAAATTTTCTGGAATTTATGCTCTTGCTCTCCCACACCAATTTGCACCAGAATTGGTTTTCATGAATCCGTTTATCTTTGGTAATTGCCAGCTTAAGAGATTTTTGAGCAGTTTGGTAAAGCATTAAGCATTCACTGTTCCCCGGGGATTTAGCCAGGGCCAGCAGGGCCTTATTTCTAGCTTTCTTCAGTAGCTTGGTCTTAAGTGAGATTGTAAACTCTCGAGCCTGGGTTGCCCTTTGGACGTGTTGTTTTGCTGGAAAAAGATTGGTTAGGTGGGAACTGAGCATCGTCCATGTTACAACCGGAGTAGCATCCTGCTCAGTCCCAACTCTTAAGATGTCCTTGCTTATCTGTAAAATAGCCGGGCTGATGTCTTCACTCCACTTGAGGCGCTTTAAATTTTCCGTATAGATTCCCCGACTGGCTAGAGGCGCAGGATCATAGTGTGCTGGATTTGTATTAAAAGATATGACCTGGGGCCTATGGTCACTTTCAGTTCGTGGATAGATTTCAAAATGTATTACACAGTGAAGCAAGGCAGCATTGCAGATGGTGTAGTCCAGATAGGATTGCTTGCTACCATTTGTCCAGGACCAGTTTGGGGGCGTATCGCCCACCGACCTACCATTAATAACCAAATATCCTGCGCTATAAAGTCTCATTACGCAGAGTTCGCCCAGTCCGCTTCGGGCTTGATTGGGCGGTTTGGTTTGTGTCAGGGCTTCAATAATCGGGAATAGAAAAGGGCCATCAGGGTCTGTTAGTTTCCCTTGAAATAGATTGATATTGAAGTCCCCCGTAATGATACGGTCTGAATTGGGATGCTCAGCTGCTAAGTCATTCGTGATTTCCGTTAGGCGTGCCAGGTGATCTATTTTGTGCGCGTACTGGGGTTGATGTATACGTTAAGAAGAAAAAGTGACTGGTGTTTCCTCCATGAACTAATTTTTACCCCAAGTACCCAGTCTTTAACGAGGGGTAATTGTGATATTGGACCCTTTAGGGAGCTTGATATATAGATCGACAGCCCGCCTTTGGGATGACCAAAGCAGCTCTCCCTAAGTGCTGGTTTCCATAACTCAATGAATCCAGTGATTGGACATCCTTCTGTGGCCCAAGTTTCCTGCAGAGCTATTACTGCGTGCTCACACAGAAAGGAAGAAATGTCGGGATTCGTAATTTTTTGATGAATGCCGCTTATATTCCAGGAACACATTAAGAAGGGGGAGTCCACTTGTGGAGTGGTTATAAGTGCAGCTAGTGATTGGTTTGGCTTTGCCGTATGTTTGTGGGAGTAGCCCGCTGGCTCTGATTCTAGCGGTCATTCTGGGCTTTTGTTTGATAGGATAGCTGGGAGCCACCCCCATCCCAGGCTTATGTCAGTATTGGGGACCGCCATTGGCGGGGTTTTGTAATCTTCTTCCGGTCCTGACGCATTTCTTAAGATCGAGTATGGTTTCGGGTAGTCTTCCCGTCTAATGGTTCCTGCTTTTTGAGGTGCTGATGGCTGGTTTAGTAAGGCAGTAGGGTAGCCTGGTGGGGTGTATGAGTACACTCCGATGCCCCATTTCCTCAGTGTGGCCTTATGTTCCAGAAAAACGCCTGCCCATCTGGCCGACTTGAGGGTCACCAGAGTTGCCTCCGACGGTTGGGTACCCCTTGGCGGGAGGAATTCGATAGATTCTATGTCGTCCGATACCAGGCCTGCAAACCCCGTGATGCCATCTACTAATTTTATGATGTTCGATCTGTTGAGGATATCATGGCGGCCCTTCGATGTATATTCTGGTGCCAATATAA
The DNA here is from genome assembly GCF_964261635.1 of Lissotriton helveticus. NCBI lineage: Eukaryota > Metazoa > Chordata > Amphibia > Caudata > Salamandridae > Lissotriton > Lissotriton helveticus. Next base: position 405,045,144 of record NC_136073.1, read on the forward strand.
TATGGGAGTATGACGATTCGTTTTTTGCCTCGACGGATTTTGTGTTTGAAGCCGTTTTGTTAGGTTTGTTAAGTACCAGAACTTTAGCCGGTTCCTGCTCAAGTTGCGTAGGGCCTTGATCTGCCTTCCCCGAGGCCTGACGGTTTGAGGAGAAGGTTGTTTTTTGATTAAGGATAGTTTTTGTTAGGTTCATTCCTGTTATTGAGGTGCCCACCCGAGATGATAAGAGGGCTCGCCCTGATTTTGATTTCACTTGGGTCTCTGTGGGCCCCAATGCACTTGGTTCCTCGGTTTCCGTAGTTAGCTTTACCGTGACAGGGCTTGGCTTGTCTGTTGGTGTTCTCACTGCTGACTCGCTTGCCTCTTGCGAACTCCCCGCAATGAGATGAGTGTCGTTTGCTGTTGACTCCCCTTTTGGTTTGTTCACACTGGGGTTTGCTAGTGGTGGGGATGCATTTGTTTCCCCTAGAGCCCGTTTATTGGCTACCGTTGCGAAGAGGGGGTAGTATTCCGACTGGGGTACTGTTATTTTTGCCCTTGCTTTATTTCTCTGTTTGCGCTGGCGTTTCCGTTCTCTCTTACTGAGATGGGGTTCAAAGGCCGGCAACATTTCTGAATCGGGAAGGGCCGGGATCGCTGGACTGGACGCTGACCTTGTCGCAGTGTGATCCGTACCGGTGAGACATGCGTTTAGGGTCCCAGCGTTTTCTGTTACTGCCTGGGCCGGATCGGAGTGTTGTTGGTGGCCGGGTTTTTGCTGCTCGCTCTGTTGGTTTGGACAGAGGGCTATTCTCCCGCTTGACTTGCTGCCGTTATTTGTAAAGGACCCCGGTTTGGCTGGATCGTGGGACATATCTGACGGCTTTTGCCGTAGCAGGCAGGGGGGTATGTGTGCGCTACCTCCTTTCAGCATCTTGACCTCATTTAAGACACTTGTTAAGAAGTCTGGAAGCGAAGAGAGAGAGTCAATAATTGGGGAACAACAGCAAACAGACTGTATGAGCTTTGCCGAAGCTTGCGCTCCCAGTATTAGATTGTTCAGTTTGTCGAGTTTGTTGTCTATCCCTGCCGTGAAGAGCGCTAGGGTGTTAAGGAGATCAACCTGCAGATCCAGTTTGTCCGAGTGATAGTTTAGTGCAATGACTGTTTGTTGGAATGTTTGGAGGAGCTGGGGCCAGACGCTAGTTGATACGGGCCCTTCTTGGGTGGGCTTGGTGTTTAGTGAGTCATTGACGGGGTTCTGAGTGTTTTTGAAGAAAAATGACAGATCCTCCAACAGCTGGTCGTTTGAATCGACTTTTTTGGGCGACTTATAAAGCGATGTCATAGTTGTTGCTGGTGGTGGAGATGCAGTGTCCTTAGGACTTGATGCTGACAATGACTCCTTATGTGAACTCGCAGTTTGGGATGGGTCGGACATTTCCAAAGAGTTATTGCAGAGATTTGAGCTTTGCACACGTATTTGGGCAAGAGTTGACTGACCGTGCGCGGCCATTGTGGTTTCCTTTCCCATGCCGGAATCTTGTCGGAAAGGTATTACTGATGTGTCCAATATTTGATTTTGAGCTGTGGATGCGCTCGGAGTGTCCCGTGAGCTCACTGGAAGAATTTGCGGCAGGAATACTCCTTGCTTGTTTGTTGCGATAGGGGAGAGTCGCAGTTCGAGTTGCGGGTCCAATTCACATTCGAGTTGGCGATTCGAGGGGTATAGTTTGAGACTTGCATCCCCCTTCCGCGCTGGCGTGGCGTCATCGGCTACTGATCCAAAGATGTATACTCCCGCTGATTGAGCCATCTTTTTGGGTCCGGTTGGCCACTGTTGTGGGGATATTGGTTGGGGCAGGAGCCTAATTGTATCAGGCCGCTGGGCTTCGGCTCTGCACTTGATTACTTCCAGGGGTTGGGCCTGGGGATGGGACTGCGGGAAAACATCAGTCATTGCTGGGATTTTTTTAAAGTAGTCCAACAAATTTGATGGTTTTGAGGCGGTTGGCATACCCGTGCCCGTTCTCTTGCCCTTTGAGGTACAATGGCCGAGGCCGTTTGATGAAGGGTTGCCCGAAGTCAGTATTCCCTGGCTAGCCCGGGTAGGGTTCTGGTCATCCGGGTGGGGCTCCTCATCTAGGGCCTCTTCTGGAGCCTCTTCAGGGGCCAGATTTTTTCATTTCCTCCGTTTTAATGCCACTGCTGACTTCCTGACTTTCCCAGATCTCATTTCGTCGGCTGGTCGACTGGTTAACTGGTGGGCTGAGCCGGTGCTGCTGGGCTGGCTGGGATGACTGGGGTAACTCTGTCAGAAGCCAGGAGTGGATTACGATGTCTTGTAAGGACTAGAGACTCTAAGAGGTCTGGTGGGTCGGATAGTACTGGATATTCTACCCATCCGAGCCACCGCTGGGTGTCCAACTGATCAGTGTGCTGCCAATTTATGTTCTGCAATCGGCGGCTTTAATTTGCCATGTCTTCAGCAGGCCCCCGAACAATTAATGGCTGACTGGGATGGAATTGTTGCGCAGCTGCGACGTACGCCCTTGATTACTAAGCCCGTGGTATCTTGGCTCTTCGTGCCTAGGTGGTGGCACCCCCCCGCTCTTTTACTTACCCCACCCCGACCTGCACAGCTGCCTGCGCCTTGCACCCCTCGAGCCTAGACTGTGCGTGGAATGCCACCTCTATATTGACCCTCCGCCTGCCTGGGCTACGCTGGGGAGGGGAAAGAGGTAAGGCTACTCAGCCACACAGCCAGTCGGGAGTCGAGTCAGTGACGAGGCCGGCTATGGCTGAACAGACTCAGGGCCGGGGAGCGGAGGGAGCAGCCCCAGAGCTGGAGAGAGCAGCTGTGTCACCCACACGGCGACAGACTAGGACGCAGGTGAGCAGCGCGGGCGAATAACATCGGCCAGCGCAGGGGGTGCTTCCTACGGGACCATCGAGAGCATGCACAGGAGGTAGCCAGAAGTACACCCGGGGCGGGGGGGTGGGGGGGGCGCTGTTTGCCTACCGGTCAGTGCAGTCAGTGCAGTGACATGCGGTTCTGAGGGGAGGGGGGAGGGTTACAGGGCATCAGGGAGACACAGTCAGCTAGGTGTGTTACCACTGGCCTGTAGAGTGCACTACCCGCTACCCACTACCACTACCACAAACCGCTGCCCTAGGGTGGACAGACGGCGGGCAGACAGCAGGGAGACGGCCACACGCCTCCCCGAGCCTCTCCAAGCCCTCGCCTCACCCACCGACTCACGGGTATGCCGCAGAATCCTGGTCCTGGTCCCCAAAGCAAGTACCGACAGTACCGGCAGAGCTCCTCGTCCCGGTCTCCTAGAGCAGCGGCTTTGCGGCCCGCAGCTCAAGCAACCCTGCACAGCCTCCGTCAACTCCACCCACTCACCACACGACACCCTGCCTGACGACACGTCCGTTAAGCAACTGCAACTACAATTCCGTTAGTGGGACGCGGCACACCTCCGAAGACCTGTGTCTTGGTAGCAATGCTTGAAAGTGAAATATAAATATAGCGCAGGCTCTTACTATGCTTATGTAGCTGCTAGTTCTTACGAAATGTTGGTATTATTATCCTATTACAAGTATTGCTTGAGTGCCGAGGAGTGCTCAAAATGAAGAAGTGCAGAAATCAATAACTGATAGCACCTGCTCATGTAAAGCTGTGCATGAGAGCTTAATGCGGAAAACTCAAGTAACTATTGAATCAAATTGAAGCAGGCAGAGCAGTCCATGGCATGTTCCCCTGAAGGAAAATCACATGGGTCCTCATTTCTTTTTTTTTGCAGAGTTTTATATAGCGCGAACTAGACCCGAACTGAATCAGGTATCAGAGCGCTTTACATAGCATCAGTTACGTTACATGAGGACACGCATTCATTTTAGGCACAGGGAGATTAAGTGATTTGCCTAGAATCACCGGAGGTTTTGGCGTCGTTTCCGAGACTCGAACCCAGATCCCCAGGTCTGAGGTCGAGCGCCCTAGCCGTTAGGCCAACTCCTCTCCTATGCTTTCTAAAGTCTCATCTCTCCCACTCACACTTCGCGATGAGACAAACAATGCCTTATCTAGAGGGTTAGCTGTGTTCTAGCTTGCTTCCTGAATGGGACAACCATTGCACACGTTGTCTCATTAAGAGAATCCCTTTCACTTCTTTGCTTGCTTTTAAGGCCTCCATTCAGCCTACATGGCAACTTTTCCGAATAAATAAAACCTGAGTTTATGGAACATTGAACCTTACCTCCTAAAAGATGATGTTAAAACCCTGATTTGGCTTTGCGCACACTGATTCCAGAAGCACATGAAGTTCACCTTGCAAATGGTGGGAATCTAGAAGAAATTAGGTCTTTACACTGATTGGCCTAAATAGGTCTAAGGCTGGTGTTTGTTGCTGTAACTCCATGAGTGAGGTAGACCCAGCAATTGGTTTGAAACAAAATGAACTGCCACAAACTAGACGGCCCACCCACCTCAAAGAAATCACTACTGATGATGAACGAAGAGAAGTTGTGTGAGTACCCCGGAAGAGCCAGTCAACTGTAGGAAAGAATGGCCCAACCATATGGGGGCAGGTGCTCAAGGATGTCACATCTACACAGTGTACTAGTGTTAAGTACTAACATCGTTCATCCAAGAAAATGAATGGGCATCTTTCTTGTTGGCAAAGTTTAAAGACAATCCAAAGAAGGCTCTTGGGCAGCAATTCCCTCCAGCGGTTCCCCAAAAAAACAGCAACGAAGAACAGCATTGTAGCAACCTAACAACATTAGTCCCAAGGAATACTGCATACCTTCAAACCACAGACGGCCGCTACTCGGCTGAAGAGATAATCACCATCATTAGAAAGGGTAAAAGCAACGGAGCGTCGGGCCCGAACGGTATCCCGCAAATGGCATTCAAACACGCACCAGAATTTTGGGGCCCACCTCTCGAAAAACTTTTCGCAGATGTTCGAACCTGTAATCACATCCCCGAAAGCTGGAAAGGCTCTATTATTACGCCTATATATAAAGGAGGAGACAGAGCTAACCCTCTAAATTACCGTCTAATAACACTCCAGGACATAGAAGCTAAATATTTTGCTTCTCTCCTCCTAAAAGACCTGGTAAATTGGGCAGAAGACAAAGCACTCATTCCAATTAACCAAACTGGATTTAGACCTGGTATCGGAACAACGTCGAACATATTGTCAATAACCATGCTAGCAGAGAAATGCCGGCGCGTCAAACAGGACTTGAACCTGTGCTTCATTGATCTGCAGGCGGCATTTGACAGTGTGGATCGCAAGATACTATGGGCAAAGCTGAAAGCATGGGCCATACCGGAGAACATACTTAGTGGCCTACTTTTATTCTACTCAGACACCTGGACACAAATCAAGATAGGGGACGGCTCACATCTATCAAGAAAAGTATATACATCGATCGGACTAAAACAGGGTTGCGTTTTAGCGCCATATTTATTTAACCTATTCATTTCTGATCTTTCGGGTAAATTAAACGACTGCAATGCCCATGCACCGAAACTTGGCAACCTCTTACTTACTCACATGGCTTACGCTGATGACATTGTGCTTCTGAGTTTAACTAAAGTTGGCCTATCTAGACTATTAGCAGTAATGACAGAATTTCTGGCGACAAACAATCTTGCTTTAAATCTGTCCAAGACAAAAACAATGCTAATAACCAACCGTCGTTCGGCGCATCTTAAGATCACGCTTGAAGGAAAACAGCTGGAACGAGTATCAAATTATAAATATCTAGGCTACTATATCGACGACAAACTCACCTTAAATGCGCAAAAAAACTACTTGAAGCAAAGAGCTGGAGCCTTAACATTTGCGCTAAGTACACTGGCAAAAAAACTGGAAGGCCCCTCATTTAAACCCCTATTGGCAGTGATGGCCACCAAAGTACTTCCTACTTTATCGTATGCTAGTATTGAAATGCAGGGCAAGGACGCAATCATGTTAAATAACCTCACTACAAAAATCTATAAGAAGGTTTTACAACTCCCGAGCTCATCTTCACCAGCGCAGATGCGACTAGAATTTGGTCTAACGAATGAGTTACTGGGAAGACTCTACACATGCATCAGAGTGTGGTACCGAATTAAAATGAACTCCACAAACAATACTATAAACAGATTCTTATGGCAGGAACTAGAAAGCCAACAAAACTCAGTAGCCAAAAAATATCTGACTGGCGCCCTGGAGCAAACATGTACTGCCAACCTGTGGGAAAAAAACTTGCCATTCACTTCCTTTAAACAGACACTAAATAAGGCGGCCAAATTTCACTCGCTGATTACTGACAAAGCAATTTTTTCAAGCCGTTCCCACTCCTGGTCTGTGATCAACAGTTATAAAAAACTTGCCCCGGCTGCGTATCTTGACACAACATATTCGGTTTTTATTAAAAAAAGGCTGATGGCCCTGAGACTTGGTAAATCGCCAACTTTGGCAGACGAACCGACCTGGATACGTTCAGACTCATACGCTTGTCGGTTATGTGGCTCCTCAAAAGAGAACTTAATCCACATTATATGCCACTGTAAGTTTCTGAACCAGGAGCGCACGTACTTTTTAAAGAACTTTTTTAGGATTAAAAGACTACGTACCTGCAGGTCTGCTATTATTGGTGCTCTGGACCCAACAGCCCCTATAATCAACTGCAAGCTGATAAAGTTCCTGATAGCCTTTGAAAAGCGCTTGAAAGCAATATGAACTTTTAAAATATTAAGGTTTTCTATTATTAATTGTCTTACTAACATGTAGCTTGATAAAAAGCTATATTCATTTTAAATCTTGTGTTTAAAATTGTATTCTGATGAATTTTACTGTTCTCTCTTATTGCAAAAGACAATTTTCACTAGCCCGTTTGTTATGGTTTTAATTAACTAAACAATAAAGTTTTACTTACTAGTGTTAAGTAGAATTCAGTGTTAAAACTGCTGATTTAATTCCACCGGTGGGACAGCATAATTCATTAGTGTTTCCTTATTACATGAGTAACATTGAACTACTAAATTACTCCAATTCAGCCGGGGAAATTAAAAATTCCACCCACCCATAGTTTGCTTGTGTTTTACCCTGACAGAGATTGTGGTTGCTACAATTTACTAGTAACCCAATTTCCTACATAACCTTATTCTGCATTCCTTCTATCACCCTGTAGGCAGTACTTAACAAACTACCACAAAACTATTTTCCATGCTGTACTAGGTCTTTAGACACTAATCAACACAGCTAGGGAGAAATCATGGAGACCCCTTCTTTGGTGACACACCCCGCTGTCCACCACTGATTTCTAGAGACAAGTTCAAAGAGTACTTTTGTCAGTCAGGAGATCAATTTAATAGTCTTCCAAAGACTCAAACATGTGCACCCTGTCCCTTGGATTTAACCTTTCCTGATCAGCTAACACCATAGATATAAAAGAGCCAAACTGTCTATGTCTTCAAAAAAATTGTATTCATTGCACTCTAAGATTTGTGTGTTTTGCCTCTCCCCCTCAATACATACATTCTGTCCTAGTGATACATCATCCAAGACTGTTGCATTCCATAGGATAGCAATTCTGATGGCACACAATTATAAATGTGGGTCACGGCTGAGGCAAAGAATGTAAAATCCTGTATCTAACAATGCAAAATCCTGGATCTCTAATTACATCCTACAGAAAACTGGATCTAGTGCACTTTTTTTTAAGCTACACGGATGGCTCCTAGAACAAGGTTCCATTCCTTCATTCAATCCTACGGCAAAAAACACAGATTCTACAATGTGTGATGTCATCTTCAGTAACCATATTAGTGCCTACTACAGAAGTACATTTCAAAGTCTGGAATGCTTTGAATGATGCATCCACACCAAGCCCCAGAATGCATGTGTTATATAGGATGATTAGCCTATACCCATTCCACTCCCCATCAAGTTTCTCTTCCCATGTACTCCAATCAGTTTTCTGTTCTGTGGCATTGCTGCTCCTCTGTCGGTGTCATATATGTCACCATGGGGGGCCTGATGCTTTGAGTGTTATTACCTCTTCAAACTCTTGTCACTTAACTTAAAAACAGAGGAGAATGTACCTGTGTGTGAGCCTCCATACCCCTCTTCAGCTGACTGCACATGGAGAGGCTTCTCCCAAGTACAACAGTACTGGACAACAAATGCCAAGTGGGAAAACAATTGTAGATGGAAGCACAATGATATCAACTGGTGCGCTAGTAAAGCTGTGAACTGCACGAGAAAACTGGACGCCCACTCTGGACCTTTGATCTACAGAACAGTGTTCTCTGCATGCCTGAGAGTTATTCCATCAGCTGCATTAGAGGACTTTGAAATTGGGGCAAGTGGTGAGGGGAAGCCTATAAATCCAGCTTGCTCAGAAAAAAAAATACACATGCATTAAGGAGAAGTCGAGTTGTCGCAAGTAATGTACCAAGGTTGAAATATATGTCCAGAACTCGTTCACATTCACTGTTTTCAAAGTGATTGAAAACAGGACGTTTGTGCTTATGAACAAGAGGCCACTAGTTGTGGTGGAATTCTGGGTCGTATTACACAGTAATCAAGGTTTCCTTATGAATGTCAGGGCAATCCATTTCACCACAATGGGACACCTCCTAGTAGGGAGTATATAACTCAGCTCTGTCTGGGGAGCCTTTGCATGGGGGCATTTGCCATGAAAATGCGGCACGCTCAATGACCTGAGTTGCGGACCAGTAGCCCAACGCTGACGTGCCCAGTGCAAATGCTACCCAAGACGCAATGAGTCTTATCTTATCCCAGACAGTTCTCTCAAGGGGAACACATGGGTTTCCCCTGGACAGACCAAAATATGTTAGAACAGGTACCATGGACCGTGTCCATCCCAAGGGATAGAATCAAAGAAGCCCCTCCTTGAATATGACCCAATGCAGTCCTCCCTCACCACATTCACATTAATACCGTGGAATCGAGTCATGAGGAGAGCTGGGATATAACAACAGTGGTGGGCACTCCATGCATCAAATGGTCTATTTTTCTAACCAGCATGTCTTACAGGGATTCCTTTCTGTAATTCTTCTCTTCCAGGGTTACCATTCAAGTGGTAACTAGTGGCAGCTACTCCACTAAGGCGGAGGAGTTTCGTCCCACTACTCTGTGAGCAGTGTAAAAAGCAGAATAAAAACAATAATAACTAACATTATTATCATTCTCGTTATCCTTCCTGCTCGGGTGCAGGGCAGTGCAGGCGAGTAGGCCGGGCTGGCCAGTGCAAGGGGCAGGGAACGAGTGTAAAGCACACTCTAAAATGCGGTTGATGGTTTGACCAGCCCAAGAGGGCCAGTCAAACCATCAAGCTTAATTTGCATCTTCTGCATTACCCAGCATAGTGAGGAACATGCAAAGCCTCTAAGCCCCTGTCTGAGAGCCGGACCACGGCGCTCTGACCAATCACAATGCTGCTTAAGGCTTCTGGGAGGCTGGGAGCTTCCTATTGTGGCGTGGAGGAGATGGAGCAGAGACAGCAACACCCAGCGACATTCAGGTAAGTACGTTTTTTTTTTATTATTTATTTCATTCAAACCTCTGCTCTCCCCACCCCAGCCCCACCACCCGTGCATAGTAGGGGCTGCTACTGGTGGTAACATTTACTAATCCTCCCAATTTGCTTTAAATGTTACATGACATGGATCTGAGCGTAAAACACCTTACAGAAGTAAATACAAACTTTACCACTAGCATAATTGCTTTTTAATGGTAAAGTGAATAGAGTCACTTGTGATAGGCCCCCTTACTTGTAGGTGGATTAAACGAAAGTGTCTGTCTCTGAAGTACAAAGGGCATAATGTTACATGAATCCCTTTTCAGGTCGAATATTACTTGTCCTCCCTATGAAATATCAATGAGAATATATGGTGAATTGATTCCACTGAGCACCATTTCTTACAACTCCAGGAAAATCCCGGTGATGTCCCAAGCGACTCACCTTACTGCAACTGACAGGATATGTAAACATGCATCAGGTGTGTTCTTGGCTCTTCAAACTGGAGATTAATCGATTGACTGAGAAATGTGAAGCACAATACAGTTAAAGATGATGATGATAATTATACCTTTACTACATATATAGCAAGCACAATTAAGGAAGGGTTGTTCCCGTCTCACAATAGACTTATAGGCTGCAGGACCTAAAAGCAGCAAGAAACTTTAATTGCTTAAAATCCAAAATAATACACATGCAGCCCAAAGAATAAGATAAAGTCACCTCAACAGAAACAAACATTGGCAAAGTCGAAAATTCTGGTGTGGGCTGCTGCCCTTTTGGCCGTTTTCAATGGTTATTTTGTTTGTGAATTTCTTTTGTATTTGTATGGAAACAAGCACCGTCTAAAATACAACATTTTTTGCCACGTAAAACCACACATTGCACTAGTAGTCCCTGACACTGAAAGGACCTCCTTATTGTGCGGATGAGCACATTGTACAGTGCAAGAACTGAATGTCATCACTCACAGTTAGGCGGCCAATGGCCAGAGCGGTCTAAGCCTGTGCGCCAAGCTGTAAGCTTTGATGTGCAGATGTAAAATATGAATGGCACAACAACACTACAGCGGATGAATGGATGGAGAGAGCTAATGGAACTCCTTTGTTAGTTTGTATAGCATATATATTTTTGTTTTAAAAAAATGTCTTGGTTAACGCATCACAGAAAAAAACAGTACATAATGGCCACAACAATTCTAACACTCTGAACCAGACGTCAGTCTGAGATGGTAACCCAGAAGCAAGTTGCCTGCGCTAGAAGGCTGTAGTACAGACTGAATATGCTTTCCCTCTACCTCGCATCACCTTTGCCCCTCCGCCGTGAAAATAACATTATAAATGTTCCCCATGCCTGTACTTTTAAATAGTTGCGCTATTTGTCTGTTTAAATCAATTATATTTTCTAGCCTTATTTTGTTGAATTTTTTTATGCAAATGCAACTTACACCATTAATTTGAATCCAGCCACTTATTTAACTTCGCAATGCAGCCTTTGTGTTTGTTTTTTCTTCAACGGGTATCTCCAAAAGAAATGTTGCGCACAAGTCACACCAGAATAAAGGAATATCTAATCAGCGGCACTGAGCACAATAAAAAATATAGGTGTGATAGAGGTTGGCGAGTAAGAGGTTGAAATGAAACCAGAACACCTCCACCAAATTCCGAGGAAAAATATCGTATTGACTTTCATGTCAATGTCAAATCAGTTATTTACCTCCCTACCTTCACAAACACGTTGCCGCGCCGATTTCGCCATTTTATTTTCTGAAGGTGCCTTATTGGTCTGGGGTCGTGATTCAATTTAGCTGCAACCAGCCATTTGTCTGAACCAGTGGCAGCCCAGCGGGAGAATGCCACATAATGAAAAAATATGCCAAACGTGCGTCTTTTGTAGTATTCCTCTGATAACAGTAACAATATGTACGCTATTCCGGCAGCGTTTCCGAGAGGTAATACATTGATCCCTCAAGCACCCTCAGTGCACTCTTCAACTTAACTAATACATACTAGATGGCAAATAACACTCCAGCTCGAAGCGGGCATTTTACAGAACATTTAACCTTCTAAAACATTGCCTGTGCAGCACAGACAGTCAATACCATATCGGTATTCTCCGGTGAACTCATTAGGTAGCCATGCAGATGGGATTTTTTTTCTATAAGTCCTGTCTATCACCTTACCATTAAGTGTGTCTTGGGTTTCTTAAAAGGTCACATTCCAGTAACAAATGTATGAGCAAGAGTAAAAGGCTGCTGCTAGGCTCGAACGAGGGTTACTGTACATCAACACATGCTGATAGGACTGCATGGAGCACTTCTAAATTAGGAACAATTTAGAGCAATGAGGAATACAATAAAATAATGTTGTAAGGTTGTATATCAGAATATAGTTAGCAAAAATATCATCTATATATTGGCCTACATATTGTTTTAAAAAAGTCATTTATATTGGTATTGGTCACCAGGGAGACCCAGCATAGCAGCACAGGGTAGTTTTTTCGTGAATACATTCAAATATATTGATCATTATCATAGACTGTTTGTGGGAGGACATTTATACATTACCTACTGGCGGTCGCCAGTAGGTATATATAGTTAGGATTTTTTCCCTATGGGTTTTTTGAAAATTCTATGTCTAATAACTTTGGCGTTTGTGGACGGAATTGGCTGAAATTTTCAGGAAAATGGCACATTTTGTTTCTGAGCAGCCCCTGAAAATTTGGGGGGGTTTCGTCAAGGGGGGGCCGAGAAAAAAGGGGGGTCCCAAAACGTGTTTTTAACATTGATTTTTCCATAGGGCGGTTAGCCTCACTTTTAGCCCGAACGGCTGAATAGATTTGCACGAAACTTGGCAAAATTGTAGGGACTGGTAGCCCGATGTGCCTTTTGTAGGTCTCAATATATGTGCTCCAGTGGATTTTGAGAAATTAACGTTTAAAAAAAGATATATATCTGTAGCAGCGGACCGGGAAGCGCTCTAGGACGCGTACTTTTCGCGCAACGGAGCTTTGTGAAGCGAAGCTGATTGGTTCTCTGGCGTCTGTCAACATTCCAAAAAGTCCGTAGCTGCCGCCATCTTGTCTCTCGGTAGGATCGAGAGGCAAGAGGAGGCCAAAACAAAGGGGCAAATAACCATAAGGGGGCATAGTAGATCCTCTCTGACCCCCTAGGTTTCATGTGGAGGCTTTAAAACGGCCCCGCGGGGCAAAAAAAAATAATTTTTTTTTTGTTTTTTTGCGTGGGTAGCGCCCGGTCCGGGAACCGGGAAGCTTTCTGGGCAGCGTACTGCAATGAAAAATGTATGATAGACTTTTATTTTTTAAGGATTGTTTATTGTGTTTAATAATTTATTAAACTTTCTAACGCGGCGCGTCATATGACGCATTACGCGACAACGCAGGTCCAGAATATAGTGAAAATGTCTCCACCAACCAGCGGACGGCACACAACCCCTTTCAGCAGGCTAAATAGTTCTGTTAAATGACAACAGAAGGGACAGGCAACAAGAACCATCAGTCAAAGAGGGGAGGGCAAGTTCTTCTCTACCGGGTCACGTTGGAGCGCTACCGGAACTGATCGAATTGGTAGTCTACAGTGTTTCTGGATGTTTCAGACTGAAGCTGGCGTTAGCATGAGAGCACCACCATTTCGTAGCTCCGTCGTGGCCATTCCACGAGCAATCATGCTAGGCGCTCCCCACCAGAAGCCTGCGGGAGTCGGGGGCCCCCCAAGACTTTTGTAGAATCTTCAAGGATGAGGGGACGCTTTCGAGAATGGAGCCCAAGCTCTAGCAGACAAGCGTCCGAGTTCCAAGGTGTCGCAGGCCCATTTTAGTGGACCACGCCCAAATCTGAAGAGATGGCCGCCATTTTGAGAGTCCTGTGGCAGCCGCCTATCGCTGCGCCGCAAGAGCGGGAGCAACTCAAGTACATGGTGAGCGAGACGCTGTAGTCGAAAGAGCGGGCGGTAAACAGCTGAATAGCGGAAGAGGCACAGTGTAGCAAAAGCGGGCTGAATGGCAAATGAAACGGAAAAGGGGTGCCCCACTACAGCGTGTCTTTAGGTGAAACGGATTGTGGGACAAGGTGAAGAATGGAAGAGTCACCAAAAGGAAAAAAGTTCCGCTTGACCCCGGGAGCCGGCCACCTATGTCGGGGGCGATCTCAGGCCACACCAGGGCAACACGACTTGGGGAGGGGGACGGAGCCAAGCGCCCCCTCCGAGTCCGCGACATGACACCGTCCCTCGGGGGCCTCCGTCAAGCGGTTCAGGGTGGCACCGCATCACAACAGCCCCCACTTACTTTAAGAATAGTGAAGATGAAGCAATTGCAAATAGGCTTCAGACAATGTTACAAGCACTCCTCAAAACTTTGAACTTTCAGAGTGCATGAGTTGGGACAGCGAGGGGTGATTTGGTTTCTCGGATTTGGTTTCTCGGACTGTTTTTCTGGTCTCTCACCACTGGCATAGTTTAACGTTTTCTTGTTTCTAGGACATTAATAGGTTTTATCATTACGTTATGTTATCGTTTCTTTGTTTGTTGTTTAATAAAAGTTCATGTTCATCAGTGGCCTACTGATTTTCGTTTTCCTATTTTTTTCTTTCCAGGTTGTTTCATGGTAAAGTTTCTGTTAACAGGATACAGTGATCACTTCGTTATTATTGCATATGTCCTTTTCACTAGGGGTGCTCTCTGGTCGGGCCAGATGACGTATCTCTAGTAAATGGTCCGGGTGAAAAAGGTGCATCAATCAGTGGGGAGTAGATAGGCATGACAGATTACAACGGGGGAGAAAGGTCCGCATTACGTACCCTTTCACTACTTGCAAAGATTTTCCTACGTTTATATGCAAACAGGGAATACCTCCAAAAATAACTAATTCCCAAACAGTCAATGTTCGGACAATCAATCAATCAATGAGGAATGAAATAGGTACGACGTGTTAAAGGCTTGCGTTACCTACCCTTCACTATCTGCAAAGGGAGAGAGAATATTCCTATTCTTCCTCGTTTGCAGGTAGAGAAGATCCTTAAGAGAATTAACTTCGAACAATTCAATGCTCGATTGAAACAATCAACAAGGGGTACTGTGAACACAAATGAACGCCGCTTATGTACATACGCATTGCTATTTTCAACAGGTTGTTCCTAATGTTTCTATTTTAGCGAGGTCAAAAAGAGATCCCATTAGTGGCCTACTGATTTTGCTCGATTCCTTTTGTTTTTTTACACGATTTTTCGCTATCTGCAAAGACTAAACAGAGTATTGCGACTCTGTGCTTGTTTGTAAATAGAGAATGAACCAAAGAGAACAATCAATCAAATGGAGAGAGAAGCAGGCACGACGTATTACAAAGGGGGCAAAGGGCTGCGTTAACTACCCTTCACTATCTGCAAAGAGAGAGTACTCCTAATAGAAATGAGGGGTGGGGGGCAGTATTCAAAGCAGATCAGTGTGCATAAACACGAAAATGTTTTTACTTACCACGTACTTGACATTCGACAGCTTATGATATTTGCTATTAAAAAACCATTGAAATTCACTGAAAAAACCATAGGTTATAGACTATATATAGTTAGGAATTAGCATTTACAAAACCTTGAAAATTCACTGAAAAAACCATAGGTTATACACCATATATAGTTAGGAATTAGCATTTAAAAAACCTTATTTTACTCACACAAAACCATTGAAATTCCATATATAGTTAGTTGCACTAACTATATATCGCGCACCCGCAATCCACTGCTGATCATGTCACATATTACATCATTCATGACATGGTCAGTGACATCACTGATGACATCACTGATGACATCTCAAATGACATCACTGATGACATCACTGATGACATCTCATTTGACATCATTCTTGTGCTAATACGATAAACCTCTTCAGACTCTAATATAACCTTAGATACACTCAGTGTAAACAGACACTCACACACTGCCACTCATCCATGGAGTTACTCACACACCCAGTCAGTCATGCAAAGAAACAATCTCACCTCCATTTCTTCAACTATACAGTTAAACACACCTTACTTATTGAAACATATACTAACACATATTTACTCTCTTATACAATCCCTGATACAAGTTGACAATGATCGATACAACCACTCACTCATTCAGTGGCTCTCATGCACAGTTATTTATATATGCCAACTCTCACATGTACTGTGTTTTACATATGTACTTACTATGACATGTAGCATTGAGATATCCATTCACTCATCAATACACTCATGCACACAGTCAACTGCCCATGTAGCTGTTTCCACATGCACTCTTGAACTCATACACCTAGTGAATAAACTGCTCACACATCTATGCATAGAGTCACACACCTTGCAGCCACCCCCACACAAACTCAATCTCCCATAGAAATACTTGGACAACCAATTAATAACACATATAGCCTCTCGTATAGCTAATGATCAACACATGCAGCAGTTTACAGAACAACAGACATAATGATGCACAAATTAAGACAGTTTAGTCACTAACCCATGCATTCAGTGAGACACATTTAATCACTCACTCATACAGTCAGTCATGCACCTACTAAATCCTTCATCCAGACACTTATACATCCACTCAAGACATATTTTAACTTTACAGAAAAATACAGTCACTGGATGTTGTCATCAGTGATGTCATTTGAGATGTCATCAGTGATGTCATCAGTGATGTCACTGACCATGTCATGAATGATGTAATATGTGACATGATCAGCAGTGGATTGCGGGTGCGCGATATATAGTTAGTGCAACTAACTATATATGGAATTTCAATGGTTTTGTGTGAGTAAAATAAGGTTTTTTAAATGCTAATTCCTAACTATATATGGTGTATAACCTATGGTTTTTTCAGTGAATTTTCAAGGTTTTGTAAATGCTAATTCCTAACTATATATAGTCTATAACCTATGGTTTTTTCAGTGAATATAATATATATATCGAAACGCGTCGTGCTGCCATTAATAGAGGAATAAAGCACTTTTCACTCTTCATCTCACTCGTGTGGTCTGTACCTGATTATGCGTGATCTGCATCTCGTCAGGATTCCTGTTCTCATATATATATATATATATATATATATATATATACACCTCAGATTCTGTTCCTGCTGCCGTCTCTTCCTCCAACAATAACAAGTACAGACCACGATGTACGTGCAGAGTTTACTTTATTTTTCTGACAGCTACGCGTTTCGACTCTCGTGAACCTTGCTCACATGACAAACGCTACGTTGACTGGTAAATTTTTTTAAGTGACTGGTGCATAGTGAAAACGCGCAAAGTACGCAAGCATAGACATAGACACCAAGTCGTAAAGACATAGGGGACAATTATGATGGCGGGTGGACATAGTCCGCCCTCCATCGCAGATGCAAAAGGGACCGCCCACCATAGGCGCAGTGATCACGCTATACGAATAGGGATGCACCCGCCACACTGGCGGGTGCATCCTGTATCTTTACATTGCGGCGGGCGGCAGCACCCGCCACAATGTAAAAACACACGTCATGCATATGTTTGTACAACGTGACAGGCACGTGCGGTACCTGCCACCTTGTGCATTGATATGTAGGAGGGTACCATAGGTACCCCACATGCACAGCACTCCACCCCCCACTCCCCTGGGGGCCCGCAACGAGACCCCAAATGCATTCACCGCCTGTCTTTTTGCGGCGGAATCTCCGCCCAAAAAGACAGGCATGCAAATGCACACGGCGGTGCCTGCACGGCCCTACCGCCATTGCCCCATAGTACCTTGTCCTGCAAGGCGGGCGGAAAAGGATCACCTTGCGGCACCACGGCAGACGGTCTTTCTGTCTGCCACGGTACCTTTCCCATTCCCACCGCCATCCTAATTTGGTGGTCGGAATATTCAGGTTGATGGCGGGAAGTCCGCCACCACAGGGCCGGCGGTCCTCACCGCCGGACCGGCGGTGGCGGACTTCCCGCTATCGTAAATGGCCCCTTATTTCCTGTAGTCTTTCTCTTCCATGGCATTACTGCGTAGCTCAGAAATATTTTGTAACATAATCAGTCCATTGTTATATTCCTTGTTGTCCACATAAATATTAATCACATATTATATATCAACAGAAAACACATTTTCTAGACTGTTATATTCAAATGAGCCGCTGGTTTGGACATTTCTGAATATCATGTGGCACTTGCAAGATATGGTCATATGTAAATCCAATACATTTAAATATCATGTAAAAATTCGATAAGGTCATTAACAATAAATATCATTATATAAAATATATAAATTCAAACATTTATGTTAAAATTACCATAAATTTGGAAATATCAGTATAAATACATTAAAATCTCATGTAAAATACGATAATTATCTTGCTTAAAATTGCCTCCATAATCTCAAACCCAAGCCATTAGTGTCTAATTCTACTATTGTGTTATTCTCAAAGTGCTAATATTGAAATAGTGTGGTTATCTGAGATTTTCTGATTCCGGGTGCATAGCATAGAATTTGTTATATAATATATTGCCCCCTCAAATAACCTTAAAGTGCTAAGTGCTGAAAGTGATATATACCAATTTGTACTTAAAACCAATTTATATCATGGTTTAAAATTCATTTAATAAAATTGTTTCATCTTCACCATGACTTGTGTTTACATATTCATCGATCTAATACTTGTTCAACGGCTGCTTTTGTGTTAAAGGTATACATACCCTAGCTCATTTTTGCTTCATCAGTAATACATCAATGTGTGGATCAGTAAGGGGGATACGCTAATTTTCTCTTAATTTGGTACCTCTCTGAAATGTCAAGATTTTCATGGCTAAAATTCATTATAAGCATGTATACAGATCTTCCGATGTATTCAGGCCCGCTAGCCATTTGGAAAACAATTCCAAGATGTAGCCAGTTTCCAGCTTTCTTAATTTTGCCTCTCTATTTCCACCTCTCCTACTTGTGGCACAGTGTCAATCAGAAAGTATTTCAGTCCCTCTCCCTTAGATCCGTGTTTGTCCTTGAAATGTCTGGCTACCAGGGTACGTGTTGTCCTGGTTCTGAATAGCTCGTAGGTGTTGGAGCACCCGTTTATGTGCCTGCAGCTTTGTGCTCCCTACGTATTGCAAATTACAGGGACATTGGAGGACATAAATGACATGATCAGTTTTGCATGTCATCACTTTACTGATCTTATGGTCCATGTTTCAAAATGGGGTATGATAAGTACTCTTGTTTACCCCATGTTGACATGCTTTGCACGTTTTGCATTTAAAGAACCTTTTGTGGACACTGAGCAAATTGGTGTTGTCTAATATCTCAGGGCTCATCTTGACTAAACTATCTCTCATAGAGGGCCCCCTGCTATGAGTAAATGAAACCCTATTTGGTAGCAGATGTCCTATCTACAGGTCATTGAGTACTAATGGCCAATTCTGTTTAATAATGGCCCATATACTCTGTTACTGTTTGCTATATCCCATGATAATTCTAAATTCATTATCTTCTTTTCGAGTTAAGGTATCTTCAGTTTGATTGGGATCTGCTGCTTGAACCTTACACTTGTCACTTAATATTTCAGCTCTGTCTACCTTCATTGATTTCTCAATAGCTTTATTGATAGTTTTCATAGTGTATCCCCGCTCACGGAATCTTTGCTTACTCGCCTGTTGTGCCTCCTCTAAGTCCTCCTTCCTACTGTTAATTCTCTAAGCCTTAACATGTCTCCGTAGGGTATACTTTCTACTAGGTGCCTAGGGTGGGAGCTGCTGGCATGTAAAATCGAGTTGCCAGCAGTCTCTTTGTGGTACAGTCTTGTCTATAATCTATTGCTATGCACATATACTTGCATATCAAGAAAATTTACTGAATCATGGCTTATATTGGCTGTAAAGAGCAGGTTGATGGCATTGATATTGATTGTATTGACGAATTCTAATGCAGTTTCCTCAGAACCTTGTCATACTACAAATAAATTGTCAATAAATCTGAGCCAGAGTTATACATTGTTGCTGACAAAATTCTGTGTACTGTCCCTAGTACCAGCTCCTCCCACCAGCCTAAGACACACATAGCCTGGGGGAGAAGCTGGCACCCATGGCTACTCCTCGTGTTTGCTCGTACAGGGTATTATTGAAAACAAATATATTGTTTTTTAAACATAATTTGACCATTTCAATCAGCATGTTGTTGTGTTGCGCATACTGTATTGGTTTTCTGTTAAAATAATGCTCAAGTGCTTTTACCCCGTCCCTGTGATTAATGCTTGTGCACAGGGAACTGAAATCGAGTGCCATTAATATGTAGTTATTATCCCATTGAAAGTTGCCCAATTTGCGCAAAAAATCTCCTGTATCTCTAATGTAAGATGGCAAAGCCTGCACATGTTCTTGTAAAAAATGGTCTACATATTGTGAGGCATGTTCGAGCAATCTATCTCTGGCAGAAATGATAGGTCTGCTGGATGATTTTAGGGGATTTTTGTGTACTTTCGGGATGAAGTATATTGTGGATTATGTGGGTGTCTCATTTTTTAAAGAATTTGTATTCCTGTACATTAAGGAGGCATTCATTTTTCCAAACCAACAGTTTTCTATAAAATTCATTGTACATGATTTTGAGGCTCGCAACATTAGTTTTAGCATAACATTCTATTTCGTTCAGCTGATGATATGCCTACTTCATGTATTCATCCTTGGCCAAGGTCACGATATTGCCCCCCTTATCTGAGTTGTGTATCACAATGTTCTTATTGGTCTGCAATTTATTCATAAGCAAGCAATATTGATGATTTCTCCTATTGTATTTTGTATTGCAGACTTTGTGATTGAGTTTTTTAACATGGGATGTCACCTGTTTGCTAAATATGTCAATAGCATCCCTGGGGGAGTTCGGATTGAATGTTGATTTGGGGCCAAAGGATATTTGACAAATATTGGTATTGCTGGACTGGCTCTCCTGAAGCTTGTTGGTATTATCACTTGATGCGGTCTCTATGTTTGCTCCTGACACACTGTTGTTTGATTTTCACACAATAGATCTTTGCAAATCTTGTAATAGCGGAATATCAGACATCGAGAGGTTAATATTGGAGGTTGGATCTCCTGATGCTGCCTGTATGTTAGTTTTGTCTTGTTTGTTTTTCAGTTGATAACATTTCTTCAACTTCAACTTCCTGACACTTTTATAGATATCCATTCGAGTGCTTGCATAGTCAAAGTTATTTGCAGGACAATACGATAATCCTAGGCTTAGTATATTTTTCCTCCGTTTTTGACAAGTCAATGTGGGCTAGATTCATAATGGTTCTTGGTTGTGTATTGCTTAATTCTGCTTCCATCTGCCTGTTATTGATCTGTATGTATTTGTTGTGCCTCTTCCTCACTTTCCTCCTGTAGTGTAGTTCCTATATTCCCAATAGGCTCCGCGCATTGGAATAATATAAACAGCAGTGTAGACGTAAGACTGAGGTCGACTAGGTCTCTACTGACTATATTAGACTTAATTAGTTTTGCCAGCTAGCTCAGAGGTCACTAGAAACTTTCTCGAGTAAACAAGGAGGAGTTTAACTTCCCTGGATAGACAAGAAGGGATTAGCTTCTGACAACCATATAACATGACAACTTTGCTCCCTCAGAATAAAGAGTGTATCTCTAGAGTCGTGTGAAAACAATAGACAACTATTTCACTCAGTCAATCGTGCGTACTTAGTTTCACCAGAGTGCAGAGAAATAGAGAGACGGGCGTTTTCAATAAAAGGTGTTATTT
This sequence comes from Lissotriton helveticus, assembly GCF_964261635.1. NCBI lineage: Eukaryota > Metazoa > Chordata > Amphibia > Caudata > Salamandridae > Lissotriton > Lissotriton helveticus. The sequence continues at coordinate 405,066,440 of NC_136073.1, forward strand.
ATTGAGCACTCTTCTTTCTCATGCATGAGAAATGAATTGCCTCAATTGCAATACTTATCATGAAGTAAAGTGCGTACAGTACAAGGAGTATTATGAAATAATACTGTAAAAGCATTGATATGGTTTCTTAGCCATATGATACTTTAAAATGGATAAAATATATACATACATAAAAACATTGACTAACGTACTCAACTGGTGCTTCTAATCTATGCCTACCCAGGTGTACCTGACCTAAGCCTAATACGTGGGAAGGAGTAAGTAAGTTGCAGTTTAAGTTAAGTTGGGTTTTGCCAAGGAATCTGAATCAAGAATTCTCTTAAGGGTTTAGTCAGCTCAGTACCTTGGTTCTTAGAATGAAGGAGGTCTTGTATCTCTCTCTCAGGACTCGATATCTCAGCAACCCGTAAGGGTGGCTGGAAACACCAGAGCTGGATTTTCTCGGCTGGAGAAAAAGACAGCATCTTCCTCAGTGCGTCAAAGGGAGGGGCGGCTTCCTTCGCCTCCTCGCATCGGCTGGGCTTCCGGGCAAGTAGGTAGCCGCTCTGCCCCAAACCACCGTGTGTTTTCTTAAGGCAACGTTGGCTATTTTTATACCTGAAAGGTGTCGGGTTTGACGTAAGGTTGGACATAAGACGTCACCAAGAACTAACAGTTCTTTCTGACTCTAGGAGTTCTTGTGCAAATCAAAACAAGAGCAGGGGGATTTCCCGGGCTGCTGGAGGCTTGGTTTGTTTGAAGAACGCGTTGTACTTTCTAGGAGTCTAGGGGAGTAGCCTTGCCGTATTTGGACTGCATGGGCTATTACTAAATATGGATATGATTCTTATGCCTTTATAAGGATATTATTTATTATAGCCATATAAGGGCATACATTGGGAATATCGAATTAGGGTCCTAGATAGAATCACAACACCCACTCCACGAATTAATGTCCATCATTACTAAAAACGAATCAATATTAAACATAATGATGCATGTGTGTTTTCCAACCCACACCAAAATACATAAATTGCATTTGAAATGGTATATGGAAAATGCACGAGAAATGAGTATTGGTACTGTATGCTTTTCAAGCAGTGTTATCATTCAGTTAAATGCATATATATATCAGCTGAATGAACTGCGAAAATTACACATGAAATGGCTCTGAATACAGAAAAGAAGGTCGAGACCATTCCATCACATATTTATACAAATGCTGTACATGTGCTAGAGGCTGAGGTAAAATATTGTCTTTAGAGTTCCTAAAATAGAAGCTCTGTTCTCTAAGAATAGTACTACTTTAAGCAGAGCACCTTGTGCCAAAAAAAAGGTAAATATTTTGGAAGTGAAAAAAAAATAATTTCGCTCTCAAGGGGAAAAAAATAGTTCCAATTGTTTTCAGTAGCTGTGTTTATCAAAAACTGAAGGCCGAATTCAGAGATCAGGGAACGCTGTGTGCTCGTTGTTTTTAAAAGTTATTCTTTGTGTTCCGTGGAGAACATAATTTCAGACAGGTTTGCAAAAAATTGGTTTACCACATCAGGTGAAAGTTCGACCAAGTTCCAAAATGCTGAAATTGTGCATATGTGAGAATGATTGCTATCATCGATGTCAGGATCAGCAATGCTCACAGAAGGTTGTACCTGTTTGGTGCTGCTTTCCTCTCGTACTTCACCGCCACTTACTCGTAGTGGTGAAGTCTCAACGAATGCCGTCATCAGAATAGGTAGCCGCTGGGGACAACACGATGCATGAGTCGTTACCGGACCTAGCAAGGTATCTGTATCCATTGGTACTGCTGATGGTAGTGTGAGACAGATGGCCAACACGCATTCTTCTCCGCATAGCATGACCTTTCATAGGATGGTTGATTTTTCTGTCTGGTCACTAAGCCTCGTGAGAATCTCTTTAAGGTTGCGTCTCACGAGGCCTAGTGACCAGACAGAAAGATCAACATACAAGGGACTCTTGCCATGTTATAATTGCAGCAATTGCAACAATGTTATACCAGGGAACTTCACCAACCATCCTATGAAAGATCATAAAGTGAAACTGAAAGTCAACGCCATATGTAACTCTTCGAACGTAATTTACATGTTGAAGTGCCCCTGTGGCTCCTGCTACATAGGTCACACAGAGAGAAAGATTCGTATTCGTATCCTGGAGCACAAAATCAACATCCGGACAAAAAACATCAAGTCCACGGTAGCAGCACATTTTCTGGAGAAAAACCACACAGTGGCTCAATTGAAATTCTTGATTTTGGAACAGATTAAACCTACCAGACATAATAAAAACACACTCCTTAAACGTGAGAACTATTGGATCCGCTATATGGCGACGATGCAACCACATGGGTTGAACGATAGGATGGAATTTCTATGTTATTTACGATTCATTATTGACTTGTTGAGCATCATGTGAAATATTTCCAGATGCTCATTATATATATATTTTTTATGCATAATTCATCATGTTTTTTCACAAGCGTTTTTATATGTATTGCCTCATTAGCATGTATTTTCACCATTCATCAACCTTGTGAATCATCACCCCTAGGTTTAGCTGTTTTCCCCAACTCTTCCCTTCAGTCACACAAGCACCATTCCAAGATGGCACCCATTAATATGGGTTCAGTCCATCTACTATGTTTATATTAGTCATCACGCCGGCACAGCGTCGCACTCGTCAATGGATTCTACCCGTTAGCTCACCAGAGGGATCGACTTAGAAAATCAAATGGAGCCGTACTGCACCACTGTAAGTACCTCGTTTCGAGGACTCTTTACACGTTGACCAACTTCGACTGATTACGAGCACCGAGTGCTAACCACTCGCCTGTATTTTTATGTACCTTTCAGGTCAACGGACTGACATTGGTAACGTTTCCGTGAGTAACCAATGCAGTTGTAACCACGCTTGCCAAACACATGGGATTAAGGTTTTTATTTTTCACCCGCTTGTTCAATCTTCACATTGCAACTTCTTTAGAATCAGTTTCAGTATTCTCGTGATATGTGCACTTGAAACCTACACCAGTAAAGCAGTTTTGATTGGCACATCTTCCATTTCCTCACAGACACCGTCATTACATACTGTTGAATGTTCACAGATATCACAGTTATTTTCACCATCTGATTCACCTAGTCACCTCGAGCATGATGTTCAGCCTGCACCAACAAACAGCATCGTCATACAACATTCTGACTGATTGCCATTTCTTTCTTCTTTTCCCCTGTAGAGTAATCCGTGATGAAGGGCTGAAGGATAGCCCGAAATGAATTGGGATAAAGAAACCTGATGATATGTATATGTTTGAGATGATTTGCAACCATGAAAAAAATGAGTTGACATTTGAAACAATTAACTAAAAAAACACAGTTAACCACTTGTGTTCAAAAAACTTTATTAAATTTGTTCAAGTGAATAAGACGTTGAGTGTTTTCTGCAGTGCTTAGAGAAGTATTGGAATTTCTCATAATATGTTTTTGAGCTACCTTTTGGCGGAGTTGGACAATGTTCCCATTGGTTATAATTTAAAACATTTCTAGGTTGAGCAGATTTATGCAAATAGTGATGACCAAAATGATTATAACAATATAACTCTTCATAATTTGATGAACCTTGCAAATAATCATGTTCTGTGAATTTAGCTGACATTACTAAATCTGACATCATATTATTAATATTATCAAAGTCCCAATCATCAGAAAAAGTACTTGTTTTTACAAAGTCACTTAAAGAAACCTTGAACTGGTGTGGATATTTCAAGAGCTCAATCGGGCCATAAATTTCATAATCCGTTTTGTCCCATGCTACCCCACCGGATAATGGATTGGCTGTGATGTTCAATGATGACAGTTCTCTTTTTTCGATGTGAGATGAGTTGTGAGGCTTTAGGACCAAGTTGATGTTCTGACTTGCTGTGTCCATTGTACTGTATTTTCCTTCAATGAATTTTCCCAAACAAAGAACCATGATGAGCCAAAGCAGGAGGAAAAGTACACCTAACACAATCCAAATTTCAATCCATGGAGAAATCAGATAGGTTTCTTTGAGTTGATGAAAGAGTTCAGTTACTTTGTCTTTGAAAGTTTTTGTTTCTGCCGTTTCTTCATGTTCACTTGGATCATCAGAAAAGTCATTGAAATTGATGAAGTAGCCAGATGCAGTTCTGTCAATTGTTGGAATCGCTTCCGGATGTTCTTTAGTCATTGGATCTTTCTTTGAGACATTAGTATAGTCCGATGCTACATCGTTGTAGACAGGTGTTTCTTGACGAACTGTTGCAATTTGAGTTTCAAGAGGCACAAGTTCCATGGCTTTGTTGCATAGCCCTTTTTTGTTCACTGCAGGTTTATCAAAAGTGATTAGTCTTTCAGTTTGAACCTCTTCGATTGTAGCAAGATCTGGTCTTCTGCTATTTCTTGGGAGTCCACTGGGCCTACTACTTAATATTGGCCACATGATTGTGGTTTTACCAGGTCGATGGATTCAACTCGGTTCTCCTTTTTACCAGCAAGGGGCGGTAGTACTACTTATCTTGTTCCGCTGACAGCTAAGACAGGTACTGCTTTTCTGTAAGAAGGCCCAAATTCCTTTTTCACCGCGATCTTTTCTCTGACCAGATCCCCAATCTTTGGAATCCAGACAGGTCTTGCTGGGACAGGTGGTTTTTCTTCAGTGGCAGTTGGCTATAGCTTTAGATTACTCAGACTTCTTCTTGTTTCATTTAAGTCCTGTAAAACAGCCAAACGGTCTTTGATATCAAAGGCTTTTTCTTCTACCACTGAAGTGTGACTATCTAAGTCCTGGATATGCATTCTAGTACTGAACAATAGTTCGTAAGGAGTGAGACATTTTAGAGAATTTCTTGGCAGATTGTTAAGACTACGTTGGACACTTGTTAAATGTTTGACCCACCCATCACCCGAACCTAATACCCTCGCCGTTATAGATTGCTTTATGTCACGGTTTTTTCTTTCCACTACTGCATTTCCCTCAGGATGGAAGGGAGAAGAGTACCGCAATGCAATGCCCATGCTGGCCATGGCCTCTTTGTAAGCTCGAGAGCTAAACGCAGGACCCTGGTCAGAATGTAGCATGCCAATTGCGTATATGCCGATAAAGAATCGCAAATATTTTATAACAGTTCTGGCGTCAGGCGATCGCTGGTGTCTGCATTTTAAGTGAATCTAGTCTTAATATTTATGGGATCGCGTTTCTCCTGCTGGATTTTTGCGTACAGATAGCCTTATGCTTTCTAATAGAGGTGTCCTGGCACTAGTCTGGTCCGGTTCACGACTGCGATCTCGGTTGCAGCCAGGACAATCTTTTGCAAATTTGTAATTTTGCAAGTTTATCCCCAGCCACCAGTATTCTGATTGTAATTCTTTTAGAGATTTCATGATCTCTTGGTGCCTTAGACCCAATCCCATGCTATTAAAAAGACTCTCCTGTTCGTGTTTGGAATTACTCTATCCCCCACTCCAGGTATTTGAGCAAAAGGAACGGAATTTGCATCTATTATGTATGTATAATTGAGTGGATAGCCGAGAGGTAATGCTGCATAGTTGCCTTTTAATGAGGCTTTTGCCGCTAGCATAGTTTCTCCGTCTATGTAATTTTCAGAACGCTTTTTTGTGGCTACGGAAGCCGCTGTGGCTCTGTTAGCCAATGAATTACCTGCAACGTGAACGCCATCACGTTGATGACTCAGTGTATGGATCACGTGAGTCTTTTGTAGTTCTTTCTGCAAAAGAACTACTTGTTCCCAAAGCTTTTTATGCTTTATCTTGGCACCTGTGTCATCTTTGTAACCGTTTTGAATCCATGTCTGTATGTCATTATTGTAAGACTTGACGCAGTAATGCGAATCGCACACTATTAGTGTGGGGAATTCGCGATCTGCATTTTCAAGCGCCATCTTCAAAGATCTTTTTTCAGCTCGCTGAGTTGAACAGTTTCTGAGTGATTCAGTTTTGGTGACTATTGGTCTGAATTTACCAAAGCGCCAGCGACCTTTAACAATCGCGCACGCTGCGTTGTAGGATTTTTTCTCTACATCGTAGTGTTGTGCAAATCTGTCCATGTAGATTACACATGTGTATTGTTCGAGAGGCAGAATTTCGATTGGCAGAGTATATTCTTCTTCATATTCTAGATTTTCTAGTTTTTTCATTTTCGGGTCAAAATAGTATTTCACGTCTTCTGCAGCAAGAGAATTTTTGCATTGTATCCATTTTGGATCTAATGCCACAGCAGCCAAATTGCGTGGGCTTGTTAATGCCTCAAGGGCTGATTCTGCTGTTAAAACAGTTATTCTTCTGCCTTGGGCTTGGGCTCTTTCTTTTGCTACAGCAGTTTGAACCGCTATTAGAATTTGTTCAGTAGAACTGAATTTCATTTCAGCTTGTGTGTACAAATGTGATTTGTAAGCTATTGGTACCGTTTCTCCCTCATTAGAGGTTAGGTACGTGAATCCGCATCTTCCTGGGATGACTCGGATTACAAGGTTGCGTATGTTTTCGCGAGTTTGCAATTTAGTTTTAGCTAACATGTCTGTTTGCAATGATCTTAAAATTTCTGTGTGTTTCTGAGTCCAATTTATTGGTTTGAAATCAGGTTTTATCAATTCATAGAGAGGTTTAACCCTCTCTGCATAATTTAGAATGTATGTTCTTCCGAAATTCAGGAAACCTAGTATTGATTGTAAGTTCTTCAGCGTTTTTGGAGCTTGGAGTACAGCACATTTCTCTAAGAAGTTGTCTGCTAGGCTTTTGCCTTCACTTGATAATTAATATCCTAAAAACAGGACAGTTAGATGGGCAATTCTTGACTTTTTAAAGTTGAATTTGTAACCCTCAGCTGCGAACCCAAGTATTATGGTGTTCACTCTTTTCAAGTGAGTCTCCAGGTCATCATCTGTGAGATAGATGTCATCGACATAAGATAATGCCTCATCATCATATATTTGTAGTAACTCTGTTACTCTTGCTGTGAATAATCCTGGGCTATTCTTGAATCCCTGTGGTAGTCGACAGAAGTGTGTCAGCGACCCCATTATTGAGAAAGCGGTCAAATACCTGCTTTCAGGTGCAATGTTTTGACAAAAGAATCCATTAGAGATGTCTAATGTCGTTTTATATTTTTTGCGCACAATGTTATTCATTAGTGCTGCACTGTGTGAGTTTTGTACTGCAAATGTTTTGCAGCAGGAGTTTAGGTGTATATAGTCCAAAACTAGACGATATGAATCATCTAGCTTGGAGACAGGAAACAAGGGATTGTTCATTTGTGAGGTGCATGTTTCAATCACCCCCTGATATTCAAGTTGATCTAAAATCTCCCTGACTTGCTTTTTAGCTTCTTGTTTAACTGGGTACTGCCTTTGTGCAGTGGGTTGATTTTTTAACTGGATTTTATGGTGAGGAGAATCCTCTTCCTATCCTACATGATTTTTATATAATGCAGGAGCTTGGGCTACTGCCCATTTTCTTGCTAATGTGTATTTTTTATGAATTGGAATATGATTTGAGAAGGTAGGCATAATCATTTCTTTGCCATGAGGGCACTCCCTGACAAACTCTGTTGGCCAGTCTTTCTCAGCTAACAGGATGTCATAGCCTTTCGAAAGGTTATCCCAAAAGAGACCCCTTACTTTCCTAGTCTTGTCCCTCTCTATACGTAATATTATTTAGTATAATTTATAGGGTTTGCTAACTCTGGTGTCTGCAGTTTCCACTTGAATGTACTCATTCGTGTCCACTGTCTCCAGAAGATTCATCAGGATCTTGCGAGCTATGGTCACTTCTGCTGCGCTGTCTAGCATTGTCTGGGCCCACTCTCCATTTTTCGGTTGTGTCCTCAGTATCCTCGGCATGTTTTATTATTTTAATACTAGCTACCTTCTTTCTTGGAAATTGTAATTTTTTACTTTGATGAGCAGGTTCCTTGTCTTTGGACTTGACGTGCTCTTCCTTGTGTTCTGACCGTCCTCTTCTTTCCGATTTCTGTGAGGAAGTCTGAAAAGATCGAGAGGGACGTGTATCAATATCTTGATATCTATCAAGTTTTCTCAATTTATCCCTATCTCTAAGGTTATATCTTTTCTCAGAGGGCTCCCTCTGGGGAGACTTGTGCCCTCGGTCCGGAGATCTTTCTCTCCGTTGAGGAGACCTTCCTCTGGACTGGAATCATTTTTCTTTGGGAGTGGATTGTTTATTTCCATCCCAACTCTTTTTTTGAGTGTTTAGATTATTTTTAATAAATGTTTTTTCAGGATTTTCAAGTAGTTGTGGTTTTAGTGGTTTCCCACCCAAACTATCTCTACCTAGTTCTTCATAGGATTTTTCTATGATTCTGGCAAGTTCAAAAGGTTGTTCTGCTATATCTGTTTCTTTCAATTTCTGGAGGTATGTTATGTCATCCATAGCCAATTGAACTTATGCTCTGTATGCCTTTGTTAATTCTTTTAGATTAACTAAGAGTTCTTCGCTTGACATCTTTTCAATGTCAGGATGTGGTGTGTAGCTGGCTAGGACCAGCCACGTGGCTCCTGGTCTACCTAGTGGACCGAGCCTGCTGATGTGGTTTTGATGTTTTAGGGCGCCATTAAACCAGAGCAGGTGCTCTTGGTAAGTTAGTGGGATTTCAACGTCCTCAAAAGGAGCGTATTATTCTGGAGGTTCCCCTATTTTGTAATTGTGGAATTTGTGTGTCACAGCGTGTGCTGCTGGAAAATGTATCCATGAATAGAATACCTCTGTCTGCCGATATTCATGGGCCTCTACCACGAATATGACTGTACCACCTCGTGGTGATACTCCATTTGCTATAAGTTTTTTAGTTATAGTTCTTCTTACATTTACCGGAATGATAATAGCATTCGGGTCTTCATCTTGGAGACTTGTGTCTTCCGCTAGGAGTTGAGCTGCTAATCTAGCTCTCTTCGTTTCGTCTTCACTTTCCACCATTTTACTGAAGGAAAGTTTTGTTGCAGATCAAGTTTCAAGGAAAACAAAGATTAGGTGCACAATATTTTGGAACACTGTATCCTTCAACGTTGACTAAACCAAAAACGAATACATAGGAATCTCTTCCTACTAAGTTCCGGCGGATTTTAACCTTTTACCCACTCCAGACGTCTTTTGGAGTTTTTACGGGAAAAAGGGGTCTGTGTGAAAAAGCACGACTGAGTTACTCTAATGTCTTGCGTTAGATTATCGCCTTACCAAACGTTGGGCGCCATGTAGTGTAGTTCCTATATTCCCAATAGGCTCTGCGCATTGGAATAATATAAACAGCAGTGTAGACGTAGGACTGAGGTCGACTAGGTCTCTACTGACTATATTAGACTTAATTAGTTTTGCCAGCTAGCTCAGAGGTCACTAGAAACTTTCTCGAGTAAACAAGGAGGAGTTTAACTTCCCTGGATAGACAAGAAGGGATTAGCTTCTGACAACCATATAACATGACAACTTTGCTCCCTCAGAATAAAGAGTGTATCTCTAGAGTCGTGTGAAAACAATAGACAACTATTTCACTCAGTCAATCGTGCGTACTTAGTTTCACCAAAGTGCAGAGAAATAGAGAGACGGGCGTTTTCAATAAAAGGTGTTATTTATTGAGCAGTCTTCTTTCTCATGCAAGAGAAATGAATTGCCACAATTGCAATACTTATCATGAAGTATAGTGCGTACAGTACAAGGAGTATTATGAAATAATACTGTAAAAGCATTGATATGGTTTCTTAGCCATATGATACTTTAAAATGGATAAAATATATACATACATAAAAACATTGACTAACGTACTCAACTGGTGCTTCTAATCTACGCCTACCCCGGTGTACCTGACCTAAGCCTAATACGTGGGAAGGAGTAAGTAAGTTGCCGTTTAAGTTAAATTGGGTTTTGCCAAGGAATCTGAATCAAGAATTCTCTTAAGGGTTTAGTCAGCTCCGTACCTTGGTTCTTAGAATGAAGGAGGTCTTGTATCTCTCTCTCAGGACTCGATATCCCAGCAACCCGCAAGGGTGGCTGGAAACACCTTATCTGGATTTTATCGGCTGGAGAAAAAGACAGCGTCTTCCTCAGTGCGTCAAAGGGATGGGCGGCTTCCTCCGGCTCCTTGCATCAGCTGGGCTTCCGGGCAAGTAGATAGCCGCTCTGCTCCAAACCACTGTGTGTTTGCTTAAGGCAACGTTGGTATATTTATACCTGAAAGGTGCCGGGTTTGACGTAAGGTTGGACATAAGACGTCACCAAGAACTAACAGTTCTTTCTGACTCTAGGAGTTCTTGTGCAAATCAAAACAAGAGCAGGGGGATTTCCCGGGCTGCTGGAGGCTTGGTTTGTTTAAAGAACGCGTTGTACTTTCTAGGAGTCTAGGGGAGTAGCCTTGCCGTATTTGGACTGCGTGGGCTATTACTAAATATGGATATGATTCTTATGCCTTTATAAGGATATTATTTATTATAGCCATATAAGGGCATAAATTGGGAATATCGAATTAGGGTCCTAGATAGAAACACAACACTCCTCTCCCTGCAATTGCTGTTGGTGGCTGCTCTGTGTTGCCCCTTTGTTGTTTTCGAGTATAGAGTGTTTGCCTCCTGTCCTGGCATAAAAAATTTATTTCCTCCCCCAACGACAGTTTTGGCGGTGCTTGTCCATACCGTTGGCCTCTCATGTCTGCTTCAGACTCACTCTCTAGCGCAGAGCTGATATCTGAGGTAAAAGTATTATCATCCCTTACCCTGTTGGTTGAGGCACTGGCCATTTTTACTACCCTAGGCTTGAATTTAGATGTCTGTAATATATCATATTTTTTAGCAAATGTAAATACTTGTTCTGACTCATAGTCGATCTTATCTCTATGAAATTTAAATGTTTTACGTTCCTTTATTTTTTCTTCTTCCTTCTTTCGCCTAGCTGTTTGTTAGTTTCATCTGTTTGTCCCAGCTCCTCAATCTCTTTCTTGAGTTTGTCTATGTCTTTGAGCAATTCAGCCCTGTCAATGTCTGTATACTTGATTAGTATTAGTACCAGTCATTTCGAGGATTCAAGGTTACTTTAAGCCCATTCACGCATCATGTTGGGATTGGGTGTCTCATAACCGGGGACTATGAGCATTCTGAGTCCCTGTGGGATTTTCCCCACATCAATATAGCACTGAAGCGATCTAGGTTATTACCACATTGCCTGTTCTTGGCACATCGCTTTTTCTAATTTCTTAATTTTGTCCTTTAAGTTAGAACTGTTGCTACTAATTGGTGAAGCATTCCCCCTTGCTGCTGTTAATACCGTTGGTGTATCACTAAACGTTTCTGAGGCAGCCGCCTCATGTTCTCGTAGTGCGTCGGTTGTCAATGTAGCTTGAATAAATGTGTCGGCCCAAGGCTAAATCACCTCTAAATGCGGCTTTTCGTGTTTGGCCATACCAAACCTTGTCACCCCATGCAGGTCTGTAATTCCTACCTTTGTCCTTAGCCAGCTCTCCTTGTGTCCACCGAATCCACGTCAATCTGCCATGTCACCAGGTGTGCTGAATATTAGTAGCTACTGGGGGGAAGGGGTGGGGGGGTTCTCACGCAGTTTTTCCTTCCAGAAACCACTTAGTCCTTGGACGCCTCCTCGGATGGTTAACTTCGCTTGTTGCAGAGTTGCCCAAAGTTTGGAATAGGGGTCGTATTCAGTCGGGGGAAGCCGCCCGGCTCATATTCCATTCTTGAAAGTGAAATATACCAATTTGTTCTTAAAACCAATTTGTATCATGGTTTAAAATTCATTTAATAAAATTGTGTCATCTTCATCATGACTTGTGTTCACAAATTTATCGATCTAATACTTTTTCAACGGCTGCTTTTGTGTTATATATACATTACAGAGTGCCGGTAGCCACTCTGTAGTTATAGTTAAGGTGACCAGAGAGGGATTTTTCAGAAAAGAATTTACCTCCTTAAAAACTTAACACCTGTTTGATAAATATGTGAAAAGGTTTGCAAACGTTCTGCCCCGTTTCAATTTGGAAGGTCTGAAAGTTAGTTTTGAGGGGTTTGTTTAAGGGGGTGCAAAGACAAGATGGGGTCCCAAAACTGCTTGAAAACCAATGCATTTTCTATAGACTTTCTTATTTTGTGTAGCAAAAAAATGTCAACTGGATTTGTTTTTAATTTTGCAGTATTACATAGTAGGGGGCACAGGTGACTCTGGGATTTTTCAGGTAAATAGAGTAGGTAAATGTTATGTTAAGTTATAAGGTATTATTTTAGTGATATCTGTGGTACATAGCGATGACAATGGATTATCTGTTTGCCTAATGTGCTCTTTCCAGACCATGAAGGTAGCCATGTTGTTTTAAAGAACAGTTTGCCTGTGTTTTCTAATACACCTGAACAATGAGTATGAAACTAAGTTCTGTGTTCTACCACTGATAAGTATTAGTTTACTTTAGCACTGATATGAAGGAAATTTTACATGCTAAAGCTTATATGTTTTCTTTTAAAAAAAACAGTACGGAGGACAACAGTCCTATTGTATAAGTCTCTAGAGAGAACTGCAGTACTGTAAAAATGTTTTTAAAAAAACGTAGATTTTTATATTTACTTATGTTATTTTTATATTGGCTCTAAAAAGAGCCTGGATTTGAAGTGTTTACTTTGTGTATACATATGGCTGAACATAAATTCCCCGATGTTATTAATGATGACATTATTATTTTTTTTGTTTGTTTTTTTGTCCTCATTCTCTACCCAACTAACTCCCCTCAAACCTAGAGACATCCATACACTGTCTCTGCATGCTGGATATGTAGGCGCCTGGAAGTGTGGGCCCTTGCCTACCAGTGTACAAGGATACTCAAGGGCCTATTTGGAGCATTATATGAGGCCACTTTACCAGGCTTACCAAGCCTAGTCGTAATCAAGAATGCACTGCCACAAGGACGCATCCTAAAGGCGCCAGGAGTGTCTACAGAGTACCAGGGCAGCATAATCATGAGACAGGTAAAAAAAAATGTTTTCAAAACCCTCGCCACTATCTCTGGGTCAACCCCCATTTCAAAATGTTCCACAAGGCACGCTTGTTTTGATTACCCGTTCTCCTAAGATCTAGCTTGGAGACTTTTAGCACCGATGACTGCCAATCCAAAAAGGAGGGTGGTGAAGATTCTGTCCATTTTTTACAGATTTATCTTCTGGCCAGCAGGATGGAATAGAAAAGAAGTTGTTTAGCAGGGCCTGTTACACCCTCCTCCAGACCAAAAATAATCAATGGTAGATTGATAGTAACAAGATACCCAAGGGATATTGTCAATATTTTACCGATGGAGTCACAGTAGGAAGAGAGGGAAGGGCATTCAAAAAACATGTGGATATCAGAAGCAGCAATAGACCCACTCCTATTACATCACACAGAGGAGTCCTTTGAGATTTTGTATAGTCTCTGAGGTGAGCAATAGGCCCTGTGTATTGTAAACAGGCGGTACCTACGTAGCCATGCTGGTTTGACTACCTCCCACAGTGTCTTACAGGAATTAATCCACAAATGTTCAATGTCGTGATCTAGGAGGGAGCTGTCCCAGAGATTGCTGGCCAGTTGAAATTCGCCATCTACCTCTTTCAATATAGCTTGATACCAGAAAGAGACTTTCTTCCTTTCTGGAACCTTATTAACAAGCTGATGTTATGAATAATTCCCCCCACCAATTTGGTATTTACTCTGGGCAGACCTCTGTGACTCAGCCCAACTGGCCATCTGTAGGTATTTAAACCTAGAAAGGCCTATGCCCACTCTACCTCTAAGAGACTCCCACGAGACCAAGATCCCTTCCACAAACAGGTCGCCCCAAACCTCAATTCCAGCTTCTTTCAGGGGTAAGGCCAGTCTATCTTTGAGCCATCCTGGACCCCCCGGCGTATCCCACAGAGGGGCCATGCTAGAAAAATATCCTAGCGCTACTGAACTTTGCAACTTAGCCCATGTTTTTTTTTTAATTTGGGGTCGTCAAATTTAAACAAAAAACCCTCCTCTGGTAACCTGGCGCCTCCAAGCATAGCTAAGAACATGCCTCCCGTCCCGATGTTAGTTGGCGTTTTCAAAAGCATACGAGAATGCGAGAATTGGAAAGCTCAAGCATACTTAGGAGGTCCGGAGCTGCTGGCCTCCCTTTTCCCTCCTCCGCCTTAGTTTTTTCTAGTCGTTCCTAGGCGAATGATAAGCCCAAATAAATGAATTCATGTCGCTTTGCAGCTTAACTAACAAAGCGGTCTCAAAATAAAGGGGAATGGTACTGAAAAGAAACGTAATTTTAGGAAAGATGGACATTTTCACTAAATTTGCTCTTCCCAAAATAGACAGGGGTAATAAAGCCCATGCTCGCATTAATTTCCGGCACTCCCTCGCCACATCTGAGAAGTTGGTTTCAACAATCTTGGAAACATCCTGGAGGATGCTGATCCCAAGGTATCTCATTCTAAGGCTAAACTTCAGCCCTTGCTGAATCTCACCCATATTCCAAGCCATATTATCTGTTTTAGAGGCATTAGTTTCATATCCAGAGACCGCTCCGAATTCCTGGGCTAATTTGACAACCATGGGAAGAGCTGTATGCAGATCGGAGGAACAAAATCAAAATATCATCTGCATACAGGGCTACCTTCCTCTCCCACTCCCCATACCTAAAGGGCTTGATGTTCCAATCATTCCTCAGCCGTTGGGCAAAGGGCTCGATGTACAAATCGAATACGAGAGGGGGAGAGGGGAACCCTGATGAGTGCCCCTTGTAATCTTGAAGGGGTCAAACAAAGTGCCATTCACCAAAAGGCTCGCAGACGGACTCTGATATATCAACCCAACAGCACGACAACATTTTTCCCCGATTTTAAACTTACCCAAGACCCCCGACAGGTAGACCCAATTACCCTGTTGAAGGCCTTATTATTATTATTATTATTTATGTGCTTCTATAGCGCCTGAATAAACCCCCGAAGGGGTATCTCTGCGCTTTTGCCATACAAAGAAACAGATATTATACCAAGTCAGTGCCAGAAGTTACTGGGTCGTCGGGAGTGATTAGCTACTAGAAAAAAGGTGGGTTTTAAGGGTTTTTCGGAAAGAGAGGTGATTAGTAATGTGTTTTAATGGGAGGGGAAGGGAATTCCAGAGGACAGGTCCAGCGTGCGCCAAAGCCCGGCCTTGGTGGCATCAAGAGTCAATAGTGCCAAAGGGAGAGATTGAGTGGATGCTATATCTATTGCCCCGATAAGATCATACGTCAGGTCTGAAAGCTGTCGATCCCTAACAAAGCCCCTCTGATCCTGATGCAAAATGTCTCCAGCTACTCGCCCCAGTCTTGCAGCCATAACAGAGGCGAAGATTTTATAGTCAGAATTCAGGATAGAAATTGGCCTGTAAGACCCACAACTAGATGCAGTTTTACCAGGTTTTAAAATCAGAGTTATGGATGCCTTATCCCACGAGGCTTGGGGGGGCTACTCCTTCCTGAAGTATCTTATTAAAAAGAAAGGTAAAAATAGGAAGATTTCCTTACCTAAGACTCTATACATTTCCGAAGGGAGGCCGTCTGGACCAGCCGCCTTCCCTTTTTTACATCCCACAATAGCTTCATTAACCTCCTCCTGTGTAGTAGGTTGATCGAGATAACCTTGTTGGTCTGTGGTTAATGAAGGCAATGTGACCTCGCTCAGCCAGGTCTAAAAGCTGGAGTAGTCAATACATTTATCTTTATTGTATATGTCTTGAAAAAAAGGCTGGAAAGCCCTGCGAATATCTTCATCTAAAGTAAGCGTTAGGTTGCCTTGCGTGAATGACCCAATGTTGTTTCTGACTTGATCGGTCTTTACTTTCCAGGCGAGGAGCTTGCCTGCTCCTTCGCCATACTCAAAGTGAGCGATTTTACTTGCCTCCCACCTACGAAGTAACCGTGTATTTAACACTGTTTACAGCTGTCCTATCAGACTCGTCAATTTGTTTTGTAGCTCTTGAGATGTTACAGGGGAGGTACTATTGGATCAATCTAATACCAGTTGCAACCTTTTAATTTCAGCCTCAATAGTAGAAACCTCCTCCCTATATCTTTTTTTCCTATAGCTAGCCCTGCTGGTAATTTGGCTACGTAGAAAGGCTTTATAGGCGTCCCATACGCTCGCAATTGAGGCAGAGGCTATGTTCATTTTCATAAACCATTCTGTCTCCAAATTCAGAGATGAGGTCACTTCATCCTCCAGCAAGAGTGAGCGATCAAAGGATCATGACCTAAAAGGACCAGGAACTGTGCCCTCTACTCCCAGCCAGACTGCAGAGTGATCGGATAGATGAGAGGGGAGATATGAAATGTCCTTAATGAAGTCTTTCAATGAATGACTAACCAATATAAAATCAATCCTAGATTGATGCGATATTTATAGTTACAAAACGAAAATCCCAATTGTTGGCCTGATCTTAGCCTCCAAATATCAGAATAGCCATATTGCCTCATGGCTTCTTGTAGAAAAGCCCTGGTTTTAGAGGGGACCAACGCACGGCTGTTGGGTGATTTATCTAAAAGTGGATCCAAGACAATATTGAAATCCCCTGTCAGAATAGTTGGTTCAGGAGACTCCAATAGGTGAGAAAAAATAATTTTAAGAGAAAAAGGGTCATCTTGGTTAGGACCATAATAGCCAACAATGGTAGTCTGTGCCCCCAAGATGTTAACATTCACAATAACCCATCTGCCACCTGGGTCCACCACCCGTGATAGGAGCCAAGCCTTTGCTGTTCTCTTAAAATGGATCGCAACCCCCCTAATATTTACAGTCTGCATTGTACTGACTACAAAATCAATCCATTTATTCTTCCCAACAAGAGAGATCATCTCTGATTCAAATAAATGAGTCTCCTGAAGAACGATGACCTGCGCACTAGAATCCCGCAAATATTGTAAAATCTTGTCCCTTCTAGGCCTAGTTCGCAGGCCATTTACGTTCCAGGAGAGAATCTGCAGACTAGTCATTACCAGAATAGTCTCCACTCCATTGTATCAAATTCTGGATTCGAATCCACATCAGCCTATCCAATCCAGACATGTTAACCCCATAATTTATTCTGAAAAAGAGAGGATAACTGAGAAGAGAATGAGGAATTGTTTTTAAAAAAATTCCTTGCAACACCCACCCCTGTTCCCCGTGCCCTAACCTATCCATCCCACCCCCCAGGGAACCCTTGCCCAAGTTATCTGGACAAAGTCCAGAGAATTGCACCCGAGGACTCCCGCACGCCCGTGCTCCCTCCAGTGTAGAAGAAAGAGAAAAAGAGGGAGAAAAGGAATATACAAAATGTAAAAGAGAATGCCAACTTTTCATTCAATTAAAAAGTCAACATAAACTAGATACAAATTCCATGCACATTATTAGACCTCCAGCTCTTAAAAAGCAGTAGGTGAAAGAGGGAAAGGATCTCTTAAAAATAAAGACCCCTTAATATCTATGGATCACAAACCTTGCCTACCCAAAGGAGCTGCGTTCACTCAGGGTATCGGGGTATCAACCAACTTCGCTCGGGGAATCAACAAAAAATAGATTTTACCCTGCCAGACCTCCTTCTTTGGCCAAGTCTAGCAACAGCTCATTGGCTGCCTTTATAGTTCTGACATTATACATTTTATCATTGAACATGATTTTTAGGACTGCCGGGAACTTAAGTTGTGTAACAGCTCCCAGTTTCCAGAAATCCTCTAGCCTCTTGCCCAACTCCCACTGCCTGTCCAATGTTGCCTTGGACAAGTCTGATCTTATCTGAAATGAGGTACAAAAGGGGGTGGTGATGGACGGAGCATCCGAATCAATCAAACACTGACACCCAGTCAAAAGATCTGGGTTTAATCCATCACCGTTCTTTAGCCCACTCTGCCACCCCAGTTCAGACATGGCTATATGCAAATCAGTCTGACCCTGTGCCTCATGGGAACAGTTCAGCCCGAACTGCCAAGCCATGCCTTCCCCGGACCGGAAACAAGCTTCCGAGGACCGGTTTCTGGCATTCCAGCCGTCTTCAGCCCGGCTTGCTTGAATCCAGTGGCAAAGTGAGCAAGGGACTCACGTCTGAGCATACCCTGCCACACTTATGGCGGCCAAAGCGGTATAAAAGGGGATGGTGATGGACGGAGCATCTGAACCAATCGAACACTCACACCCAGTCAAAAGATCTGGGTTTAATCCATCACCGTTCTTTAGCCCACTCTGCCACCCCAGTTCAGGCATGGCTATATGCGAATCCGTCTGACCCTGTGCCTCATGGGAACAGTTCAGCCCGAACTGCCAAGCCATGCCTTCCCTGGACCGGAAACAAGCTTCCGAGGACCGGTTTCTGGCATTCCAGCCGTCTTCAGCCCGGCTTGCTTGAATCCAGTGGCAAAGTGAGCAAGGGACTCACGTCCGAGCATACCCTGCCACACTTATGGCGGCCAAAGCGGTATAAAAGGGGGTGGTGATGGACGGAGCATCTGAACCAATGAAACACTCACACCCAGTCAAAAGATCTGGGTTTAATCCATCACCGTTCTTTAGCCCACTCTGCCACCCCAGTTCAGGCATGGCTATATGCGAATCCGTCTGACCCTGTGCCTCATGGGAACAGTTCAGCCCGAACTGCCAAGCCATGCCTTCCCTGGACCGGAAACAAGCTTCCGAGGACCGGTTTCTGGCATTCCAGCCGTCTTCAGCCTGGCTTGCTTGAATCCAGTGGCAAAGTGAGCAAGGGACTCATGTCTGAGCATACCCTGCCACACTTATGGCGGCCAAAGCGGTACAAAAGGGGGTGGTGATGGACGGAGCATCTGAACCAATCAAACACTCACACCCAGTCAAAAGATCTGGGTTTAATCCATCACCGTTCTTTAGCCCACTCTGCCACCCCAGTTCAGACATGGCTATATGCAAATCAGTCTGACCCAGTGCCTCATGGGAACAGTTCAGCCCGAACTGCCAAGCCATGCCTTCCCTGGACCGGTAACAAGCTTCCGAGGACCATTTTCTGGCATTCCAGCCGTCTTCAGCCCGGCTTGCTTGAATCCAGTGGCAAAGTGAGCAAGGGACTCACGTCTGAGCATACCCTGCCACACTTATGGTGGCCAAAGCGGTACAAAAGGGGGTGGTGATGGACGGAGCATCTGAACCAATCAAACACTCACAACCAATCAAAAGATCTGTCCATCCATCCATCACCGCTCTTTAGCCCACTCTGCCACCCCAGTTCAGACATGGCTATATGCAAATCAGTCTGACCCTGTGCCTTATGGGAACAGTTCATACCCTGCCACACTTATGGCGGCTTATGCTCACTTTGCCACTGGATTCAAGCAAGCCGGGCTGAAGATGGCTGGAATGCCATAAACCGGTACTGGGAATTTGTTTCCGGTCCAGGGAAGACATGGCTTGGCAGTTCGGGCTGGACTCTTCCCATGAGGCACAGGGTCAGACTGATTTGCATATAGCCATGTCTGAACTGGGCTGGCAGAGTGGGCTAAAGAACAGTGATGGATCAAACCCAGATCTTTTGACTGGGTGTGAGTGTTTGATTGGCTCAGATGCTCCGTCCATCACCACCCCCTTTTGTACCGCTTTGGCCGCCATAAGTGTGGCAGGGTATGCTCAGACGTGAGTCCCTTGCTCACTTTGCCACTGGATTCAAGCAAGCCGGGCTGAAGACGGCTGGAACGCCAGAAACCGGTCCTCGGAAGCTTGTTTCCGGTCCAGGGAAGACATGGCTTGGCAGTTCGGACTGGACTGTTCCCATGAGGCACAGGGTCAGACTGATTTGCATATAGCCATGTCTGAACTGGGGTGGCAGAGTGGGCTAAAGAACAGTGATAGATCAAACCCAGATCTTTTGACTGGGTGTGAGTGTTTGATTGGCTCAGATGCTCCGTCCATCACCACCCCCTTTTGTACCGCTTATCTGAAATGAGACACCTATAGCGCTCAGGGTCTTTTTTTTCAGAGATTGATTGAGGATCTGATCTTTCAGGGAGTAAGTATGTAAATTAACCAAGATCTTCCTGGGCTTGGATCTCTGTGGATTCCTCTTAAAAGGGTCCCTGTGTATTCTTTGAATGTCCATTCCCAAATCATCCACTGATTGCTCCAAGTCCAAAGAAATGAAATGAAATAAAAATGAGTTTTGTATAGCGCGAAATAGTTGCCCGGAGGCGTCCAAGCGCTGAGATTGCGAGATGTTCTAAGTGGCAAGGTGATTGACACAGAGGAAAAGAGAGGTTTTTTTTTTATTTATTGAACAAAAAAGTTTTCAAATGCTTCCTAAAGGAGGTCAGATCTGGGTTAGACCTTAATTGAAGGGGTAGGCTGTTCCACAACCTGGCAGCATTAAGGGTAAAAGAACGGCCTCCTGATCTAGCCCGGTTAACTTTGGGCACCGTAGCAAGAAACGCGCTAGCAGAGCGCAACTGTCTACTGGGAAGGTAGGGGGTGATTAAGGAGCGATTAATCAATGGGCCAGTTGCCCAGAATGACTGATGGGCGATGCAAAGGGATTTGAAAGTAAGTCTGTCCCTAACAGGAAGCCAGTGCAGTCTTGTTAATCCAGGTTTAGCCGAGGACCTACGGGGAATTTGAAGTAGGGTCCGGACTGCATAATTTTGGATCACTTGCAGTTTCCGCAATGTGAAGTCAGGGGCTCCCAAATAAAGTGCATTTCCAAAGTCCAGCCTAGAGTGGATCAATCCCTGTATAACAATTTGTTTGGCTTGGAATGGTAACAGGGGGAGAATCGTCCTCAACATTCTGGTAAGGCCGAAACAGGTGGCAGACAGCTTAACAGCCTGATGGTCTAGCGTTAGGGACCTGTCCAACCAAATGCCCAGGCTCTTAATGGCATCCTTAGGGACTGGAGGGGGACCCAGGCAGGCCGGCCAGATGGAAGCCAGCGAGGACGGGGCCGAGCGACCCAGCATCATGACCTCTGTCTTGTCCCCATTGAGTTTAAGACACGACAGGGTCATCCAGCTGTTCACTTCGCTCAGGCAACCAGCCAAATCCACCGAAGCCGTAGGGCCCTCAGCCCGAGTCAGAGAGACCACCAACTGGGCATTGTCCGCGTAGGTGACGATCTTAATACCATACGGACGGACGATGCCTGCCAGTGGTCTCATATAGACATTAAACAGCGTCGGGCTGAGCGAGGAGCCCTGCAGGGCTCCACAGCCCAACGGTCTGCTGGTGGAGATGGTATTTCCCTCAAAAACCTGAAAAGTTCTATTGTTCAAAAATGACCTGAACCATTTCAGTGCTCCCCCTTGAATCCCGATCTCATGGAGACGCTGCAATAAGACTCCTTTAGGAGACCAATTACAAACTGTTTGACGCCAGCCCCTTCGCTCCCGTCAGGAACATTAAAAATACGAAGATTGTTCCGTCGTGCGTTATTTTCCAATACTTCTAGCCTTTCCGAGAGAGCTAACTCTTCTTTTTTGAGAGAGATAATGTCTGATTCAGCTTTCCCAAGATGGACTGAGAGGCCGGCCACCGTATCTTCCAAGGCCACAGTTCTAGTGTTCAGTACATCAATTTTGCTCTCCAACGACTCGCAGAAGCTTCTATTCTCTGTTTGATTGAAACTTCAAACCCTTTTTTGATATCCAAAGAAAGAGCTGTAAGCATGACCTCCAAGGAGGCCACTGAGGGGCCTGCACCGCCCTGAGAGCCCACATTTCCTAAAGTTGTGCCCAGGCTCTCTGCGTCGCCCTGTGACAACTCTGTCGACCCATGTTGCTTCTCCAACACCGAAGCCCCGTCGCCCCCTTAAACCATATGGCTCACTTCCCCGGAGGTAGTGGCCGAAACTTCTGTATTGGGGAGCAAAGTATCAACAACTATTTGGGACCCTGTTGACTCCTCCATGTCCAGAGCTTCAGGGAGGAAGCGGGGGTCTTTATACACCCAGGCACTGATTTATAGGCAGACCCCTCTTTCACCAAGTCTAAAACCTGCGGCAACACTTTAAAGTATGACCTTAATGAGGGTGTAACTTTAGTACCGGAGATCAGAGGGGCCTTTGTGGATTTGCGTGTTCTTGTACGCTTAGCCTTAACCTCTCCACACAAAAAAGTCAAGGTATTACCCCCCCCTAGTAAAGTTAGAAGGAACCCCCTGAGTCGTCAACACATTAATAGGGTTGACATTAGCATTAACATTATTAGCCTCAGGTAAGAGGCATGAGTTGACCACCTCACTTGTTGCCCCTCGGGGCGACTGAAGTCTCCCACCATGCTTCCTGCCCTTCTTTATCCCCCTAATAATCGGAGGAACTGATCTCACCTGATTCTGAGCAGCCCCGCAGGATTCCCTCCTTTCCTGTATCTTTTTCAAATCAGTCGGGCTTATGTGGTTACTTTCAGCACACAATCCCTTGTCTGCACAGTCTCCCAGCTGCTGCACGCTGCCGAGAGCACACTCCGATCCAGCCACGAGGAAGCCCGTGCTGCCGCTGCCTCGAGTGCCCCGGAGGAGGCACTGAACCCTGCTACCTCCCTGGAGATCCAGTGCTGCCGAACGCCACAGTGACACACCAGGCAGAAGGGAAACCGCGGTATCCTGCCGGCACATCCAGGCAACATCCTGCCACTAGCCTAACCATTTCGGGTGTTTTTAATATGCATTTGTTTTCCAGGAACCATGCTGACAAACTAAGTGGAAATTTATCACAGATGTGTTGTTCTCAGCTACTCAAGTATGATCTCATGCTGTTACAGAAGGTCGCTAAACATAATATTGTGAGCACTCCAACATTTAAAATTAATGGTAACACTTTGCTATCGATTACACCATTATTTCAAAGGAATTGGTATCTGGCTCCATTGGGTATCAAGTGGTCCCTTGATTGGAAAGCGACCATAACCCCCAAAATATGATATTGTCAGTAACATTTGACTATCTATCAAAGTCAAGAACCTCAAATCTGAACCAGTCACCTATAATCTGAAAAGGCTAGTATGGCACTCAGCAAAACAAAAGGAAAAATTGGTCTTTCTAGAACCCACAATAGAATCCGCACTTACTGAGAGTCGATATGGGATACCAATGGCTGAAACTTGACCCCGCCTCTGCTCCTCTTTAATTTATCACTTTTTGGTAAAGACAACAACCAGGGGATACCCTATTAGGCCAGCAAAAACTGGGTGGTACTCGCACAGGCTCTATAATTGATCGCTGATTGGTAAAAACAACAACCAGGGGATAACCGATTAGGCCAGCAAAAAACTGGTGGTACTCGCACAGGCTACATCTGAAAAAAAGGTACTTAATAAAGCATAATAAGTATCAATAAGAGAGAGAGGAATGAAGGATAGACTTGTTCACTTCCCCTTGGTACATCGCTCAATGCCTCTCAATTCTGACACCTGTCTTCGGAATTTACGCATCGTCTTCATTGCATGGAGAAGACCAATACTTCCTGCACCAGTGGGACTCAATATCCACACATTTCGCTGTTTGCGACCAGCAAAGGCACTTTGTTCACCGAGCCTGCTTGGGTTCTGTAGCCGACCGGCGCTTCATTGCTGTCAGTCCAAACTTTGGCTTTGTCCCGGTCTAGCGCAACCTAATGTAAACATTTTCGCCCTACTTGCTTTTAAGTTCTTAAGTGCATTAATTCTTTTAAAATTTAATATCTCAGCTTCTCCTTATTTGATTTTTGTTGTTTTGCTCTTGTTTTGTTCAGAATATAATATTCATTTTGTCTCAATGTGTGTGAAGTTTTAATGGTTTATTCATTGTGTTACTGTGTAATCTTATACCGTTTGTCTCAGGTCCCACCCACAAATTTGGACATACATTAGACCAAATGTTTTGTGACTTACAGGTGGTGGTGGATCCTCCATTACAGCTAATTTTGTCTGATCACTTCCTAATTAACTTTTGGATTCCTGTCACAGGGGAGCCTAATCCTTCATGGGAATCAAAGGTAGAGCTCACTCATAGAGCTCTACACAAAATAGATATTCCATCCCTTAAACCTGAGCTTGACTCCTCTGCTCCCTCCCTGTTGGACAACCCTGAAATTGATGCCTACTTGATAGAAGGGTGGCTAAGGACCAACATTGAGGCAGCTGTGCCTTTGGCCAAACGCACCTCTCAGCGAACTGGCCACTCGGCACAGTGGTTCAATGAATTGCTGAGAACCAGCAAAAGTATTTGTAAAAGATTAGAGAGGGAATGGCGCAAGCAGTATCTGGTAGAGAACAGAAATATATATAAAAGGCAGAGCTGAAATAACACCACAAGCAAGGAGGGCCAAAATTAGCTATTTTGAAAGTAGAATTGCTAATATTAACAACAGAGGCAAGGACATTTTTCAAATTGTTTAATCTTTCACAATCCCTAAAGCGGAGATTAAAGTAGCACCACCTTTAGTCGATTGGGCAAGGCAGGTAGTCTGCTCCCTGCATGATAAAATAAAGGCGATCCAACAGTCATTCTCCTCAGAGATGGAAGAAATCCCACCCTCCCACCACTCACAGGTGGAGTGTGTCTTTCCGATCTCTTCCTCGAAGGTACTTTTAGAAAGGCCGTCACTGTCACAATTCCCTGTCACCAAACTGGAAGACTCACTCATTTATCTCTCAGGTCTCAAGTCGGGATCACATACTGATGCATTCCTGCTAAAATTATACTGGCACTAGCAGCCACCTTAAACTCGCCAGTCAATAAGGTTCTCAACTCCTCATTGTTAACGGGCGTCATGCCGTCTGTCTGGAAGCAGTAAAAAATCTTGCCTCTCCTTAAGAAAAGTAACGCAGACCCCAATAATCCAACTAACTATAGACCCTTTTCCCTTCTCCATGCTTTTGCCAAAGTAATAGAGAAACATTTTAGTGGCGTACTTATGGAGTACATGGAGGAACATAATCTCCTACACTCCACGCAATCTGGGTTTAGGGCTAACTACAGCACTGAGTATGCCCTGCTAGAAGTGACTGCACACCTCAGAGATCAGCTGGATGATGGGGGAAGAGCAATTGTGATCTTGTTAGATCTGTCAATGGCCTTCGATATGGTGCCCCATGGGATGCTCTTCAACAGATTATAAAACATGGGCATTGAAGGGAAGGCTATTGTATGGATTACATCCTTTTTGGAACATAGGGAACAGATCATCTGGACTCCTCCTTTCTCAGCCACAATGCCAAACATAAAGGTAGGAGTCCCGCAGGGCTACGCCTTAAGTCCCACCCTATTCAATATGTACATGTCACCACTAGCATCATTAGCGGAGGCACATGGCCCAAAAATTGTCTCTTATGCTGATGATACACAGCTGATTTTTTTCATGCAAGAAAGGGGAAGATTTTAGTGAGGATGTAATTAGCTCCTGCCTCACCAATGTTGTCAAATGGCTGAAGCAGAATCAGCTTAAGTGCAATGCCGACAAAACCAAGATAATTTTCTTCGGCCAACCAGTGGAGAACAATTTGGTTCAGTGGTGGCCATCAGATCTCCCCTCTCCCAGCACTGGCCAATCAATAGTGAAAAGCCTAGGCATCCACTTGGACAACGAGTTCTCGATGCGGACCCAAGTTCAAGCCCAAGTAGGAACCTGTTTTGGAGTACTATGGATGCTTAATACATTTCTGCCACTTCTCCCACTGGACGCCAGTAGGACAGTGGTTCAGGCTCTGATCACATCCAGACCAGACTATTCTAATGCCCTCTATCTGGGTTTGAAGGACTACGTGCTACAGTGTCTCCAGTTAGTGCAAAACACAGCAGCAAGAGCAAGTCTTAAACTTAAACCCAGATCACGCATGACCCCCCCCCCCATCTGAAGTCCTTACACTGGCTCCCAATTAATGAATTCTTTTTTTTAAAGCCTTCCATGGAACAGGTGCCGCCTATCTTAGAAAACGAGTCAGCCGTTATGTGCCCACCAGGACACTTAGATCGACCAACGCCGACCTGGCTTGCATCCCCAAATCTCATATGGCACGCAGAGGTGGCAAATCTTTTGTCTTTTTGGGAGCCCACCTCTGGAATAAACTTCTGGCAGCTCTGAGATCTTAAACAGTGCACTCCCCCTACAAAAAACTGCTGAAAACTTGGCTATTTAAAAACTAAACCATGTAGGGTATGCAATTGTTAACTTGCCAGTGCCTAAACACTCTGGATGGAGTAGCTGTGAGCTTAACAAATACAGGTCAATCATTCATTCATTCATTCAATATGTATGTGTGTTGCGCATATTCTTTACACATTGCCTCTTTATATGTCTGACTGCTCTGTGCCAAGCTACCAAAGGGAGAGCACATATTATCTTTTAGCGTGTATTTAGCTTACCCTGACTAGAGTGATGTTTCCTGCCTGGCGTAGGTGCATACCTCAGCCAACCAGGAATTCCATTTCTAACATGTACCTAGACGGTATCTTGATTTTTTCCCAAAAACGGTCAGACTGCCACCATCAAGTCCAAAACACTTCACAGGCTTTGTATGAATTCATTAACTTGCAAACCAGAGAAATGTCTTTTTGAAACTCGAGAGTTGCAATATTTGGGATACATCCCGGATTCTGATAATGTTGCCATGGATCCTGAGAAGATAACTGAAATACTTGATTGACCTTCTCCAACTACCATCAAGGAAGCCCAGTGTTTCTTAGGCTTGACAACTTTTTACAGACAATCCATAAAGGATTTTCCTATGCCTTCTTGTGAGAGCTCTCAAAATTTAAGGAAGGAACAACTTCAGCCAGGATTTAAATGAGATTGTTGAGCTTAGCTTTTTCTGCAGGGTTATTCCCAAATGTTTTGACTTCCGTCTCCTGTTTTCTGAACACACTTTTGTTGTCTTTTAGAACTCTGTGAACTTTACCACTGCTAACCATTGCTAAAGTGCTTGTGCTCACTTCTTTAAGCATTGTGAAATTTACTTACACCCAATTGTCACATTTAATTTACATGTAAATCCCTAGTAAAGTGGTACTACATGTACCTAGGGACAATTAAATAACTTCTATTTGTGGACATGCAACACTGATTGTGGCACCCACTAAAGTAGCCCTTTTAAATATGTCTCTGGTCAGCCATTCCAGCCTATATGTGTAGTATAAACTGGCATTTCGACCTGGTAAAATAAATATTTTGCCATGCTTAATTCTTCTTTTCAATACATATATGCCTTAAACAGCCCACAGGGCAGGGTGCAGTGTATTTAAAAAGTTAGACATGTACTTTTAAGTTTTTCTCGTCCTGATAGAGAAAAATTCTGAAAGGTGTTGTTTAGTACTGCAAGGCCTGCCTGTCCCATATGTTAACATTGGGTTACCTTATTACATTTACTAAGCTTCAAAATTTGGAGGAAGTATGAATGTGAAGCTTGTTGTCTAAAGAATTGCCATTTAAAACCCTCCTTAATAGTAAAGTTGGATGTCATGTCACAATTCTGAAAATGACACTTTTAGAATGTTGCCTTTTTTGTCCTATCCATTTGGTTGCCTGCAGCCTGTATTCTGGGTCACATGACTAGATGTAGCTGGCAGTTGGTGTTTTCGTATTGCTCCCAGACAGTGATACAAAGGGGGAATAGATATTGGCTGGATGGACCATCTTTAACTTGATGGGGTGGGAGTTGTTACCTTCCACATGTACATATCACAAAGCCTCTGTATGAGAAAACTAACAACAGGTTTGATACTAGTCTTTTGTGACCTCAGACAGGTCAGAGCAGGGAGGCAGGAAATTTCAAACACCTTTGGAGTGGAAACCTCAAGAACCTTCTCCTATCTCAAAGCTGGTACCAAGTATACATATTGCACCCTCAGACCCAGCACTTCAGTTCAGCTTGGAACCTGTGGATGCCTAAGTAGTACTGGTGTGCCGCTATGCCAATAGGACTGCTACTCTGTTGCCCTGCTGCCCTGCCTCCTGAGTGAAAGGACTGGACCTGCATCTTGATCCCAGGACCACCAAGGGATTCTAAAGACTAGTTGACTGGCATACCGATCAGGGACCCTGGGACAGAAAAGCCTCCAACCACATTGAACCCAGCACGTAGACTCAGTTTGCAGTGAGCCTTGTATCCCAAGTAGTGACACTCTAGTCCCGAACCCTTGGAAGTAGGCCTAAAGGTGCTCTGCCAGCCCAGCTGTGGACCTGTGATTGGAACTAAAGCAGCACAATGCATCTCCTTTCAGCTCCATTTCAGAACTGCTGCAGCTTGATGCATCCCTTACTCTGGACCACACATCCCAGCCCAGAGTCTCCTTGGAACCAACACTGTATGATGCATCCCTAATGTAGGCCTTCTCATCGCAAGTCTCTCATCAACAGCATCCTCTATGATGATGTAGGGCTCCCCATTGCAAATGCAAAAAGAAGAATTAGCTCCTTCACTGCTAGGCCTTTCCCCCCCGTGCTAAGCCTTTTTTTGGCTATTTGGGGAAGTACGCGCTTAGGCCCCTGTAGCTTTTTGACCACATAGGGTATCCACGCCAAATTTGCGTCCCTTTCTTTCAACATCCTGGGGATTCTAAAGGTACCCAGGGTTTGTGAATTCCCCTGGAGGGGACCCAGAAATTATCCAAAATACAGCTACATTTTTTGGGGGGGGAATAATGGGGGAAAAGTGCTGCAAATGAAAGCAACTAGGTTTTTCCCTACAAATGGTATTAAAAAAGGGTTTGTGGGGCTGAAATAACAATTTTCACAGATTTTAGAGAGTGACAGACTTTTGTCAGAAAACCAAAATATTTTACACAGTTTTGCCATTTTTCTGGGACAAAGCCTATGCTTGCTATTTTGCATGCTTTCTACTTCCTTCCAGTTAATGGTAGACATGAGTATGAAAACAATAATGGATCCTGGAAATCTATACATTTTTAAAGAGTATACAAAAATCTTGAATTCAGCAAGGGGTCATTTGTGTAGATCCTTCAAGGTTTCTTTATATAAACGAACAGTCAAATATAGGAAAAAATGAAAATTAGTTGACAAATACAGTCTTTTGTGTCAACATTTTCACCTGTAACTTCTTTTAATTATAACAGCTCTTTGAAAGCAATATACCGTTACATCCGTTAGACCTTACTGGTTGTGGGGATATAGGACTTGTAGATTCACTAAAAACCCGACGGACCCAGAGCAGAACACTGAGCAGCGACTTGCAATTATTTTTTATTATGTACCGGGTATATAGCAATTATTCTAGGAAAATGTATACATGGAAGAATTGGTATGAAATTCTGAAATGGGAGCAAAATATAGAGTTTAGAAACAGTGGATATTTGCACATTTCCAAAATTGGGAATACTCATACTAGCATGAGAATTATCAATCATTTTTCAAAATGACCTCTTTTTTACACATTGTTTTTCATTTGGACGGCAGAAATGCATAAAACGTCAATAGTTAATAATAGTTGCTTTACAAATCTGAATTACCCTAAGTCTCCTGATAAAAATGGTACCTCACTTGTGTGGGTAAGCATAGTGCCCACGACAGGAAATGGCTTAAAATGCATCATGAGCACACCACATTTTCACAATGAAAAATTACCCTTTTTTTGCAAAGTGCCTAGCTGTAGTTTTTGAACCCAAGCTCTGCCGGCACCTAGGAAAACCTAGCAAACCTAAACATTTTTTTAAAACTAGAAACCCGGGGAATCCAGGATGGGGTGACTTGACTGGCTCACACCAGGTTCTGTTACCCAGAATCCCTTGCAAACCTAAAAAATTTTTAAAAAACCCCCCACATTTTCCTCACATTTCTGTGGTGGAAGTTCTGGGCTCTGTGTGGATCCACAAATTTCCACCCACCCTGCGTTTCCCAAAGTCTTCTGAGAAAAATGATGCCTCACTTGTGGGGGTGGGCCTAGTGGCCGCGACAGGAAACGGCGCAAAACGCAACGTGGACCCACCACAATTTCACAGTGAAAAATGACCCTTTTTTGGCAAGTACCTAGCTGTAGTTTTTGAACCCTAGCTCTGCCAGCACCTAGGGAAACCTAGCAGGCCTATACATTTTTAAAAACTAGACACACAGGGGAATCCAGGATGGGGTGACTTGACTGCCTCTCACCAGGTTCTGTTACCCAGAATCCCTTGCAAACCTAAAACTTTTTTTAAACAAAATAGATTTTCCTCACATTACTGTCATGGAAAGTTCTGGAATCTGCATGGATCCAAAAATTTCCACCCACTCCGCGTTTCCCAAAGTCTTCCGAGAAAAACAGTACCTCACATGTGGGGGTAGCCTAGTGCCAGTGACAGGAAACGGCACAAAACGCAACGTGGACACACTACAATTTCATAGTGAAAAATTACCCTTTTCTTGCAATGTGCCTAGCTGTAGTTTTTGAACCCTTGTGATAGAGTGCAAGCTCACCTGCGCAACATACTCACATGGGCCCATAAAACTAAACATATATTTAATCAGGTAAACTTACACTCAATACATTTTAAAATGTTACTATTTGGGATCTATACCATTTGTTTTACCAATCCAAGTCATCGATACCTTTAGTCCCAAAGGATCAAGGGAGTTAGCAAGAAAATAGGCAGTAAATAACATTCAGTATTTCATAAAATAACCACAAACTCAAGAAAAGTTTTACGTTCTTTTATCTAAGTAATCTTTAAATGCTTGAAAACCATGAAAACAATAATTTGTTGTTCTATTTAGAATGATGTAGATTATACATACATATGCAAATAATTTGAAAAGAAAATATCATTAAGCATTTAGACAAAGAGTGGGTAGAGAAAAGGGAAAACAGTATAATGACAAACCCACACTTTAGTTACCTAGAATGGTGTGTTGACCAACCCTGGCCACAGGCGGAGACAAAGGATAAGAATCCCTAAGTGCAGGTGCCAGCAAGAAAGAACAGGTGCAGATCAGAATCAGGACAGGTTAGAGACCAAATTGGATCAGGACAGGACCACCACAGGCTAGGACCAGCACCACAGCTAAAGTTCAAACGCCAGCATTGTAAACCCTCTCTGCAGCTAACAGTCGAACCCAGAATGGGTCATCGATCTCCTTCCCAAAACCCCGATTGGGTTATCGAATCTTCTGACAGAGTGCTTCGCCAGCAACTCTGCTCTTGATCACCTATTGAGTGCGTTGGGTCAGTGACAGGTCAGCTATTTAGGCAAGTCGGACAATCTAACTAGCTAAGCCTACCCTAGTTATACTATTTTCCAAGTCAGTGTACCACCCCCAAATGTTGCAAATGTGTGAATCCCACAATTTTATTGGACAAAGGACGAGGAGTTATCATCACACCATATTAATATGAGGTACCTTGTCAATCATGTATTCAAATGTTCCCTCCCATAACTTTATCTTCCCATGTACTTTTATCCTGCCCGGTAGTGAAATGTAACAATAAGACATTCAAACAAATTATTCAATTTCAGCTTCCTCTGGCAGGGTGAGGAGTTCACTCTTCTCATAGTTCTTGCCATTCATGTCAGATTGGCACGGGTTCAATACCACAGTTTCAGCAGCTTGGGGTTTCTTTCGCACAGGCGCAGTCTCTCCAAAGATGGAGTTTAGAGGTACATTTAGGCCCAAATACGATACAAGTAAGAACAGAAAAGAAACAGTTTTAGATACACAGAATAAAATGAATGCACTGTATACCACTTCTTTCTACTCTATTCCCATCATTTTATTTAAACTATTGCATTAGAGGTTAAGCAAAAGAAACAGCTTAGCCAGGCAGCAATGCAAGCTTCTTGCACGTTAGGACACAGAACAGCCATCTTTCTTCTAGTGCGCAGAAGCAAAGGTTTCCCTCCAAGCATGTCACGTGAGTGTGACAGACGCATGTGCAGTAGAAAATCCCACGTAGAAGCAGCCATTTAAATGCAAGTGGATTATAGTTGGTAAAAGCACATTGCCGAGCTTCCCCTAGCTACCTAATATGTTGTGTAATGCAATATTAATATGACAGGGCTGAATACAAGCAAGTCACTTTACGTGTGCAACCTTGCTCCATCAATCCCCTCTTTGATGATATTTTATATCATCACTAATTAATGAAACAGATGCCAACTTTCACATTTCACCCAACTTAATTTCTTCAAACTTTCTGTTAAAACAATTTCCGTTTTTCATATGAAGGTCTTTCACTTTATTGTACAAATGTCCATTATGCTCTTCTAACTCAATTTTGTTAATATTTCTTTTACTTTTCTTTCTTATTCACTGTATATGTTTTTTATGTGCTTGCGACATTTGCAATAAGTCATTATCCCTAAAATTATTAGGGCTATTCCCACAATTGGCATCAGTATTCTACCTACCAAACTTTCTCCTACGTTAGAAAACCAACTACCTATAGAGGAGAGACCATCTTTTAGTCTCTTCCACGCACTATCAACCTCCAGTGGTTTAGTTCTTTTTCTAAATATGTAATATTCCTTACATACCCTTTCAGTTCTACACTTTGGTCAGGCATGTAAGTGCAACAATGTTGGGCTTTCAGCATTCTACAGACTCCGCCCTCTTTTGCTAACAATGTATCAAGAGCAAGTCGATTTTGTAAAACCATTGATCTTACCACAACTAGTTCTGTATTGATTATTAACAGTCCTTCAGCAATGTCAGTTGATAAACGATCCACCACTGTTGACAATTTGCAATTTCTTTGAGTATTCAAAACCACTCCCACTGAAGGTATCAATGCACTAAATATATCACCTACAATTTCTGCAAAACTAGCTCTTTTACTACGTATTAGTCCATTAGTTTCTTCATTGTTTCCAGTGATTGTGTTTACATGATATACTTCTGGAAATACTATTCCAAAATAGAAACTCCCATACCAATGATCAGGCAATTTGTTATATGCTTTATTTCCACAAATGTAATAAATTCCAGGAAACACTGGCTCAGTTCCATCTTTGAAACCCCAACCCCCAATTACTTTATATTTGTGTTCACATTCACTAGAACCAATGAATATATTGTTAGAATAACTTATTCTCTCCCTGTGGAGACAGAGTTTCCTTTCTTTTCAAAGTCCAGCAACATAGCAGCATGAGTTTTGCCATTCAAGGTGTATTCTTTATTTTCTGCCCATTTAGCAATCTTACGTTTCTTTTCAGTAGCTTTTCTCTGGAAATCCTCTCTCCTTTTCTCAACTAAATTAAAAAATATCTTCTCTTCTTCATGAAAAATGCATGTTAAATTATTCTTGTGTGTTTTAGCTGTATCTATTGTACCTAATACTCTCCCATATAACGAGCTATATTACCTTTAGTATGTACAGGATTCAGGTTACTATGAATAGGAAGTTCAGAGAAAATCCCGTCTGAATTAGAATAATAATATTGTAAAGGTCCATTCTTGTAAAATAAACTAGCTAAAATACTACATGAAATGCCATAAGTTAGGGGCAAATGATGGTAAGTGAAGACTTCTGCTACAGACAATGGTAGCTTCATACAAACATAGCAATCACTTATTTCCATTGCTTCTACATAATGTACTAACAGATTTACAAATACGTTCAAGTGTGTACTATTTCTAACTTTATCGTAATGCAATTCTTCCTCTTCTTATGTTTCTAATTCTACTCTTTGCTGTCCAAAACTGTCTATTCTTCCATGTATTTTTAACTTTACAGGAACATCTACTTTTTCATGTATATTAGTGTCATTCTTCTCACTTTTATCCATTAGGTAAGGGAATAATACTGTCAGTCCTAACCATACTATGAGTATTATTACTACACTACATGTGCATATTCTACAGCATGTTTTAAAGCAGTTTCTTTTTGGTTTACCATTAACAGTATGATCAGCCATTTTTTATAAGGAGACTTAGCCCCTCTTTGAGACTTTTCACAGATTTTTAACCTGTGAAATGTTCAAGTTGGTCTTACTTCTTCGTCTGCTGGGTCATCAATTAATTCGTCATCATTTTCATCACTCAGTTCTAGATTTTCAAAATCTTTAAGGATGACATTGGTCCATTCAGGGCCTCTGAATTTATTATTTAGTCTCTTCAAATGTGGACTCCTCCTTTTTGGTTGCTTGGTGGAAAGCCCAGTTTGACTTGATATCTCGTTTACTTGTTCTGGTTCTTCATTTGTTGATTTAAGGCAAAATTTCAATCTTTTGACAAAACGAGGCCACTTATATCCTTTTCTGAGTCTTTTAGCTGGCACTGTACTTTGTAAGCATGGGCGTAAAATCCGTTCCGCTCGCGGATTTTGCGGATTTTCGGCAAATTCACAATCCGCGAACTCTAGCGAACTTGCCGAAAATTCGTAAAATCCGTGCAAAGCGGATTTTTTGCTGGTCGCACTTGCCAACTAGAATACTATACAATTTCGCGGGAGTGAACACTTGCGAACACATAGATGCGGCGGGCAGCGACAATCTCGCAATTGCGAGATTGCAAAATTTGCAATTTCGCACAAGAAATCCACCAGCAGGCAGCATAAACCTTGAAAATTATGATTTTTATCAGAATAACTCCTCAGGTTGACATTTACCTGCACTTTTTCTTTGCAAGGAGTCCATTTTGGGGGGGGGGGTGGTTCGGAAGGAAGTGCCCCACAGTCTCCAACCTCCTGTTCCTGTCCAGCAGGCTCCTCCCAGTGCTTTCTTCATGTGCTGGTCACTTTGATTTGGATATTGACCTGGAAGGGCTACTTTTTGTGGATGCTACTGGATATTTGGATTTTTGCAAAACTGAAAGCACTCAGCAGGTGCAAAAGTTCAATCTTATCATTAGTAACCTTTCCCTGTAGTGCTTCCTGAGGGGCCCCTTCAGAGTTCATTTGCCTACTTGCAACTATTCTACGACCCTGCTCTGACCCTCACAGCAGGCTCAGAGAATAGCTACAAGTATACAACAAAGGTCCTGTTAAAAAAATTACACTGCAACAGAAAGCAATTACAGACAAAACTGAAAGCACTCAGCAGGTGCAAAAGTTCAATCTTATCATTAGTAACCATTCCCTGTAGTGCTTCCTGAGGGGCCCCTTCAGAGTTCAGTTGCCTACTTGCAACTTTTCTATGACCCTGCCCTGACCCTCACAGCAGGCTCAGAGAATAGCTACAAGTAGGCCACAAAGGTCCTGTGAAAAAAAATTGCACTGCAACAGAAAGCAAATTACAGATAAGGAAGCAGGTGCCAGCCAGACTGGAAGTTTAAATTCAGTGACACATTAATCAACCACAAATTAATTCATGTCAGTTGAAGCAGGGCTGGTTTACTTCCTTTTCCCCCCCCCATAATCTACAGTGATAAACCAACCAGAGGGTGGCAGTGATGTACCAGGGGGTGGCATGGGTGTACCAGAGGGTGGCAGTGGTGAAACAGAGGGTGCTGTGAACCTGTGATGATGAACCAGACGTAGAAACAACATAGTCGCGGCCATTGCGAGCCGACAAGTAAGTTCGCAATTGCGAACTGGTACACGACCCTCGCGAACTGGCAGAAACCCTTGCTAACACAAAAAAAAAAAATCTGCAAATTCGCGAGAGTTCGCGGATTTTGCGGATTGCGAATCCGTAAATACGCAAGTTCGCGGATTGCCAATTCGCAAAATCCGCCCATGCTTAGTACTTTGTTTTTCTTCAATTGCTCTTTTTTTCTCGTTCAATTGTAGCACAATTTGTACATCTTCGTCATCTGTATCCCTCTCTATCTGACTTGGTCCAGGTCTTGCTTCTGTTTCTTCTGCCTGGATGCTAATCTCGCCTTACAAACAGCATAAGCATCACTCAAACCTCCTTCCTCATGTTGCATGCATGAACCATCTACAAATAGCTCATGTTCTGAATTTATTAGTGGCTCTTCTCTTATATCTTATATCTGGGTGAGGTTTACTACAGTATTCTGTAAGATCAAAGCAATTGTGTTCAATCTCATCTTTAACTTCTGCAAAGTGTGAATCAGGCAACAATGTTGCTGGGTTTAAAATATTACACCTAGCAATAGTCACATTTTCTGCACCTACAAGAATTCGTTCATACTTAGTCAGCCGACTAGGTGTTAGGTACTGAGTTTTAGTCCTGGTCAACAAAATCACAACTGCATGTGGGACGTATACTGTTACTGGGTGTCCCATAATAATGGACTCACTTTACTCAAGACTCATGGAAGTTGCTGCTACTGCTTTCAGACATCCTGGCAATGCTGCTGCTGCCACTGGATCCAGTGTAGAAGAAAAATATGCAACAGGACGTCTCATCAGACCATGGGTCTGAGTCGGAACTGAAATTGCACAATTGTCTCGTGTATCACAAAACCATGCAATATCTTTTGAATAGTCAGGCATCCCTAATGCTGCAGCTGAACACAGACAATCTCGTAATTTCAGAAAAGATTACATGCTTTCATCATCCCATTCTACTGGGTGTTTTGCTCTTTTCTTTGTCATTTGTATCAATGGTTTTGCTAGGACTGCAAATCCCACAATCCATTGCCTGCAGTACCCTACTACTTCCAGTAACATTCAGATTTCTTTCTGCGTTTGAGGTAGATTTATGTTTTGAATTATTCTGATTCTTTCAGAAGTAACACTTCTGACACCTCTCTCTATCTTGTGCCCGAGATATCTCACTGATGTGGTACAATATTGCAATTTCTCAGGTGATACTTTGTGTCCTCCTTTACCTAAACGAATTCAGTAAAGTGATAGTATCAGTAACACAGTCTTTTTGATTCTTAGATGCCACCAACAAGGCACTTTTTCAAAATCTGATTTAAAATCGATGGACTTTCCGTGTACCCCTGAGGGACGCGATTCCAAATGTAGATATGGTCGTTGAATTTGAACGAGAAAAGATACTTGCTATCTGGATGTAATGGTATGGAGAAAAATGCATGGCATAAATCTATCACAGTGAACCAACCTGCTGCCCACGGTATTTGATACAGACTCACAGCAGGGTTTGCCACAACTGCACAACATGGGACAACAATTTTATTAATTTTGCGAAGGTCTTGTATGACCCTGTACTCTCCGCTCGGTTTCTTAATGCCAATTATTGGGGAATTACATGGACTGCTCATTATTTCCTGCAAAATTCCTGCCTCAACTAGACGCTTTATTTCTAGTGCAACTCCTGCTTTTATTTCTGGACTCATTTTGTACTGTCGAATTTGTGGGTAAACTGCACCTTCCTTCACCGTCACTTTTACTGGGTCAACATTCGCCATTAATCCTACATCTTTTCCCATGAACTCCCACACTTTATGATCTACCGTATGTTGTAATTCTTTTGGCAAGTCTTCTATGGAAAACCTTTGTTTTTCAGTTTCTTGTTTTGCTAACATGATTTTATAAATTCCATCTTCATCTGGGGTTTGAATTTCAACACCATTTGGTGTACAAAAGGTAGTGCAATTCATTTTGCACAGCAAATCCTTACCTAACAGGTTTGCCGGACTGGAGTCACATACAACAAATTTGTGCATTTCTTTAAAATTACCTATTTTGACTTCCATTGGTTCTGTAACTGGGGTACTAATTTGTTTATTAGAAACGCCCATTACTTGAATTGCTTCTCCCGAGAGGGGTAGGTTTGGAACGTCTGCTGTTCTCACAGTAGAACGGGTAGCACCAGTATCCAACAGAAAGGTATCATAATTTCCTTCAACCTTTGCCTCAATGTATGGACCTGACTGATCTACCTGCAAGAATGCGCCAAGGACACACTCCTCGTCCTCCCCCCTCAGGCACCATCAGAAACTGTCTTCATCAAAGTATTAATCACTCAAAAGAAATTGGGGTGTCACTGTGTCCCTTTTACCACTTCCTTCCCAACTTGTGGTATCTACACTGTATGTTGGTTGACTTCCAGGGTTTGGCATAGGCACCAATGGTAACTGGTTTTGTATTACCTGTTGTTGCTGCTTTTTCGATGCCTTATTCTGCGTCTGTGAATTCAAATGATTATTTTGTACATTATTATTTAATGCAGCCTTACATTTGTTCTTCCAATGCCCCAACTTGCCGCACCCATGACAAGGAAATGTCTTTTTAGCTTCATCACGGTTATGTTTTCCCTTAGGGTTACCTCCATTTCCATCTCCTTGTGTCTGAATGTTTTTCATTGTTCTTGTTGTTCTGCTAATTTTACTTGTGCCCACATTACTTTTTCCTCTAAATTCTTTTGCTTAATGTCCAATTCATCTTCACAATATTTTGCATATTTGAGTATTTCATCAATAGGTTTGGCCTGCCAGCAGATCTTATGATCTTTAATCCATTATGAAATTTCTGGTTTTAGCCCAGACACAAACCGATAGATAAAATGAGTCATGTCTTTAGAGTCAATGTTTTCTAATCCACTATACTGTTTAAAAACTTGTAAAAGACATTCATAATATGCATGCGCAGATTCAGCCTTATTCTGTGTAGTTCTGTCTATTCTAGTCCAGTCTGTCTCTTTTGGAGGTACCTTTCCTTTTAAAGTACAGTATTGCCTGATTATACTTTTCATCACCTCATCTGATGGTGCTCCTGTTTTTGGGTCTCTAGGATACTCATCACTTGGCCAGTCAACTGCAATTTTGCATTCTGTCCATACATCAACAGGAATAACAATATCAAATAACCCATCTAAATCTTTTAGCAACACTTTTGAGACTTTTACAAATCTCTCGACCTGCCTGTACCATTCTACAGGTTTCTATCTGAGTTTTGGGAAATCATTTGTAAATGACAAAATATCCTGTCAGGACCATTGGACAACCTCCACCTGGCACTTCTCTCATTGGACACAACCTTTCCACTTTATTTTTTGTTTCTTTCAACATATATTCTGAGTGCTTTTCCCTTGAGCTTCTTCCTTTTTCTGTATCCATCTAGCTTTCCATCTGTCTAAATCACCCCATTTTTGCAACAGTGATAGTAACTCTTTGATCTGTAATTTACGACCTGATACATTCATATTTTCCAAATCTTTGTCAGAAAATTCAGCTCGATATGGTTTCTATAACACTTTCGATTTACCAATGTCAATTCCCATTTCATTTGCCAAACTCGTTAACTTTTCTTGAAATGTTTTTGTATTTCGAGTGATACTTCGACATATAAACAACAATTCCTCTTCATTTAATGCATTTAATCAATCTAACCCTACATTCCCAGCAAGCAGTTCTTCCAATTCAACTCTTAATTTAAAAATATCCAATGTCTATGGCTGAGATTTTGGTTTTTCTATTTCACGAGACCATCTTTCAATTTCTTCTGGGGTAACTACAGTAGCACTTCTCGTACCTGAAGAAGTTTCTATTTGTACCTCTCTGGAATTGACAGATGCAGTTTTTCTAGCTGAGCTACTTACTGGTTCTCTTATAGGTAAATCCATCAAAGAAATTTCTGACTCACATTCACTTGCTTGATCTTCCACTATTAGTGTTTCTTTTCTTGGCTGTACTACAGGTGTAGTTAAAACAGGATTTTCTAATGATGCCTCATGTATCACTTGTGGACCCAAAGGTGGCTTTAAGAACGGAGCACTAGGATTAACTTGATTTTGCTCTTCATTATAAGGTGGCGGATTTTTCATTAGCAAATCCTCCAAGAAATCATCTTCTGGGTCAGCACTTGTCATTAGATTTTTAGTTTTCCCAGTACTTTTACTCCCTGTTTGTTCTTCTAAAGCTCGAATAGGATATAATCCTTCTACTAACATGGACTGCCTCCATTGTTTCATCTGTTTATCTCTCTTCTCTTTAGGAAATTTTGGATAGAATTTATTAAAATTTTTATCACTTCTAGATCTATCTCGCTCAAAAGCCTCTGTTTCCCATTCCTCTAGTGCCTTGTATTTGGTTAACCTAGGTCTTGGATCTAATTCATTCATACGTGCTCTTAAATTGTACAAAACTCTACCATTAAAGGTACCATTTTCTGGGAATGCCAAAATTCCATCATCTTTTGTATATTCTATCCAGTTTTCTAACCATATGCAAGTGTGATAGTCTCTTTCAACCATCATGTATGATGCGGGCGTATTCGGTGGTGGAATAATAATCCCTTCTCTGTTTTTTATCGGTTTATCATTTTTTAAGACATTTTTTACTTTTTTGACGAATGACATTTTTCTTTTATCTCCATACATGATATAAGGTCTCCCTCTAATCATCTGTTCTTTAGCAAAACCTAGATATTTTCTATCTGGTCTATTTTCTATGAATCCTGGATCTAAATGCCACATATATTTTATGCCGCTTTATTGCTTTACTTCATGATGACACTCAGTTTGTTC
Source organism: Lissotriton helveticus (assembly GCF_964261635.1). NCBI lineage: Eukaryota > Metazoa > Chordata > Amphibia > Caudata > Salamandridae > Lissotriton > Lissotriton helveticus. The sequence continues at coordinate 405,106,677 of NC_136073.1, forward strand.
ACTAAAAAAACCTCCAATACCAATGTGTTTCTTATTTTCAATGACCAATCAACAGTTAGAATTCAAATAAATTCAACCAATGGTTACGCAGCTTTTCTCATGAGACGAGTTCTCACGCTCCTGTACTCACCCCTGCTTTACAGAATTACCTCAGCTACACACCTGCTGTCTCAACCAATATTCGCTCTGAGTGACGTCAGTGCAGCTCCGCAACTGCCTCCCTCCTTTGCAAGGTAATATGAGAACTTCCTTTTATTCACTTTAAATATTCATTTTTATTAATTAACAATGTAAAAACATTCGCCACTGTGCCTAATTCAAAGAAAAAGATGATTTGTTTCACTGCGAGTAACTCCCTTCCGTTTACTCTTCATACACTACAAGTAGATCCCTTCCGTCTACCTTTCACGCAAGCATCAGAGAACCTGTTACTCCCTCGGGCTTACCCTTTTCTAGGTTATGTGAGGCCAAAGTTTCACTAGCGAACCCCTTTGCTGTCAATCAAGCTCAGAAGAAACTGCTACTCCTTCAGTGTGACCCTTTCTAGTTGATATCACACCAAAGTTTTACTAGCGAACTCTTTACTATCAATTATTCACACATTTATACAGAAAAGTCCCCAAAACAGTGCTTCCGCTTTTACCTAACCATGCACTTACTTCCTCGGACAAGTGACATCACTACAGAGAGGCTTCCATTTACCACCCGATATTCTGCCCCCGGGGTTTCCAAACAAAACATAAAACAGGTACGGAAAAATGTTGGTTACTACATAAAATCAATAAAATCAATAATTAATAATCGATCAACAATCATTACATAACTAACTACCTATCTTAACTTAAACCCTAACCTTGCCTCTGCTACCAAAAAAACTGATAGAGCGCAAGCTCATCTGCACAACACACTCACCTGGGTCCATAAAACTAAACATATATTTAAACAGGTAAACTTACACTCAATCAATTTTAAAATTTTACCATTCGGAATCTATACCATTTGTCTTACCAATCCAAGTCATCGATACCTATAGTCCTAAAGGATCAAGGGAGTTAGCAAGACAATAGGCAGTAAATAACATTTAGTATTTCATAAAATAACCACAAACTCAAGAAAAGTTTTAAGTTATTTTATCTAAGTAATCTTTAAATGCTTGATAGCCATGAAATCAATAATTTCTTGTTCTATTTAGAATAATGTAGATTTAACATATATATGCAAATAATTTGAAAAGAAAATATCATTAAGCATTTAGACAAAGGGTGGGTAGAGAAAAGGGAAAACAGTACAATGACAAACCCACACTTTATAGTTACCTAGAATGGTGTGTTGACCAACCCTGGTCACGGGTTGAGACAAAGGATAAGAATCCCAAAGTGCAGGTGCCAGCGAGAAAGAGCAGGTGCAGATCAGAATCAGGACAGGTTACGGACCAAATTGGATCAGGACAGGACCACCACAGGCTAAGACCAGCACCACAGCTAAAGTTCAAACACCAGCGTTGTAAACCCTTTCTGCAGCTAACAGTCGAACCCCGATTGGGTCATCGAACTCCTTCTCAAAACCCTGATTGGATTATCGAATCTTCTGACAGAGTGCTTCGCCAGCAACTCTGCTCTCGATCACCTATTGAGTGCGTTGGGTCAGTGACAGGTCAGCTATTCAGACAAGTCGGACAATCTAACTAGCTAAGCCTACACTAGTTATACTATTTTTCCAAGTCAGTGTACCATCCCCAAATGTTGCAAATGTGTGAATCCCTCAATTTTACTGGACAAAAGACGAGGAGTAATCATCACACTATATTAATATGAGGTAGCTTATCAATCATGTATTCAAATGTTCCCTCCCATAACTTTATCTACCCATGTACTTTTATTCCACCCGGTAGTGAAATGTAACAATAAGACATTCAAACAAACTTCAATTTCAGCTTCCTCTGGCAGTGTGAGGAGTTTACTCTTCTCATAGATCTTGCCATTCATGTCAGATTGGCATGGGTTCAATGCCACAGCTTCAGCAGCTTGGGGTTTCTTTCGCACAGGCGCAGTCTCTCCAAAGATGGAGTTCAGAGGTACATTTAGGCCCAAATACGATACATGTAAGAACAGAAAAGAAACAGTTTTTGAGACACAGAATAAAATGAATGCACTGTATACCACTTCTTTCTATTCTATTCCCATTATTTTATTTAAACTATTGCATTAGAGGTTAGGCAAAACAAACAGCTTAGCCAAGCAGCGATGTAAGCTTCTTGCACGTTAGGACACAGAACAGCCATCTTAGTTCTAGTGCGCAGAAGCAAAAGTTTCCCACTAAGCATGTCACGTGAGTGTGACAGACGCATGCGCAGTAGAAAATCCCGCGTAGAAGCAGCCATTTTAATGCAAGCGGATTATAGTTAGTAAAAGCACATTGTCGAGGTTCCCCATGATACCTAATATGTCATGTAATGCAATATTAATATGACAAAACATGTTAGATAGTACATTTAATATAATTTTCGAGAGGGCTGAATACAAGCAAGTCGCTTTATGTTTGCAACCTTGCCCCATCACTAGCTCTGCCGGCACATAGGCAAATCTAGCAAACCTATATATTTTTGAAAACCAAACACCCAGGGAAATCCAGGATGGGGTGACTTTATTGCCTCTCACCAGGTTCTGTTACCCAGAATCTCTTACAAACCTAAGGAATTGTCCAAAAAACACATTTTCCTCACATTTCTGTGGTGAAAAGTTCTGGAATCTGCGTGGATCCACACATTTTCACTCACCCCTCGTTCCCCAAAGTCTTCCAAGAAAAATGGTACCTTCCTTGCGTGGGTGGGTTAAGGACCCATGACAGGCAAGGGCCCAAAACCTATTGAGGGGACATCAAAATGACCTATCACAAAACAACCTGGTTTTGCAAGGGGGTCCCATGGGTTTTTGGCCCTGAGCTCGGCGGCCATCTAGTGAAACCTACCAAACCCGCACATTTCTGAAAACCAGCCACCTGGGAGAGTCAAGCGAGGTATGACTTGTGTGGGTCCTCTTAAGTTTTCGTACCCAGAATCCACTGCAAACCTCAAATTTAGCTGAAAAATATCACTTGTTTCTGAAATTTCTCTGTGGAAAAGTTCTGGAATCCACGTGGATCCACAAATTTCCTCACACCCAGCGTTCCCCCAGGTCTCCTGATAAAAATGATTCCTCACGCAGCGTTTTGAGCCAGCACTGAGCGACTGAGCGTGAAGGAGGCAGGGAGGTGGCCGAGAAGGGAGCCGAGAAAAACACAGAGAAAACCGCCAAAAAAAACATGGAGTACCGGGCAGTTTTCTCTTCCAATCTCTCACTCAGAACCTGACGGCTGAAAGGAGGGTGAGGACTACATTTTAACCCATTTCATCAGGCGTTGATACCCAGCTGCAGGGTTGCCTGTGGCTGGGCCGGCTGAGGGGATCAGGCTGAAGGCTGCAGGCTGCAGGAAATGAGAGGCTGCAGTCACGGTCACACATGCGATAACCATTGGAAGGTACTCTTTGACTGCCATTGGAAGGCGGTCTTTGACTGCTGACTGCTGTCTGCCATAGTGTAAACGTGGAAAAGGAAGCAGCCTGACCAACGAGCTGTTGTGAGCCCTCTTCCTCCTTCCTCGCATGCCAGTACTTTTGTATTGTAGCTGGAGATTACGACGGTAACCATAACTACAACCCCATACGATCCATAACTAAAATTGAACTGCAAGCCCTGTAGCCCCACAACGAACATCAGCTGTCCGGGACCCTAAAATCATCAATCCCTGGAGAGTGGAGGTGAGCAGGGGCGATTAAGAAGTGGGCACAGTGTTAAATTGGGAGAGCCGTCTTGCCAATCTGCCTGCCTGCCAGGGGGGGTCTTGCCTGTGGCCCTGGGGATCTGGTACTGAGCAGTCCACCAGCTTGCCTGTCAGGTGTGCCAGTGAACAGACTTGAGTGCGTACACCCACTCACACAGTACGAAAACTTGACTACTTGGCGGGCCTTGCCTGACCTTCGGTTTCCACAAGCCCAACAACCTTATTACTAAGCTTGCTTAGACCCGCCCAGCCTGATACTCCCTACCTCAGGACTGTGGTGACTCGGGGGTTCTGTGGCAGGAGCAGCATTGTGGAGAAGCACATAAGAACTGCTACCACTCCTGCAGAGTGCCCTGCCCTTCGAGGACCGGAGAAGACTGGGCTGGGCCCACCCTCTGATGTCCATCATAAGAGAGGGTGTTCTCTGCATCACCCAGTAAAGGGATTGTTAATTACTACCAACACCCACTGCATATTTTAGAATTCATAATGGCCAAAGGCCAAAAACATAAGGAGGCTCGCTCTTCCTTAGGGGGTCCGGTAGGCATAATGGGGACATTGGATGCCTTTCTGACTCAAGCAGAATCTGTTTTAATCCACCAAATTCAAATTACGGAAAAAGACTGTCACTGGGCACCTTGGCGAACAATAAGAGGTCGTCCCAGGGGGGAATAAGAGAAGGAAAATCTCCTGTTAGTACCCATACAGACCCGACACATAAACAACTAGTGTCTGCTCCCGAGGAAAGTTGTGAGGGGGAGGTGGTTGATGTGACTGATGGAGTTAACATGCACAACCACGGAGTTATAGCAGATGCGGGGGAGGTGTTGCAGGTGGGAGATGACGTCATGCCAGTGTAAGAGTCGTCCACACCCCCAGAGCTTTTATGTACTGGTTCTGTTTTTCTAGCACCTCCGCTTTCTCCTGTAGTTCTGGAGCAACAGGGTCCCAGGTTAAGAGAGATGGCGACAATAGCCAAGAAGCATTCAAGAGCTAGCCGAAGCGGGAGAAAGTCAGGCCTGGGATCAATAACTAATAATGAACCACCAGCAAAACGACTGAGGAATGTTCCTCCACAAAGACCAAAGCAGAAGTCCAAGCAGGTTACCCTCAAAATTCCTGAAGAAGATCCTACGGACATGGGAATCCAATATAGGCTTCAGGGCCCAGATTGGAGTTTTTGGGACTCAGGTCCCAGTACTGAGTATTGGAAAAAACTAGAGACATTAATGACAGTCTTGTTAGATCCCCTAACTTGTCAATTAGGGCTGATTGAAGAGAAAATTGATACGCTTGTTCAGCTGAATAGGGGGTCTGTAAATTCTGGTAAATTGGGGGAGTGCTGTTGTAAACAACATGTAGGGACCGATTGGTGGACCAGGGGACAGCAGGAGGGGTGGAACCAGGGACCCCAAACATATCACGCCCTACTGTGTCTGATCCTAAGCTGGCCCAAAGAACAGGGAGGAGCAAGGAAAAACCAAACAGCTTCACTCAATTAAATATGGTAGGTGCCTTGCCCGAAACGCGACCAGACCCTGTTAGGACTTCAGCACTTAGGGAGGCAGGACAAACTACAGCTGAATTATTAACAAGGCTTCATAACTCCCCAAGGGACCCTGAAATCCAACCGCCAAGGGGAGGGGAAGCAAGGTTGTTGGTCCCTCATAACATAGAGCTCCCAGTCATAGATCTCCTACCGCCATGTTGTCCATACACAGTGGTATTGACAGATGTCCCCGGGCGTGACAATATCCACCCGCAGTTCATTAACAAAGTGGCGCACTGGATGTGCAAGTATGCTGGATTTAACATCAAAGAGCATTGCTATATCCTCATGGCTAGGCGAGTCGCCTGGATAGGGAAATCAAGGAAAGCATTCCCGGGAGACTGTGTTATTATCACATTCAGATATCCAAGATTGGCAAAGGCTATCTTCCTGTATTCATCCGGTATGTTTGCCTTAGAGTCCACCATTAAACCTTTGTTCCTGGGATACTTTTATAGAGCAGGGGCTAGTATAAATTATGCTCAATCCCAAGCGGAAAATGAACAGGGATCCCATCGGGCTATGTGGTGGGGGGTATCCTCAAATGTGTTTGCCTCACTGAGGGATTTGAATGATATTGATAGACTGCCATACAGGGAGGGTCAGGGGGGAGTCAGTGAGAGGCAGTTGGTAAACTCTGGGTGGCAGAGAGATCGAAATCCACCCTAGAGATAATTTTGCCACCCCCGCCAGCATCCAGTGAAGTGATTAACGGGGAGGCAAATTGTGTGGAGGTTCTTGTATGCCCGCAGAGTAGTAGTGGACCTACTGCTTTAAACACAGGGAATATTGGAGGAGATTTAAAGGTTATTTCATGGAACATAGCGGGGTTATCAAGCAAATTTGGTGATGAGCAGTGGCTCACCTTTGTGAGGGAGTTCCATATAATATGTCTGCAGGAGACATGGGAGATAAGTAAGAACTTTTTTATTGAAGGTTATAATTCCTTCTTTTGCCCGGCAGTTAGATCAGTGTCTGGAAGAGCCAAGGGGGGCTTGATTATATTTGTAGATCTGAGACTACAAGGCAAATTGAAGAATATGGCCTGGGACTCAAAGGTTGTTCAAGCTTTAAAATTCACTAATAACTCCGTCAGTCTAATTCTAATAAACTTTTACAATGCATCATCAAATCCACAGGGTGGGGGCAGTCTTCGTGAATTCAAAACATGGCTAGACAAGACACGAGGGAAGGGGATGGCTCAGTCTCAACTGCTATTAGCTGGGGATTTTAATTGTCATCTCTGCCCTCAACTGAGGGTGGCATGGGAAGATTGGCTATCTTGCCTACTACGGGATGGCCCTGATATGGAGCACACCCAGGTGGGAAGAGAACTCTCTGTCATACTACACTCATTTTGCTTAACTCACACAATGGATATGTCTCTTAACAAAAAGAATTGATTTTATTTTTGTTACGCCACTATTATTCAGGGATATATAGAGATTTGATATTGAACATAGTGTCTACAGTGATCATAAGCCACTTAACCTAGTGCTCGGGGCACAGTCACAGCTATGAGTATTGGATAAACAGACGGGGTTCATGGAAGTTGTTGCCACGGACCACGGTAGAAGGCTTAGATGGGCTCAGGTCGACACAGGCTCTTTTAATGTCTCTCTATTTGACAAAGGGCAGCACGATATATTGAAGTGCCTAGATCTAGGGGTGGATAGCGAGGAAATAATAGAGGCCTTCAAGAACATCACACGTCTAGTAGCAAACTTACTGAAGGCACCGTTAAAAGAGCCCAGTGTGAACACTCCAAGGTGGTTTGACAGTCAATGTTCAGGGGCCCGTAGAAAACTGAAAGGAGCACTTAAACAGAAACCCAGAAACAGGGTTTTGGTTGCTGCTTGTCGCGCAAGCTACAAGGTTGCGGTCAAAGGAAGAAAGAGGGAATTACAACGTGCTACGTGGGAAGAACTCTCAGAAGCAGCAGAATCTAAGAACTCTGCCCGCTTTTGGAATGTAATAAATTATCCCTGTTTCTCTGATCCAAACAAGCCGGGGATAAGCAATAACATTCACCCAGATCAATGTCGAGAGCACTTTCAGGGACTGTATAACCATCCTGCCATCCAGAATCATTAGCAAACCCCAAATATACCATCAGGTTGCACTCCTGTTTTCTTCACCTTGGAAGAAGTAACATCAGGAATAGAGGGTCACGAGGAATAAGGCTCCAGGGCCAGATGGGATCCCACCGGACCTTTTTAGGTCCAATATTGAGGTCTGGGCCCCGCTCTTAACAAGGGTATTGAACGCAGCAGTAAACACAAATATCCCAGATTCTTGGTCCTCTGCTATTATCGTCCGGATTTTCAAGAAGGGGAATAGGGATAGCCCACAGTGTTATCGGCCAATATCGCTGATAGATGTTGCAGCTAAGGTCCTGGGGCGGGTCCTTTTAAATAGGTTGATGGATTGGGCAGAGGAGACAGAGGAGACACAAATTATCACGGATGTGCAATATGGGTTTCGCCCGGGAAAATCCACCGTAATCAGTGTCTTAACCTGTATCTTATTACTGCTAAATATACTATAGCGAAGGACAGGGCATTATACCTAGCCTTTATGGACCTCACCGCGGCTTTTGATCGCGTGAATCGCAGCAAGTTGTGGGCTCTAATGAGGGACCTTGGGGTAGATATAGCTATAATAAATATCCTACACTCATTGCTTTCCAACACGACAGCAGCTGTAAGATACACAAAGGAGAGGAAAGTTACAGGGCTTTTTAATTGTTCTAGTGAGGTGAGACAAGGATGTATCTTAGCTCCATTCTTTTTTACCATCTACATTAATGGGCTTGATGCTTCCCTGCGGAACATTGAGGCGGATATACCTAGAATAGGGGGTAGAACAGTCCTGGTGCTGCTGTACGCAGACGACACGGTGCTTCTGGCCCGCACCCCACACAGCTTACAGCGCATAATAGACGGCTTTGTAAAATTCATGGAACACCTAGACATGTCCTCGAATCTTCTAAAATCATAATTTATGGAGATGGGAAAGAAGCCCAGCAAAAAAATATAATTACTCCATAGGCTCATACACCCTGGATAAAGTCCCAGCCTTCGCCTATTTGGGTGTGTTTTTTGACAACCACCTGAATTTTAAACATCTTACAGAGGAAAAGTGTATGACTTTGAATAGATCCACGGGCTCAATTGCAAATTATGCCCAGAGACTGGGGTACTGGACTCTGTGTGTGATTTTAAAATTGTATAAAGCAGTTTGCTGTGCCATAGTACTGTACAGCAGTGAAGTGTGGGGATTTGTTTAACCTTCTACCCTGCAAAGGGTCGAGAACAAACAACTAAGGCGGATGCTGAAAGTCCCACAGATCACGTCAGCATATTGTAGTCATGAGGAGCTGAGTGTTAGTTACATAGCAGACAGTATAGGAGTGAAGTCTTTAGTAGGTTGGTTGAAGATCTGTATCAAGGACGAGGTAGGCCTGACAAGGTTGGTAGTACTTGATTATCTCACCCTGGAACATGCGCGGAAAATCCCATGGCTGAAATACGTCAGGGACTCCTTTGTCAACCTTTTTTGACAAACCTGAGGGTTAAAAGATATAATCGATATTCAAGCACTGTTCCCAATGTTTGCGATGGCGCAGCGCGAAACTGTTGAACTGGGGAAACACTTGGTTAGAGATAATATGTTAGTTAAAACGTCACAGGGTATAGAACCTTATTTAACATTTATTACTAATGCCCATGATCGTTTTTTGGTAACCTGTTTTAGACTAAATTATATCCACCACTTATTGGCAGTACCGGCAGGTTTTATTATAATCTCATAAGAGAGAGGGCCCTGTGGCTGCGACATGAAGTCTCCGCAGGACCACTTCACCTAGTTTTATTATGCCCGTACTATGCCTACCCCATGAAACTGTTTCTGAAAGAGCTGATAAGATGTGCTAGATTCAGGCAGGCTCAGGTAGCTTTGCTGTTTTTAAAAATGTCAACTGATGTTTTTACCCTTTATTGTGTGGCAAACTATTTAAAGGCTGCTTTAAAACTATGAATAACAAGGGGGGACTGAGTACATCAATGAGGATATGCATAGTAGATTAAGGACTTTCCACGGATGATATTATATTTTAGCCCATTTTAGCAAAACTGTATTTCTGTGAATCATTTTCTAATGACTGTTATTTATATGCTTTCATGGTTTGTTTATCAAATCAAATAAAGATGATTATTCATTCATTCAGTCAATGATACCTCACTTGCATGGGTGGGTCAAGTACCCATGACAGGCAAGGGCCCAAAACCTATTGAGGCGACAGCAAAATGACCTATCACAAAACAACCTGGTTTTGCAAGGGGGTCCCATATGCCTTTGGCCACGGGCTTGGCGTCCGTCTAAGAAAACCTACCAAACCCAACTCAGGCAAAGGCCCAAAACGTATATAGAGGAGACTACCAAACCCAAACATTTCTGAAAACTAGACACCCGGGGGAGTCCAGCGAGGTATGGTTTGCGTGGGTCCTCTAATATTTTCCTACCCAGAATCCACTGCAAACCTCAAATGTAGCTGGAAAAAATATTTTTTTCTCAAATTCCTCTGTGGGAAAGTTCTGAAATCTACTGAATCCACATATTTCCTCTCACCCAGTGTTCCCCAAGGTCTCCCGATAAAAATGATACCTCACTTGTGCGGGTAGGCAAAGTGGCTGAAACAGGATGTGGCCCAAACCGGATTGTGGAGACTTCAAAATTACCTATAGCAAAACTTCCTGATTTGGGGGGGGGGGTACTTGGGTTTTTGTCCCCGGGCTTGGCGGCCATCTTGGGAAACTACAAAACCCACATGTTTCTAGACACCCCGGGAGTCGAATGAGGTATGGCTTACAAGGATCCCCCAAAGTTTCTCTACCCAGAATCCCTTGCAAACCTCAAATTCAACTGAAAAAAACATATTTTCCACCTATTTTTGCGTGGAATCATTGTGCTGGCACAAATGTCCTACTACCCAGCATTCCCCTTGTTCTCTCGAGTAAAATGATTCCTCACTTGTGTGGGTGTCCAAAGCAGAACTGGCTAAAAACGTATTTTTTTTTTAAAATGTAGCACTTAGAATACTCTAAATCCTTATGTTTTGGGCTCTTCCTAGTCACAGGTCTTTGGCCCACCCACACAAGTGAGGTATAATTTTACTCGGGAGAACAAGGGGAACGCTGGGTGGAAGGACATTTGTGCCGGCACCGTGATCCCATGCAAAAATGTATGGAAAATGTGTTTCTTTCTGCTAAAGTTGAGGGCAGGGATTCTGGGTAGGAAAACATTGGGGGAGCCACGCAAGCCATACATCGCTGGACTCCCCCGGGTGTCTAGTTTTCTGAAATGTTTGGGTTTGGTAGTCTCCTCAATAAGTTTCGGGCCCTTGCCTGGTGCGGGTACTTGACACACCCACGCGAGTGAGGTACAATTTTTATCAGGAGACCTGGGCGAACACTGGGTGGTAGGAAATTTGTGGATCCGCGTAGATTCCAGAATTTTCCCACACAGAAATATGAGAAATAAGTGATTAATTCAGCTGAATTTGAGGTTTGCAGGAGATTCTGGGTAGAAAAACGTTGGGTGACCCACGCAAGCCATTCCTTGCTGGACTCCCCCGAGTGTATAGTTTTCCGAAATATATGGGTTTGGTAGGTTACTGAAGATGACCGCCGAGCCCGGGGCCAAAAACCCAGGTGACTCCCCTTGCAAAACCAGGTTGTTTTGTGATATGTCATTTTGTTGTGGTAGGAAAACATTGGGGGAGCCACGCAAGCCATACATCGCTGGACTCACCCGGGTGTTTAGTTTTCAGAAATGTTTGGGTTTGGTAGTCTCCTCAATACGTTTTGGGCCTTTGCCTGATGCGAGTGAAGTACCTTTTTTATTGCGAGACCTGGGGGAACACTGGGTGGTAGGACATTTTTGGATCCACGTAGATTTCAGAACTTTCCCACACAGAAATTTGAGGTTTGCAGGGGATTCTGGGTAGGAAAATGTTGGGGACACCAAAAAGCCATACCTTGTTGGACTCCCCCGGGTGTTTAGTTATCAGAAATGTGTGGGTTTGGTAGGTTTCCCTAGACGTCCGCCGAGCCCGGGGCAAAAGGCTCATGGGACCCCCCTTGCAAAACCAGGTTGTTTTGTGATAGGTAATTTTGATGTTGCCTCAATAGGTTTTTGGCCCTTGCCTGTTGCGGGTACTTGTCCCACCCACACAAGTGAGGTACCATTTTTCTCGGAAGACTTTGGGGAATGCGGGGTGTGTGGAATTTTGTGAATCCACACAGATTCCAGAACTTTCCACTACAGAAATGTGAGGAAAATGTGCTTTTTTGACAAATTTCTAGGTTTGCAAGGGATTCTGGGTAACAGACCCTGGTGAGAGCAAATCAAGTCACCCCATCCTGGATTCCCCTGGGTGTTTAGTTCTTAAAAATGTATAAGTGTGCTAGGTTTCCCTAGGTGCCGGCAGAGCAAGGGTTCAAAATCTACAGCTAGACACTTTGCAAAATAAGGGTCAGTTTTCACCGGGAAAATGTGGTGTGTCCACGTTGCGTTTTGGGCCGTTTCCTGTCACAGGCAGTAGGCCTACCCACACAAGTGAGGTACCATTTTTCTCGTAAGACGTTAGGTGGGTGGAATTCTGTGGATCCATACAGATTCCAGAACTTTCCAGCACAGAAATGTGAGGAAAATGTGTTTTTTGGACTCATTTTTAGGTTTGCAAGGGATTCTTGGTAACAGAACTTAGTGAGAGCCAGTCAATTCACCACATCCTAGATTCCCCTGGGTGTTTAGTTTTCAAAAATGAATAGTTTTGCCAGGTTTTCCTATGTGCCGGCTGCGCTACGGCCCAAAATCCACAGGCAGGCACATTGCTAAAAACAAGTCTGTTCCTAGTCTGCTTTCTGCCACCCTGGGGGTGATATTGGGGAGTCTGGGTTGCCCCGAAATGCACCCAAGTGGGGCAGAAATACTGTGGCTATTTTTCGGGGGGTGAGGGCATTGGTATGCCCATTCTGGGCAGCCCCCACGCATAAAAAGAGCCAGCATAATCGCTGGTGCCTAGTGGGCGTGCTGCCCCGCCACATCTGCTCCCTGGGGAGAGGGGGGCAGAAAGACTTGAATTTCTTTTGGGGGGTTATTGCCATGCCCATTTTAACCAGCCCGCACCCCTACACGACTGCCCCCATCTGTAGAAAGACTGTCATTTTTGTGGCGGGGTGGGAGCATTGGCATGCCCGTTTAAGGCAGCCCTAGCCCTAATTTGAATTGGCAAAATAAAAATCCCTCTAAAAAGCCTGTAGTGGGCCTTTTGCCCCCCCCCCCCCCCCTGGGCGCACCCCATCTGCCCCCCACAGGGGGCAGAAAGGCTGTAATGTTTGCAGGGAGTGGGGGCATGCACATACCTGTTTTGGGCAGCCCCACCCTAATTCGTATATGCCCAAAAAAATCCCTGGGGTCTAGTGGGCTGTAATGATTGTGGGGGGTGGGGGCATTGGCATGCCAATTTCAGGCAGCCCCCACTCTTATTTTTATTTGCTAAAAAAAATCCCTGGTGTCTAGTCAGCTTTTTGACCCCCAGGGGGGCAGATTGGGTGCTACTGCCACCATCTGCCCTCCAGGTGGGCAGAAAGGCTGAATTGATTGCAGGGGGTGGGGGCATGGGCCCCGTTTTGGGCAGCCCTAACCCTAATTTGAATTGGCAAAATAAAAATCCCTGGCCTCTAGTGGGCTTTTTGCCCCCCGGGGCACCCCATCTGCCCCCCACAGGGGGCAGAATGGCAGTAATGTTTGCAGGTGGGTGGGGGCATTAGCATGCCCGTTTTGGGCAGCCCCACCCTAATTTAAATATGCCAAAAGAAAATCCCTGGTGTATAGTAGGCTTTTTGACCCCTGGGAGGGCAGATTGGGGGCTATTGTCCCCATCTGCCCCCCAGAGGAGGCAAAAAGGCTGTAATGATTGTGAGGTGGTGGGGGCATGCCCTTTTCGGGCAGCCCCCACTCTTATTTTTATGCGTTAAAAAAATCCCTGGTGTCTAGTGGGCTTTTTGACCCCCAGGGGGGCAGATTGGGGGCTACTGCACCCAACTGCCCTCTTGGGGGGGCAGAAAGGCTGTAATGATTGCAGGGCATGGGGGCATGGGCATGACCATTTTGGGCAGCACCCACCCTTATTTTGTATCCTAAAAAAAATCCCTGGTGTCTAGTGGGCTTTTTGCCCCCCAGGGCAATATCATACATTCATCCCAGTACAGAGATCTGGGCCTAAATCCATTGTTTTTATGGTCACCATGCCATACCAGTTTGGACCGAGCCATATGCAAATCTGTCTTGACCATGCACTCAGTGGGAACAGTCCAGTCCGAACTGCCAGGCCAGGTCCTCCCTGGACTGGAAACAAGCATCCTAGGACCGGTTTCGGGCTTTCAGTTATCATCAGTCAGGATACCTTGACTCGAGTGGCATGGAGAGCACGGGTTCCACGTCGGAGCATACCCGTCCGACTCGGGGTTGACAAAGGCAAAAAGAACAATTGAAGGACAGAATGTAGAACAGTGTCATACATTCACCCCTGTACAGAGATCCGGGCATTAATCCATAGTTGTTTTGATCACCTTCCAGTTTAGACCCAGTCATATGCAAATCAGTCGACCCTGCGCCCAGTGGGAACAGTCCAGCCCGAACTGCCAGGTCAGGTCCTCCCTGGAATTGAAACAAGCATCCTAGGGCGAGTTTCGGGCTTTCAGCCCTCATCAGCCAGGATTGCTTGACTCCAGTGGCATGGAGAGCATGGAACCCATGTCTGGGCATACCCGTCCCACTCGGACTTCCCATTGCAGCCTCTTATGTAGTTCCTAAGAATTCACAGGATCTGCACATTTTTGAGACAACATAAACTTTGGGTGAGGTGCCTAGAATGATTCTGATCACCTCTGTAGGCTACATTGGCCTAGAGACCAGCTAGCTCACAGTGCCACCATAAGCCCCCCCTACCCGTATCAGAGAGCAAATGGTTTCTGGCAATCACTGAACATGACAACCCTGACCCTTCAGGGATCGTGGTAGCAGATCAGAACCTCTCACTCAGTCACTTGTGATCTTTTGTTCTCAGAGAAATATACAAAGAATACACAGTGGGATGTTTTTAATACAATTATTGAACCAGTGTTTTTTTTGTATAAAATACATGTGTTGCGATCATCAATAAACAGCAGCAGATGAAAGTGATTACAAGCACCAATAGAGTAAATAGTAGGTATAGTTCTACCTTGGTGCTCAAGCAGTGTGTATGTGCAGGCATATAAAACAAAATAGTAATCAGGCATACTCTCATTATGCAAATCCAACTCTGTGTGTGCATAGAGTGTGTGTGGGTGTATATTCAAGAATTCCCGCAAGGGATGATCCAACACCATTACCTGATGGGAGAGAATGTAGGACCCTGTCTTGGTCACGAACTAGACACCCCTCACAGAACTGAGAGACCTCTGCTTGGTGAAGTCTCACCATCCAGGGACCCTCGATATCATCTGAAGTGCCTCCTCTGCTAATCCTATGAGATGCTGATTATAATAAAAAGCATCCTTGCGAAGTGCGTATACATTAGCAATGCTATGGATATGATCGCCCTGTCACCCGTGAATGAGTGAATTGTGGTTTGATTTTATTACTGTATGAAATGCTGCATAAAGGGCCATATGTACTAAAGCATTTCCCTATAGACATAGAATGGGTAAAACCCTTGGATGCATCTGGCCCGTATACTTTCCATGTTGCCTCTAATTTAAGAATGACTTCTTGTTTGCAAGGTACTACAGAGATGAGCACAAGTTAATTTGTGATTTGCTTATGTCTCATACTGCTACTGGTTGCTTCTCGAGTAGGTTTCACCACCCCTCAGGCAGTAACCCAATTTCTAACGGGGGTGAGAAATTTGAGTATTTTGCTTTCATGTAGTTACGTGAAATGTTGGCAAAATTATGTGGAATTATGTATAATGCAATTCTGTCATTTTGTGCTTTATTGTAGTGTGAAATGCATACTCATGTCAATTTTTGTTGCAAGGGCACATTTAAGCAAAAGCACCGCAAACAACAGCAAGCCACATACTGTTGCTGGTGTGCATTCACAGTTAATTTGGCTTAATGGCAAATTTCAGAAATGTTGTGTAACAATCTCATGCCTAATCTTAATATTTCTCCAGTTCTCCACCATTTAGATCCATCTTAAATGTTTATAGTGGAGACAGATACTTTAGAGTTAGCTGTTGGGGTGTTAGTATTACAAGAATAAGTAGATGACTACCAGGGTATAAAGCAGGAATATCGACGGGATAATATCGACTAGCATAAATATCGAGGTAAGAATATCGAATTAAAAAAATATCGTTGAAGTAAATATCGTTGTTGTAAATATCGATTTTGTATAATGACAAAAATATCGCCAAAATAAAATATCGTTGTATAGAATATCGTTTAGAGAAATATCGTTGAATATAATATCGACAAAATAATTGAATGTGTTATATAAGTGTAGAAAAATTTGTTTTATGTTTAAATATTATTAATTAAATGTCTATTTTTATTATTATAGGGATCAAAATGTAAAAAAAAATTAAATGTTTGTAAATATTTTAGGAGCGGGTTATTGGTATTATAGGGGATAACGGTGGGTAGTAATTTAATAAAGTAGTGTAAATAATATGTATAGAATGGTAAAAAATTAGATCATTTTAATTTAATTTTTTATTTTGAATGGCGAAATTTGAAATTTAATTTAAATAACATAATTATTTATTTAATGGGTTTTTAAAAAGATTTAGTAGTGGGTTGTTGGTGATATAGGGGATAAGGGTGGGTAGTATATTAAAATATGTTTAATAAAATTTAAATTTAATTAAAAAAAATTATAAATTGAAATACGAAAAAATATTATATTTAATTGAAATTGAATGTATTATATAATAATTTTGTAATTAAGTGTGGGTTTTATTTATATAGTGTTTAATAAAAAATAAAATTGCTATAAAAAATACGAAATTTGAAATTTCAATATTTAAATTTGAAATTAGAAATTTGAGATTAGAAATTTAATTTTTAAATTATATTAAAATAAGTCAAGTGTGTAATATTTTATGTTTGTGTATTTGTTATAATATATGCTAAGAATGATTCAAAAAACAAAAAAAACAGTTTGGGTTAAAAATTATAAAATTTTGAAAATTATGTAAAAATGTATAAAAAATTCGAAATTTGAAATTTACATTTTGGTTTAACAATTTGTTATTGTTATGTTCAAAAAAACATATTGTGTGATTGTAATTTAATAGTCTATTTTGTAGTATAATAGATAAGAGTTGTTATTAATATATATAAAGTGATGTTTATGTGTTATAATATCACAAATATTATGGTTTAGTGTCCAGCAGTTTCCCTGACTTATGTAGGATTGGAGTTAGAATAGTTATTTATTATGGTTTCCTGTCCAGCACTTTACCTGACTTATGTATGATTGGAGTTAAAATAGTTATTTATTGTTGCTTACTGTTAAGTATTTTCTATGAGTTATGTTTTAAATTTTTTTATTTATAAAAATTGTTTTGAAATATAATTTTTTTTACAATATGTTAGAATTATTATTATATATAATGTTGCAATATTATTTTTATAAATAAACAAATATGAATATTTTGAACATTTTTACATACATATCACAAGTGTCAACATTTATTAAGTACAATAGTAATATAGTTTTGTACACTTTTTTTATTCATACTTTCATTTGTTGATGCAAACATTTACATAATTGTAATACACCTTTTTCAATTATTTGTTTACATTTTACATTGCAATTTTAGTCATATATACATTGTTATATTACATTAATTAGTATATTACATTTTTTATTTTTTTTTATTTAATATGTTAATTCATTTACATGTAATTGTATTTTTGTAAAGTATGTACATAAAATAGTGCTCAGTTTTATACATATAAAAATATTTTTTAACAATCAAAAACATATTTTTAATATACAATAATTAATTAATATATAAATATATTAAAAATGTTATTGTATATTTTACATTAATCATATGTTTATTTACAAACAATAAGTAAATTATTACAAAACATGGAAAATAAATTGTTATTCATCTCTATTTTTTATTTTTAATAATGGGGATTTAGTCCTATTTTTATTTTTACTGTGCTGCCATTTTGTTTTTTGAACTTCACTTTGTAGTCTATCTACATCGTTGTTTGGGTCATTTCAGAAAACGGACCTCGCGGTTGGGAGCTGCTTCGTGTTGGTGAATGTAAGTTTATTTTATATTAATTTTAACTACATTTTAAGACATTATAGATCTAGTTGTAGTGTGTACGTTTTGCTATGTGTTGTACTTTACAGTTTATGTGAAAAATACGTGTTATTTAAGGTCGTTATTGATAACGTACTTTCTTAGATATTTCTTATGAAATTAAGGTTTATGTATTGTGTACATAAATTAGTTCAGGTGTTTTCCTATGTTTTATATGTTATGTTTAGGCTTTGTGCCTTTCGTATTTATTGTGGGTGGGTTTTGTTTGTATTTATTTACAGGTGTTGGTTTTGGTGAGCAGATGGATTTTATCTCGTATTTTTTGTAAAATACAGGTAAATGTTTCACTACATTTCTTGATTTTTCGGGATTTTGGAGCGTTTTTATCGTGATTATTTTTTGGGTTTTTTATGGTTCCTTTCTCTAGAGGATTGCTACGTGGGACCCTTATAAAACAGTTGTATTTTTTGCATTTTGTGGGGATTTTTTAAAAACATGTGGATTGATTTTGGTTCTATTCGTCTTGAAACCATCTTATTGGAACACATTCTACAGCTGCAGAACAGTTAAGTTATTATTATATTTTTGTTTGGGGTGGATTGTGCTATATTGTGCAATTTTTTTCAATGTCGTTTTATTATGTCTTGTAATAATAGATTACATTTATTTTTACATGACATAATTTAACTACATTAAAAAAAAAGTTTGTTTTATTTATTGTTTGAAATGTTTTTATGTGTTGCTTGTTAAAGGATAGATTTTTCTATTAGGTCTAAGTATTCAAGACCTTCGATACTTGGGTACATTCTTATTTTTTGCTGTAGGTATTCGTACATATTTAATGTTTGTTTACTTAGTTTAGGGCCGATTTTAGATAGAGATTGCTCTATTCTTAGTTCTTGGTAGCTTTGCTCTTTTTTGATGCTTTGGATTAGTTTATGAAGTGTGGGTTGTGTTCTTCCTATTGTGGCTTGGAAGGCATTATGCCATCCTTCGACTGCGTTGTTAGTTTTGGCTTTCTGTGCCATAGTACTAGCATACACATTCCACCATGGAATTTGGAATTTAGGTTGTCTGCGGTGGCCAGAACGATGTAATCTTCCCACCCAGGTATCTTCAAAATAGTCTAAGAAGGGAGTTAATTTTTTCTCATTGGTGCGGTAGAAAGGGCTGTCAAGTAGTAAATTGTAATAGTTAGCAACTTCTGTTGTTGGTACAAATGCCAATGCAATTAACTTTTTAATCTGATAAGCAAAGTTACTGTTTGTTGAATATTCAATGCTTAAAGTAGATTTTTGTAAGTGCCTCCATATACTTTGGTTGTAGTGATAATAACACCCTTGTATTGATGTGTGAGGATATATTTTAAGTATAGCTTGAATCATGGCTATTTCAAAGTCTATTATTATTCTTTGTGGATAGTAATTATCAGTAAAATCTTTGATAGTTGGGTAAAATTTCTACGTAGGTAGCATTTGTTTTATTTGGCAGCAGTGTATACATTAAACGGATATTTGTTTCTTGGTATTCACCATGGATGGTGTAAAGTTGATAGAAAGGTTTGGGACATACTTTAAAAGTTCCGTCCATCATCCAGGTTTCACACGATTTTAGTTTTTGCAAATTGCTATTTGTTGCAAAAAGTAGAATTCTTTTATCATGACTGTGGTTATCATACATTAAGAATGTATCTTCATTGTGTGTAATAGTATATTCAGGATATATTTTAATGTCTTGAAAAGTTTCAGGTGCTGGTGGAGTTGGATTAGAATCTCGTTTTGTTTTAGCAATTAATCTTTTCAAGTTGGGTATTGAAGGTAACTGTCCTGTGACATGTTCTGGCACCTTGCTTAAAACATTTTTCAAAATAGTGGTGCTTGTTTCTTGTGAGCCTGTACTAGCTTCTCTCAATGTCTCTAGTGCTTCTCTTACTTCGACTTCTGTTACATTGGGTGGGTGGTTATGCTCATGTACATTTACAACATTGTTATCAACAGTCTTTGCTCTACCATAGCATGCAGTTGAGTAATATTTACTACATTTCCAATAAGTTTTATTCCCTTTTATTCTTTCTTGGGTGTAGGTGTAATCCATGTAGCTCAGCATTATTTTCCCTTTTTGAGAAGTAATAAAAGTAGCTCCTGTTGCCATGTCTAAGGTAGATCTGTGAAGACATATATATGTTTTTTTAGTAAAAGTGATAAACATTTCTTGAGATGTGTACGTTAAAAGGAAAAAGTGCTAAAACTTACTTACAATGTTGTTTCCCTGCAAATTTTATGTTTTCTGTTCTTATATGTAGATTTTCACTCTTTAATGTTCTGTAGTTGTGGTAAAGAATAATATAAAAAAATCATTTAGTTTTATAGTTGTTTATTTTTTATTTTTGATTATTAGTAGACACAGTGGGTATACATACTTAATGTAGTAGAAGATGTTGTTAGTTTAGTTGTAGATTGGTAGATGAAGTTTGTATATTCTGTAAAAGAAAGTTAATTTGTGTTATTTATTGTATTAGGATATATTAGTAGGTAATAACATATCAAGTCTTTTGCAACTTTACTTTGCAACTATTTACAATTATTTAAAAGCTTTCTAAGTAGACATGGATAAGGCAGTTCATAATTTCATTTAATTATTATCTTGTGGTGGTTGTTGATAGGATGTTGTAGTTATATTTAAACAAATATAAAGACCATGTTTTTAGTTTAGGGAGTTTAGTTAGTTTTCGACAGGTTTGTATGATAAATGAAATGGAACTTGACTTACTTGAGTTGTAGTATGCTGTGTTATAGTCGTTGTAGTAGGTGTGTATTCTCTTCTTTTCAGCAAGGTAACCGTTTTCCTCCAAGTTTGGCCAAAAAATGGTAATTTAAGTTAAGTTTCTAATTGTATTTATAGTAGTGCGTTAATTAATGGTTATATTTGATTGGTTCAATTAAATATATTTTAAAATCATTGGCTGACAACATTAGTTTGAATTTGAAAGCCGTTATTTTGTAAAGAGTTTGTAGCATCAATAATTGTTTTCGATTTTTATTACAAAATGTATTATATGTGTTTTATTTTAATGGTAAATATTTATTACAATGTTAAAATTAGTGAAATGTGATTTAAAGTAATCCGATAAGAGTGTATGATAGTGTTTGGTAATGTTTATATTGGTATACAACCTTTACTACGCAACTTTTACAACGCACTACCATTACAACCAAACTTTTACAACGCAAAAATCATTACAATGCATGTATTTACAACGCATGTTTTTACAACGTAGGTACCTTTACAATGCATATCATTACAACGTAAGTATTGGTAAGTATATAATTATATTTAAAATGTAATATGTTTGGGTTTTTTTAAGGGATATTTTTAGGGTTCAGGGTCAGTTTTGTGTTTTTGGGAAAAGGGGTATTTTTAGGGTTCAGGGTAAGTTTTCAGTTTTTGGGTAAAGGGGTATTTTTAGGGATCTGGGTCAGTTTTCTGTTTTTGGGTAAAGGGGTATTTTTAGGGTTCGGGGTCAGTTTTCAGTTTTTGGGTAAAGGGGTATTTTTAGGGTTCAGGGTCAGTTTTCAGTTTTTTGGGTAAAGGGGTATTTTTAGGGTTCAGGGTCAGTTTTCAGTTTTTGGGTAAAGGGGTATTTTTAGGGTTCAGGGTCAGTTTTCAGTTTTTGGGTAAAGGGGTATTTTTAGGGTTCAGGGTCAGTTTTCAGTTTTTGGGTAAAGGGGTATATTTAGGGTTCAGGGTCAGTTTTCAGTTTTTGGGTAAAGGGGTATTTTTAGGGTTCAGGGTCAGTTTTCAGTTTTTGGGTAAAGGGGTATATTTAGGGTTCAGGGTCAGTTTTCAGTTTTTGGGTAAAGGGGTATTTTTAGGGTTCAGGGTCAGTTTTCAGTTTTTGGTTAAAGGGGAATTTTTAGGGTTCAGGGTCAGTTTTCAGTTTTTGGGTAAAGGGGTATTTTAATTTTTAGGGTTCAGGGTCAGTTTTTACTTTTTGGGTAAAGGGGTATTTTAAGGGGTCAGGGTCAGTTTTTAGTTTTTGGGTAAAGGGGTATTTTTAGGGTTCAGGCTCAGTTTTGTGTTTTTGGGGTACAGGGGTACAGGGTAAAAAAATATATATATATTAATTAAATAAATTAAATGAAATGAAATTAAATTAAATGAAATTAAATTAAATTAAATTAAATTAAAATCTATTCATTTTAATTAATTTATATTAAAAAATTTATTATATACTTACTAATACTTACGTTGTAATGGTATGCGTTGTAAAGGTACCTGCGTTGTAAAAACATGTGTTGTAAATACATGCGTTGTAATGGTTTTTGCGTTGTAAAAATTTTGTTGTAAAGGTATGCGTTGTAAAAGTATGCGTTGTAACATCATACATCCTTTATATTACTAATGTATTTTTTCTTTTTATATATAAATAAATAATACATATTGTATATACATATATGTTAGAAAAGCTTTTTTTGAATTTAAATAAGTATGAAAAAGTGAATAATAGAAAGGTAATGTGTATATAAGGGTATAAAGAAAATGACGATATTTTTTGTATATTAATATAAGTAGAAAGGTAGTCGATATTAGTGTTGTCGATATTAGTGTAGAAAGTAATGTTATTTTAAATATTGTCGATAATGTAGTAGTCGATATTTATGTAGTCGATATAATTGTTAACGATATTAGAGTAGTCGATAAAAAAATATCGATATTTGTGTAAATCCTTGTTTAAGTATATGGTGACGATATTTTTGTAGACAATGTATTTGTGGCGATATTTTTGTAGGTCGATGTTTTAGTAATCGATGTTTCATCATGGAACCGACTACCAGCAACATTCAGTTTTCTACTACCCCCATTTTCTTTCCCCAGCAGAAGGTGATTATTCAGTTCTGGCTTGGGAATTATTAGCTGTGAAAGAAGTTCGTACCAAATGGAGCCTTTTTCTTACTAGGAGCAAGAAATTGATTTGTAATTAGAACAGGCCATCTGAATCTAAAAGCTTCAAAGACAATTCAATGGAGGAACAGTTGCCAAGTCATCTGGGACTATTTCGTCCCTGAATTTGATTTCAACATTATGTCAATTTCAGGTACTCAGAATCGAGTTGCTGATGCACTTACAGGTGGAATCCTGATGAGAAAGAAATAGACATATTATCTTTGCCTTAATTTGTTTCTTAGAAGAAACTCACTAAGCTAAGCAAATGCTTGGGCAAGAATAAATCTAAAAAAAATCTCTGTATGTCTATGACAGACTGTATTTTTAGAAAATGGTATGGTATGTTTCTACCGAGATACTGCAAAAAGAAAAAATGGAGCTTTGACACAAGACATTTTTGGAGTCCAAATCTAGCAACTGATATTAAAGCCTGCCCCTTCTGCGCCCAGTTCAAAGCTTCCAAGCTTCCCATCAATGACTGGTAGGTCTTTTTTGGCCTCTGAAATCAGCTGCAGCACTTGGCAAACTGTTGTATTAGACTCCTTGTTGAATTACCTATTTTTGAAGGTAAAACAACATTCACAGTCATTGTGGATTCCTTTTCTGAGATGGTCCATATGTTGGCCTTGGCCAGTCTACCAAGTGCCAAAGTAAAGGCTTCATGTTTTATACAAGACATCTGTTTACTCTATGGATACCCGGAAGTGACAATGTTGGATACACAGTTTTTGTCTCACTTTTGAAAGACATTTCGCTCTTCTCTAGGAGTATCTAGAGCCTTATCCTGAGGATTAACTCCCCAGACCATTGGATTTATGGAGCGGACCAATCAGAATCTAGCGCAGTATCTAAGATATTAATGTAGCATGACAAGGTATAATTGGGTAGCATTATTACCCAGCATTATTACCCTGAGTGGAATTTGCTTATAATAGCTGTGTCAACATTGCTGTTAAAGTATTTCCATTTTTCGAAATGTAAAGGTTCCATTCGACAAATATTCCCGAGATTATTAAATCTCAGGTTGCTGTGTCATCAGTTTTGTAATTAGTACAAGACCATGTAGAGATCAAGAGGCAAGTTGCTAAAAATATACAGGTAGCATGAAAAAGGATGAAAAAACAGCATAGACAGCCTAAACCTGATTATCAAATTGTTGATAATCATTTTTCTATTTTGCAGAAGATAATTCCTGTTTTGTTTATCCACCACTTCCTATCACCTGGAAGATACATCCCACCTTTTATGTATCTTAGTGAAAACATTTCATTTTTGATAATTTTTCTTGAATCTCTCACACATCCCCACTCATCTACATCAATTCTCAGACAGATTTTGAGGTTTCATATGTTGTTGATTCCTGCTTCTGCTGGAAATACCTCCATTACTTAATTAGACGGAAGGTTTATCCTAAACCTGGGGCTGGGAGGGATACTGTCAAAGGGTCCATTCACCACATGGGGAATGTGACGCACAGGGTCAGAGCCCAAGACAGAACTTAATTGAGCAGTGATGGCAGATGCCTTCAGGGACACTGCAGGCAAGTGATCCGAACTAACATCTTGGATCCCACGCAAAATGGATTTCGGACAGGCCACAGCACGGAGACTGCCTTGTTATACATGGTCGAACATCTGCGCTCCGTGCTGGATACCGGACGAACAGCGGCACTCCTGTTGTTAGATCTGAGTGCCGCCTTCGATACGGTATCCCACGAGACCCTGTTGCGGCGGTTAGAGGAAGCTGGGGTCAGGGGTTTGGCTCTAGGGTGGTTCCGCTCCTTCCTCTCCAACAGATCTTTTCAGGTTGCGATACCACCTGGCAAATCCACCTCTCACCCGCTCGCTTTGGGAGTCCCACAGGGATCTTCTCTGAGCCCCACTCTTTTTAATCTATATGTGAGTCCGCTGGCTGCGGTAGTCAAACGCTGGGGCCTGACAATGGTGTCCTATGCGGATGACACGCAGCTGGCGGTCACACTAAGTGGGGACTCAGCTGTGGTGCCCTTAACTTCTGTGAGGGGCTACGTGCGGTGGCCAATTGGATGAACCAAAATTGTCTCCAATTGAACACAAAGAAGACCGAGGTGATGGTGGTTGGGAAGCAACCTGGATGGTGGAACGACAACTGGTGGCCCCCCGAGCTAGGAATGATTCCATCTCCTGCTATGGAGATAAAAAATCTTGGGGTATGGCTGGACCCCACACTGAGTTTTACCTGCCAAACTAAGAGGGTGGCTGCCTCCTGTTTTGGCATAATCAGGGGTATCAGGCCGGTGCTTACATTTTTCGATGCCCCCACTAGACAGCTCGTGGTTCAGGCCTCTGTGCTGTCTAGGATAGATTATGCCAGTGTCCTATTAGCAGGTACGAACAAGGCAGAACTCATGCGGTTGCAACGAGTGCAGAATGCCGCCGCAAGAGCGGTACTAGGGTTGCCCAGACGTTGCTCAGTGTCCAGAGCATTGCAATCGCTCCATTGGTTGCCTGTCGCTCATCGGATCGAGTTTAAGGTGCTCTGCCTGGCTTTTAAAATTTTGAAAGGTACGGCTCCACCTATTCTGATGAACTTACTGACCCCATATGTTCCCTCTCGATCCTTGAGATCGATGGGTCAGAATTTGTCTGTTGTTCCACGCTTTCTGCTGAGCAGGATGGGTGGCCGCTCCTTCCGAGTAGTGGCGGCCAAATTGTGGAACTCTCTACCTAGTGAAATCCGAGCTATGGAGGATTTATTTCTATTCAGACGCGCCATTAAAACCTTTCTTTTTAATTAATACTTTTTGACTCAGTTGCGCTCTGTGATGTTGTGTATACCTTTCCTGGCGCCAGGACGCCCCTTTGCTGGGGCAGCTGTGCGCGGTACAAAAACCAATAACATAACATAACAACTGGGGTGCTGCTTATTGGTCCTGCATTCAGCATGGATGTACTTTTTCCTGTTTTCAACATATTTGCCTAGCTGCTGCAATGTTGGATTGTAGTTATATTTCCCAATCTATGATGGAGCCTCATCAATCTTTCAATTGCCAGGTCTGTCTTATCTCTCTCTGGACACTTTGCAACATATAAGGGAGATGACCACCTGAATTATGCATCAAATATATTTCTGTTGGATTTACACGCTCCTGCATTATTAGTAGTTCTGATTATGTTAGCCAGCTTGCATTTATTTTTGCTTGACTCTGGTCCTAGGTCTCTGCAGGTTATTTATGCCATTCGCTTTTTTCTACCCCTGAAGTGTATTTTTTTCTAGGGCCTCTTTCAGGTGCAGCTTTTACCCTTCTGTCATCAGGGTGGCTGAGAGTAGGGATTGTCCATTCTTTGCACAGAAGATCTCTCTATACAAGGTATACCTATTGTGATTAGCTATTAACATTCTGTCCCTGAGTCCTGTGAAAAAAATTAAAAGGGCACATAAGTCGACAGGGTGATCACACCTGGCGCTCAAGCCCAAGTTGGTGGTCACAAGAAGTAGTTCTGCGCTAGACTGCGGGATTCAGGGAAGCACCAAATCTTCTCTGCCATGCTGTTGTGATCCTGTGCAAGCATCATTTGATACTGATGCCTGCAGCACTGGGTCCGGTACCATAGTACCTACACAAGTGAATGATGCTTGAAATGGAAAGTGACAACTTGCTAGTGCCCTCCTGTGGAGAGTTGACACCATGGCATGACTAGAGGCCAGGTCCTGAGGCTAACCCCTACCGGGGTATGGCTGACGCCTGTCTGCAGTCTGTTAATTCTTAATTTGAGAATTAAAGTAAAGTGGTGTTGTGTAGTTCCTAAAAATACATAGGATCTGCATGCTTGTTGGACAACATAAACTAAGGGATTGGGAATGGGATTTAGCTCACAGTGCCACCATAAGCTCCCTAACCCCACAAAGGAGCAAATAGATTCTGGCAACTATTAAATATGACAACCCTTGACCCTTCAGGGATCGTGGAAACAGTACAGTACTTTCAAGTCAAGTAAAGGTATGCTTTATTTGATTAAAATATATGTAATCATAAAAGCACAAAATGTATCAAAAACGACAAACATACAACAATGTAAAACTTTAAAATGCAATAACAACCAATTAAAAATGACGAACTGTAATTGGGATAGATAGGTTCAAATGTTACAATCAATACCATAGCCTCACATCAATATGCAACCCTAGCATAAGTAAACTAGTAATCAATTAAAATTAAGTCAGGCCTTGCATTGTTTTCCTGGTTCTGACCACCCCTTTCAGATATTTTGCGATATGGTCAGTAACAATTTACACATCCAGAAACAGCAACCTAATGAAAGCGGGTCGACAGAGCCTCAAGCCTTGCAGTTTCAAATGGGGCAAAATCGATCTTTTCCTGAGTGAGGTATAAAATTTGCAGAAAAATATGATGTGGATTGTTGACTGTGCTGCAGAGTCATCACAGGGGCACGGGCAAAGAGTGCATGACCAATCATTTGGTTGGGGAAAGGTAACTAGATTATGAAAATTGCCTAGGCGTAAACTCGTCAATAGTAACCTATCATAATTACCGGTGATAAATGATAAATAAGGTTGTATGCCCGCCTTCATCAAAAGCAATTGATTGGCCTGGACTGATGGTTTCATAATATTAGAGGATAGCCTGATCGACTCTAAATGATTTAAACATAATGCCTTCAGGTCCCTTCTCGTGAGACAGGACAGGGTCTCAGGATTATCAAACAACGCAGATTGATCTAGATCCTGCATAAAAATGTTGATGTAGGCAAGCCAGGGAAGGCATATTGCCTGATGAAGGTTCATGCAGTCCTTTATAACATTCCGATTGAGACCTGTGGTTGCACCTGTCCAGACCCTATGCCACAACAAGATCGGCTGGATTTTAATATGGTCGGACAGGTACGGCAGCCCCAACTCAGCGTGGCAGGTATGAGTAGCCGTGCTATTTGGCACAGCTAAGAGATACCACAGGAACCCGTTCTTGACTTGCTGAATAGACTCCACATTAACATGTTCCCAGATACCAGCTCCAGACAGAGCCACTGAGACACAATTAGCTTTATAAATTACCAACAGGTCATCAATAGGCGGCTTTCCCAGTTTCCTAGCAAAGTTTATTAAGGCACTGATTGCTTTTGCAAAAAGCAGTTTTCTACAGTTAATAGCTTTACACCAGGAACCCATTTTATCGAATACAATTCCCAGGTATGAGAAGTGATCAGTGAAATTACGTTTTTCACTGTTTATAAAGATTTCACGACACTTAACGCTGGGCTTGCTTCATTTCATAATTCATGTTTTAGAGATGTTGACTTTTAGATCAAGATTTGACATATTGGAAACATAATGTGTCACTATTCTCTGTAGGTCAGTTGGAGTGCGGGCTGACAAACCGCTCATCGGCATATAGCAACGTACCAATTGACCTTTTGCCTATCCTGGGTAAGTCCTGGCAGTCCCTGGATAAGGTGTCACCAAGACTGTTGATGTAGAGGGTAAAGAGAAGGGTGGCCAAGACACAACTCTGTCTTACCCCCTTGCCAACAAGAAAGCTGTCACAGAGCTCCCCAGTTCTGCCATAACGAACCATTGCCTGTGTCTCTAAATAAGACTGTTTAAAAAAAATAATTAGTTGAGTTTCCACCCCATATCCTCTAGAATATGCCAAAGTTTCTGGTGATTGACACAGTCAAATGCCGAGCTCAAGTCGGCAAAGCACATAAAGAGACTCCCTTTTATTGCCCTGGTGTATTTTCCCATTGTGAGACTCAGGTCCAGGCCCTGTTCCACGGTGCCTAGGCCTTTGCGGAATCCGTACTGGACCTCTGATATGATGCTTGAGTCCTCCATCTATGACAGCAGACTATTTAAAACAACACGCCCGGCCACTATCACTAGAGAGTCCAGCAAAGAAATAGGTCTATAACAGGCCAGGTCGTTTCTGTCACCTTTCTTGAATATAGGGACAAGTGTGGACTCTATCCAGGCTGAGGTGTAGCCTTGTGTGCAACAGGCCCTTAGTACCAGGGTTAGAAGTGGGCCCCAAAGCAAAGGGCAAGATACAGTACTTTTTGCTCAGTCAATCATGCTCACTTAAGTCTCAGAGAGATACACAGAATAAACGTTGGGGATGTTTTCAATAAGTATTTATTGAACCAGCATCATTCTAGTATACAACAAGTTTGCTGCGCCAATCAATAGACAGAAGCAAATGTAAGAGATTACAAGCAGCAAAAGAGTGAACAGTAGATACATTTCTACTATGGTGCTAAAGCCATACACATATGCAGGCATATATAAAAACAGTAATCAAGTGTACTCCAACAATGCAGACCCTACCTAAGTGTACCTAGCATATATGTGGGTGTGAAGCCAAGAATCCCCTAAGAAAGGGCCAACCCCATTACCTGATGAGAGAGAATGAAAGACACAGTCTTGGTCATGAGTTGGGCACCCCGCAAGGGATGTCAGACTGCTGCATGTTGAAGTTTCAGCTTTCCGGGACCTCAGTGTCTGTGTCAGCGTGGAAGCGTCTCCTCTCACTAACTAGTGAATGTGCGGTTCTTTTATACCAAAAAGGTAGTCTCTGGGGGTCTACCACAATCGATATTATATAACTATGCAAAGTAGCCTGGTCGTCATAGGATGAAGATAGTGATGACTTTGGTTCAGCGTATGGTAATCCTATATGTATGTCATGTGCAGGGGATTTTGCTAAGAGTCCTCATGCATAATAAATTAGGCTAGTTTCAAAGAAACCAATCAACATTTATTCAGCACATAACTGGGTAAAAGGTCAGTGCCAGAACAGTAATGCGGATGCATTCTACTGAAAATAAGCATGCATATCTACCTTTCATTGCAATTATGAAAGACAAAGTGCAATGAATAAAAATGCAAATAAGTGTATGGTTTCTTTTGGCATGTGTTTTTTTCTGTTCTGCTTCAGAGGAATCTTGCCCTGGCTGTTCTGGAATTATTGAATTTACCTATTGTACTTCAAGACATGCCCTTGATTTTCCTTACTTCCTTTCCCTCTGCTATGAATATATTCTGTATGGTGGCAATGCCAGTACTCCACCGGGGATAGCTGTATAATAAACATTGCTGCACCTCCATGTATGTAATCAGTTGGTATACCTTCTATTCATAGCTGACTAATAGGTTCTATTTTGATGCATTATATTCCATGTTCCTTTTCAAGAGTAAAAAAGAATGCACCAATATACTCTGCGTGGATAGGATTGATCTTAAGTAGCTATTGCAACTATTGCCAGTTGCCATATGGAATAATTCCAAGCATTGCCATGTTATACTTTTGTTTTCAGATAAAGTTTGTCTCCTTATGCACTTCTTCTTTCACACCCATTCAGGGGTAGTGATAGACCATAATGCTACAGTAGTAGTATCAAGCTTGTGGAATAGATGACTGGATTGTACAGCTAGGTTTACTCTTTTCTATGACTTCAGAGGGTTAACTCACTTTCTCTTTTAAGAAGGAAGGTCTGAGGAATCCTCTAAGGGGATCTGTTTTAGAATATTGAATTTGGGGTTGCTTCCTTGTTGTAAACGTTTACTTGATTTCTTCAGAAGTTCTTCTCTCAGTAGATGTGGGAGATATTTGCTGGGATTTAGCATTGTACTGTCAGGAGGAGCCTGGTGCTCTTTTCCACTCTGTTGCAATTATGTTTGTGTCTTTGTAAGTGTGTTCAGTTGGATATGTTGTAGTGCCAGTAGGTGAATGTTAGCTTTTGATCCTCTCAAGCGTGTTTCTCAGTGTGTGTCTCCTTTTGTCTATATGTTAATTTTTTACTACATGGTCTAGCCTTGTGCTGATGCATTTACTTGTTCACTTGTAATATGGTAATCAGTCCATAGGCGTGCTATTTAAACCTAGGCAATTTCTTAACTTGGGTATGCATGACACATTCTTTCCAGCTTCTTTCACATTGACCTTGCACCCTTGTATGTTCCCTTTCCCATCTTCAGTTGGCAAAGATGTTTTGCCTGACCTGACTAGTCAATAACGTATTCACTCTATTCCTTTGATTCTTGTTGTGACTATTCCATGTTCTGGAGTTATTTTAATAGAAGGACAAAGGGAGCCACACATGCTTTCATGGGATTGAGTGAGCTCAGGTTTCTCATTGCAGTTGCCTTGGTTGTGCCTTCTCCACAACCAATAACACTGAAGGACATTGCCTTGCCTGTAATTTCAGTAGGTTATCTCCTCGCCTTGCCAAGAGCTTAGTTTAGGCATCATTTCTCCATGAGGATAGACAAATCTGCTTCCTGCTGTACTCTTTTATTCCTTTGGTGGTTGAAGTCATGTATCCTTCTATGAATATTTGTATATTGGGATCATTGCTGCACCCTGCTGGTGAACTGTTTCATGATCTCTAACTATCTAGATGCTGGGTGTAACTGATAATCGTATAAGTTATTGATGTGACAGTTCATCAGACAATCATAGGCTTCTTACTTCTGTTGCAGTATGGCTTTGATGGAAGTAGCTTACTTTCGTTTTTAAACATGACTTCCAAGTATGAAGTCAGTTGAGCACTTGTTTTTATGTGCATGAAGTGTGTAAAGTGAATTCTTTCAACCTGATATTTTTGTGAGTCTGCATAATTTTAGACAGCGCCACTCAGAAAAAGAAAAGGGCAAACTTTGTTCTGTGTTTTGAGCCGTAATGTTAAAAAAACAACCCTTAATTCAGCGAATATTAGGTTAGATCAATTCACTCTTCACACAGTAGGCACATGAAACCAATGCTTAGCTCTACCTTGAGTCAGAGCGATCCATCATGATATGGCCCCTCAACTACCAAATGGTATGCTTCACAGCTTTTCAGAACATCACATTTGAAAGCTTCTTTCTAGGCTCACCCACACAACTAGGATATTCAGAAATCATTACAAAATGTGTATCAATATCATGGCTAAATTCTTTCCACTTTTTCTAGTTTGAAAGCTCCAAGGGTAGCTACTACATTGGAATAGAGGAGCGTCACCCCACTAAACTTACTCCCAAAGCCCCAGAGATTGAAAATATCTCCCCATGCCAAACAAATTATCAGGAGGTGGACAGGGCTGCTGCTGAGTGACAGCAGCACGAAGGTGGGTGGGCTGTCAAATGCACTGTTTAAAGTGTACATGTATTTGGTTAGCTGTCTTGCGACGGCCAGCCACACATGCCTACTTCTCTACATCTCTAACCCAGCTGTCTTAAGGCAGCTGGGGTAGAGCAAGTGCAGGCCTCCAGAGCGTTGTGGAGTGCTGAGTGAGACAGCTCCCTCCAATAAGGGTGCTGCTGTCATTGTATGAGAACAGCACCCAGATTGGTCAAGGGAGTTTCCTGGTGGTTCTGCTGCAGAGTAAGAAAGAAGAGGGAGGTAGAGGTCTGGTGCATCTCAGTAAGTGTTTACATTTTATTATTATTATTTTTATTTGCGCTTGCTTGCAAGCATGCCTTGCCCCCTCCTTCCCGGTAGATGCCAGCCACCACAAAAAAGCTCCCTTCATTTATCCCTATTTACAGGTCCCAGATGTAATATGTAAGATACAGGATACCTTAAAGTAGACCGCAGGATAGCCAGGTAGATGAATCCAAGTACGTTTATTGGAGTACAAGAACAACGATCCCATCCAACATCAGCTCCTGCAACTGTCAAATGACTGTTGCCTACATTCTAGTTCAGAGTGAGGTGTACACATTCTACATTCTCAGTTCTGATGACATATTAAGATAAGGGAGCTTCTAGTTATAATTCAAGAACACTACATAATACGGTACATTTTCTAACTTAAGAATTTTGGATACAGCACCATTCTATAAGTTCTTCATAAACTTTAGGATTTGGGGCAGATTTATCATTATTTGACACAATGAGGTGCAGCAAGAAACTTGAGGCGGAGCGTTAAATGGAGATTGCAGGATTGCACCCTATCTACCAAGATAAGAGGCCAACATAGGCAGAAAAGTGACACCTTCCTGCACAAAAAACAATCCTTAGAGGCGTTTTCCTCTTTCTAAGTGTGCTGCAGAACTCTAACAATGAACCAAAAGAGGAAACAATACGGAGAAATAAATATAGTTCTCCTTGTTGCACCTCTATAGTGAAGGCATAACATTTTTATGCATGCCGAGGTGCACTAGTCATGATATATTTGGGAATGTGCCAAAAAGCATGGGTAAATGCGTTGGAACACCCAAGCTCCACCCATGTAATGCCTTCCTGGCTGAGAGTCATGCAAGGCAGTGACTTGCGCTGACTTACGTTACACTTGATTTACCAATTTAAGGAGGGCCACTCAAGGTGGCGTTGTGTGGCTTGGTAAATCTGACTTAAGGATTGTGTTGCCCTTGCACCACACTGTGTGACTCAAATGCACCTCAATTCATTGATACATCTGGGCCTTTCTGAGGCTGTGGAACAGCTGCTGCACTGAACACACAATGAGTACAACACTCATTTTGTAAAAGAGGGAAGACATCTGTAATGGTCATTAGTAATTAAAGTGTTTATGGGCAATATCAAGCTGAATTCTCTACTGATTTCTTTTGCATCGTTGAAAAGCAATATGGTCCTATACTTACCCCTCCAATGTTCCAAAATCTTATCAATGTTAAAATTGAGTTTTTTATGTTGCACTGGTTCCCATTACAGCCAGGCAGGCTTTCAAAAAGTTCCTTAGACTCATTTTCATTTTTGCATTTACTTCTCAGAGGAGGACAGTATAATATTTTGCAATGAATGTATGTGTGGTATGTGTGTTTTTTTATGTGTGCGCTGATTGTTTTTCTTATAAATACTCTCATACCTTGTTAATAATTCCTCCTTATTTTCAGCCTCTGGATTTCTATGGTTGCTTTTCACTTCAAATCTAAAATTCATGAGACTGTCTGGATAAACCTACTACACTAATCTGGCTCATTTTTTAGCCTGATTTACTCTTATCTTTTGAGTCTTTGACACAATATAAACTCAGCTGCTCCTCTCGTACTCCTTTTAACAAAGAGCCTGTAGGATGAGATAGGATTTCCCTCTTGCCTCTCAGAAGTAGACTGTTCAAAAATGGAGCAGGCATCAAACGCAGTAATAGAGATTAAAGACAGAAAAGGTCAAGGTCGCCAAAAAGCCATTGAGTCCACTCACTAGCCAGTGGCTGAAGTGTCAGTCGGTTGTTGAAAGGCGGGACAACAAGGAATCAATTTGTCTTGCAAATTGACAGCTGGACAAAGGGGCGATATTGGCGAAAAGTCTCCCATTCAGTCCACACTGCGCGGCGCTTCAGTCTGAATCAAGGACTCGACGGAGACCTCCAGGTCCTCAGACGTGTCACCTCTGGGCCGGCACAGACAGAACCCCAGATGACATTCCATCAATTTGGTGCCTTCAAACCTGAGCCGTCCACTCTCTGAAACCCCCTTCTGGCCGACACACACACGATTTAGACCAAAATAAGAGGCACGTCACAGGCTGTCTGAATTAAACTCTGCTAAATGTGACACAATTGAGCCATCCGTACCTCGTTGCCTCAGCTACTTAAACCTAATTTCATTGCGTGGGAAAAAAGTCGAAAGAACAGCCCAAACGATTTTCCACTGTTTTGTCGGTGTACAAGTGCTGAATAAAAGTAATTGTGCCATGTAGTAACCATGTGTTTCTGCTTTTAATGCCTCTAGGCTGCACTCTTTCTGCCATTCAGAGTTGTTATTTTGATAATGAATTGATTCATCATTACTTTTCTCGTAAAATTACCGGCTTTGCGAGGCGACCTTTGCTTACCTTTCTTGTTTATAGCATTCACCGCCGCAAACATATTTGTAATATTAGCCAGCCTAAAGCAGTAAAACCATAGGGGACGAATTCTGCCTGAAGTATAAGAGACCAATGAAGTATTTACA
Source organism: Lissotriton helveticus (assembly GCF_964261635.1). Taxonomy (NCBI): domain Eukaryota; kingdom Metazoa; phylum Chordata; class Amphibia; order Caudata; family Salamandridae; genus Lissotriton; species Lissotriton helveticus. Next base: position 405,141,221 of record NC_136073.1, read on the forward strand.
GTACAAAGATTCATTTTATTTCACCAAAATGGAAGGCAGGCTCGAATTGAAACAAAGCATGCCTTTGTGAGCCAATCAAATCCAAAGAGGCCCCATGCCTCTGATTAGTCCACGTTTAAGATGGCGACTGGAAGTAACACGCCATCATATAGCAACAGTGATTCACTACATGTACATGGTTGGCACAACCCGGCAACACCTCACTTTAAATTGACCTTGTCTTGTTACTGGTTATGTGTTTGGCTTTAACGTGCTCTCTGAACAAAGCTCGCACTGAAAAACGTGTAAGCTGCTACTTGGAGATGACTACAACACGCTCTGCAGAGTGTCTACAAGGAACAAACCAGCATTCTATAAATCATAAGTAAATACATGAATAAGTAAATTCTTGCATAGGCTTACCTAGGGCTCGCAATAATTAAAATAAACCTATTCTACACCATGTTCCTTAAGTGCCCTAAGGTCCATTTTTGGGGTGATTTTCACTATTCAATTTCAGCAAAAACAGCTGGATGGGCTATGTTCTTGTTATTCAGTGACGTTTAAATGATAGAAGAAACACAAGCTGCAGGGATCCGCGTGAACGATTGAGTGGAGAAATATCTGCCTGTCACAATCTCAACTCCCTGCTGACCCGGACATGTCCTATGGGGTTCTACACCCGGAGGCAGATGGGGTAGGGTGCATGATTGTCCCAGCCTAATCGCTGTTAAATGTAATCCTGAGTGAATTTACTATTTGTATATATAGAACTCTATAACTACTAGTGTATGTAGTAGACCTTTATACTTACTACCATTCCTCGGTGATTTTAGAGTTTATCCGTTTGTATCTCTTCCTTGAGTGACTTTACAACCAGTACATTTGCAATTATTTTTCTGTTTATATCTTCTCCTTGAGTGACTTACAACTTGTACATTTGCAATTTTTTTTCAGTTTGTATCTCTTATGTTACTCATGTAATCCAAAGTCCTTATGTAATGCAACTGGTTCTTTTGTAAAGCGCTCTGACACCTTTGGGTAATGTTCGCGCTATATAAAATAGCATTAAATAAAATAAATAGATAAATAAATGGGGGTTGTTTTTAGTGCTGCCGGCCAGGGAGATTGCTGGCTGACGAATGCATTTTAAAAGCATTTGCAAAAACAAAAAAATCAATGATCAGTATCCGCCTGTACAAACGTTAAAAACAATTGTGTTTGCAAGTGGTATTATAGTCCATAAATTCGACATAAATAGCGATGGTTGCCACCAGGTGATGAGCAGTGCTGCTGGCCTTATTACATAATGCACCTGACACAGTTTATTTTTTTACGGAAATGTATGCGGCACTAAAGAGTTTCCCCTGCTTCTACTTACACTGGGGTCCCCTGGATTCCTGGATTAGATTGCTTGGAAGAGGCCCTGAGGAAGGTGGCCTTGAGCCGCCGAAACGCGCGTCGACCTAGTGCAGGGTCTCATACTGTGCCTTGAGACCTACCAATTGGCGTAACTTTTCTGCCAATTAAAATTCAGTTCCCTTCTCCTTGTTGTGGTTGTGAATGAAGAATGGGTGTGATTGTGGTAGTGTTTTTTGATTGAGTGAATGATACCAGGGGTTTATTTACTTTAGGTATTTTGTGATAAATTTTGTATTTATTCATTGTTGTATTTTATTCTCTTTTTTCCTATATGATTTATGTATATATTTATAAATTGTATTTGTGATGAAATGTCCCTTATAAATTAAAATATAATGAAGAATATAAAAAGATTGAGAAATTGAAAATAAAGAAAACTTCATATCTTTGAAGAAAATAAATATGATTGTTATGTATCTGTCACCTTGTGTTTGATTAAGTGTGGGATGTATACCAGTATCTAAAATTTAATGGCTGGTATTGGAACAATTTTCTTCAGTAATGTTTTTCTCTTCCCCTCTGTTCCTTGGCCATAATTAATTTGTTGAGGGGGTCTCATCGTACTTGAGAAAGTGTATCTTTCCTATTGTGGCTTGTACTGCGGGCTGCAGCACAAGCCACAAGACAAAATATACACTTTTTAAAAATCCATGTACCGTGTGGCAGTCACCATGTGGTGCCTGTCACACGATGCATGTATGTTTGGGGGGCACCAGAGCATAACGGAGGCCCAGGGGCACAGTGGCCCTGTTGACGGCCCCCCGGTCAGCCTTTCTATGTTTGTTGGACCGCTATAGAGAGGCTGTAGGAAACGTGCACCGTATTCCCCACGGTGGTGCCTGAGCAAGCAACACTTCCATTTTGGAGATTACGATTATCAATCACTACTGGAGGTAGCAGCTACACTAGTAAGCACCACCTCTAATGCCGTACTCCTGGGGGACTTTAATCTTCATTTTGATAACCCTGAAATTGCTGATGTATCAGATTTGATCAAGGACCTTTCAGCAGCTCAACTCCTACAAAAGTCACAAGTTCTACCCATAGATTAGGACATTTACTTGACCCAGTTTTCACTCATTTTAATAATCTATCAGTGGGTGACCCTATTCCCCTTCCATGGTCTGATCACTTTTTAATACCCATTCATGTCCTTTCTTTGCCCCCAGTCCCAGCTGCTGAAAAGTTCACCAAACGAGTCAGGCCTTGGGCTAAACTAGAAGCAGAAGTCTGGTCCTCTGCCTTAGAAAAATCAGAACCAGAACACAACGCTAATCTCACCATAGCTGCTGATAATTTCTCTACATGGATCACGTCCTTACTGGATAGGGTGGTCCCATTTATATCTTTACAAAAGACAAGACAGAAATCTTCTCCCTGGTATTCTCCCATACTTCGTTCCTTAAAACAGGAATGTAAGAGACTGGAGAGAAGGTGGAGAAAAGATTATAGCGTTACTGATAAACAGAAATATTAAAAAGCTATAAAAAGCTATCAAGGTGCAATTAAAGCAGCCCAATCAGCACATTATGAGGAACAAATTAATCTGGCCTCTAATTCCCCCAGAGAGGGGAAGTAGTCCCTGGTTGCCTAGTGGGTTTTCCGTGTTGCAAAGGGTCTCTTGGAACTGCCTAGATCTGATACTTCTCATATGGCATCCTCTACGCGATGCAATGAACTTGCAGAATTCTTTCAAGAGAACATTTAAAAATATCTATATAACCTTTTCTAGCCCATCTTGCTCTAGTGATTTTACCACTACAGACATGCTCTCGCACTGCTCAGATCCTGCACTTAAAACACTACCCCCTCTCACGCTGGTTAGATTATTGGATATTCTTACTCAAATTAAGTCCATTGGACCCTGCACCCCCGTAAGTATTACTCAAAGCAGGAAAAATTATACTACCCCATATGCTCAGACTTATGACTCTGTCGATGGCTATCAGCTCAGTCCCGGCATCCTGGAAGCATGCCATGGTGAAGGCCTTATTAAAGAAACCAAACTTAGACTCAAACGATTTAGGCAACTATCGTCCTATTTCTTTACTCCCTGTGATTATTAAGGCTCTAGAGAAGCATGTGAACTTAACCATCTCTGAATACCTGGAATCCCACAAACTTTTACACATCACCCAAACAGGCTTCAGACCCTGTCATGGCACTGAAACTGCCCTACTCTCTGTGGTGGAGGAATCAAAATTGATCCTTGACCGAGGGGGAGCAGAGGCCACCAGTCTCCTTGACTTGAGCTCTGCCTTTGATACGGTGAATTTTAAAATACTTGTGGAGAGACTTAGGAGGAAAGTCATCTCAGACGAGGCACACTGTCTCGGGCCTGCTCCTCTTCCTAAGACTAAGATAAGAAGCCTGGGCATTTGGCTAGACAGCTCCCTTAAATTCGATGACAAAGCTGTAAAAGTCACAGGTGCATGTTTTGGGATCATGCGATCTTCTTCGCAAGATTCTTCCTCTTCTTCCAATGAGTGCCAGGAGGATCTTGATACAGGCAATGGCCCTATCTCGATTGGATTACGGAAACTCTTTATATCTGGGAACACACATAGCGACCCTGAGGAAACTCCAGATTGCACAGAATTGTGCAGCTAGACTACTGATGGGGGTACCTAAAAATAAATCTGCCAACCAAGCCCTCAGAACCCTCCACTGGTTACCGGTTGCGGTGAGAGTTAAATTTAAGGCCCTTTGTATAGCCTACAGGACCTACTGGGGTCTGGGTCCGCCCATTAACAGAACTCTCATTACTCCCTACCAACCAAGAAAATTCATTTGTTCCTCCAATCACCATCTGGCAGCCACATTGAAAATAAAAAGGTCGAGAAGTGGAGGCAGATCATTTACCTACAATGTATCCAAACTCTGGAATTCGCTGCCCCCCCTTATACATGGTGAATCCTCCCATCTTACATTCTGGAAACTGCTTAAAACATGGTTATTTAACCAATCTACTTAACAATCATACTTCTATCTGGCTAGTCGCAAGCGCTGGGACGACCCCGGGTAGCTACGCACTATATAAAAATCCAATAATAATAATAATAACAGTCTTTCTCCCCCCTTGGGGACAGATGGGGGAAGTAGCCCCCTACCTGTCCCTACGGGGTGGCAGAACGCGCACTAGGCACCAGGGATTTAATTTATGTGTGTATATAGGAGTGGAGGCTGCGGAAAACGGGCATATTAATGCCCCCTCCCCCAAATAACCTTCACAGTCTTTCTGCCCCTCTGTACAAATTTGGTTTATCACCTCTTATCTGTCCCACGGTGGAACAGAAAGCCTACCAAATATCAGGGAATTATTTATTTTGTAAATGTAAAAGAGAGGTGAGGCTGCCTACAATGGGCAAGACCCTGCCCCCACCCATATGTATTTGGAAACAGTTTTTCTGCCCTTCATAGGGGACAGATGGGGCAATAGCCCCTGATCTGTCCCCCTTGGAGGCAGAAAGCACCCTAAGCACCAGGGAATTTATGCACATTTAGTGGTAAGGGCTGCCCAAAATAGACATGCAGTGCCCCCACCCCCTAACAAAATTGCCACAGGCTTTCTGACCACCTGAGGCAGATGGGACAATAGCCCCTGAACCGCCCCCTCCAGGGGGCATAACGCCCACTAAGAACCTGAGATTATACATTTGTTTTATATGTATGGGTGGGAGAAGTGACATGCTCATTACTAATTGGACAATTAGCCCCCCATCAGTCCCCCCAGAGGGGGCAGAAAGCCCACTAGGCAGACAAGGACTATTGTTTTGTAGTTGAGGGGTGGGGGCTGCCAAGAATTGGCATGTCAATATCCCCACCTCCTAAAAAATTGCCATCATCTTTCTGCATCCCCTGGGAGGCAAATGGGGCAAAAGCCCCTTATCTGCTCCCCGTAAGGGCAGAACACCCACTAGACACCAGGGATTATGTTTTTATATGTAGGTGTGGGGGCTACCCAAAATTAGCATTCCAGTGCCCCCACCCCCTAAAATAAATTGGACAGTCTTTCTGCCGCCCCTTGGGGGTCAGATGGGGTTATTACCCCCACATCTGCCCCACAGGGAGGCAGAAAGCCCACTAGACACCAGGAATATACTTATGTGCATGTCAGAGAGAGGCCCCATAGACAAGGGTCACCCCCTTTTTTTCTAAGGACACATTTTGGCTGCTTCAGCCGCCCTTGGGTGCAGATCTCCTTTGGATACTTTTAGGCTCATCTGACCCCCACGGGGGGCTGAAAACCACTATATACCAGGGAAAGTATCTGTGTGTGAACTAGAGTTCTGCTGAAAGTCTGCATGTACTGGTGTTTGGCTGGCTGTGTGTGTACTGGCATTTTACTGGTGGTGTATGTGTGGACTAGCGCTTGTGGCAGTATGTGTAGACTAGCGCTTGCTTGGCGGTGTGTGTGGACTGGCACTTGGGTGGCAGTGTGCGTTGACTGGCGCTTGGTTGATGGTGTGCATGGATGGTGCTTGGCAGGGGGGTGTGTGGATGGTGCTTGGCTGGCGGTATGTGTGGATGGCACTTGGCTGGCAGTGTGAAGCAACAACAGCTCCTCCACTATGGCAGAGGAGCATTGCTCCCCCCACAATGGCAGGAAAATAAAACAATTATAAAGACCCTGTTTAATTTTCCTTTCTGGTAGATACACTCCCTTCACTGTGCATGACGGCTTGGCTGGTCGTCTCAGGCCGGCCAAACCGTTATTTACAGTGAAAGCTCTCTCCAACCCAACAACGCAGCTGGGTTGGAGAGAGCATGCACAGACTCACAAACTGTCCTGGAGAGCAAGTCAAGGGCACTCAGGCCAATCCTGAAGCCGCTCTCATGCGTGAGAGCAGCTTCATGATTAGCCACAGCGCATTCTGGGAGCCTGTGCCGCTTGGAGGTGAACAGTGTGACGAGGCAAGCTGCAGGTAAGTTTTGTTTTCTTTATTTTTCCCACCCTTGACACCTTTGGCTGCCCTACCTCACCCCGCCACTCGTCCAGCACACCTGGCGCACCTGGGTGTGCGTGGACTGGCGGTGTGGCTTGTGTGGATGTCCCATTTTTGTTAACCCAGAATCCCCTGCAAACCTCAAACTTAGATAAAAAGTAATATTTTCTTGACATTTCTGTGTGGGAAAGTTGCACGATCATGGCATGAGTACACATTTCCTATCACCCAGTGTTCCCCTTGGCCTATCTGTCAAATTGATACCTCACTTCTGTGGGTGTCCAAAGCAAAGTCAGCCTAAAAACGTATAAAGATATTGTTCTTTCGGACCCTCTTTGGTTCCCCATCAGTCTCTGCAGGTTTTTGGCCCTTCCCTGTTGCAGGCACTTGGCCCACCCACACAAGGGAGCTAACTCCCTGCGCACACTTCACTGGCTACGCGTTGAAAATCGCTCGAAATTCAAAGCACTCTGCATTATGCACAAAATAAACAACGGTTCTGCCCCTTCATATCTCACATCCTTGGTCCATCATCACTGTCCCCCCCCGCACTTTGCGTTCATCCAACCAACACCTTTTCTCAGTGCCTAGAATCAAAAAAGCCAGAATGGGAGGTCGCTCCTTTGCCTGGCTTGCCCCTTCACTCTGGAACTCTCTTCCCCTTCAGTTAAGAAAAGAACCCAATTATCTTAGATTTCGCAAACAAGTGAAACATTGGCTATTTAACATGTAAGCTTCCTCCCTTCTGACCTCCCCTCTCTGACTGTTGAGTTAGCGCCGGGAAACCTACGGGTAGCTGAGCGCTTTACAAATTTAAATATAATAATAATAATAATAATAATAATAATAATATCATTTGTATTGGGATACTGAGTGGTAGGAAATTTGTGCTGTTGCTGTAATCCCACAACTTTCTCACAGAAAAATGTGTGGGAAATGTGAAATTTGAGGTTTACAGGGGTTTCCGAGTCCAGTTTCCTGAGACATCTCTGGGTTTGGAAGGGTTTCCCTCTAAGGCTGCCAAGCTCAGGACCAAAACACAAGAGCCCTGCTATCTACCATAAAACAACCTGGTTTTTCAAAGGGGTCATCTGGGTTTTTGGTCGAGGCCAGCTGGTAAACCTACCAAACCCAGACAGTTCTGAAAACTAGACACAAAGGGGATTCAAAGTAGGGGTGGGCGGAATTTGTGAAATTCACTTTCGCAAACTATCACGAAAATGTTCAAAATCTCCGCAAACATGCGGAAATATCGTGAAGACGCGACGTTTTTCCCCGCCCGTTTGCGATATTTTCTGCGTGATTGCGGCTCTCCAACTTACCCATGCGGTTGCTCAAAGGTGCGGCCATCTTGTTTTCATTTGTCCCGCCCGCCCGCAATGCTTATTTCCTGTTCCGGGTCACGCAATGCATGCTCACACCCGTTCGCGGTACGTATTTCCTGTTCGGGAACGCTTTTACTTGTTCGCGCTGCTTTTTGCGTGCTCGGGGAGAAAATATCACGCGAACTTGCACATGTGGTCGCAATGGGTGCGGCCATCTTGTTTTTCACTCTATTGCATGGTTCTGGGGTCTGATTTTCCATCCTCCATTTATCTTTCCGATCCTTTGTTTCAAGCCACTTTTTTTAATCTTTAGTATTTATTATCTCTCTAACTATTTTCCTGCTTTATTATTTTTGGTTTTTGTCTACCTTTTTCTGTGTTTTTTAGCTACTTTTTTACTCTTTTTCTATTGCCTGCTATTTTAATTTCCTTTACTTACTTTTTTAATTTTATTACCTTTTCTTTCCCGCACCGTCTCACTCTCCCCAGAACCATGTCGAAGGGTAGGGCTCGCCGCAGCCAGAGCCGCGACCGCCTTCCTTGCGGAAGGCGGCACCCACAAGGGGTGCAGGCATGGGCCTTATTTTGGGAGGTGGAGTTGGCTGCACTAATTTTCTTTGTGCAGCGCCACCTCCCCTCAACCCTGGCAGCAGGTGGAAGGCCTGGGTCCGGGTACAGGCTCTGGGAGCGTCGACAGCAGTGGGGGAAGGTACGCCGGGCAGTGTTCCGCTGCTCTGGGGTCCGGCTCACCCAGGCGCGTTGACGTACCGGTGGTCTGACATCCTGGACCGTGAGCAGGATCTGCTGGACCTGCTAGGAGTGGAGGTCCCGGGTCTTGGTGAGTAACTATTTAATTATTACTACTTTGTGTCTGTTCTTCTGCTCTGTGTTATATATTGCGAATATCTTTTTTCTTCCAACCAGCTAGAATGTTGTTGTTTACATTCCTGGTTAATTACGTTTAAAAGTTATCTGTGATTGTTATGACTCAGGTGCTTTAGAAGTTATCTGTGATTGTTATGACACAGGTGCTCCTCTGCGCTACTACTAATCTTACTTGTTTGCAACTTTGCGTTTGCGCTCGCTTAGAGAAATTTAAGTTACGTAATGCTATAGTGACTCTAGTCCTTACTTTGTCCTGTCACTAAGAGATAGGGGCGGATTGATACTTAGGTTAAGTTACTTTGTATGAGTTTGTAATTTTTTTAGTGGTATGCGTGATGCCCCCTCAGTTACGTCATGTGCTGCTAATACCCCAGTCTTTATTAGAACCTTTTCTAGTTTGTTCAATTTGTGGTGGTAATAGGCTTAGCACTAGCAGAACATCAGCATCAATCAATGAACCCGAAATTTGGTGTATACAAAAATGTAATCATGTGTCCTCCATTTGACCATATTCATTGTTGAGGACTAAAAGAAGTGGAAATGCATACTTAATGTACAATTGGCACGCCTGGAATAGTTGAGCTAGGTCGGGTGGTACTTCGTACTTAGACTTAGTTAGTATTCTGGAATCAGAATGGAAGACTGGATTAGTGTTGATAAATAGTAAGTAGTCGATCCGCGAATCCCCCGATACTACTTGTTGACCAGATGAGATCAGTCAATTTAGTTATTGCAATTGTTGTTTACATAAGTGTTTTTTGACCGATCTTTAAAAATATTTTATTTGTCTGACACCATCCATCAATGTTTGTCTCTTTCTTATATCTTTCCTATTCAGCACCCAGGGGCAGGCAGACAGGGAGTGGGACACAGTCTGCGGGAGAACAACACTAGGAGGATTCCAACGAGGGCTTCTCTGCTGGCCCTAGTAAGTCTTCTTGTTTTTAATAATAATTCTTATTCCATAACTTTTACTGCACCATATTTTTCCCGAACTATTGTTTCAGTTTCCTAAGGTTAGTTTTTTACCAACAATTATCCTTCGATCTGTACTGTTTCGAAAATCTTGTTATCCCTGCCTCTGCTATGCTGACTCTCTGTACTACTACTACTATTAGTCTGTCTGTACTGTAGTAGCTAAGCTTGCCCAGTTGGCCACTCTTTATTTAAAAGGTTTTAAATAAAACTCAGATTCACCAGTAGCTCTAGCCATTGAGTCCAGTCCTTTGGGTAGTCCTCTTGTACTACTTCTAGTCTTATTGATCTTGAGTCTTTGTTAATCTTGAGGCGTTGACAATTCACACCAAGAAATGCCCAACCAGATTTATTACTATTTTGATATGATAGGCCATACTACTACTGTTGTAGGGATTTTGCACATACAGACCTTTGCACAAGAAAATAGGATGTTGGTGAATGGTGATGGGAGGTTGGACCTCCCTCACACACTTCAATCAGAAGTTCAGAACCCACCACCACAATCCCCTGCCCGACTACTTATAGTAGTGTCTTGTCATAACTATTAGCTCTCTGAACACTCCCCCCAAGATACCCAACAAGTAGACAACCCAGAACATAACACACCCAACCTCTCAGTCGTGGAAGCAATGCACATGCACACCGTTCCTTTCGCTGGCTCACTTGTGTAAGTCTACACCAAATACCACTAAGTCTATGTGAGTTTTAATTGACAAGCTCTGTATGTTGTTCTATAATGCAGCACCACCAGGAAAATCAATAACATTAAAACAATAAACATTGTTACACTTACTTACAGTTGGGAAATAAATCATGTTAACTGAACAGTGGAGGAAGCACCACCAAATCCCCTAGGTAGGAATATAGTTTATATACATTTATAAATGAAGATCTCTGAGTGAAATCCGGGTACCCCTCACCTTAGAAGAATCTAGTACTGGTAGTTGTTGCATCATAAACTCTGCAAAGCTCTGGTTCATAGAAGGGAATCTTCCGTCTGTAATGCGAAAAATGAAACGTGTGCATTAGTATATTGCAAGCATTTCTCAGCCGTGCCCTAAAGTGTAGTATTTATGGATACGCAATATGGACTAACAGTACACCAGAACCTCATAAAAAAGAGGCTTGTTAATGTTTTGGTTGACCACTTGTACGCAGCGCTTAGACAGTAGCAGTGTGAGGTCATGTGGGCCCAAAGGTGTCTTATACAACAAGCTGCAAGGTAACGTCACATGTGCAAAAATAAAAGACACAAAGGTAAAATGGTTGCATGGCTCGGGCTAACTAATCAAAGTCTAGAATGACCCTAGGGACCATATATAACTACTAGTGTCTACTCTACTACTACCTGATTTGTACTAGTGATGTATGTTATATACTATTAACTCATTTTTCAATCTTGCTACTGACCAATAGGGGGAGGTGTACATGACGCCTAAAAAATGTGTAATGTTTTCTAGGCGCACTACCGACCACGACCACCATTGCCGGGGCCAGCGAAGGCGACGCGGAGGGAGAGGATGCGGCAGTTGCCGATTCCGATGGAGCGGTAGGGGGAGTGCCAGCACCAGTGGCGGGCGGTGGTAAGTTAGATTCATAATCCTTAACTATTGTTTACATTACACTCACTGCAAGGGTGTACTGTATGTATACTGTATTGTTGAGACTTAGGGCCCCATTAAGATGGCGGGCGGATGGCCGGCGGTATTCACCGCCGACCCCGCAGAGGCAAACCTCCCGCCATCCCTGTAGAAAAGACCCCCACCATATTACAATGGCTGGGGGGTCCGCGGCGGATATAAACCGCCAATTTTCCGCACACTCGACATGTCGGGCGGAAAAAGGTTCAATATGGTGGCGGTGTCTGAAACACACCGGCAGCCATATAATCTGCATTTTGGAAATGCCTTTCCGTGGCGGCATGCGTAGTATGCTTGGGATGCCCATTGCGGCCCCCATGGAGGGTACCTATGCTATGGCACCCCCCTGCCTTTCAAAGCACAACGTGGCAGGCTCCGCGCGGGGTCTGTCACGTTGTGCTTGGAAAAGCACAACATGTATTTTTAGCATTGCCGCGGGCAGTGCTTTCGGCACCGCCCACCACAATGTTAAAAATACGAGATGCGCCCGACACTGTGGCGGGCGCATCCTAATTGTCCCACGGGAACCCTGCCATTACGGCAGGCATTCCCTTTTTAGTGTGAGGCTGGTGGGCGGACAAAGTCCACCCACCATCCTAATGATGTCCTAAGTAAGTAAGAGTTGTTGTGAAACGTTTGAAGAGTGAAGACACCCTTTAATTGGCATATGGGCGGGAGTATTGAGTAACTAATGGCCTCATCTATCTGTGATTTCTACTCCGCTTTGAAAGTTTTATGGACAAGACTAAAAGTCAGATCTGATCACCTGGTGTTCAACTAAAAAGTGAAAGACGGGTGGAAGGAAGAAGGACGGGCAAGATTTAATATTTATGACTGACAGACAGAAGGATACGTGTGATTCAAGCATGCAAATTGCAAAGGTGGCTGATAGTAAAGAATCTGATGCATGGTTGGTTGAATGCCTGAAAAAAATCCTGCAAATGTTAAAGCCCAAGCAAGTTGGAGGATAGATAGTAGATACATACCATAAATGTAATGTACTGTGCTTTATAGTGCTACCATGCCACTATGTGTATAATTAACTTGTCTTACTGTTTTTTTAAGAGTAGATTTTACAATTGTCTTGTTTTTTCTTTTTCATATACAGCTACTCCTTCCAAAGTTAATCAGAAGGAGTTGGCCGCCAAGGCACGGCGCCGGTGGAAGAGGTGTGGCGCCGCGGCCAGGGCGACTGACGCTGGTATCTGGGGATCACGGTTCGATCCCTGGCTCCGGCGGCAGATTAGCCCAGTACCATGTGACTCTGGGCAATAGCTTGCTTAATCTTCCCGACGGCCCCCAGCGCCTAGAGACCCTAACGGGTGATTGTGCGCTTTACAAATGTGGATTATTATTACAAGCTGGAGGCAATCCAGGGCGAATATCCCCGGCTGGTGGTCTTGGCAGAGGAGGAGGAGGAAACTGCAGCACTTCAAGCCTCCTCCAGTACCCTGGGCCCTAGCCACTGCCCTCCAGCGGTACGGCGCCACTGTCTGGCAGCCGCCCACCGCTGCATTACCATCTCTGGTGCCCCCCTACGGTGGCTGCAACTGCCGCTCTCTCAAGCGCCGCGTCTCCCTTCTAGAGGAGCAAATGCGTGTCGTCCTCCAATCCCGCCACACATTATAGAGTCCCTGTCTTCTGCCCCTTTTTATTTAATTCTTCTTTTGGTGGGTTGGAATTGGGGTTTGGACATTTGGACTTTCTTACGTACATTGGTTGGGGTTAAGAAGTGGGTGGGTCAGCTTTTGTGTTTTTTTTTACATAGTTTATTTTTGTTAGGGTACATTAAATCTATATTTCTACTTTACATGCAATGTTGTTAATGTTTTGTAGGTGGGGTTACTGTTTTACATCACACTGTTTCCTTGCTGGTGCAGGTCCGCCCATAGCCAGTGTTTGATTTAAATAATTGGCTGACTGTGTAAGACACAAACAGATAGATGCGACACCCCTGACTGATTGAGCTGTCCTACTAGTACTTTCAGTGTCTCTCTTTTAGTCTATACATTCTTTATCTGGACTCAAAGGGGTGTGTGAATTCATTGAAACATTTCCATTATTAATTATGCCTCCCCAAACTTCTCTTACCTTGCTTGATGTTTAACTTAGGCACAGCGATGGCTGCATGGTGAAGATGGTTTCCTTTTTCCAACATGCCATGATTGGGGTGGTGGTGGTAGTATAGTAGCAGTAGAAGACACTGGCAGGGCAGCAGCATTTGCAAAAAAGGAAAATGAGACAATCAGTCGCCTTTGAGAGACTGTTCGAGGAGTACTAGAATGAAGTACAGTACAGAACTTACCAAGCAACAATAATATGCTAAAATATCTTACAACAAAACATAATGGTGGTGGGGATAGCCTACTAGACAGAGTTATAAACTATAGTTGTGTCGAGTCACTTGACTAGGTCTACAGCGTAACAGTTAGTGCTGTGTATGAGGAATGACAATAAATCCAATCAATGCCGGCAATTAATGCTGAGGTATATGTTCCTTTGTTAAATAAAATCACCTCTAAAATATACTGCTCATGGGTGGGCAAGCAGAAGAAGATCATCGCTCTGCCTTGAAATTGAAGTTCTGTTGCTTTCGCCACATCCGCCACAGCAAGCGTGTGATTGGTGTACATTTAATTTAGTCACACCTCAATAAGTCACACAGCCCGGGGGAAGAGGGTTAGGGTTTGTTGAATGGATGGGAAGGGGGTTTTGGGGAAAGGTTTGACAGTGAAAAACAGTACGCATGGACAAACAAACGACAATCTTTGAAGACTACCATATCCATATCAATATGTTAAGGGAGGAAAAGGAAATGGATGCATGATGATGATTGATAAGGAGAGGAGACCCGGATTATATACACTTCTTGTTCTGTTGTTTCGGGCTAAATACTTTTACAGATAGCAAATAGAATTTTTAAATATTGGTAGGGATGAATCAGAAACAGAGAGCAAACCTAATGATAATACCAACAACAAGAAGAACACACTGTTGTAAAGATTGTAGACAAAAAAATGAATCAAAATATTTAAAATAAGATGAAAGTTGATACTGTTACTATGTTATCCTAGTCAAAATTGTGGACTGGATTTGCATCTTGGCATTCCTCTTGGTTCTCTCGTCCATCAATTTTGGGTGTTGCCACTCGCCAGTCGCCAATGCCCGCCTGCAAAAAAATGTAGATTTATTGGTAAGGTAAGTGTGCATTGCAATGTTTTCCCAAGTATAGGGCAAGGCCCGGCCTGTAATTGTAGATGGAAACACAAAGGGGATATTGAGAAACAAAGTTGAAACAAATGCACAAGTTATGGTGTAGTGCAACAAGAACACTTTGCGAGGCGGCATGTATACATCATCTCTACTCTAGTCTGTTTCCAGCATTGACCTTAAACAACAACAGGACAGAGCAGGCCCACCGTGACAGGCCTGAAGGCACGTTACTTAGCACATCCTCCGTTTAGAGTACTTTTTTTTTAAAGAGTTGGACAAAGGCAAAGCACATATCCATTCCAAACATAGCATTTTACAATTTAACTTAGTTAATTAAAAGCACCGCAGTCATCCCACCGCTACACTCGACTCCACTTCTACACAGACATTTAGGTCTGCTGTGGTTGTTGTTGACGTGTTTACCTTTAGGCTTTTATGCCACTCATGAAATGTCCTCCTGACTTGTTATTATTCCATCAATCATCTCCGATACTTGTACTGACTGACTGTGAAGATCGGCCTGCAGTAGAAGTAAAATGTTGTTATTACACAACAAGAGTAGAACTATTATTGACTTGAATCACTCTTTAGTGTGTACAGTAAGACTACTAGTACATTTTGACTTCACTTCATGCACAACAAACAAACAACAAAAACACAAACACCAATCGCTCAGAGTCAGGTGTCCAGTGCATGCCATTCATTTTCATTACCTGTTCCTTCTCATCTTAAGTTAACGGGCCATCTTTTTCGTCATAATCATAATAGACAGTGCTGTTGTCATACTCAGTGTGCAGATTGAGTCCCCTTCCTGTATTCAATCAAAAGAAATTTATCAATCTGCAGTAGAAGTACAAATTTCTTATTTGCAATAAGGGGAAAATTGCCTTGAGTTACATTTAGTGTGTACTGTAGAAAGATGATTAGTGCACAATGACATAACTTCATGCACAACAAACAACAACAAAATCACTCAGTATGCAACTCTGCGTCCAATGCATAGCATCAAACATTACCTTTTCCATTTCCTTTTCAGTTAATGGGCAGTCTCTCTAGAGTCTGAAAGGAGGATAGCTATAGTAGTCATCATGTTCCACTTCTTTTGGCTGGACAAGGAAAGTTTTTGTTTTTTCTTCTATTTTCCATTATCCAATCATCATGAGGGCAATGGATTTAGGCGGGAGATTCAGTATGATGGAGCGGAGGAGCTGGATTCGGAGGACTGTACTGTCAAATGCAGACACCTGAAACTTGATTATTGAAAAAAGAAGAGTAGAAGACGGTGGTAATGGATTTGTTGTGATTCAAAGTTTGTCACCGGAACGACAAACACACAAATAAAAGAAAAAATAGAGGAAGACAGTAAGTGCAAGCCTAATTGTCAGGGAAGTATAGCTTGTCGTCAAACTCTGGGGGTTCAGCCAGTAGTAGGTAATCATGATGTGACACACTACTTCCGTCACCTGAGCAGCTGTCCTCATCTTCCTCGCTTGCTTCATGTATTGTGTAATTCGGTGGTATGAAGTGCTGATTCATTTTGATCATTGTTAACCTCTCCACGTTTTTGGGCGAGAGACTGGTCTTTCACACTGTTACAATGGATCCTGCAGCACTGAAAACCAGTTCGGAAGAGACACTTGCGACAGGGCAAGCCAGATAGATTATCGCCAGCCTGCTGAGCAGTGGCCATTAAGCCCTTTTCCTATACCAATACTGCAATGGGTTTTGATCAATGTACACCTCTGTTGGGTCGTCCAGATAGGCCTGGACCATCTGCCCAATGTTCAGGGGTGCTGCTGCTAACCTTTCTGGCTCTTTTCTCTGTGCATCAGCACTGTGCTTATTAATGCCTAACTGGTAATACCAATCGTGTAATGATTCTACTGGGCCTAATGATCCAGTTTTTGTTGCTGTTGTCGATAGTGATGGTGAGTGTTGTGAGCCAAACGCACTGCCATCAGCCTCCAAAGTTGCACTTGATGCCGCATGCCCTGCTGCAGTACTTCTTGTGGGCTGATCTACCAGGCTTTTAAGTAGCAGCCGTTCATTTTCCAACTTACTCGCTGCCTCAGCTATCCAAGTTTTATAGCGGGCAACATCCATCTCTGAAAAAGGAATGAATGTCTTCAGTCCCAATTTTGCCAGTGGATCCAGATTTGTGGCAGAAATGAAATGTTCTTGTGACAAAATCTTATTGTGCACCCTTGTATTTTCAGCTAAGCGATGGGCTAAGCTCTCCACCAAGTCATAGGCTTCCTTTTTTTCCTCTACAAAATGGTATGATTCAGAAACCTTATTCAGCTGATGCTCTAGCATTTGCAATAATGGGATAACTTGGCCCATTGTACAGTCCTCCTTGCTGACTTCACGTGTGAAGACCTGAAAAGGACGAAGCATATCAGTCAGGCATTTAACTAGGCCCTATTGCTCCATCTTAAGGATCATGCCTTTCACAGTAGCATACCCTCTTCGCATTACATATTTATTGAGTGGCCTGTACTGCTCAAACAGACGATCAAGCATGTAATATGTAGAGTTCCAACGTGTTGCCACCTCCTGGATGAGTGCTTTGACTGGCATCTTATAATCACGTTGAATGATCCTCAGCTGCTTCCGAGCTTTAAGAATGGCTGAAATGAGTGCATATCCTTCGGCAGGTGGTCAGTAAGTTGCTGACTATGGTTTCTTTTTTCAGAAAGTCTTGAACTATAATGTTTATGCAGTGCGCCAAACACAGAACCCTGAAATAGGAACCAAGGTCAATGGCCTTAAGTACATTACTGCCATTATCTGTGGCAACAAAACCAATACTAAGCCCTCTTGGGCGCAGCCATTCAAAAACCGTGCTGCAAAACTCGTCCAAAATGTTTAGAGCAGTATGAGATTTCTCCATGGCGAACATGGCTACAGTTGCATGTTTCCGAGTAGCTTTAAAAATCTCAGCTGTGTCAACAACACCTCGTTCAGATAGCTTATCTCTAACCCCTATAAAAGAGACCCAGTGTGCAGTGATGCACATGTAATCTGTGGCTTGGCAAATGGTCCACATGTCTGTTGTCAGGTGGATATTGTGAACAGCACTCTGCTGCAAAGCTTCTCCAACCAATTCCAGCACATCATGATGTAGTGCCGGAGCAGCAATTCTTGCAAAATAGGACCGGCTGGGAACCTTCTATTTAGGGCAGATGGCTGACACAAATTCAATGAAACCCACTTCTTCCACAAATGAAAAAGTGAGAAGGTCCAGTGCTAACATTTTTGCCAGCTTCGCATTGTACATTGTGCTTGCGTTGGAACTGCCCCTTCAACCTAAGCATGCTCTCAATGGTAGGCTGGGTTACTTTCCTTTGTGGTGCTGTTGTACTTTTCATTAAACCACTTAGACTGAACGACGCTGTTTGTCTCATTGTAGTACTCGGTCGCCTTGGTGTCTCAGGCTGACTCTGAGTATGGCTCTTACTGTGGTGCCACTCAGATGTTACTGAGGAGGATGTGGGCGGTACCACTGGGACAGGGCTAGAAATGCCTCCCTCTTCTTCACCTTCCAACGCAATAATATTGTCCCCTGATTGTTCATGCCCAACTTCAATGGGTTGAGTTTTTTAACTTTGTTTTAAGTGAAGTAGGTGATTCTCCCACACGATAGTGTGGTGTATTCTGAGATGACATGCTTGGCCTCCGGTACCATAGTTTGGACCAAGCTTACCGCGCAGAACACCTGTGCGACAAATTGAGCATATAGCAATGTTCTCCTCCCTGGTGCTAACAGAAAAGAAGTCCCAAACTGGGGAAGAGAACTTTCGGGCACTGCTGGATGTGCCACTTTCAATACCAGATGAACTGGAGGGCGTGCTTGGAATGTGACTCTGTGCAGCTACACTGTGACTTTTACTACCACCATTACCTACTGAGAGGGTTGAACTGAATGTAGTAGGTCCCTGCCGGGCCTTTGAAAATATGGCAGCTGGAGGTCATGGTGGTGTAACCTGTGTTGGTGGTATCCGTGCTACATCCCGCTCAGTAGCAGCCTTTCTGAATAGGGTGAGAATGTTGGTCTCCATCCCCTTTGGGGCAAGAGTGATGTGCGTGATGTCTGGCTCATCTGACTCTTCATCAACATCATCCCCCTCTTGTACATCTACTTCCATAACTGTAATTTTTTCCGGAACCTTCATTTTCAGAAGCATTGTCTTGTGGCGTGCATCACTCTCAGACTGAGCTGGTGGCTGCTAAGTGGCATCACGATCATCAGACGTGGACCTTGAAGAAGAAGATGATGGACTAAGCCTCCTTTTCCTTGCTGGTTGTCTGAAAGACAATAGATCTTCTGAAACAGTGGTTTGCTCCACTTTGTCTGCAGGAAGCTCGATTTCCTGAAATACCCCTTTTTCAGGAGCAACAACCACTATTGTGGGCTGTTCCTGCGGCTGCTGCTCTTGTTGCGGCTGCTGCTGTTCTTCTTGCGGCTGCTGCTGTTCTTCTAGCGGCTGCTGGTGTTGTTCTTGCGGCTGCTGCTGTTGTTCTTGCGGCTGCTGTTGTTGTTGTGGCTGCTGCTGTTGTTGTTGTTACAGCTGCTGCTGTTGTTGTTGTTGCGGCTGCTGCTGTTGTTGTTGTTGCGGCTGCTGCTGTTGTTGTTGCGGCTGCACACTTATCTGCTGAGTTGCCTGCGTTGATTGTGTACTACTTTGCGATTATGACATTTCAACATCGCTGCTCACTAGTAAACTGGCTACCTCTGCGACACTCAATGGCTTGGGCCTAGGTTTGTGGGGTTGGACCGCTGGTGCGGAGGTGCTGCTCCCAGCTTGGTTCCCGCACAAGGCTGCTGCAGGGATAATGTTTTTGGTCCCCAAAAAAACTTTGGCCGGCACACTAGTCGTGGTTAATGCTGGCACTTCTTTTTTCTCTTCCTTCTTCTCACCGGCAACATTCTTGGTACTGGACCTGGTACCTTTCTTTGGGGCCATCTTCTTCACATGTCAGGCAGGACGCAGATGCACAACAAGTTGTGGTCATATGTGGACGTGATGTGCAGCAGGACTTCTGTCTGTCTGGCAGTACAACGGGTGATGATGATGGCACCTTCTCCTATGGCTTTTCGTGCACCTAAAAGCAAATAAGCCAGGAGAAGAACATCAGTGAAATTTTGCATTTGTTGTTGTGGTTCAGTTACTACTGTACTCGTGCAAACAAAAGATATAGTCTAGCCATTTCTGAGACTTTGTCAACAAGGGCTATGTTATACTACTGTGTACACACACTACACTCTCAGGAAGGATAGGAAGAGAATAAGAACCACCAAAATAAAAATTTTATGGAAGTGGGGTGGACCCTATTTGCCATTAAATTATTCAAGCATCACATCATTCATGGAGCTGCTGCTGGCAAAGGGGGTGGATGGATGGAAGCAGTAAGCCAATAGGAAAACCATGCAGGCCTATATGGCAAAAGCAGGACACTAATAACTTCCACCACAAAAAAAGGCCACCAGCCACATGGACACACTTAAATCACAAGCAGCAAGCAGAGGGCCTGGGAAACACCAGGAGCTGAAAAAAGGCCTATAAAAGCCAGACAAAGGATGCATGCGAAATCACACTGCTCTGTCTTTTTAATGCAGCAAAATGCAAATACGAAAATTCACAGGCCCCAAAAAGGTCTGCAGGGTGCATGCATTGCACACCCACACACACCAGACACACACAACAAAGGCATGTCTTTAAGACGCCCAACATCAGAATGCCCACACCAAAAAAACACATTTCCTAACTCCATCCAATGCCATCCATGCCCTAAATGATGTTTAAATTCAACAGACTACACAGAAACACTTGATTAATAAAGCTGTGGCTACCTGCTCTGAGCCTACTGGATGAAAGCAGGCCTGTTGGCAGACAAGGCCAGACAAGCTTGCAGGCCTAGGCTTCACAATGGCCACCAGCCACATGGCCAGGCCCAACACCAGAAAGCCCACAGCAATAGAACACACTTCCCAACTCAATACAATGCAATCCATACCCTAAATGATGTCTAAAAATTCAACAGACCACACAGAAACACTTGATTAATAAAGCTGTGGCTACCTGCTCTGAGCCTACTGGATGAAAGCAGACCTGTTGGCAGATAAGGCCAGACATGCTTGCAGGCCTAGGCTTCAAAATGGCCACCAGCCACATGGCCAGGCCCAACATCAGAAAGCCCACCCCAAGAAAACACCAAAGGAGTCACTGGGAAATTGAAGGAGGAAGGAGCTATCCTGGACTTTTGAGAGTGGTCTTCTAAGGGATGAAAAATATATCAAGCACATGCACGAGTGGATAGCCTTTTTCTGGGAGACTAATAGGGGAACAGCCCCCCCGGTGTCAGGATTGAGAGCAGCGCAAGAACACGCAAGCGCCACTAACCTTACTCCGATGACCAGCAGAGGCGATGGACGATAGTCCCCCCAACTCCGTACTGTACAAAACACAACAGTGGAATATACCCACTATTCAAGCATGTACAGAAAGGGGCCGGGAGGTGGGTTGACAACTGGGGATCTGGTGTTCCGATACCGTCTGGTCGATATACCCACGAGATCACTAATACTGTGACACTGCAAACGGATGAGAAGACAGAGAGCAAGACATTAGTACCACCAGCTACTCTTGTCTGAACTCTTTCCCGTCCCCCCACCTGTTGACGAACTCACCAGCTTCTCCAACCCGTATCTCCGAGTATGGCTCCAGACCGTATGCTCTGCGAGTTTATGGAGATGCGGCCACAAGTACTGAGAAGTTAATCTCACTTCTCAACTATTCCCACCTCAAAATGCCTAGGAGAGGTTCAGTTATGGCTGTTGATTACTGGCGTTATTAGACACACCGAGTAAGGACCACAATACTCCTTGTGGTCTGAATAGCCCCAGAATACTATTCTTAGCCGTGAATACTGAATAGAAATATTTGGCTAATCCCAAGGTACATACACAAAAGAAAGAGCACCCGCTCTACAACTGTATGAATCATAGAATCAACAAGCAAAGAACATGGGAGGCGAGCCCGCTCTCCTCGTATATACTTGCGCGGCAAGATCCTGTTTGTACCGATGGATCCACGGCGGCTTCTCAGGAATCTGACCACGCTGGCTCTTCGTCGGCGCGGCGGCTTCTCAGGAATCTGACCACACTGGCTCTTTGTCGGCGCGGCGTGGTCAGACACGAACACAAACTCCAGAGTGAAACTAACCAAACTGCAAGCGAAAGTATCCGGTACAAGATTGACAAGCCCCGTTACTTCCCATAGGCGGAGTTTAAATAAGATCCTCCCATTAATCCAATCCCCAGCGCCGTATGGCCTTCTGGGACTTGTAGTGTTTCCGTAGGGGGCGCTCAGTACGAAGTGTCCTGTATCTGGAGATGTTGACGGTGGCGATCGCTACAGAAACCCCTCTCGAGGTCGTCCAGGCTTACCGGGAAACTGATCATGGAACAGCGCTACCAAATCAGGACAATGTAAATGGTCTGCAGGTTCCCAGGTCCTGTCCTCGGGGCCAAACCCCTTCCAATCGACCAGGTACTGAATCCTGCCACGCACCATGCGAGAGTCCAGGATAGATAAGACCTCGTATTCCTCCTGCCCCTCAACCTCCACAGGATGAGGACGGTCAGGCAACCGCACGCTCGGAAGACAAGGACGCAGGAGTGACACGTGAAACACAGGATGAATGGTCCAGGACACCGGCAATGAGAGTTTCATGGCTACAGCGTTTATCACTTCACACACACCATAGGGACCAACAAACTTGGGTTTCATATTCGTAAGCCCCTTCAGATGCAGGTTGCGTGTGGAAAGCCAGACCTTGTCCCCCACCTTATGCTCTGGGGATCGTTTCTTATCAGCAAATATCTTCTGGGCTGCTTGAGCTTTTACCAGATTGTTCCGAGCCTCGATCAGTATTGCCCTAAGATGAGCATGGTGTTCATGAATTGCAGGAACTGGGGATTCAGCCGGCCATTCAAACGGAAACATGTTTGGGTGGAATCCATAAAGGCAAAAGAACGGAGAACAACCCAGAGTGGTATGTAAAGCGTTGTTGTAGGCGAACTCCGCCAGCCACAAAAGGATGGTCCAATCAGAAGAGTTTTGCAACGTAAAGCATCGCAGGTATTGTTCAAGAGTCTGATTTAATCGTTCCGTCTTACCATCCGTTTGCGGATGATAGCTGGATGAGAGACGAGCATCTATCTGCAGAATAGTACATAGAGCCTTCCAAAAACGAGAGGTGAATTGTGTTCCTCGAACCCTAATTAACACTCTCGGTAATCCGTGTGGTCGTACGATGTGTTGCAGGAAGACTCTGGCTAAGTCACTGGCGGAAGGCAGACCAGGTAAAGCGATGAAATGTCCCATTTTTGTAAGATGGTCGATCACTACCAAAACGACTGTCTGTTTCTCACAAGGAGGCATCTCCACAATAAAATCCATAGACAAGGTATGCCAAGGTGTGGGGGGAATCGGTAATGGTTGTAATAGCCCTGATGGTTTAGTATGACAGGCTTTTCCTTGGGCGCAGATCGCACAGTTTTTTACATACTCCTTTACGTCGGCACGGACATCAGGCCACCAAAACGATCGTTCCACAGTAGCGGTGGTCTTGTGAATGCCCATGTGTCCCCCTAAAGTAGAATCGTGTGCCCATTCGAACACCTGGCGTTGTAACACGGTGCATGGTATGTATAAGGCATGGTAATGATATGCTAACTGGTCTTTCTCACATCGGTGAGCGGGTTCTTCTTGCACCCAGGATGGTATATCCAGATCAGTTAGAGCAACTCTGACGTCGTCGAGGAAATCATCGGAGGTGATCAAGGCAATAGCCATTTCTGAATGTTTGGTCCCCTTAAGAATGGAAGGGGGTTCCAAGGGGGCTAGTGTTTCTTCATCATCCAGTCTGGAGAGCGCATCCGCTTTTCCATTACGGGTCCCGGGTCTATACGTGTTCACAAAGTCGAAATCAGAAAAGAAAAGGGTCCACCTGAGTTGACGTGGAGTCAAGGCCTTTGCCGTTTTCAGAAACAACAGATTGCGATGATCTGTGATGATTTCCACAGTATGTAATGCCCCTAGGAGGTGATGTCTCCATTCTTCGCACGCTCTCTTGATGGCTAGGAGCTCTTTGTCAGTGATGGTATAATTGACTTCACAGGGTGTGAGCTTCTTAGAGTAGTATGCCACGGGGTGAAGTTGACCTGTGGTAGGGTGCCGTTGAGATAGCACTCCCCCGAGGGCATACTGTGATGCGTCGGTTTCCAACACAAATGGCCTCTTAGGGTCTGGATGTCGAAGAATGGGTGCTTGGGTAAACTTCTCTTTAAGAAGTTTGAATGAGCTCTCAGCCTCCTCCCCCCATTTGAATGGAACGTTTTTCTTCAAGAGGGCAGTGATGGGATGTATGACCTTAGAGAAATCCTGAATGAATCGCCGATAATAATTGGCAAAGCCAAGAAAGCTCTGCACTGACTTGACGTTTCGTGGCGTTTTCCAGGTCAGTATGGCATTGACCTTACTCATGTCCATTCGAAATCCCTGAGCATCTATCACATACCCCAAAAAGGCAACTTGCTGTACATGGAAAAGACATTTCTCCAATTTGGCATACAGCGAGTATTGCTGTAGCCGTTCCAACACAGTTTTTACATGTGTGATGTGATCTACCAGAGATGCAGAATATATCAAAATATCATCAATGTAAACCACACAAAACGACTCCAAACACCCCCTTAACACCTCATCCATGAAAAACTGGAAGGCAGCGGGGGCGTTGCATAGGCCAAAAGGCATCACCCGGTATTCGTAGAGGCCGAATTTGGTTCTAAACGCAGTCTTCCACTCATCCCCCTTCTTCACGCGTACATGAGGGTAAGCCCCGCGAAGATCATGTTTTGTGAAATATCGAGCTCCCTTCAACTGATCCATCAAAACAGGGATTAGGGGCAGAGGATACCGGTTCTTGATCGTTACTCTGTTTATAGCTTGATAATTGATACAGGGACGCAACTCATCACAGTCCTTCTTGGGTATAAAGAACATGGGCGACGAAGCAGGAGAGGTAGAGTGTCGTATAAACCCAGATGCCAAATTGTCATCTATGTAAGTTTTTAAATATTGCGTCTCTTTTTCCGTCAGGGCATACACCCTGCTGCATGGGATGGCTGCACCCGGAGCGAGATCTACCCGGCAATCGTAGGTACGATGGGGAGGCAATTGGGTGGCTTTTTGTTTGTCGAATAAAGCATGAAATTCACGGTACTCATCAGGTAATATTGTTGCACAGCAGAACGAGGCAACGGAACATGCACCAGCTATGTACGTAGCGGGTGATGGATCAGGTGTGATGTAATGGGATAGTGTGTCCCGACAATGTTCTTTACAATACTCAGAGGTCATGCTAACTGTCCGAGAGGACCAGCTTACTGTAGGGTCATGCAGCGTGAGCCAGGGCATCCCCAGAATGAGACGGAACTGCGGGGCGTCTATGAGGTCGAACTGGATGTGTTCACAATGATGCCCTCCGATTTTCATTACTAAAGCATGAGTATGGTACTCTACAGGGCCCGATGACAGTACAGTGCCATCCACTGCTTTAACGGTCTCAGGTGTACGTTTCTTTTCACAGGGTATACCCATTCGGAAGGCATAGTCTTGGTCGATGTAGTTCCCTGTAGCTCACGAGTCCAGCAGGGCATCGACTCTTAATAAGTCTTTATTTTCTACCCATAAAGAAACACTCAAGTTTATATGAGCGACTGCAGGATGAAGGGTATTTGCCACATAAGGGGAGACCATGGTATGCGGTTGTCTCAAATCAGAGGTCTCAATCTGATCCAAGACCTTCAGTTTTCCGACGGCTCACTCGAGGTCAGACCGGCCTGTACTCGGGGTAGGGGATTTTTTCCCGGAACGTAGTTCCTGGCCCTACATTCATTGATAAAATGCCCACTTTTGCCACAATATAGACATAATTTAAGTCTCCGTCGCCTGTCTCTTTCTTCTCTGGTGAGAGGACCACGGA
This sequence comes from Lissotriton helveticus, assembly GCF_964261635.1. Lineage (NCBI taxonomy): Eukaryota > Metazoa > Chordata > Amphibia > Caudata > Salamandridae > Lissotriton > Lissotriton helveticus. Next base: position 405,166,661 of record NC_136073.1, read on the forward strand.
TTCCTCCAATTTGCATGGGTTCCGGTCCTTCTGGTGTCTTGGTTTTTTCTTCACCCCCCTGCCGGGTTTTAACCATGGGATATGAGTATCTATAGTCTCCCCTGTTTCTATCTCCTTTTCGTTCCAACAACCGGTGATCCAGTTGGACGGTTAAATCTATCAGTTCTTCACAAGTGGAAGGCAATTCCACTACTTGTGCTAACACGTCCTTTAATTCGCCCCGGAGACCTTGATAAAACAAAGAAATCCGCTTCTGAGCAGGCCAGTCCGTTTCCACAATAAGGCGGTTAAACGTGGTTATGTATGACAACAGATCCTGAGATCCTTGTCGTAAGGACATCAGTTCGCGGTCTAGAGACAACATATGGGACTTCCTGTCAAATAATGTACGTAATTCAAGGCTTAAATCGGAGAAATCATGCAAAACAGGGTCGTTCCTTTCCAGTAATGGGATGGTCCAACTGGACGCATTACCTTCCATGTAGGACATCATGAATGCTGTTTTGGAAGCCTCATCTTGAAAAACCACAGGCTTACATAAAAAATGAAGACGACATTGATTCAGGAAAGTTTCGAATTTCCGAGGGTCTCCATAAAACCTTTCGGGAGGAGCTAGAGGTATTCCATGATTGCGACAGGGCAAGCCAGATAGATTATCGCCAGCCTGCTGAGCAGTGGCCATTAAGCCCTTTTCCTATACCAATACTGCAATGGGTTTTGATCAATGTACACCTCTGTTGGGTCGTCCAGATAGGCCTGGACCATCTGCCCAATGTTCAGGGGTGCTGCTGCTAACCTTTCTGGCTCTTTTCTCTGTGCATCAGCACTGTGCTTATTAATGCCTAACTGGTAATACCAATCGTGTAATGATTCTACTGGGCCTAATGATCCAGTTTTTGTTGCTGTTGTCGATAGTGATGGTGAGTGTTGTGAGCCAAACGCACTGCCATCAGCCTCCAAAGTTGCACTTGATGCCGCATGCCCTGCTGCAGTACTTCTTGTGGGCTGATCTACCAGGCTTTTAAGTAGCAGCCGTTCATTTTCCAACTTACTCGCTGCCTCAGCTATCCAAGTTTTATAGCGGGCAACATCCATCTCTGAAAAAGGAATGAATGTCTTCAGTCCCAATTTTGCCAGTGGATCCAGATTTGTGGCAGAAATGAAATGTTCTTGTGACAAAATCTTATTGTGCACCCTTGTATTTTCAGCTAAGCGATGGGCTAAGCTCTCCACCAAGTCATAGGCTTCCTTTTTTTCCTCTACAAAATGGTATGATTCAGAAACCTTATTCAGCTGATGCTCTAGCATTTGCAATAATGGGATAACTTGGCCCATTGTACAGTCCTCCTTGCTGACTTCACGTGTGAAGACCTGAAAAGGACGAAGCATATCAGTCAGGCATTTAACTAGGCCCTATTGCTCCATCTTAAGGATCATGCCTTTCACAGTAGCATACCCTCTTCGCATTACATATTTATTGAGTGGCCTGTACTGCTCAAACAGACGATCAAGCATGTAATATGTAGAGTTCCAACGTGTTGCCACCTCCTGGATGAGTGCTTTGACTGGCATCTTATAATCACGTTGAATGATCCTCAGCTGCTTCCGAGCTTTAAGAATGGCTGAAATGAGTGCATATCCTTCGGCAGGTGGTCAGTAAGTTGCTGACTATGGTTTCTTTTTTCAGAAAGTCTTGAACTATAATGTTTATGCAGTGCGCCAAACACAGAACCCTGAAATAGGAACCAAGGTCAATGGCCTTAAGTACATTACTGCCATTATCTGTGGCAACAAAACCAATACTAAGCCCTCTTGGGCGCAGCCATTCAAAAACCGTGCTGCAAAACTCGTCCAAAATGTTTAGAGCAGTATGAGATTTCTCCATGGCGAACATGGCTACAGTTGCATGTTTCCGAGTAGCTTTAAAAATCTCAGCTGTGTCAACAACACCTCGTTCAGATAGCTTATCTCTAACCCCTATAAAAGAGACCCAGTGTGCAGTGATGCACATGTAATCTGTGGCTTGGCAAATGGTCCACATGTCTGTTGTCAGGTGGATATTGTGAACAGCACTCTGCTGCAAAGCTTCTCCAACCAATTCCAGCACATCATGATGTAGTGCCGGAGCAGCAATTCTTGCAAAATAGGACCGGCTGGGAACCTTCTATTTAGGGCAGATGGCTGACACAAATTCAATGAAACCCACTTCTTCCACAAATGAAAAAGTGAGAAGGTCCAGTGCTAACATTTTTGCCAGCTTCGCATTGTACATTGTGCTTGCGTTGGAACTGCCCCTTCAACCTAAGCATGCTCTCAATGGTAGGCTGGGTTACTTTCCTTTGTGGTGCTGTTGTACTTTTCATTAAACCACTTAGACTGAACGACGCTGTTTGTCTCATTGTAGTACTCGGTCGCCTTGGTGTCTCAGGCTGACTCTGAGTATGGCTCTTACTGTGGTGCCACTCAGATGTTACTGAGGAGGATGTGGGCGGTACCACTGGGACAGGGCTAGAAATGCCTCCCTCTTCTTCACCTTCCAACGCAATAATATTGTCCCCTGATTGTTCATGCCCAACTTCAATGGGTTGAGTTTTTTAACTTTGTTTTAAGTGAAGTAGGTGATTCTCCCACACGATAGTGTGGTGTATTCTGAGATGACATGCTTGGCCTCCGGTACCATAGTTTGGACCAAGCTTACCGCGCAGAACACCTGTGCGACAAATTGAGCATATAGCAATGTTCTCCTCCCTGGTGCTAACAGAAAAGAAGTCCCAAACTGGGGAAGAGAACTTTCGGGCACTGCTGGATGTGCCACTTTCAATACCAGATGAACTGGAGGGCGTGCTTGGAATGTGACTCTGTGCAGCTACACTGTGACTTTTACTACCACCATTACCTACTGAGAGGGTTGAACTGAATGTAGTAGGTCCCTGCCGGGCCTTTGAAAATATGGCAGCTGGAGGTCATGGTGGTGTAACCTGTGTTGGTGGTATCCGTGCTACATCCCGCTCAGTAGCAGCCTTTCTGAATAGGGTGAGAATGTTGGTCTCCATCCCCTTTGGGGCAAGAGTGATGTGCGTGATGTCTGGCTCATCTGACTCTTCATCAACATCATCCCCCTCTTGTACATCTACTTCCATAACTGTAATTTTTTCCGGAACCTTCATTTTCAGAAGCATTGTCTTGTGGCGTGCATCACTCTCAGACTGAGCTGGTGGCTGCTAAGTGGCATCACGATCATCAGACGTGGACCTTGAAGAAGAAGATGATGGACTAAGCCTCCTTTTCCTTGCTGGTTGTCTGAAAGACAATAGATCTTCTGAAACAGTGGTTTGCTCCACTTTGTCTGCAGGAAGCTCGATTTCCTGAAATACCCCTTTTTCAGGAGCAACAACCACTATTGTGGGCTGTTCCTGCGGCTGCTGCTCTTGTTGCGGCTGCTGCTGTTCTTCTTGCGGCTGCTGCTGTTCTTCTAGCGGCTGCTGGTGTTGTTCTTGCGGCTGCTGCTGTTGTTCTTGCGGCTGCTGTTGTTGTTGTGGCTGCTGCTGTTGTTGTTGTTACAGCTGCTGCTGTTGTTGTTGTTGCGGCTGCTGCTGTTGTTGTTGTTGCGGCTGCTGCTGTTGTTGTTGCGGCTGCACACTTATCTGCTGAGTTGCCTGCGTTGATTGTGTACTACTTTGCGATTATGACATTTCAACATCGCTGCTCACTAGTAAACTGGCTACCTCTGCGACACTCAATGGCTTGGGCCTAGGTTTGTGGGGTTGGACCGCTGGTGCGGAGGTGCTGCTCCCAGCTTGGTTCCCGCACAAGGCTGCTGCAGGGATAATGTTTTTGGTCCCCAAAAAAACTTTGGCCGGCACACTAGTCGTGGTTAATGCTGGCACTTCTTTTTTCTCTTCCTTCTTCTCACCGGCAACATTCTTGGTACTGGACCTGGTACCTTTCTTTGGGGCCATCTTCTTCACATGTCAGGCAGGACGCAGATGCACAACAAGTTGTGGTCATATGTGGACGTGATGTGCAGCAGGACTTCTGTCTGTCTGGCAGTACAACGGGTGATGATGATGGCACCTTCTCCTATGGCTTTTCGTGCACCTAAAAGCAAATAAGCCAGGAGAAGAACATCAGTGAAATTTTGCATTTGTTGTTGTGGTTCAGTTACTACTGTACTCGTGCAAACAAAAGATATAGTCTAGCCATTTCTGAGACTTTGTCAACAAGGGCTATGTTATACTACTGTGTACACACACTACACTCTCAGGAAGGATAGGAAGAGAATAAGAACCACCAAAATAAAAATTTTATGGAAGTGGGGTGGACCCTATTTGCCATTAAATTATTCAAGCATCACATCATTCATGGAGCTGCTGCTGGCAAAGGGGGTGGATGGATGGAAGCAGTAAGCCAATAGGAAAACCATGCAGGCCTATATGGCAAAAGCAGGACACTAATAACTTCCACCACAAAAAAAGGCCACCAGCCACATGGACACACTTAAATCACAAGCAGCAAGCAGAGGGCCTGGGAAACACCAGGAGCTGAAAAAAGGCCTATAAAAGCCAGACAAAGGATGCATGCGAAATCACACTGCTCTGTCTTTTTAATGCAGCAAAATGCAAATACGAAAATTCACAGGCCCCAAAAAGGTCTGCAGGGTGCATGCATTGCACACCCACACACACCAGACACACACAACAAAGGCATGTCTTTAAGACGCCCAACATCAGAATGCCCACACCAAAAAAACACATTTCCTAACTCCATCCAATGCCATCCATGCCCTAAATGATGTTTAAATTCAACAGACTACACAGAAACACTTGATTAATAAAGCTGTGGCTACCTGCTCTGAGCCTACTGGATGAAAGCAGGCCTGTTGGCAGACAAGGCCAGACAAGCTTGCAGGCCTAGGCTTCACAATGGCCACCAGCCACATGGCCAGGCCCAACACCAGAAAGCCCACAGCAATAGAACACACTTCCCAACTCAATACAATGCAATCCATACCCTAAATGATGTCTAAAAATTCAACAGACCACACAGAAACACTTGATTAATAAAGCTGTGGCTACCTGCTCTGAGCCTACTGGATGAAAGCAGACCTGTTGGCAGATAAGGCCAGACATGCTTGCAGGCCTAGGCTTCAAAATGGCCACCAGCCACATGGCCAGGCCCAACATCAGAAAGCCCACCCCAAGAAAACACCAAAGGAGTCACTGGGAAATTGAAGGAGGAAGGAGCTATCCTGGACTTTTGAGAGTGGTCTTCTAAGGGATGAAAAATATATCAAGCACATGCACGAGTGGATAGCCTTTTTCTGGGAGACTAATAGGGGAACAGCCCCCCCGGTGTCAGGATTGAGAGCAGCGCAAGAACACGCAAGCGCCACTAACCTTACTCCGATGACCAGCAGAGGCGATGGACGATAGTCCCCCCAACTCCGTACTGTACAAAACACAACAGTGGAATATACCCACTATTCAAGCATGTACAGAAAGGGGCCGGGAGGTGGGTTGACAACTGGGGATCTGGTGTTCCGATACCGTCTGGTCGATATACCCACGAGATCACTAATACTGTGACACTGCAAACGGATGAGAAGACAGAGAGCAAGACATTAGTACCACCAGCTACTCTTGTCTGAACTCTTTCCCGTCCCCCCACCTGTTGACGAACTCACCAGCTTCTCCAACCCGTATCTCCGAGTATGGCTCCAGACCGTATGCTCTGCGAGTTTATGGAGATGCGGCCACAAGTACTGAGAAGTTAATCTCACTTCTCAACTATTCCCACCTCAAAATGCCTAGGAGAGGTTCAGTTATGGCTGTTGATTACTGGCGTTATTAGACACACCGAGTAAGGACCACAATACTCCTTGTGGTCTGAATAGCCCCAGAATACTATTCTTAGCCGTGAATACTGAATAGAAATATTTGGCTAATCCCAAGGTACATACACAAAAGAAAGAGCACCCGCTCTACAACTGTATGAATCATAGAATCAACAAGCAAAGAACATGGGAGGCGAGCCCGCTCTCCTCGTATATACTTGCGCGGCAAGATCCTGTTTGTACCGATGGATCCACGGCGGCTTCTCAGGAATCTGACCACGCTGGCTCTTCGTCGGCGCGGCGGCTTCTCAGGAATCTGACCACACTGGCTCTTTGTCGGCGCGGCGTGGTCAGACACGAACACAAACTCCAGAGTGAAACTAACCAAACTGCAAGCGAAAGTATCCGGTACAAGATTGACAAGCCCCGTTACTTCCCATAGGCGGAGTTTAAATAAGATCCTCCCATTAATCCAATCCCCAGCGCCGTATGGCCTTCTGGGACTTGTAGTGTTTCCGTAGGGGGCGCTCAGTACGAAGTGTCCTGTATCTGGAGATGTTGACGGTGGCGATCGCTACAGAAACCCCTCTCGAGGTCGTCCAGGCTTACCGGGAAACTGATCATGGAACAGCGCTACCAAATCAGGACAATGTAAATGGTCTGCAGGTTCCCAGGTCCTGTCCTCGGGGCCAAACCCCTTCCAATCGACCAGGTACTGAATCCTGCCACGCACCATGCGAGAGTCCAGGATAGATAAGACCTCGTATTCCTCCTGCCCCTCAACCTCCACAGGATGAGGACGGTCAGGCAACCGCACGCTCGGAAGACAAGGACGCAGGAGTGACACGTGAAACACAGGATGAATGGTCCAGGACACCGGCAATGAGAGTTTCATGGCTACAGCGTTTATCACTTCACACACACCATAGGGACCAACAAACTTGGGTTTCATATTCGTAAGCCCCTTCAGATGCAGGTTGCGTGTGGAAAGCCAGACCTTGTCCCCCACCTTATGCTCTGGGGATCGTTTCTTATCAGCAAATATCTTCTGGGCTGCTTGAGCTTTTACCAGATTGTTCCGAGCCTCGATCAGTATTGCCCTAAGATGAGCATGGTGTTCATGAATTGCAGGAACTGGGGATTCAGCCGGCCATTCAAACGGAAACATGTTTGGGTGGAATCCATAAAGGCAAAAGAACGGAGAACAACCCAGAGTGGTATGTAAAGCGTTGTTGTAGGCGAACTCCGCCAGCCACAAAAGGATGGTCCAATCAGAAGAGTTTTGCAACGTAAAGCATCGCAGGTATTGTTCAAGAGTCTGATTTAATCGTTCCGTCTTACCATCCGTTTGCGGATGATAGCTGGATGAGAGACGAGCATCTATCTGCAGAATAGTACATAGAGCCTTCCAAAAACGAGAGGTGAATTGTGTTCCTCGAACCCTAATTAACACTCTCGGTAATCCGTGTGGTCGTACGATGTGTTGCAGGAAGACTCTGGCTAAGTCACTGGCGGAAGGCAGACCAGGTAAAGCGATGAAATGTCCCATTTTTGTAAGATGGTCGATCACTACCAAAACGACTGTCTGTTTCTCACAAGGAGGCATCTCCACAATAAAATCCATAGACAAGGTATGCCAAGGTGTGGGGGGAATCGGTAATGGTTGTAATAGCCCTGATGGTTTAGTATGACAGGCTTTTCCTTGGGCGCAGATCGCACAGTTTTTTACATACTCCTTTACGTCGGCACGGACATCAGGCCACCAAAACGATCGTTCCACAGTAGCGGTGGTCTTGTGAATGCCCATGTGTCCCCCTAAAGTAGAATCGTGTGCCCATTCGAACACCTGGCGTTGTAACACGGTGCATGGTATGTATAAGGCATGGTAATGATATGCTAACTGGTCTTTCTCACATCGGTGAGCGGGTTCTTCTTGCACCCAGGATGGTATATCCAGATCAGTTAGAGCAACTCTGACGTCGTCGAGGAAATCATCGGAGGTGATCAAGGCAATAGCCATTTCTGAATGTTTGGTCCCCTTAAGAATGGAAGGGGGTTCCAAGGGGGCTAGTGTTTCTTCATCATCCAGTCTGGAGAGCGCATCCGCTTTTCCATTACGGGTCCCGGGTCTATACGTGTTCACAAAGTCGAAATCAGAAAAGAAAAGGGTCCACCTGAGTTGACGTGGAGTCAAGGCCTTTGCCGTTTTCAGAAACAACAGATTGCGATGATCTGTGATGATTTCCACAGTATGTAATGCCCCTAGGAGGTGATGTCTCCATTCTTCGCACGCTCTCTTGATGGCTAGGAGCTCTTTGTCAGTGATGGTATAATTGACTTCACAGGGTGTGAGCTTCTTAGAGTAGTATGCCACGGGGTGAAGTTGACCTGTGGTAGGGTGCCGTTGAGATAGCACTCCCCCGAGGGCATACTGTGATGCGTCGGTTTCCAACACAAATGGCCTCTTAGGGTCTGGATGTCGAAGAATGGGTGCTTGGGTAAACTTCTCTTTAAGAAGTTTGAATGAGCTCTCAGCCTCCTCCCCCCATTTGAATGGAACGTTTTTCTTCAAGAGGGCAGTGATGGGATGTATGACCTTAGAGAAATCCTGAATGAATCGCCGATAATAATTGGCAAAGCCAAGAAAGCTCTGCACTGACTTGACGTTTCGTGGCGTTTTCCAGGTCAGTATGGCATTGACCTTACTCATGTCCATTCGAAATCCCTGAGCATCTATCACATACCCCAAAAAGGCAACTTGCTGTACATGGAAAAGACATTTCTCCAATTTGGCATACAGCGAGTATTGCTGTAGCCGTTCCAACACAGTTTTTACATGTGTGATGTGATCTACCAGAGATGCAGAATATATCAAAATATCATCAATGTAAACCACACAAAACGACTCCAAACACCCCCTTAACACCTCATCCATGAAAAACTGGAAGGCAGCGGGGGCGTTGCATAGGCCAAAAGGCATCACCCGGTATTCGTAGAGGCCGAATTTGGTTCTAAACGCAGTCTTCCACTCATCCCCCTTCTTCACGCGTACATGAGGGTAAGCCCCGCGAAGATCATGTTTTGTGAAATATCGAGCTCCCTTCAACTGATCCATCAAAACAGGGATTAGGGGCAGAGGATACCGGTTCTTGATCGTTACTCTGTTTATAGCTTGATAATTGATACAGGGACGCAACTCATCACAGTCCTTCTTGGGTATAAAGAACATGGGCGACGAAGCAGGAGAGGTAGAGTGTCGTATAAACCCAGATGCCAAATTGTCATCTATGTAAGTTTTTAAATATTGCGTCTCTTTTTCCGTCAGGGCATACACCCTGCTGCATGGGATGGCTGCACCCGGAGCGAGATCTACCCGGCAATCGTAGGTACGATGGGGAGGCAATTGGGTGGCTTTTTGTTTGTCGAATAAAGCATGAAATTCACGGTACTCATCAGGTAATATTGTTGCACAGCAGAACGAGGCAACGGAACATGCACCAGCTATGTACGTAGCGGGTGATGGATCAGGTGTGATGTAATGGGATAGTGTGTCCCGACAATGTTCTTTACAATACTCAGAGGTCATGCTAACTGTCCGAGAGGACCAGCTTACTGTAGGGTCATGCAGCGTGAGCCAGGGCATCCCCAGAATGAGACGGAACTGCGGGGCGTCTATGAGGTCGAACTGGATGTGTTCACAATGATGCCCTCCGATTTTCATTACTAAAGCATGAGTATGGTACTCTACAGGGCCCGATGACAGTACAGTGCCATCCACTGCTTTAACGGTCTCAGGTGTACGTTTCTTTTCACAGGGTATACCCATTCGGAAGGCATAGTCTTGGTCGATGTAGTTCCCTGTAGCTCACGAGTCCAGCAGGGCATCGACTCTTAATAAGTCTTTATTTTCTACCCATAAAGAAACACTCAAGTTTATATGAGCGACTGCAGGATGAAGGGTATTTGCCACATAAGGGGAGACCATGGTATGCGGTTGTCTCAAATCAGAGGTCTCAATCTGATCCAAGACCTTCAGTTTTCCGACGGCTCACTCGAGGTCAGACCGGCCTGTACTCGGGGTAGGGGATTTTTTCCCGGAACGTAGTTCCTGGCCCTACATTCATTGATAAAATGCCCACTTTTGCCACAATATAGACATAATTTAAGTCTCCGTCGCCTGTCTCTTTCTTCTCTGGTGAGAGGACCACGGATTCCTCCAATTTGCATGGGTTCCGGTCCTTCTGGTGTCTTGGTTTTTTCTTCACCCCCCTGCCGGGTTTTAACCATGGGATATGAGTATCTATAGTCTCCCCTGTTTCTATCTCCTTTTCGTTCCAACAACCGGTGATCCAGTTGGACGGTTAAATCTATCAGTTCTTCACAAGTGGAAGGCAATTCCACTACTTGTGCTAACACGTCCTTTAATTCGCCCCGGAGACCTTGATAAAACAAAGAAATCCGCTTCTGAGCAGGCCAGTCCGTTTCCACAATAAGGCGGTTAAACGTGGTTATGTATGACAACAGATCCTGAGATCCTTGTCGTAAGGACATCAGTTCGCGGTCTAGAGACAACATATGGGACTTCCTGTCAAATAATGTACGTAATTCAAGGCTTAAATCGGAGAAATCATGCAAAACAGGGTCGTTCCTTTCCAGTAATGGGATGGTCCAACTGGACGCATTACCTTCCATGTAGGACATCATGAATGCTGTTTTGGAAGCCTCATCTTGAAAAACCACAGGCTTACATAAAAAATGAAGACGACATTGATTCAGGAAAGTTTCGAATTTCCGAGGGTCTCCATAAAACCTTTCGGGAGGAGCTAGAGGTATTCCATGATTTTGGATTATATGGACCGTAGGATTAGTCTCGGAAGAAGAGGAAGGGGCTGCAAACGACCCCCCTGGTTGGAAGGAAGACGGCGGGGGCAAAGTAGCGGGCCTAATCAATGGTTTCACAACCGGCTCCTTCTGCGCAAGATCTGACATCTCTCTACGCAAGTCGGAGACCTCTTTGTATAAGGCCTGATTTTCTGCACGTGAGGTTTGGACCTCTTGTTGGAGTTCTGAAAAGCTCTCCAACAAGGAAGTAAGAATGGTATTCGTGTCCATCGTCCAGGCTGGGCGGTATTCTTGGGCTTGTCAATCTGTCAGGATTGAGAGCAGCGCAAGAACACGCAAGCGCCACTAACCTTAATCCGATGACCAGCAGAGGCGATGGACGATAGTCCCCCCAACTCCGTACTGTACAAAACACAACAGTGGAATATACCCACTATTCAAGCATGTACAGAAAGGGGCCGGGAGGTGGGTTGACAACTGGGGATCTGGTGTTCCGATACCGTCTGGTCGATATACCCACGAGATCACTAATACTGTGACACTGCAAACGGATGAGAAGACAGAGAGCAAGACATTAGTACCACCAGCTACTCTTGTCTGAACTCTTTCCCGTCCCCCCACCTGTTGACGAACTCACCAGCTTCTCCAACCCGTATCTCCGAGTATGGCTCCAGACCGTATGCTCTGCGAGTTTATGGAGATGCGGCCACAAGTACTGAGAAGTTAATCTCACTTCTCAACTATTCCCACCTCAAAATACCTAGCAGAGGTTCAGTTATGGCTGTCGATTACTGGCGTTATAAGACACACCGAGTAAGGACCACAATACTCCTTGTGGTCTGAATAGCCCCAGAATACTATTCTTAGACGTGAATACTGAATAGAAATATTTGGCTAATCCCAAGGTACATACACAAAAGAAAGAGCACCCGCTCTAGAACTGTATGAATCACAGAATCAACAAGCAAAGAACATGGGAGGCGAGCCCGCTCTCCTCGTATATACTTGCGCGGCAAGATCCTGTTTGTACCGATGGATCCACGGCGGCTTCTCAGGAATCTGACCACGCTGGCTCTTCGTCGGCGCGGCGGCTTCTCAGGATTCTGACCACGCTGGCTCTTCGTCGGCGCGGCGGCTTCTCAGGAATCTGACCACGCTGGCTCTTCGTCGGCGCGGCGACTTCTCAGGAATCTGACCACGCTGGCTCTTCGTCGGCGCGGCGTTGTCAGACACGAACACAAACTCCAGAGTGAACCTGACCAAACTGCAAGCGAAAGTATCCGGAACAAGATTGACAAGCCCCGTTTCTTCCCGTAGGCGGAGTTTAAATAAGATCCTCCCATTGATTCAATCCCCAGCGCCGTATGGCCTTCTGGGACTTGTAGTGTTTCCGTATGGGGCGCTCAGTACGAAGTTTCCTGTATCTGGAGATGTTGACGGTGGCGATCACTACACCCGGGTATCGCTTGGGATGCATTTAAGGCTGGAATTAGTGGAGAAACCCTGAGCTATACGCTGCATAGAAATAGACAGGAAAGGATCATGATGGAAAGAATGTTTAAAGATCTGGTAGCTTTAGAAGAACCTCTGATAGGGGCCATAGCCAAACAAGGCCCCTTGGCTGACATACTATTAAAAATCGAAATAACCAAAGCAGAGGCAAGCGAAAGCATAGTTAGGAAAGCAGCTAGTAACTATCTATCTTAGAAAGAAAAATGCTATGAGTATAGTGAGCGGGTAGGCCACATGTTAGCAATCCGCACGAGGCAAAATCTGGCAGCAGGAGAAATAAAGGAAATGAATGGCGGAAAGGTGGTGAATAAGATAGAAGATGTGAGGGAGATTTTCAGAGGGTTCTACGCAACGTTGTATGATCAGACGCTCCTGAATTTAGATACAGAAACTATGGAATACCTTGCGGGAATACCACACTCAGCACTAGAAGAAGAGGGGAAAGAGGAGTTAGACCTTCCATTTACTCTGCAGGAACTAGAGGCGGAAGGGAATAAACTCCCCTCTGGGAAATTCACAAGCCCGGATCAAATTCCGGTAGAATTCTACAAAACCTTTTGGGCTACGTTGGGCAAGGATCTGCACGAGACTTTAACCCCTTCCACGCTGATGACGAGCTGGGCTCGTCATGAGGTAGCCTCCTCGCACGCTGATGACGAGCCCAGCTCGTCACGTAAAGTGCGCTTTTAAAAATCTCAGCGTACGAGCGGAATTCCGCCCGCACGCATGCGGTTAAGTCAGGCACAATTAGGGCTGTCCGTCCCACACTCATGGGCGGGTGCAGACATCATAGTTATACTAAAGAAAGATAAACCTCCCCTGTAACCAGGGTCCTATAGGCCAATTACGCTAATGAATTCGGACGCGAAATTGTTTTCTAAAGCACTGGCACAAAGACTAGGGAAGGTCATTGAGAGCCTGGTTAACAGTACGCAGCATGGGTTTATCCCAGGGAAAGGGACCACGCAGAATACGAGGCAAATGATAACCCTACTGGATGCAGCGGAGGTTTCAAGAGAACCTGTCGCGGTTGTATTCTTGGATGCGGAGAAGGCTTTCGACAGGGTCTCCTGGAACTATCTCTGGAAGGTCATGGAATGGTTCGGCATCGGTAGGGTCTTCATTAGAGCAATCCAGGCCCTATATATAGAGCCAACCGCAAGGGTTAGAATTAACAATGGCTACACAGACAAAGTACAAATAAAGCGTGGGACAAGGCAGGGGTGCCCCGCCTCACCTCTGTTGTTCGCGCTGTATCTGGACCCAATATTACGAAGGCTTGCTTGTAACAATAACATCCTCCCAGTCAAGCTGTATAGCAGAGAATACAAAGTATTTGCCTACGTGGATGACGTGGCTATTATCACCTCGGATCCAGGGAGAGCCATTGTGGAAATTGAGCGGGAGGCAAAGGACTTCGGGGCAATTTCAGGGTACTCGATTAACAAGAAGAAGACGCAGATTGTACAAAACAATTTTACATCATACCAGGATGTGAGGGTGGTCCCTGTGGCAGTCTATTTAGGGATAAAAGTGACTTCAGACCTAGATAGGCTGGTAGAGGGAAATATGGAGCCACTAATAACAAAAGTCAAGAATAATACGGAAAGAATACATAATTTACATTTAACTCTTGTTGGACGTATAAACGTCATCAAAATGATTACCCTGCCTAAATTTTTATACATCTTTAGAGCTATTCCGTTTTTCTTTGACCATACATGGTTCAATAAACTAGAACTGATACTGAATAGGCTTATATGGGCGCAAGGGAAAACTAGTAGAGCGTATCGGCACATTACTCTCCCTAGAGAAAAAGGCGGTTGGGGGCCCCAGACTTTAGGCTCTATTATTGGGCGGCAGCCCTTCAGTATTTTCAGGGATTGATAGGCGGCGGAGGTAATGAGCACTTGGGCGACAGGCCTGCCTTCACGAATGTATATAGGGCACTGTTGGGTGGGGATGCAGAAAATGGTTTTTTAAACAGAATTGACTTCAGTTATTTCAAGCTCACAAGGTTCAAGACGCTAAAAGCAGCATATAATATTTGGAAGGCATTTTCTAAAAAACTAGGGATTGGGAGATATAACAGGTATACTCGATTGACTACAAATCCCTCATTACCGGGGGACATCTTTAGGGACGCTGTTGTGATGGAATGGGAGAATAAAGGCATTAAGAAAGTAGGGGATTTGTGTGATCAGGGGGGCAAGCTACAGTTTCAAGAACTACAAACAAAATGTAACCTAAGCAGTAGGAGCTTTTTTAAGTACGTACAGGTAAGAAGCTTTCTCGCCAATAAACAGGGGGGGGGCATTGGGATTTGGCCAATGTCGAATACTGGATTATGTAGAAAACTGCGGGAACTGCTCAATTCGTCAGCTATACGCGGAATTGTACGCACTCAAAATTGATGATAGGGGAAGGTATGCCACAAAGTGGGCAGAGAAATTTGGTTCACCTCATGAGGGTTTCCAGGAATCCCTGGATTTGGGACGTACTTTTTTATGTTCAGCGGCTCTGCAAGCACAACATTATAAAACTCTGTACTCCTTGTACCATACTCCCGCTAGAATAGCACAATGGGGTGGCACCTCGAGTACAACCTGCCCGCGATGTGACTCAAATAATGCAGATATTATTCACATGTTTGCAGAATGCCCACAACTGTACTCCTTTATTACTGCAATTGTGAAATTTATGGATGTTTCACTGGGGGTTAGGGTGGCACTCTCACCTGAATTCATAATTCTGGGGGTGTTGGGAGGCGTAGAGGGGCACCCTACAGAGTTCCTGGTTATGGCCATGGCAGTATATCGTATTTGCATAGCAAAGGCCTGGCTTGACAGGGCTCTGCCAACTTTCCAAACCTGGATCGCCAGGCTGCTTTCTACATATAATTTAGAGAAAGCAATATATGACAGGAAAGGTCGCAGAGCCAAAGCCTTGGGGGGGGGGAATTTGGCGACCTACAGCACAATGGAAACAAGGGATGAACACTGGCTCTGAGATGGGATCCTTTCCTATACACACTGTCTAGTAGCCTTCTTAAGGGTAACTCTTTGGGGACTTAGCCTCCCTCTAGCTGTTTAACTTTGTTACTTAGCTGTTGCTGCTGCTTTAAGGGATTCCAAGTAATAGAGGGGTCTTGGGAAATAGAAAGGGAAACTGTATTATCCCAAAAAAAGTGCTTTCTAAGGATGCATCTTCATGCTTATTTTTATTCTTTTTTCTTTTTTCTCTTGTGCCAAGAGGTTTATTTTGTTGTATGGAAAGTGTGGAAATATGTTTTGATTAAGTGTGCTGTAACACTGTTTGGAATATGTGCAAAAAAATAAAAAAACTTTTTAAATAAAATAAAAAACACCAAAGGAACAGTTGCTTCATCATGCACACACCCATGAGGCCATGACTAGCGCAGGCCTACTACTGACTACTAGCCGCAACATTTTAAAAAAAAGGAATGATAGTTACCAAAATTAAATTGCAGTTGCAACAACTACAAACAGACACAACAACAAGCAACAACCACTTACTTGTAAAATATCCAATTCAAAAATCCTCAAATCCAGTTGCAATGATGCAGCAGACAAAACGAGTGATATTTCCAGCTCAAAATCCAAAGGCAGAATGAACAGGATGGACAAAGCACTGGGAGGAGCCTGCTGGACAGGAACAGGAAGTTGGAGATTCTGTGGCACTTCCTCCCTCTCCCCGCCTTTTTAAAAATGGACTCCTTGCACCAAAAAGGACAGCCAAATGTCAGTCTGAGGAGTTTTTAAATCCAAATCATCATTTGCAGAAGGTTCCATGCTGCTAGAGCTGATATTGTTCTCCAAAATTGAAAAATGTACATGTTCGAGTTCTCGAGCTTCACATTACTTTCGCCGGCACGTTCAAAATGACGTTATCGCGTTCTCTCACTCCCTGTCACGTTGGATATGACGTGTTCGGGTTATCTCGCTCCTTGACGCGTTCGATATGAGGGACCGGGGACGTCTCACAATCTTTCTGTGATAAAATCTCTGAGTTCTTTACGAGTAAGATCAAAGATATCTACCTGGCCCTTGAAGTTGCAAATATAGGACATTCCACCTCCACACTTATAGCAGTGGAGAAATCAGCAGTCCCTGTGTCTTTTCCTGCGCTTTTGTCTTTTCCATTACTAGGGCCTGAAGACGCTGATAGACTGCTGGAAGGTGTTAAGTCGGGCTCACCCTTAGACGCCTACCCTCTCATGATAATAAAACGGTGTTGAGATGTCATCACACCACACCTCTCAGTGGTTCTTAATCGGGCCATTCTTGATGGACAGTTTCCGTCGTCCTGGAAGACGGCAGTGGTAAAGCCGTTGCTGAAAAAGCCCTCTCTCGATACGACAGAGCTTAAGAACTATCACCCGATATCACTTCTCCTCCCATTGAGGTCTTTTATATTTTTTTAACACGTATTTATATCCAATTTGTATTGAAGTATGTGTTTTGTAAATATGTCTTTTTATGGTTTTTAACCGATAATGAAAGCTTTTGACTGACTGACTGACTGACTTCTCCCGGTACCGGCCAAGATTCTTGAAAGGCACCTCAACTCTTGTCTTTCTTCCTATCTAAATGATCACAGAGTGCTGGATGACTCTCAGCACGGCTTTAGAGCCCCACATAGTACAGAAACCACCCTTATGGTGGTGTTTAATAATATCCGTATGCAGGTTGATGCAGGCCACACTACCTTGCTCATCCTCCTTGATCCTACAGCTGCCTTCAATACCCTGTCTCATGTGAGGCTAGTAGAGCGCCTCAGGGAGACAGGGATTGGGGGCTCAGCGTTGGAGCTTCTTTCCTCCTTTCTTAATGATCGGACTCAGATGGTGAATCTTGGGCCTTTTTTCTCTGCTCCCAAGACCATGGTGTGTGGCGTGCCTCGGGGCTCTTCCTTGAGCCCGACGCTATTTAAAATTTATGTAGCCCCGCTTGCCAAACTCGTGAGATCGTTTGGCTTGGAGGTACTACCTTACGCAGATATTATGTAAATTATGGTATCAATTGTTCATAACATCAGAGAAGCGTCTTCCAACTTTAGGCTCTGCATGGAAGCAGGTGCATCCTGGATGAGCTTATACTTCCTTAAACTAAACGGGGAGGTGTTGATTGTTGGCAGTAGTCCTGATGTCTGGTCCGGCGATTGGTGGCCTGACTCGTTGGGTGCCTGCCCTTGCCCCGTCCCAATTGGAAAGAATCTTGACATCATGGTGGACAATTCTCTCATCATGAGTTGACAGGTAAGCAGGACAGTCGCCACCTGTTTCAGGATCATTAGAACTTTAAAGAAAATCTCATCCTACTTTTCATTGGATTCCCGTAAACAGTCTGTGGCCGCACTTGTGACATCCAGATTGGATTATTGTAATGCCCTCTATCTGGGCATTAACATAGATCTGATTCAGCGGCTGCAGCTTGTTCAGAATGCAGGTGCCAGGTTTGTGTTGAACTTACCTAAGTTTCATTCCATCTCCTCCTCCCTTGTGACATTGCATTGGCTTCCCATTGACCATACGATTCATTTTAAAAACTTATGTCTAGTTCACAAGGCTCTTTTTGGATCTGGCCCAGAGGGCATAAAGACCCTTGTACATCACTATACTCCCTCTAGGAATCTTAGGTCAGCAGATAAGAACCTGCTCATAGTGCCAAGGTTCAGCAAGGTCAGATGGGGAGGTCGAGCTTTTTCTGTGGTTGGCCCCAAACTCTGAAACTCCCTTCCCCGGGATCTGACCTGTCTCTCTTCTCATTCACTCTTTCGTCGGGCCTTGAAGATGTGGTTCTTCTCTCAGCTTGCAACATAACTTTCTTTGTTTCCATCTCACATAGTCTGCTTTAGCGCCTTGATGCCCTTGGGCTAAGTTCGCGCTCTATAAGACCCAATTTCATTCATTCATTCATTCTCGCTCCTTGACGCGTTTGATATGACGTGTCCGCAGCCTCACGCTCTCACTCGTGTGGAGAATGACATGTTCGAGATCTCATACTCTCGAGGTGCATGATCGTGAGACGAATGACGTGATCGCGAGACAAATGACGTGATCGCGGGCGCCAACTCTCGCGAGATAGAGCAAAATGGCTACCAACAATCCAACATCTTGTGGAGAACGCGACCAGATCAGGAAAACTTGTTGGCGAATGCAGGGATACAGGTAAGGTGAACGCGCGTGCGAGAACGTATTTTTACAGCGCAAGCAAGAAAAAAATTATGGTACGATGCGGTATGCGGAAATGTTGACATTTTCGCGCTCTTCGCGGACTGCGAAAATGTCAAATTAGCGCAATTTCCGCGAGCGGAACAGAATTTGACGCCCAGGCCTAATTCAAAGGAGGTGTGGCTTGCATGGATCCCCCAATGTTTTCCTACCCAGAATCCCCTGTAAATCTCAAATTTAGCTAAAAAATCAAATTTTCCTCACTTTTCTGTGTGTGAAAGTTGTGGGATCACCAGGCCACCACAAACATTCTACCACCCAGCGTTGCTCCAAGTCTCCCTATAAAAATGGCACCTCACTTATGTGGGTAGGCGTAGTGCCTGTGGCAGGAAATGGCCCAAAACGCACTGCGGAGACTTCATAATTATCGCTAGCAAAACTACCTGGTTTTTCAAGGGAGTCACCTGCATTTTTGGTCCTGGACTCAACGGCCATCTGGGGAAACTTACCAAACCCAGGCATTTCTGAAAACTAGACACCCAGGGGAGTCCAGGGAGGTGTAGCTTCTACAGATCTCTCAACATTGTCCTACACAGAATCCATCCCCTACTTTTCAGAAATGAATAGCTTTCTGGGATCCATTATTGCTTTTACATGCAGTTTTAGCACTAACTGGAAGGAGGTTGAAAGCACAGAAAATAAGAAAAATAGGCTATGTCCCAGTAAAATGCAAACCCTTTGTGGTTTTCTGACAAAAGTCTGCCTGTTCCTGAAAGCTAGGATGAACCCTTTCTTAATAACATTTGCAGGGAAAAAAATCAGATGATTTCTTCTGCAGCACTTTTTTTCAATTTTCCCCCCAAAAACCAAAATGCAGCTGTTTTTTGGCTAATTTCTCGGTCCCCTCCAAGGGAATCCACATACCCTGGGTACCTTTAGAATCCTCAGGATGTTGGAAGAAAAAGATGCAAATTTGACATGAATATCTTATGTGGACAAAATGTTAAGGGGTCCTAAGCGCGAACGGGAGAAGAATGGCCTAGCAGTGAAGTGGTTACATATATATAGCAATCTTTTGCTAGAATTTGAGATCCATTCTTTCAGATCTCTAAGTATCATTTTAAAGAAGATTTTGCAGTCGGTGTCAATAAGCATGATTGGTCAATCAGACTTTGAATTATGTTTTGGGTTATTTTTGTACAGTTGTGCTATTATACTGTTCTGCCAAAATGGAGAGCAGATATTATTCATGGCAACCTAGAGACCATATGTTGCCACTAGGCTGGGCTACTTTATGACATCTGCTGGTATTGTGCTTGACCCTGGAGCTTTGCCTTTGGTGGATTCTGTAGTCCTGCAATAATTCATCCTCTTTAAATATACTTTCCAAAAACTCTCTCCCTGCAGCTTTTTCATTGCTTGTTTCTCTACCTTCGAGAATTCCCTCTTTGCCCTGTTCATCTACGCTTGGTAATGAATTATGTGAGTGGACTGTTACGGAAAAGTGACTTATCCAGGCTTCCTCTGAATTTTTAGCCAACAGGTGTGTTTTTTGTCCCAAAACAATCTCCTATCTTCTGCCAACAGGAACACATGTCTTTCTCCATGGTGATTGTTGTTCTTCCATCCATTTTATTTGTTTGCAAACACATTTGACACCGGTCGTAGTAAAGGAATACATGAGATCTTGGAAGTCTGACACACGTTTCCCATATGTGGTAGTTTAATGCGTTAGTTTTGCGACACATCCTTGTGTCTCTGGCCCCTCTTTCCTTTCTTTAGTCTTTGTTTCCAGAGATTCATCCCATCTCACCCTTATCTGACTTCCAAATACTATGTGCTGTTAAGGTCCTGACTCCCCCTCAATGTGTGAGATATGTTTCTGTTAAAGTCAAGTGACAGAGCATTGTGATCATTTTCCGTTCTCCAGGTGGTCCTGGGAATTGCAAATCTGGACCAGTCCTCAAATATCTAGAATATATAAGCTATGACCGTTTGAGCTCCAGGGTCAAAATATGTGGGGATCTGTTTAGCCCTGTTTTCATACGAAATTAAGGCTGAGATGAGACCTTAGCTTGAACAGAACTTGATGAGGTATTTACATCTGGCATCTTTACTTAGGAAGGTGTGGCAAACTCAAGGAATATGGAGGGCTACTTAGTTTTTAATAAACACCTTTTCATCATTTCACCACTCTCCCATTTTGCAATTTAGAAAATTTTGCAAAGGTTTGATTTAGATGGTTTGATCAAAGCTTCCCTAATGCAGGAGAAGAGATTTTCATAGTATTCTAACCTCTATTGCTGTACATAGGTTTTTAATTATGCACATCACTGAGTTATCTGAGAGGGTGATCTCAACCATCTGTAGGTTCTTGTGGATATCGTTTCATGCGTTTGTTTTTAGGCAACTTTCAACTTTTTTAGGGAATCTGTAACACGCTGCTATCTCCTGATGTGGGCAGTAGTTAAGGGCACCCTCTATGGTTAATATTACCCGGGATTCCCCAGGCTTGATAGCCATGTCTCTTGCAATACCAGAATGTAATTCCTTTTCAGAAAGCTTTTTAGGTCCAAGTCTCCTCATTTTAAGGGATACCAGCTCCATTACCTGATAGGACTGTGGATTTCTTGCCCTGATGCGTTTGTTCTGATCTTGTCTTTTTAAACTGAGGATCTAGCCAGGATTGTTGCAATTGATTTTCATACAGAAGTACTAGCTCTGATGATTATACGGGGTCTCCCTATAGTACACACAAATTATTTTTAAAAGCAGACAGTACATGATACATGCACGTGCATGTATCTTCCATATTTCTCACCCAATAGATGCTAATTGTGAAATGCTGTATAGCACACACTGATAAATATGCCACTATCCTCCTTTTGGACCTGGAGAAATCCTGTAAAAATCCTAGGCAAATTAATAAATAGCTTAAAGATAAATCATTTTTTGAAATGTATTGTGTTTTATCCATTTTTGCTTCATGGTCAAAACCGATATAGAAAATCTACTGTAGTTGTGGCTGAATAGATTGCTCATTTAACCTAACTTTTTGATGGTGGTAAGTTAAGCATGCAGCGATTGATGTTAGCACAATATATTTCACTGTTGGAAGTGAAATTTCAATAAATAATATTTACATAATATTACAACTGCTGTCAATTTCATCTTCTAATTTTAAAAAGACAAAGTGATTTACGTCATCTGGACACTATTGCTCACAAATGCAAATACTGTTTATATGATCGAACACTGAATTTCAATCAGCTGCAGCGGAGTTTAAATATTCCAATCTCTCCAAATGAGAGAATAAGGGAAAAAATCCCAAAGCAGTAAAATGCAAGAGTGTAAACTATGCGGTGCATGCATCAAGTGATCACATATGGGTAGTATAAGATTTTCGGCCATTCACATAAAATTACCATATGACTTATCTAAGATGTGTTCATAATATTTTGTGAATATTTTAATGTCAGGTTTTCGCATACAGGGACAAACATACTCAGTTCCCTAATCGTCTGGCCCTTACCTGGAATCTGGAGATAATGCCTCTGCCCAGGCCTTGGCTTACCAATCACACAGCAATTCTCCCACAACAGCCACCACCTTTAATTGCCCTCAGTTTCCAAAATGGTGAGTGGAGGCGGACATCAGCAACGCAGAGCAATCACTGATACACTGAATTGCTGATGCATTGTTTAGGCTGGTCGCCCTGTAACACCTGCAAGTCTTGGACAGTGGGAGTCATTAGGTCGAGCATTCAATCCCGCTTGTATATACTTTTGTATATACTTTAGTATATACTTATATGTGTATGTACTTTGTTCGCTCTGGAGATCAGCCTTAGGACTTGTGTGTTTCCGCTTAGGGACTTTTTTTTGTTCAACTACCTCTATTTAACTGTCTTGATAGAAAACGACCAGCAGACGTCAGTAAAATACTAGAATTGCATTCTGCTGAGGGACTTTCTTTTTTAAAAACATTTCTGGCAACTGCCTCTGTTTAACTTTCTTGATAGAAAACGACAAGCAGAGGTCAGTAAAATGTCAGAATCACTTTAGCATTTCTAAATTCTAGTCCATAGAAATTGTCTTCCACGAGCACCCGTAGACAATAATATTTTTTTCAAATCTTGTATTTTCAGTGATATGATCACTGAAGACCCTGCTTTTACATTAAAAACATTGCTTTGGACTATACCATTTCCAGCTCAAAGGCAATTTTTCTCTCCATTTGTTAGCATACCTGGTGTGTCACGCAGTTTGGTGCTTACTTTCCCACCATGTTAAAGAACAGTAGATGTTTCAGCACCCAGGCTAATGTGCTGCATAGCTAAATACATATAAGGACCCAAAGGCGAGACCGGTTGCATTGCAAATGCTTGTTTTTCCCTTTCTGAGACTAAGGGAAAGCCAGGGGAATCCTTCAGTCTGCTACACAGCAGAGCAGGAATCGCTGGGGATTCTATAAACTTTGGGTATGGGAAGACATTAAGAAGTTTCCAGGTCAGGGGTGTCAGGTGACACTACAACCCCAGCTTCAACCTTTCTTTCTGGCTGGCTGTTTAAAAATCAAGCAGCGAATCCTCCCAACCCTTCCTTATGACTCATTTTCCCAAATCTTTCCTCGGCCCTACCATGTAAGTAGTGGTCACAAGTCAGTTCTGTGAGGTGGAAGGAGGCATCATTTCTCTGTAAAGGTTTAAAGAGAGCTGTATGAATATAAAATGTAAACATTGTATACATTTGGAAAATTGTGTAATGCTATTTTTTAATATCTGCTGCTCTTTTTACAAAAATGACACACATTTTTACATTACATTGCAAAAGTTGAATTGGTTGTTGCGACTGTCCTTCATTTCTGATCCACTTATGACACCTTTGCAGGCATGTGCTTAAATACATTTGTAAATTCCATGGACAGATGTTTTTGAATGCTTAGAAATTACTACTTGTAGGAGGGCCAGATGTACTAACTTTGGATTAGCGATTTCCAAATTACGAATATATCTGAATCGCAATTATGAAAGCACTATTCCTAATGCATGAAACTTTATATTTTAAAATAGGGTCACAAATGTATCTACCTCATTGCGTTTAGGGAGGTGGGTCGCACTGTGAGACCCACCAGGAATCACTACCATCAAAGGGATGGTGGCCGACTGGGGTCAGAATGAAGTACCGAAAATTATATTATCACCAACCAAAGTCGGTCGGCAGTGTAGAAGGTTCAAGCGTTTATTACACAAACACAAACTCTGCCAGAGGAGCTCCTTGCGACCTAACCCACGAGGTCCGCCAAGAAGACTGCTGGCACATTGTCAGCACATCACATATATACAGTTGCGTTGGCATCATCATTGCCTAACATGGAAAAATACAAATTGGTACAAGCTAGTACAGTAATAGGAAAACCCATATAAGGCACACAAAGGGCTCCTGGTTTCGCTCAGGCAGCAAGGTCAGACGGGTGACTCCCTTCTGTCTTCTCAGAGACGGTCCACCCTGCACCCCTCCCGGAATGTGCTTATCGGCCCTTCTTCAGCTAACTACGACCTTGCCGATTCTAACGAGCTGAAACAGCAGTTTCTGCAACAGTTGGTTTCTTTCCCAGGAGCAAGGCTTTAGAGCTAAATGAGAATAGGGCCTGTGCATGCACGTTATTAAAGAGGGCCATAATATGGTATTCATATAGCGTAACGTGGTGTGAAGCTAAATTAAAGTAAATACCGCAATACTACTTTTTGCATGTCTACAGTGTGGGTTTAGGGACCCCATGCTAATCCTAACATATCGATTATCAATACTACGTGATCAGGAATCGATTCTGGTACCTCAAACCCTCCTTTTAGCGTGGTGGAGCTAAACAAAACGACAAACAGCTAATCCTCGAATATTTCTTCATCGATAGCCATCATGTCATGTACCTCCTTCTGCAGCATTTGAGCTTTAACAGAGACAGGGGTTGGAACGCACAGCGTGGTGATACGGGAAGCACAGTAAGAACAGCAGGCTGGACCACACTGCATCAAGACACAACACGTAAAGATGATGCCAGCTGCACCTCCTAAGATCAACATCAGCTTCCATCCCCACGTGGACAAGAGTCCCCAAAACCAACCTGACAATGACCAGGACCCATTTTCAGTATGCATCTCAGAGGCAATGCGGTGCAGCTTTTGGATGGCTAGATGGACCGAGGGGGCGGAGTCAGGAATATAAACGCAGCAAGAACTGCCGATGACACGGCATGCCCCACCCCGATCAGCTAAGATAACATCTAAAACCATACGATTTTGAAGCGCTACAAGTCTAGTAGCCTGAAGTTCCACGGTGAGGTTTGTTAAAATATCAGTGGTGATATTAATAACATTCTCCACTATTCTAGACAATCTCCTAATTTCCCTACTATTGAAGATAGGCCCCCAGAAGGGTACTAAACCCTTACTAAAATCCGTAAATTGCTGCAAGGAGGTATCTGTTTGATCAACTTCTGTCATATCAAACTGTCTACGTGATCTGTGTAAGAACGCAATATTGGAATGGCTAGAGATCACAGCGGCGGAGCTTGCTACTGCTGTACTTGTTACAGGGGCGGCTGTATTCTCAGGATGGGATCGCATCGGGTATAACTGATGCGTTTTGTGATAATTGGAGGGGGCCACTTAAACAGGAGGAAACAGAAAGGATAGATAGCAACGTCCCGCCCAATTCCGTGGTAACCAAGTGTATGCGTGCTCCCCACACACAAAATACACATTGTGTGGGGTAATCAAAGGGGGGCTAATACGTTTCTGCAGTCGATAGGTATCATTGCAAATGCTATTCCCCATTTGTATCCTACCCATCCCTTGCACACAAAATCCTGCAGAAACATTCAAAATCGGGATAGGTACAGTACGATCTTTGGTAACATTTCGTTCAATGAAAAGCTGAAAGTATTGTGTGGCATTAAAATCCTTAAAGTCATACAGTTCATCCTGCAACCAAGTTTTGTTCATTACTGATAAATACAGCTGTATGCAGCCCTGTGGGTCAATTTTCACCTGATCCCCATTACCCGTTCGATTATAAGCATAGTGTGCTCGAACATAGTCAATAATGATATTATGTTCATTGACATCGAAGTCCCTGTGATGCTCACGCCAATGCCGGTATATTGCCAGAAACAGTTTGTACCAAGCTTCACAACTACCTAAATAAGACAGAGGGCGGGAGAGAAACAGATCATGATTGCGCACTACAGATGGCAGGAGCCCACAAACCCAACAATCCGTAGTGTTAGTAACATTGTGTGTTTGGTGCAGCATTTCTATGAATACATTTTTAGCATATTTCTGGCGATGTCTTTCTTTGTGTGGTGTTAGGGTGAACAGGAAATGTTCGGGGGGTGCAACAGTGGTTGGCAAAAACTTCTGTAACGGGTATTTATATTCTAAATATACGAACAGACTCATGAACACAGCTACTATAATAGTTATAGTCACAACAAATGCTATTTTGACCTTCGTGGTCCATGTGGAAAACATAGGTTCATAAAAAGGTACGTGTCGAGGTGCAATAGGAAACTCTTCTTCTATGATAACGCGACCAAAAGGGTACATTGCTAGCTAAAAGTCCAAAAGTAGGCCTAGCAGTCCGACCTGCCAGAGGGTTCTTCTTTCCTGCGTCCGTCAGAGTCTCACAGGCAGACTCGTATCCCTATCCCAAAGTAGAAGCCGTCTTGCTTAACAGAATCTTCTTTCTGAACAGAGCACAATGATCAAAAGTTCCAGCTCTCAACGGGTTCAGTCCAGTGTCTTGCTCAGCGCCCCAGACCTGTAGTCTAGCAAGCCCTATCTTATGCAAGAAGTCTTTCCCTATCTCCTAGCAAGGGGGTCTGAGGTGCCGCGTGCCGGCTTCCTGAGCCGGAAATTGTATCGCTCGTGACCCGGCACTTCAGGGTCAGAAAAGAGCACACCCGGGGCTTTCCGTACTTGTGAGCTTTCGTCTTCTGGGGTACTTGAAACAGAATTCAAAGCTATTGCATGTTCACTTGCAACTTCAGTGGAGACCAAGTCATCTGATCTCGCCGATCCCTCCTGTAGCCTTCGCTCAATTTCGCAGGCGTCAGAAAAGGGCACAAATGCATCAGCTCTTTCAGTTTCCTGTGTCAGAATTCCCCCTGGACGTGACCGCTCACCAGGGAGTGGAAGTGGTAGTCGTTTGAGATGCGAAACATGTATCCAATGCTTGCGTCCATCCACTTTAACCGCCGTCCGGGTGGCCAACAAAATCTGCCGTGGCTCAGACCATCTAGGAGCCAAGCTGGTGTCCCGCTCGAACTTTTTGACCAGGACCCACTGGCCGGGCTGTAAACGATGACCGGGGCCCTCTGGCAGCGGCTGCAGTACAGAAGCTACCTGCTGATGAACAGAACGAAGGTCTTTAGTCAAAGCATAAAGATAATCAATCAACATAGGATATTCAATATCTGCAAAAGAACGAGGTCTAGGTACCCCCCACACGTTAGCAGGCCTCCCAAACAGTATCTCATAGGGAGAGAGGCCAGATCGGGAGTGCGGGGTGACACGCAAAGACATAAGGGCTAGGGGTAAAGTGTCAGGCCATTTCAACCCCGTGCTCTCCTGTATTTTTGCCATTTTCAATTTTAAAATGCCATTGTACTTCTCCACAAGCCCTGCTGATTGGGAGTGTCGGGCAGTGTGGAACTTCTGTTTAATGTGTAGACCCTCACAGATATGCTGAACAAGGGCCCCATGGAAATGTCCCCCGTTGTCCGACCAGATCAAGCGAGGCAATCCAAAGCGAGGCACAAACTCCTTCAGGAGGGCCTTTGCAGTTGCCAAAGCTGTGTTTTCCTTGGTAGGGTATGCCTCAACCCATTTACTAAATGCACAGACCACGACCAGTACGTACTTCAAATTGTTGACGCGTTCCATATGAATATAATCCATCTGGAGCACTTCAAAGGGCAATGTAGGTGGTGCAAAATTCCCGCTCAAGACATTCTCTCCCTTTCCTGGATTATGCTGCAAGCAAACCATGCAATATTGGACCAAGCGGACAGCCGTCCGTTGAATATTTGGGTTATTCCAAACTGGATCCAAAAGCCCACAAATACCTTTTGCTCCTATATGTGCGGGTCCGTGTGCCATGGTTACCACGGCCTGTACCAGTGCATTAGGCAGTAGCCACCTTTGTTTGTCGGTCAAATCAATCCAACAATCATTTTCATCCAATCTCCCTACCTCGCGTTCCCATCTCTCTAATTCTGCGGAGGTGGCTTCCTTCTGCAGTATTCTCACACTTTCCATAGTATTATCAAATAGGCCAGAGTCCCCCCCCACCCATCTGGCAGAGGAGTTGACATACATGGGTGACATCAGCGACTGTGCTGTCTGCTTGGCCACCTGATCTGCAAAAGCATTGCCTTCCCCCACCTCATCCACAATTGCCTTGTGAGCACTACATTTTATGATAGCCACTTTCTTGGGTAGGGTGAGAGCATCTAACAACCTCAAAACTAGCTGTCCGTTCTGTATCTTCTGACCATGTGAAGTAAGGAAGCCCCTCTCCCTCCACAGTCGCCCAAAACTAAGGGCTACACCAAAGGCGTATTGGCTGTCTGTGTAGATATTGACCTCGAGTCCCTCACTCAGCTCACAGGCTCGCAACAAGGCCATAAGTTCAGCAGCTTGAGCTGATCGGTGGGGTACTCGGAGTGTTTCAACAACCGTTTTTAGGGTCGTGATCGCATATGCAGCTGTTGTTGTGCCATCTGTTAGTTTGAAACAGGAACCATCCACATATAGCTCTCCCTGGGGGTTATCTAAGGGTGTGTCCGTGAGGTCAATCCTACCCTTGGTCTCTTCTTCTGTGCGATATATGCAATCATGTAAATCAGTGTCCTGTCCACTCGTAGGGAGCGGTAATAATGTGGCTGGGTTCAGGGTTGTGCATCGAGTAATCGTAATATGTGGTGCAAATAAGGTCAGCTCATACCCAGTAAGACATGCACTCGTAAGATGCTGCGTTTTTGTTTTATTTAGTAAGGTGTCCACTGCATGCGGCACCATTACAGTCAAATTGGAATTTAAAACGAGTCCTTCTGACTGCCGGATTGCCACTGCAACTGCAGCCGTAGCCCTCAGACAGCTAGGAAGTGCTCTTGCAACATTATCCAATGTCGCTGACAAATAGGCGCACGGTCTTTGCTTACCTCCAAAGGCCTGCGTTAAAACAGAAAATGAACAACCGTCAACCTCGTGTACATATAGTACAAAAGGTTTACGATAGTCTGGAGTACCCAGAACAGGAGCGGAGCATAAAGCAGTTTTTAAAGAGTCAAAAGAGAGCTGACATTCATCCGTCCAGGGTAGGGGTTCATGCACATCTTTAGTAGTCAAATGCAACAAGGGTTTAGCCAGAAGTGAAAAATTAGGTATCCATTGGCGACAGTAAGATGTGATGCCAAGAAAAGCGCGGACTTCACGTTGCGTGCAAGGTACAGACATGCTAGAAATGGTGGTAATTCGTTCAGGTGTTAGTCGTCTACCCTCCTTCGATAAGAGATGACCTAAGTAGGTCACCTCCTGTCGACGGTATTGAAATTTAGATAATGATACCTTGTTCCCCTTAACAGCCAAATGGTGCAACAACTTAATCGTAGCTTCTTTACATCCTTCTTCCGTATCAGACGCAACGAGTAAGTCATCCACATATTGCAAGAGGACGTTGCCTTCCGGCAAGTCCAGGTCATCCAACAGAGCCTTGAGGGCCTGGCTATATATGCTCGGACTTTCAGTATAGCCTTGAGGAGCGCGACAGAAGCGGAAACTTCGACCAGATATTGAAAATCCGAAGATCTGCCTACTATCAGGATGGATAGGAATGCTAAAGAAAGCATTCTTCAGATCGATGACCGAAAAATACTTTGCAGTCGGAGGGATCATGGTGAGAATTGTAGTGATATCTGTCACCACCGGATACTGTGGTACCACTATCTTGTTAACAGCTCGTAAATCAATGACAAAACGATAGGCAGCACCTGTCTCCCCACCATCATGGTTCCTCTTCAAAATCGGGAGAATCGGGCTATTGCAAACATTGGCGTTCGTTTCTTCTACTACCCCTTTGTCAATCAGATCCTGAATGATGCGCAATAAAGCCTGTTCCCCCGCCGGCGCTATTTTGTACTGCGGGATGCGTGGTAATTTCGCACCTTATTTCAAAGTGATGTGAACTGGGGGAATGTCCAGCTTACCCACATCTGCATCTCCTATGGCCCAAAGGGAAATCGGAATGTCATCGAACTCCGGTGGGAGTCGTTCATTTTTCGTGAAACATTGTTTAACGGGGGCCACAGAGGGACGTATAGTTAAATAGACCCCATCCGCAGAACAATGTATAGTTGCATTCAATCTCTTCAGCATATCCAATCCTAACAAATTTTCCCCACAATTCGAAGTCAATAATAGAGGAGTGTCAATGGTGGCTGGACCGATCGTGAACGGGAGAGGTTTGGAGATGGGGCTTACGACTGGGACTCCGGAGAAACCCACCGAAACATTATTTTGCCCGGACAGAGCCGCCCCTGGAACCAATGATCGAGCAACAGAACTGTTCATTGCTCCTGTGTCAATTAGAAAATCCTCAGAGGTCCCCAATACTTCCCCTTTCACATAAGGTCCCCTTTGATTAACCAGAATTGACACTTGGCCCCCGCTCTGTCCCTGGCTGTCCTATGCTGGGGCGTATACATCGTTATTCCCTTCTGCATAGTCACCATGGTAGTACTGTCTATGCTGGGGATCATCGAAATGATTTTTTTCCAACTTGCCTGTCCGGTCGTCTCTGTGCATATCACTTCGGTCGGGGCCCCCTCGTCCTCTACCTCGTCCCCAAATCGTTCCGTACTGGGCGGCCAAGTACGGACACTGTGCTTTCCAGTGTCCCTCCTCTCTACAATAGGAACACTGGTTGATGCCTATTGACGGGGCTCCTCCCGAACCCCTTCCTGTCCCCGCCCCTCTCGTCATTGGGCCCCGACTACCTCCACCCCCTCCTTGCCCTCGAACCACTTGCTGTAACAGTACTGGAGTCTTCAGATCCTTAGCTTTCTTATCCACTTTATCTTTATTTTCATTTTCTCTATGTTCATAGTACTGGGCCATGCTTAGGATTACAGACGGGGAAGAGGTAGTCCAGGTACTCTCTGCCGCCTCCAATCGTGCTGAAATTTCCGGGGCCAGGTTCGTAACGAACCTGTTAACGAACAACCTCGTGCCCCCTTCTGTTGCCAAATCTTGCCCGCTAAAATCAATGAAAACTTCTTCGAACCTGGTAAAGAAGTCGGACACACTTTCGTCCTTCTTCTGTCTACAGGCGGACAGTTTGTCCCAGTCAACTTTCCGGGGTGGGATTAAGGTATGCATAAAAGTTATTATTTTTGCTGGAAGAGAAGTTATTTCCGCTCTTGGTTTGTCCCCTGGTTTGCGATCCTGGTCCCAGCCCCTTAGCTCCTCCCATGTGCCACCTAGCTCAACATGACTAGAATCGTGCACCTGTCGCCATATATCCACCGGTACTAGTAGTCCAAAGAACAATTCAACATTGGCTAAAGTCATTACAGCGGAAGCGGCTGCCTCAGTCAGTTCTTTGTAATATGCAGTAGGATTCTTTCGGGGATCTGGCAGTTGGGATTTCAGCGCTAATACCTCACTTCTCTTCCATGGAGTATAAACCCACTGTTCCTGAAACCTAGCCGCTACCACTTGCCGTATGACTGCCTGATTATCATCTCGTTGCTCTGGGATCTCGGGATGATAGATGGGATGCACCTCTCGCATAGGGTGCTGCGTAGTCCACTGCGGACTCTTCAAGAATAATCGTTTTCGATATTGAACCAAAGTGTCTACATTCTTAAATACTTCCTCCGGTGCTAGACTAAATTTATGAGCCCAATCCCTGATAGTATACAGGATCTGAGAGGCCGTCCCATCCCTGAAGCTTGTTTCCCAAGACCAAATAAGTGAATTAGACATCTGGTATAGCACATGTTGTTGCATGACCGGTTCTAAATCCTTCACCGTACTCCATATGTCAGCCGTAGTGTACACGTCATTCCGTATCCACTTAACTGCCTGATCTTCTAATGCTTCCTTTTCGCCATATCCCACAGATGATCTAGTGAACAACCGCTTGCTGTCTAGTCCCCCAACAGCCCCCCTCGGGGTCTGTCCAGACCCGTCAGGTGCGATGCAAACCTGGGGGGAAGGTTTCTCCGGCGTTGGGAAACTCAATTGCAACTGATGGGATGTGAGTGTTGGTGCAGAATCGGGGATAAGCGTAACCAAAGCCCCTCCATGAGGAGAGGAAACACCGTTATTCCGCCCTAGAGTGACGGAGCCCTGTTCCTCTGGTGCAGATGCCCGTGACCTAGCTTCGGGCTGGACGGGTATTGCGGGATATACACGCTCCGGGGCATATGGCGGGGGAAGCCTCGCGTCTAACAATTCCTCTATCTCATCCTCCGTTCCCCCTCTAGCTACATAACATTGGTCTACTTGAAGCCTAAATTGTCTATCTGCAATTTCGATATTTCGTTCTGTCTTGTTTTTGTCATACGCGATGGCCTTCTGAGTGATAGTCTGTCCCTGCTCTATCTTCATTAATTTTTCAGATTGAATGCGTCTTCTTTTTGCTTCTTTCTGCCATTTGTTAAGGGTGTCGAACATCGATTGTCGACTGCGCTTAACAAAAAGGCGTTCTTGTAAATACTGAATCTTCTTTTCGTCGAAAGACCCAGTTTTCGGCCATTGTAATTCTACATTGTCCTTAGTGTATTTGTTCCACAAGGAGTTAAAAATAAGGGGGCCAATACCATGCTTACAATACATATCGTGACTAGGCGTCCCCTCCGGGGGGGTCGGCTGACTCTCGTCTAACCTCCCTTCATCACTACGGACACAACCAAAGCACAACTTGCTAAGGCACGGCATATTGGATTATCTCGTTTTTGGCTGAAAAGGAATTTTTCCGTTAGTACAAATTCAACAAAATTAAATATCACGTCCTCATTGTGCTTTCATTCTCATGGCCATGTCATCAATCATTCTCCCATCCGTCTTTCATTATAAATCTGACAAAGAATATGAACGTAAAACGTAACACATAAATTCCAACAGTTGCAATCAAAAAAGTGGAGCCCGTCGGCTCCCACTTGTGGAGAACTCTTCTGCTACTATTCAAAAGGCTGCAAAGAACACTTCCAACAACAGTCTCGTCCTCAGACTGCCTAAAGATAGTCACACAGGTTTTAAACCACAGACCGGTCTACAGGCCATCCGACAGCATTCATGGTTCACTTCCCGAACTATTTTGGCTGAGCCTGCATTTAAGCGCCGCTCCAGATTTGTCCGGGTGCTACCCAATCTCAACCATCTGCTTTCCCGAGAACAGTCCGGCCGAGCAGGAACCGCAGTTCCCCTAGGCGTGTAATCCGTATCTTTAGTATACCCAGAGCGTCCGCACGTGCAGTTCCACACTGCCCCCGTCGGACCCCTGCCCAAATTCTCCCTGTGACAACTAATGACCCAAATGCAAATTCAGAGTTCCTCCGTGACCATAGGCCACCAAATGCTTAAATTCCGCTATCCAGATCTGTATATGCAATTCAACATACAACGAGACACAACACTCACCTGGTGCACGCAGGTCTGCCAGAACGTTCTCCACTGCCGACGTTTGTTAGTACCAACGCTGCAGGTTCTCGGGTCGCACCCGAAGGACTCCGGCGTGGGGCTACTAGCAGCTGAGGCCCTCCGGACCGGGAGGGCAGAGCAAAACCCCAAATTCTTATGTATCAGGTCTGCAACCACCCCAATCGAGAGCACCCCTTTCAACGTCACCTGTGTTTACACAGGGACGACCCCAACGCGGAGTCCCGGCGGAGTCGCCAACTGAAGTACCGAAAATTATATTATCACCACCCAACAATAATCATTACATTACAAAATCCCCTTACCATTACCAATAAGCAGTCGGTCGGCAGTGTAGAAGGTTTAAGCGTTTATTACACAAACACAAACTCTGCCAGAGGAGCTCCTTGCGACCTAACCCACGAGGTCCGCCAAGAAGACTGCTGGCACATTGTCAGCACATCACATATATACAGTTGCGTTGGCATCATCATTGCCTAACATGGAAAAATACAAATTGGTACAAGCTAGTACAGTAATAGGAAAACCCATATAAGGCACACAAAGGGCTCCTGGTTTCGCTCAGGCAGCAAGGTCAGACGGGTGACTCCCTTCTGTCTTCTCAGAGACGGTCCACCCTGCACCCCTCCCGGAATGTGCTTATCGGCCCTTCTTCAGCTAACTACGACCTTGCCGATTCTAACGAGCTGAAACAGCAGTTTCTGCAACAGTTGGTTTCTTTCCCAGGAGCAAGGCTTTAGAGCTAAATGAGAATAGGGCCTGTGCATGCACGATATTAAAGAGGGCCATAATATGGTATTCATATAGCGTAACGTGGTGTGAAGCTAAATTAAAGTAAATACCGCAATACTACTTTTTGCATGTCTACAGTGTGGGTTTAGGGACACCATGCTAATCCTAACATATCGATTATCAATACTACGTGATCAGGAATCGATTCTGTTACCTCAAGAAGACCACCATGTCTCTGATTGCTCTCTAGTAGAGCAATCATGTTTTTGTTAAATGCAGGCCGTTTTCCTTAAAGGGAAATGGGATGTGTTTCATTAAAGAAAATCACAGTTCCCTATGTGTATGCCCGTGAAACTTGATATTTGTTATATGTTACACCGTATTCTGTAATGTGTAAATACCAATACAAAAATTAATAACTTTTTTTTTTTTAAATCAAACCCTGAAATTGTATTTGTTAAATGTAGGCAGTGGTCAGTGCCATGACTGCATGCTCTTAAGAAATATATTGTTTAACATTCTCAAGAGGGAAGGGGTCCCATGGGGATCCCTTCCGATTTACGAATGGGATACCACCTATTTTCAATAAGTGGTAAAGTATTACTATTTTGCGACACGACTTAGGTCACCAAGCATTAAAACAAACCATTCTGATTTGGTTTTTCCAAGAGATGCTCCTTCCAAATACTATATCGATATTTGGTAGCAAACACAAATTGTGATTAAGTGATATGTTGCCAAATCGCTATTTAATGTTTGTAAATACCAGAAAGCTTTTTAGTGGTCGCAAATTGCCTGATTATGCGATTAGAGCTGTTTGAGACGTTAAAAAAGCTTTATACCGCTGGCCATGAGAGCGGAATGTACTACAGTGGGTGTATATTACAACTGTTCTTAGTAAAGTCTATAGCTGTTCTTAACATCAGCCTGTTGGGGTTTTCACCTCCCCTAAAGAAAAAGCTGTTGCTACATTCGACTGATGTAAGAAACAGAGCAAGAGTATCTAAGTTACTTGCTCTTGTGTTTTTTCCAACCCAATGCTTGCTTATTAGACACACTATATAAAATACTCCTTTTAAAAGTGGAAAAAGATACATTTTAATTAAAGTTTGCCTTCCTGACCCTGTCGGGGCAACTTGAGGCTGAAACATGTCGAACTTTTTATGGACATAACTCAGTGCAGAAGCCCCATAACTCCACTTCCTACGCACGCCCAAACATTTTTTAAAACAAGCCTGATTTCCAGACCCAATAAAATTCACCCTGTCTGGTCATTCAAGCCTTTTTATCTAGAATTTTTCGCACTCACAATTCACTACTGTACTACCCAGTGGTTCACCTCCGGGTGGAGGAAGCATACGATCAAACCCAATGATGATGTTGTCACTTTGCTAAAAAGAGGCGGAGAATCAAGATACACCACTATTCGAGCCTTGGTATGTGAATGAGGGGTTTTTATCGGTAACAGAGACGATGAGCAAACAAACCCTGGTTACTCAGGACAAGTGATCCCTTCCCCCTTTGATTTTTTGACCCCAATGCCAGGTGTCAGAACGCCAAACAGAGGTGGCCGAACAGGTGCGGGTGAGGTCCGAACCCATGGAAGGTGAACTAGATCACATACGTGGGTGTCTATTATCCTTCAGGGACCACCTACACCCCACAAAGGAGACCCACACTGCCATGGAGACACATGCAGATGCACATTCACAGTACAGAATCACGTCCAGGCACCCGCAAATAGCAGTCACACACCCACGTTGGCTCTGCGTACGACGGCCCAGGCCACTCCCCATACTAATTGAGTGGGCGACGACAAAGCTACATATCCAAGCTCCAACTCGCTGCCTGCGGTGACATGTCTGCGCCCGCTGTACACAGCACAATGTAATGTTGTAGGGCACAAGGCCCTCATGCATACGACAAGACCACAGGGACACACGCAGATAATATGTTGAACTAGCTACGGGCACATGTACCCAGCCCTTTTATTGGCAGGGACACATGTACAGTGACGCCTGTGCTGTATGTGTGTGGGGTGAGTGTAAGCCAGCCCGCACGGAGTACTTGGTGCTGGCAACAACTTGAACAGTGGACACCAGTGCAACGGAAACTGAAAACACCTGCATAACAGAGTCAACTGCTGGGCAACATGGAGGGAGCCAGAGCAAGTACAGAGGTCACCTAACATGGAAACAGACGTGTCTGTGAGTTGCAGTGCACTGAGGTTGGGGCACGAGAGCTGAGCGCGCTCATGTGATGAAAATGACTAGGCTTGTGTCCATTCGGGATATTCCTGATGCAGATGGAGTGGGGTGTGTTAGACCTGCATCATCTTCCTCATCAATGTCCCAGGTCTCCCACACTGCCTGAGGTGACATTGCTGCACAACCTCTCCACAGAACAAAACTCAATCAGCAACGTTCCATGGGTTGTGGTGCATGTGGAGGGCTGAGCATGGGATCAGGCAGATAATGGCATCCACAACAGGTGTGAGCAACTCTCTCAGTCTCCCAGTACCACTGTTTTGACTCTGGCAGCTGGCGGTTGGAAGTGGTCCTGGTGATGGTGGTGTGTGCATCCTGCGGTGATGCCACGTCCGGGCCGGTCAGAACTCGATTGGATGTGTGAGCCCTGGTGGACCCCAGTTGAGGCCGGAGGCAGCAGACAGCACAGGGCCACATAAACATGGCGTCAATGAGCCCGAGACCATCGTCTCAGAGGTCATCCAATATCACAGACGACCGGGTCCCTGATTGGACCAGCACAGAGTTATTGGCCCCGGATGCACAGCGACTGGCACAGGCACCCCGCCACGGGACGGTATCTTGTGGTCCACTGAGGTAGGGCCACGCAGACAGAGTGGGTCCTCGTCGATGTCGAAGGTGAATGGGGTGGAGGGTTGCGGGGCACAGTGGAAGGTGTCCTCCAGGGCATGATGCAGAGGTCTGATGTTATCCAGAAGCAGCAAATGGAGGAGTGGAAAGCGACAGCCTCGGTGCCATCACCAATTTGTTATCAGCTACATGAGGATGAAAACTAACCCCTAGTCCATAGACTCAGACGCCACCATTGTACGACCACAGAGTGTCCATGAATGTCAGGGAACAGACTTAGTGGCACCGGGGCTGAGAGGGGATGCAGTATGCGATGATGCTGGTACACTGATATGAACTCCGCCATTGCTAAATCAAGACTCTGTGACCTACTGGGCCGAAGTGTAGACCAGAGGCAGCGGTCAGTAGTGACCCACAGCCCCGGGTCGTTGGCTCGCAATGCACAGAGTTAGTGACACCAGGGCAGTCGTCAGTAGTGTTTGGTCATCTCCGTAACGATGACCCTTTTTTCTTTCCAAATGCAACGCGTCCTCCTTTTACGCCTCTCCTTGCGTGCAATGATATGTACTCTACCTTTGAGAAATCGATGTTCAGCTCCAAATCTCTGACCTACTCGAGCACAGCATAGGCCGAGGGCTGTAGTCCGCGTGGGCCCACTTAATCTTGCGGTTGTGATGTACTACTATGACCTGGTGGCACCACATCGAAGGGAGTATAGTGACATGAACTCATCCATTCTTAATGTGCTCTGCCGTGGTGTAATCAAGGCTCAGTTCCAAATGTGTGACCTACTTTTCCGCTGTGCATGCCGGTTGAGTACGTCAACGAGTAAGGAGTGCTGAGGGCCTTTGTTGTGGAGGCCATGATGATCTGAGGAGGCTTCCAAGGTCGCAGGGCTTGGAAAGTGTACTGGCACGTGGTGGGCCCTCTTTGACACACTCCGGTGTCGGCAGGTGGGCATTGAGGCCTGGGTGTGCAGGGGCTGGCAGGCCTGGTTCGGGACCAGCGTACCGGGGTGCAGCAGGTGCACCAGATCGCTGGCAACTCCGCTCATGGCAATGCCATCAGCCTCGTGGCAGGATGAAAGGCACCGCCATGACAGAGACATTGGGCATTCCGGAAGAGGACCACACCCAGAGTTAAGTGCCTTTTATTCACACCCCTACGCTGGCCTGGCATACGCCGGGCCAGATAACTCCACTAACGCTTGCAGGGGGAACATAACAAGCTACATTTCCGCAATCTTCCCCACTGGCTGGGGTGACATGGTTGCGTCCACTGTCCACCACACTCCATATACCAGCGGGGTATGTCGACATGAATATGTGTGTTGTCTGCATCTTGCAATCTGTCCAGCACAACCACACCACACTTGTCATTGTGTACATTCATTTTCATCGGTCACTTGCCTCCATCGCATATGTCTGGTCCCCACCTCTTCCCACATCCTGCTATTGTGTGGCTGAGGTGCCATGCCGTTGATGGCTAATGTACATGGCTGGTTCAGGTTCCCACAGTAAGTTGTTTTGTCGAGTCTGGCGGGTGTGCATGTTGTGTGAGAGCTTGTGATGTGTGCATTTCCTGTGTTGTGAGTTGCATGATTGTGGAGTTGAAGTGTGTGGTGTGTTCATTAAGCATTGGCCAATGAGCAGTGCATTACCTTGGGTGCCATCCTGGTAGCGCAGGTTGATGATGGACTGCCGGAAGGTGTAGGAATCATACACACTGCCTGGGGGGTTGGCGACGATGTTGGCATAGATTCCCCGGTGGTCCAATATTGCCTGGAAATTGGTAGGGTACGTGCGCTTTCTGTTGCGCTTATTATTTGCAGTGTTGCCAGGGGCCACTAGTAGTACCTGTGTGCAGTCAATTGCCCCCTGACACGTGCGTGAAGCCGGCTGTGGTGTAGATGCCTTGCTTGCTCTCCGGCTGTTCCTGCACAGTGTGTGAGAGCTATAGATGGTGGGGTACCAAGCTGATGGTGTCATCCATGAATGTTGTGAGGGACTTGGATTGACCTCGCTGTGTCACTCCTCTGTCTCAGGCGGTTGTTGGTTGGAGGGTACCAGAGGCCAACAGGTGCAGCATGGCCAGCAGCTTGGTCTGAGGTGGGATGTTGGGTGTCCTTTGTGTTGGGACCATCAGCCTGTGGACAATGGTGGTCAGGATGCGGAGGAGGGTTTTCCCTTTGAGCATGTAGTGGGCAATGACATTCTCTGGTGTTGGATCTGTGAGGTTGGTGCATTTTCTGAGGGTCGCTGTCTTTGTCTGCGTTGCCTCAGTGTTGGTCCGGGATGGGCGGTGGGGGTCTGGGGGAGTGGGTACTGGGGGTGGTGATGGTGGGTGTTGTGACACTCTTAGGTGTACGGCCCGCATGTTCAGTGGCTCCATGGCATCTGTTGTTCTTCAGGTGTGGCTCTGGTTTGGGTTCCCTTTTGTGGTGCAGGCTGCCATCCAACTTTGCACCAGGTCAGAGCAGGTGTTAGTTTCCTGCTGCTAATGCATGTTTAGTGGTCTTTTCTCCAATCTGGCTGGTTGTTGAGAATGTTGTGGAGTGGTGTTGTTGCTGCTTTTGGCACAGGAACGCCTACTCTGCATCTCATTAGCGATAGTTGCCGGGGTCGTCTGTGGCAATGTTTTTTGCGGTTGCTATGGTTGCTGGGGCAATGGGCTGTTAGCACCAGCTTGTGAATGGGGTGATAACTTTATTGCCACTTTGGCTGCGATAAAGTGCCGTTAACTCGGCGATGACTCCTTGAGAATATGCCCCTATGTATACACACATACAATATACCTTCCTGAATTCTGTATTATGTTTACATGCTTGCGTGATTTTTTTCTGGTGTACATTTGACTCAGTAGAAAAACCTTTGTGAATTAATCCCTGCAGCAAGAAATTACCTCTACCACCAGAGGTAAAGTTGAGCACTCAGGGCCCGATGTATAAAGAGAGCCATCATTTCTGAGTGAAATAATTTATGACTATATCTGATTTGGCATTTTGCCAATATGGAGTATTTATAAAACATTCCTAACCAAACATGCAGGACCTATAGCTGGTGGCAGGAATTGCTCATTTTACTCACTGCTTAATGTACATATATTTAGGGTCAGAAAATAAGATTTATTTGCATTGAACTTTCTTTGCTTTAAGATACTTGTAGGAAATTCTGTTTTCCCCAATTTCTGCTGACATGTTGAGACCTCTGGAAAGTGAGAGGAAGAACTTGTTTCTCACCAATAAAAAATGTCACTTGTGCAATTGGCATACATGTCAAATGCCCAATGATAGATGAAGTCTGACCTTACACCACTCACATATGGAATTTAAAAAAATGAAGAAGAACTGGCAAACAGCCTTGTGGCACTGCAGTACAGGTGGCAGTAGCAGCATTTCAGCCAGATTAGTTTACATGTGAAATTAAATAACTTAGGGCCTAATTGCAATGTAGGCCAGGGAAGCGTCTGACCAACATCTTAGCGAGAAGAACCACCTGACTATAAGTCAGGGATTCAACTAGCTGAATTTGGATGTGAGTACCCTATGGGGGGTAGGAAACATCAACTTTTCAATAGCTGTTTGGCCGGAAAAGTGCCACTGCACGAGCTGAGATCGAAAAAGGTATGTTTTCAAACATTCCTGTACTGTGTGCAGCCACCATGCGGTGCCGGCCACATGATGCAGGCATGTTGGCCCCAATGATGGAGGTCCAGGGGGGAATGCGTCCCTGCTAGGGGCCCCCAAAGTAACGTTATGCCTGCCTTTTGATGGCGGGCAGACTGCCATGAAAGGGCAGGTGGAATGTGACATCGTAATCCCGACGGCGGAGCCAAGGCTGGGCGAAGCTGGCTCTGCCGTCATTATGGGATTACTATTCCACCCACTGGCCTGACGGGCTCTGTGAGCCTATCAAAAGTGCAGCAGAATTCCCCTGTGGGTTTCCCTCTGACAGCCAGTATTGTAATACGATGATCAGATAGAAACCTGTGATGTTGGACGGAAAGCATGCAACGAGCTGTTGGATGGCTTTCAGCCCAACATCATAATTAGGCCGTTAATGTTAAACTGTGCCTTGAAGCTCCCAAGCCCCAGGTGCAAAATAGTACAGAGGATAAACGGTCCCAGTGGGACATTTCAAAAGAACACAAATATTTATGCAACAGCACCCATTAATTCACTTGTTCTATGAAACTCTGCTCAATATTATTTATTCATATTGAACACCATTCTGAATGCTCTAAATCCAGCAAATCATCTGGAAAATACATATAAACAAGTACCCCAAATGTGTAGAAGGAAAAAAGGAAGGACTTGGGTGCAAAGTGAGGGTTAAATGAGGGTGGGAAGGAAGTGGCAATATATACATCAATAGTATTATTCACAAAAGAAATGGTTAGTCCTGCATGACAATTATATACAAAAAAATTAATTAGCAGCCATATGTCGATGAAAAGGCACAGTGAAAAAAGCACTGCTGCCCACATTGGCATTTATATAACAAAATGTCAAAGTTCTGACCCCTAACAGACATAGGAGACCTTGACCCTTACAATGGGGTCTTCCCAGGATTGTGAAGGGGCACCATGCACCACCATTGGCTGGGTGGTTGAAATGTTATAGGTGGGCCCGTGGGCTCCTAGGTCAGAGAACGGACGGATGGCAACTTCTTCTTTGGTAATTCTACGTTTCAACTATTTTCCTTATTTTCTTTTTTCACAAATGTTCACTTTAAAACAAAGGGCCGAAATTGAATTCAAGGTTTCCCAATTACTCATGAAACCGAGCTGGCTTCATTACGTGGTAGACAAAAGTCAACATTCCAAAAGGCCTCTGAGGTACCCAGTTTCTCAAAGTGAAATGCATCTGTTCGCAGCCTTGTGGCACTGCAATCCAATCCGGATTCCGCAACAACTACAGCACCAAGACCACTCTTCTCGCCACCACAGACGACACCCGCACCCTCCTCGACCAAGGACACATGACGGCCGTGATCCTGCTTGACTTCTCTGCAGCGTTTGACACCATCTCCCACCGCACACTCACTGCCAGACTCCACGATACTGGCATACAGGGATAACACCCTCAACTGGATCCACTACCTCCTCATCTGCAAAACTCAAAGAATCAGACTGTCACCCTTCCTCTCCGAACCCACAGAAATTAACTGCACAGTACCCCAAGGATCATCACTCAGCCCCATGCTCTTCAACATCTACATGGCCCCCAGCTGATCCTCTCCCTCACCAAGGACCCCATCACCACCAGACTCAACTTCCAGGAAGGAATGAAGGACGTTGCATCCTGGACAAGCAGCAGCTGCCTGAAGCTCAACTCGGAGAAGACAGAGGTCCTGGTCCTCGGACCCTCCCCTTCTGCTGATGGCCCACCGTCCTCGGCAGCCCTCCCACCCCCACGGCCCACACCCGAAACTTCAGCGTCGTACTCGACTCCTCTCTCTCCATGACTGAAAAGGTCAGCGTCTTCGCCTTCAGCTGCTTCAACCCCAGGTCATACAGAATACCGCAGCCAGATTCGTCCTTGGCATCCCTCGACACAAACCCATCACCCAACACCTGCGTAACCTCCACTGGCTCCCCGTCGAGAAGAGAATTGCCTTCAAGATACTCACCCACGCATACAAATGCCTCCACATCACGGACCCCAATACCTCAACAAGAGAATTTCCTTCCATGTACCCAAGAGAAACCCCCGGTCTGCCAACCTCGCCGAAACCCCGCACATCCGCAGAGCCAGAACAGGTGGAGGAGCCTTCTCCTACATCGCGCCCAAGACCTGGAACGAGCTCCTGATCGACATCAGACATGCTCCCTTCCTTAACATCTTCAGGAAAACACTCAAGACCTGGCTTTTCGACTGAGCGGAGCTGCCTACCCCCAGCGCCTTCAGACCATCATGGGTGAGTAGTGCGCTTACAAACCTCTGATTGATTGATTGATTATTCCCTACCATAAACAAAGCTGTAACCTCATATCTATCTTTTGCTATGAACCCTCAACACACATATGTATTATTGAGGTTCTGAATGAAACATATTCCCAGGGAGCGACCCGGTACGCGAACCGTTGAGCGCCTCGGTTCGCGGACCTTAAGCGTTCCGGGAGTCCACCATTTTGTGTTTCGGTCGAATTAAGATACAAGATGGAGGGCAAATAATGTTCAGAATGGGTAGAAGGGGGCACGGTAGAGTTATCTTGACCCCCTAGGTTTTGTGAGGGTGGCTGAGGAGGCTTATATGTGCGAAAAAAAAACATTTTTTTTAAAAATTTCGCGAGGTTAGCTCCCGGTTCGCGTACCGGGTAGCGCCCCAGGGAGCGTACTTTGTTGAAAATTAGTGAAAAATGTTAGAGTAAAATAATAATTGTGAGTGATTAGATGTAGGGTAGCTCTGAGAAGAGCTTTTGGGTTTATGGTACATTTAGGTACTTATAAGTAGGTACCAATGCACATTCTTAAATTCAGAGTGAAAATTCTGTTGCCCTCATCTGAGAAGTGAACTCCATCTCCTCTGTAGATATCTTGCATGTAGTAACGCAAGTTATTGTTGTACAGGGAGCCCATTCCATGGTCTCTCATGTAAGCTGAAACAGATTTGTTTACATGCTTCCTCGACTTCTCAATTTGTGGACAAAATTGCTTGGACCACCTCCATTTCTGTCTTTGGCATATATTTGAATATACCAAGGCAGTCTGAGGAAAAAGTGCCATTAATTGCTCAAAGGTGTCCTTTAAAAGCATTTCCAGACCTACACCAGTCAAAGTGCCCAAGTCATTACCTCCACAGTGCACAATTAACAGGTCAGGTTTGGGCAAATGCATAAAGGTTTTCACCAATGGTATCAATTGGTGACATTTTAATCCTCTGTGGTGTGGAAAAGTAAATTTTGCCATGTTCTGTGTCCCTACGCCTCATCCATCATATGTTATGTGTGCATGACCAATATGCATATGTTATTCCCCATGTCCGATTAATGACGCAATTACAGTTGTGTCCACCTCTAGTATGCTAGTTTCCAGTCCTCGTGAATACTACGAATATCAGGCCTATGTAAAGCTACGTTGCCACGTTTCTCAGTGTGCACGTTATTTCATTATAAAGTCCCCGTTTCTAGGCCTCAACAGGGCCCGGACATCAGATTCAGCTCCTGTCTCCTGAAGTCTCGCTGAGGAGCGATACAGCCCCCACCTGTATCCTCGACCCTTCACTTACTTCCTGCCTCGCAGTGCCCGGTGCAGCCTGGCTCTGCCTCTGAGTCTGCCAAAAGTATGTTATAGTTCCAGTTATCAGTTCAGTCCTCCTTCTCTGCATTCTTGAGCTACTGAACTGCATCAATAGTTTCCGTCATTGTCTAGCCTATGCGTCTCCATGTTAGAGAAATACTGTATTTAATGGTCATTTAGTATTCTTCATCACGCACTACATGTAGAATAATGCATGGTCCAGTCTTAGAATCAAGTTAGCCTTTCCCCTCCTGACTTCTAGTTTATATCAACATGTTCCCTAAACATCAGATACCAGATAGGGTTTAGGTACATGTCGCTCCGACCCTCCAGACTTTAGTCTCTGTTCCTAGCACAGAGTTCATAGCCCCCAGCTTCTCCTAGTAATACGTCATTGCCAGTTTGCGTGCACCACCAGGTTAGAGGTCCCGGCTCCTTAGGTAGCCCCCTCCTATGTTTCCGCCCCATTCATGACATATTCTGTTACGTCTGCACCACATGTCTATGTATACGCCCAGTTACACCTACTTTTACTGTTATCTTTCGCGACTGCTACGCGGCACGCCTTCTGCTCCACCCACTGCTACGCCTACTGCAATGTAATGCTATGTGTTCGCGCTATGTATAAATGCTCATGTATTGTTATTAAAAGTTAGCGCGCTCATCCCAGACCCGGCCCCAGCAGCTGCTGGGTCATCCTATGCAGGTTGTCCTGATCCTGTCCTTATGCTGTATTAAACCTGCAGAAACTCCTACTACCTCGAATCTTGACTCTTATTTATTGAGCTATCTGTTATGCTATATGCCTAGTCAAAAATAGGGTATT
Organism: Lissotriton helveticus; assembly: GCF_964261635.1. Classification (NCBI taxonomy): domain Eukaryota; kingdom Metazoa; phylum Chordata; class Amphibia; order Caudata; family Salamandridae; genus Lissotriton; species Lissotriton helveticus. The sequence goes on from NC_136073.1 coordinate 405,211,401, forward strand.
ATTTATTTATTTACCACATAATGGCGCCCGAATAGGGACTTGCCCTTTCCCCACGCGTCGGTGAAGCCACGCCGACCCCCTGACCCTCTACAGTCGTGACGGAACTCTTCTGGGCAGTGGCAGATATTTCTGCTCAAGTATCCCTCAGGCCCACGGAGGAGACGGAGGAGGCGGTCCAGCATCCGAACGAGACGGTGGAGGAACGCGGCGAGTCCCGACCAGAGCCCAAGCCGAGAGTCCAAGGTCCGAGGTATCCGGAGGCCCACCCGTAACTGAAGTCCGAAGTCCGTCGTCGTCAGCCCAGTCCCGTCCGAGGCCTTCCGTTCTTGCTGCCCGGTGAGTACCATTGCTGGGGTAGTATCTAGACAGGACCAATCTAAATTGACTCCTGGTCCGTGGGTTGGTGGTACCCAGACTCACAAACGAAGTGTTCACCTAGGTGGATACGGGTCTTGATGCGTTCCTTTATGGGACCGGTATGTTCCGTACTGTTACAGCAGTGCATCCAGTAACTCTAGTCTGTTCCGTTCTCGAGAAATTCTGTTCTGTTTCTGTTCTCAGTATTTTCAGGTAATATTCTGTTCGAACTGTTATGTTATGATATTGTTTAATGTAATTCCAATGTCGTGGTATGCCTGAATTGTTTTCCCAATTGTTATTGTTCTTCGTGTATTGTATTGTGTTCCGATTCAAGTTTACAATGCCGCTCTTTTCAAGATTACGTCAGCTAAAAACTAGAAAGGGTTTATTAGAAGAAGCAGTTCCTGTCCCGCCTAGGGACAGTCCAGGTCACTTTATGTATCAGAAACATGGCATAAGCGCCATATTGTATCTAGATTTATGGGTAGAGTATACCAAACAGTTAGACGAAAAGTATAGATGGCCCGTATCGGGTACATGGGATGCCGAATGTATCATGCGAGTAGAAGAAGCATTATGGAAAAAGAAAGCCAGACAGTCACAGAAAGATGCCATCGAGTTATGGCGTAAAGAAGCGCATAAAAGAACGGAAAAGGAAGTCAGAAAGTCAGAGTTAAGTAGAGAATCCCAAGAACGAGCCCAAGAAAGAGAATTAATCGAGATAGGTGAACGAGCCAAAGCCGAACAGTCAGACAGACAGAGGCATGCCCTCATTAAGGGAATGTATCCTCTTCTTGCCGAGGGCTTGCCAAAAGCAACCCCAGAGGCATCCAGTAATTTCCCGCCACCATTAGTTCCGACCAAGCTACGTCACAAACCGACCGCAGCTGATATTTTTATTTCGTCCTATTTGGACGACACAGTCCCAGAATATGCAAATCCTGTTCGCGCTCCGCCAGTCCCTGTAAATCAGGCACTTCCCGCTCCTCCAGACACCGGGGTACCTGTTACGGTACCCCCGGTCCAGCCCGCCATACAAGTCCAGCCTACATTTCCATTTCCCACTCTGCCAGGACGTAGAGCCTCAGTAGACGACTCCAGTTTAGGGGCTGCAGGAGGAGGTCCTCCTCAAACCCCGCCGCCACACAAGCGTTTAACGTTAGCCGAATTACATGCACAAGCGTCCCAGCGTACGCCTAGGTATCAGTCTGTTGCAGAAATAAGAAAATCCCTTGCCGAATGTTGCTATGATCCAGTCCCAGGCGAGGATAATATGGTTTTATATTCATTCCGCGTAAGAAAGGTGGCCGAGTATCTAGTCACCCTACCGAATATGAAAGAAGATCTAGACAGAATATATCGTTTCATCCGTACAGGGGATGATCCAGAAAGCATTAGCGAGACTATGTCTCAAAGAAAAGCCGAGATCCAGCTCATGATATTAAAGTTCCTGATAAATTGTCTAATAAGAGAACAAGACTATCCGTCTAAAGACCAAGCCGAAATGAGAATCCTGACAAGGTGGAGTGATAATATAGCCGAGGGTAAGCACAAGACCGTCGGTGCTATGGAGAGTATGTACAAGAAAATCCGTAAAGAGATAATAAAGATACACGAACAGCGTAAAGCAGCACAAGTAAGCGAGAAAGAAAGTATCTCTGATCCTGAAGAGGAAGACGAGAATCCCGCCAGAATAGCGTATGTAGGAAAATCTAGATTTCCAGATCGCCATTTACGCCTAGAACCCAAGTCTATTTTCCATCATTCAGCACCAGAACAAGGTTCTCTAGAACAAGTATTCCAAGCTACCGATCATATTCTGAAATCACGAATCGGTTATAGTGAGTTAAGTACCATGCATGAACAAGAACTAGCCCGATCAGCAGTCCGATGGATTACTGATTCTACCACTTTTCCAGACGAAATAGTGGCACAAATGTTTCTGAAAATGCCCCCAGCCGAGCAACGACTGGTGGGTATGTATATGATTCAGCACCTCATTACTCTGTATGAGGGTCAACACTCTGATCCAGGCCCGTTACATGATATCCTGAACGAGTTACTCCAGTACAGATGGAGAGGTCTAGGTACCGATTTAATTAGTGTCATTCTAGAACAGCGTCACAAATATAGAACGTTTTTGAACCCGCATTTTGTTCATGTCTCACCCCCAGAAAGTAAACCGTTTTACATAGACAGACAGAATCCGTTACGAGAAGTCCACCCAGTCAGAGGGACGGGTGGCGAAATGCAACGAGTGTTTGTATACACTCCAATATCAAAGATGGAACTCCTTGAAATGAAGAAATTAATTCCCTGTCATGACAAAGATCCAGCGGGGTTCCATAGAGAATTAAAAGACATGCTCCGTATGGGAGAATATACTTACCCAGATATCATTAAAATGTTAAAGGTCCTGTTACCCGCAGGGGTGTATGAAAAGCTAAAGGAAAAAGAATGGGAGGTGGGAGAGAAAAAGATCGATTGGGCAGTCCTAGAAGCTGAAGACAAGGCACGAGTACCAGGTACCGGTCTTGGAGATAAATGTAAAGAATTACCAGAATTATTGATTCAAGTTTTACCCCGATTATTGACAACGAGAAAAGAAGACTGGGATGCAATCTCAGCCTGTAAACAGAAGCAAGACGAAGATACTAGTGATTTTTATTCTAGATTTGAAAAATGTTTTAGTATTAACAGTGGTCTCAAGACAAGTAGTGAGTCATACCCTCACCTTTTCGTTACTAAATTAGTCGAGAATTCAAGTCCACAAATTAAAAATCGAGTTTTGAAAGTTGAAAGCACCTGGCAAGCAAATACTCCGTCCCAGATGCTCCAGATGCTTCAGTATCACCAGAATAGAATTAGGGAAGAGCAAGAACACGAGAGAAAACGTATGAAAGACACGAAAATGAAAGTGCTAGTTGCACAATCTGTTCCTCAAGACAGTCAGAAGAGGGGTCCGAATCAAGCCAGTCATCCTGCAGCTCCCGTTAAAGGGAACTGCAATTATTGTAAACAGCCAGGTCATTTTATAAATGAGTGTGCAGTTCTGAAACATAACATAGCTACTGGTAAGACTAAAGAAAGACCACGTCCGCCTAGACAAGAACAAGTTTCACAGACTCCTCAGCCACAGAATGCACAACAGACAGTTACAGCACCGCAGCCTATTGCTGCAACACAGCATGTCACATCACAGATGTACCAGTATGCACAGTCTGAGTATCCAGAGTATCAGCCATATTCATGAAACAGCCTAGAGAGGGAGGTAGGCTTGCCTCTCATCGAGATACCTGTAGATCAAGAAGGTCCCTATGTTCGCAGTCAAGTATTAGGGAAAGACAGAAAGTTTTTGATCGATACAGGGGCAAGTAGGACCACAATTAGTCATGCCGAAGTTCCAGGGGCTCCGCTCTCAGGCTCAAGAAATGTTTCCCTTGGATTTTCAGGAAAACCAATAGTTAATGAGATTTCAAAGCCAGTTACTCTAGAAGTAGGTCCATTGTCCCGTACTACTGATCTGTTACTTACTAAGTCATGTCCAGAAAATCTATTAGGCATTAAGACACTGAAAGAATTAGGTGCAGTTATTTGCTGTTCCCCAGAGGGAATACGTCTGTTCCTACGTGACTTTAAGGGTCACTATGTATTACGAGATTTTGATTCCAGACTGTCTAATGTTCCGCAGCATCTATGGGCACAAGGTCCAACAGATGTAGGTTATATGCAAATCACACCCTATCGTGTGACTCTCAAGCCAGGTGTAGTGTTACCACGAATCAGACAGTACAGATTGCCACCTGAGGCTGTAGCAGCCTTATCCAAAATTATTGACGAGCTCATGGCTCAAGGAGTAGTTGTAGAAACTGACTCCAATGTATGTAATTCTCCGATCATTCCAGTCATGAAACGTACTGATCCAAATGCACCCCCAGTATATCGATTAGTGATTGATTTACGAGAGCTTAATAAATGTATTATTCCACAGTACCCAGTTGTCCCAGACATCTCTTCCCTATTGACAGCCATTGATTCCGAAGCCACGTTCTTCACTGTCATAGACCTCAAGAACGCATTTTTTAGTGTTCCAATTCATCCAGACAGCCAGTTTCTTTTCGGATTTTGTTTAAATGGAAGGAGCTATATGTTCACACGCGCTCCTCAAGGTTTCACAGAAAGTCCTAGTATTTACAGTCAAGCACTTAAGAGACAACTAGACAACATTCACATGCCAACTGACACTGCCCTGCTCCAGTATGTCGATGATCTACTGATCACAGCCCGTTCTGAACGTGCTTGCGAGCGAGCATCACTTACAGTCTTGTATTTTCTAGCCGAGATGGGGCACAAGGTGTCCCCTTCGAAGCTTCAATTCTGTGTCCAGCAAGTGGTCTACTTAGGACACTTACTGTCCAAGAGGGGTAGGCAGTTGACACCCGACCGTATCCAGTTAATAGCGAGTCTTCCCCAGCCCAGAACCCAGAAGGAGGTACGTGCTTTTATCGGCCTTACTTCTTATTGTAGGCAATGGATTCCCCAGTATGCATTTCTAGCCAAGCCACTGATACAGTTAACGACACAGGAGGCAGCCGTATCGACTGTTCTCCCTTGGACATCTGAACATACACTTAGTTTCAACGAGTTAAAGAAAGCTTTATGCCAAGCTCCAGTTCTAGCTACACCGAACTACAGTAAGCCTTTTACACTTTTCGTTACTGAACGTGAAGGTACAGCATTATCTGTTCTTACACAAGATCAAGCAGGACAATCCAAGCCCTGTGCTTATTTTTCGAGCACATTAGATCCAGTCGCCCAGGCGTTGCCTGTGTGCCTCAAGTCAGTTGCAGCCACAGCACTAGCTATCAGACAAAGTGATTCCATAGTTTTAGGACATTCCCTGACAGTACAAGTTCCACATTCCGTGGAAGTTCTTTTAAACCGAACACAAACTCAGCACTTGACAATTGCACGTTTAACAGGTTATGAATTGACACTGTTCCAGCCACACATAGAAATTAGACGCTGCAACGTTCTGAATCCTGCTACACTGTTACCGTCAGTTAATTCGAACCCTGACCCACATGACTGTGTGGAAGTAGTTAACATTACGACAAAGCCAAGACAAGACCTGACAGATATTCCGTTACCAGATTCCGACCTGACACTTTATGTGGATGGTTCATGTATGAGAACTAGTACAGGAGAACTAGTCGCCGCGTATGCAGTGACTACCGACACCGAAGTTATTGAAACACACCGTATTGACACCCTGTCCGCTCAAGCAGCAGAGCTAGTTGCTCTGACACAAGCCTGTATACACGCCAAGAACCTGAAAGTTAATGTTTACACAGATTCACGTTACGCATTCGGAGTTGTACACGACTTCGGAGTGCTCTGGCAGGAGAGAGGTTTCATGACTTCTCATGGAACCAAGATTCAGCATGGTCTCCTTATCCAAGCTTTGTTAGATGCCATACATTTACCGACATCCATTGCTATCATGAAATGCAAAGCACATACGAAAGTTACTGACATTATTTCCCAAGGTAACGATCTAGCAGACCGCACAGCCAAGCTTACAGCACAGACTCTAGACATTCCAGTTAATCAGACACATACTCCAGATCCGACTACATGCATGACAGTTAAGGACCCTACACAAGATGTCATAGATATCCAGTTACATGCTACTCCCGAGGAAATCAAGAAATGGTCCGAACAAGGAGGGGTCCAGACAGATCAAGGATGGTTAACGAAGGGTAGAGCCACATGGTTTCTCCCCGACTCTATGGTTCAAGTCATTATCAATACCGCACATAGTCCAGCACATTTAGGAGAAAAAGCTATGTTAGACAGTATCCAGAACATTTGGTTCAACAAGCATTTACGAGCTGCAGCCAAGCAGAAAGTCCGTACCTGTATGATATGTTGTCAGTTTAATCCAGGTAAAAGTGTCCCGGTGGAACAAGGTGGTTTCCAGCCCCCTGACCACCCTTTTGAGGTCCTCCAGATGGATTATATTCAAATGGAGCGATGTCGAGGTTTCAAGTATGTCCTTGTAGTAGTATGCGCTTTGTCCAGGTGGACAGAAGCATATCCAGTCCCAGATTACACAGCCGCGACCACTGCCAAGCAGTTGGTTCGTGAATTTTTCCCTAGGTATGGACTCCCTAGAGTCGTATATTCTGATAACGGTCAGCCATTCTCCTCAGAGTTAATGAAGCATGTTTCCCTGTTGTTAGGGTACCAGTGGAAGTTCCATTGTGTACGCCATCCTGAAGCAGCCGGTCTAGTCGAGAGACATAATCAGACCCTGAAAATCCGTATTGCAAAAGTTTGTAAAGAAAAAGGTGTGGACTGGCTAGTAGCTCTGCCAGTTGCTCTATTTTATATGCGCATGGTCGCACATTCCAGATCAGGTCTGTCCCCGTATGAGGTCGTATTCGGCCGCCCCCCTAACATGTGGGGTACTCCTAGACCCCGAAGTATTACCGATGTTTCATGTAATATGCTGACAGATTACCTAGCTTCCTTGATGTCTGCCCTCAACTCATGTCGTTCACAGGTTGCCGCCGCATTTCCAGACAATACCGAGGTGGCACCGCATGAAATCGTTCCAGGTTCCCTTGTGATGGTCCGGAATTTTGACAGATCAAGTCCGCTGGAACCTCGTTGGAAGGAGCCACGTCAGGTCCTCTTGACCACCCGTACTGCCGTCAAGCTGGAAGGCAGGAAGGGGTGGGTCCACCTTTCTCATGTAAAACTTTTCAATGGATTGAAACCCGTTTCTAAAAACATTTCCAAGGATTCCCAGGATTCTAAAGACTGCCAAACTATTGTTTTAAAGGACTGTCCCGCAAAAGACATTGTTACAACCCCTTCCCTGTTAGAGAAAACTCCGCAACAGGAGTATAAGCAAAAACTACGGTCTAGTAAAATAAGTCAGTCAGTTTGATTGTATAAGTCCTCCCCTAGGTGAAACGGTTAGACTGTTTCTGACATGTATAAAATAGACCCCCATAGTGAGAGAGTCAGTAAAAACTCAATTCAATGTATCGTTTTTCTAAGTTTCATATTATTCATCAGTCTAATGATTTCCTGCACCAGTTATGCCTTTTTCCTATATTTTCCAGTTTCTCATGTAAATAAGTCTGCTAATGCTACAGTAGAGCACACGTTTAGTGACCTGCCTCCTCACGAATATTCATACCGCCTCGCTATGCGTAATAATTCATTTATCCGTATGTTACATTATTCACACCAGACCAGCAATGCCACTAATTGTTGGGTGTGTGGTCGACTCCCCCCTTTCCAGACACCGAAGGGAGTTCTACCACTCTTTCCTTATCCTTTTTCACATAATGGTTCGTGTGGAGCATGGTCCACGTTAACGTCATCCGCAACAGATATGTCTTTTCTTAACAGTACATGTTTCCCAGACAAGCAAGGTTTCCCCCACAGAACAGGGTTAGATCTAGAAAATGAAGTGTATAATTTAGGTAATTATTCGTCGAATTTCATGGTCCTGAATGTTCAGTCTGATACTACTCCAGACTCACCTGCTATTTCAGTACTACCAGTCAAAGGCGAATTATGTGTCCGTAATTATGGTTCTGTACACGTAGGCCATAGTGAATGTACTACTGTTATTCAGTATAGTGACAGTGGGAAATCTATTTTTAAAGCCTCACGTCATTCTTATTTTGTTTGTGGTCAAACTGCATATGTTCGTCTGCCCCTCGATTGGGAGGGAACCTGTTACATTGCCTTCCTACTGCCGCCTGTTTTTCTAGCCCCACCTGACTACCATAGGAATTCCTTCCTAGTACATACTAGACACAAGAGAAATCTCCCGATTGTCGATTATACTGAAACCGCCGCAGAACAATTCATTGATATAGATAAAGGTGTTTTCCCTTATTTGGGTACAGTTGTAAACAGTAAGCTAATCCGTAGGTTAACAAGAACCCTTGAAGCTGTAGTAGATGAGACTGCCTCTGCTCTAGGTAACTTAACTGAAGAGCAATCTTTTATGAGAATTGTCGTTTTACAGAATCGTCTCGTCCTTGACGTCATACTGGCCGATAGGGGCGGGGCCTGTAGAGTTCTCGGATCTAGTTGTTGCATTTTCATTCCAAATAACGCGCCGTCTGTTTATTCAGCTATAACCAGACTCCATAAAATTGCCCATCTGTTACACCAAGATCCAGGCACCTGGACATGGTCCGGTTGGTTCTGGAATATAATTTCCGCATGGGGATGGAAATTCCTGTCCTTTCTAAGTATTGCAGTAGCGATCATATTTAGCTGCTGCCTCTGTATACAATGTGGCCCTGCGATTTGCAGCATGTGTGCTACCTCTTGTATTCCTAGTCCCAAGCCCCGTTCTAAATCCCGTTCCAAGACAATTCGAGACGAGCAAATGGTACTGTATGAAATGATAGATGGTATCATGAATATTGATGTTTCCTGATGGAAACGTAGTGACAAGGAGGGAATGTGGAAAAGTAAATTTTGCCATGTTCTGTGTCCCTACGCCTCATCCATCATATGTTATGTGTGCATGACCAATATGCATATGTTATTCCCCATGTCCGATTAATGACGCAATTACAGTTGTGTCCACCTCTAGTATGCTAGTTTCCAGTCCTCGTGAATACTACGAATATCAGGCCTATGTAAAGCTACGTTGCCACGTTTCTCAGTGTGCACGTTATTTCATTATAAAGTCCCCGTTTCTAGGCCTCAACAGGGCCCGGACATCAGATTCAGCTCCTGTCTCCTGAAGTCTCGCTGAGGAGCGATACAGCCCCCACCTGTATCCTCGACCCTTCACTTACTTCCTGCCTCGCAGTGCCCGGTGCAGCCTGGCTCTGCCTCTGAGTCTGCCAAAAGTATGTTATAGTTCCAGTTATCAGTTCAGTCCTCCTTCTCTGCATTCTTGAGCTACTGAACTGCATCAATAGTTTCCGTCATTGTCTAGCCTATGCGTCTCCATGTTAGAGAAATACTGTATTTAATGGTCATTTAGTATTCTTCATCACGCACTACATGTAGAATAATGCATGGTCCAGTCTTAGAATCAAGTTAGCCTTTCCCCTCCTGACTTCTAGTTTATATCAACATGTTCCCTAAACATCAGATACCAGATAGGGTTTAGGTACATGTCGCTCCGACCCTCCAGACTTTAGTCTCTGTTCCTAGCACAGAGTTCATAGCCCCCAGCTTCTCCTAGTAATACGTCATTGCCAGTTTGCGTGCACCACCAGGTTAGAGGTCCCGGCTCCTTAGGTAGCCCCCTCCTATGTTTCCGCCCCATTCATGACATATTCTGTTACGTCTGCACCACATGTCTATGTATACGCCCAGTTACACCTACTTTTACTGTTATCTTTCGCGACTGCTACGCGTCACGCCTTCTGCTCCACCCACTGCTACGCCTACTGCAATGTAATGCTATGTGTTCGCGCTATGTATAAATGCTCATGTATTGTTATTAAAAGTTAGCGCGCTCATCCCAGACCCGGCCCCAGCAGCTGCTGGGTCATCCTATGCAGGTTGTCCTGATCCTGTCCTTATGCTGTATTAAACCTGCAGAAACTCCTACTACCTCGAATCTTGACTCTTATTTATTGAGCTATCTGTTATGCTATATGCCTAGTCAAAAATAGGGTATTATTTATTTATTTACCACAGTGGCCAAACCACTTAATTTCCACATCTTGTAAATTGAGGTTAGGTAAATTCCTGTTTTCAACGTACCTTTGAGCCCAGTGAATATAACTATGTCCAACAATCCAGACAGAAAACATGGTGAGAGAAGGTTCTCCTGCAGTCAGATGAAGTGTGGCAATGAAATGGCAGTTGAAAAAATGAGAGTGTAAAATGAAAAAAAACTGTGGAGTTTCTGTGTTCATGAAGCAGTAACAGTGATTGGTGGATTTTGATTGCTGAAAACAGAAAGTTAGGGTGCACGGATGTGTTCTTTGAAAGATGTATTTTGAGTGGTCAATAAAAAATCATTAAATGAAAGAATGCACTGGATATGCAGGTGCACTGAGAGTTCAGAGTTCAATTGCAACATTGTTGTGTGAACTTGCAAACAACAGAGGTCTTCCAAGAGGTGGTTGCCATGCAGAAAAGGCAGAAAGGGCAGAGGGGGAATGGGTTTTCATTTGAAAAAAAGTGAGGGAAGAGTTTTGATTGGGTGACATGAGAGATATGTGTGAAGAATTACAGCATTTCTGTGCTTTTGATAGCTGCAGACTCTGGAGTGCATACCTTTTGCTCTGCTGAAGACAAATTGGTGTGTTTCTGAGACTGTTTTCAAACTCAAAGTATTTGCTAAGGTGAGAAAATATTTCTTTAATTTAGATAGAGAATAGTGTGCTTTAAGGAGAAAATTATGAATTATGTGGCGCAAATTGCTTGTAAATATGCTCCCACCTGTGCATGGAAAATTTAGATTTTGAATGTTTGTGTTACATAGCCATGTTAAACGTGATACAAACATGCTGCAAAGGCAATCAAAAAACGCTTTTATGTGTCTTAAGGACATTTTAAGTAATTTTCCCATGTGCAGTGTTTTGAAATTATGATTTGAAAATCGTTTTTGGGGAAAAGGAATTGTTTTTAAATTTATGACAAGGACATAATGGTGTATGCTTCTTTATAAGGCAATTGACTGTCCCTGATGTTATTTTTCCCATTTTAATGTAAGACCTTTCTCTGTGGCGCAAATTGCTTGTAAATATGCTCCCACCTGTGCATGGTAAATTTAGATTTTAAATGTTTGTGTTACATAGCCATGTTAAAAGTGACCCAACCATGCTGGAAAGGCAATCAAAAAACGCTTTCATGTGTCTTAAGGACATTTTAAGTCATTTTCCCATGTGCAGTGTTTTGAAATTATGATTTGAAAATCGTTTTTGGGGAAAAGGAATTGTTTTTAAATTTATGACAAGGACATAATGGTGTATGCTTCTTTATAAGGCAATTGACTGTCCCTGATGTTATTTTTCCCATTTTAATGTAAGACCTTTCTCTGTGGCGCAAATTGCTTGTAAATATGCTCCCACCTGTGCATGGCAAATTTAGATTTTGAATGTTTGTGTTACATAGCCATGTTAAAAGTGATACAAACATGCTGCAAAGGCAATCAAAAAATGCTTTTATGTGTGTTAAGGACATTTTAAGTAATTTTCCCATGTGCAGTGTTTTGAAATTATGATTTGAAAATCGTTTTTGAGGTAAAGGAATGTTGTTAAAATTTATGTGCGCCATATGCCCCCAAATTTCTTTTTCAGGGGTGCAGCAGGGTGTTCTTGAGACACCCCTGCACCTTTGGAAAAATTCCTAATTTGCGATGAGCTAATTGCTAATCACAAATTGCACCTTCATTCCTATGGGCCTCCTGGCCCATGGAAATGAATGGGTAATTTGCAATTAGCAATTTGCTCATTGCAAATTAGGAATGGTAAAGAATCGCTATTTATTCCTTAAAATTCGCTATTTAAGAAATGCAAAATACTATGATGATACATATGGCGGTTCATCTCTAACAAGATAAGAAGCTTAGGGATACATTTATGATGACTGGCGCAATGAAGTGGACATCACTTACTTCATTGGTAGAGCTTTACATGTATTATGTCCTCTGTATTCTTCATCAAGCGTAACTTTAGTCTGCAATCCTGAGTAGGCCTCACCTTAAACAAACCTCTGGATAGGCCACATCTTATTGTCATCCTGAATTAATCATTTAAAATGCTAGGGACAGATTTATGATAGGTGTATGCTTCTTTTGCGCCACTTAGAAAACACTGTCCATGGGGAAATGACTTAAAATGTCCTTAAGACACATGAATGTGTTTTTTTAAAACGTTTGCAATTTTTTTGGGTCACTTTTAACATGGCTATGTGACTCAAACAGTCAAAATCTAAATTCGCCATGCACAGGTGGGAGCATATTTACAAGGAATGTGCTCCATGGGGAAAGGTCTTATAATGTAATATGGGAAAAATGACATCAGAGACACTGAAATGCCTTATAGAGAAGCATACACCATTATGTCCTTGTCATAAATTTGCAAACCATTACTTTTCCCCAAAAACGATTTTCAAATCATAATTTGAAAACACTGCACATGTGGAAATGACTTAAAATGTCCTTAATTCAAAATTTGCTATTCCTTATTTTGCGATTGCACTGAAGGATTTGCAAATTTTGCGATTCCTTAAATGCAATGTATCAAACAAAAAATATGTAAAAAATGATATTAAGGATTTGGAAACTACCACCAACTTCTAGTTTGTGGTAATTTGCGAATTCTTTTCAAAAAGCATTTTTTTCTAAAAAACAAAAGGTCCCATATGACGCCCATACATGCCCTTAGGGCATGTATGTGTGCCATATGCCCCCAAATTTCTTTTTCAGAGGTGCAGCAGGGTGTTCTTGAGATACCCCTGAACGCTTGAAAAAATTCCTATTTTGTGATGAGCTAATTGCTAATCGCAAATTGCAACCTTCATTCCTATGAGCCTCCTAGCCCATGGAAATGAATGGGTAATTTGCAATTAGCAATTTGCTCATTGCAAATTAGGAATGGTAAAGAATTGCTATTTATTCCTTAAAATTTGCTATTTAGGAAATGCAAAATAGTTTGATGGTACATATGGTGGTTCATCTGTAACAAGATAAGAAGCTTAGGGATACATTTATGATGACTGGCGCAATAAAGTGGACATTACTTACTTCATTGGTAGGCCTTTACATGTATTATCTCCTCTGTATTCTTCATCAAGCGTAACTTTAATCTGCAATCCTGAGTAGGCCTCAGCTTAAACAAACCTTTGGATAGGCCACACCTTATTGTCATCCTGGATTAATCATTTAAAATGCTAGGGACAGATTTATGATAGGTGTATGCCTCTTTTGTGCCACTGTGCGTCACTTTTATGATGCAGCGGCGGTGCTAATTTGCAATTAGCAATTTGCTCATTGCAAATTAGGAATGGTAAAGAATTGCTATTTATTCCTTAAAATTTGCTATTTAGGAAATGCAAAATAGTTTGATGGTACATATGGTGGTTCATCTGTAACAAGATAAGAAGCTTAGGGATACATTTATGATGACTGGCGCAATAAAGTGGACATTACTTACTTCATTGGTAGGCCTTTACATGTATTATCTCCTCTGTATTCTTCATCAAGCGTAACTTTAATCTGCAATCCTGAGTAGGCCTCAACTTAAACAAACCTTTGGATAGGCCACACCTTATTGTCATCCTGGATTAATCATTTAAAATGCTAGGGACAGATTTATGATAGGTGTATGCCTCTTTTGTGCCACTGTGCGTCACTTTTATGATGCAGCGGCGGTGCTAATTTGCAATTAGCAATTTGCTCATTGCAAATTAGGAATGGTAAAGAATTGCTATTTATTCCTTAAAATTTGCTATTTAGGAAATGCAAAATAGTTTGATGGTACATATGGTGGTTCATCTGTAACAAGATAAGAAGCTTAGGGATACATTTATGATGACTGGCGCAATAAAGTGCACATTACTTACTTCATTGGTAGGCCTTTACATGTATTATCTCCTCTGTATTCTTCATCAAGCGTAACTTTAATCTGCAATCCTGAGTAGGCCTCACCTTAAACAAACCTCTGGATAGGCCACACTTTATCGTCATCCTGGATTAATCATTTAAAATGCTAGGGACAGATTTATGATAGGTATATGCCTCTTTTGTGCCACTGTGCGTCACTTTTATGATGCAGCGGCGGTGCAAAAGATTTGCTATGAGGCGACAACATTACAAATTGATGCATTTAGGCAGATATGTCATGGTGTAAAAAAAACGTACCACATGAAACCGATGCAGCAGTGATGCAAAAGATGCACCATGTCGCAAGACAGGCCTCACTTGGGGCCATATGTATCAAGCTAATTAGCATTCGCAAAGATCAAAATTCTACGAATTTCGGCCTTTGCGAATGTTAATTAGACAAATGGTATGTATCAAACAAGTTTGATGCAAAATAAGGAGTAGCAAAATTTGCTATTCCTTATTTTGCAATTGCACTGAAGGATTTGCAAATTTTGTGACTACTTAAATGCAATGTATCAAACAAAAAATATGTAAAAAATGACATTAAGGATTTGGAAACTATTGTGGTAAATTGGTGGTAATTTGTGAATTCTTTTCAAAAAGCTTTTTTTAAAAAAAACAAAAGGTCCCATATGACGCCAACACATGCCCTTAGGGCATGTATGTGTGCCATATGCCCCCAAATTTCTTTTTCAGGGGTGCAGCAGGGTGTTCTTGAGACACCCCTGCACCCTTGGAAAAATTCCTAATTTGTGATGAGCAAATTGCTAATCGCAAATTAAACCTTCATTCCTATGAGCCTCCTAGCCCATGGAAATGAATGGGTAACTTGCAATTAGCAATTTGCTCATCGCAAATTAGGAATGGTAAAGAATCGCTATTTATTCCTTAAAATTCGCTATTTAGGAAATGCAAAATATTTTGATGATACATATGGCAGTTCATCTCTAACAAGATAAGAAGCTTAGGGATAGATTTATGATGACTAGCGCATCACCAGGGATGTGCCAGTCATCCTGCGCCGCTGTTCCGCCACCCATGGTGTGCTGCATTTACAATGCGGCGCAGCATGGGGCAAAAATGGCACAGATGCGTGACGCATCCGTGCCGTTAAGGTGGCGCATTGCTGGAGTTGTATCGCAAGTGCGATGCAGCTCCAGCAACGCTCAGGGGTGCACCATCTCCACAATGTTGCGTCAAGACCTATGCCTGCTTCAAGCAGGCGCAGGGTTTTGACGCAGGTTTCTCCTATCTGATTGTAAATGCGGCACACCATGGGTGGCAGAGCAGTGGTGCACGTTAACTGGTGCATGCCTGGGGATGTGCCATTTAACATAAATCTGCCCCTTTACATTTAAGTATGTGCAGGGGACACAGAGTTGGTGAGGCTTATCCAAGGTTAAGAAGAGATGAGTCCTGTTCAGTGAAAAATTAGACATAGGCTTCACCTGCTCAGCATCACTGGACATGGCTAAATAATAGCTGCAAAATGTTACTCTTGTTAAACAATTTTACTATTATAATCTCTGAGATTTGTCTCTTACTCTGCAACATCTCATTGTTGTTATCTTTCTTTAAAGATAAAGACAACCTCAACATGAGCGACAATCTGCAATCAGTTGATTTTGACCTCATCATTGAACTTGTAATTGAAACATCAGTGGATGTTGATCCCTTGGATGATTTAAATCCTGAGGATGAAGAAGAGCGTGATGAGGATGCAGATTTGTCCGAATTATATGACATAGGATGGGAAGCTGACCTGCTTGAGCCTATGGAAATATAAACATTTATTTTTAAAATTTATAATTAATAAAAAGTAAAAAGGTAAACCGTTTAATTTAAAAATAAAGACACCTTCAAAAGCAGGTTATGTGTAGTGTCTTCAATAAAATATTAAAATATGCTCATAAAATTAGATCAGATTCACATATAAAATAGCATAGGTAACATAAATATAAATGTCATTTCTTTTCTGGTATTTCTGTATTGTAAATTTGCAAGGACTAAAAAATCTTCTATTTAAAATGTCAAGTAGTGTGTTAAGTTTTTGATCACTGTTATTGTTTTACTGTTTCGTAATAATGGTTAATAACATTTTTTATTATATTTTACCACAGATTCAACTGCAGATCATTTCAAGATTTCACCATGCCAACAATAGAAAGACAGAGAAAGGCTGCAAAACGTCAAAGACAGCAGGTGAAAGAAAATAAGCAGCAGTCCTCTAACAAAAAGATTTGTCAAGTCACGAAGAAAGCACCGGGTAAGAGCACAAAATATTTCATAAGAAATATGTGTAGTAAAAAAAATATTACTACAGAAAATGTTTCAGTCCATAAAACGAGAAGGAATTCAAATGGAAAGGAAAGGCCAATGAAAAATGTTACTGCTAGAGCAAGAGATAACTCTGTGCATGATAGTAGAAGGAAACAACAGTTTAGGGAGATTCGTAAACGAATGTTCCGCAACAGGATAATTGGCAATTTGTTAAAAAATATTAAGAAAGGTCAACAGAAACTGGTTTTTTATAAGAGAAAAAAAAAAGTTGAGAAAGTTATTGATCAGGCATTTGAAATTAAACGTAAGTTATTTATTTTGATAATCAATAGAATTAGGAAGCTAAACAAGGCAATTTATGATTTCAAAAGAAATAGTAGATGGAAGAGAATAGTTAATCGTAGTAATTTTTGTGAAGTTTTTTCTGGAGAATGGATGCATAGTTCAAGCTGTGAGGCATTTTTTAATGAGGAGAGTTATTTCCAGGATAATGATTTGGTGCATGCAGTTGACACCAGTGGTCGTGCTTATGAAGTGAAAGATGGTTGTCCAGTTGAAAAAGAAAAACTTGTGACAACAGAGGCAGAAGAGGTGTTAGGTAATGAGGTTTTAGGAAGACGTGCTAAGGGTCCTGTGTACACCTGGAAGTGTAGTAGTATTTGCAGTGTGCGACAGGATTCCATCAATTTGCTTTGTGATTTTGTACGGTCATTTAATAAGAAAAGTTTGAAGCAGAAAATAAGGTTGTTGCAAGAATTAGATCCTTGCAGAGTAAGAGAAGTGACAGGTTTGCATGGTCATTCACTGGCTTGTCTTTCCAGGAGAGTATGCCAGAGTGTTTTTCATCATTTCAGGATGCTAGCAGTGCATCATAATAAAGTGAGGAAATTAGTTAGAATGTTGTATTATGCTAAGAGTCCAGCAATTATGCTTAAACAATTATGCGCTGATCTTTTGCATGGTTCTGAAATAGATGTGAAGAATATATGTGAAGAAATTGAGTTTTGTTACTTTGGAAGTAAAGAGGAGAATGTTGAAATTGAGCAAGAAGAAGAGGGTCATGTGGAAGATAGTGTACAGGTTTCCAGTACAGATAATTTCCAGAGGGAAATTGCCACGTTTCAGGTCAAATCAAGTGAGAGGCCCAATTTCACTTGTGTGTGTTGTCGACGCACTTATTATAAGAATCAGACTAAGTTAGTGGATTTATATGCAAAAAGTGAAAGGGAAAATAATAGTGAATGGAAGGATTTCGCAACATACTTGATGGTAGAAAATTGTTTTGATTTGGGATTGGATCAACGTGTGTGTACTTATTGTTGTTGCAAATTAAATCAAAACCAGATGCCTGCTAGAGCAGTTCATAATAATCTGGAATTGGTTGAGATTCCTTCTGAATTGAAGGATTTAAATACTTATGAATCTATTTTGATTCAAAGTATCCATCCCTTTCAGGCTATTGTAAGAATGGAGCCAAAGACAGGGAAATTGCCTCCATCAGATTTACAGAGAGGATTAAAGGGAAGAGTTGTTTATTTGCCTCTAGATTTGAAGAAAAACATTAACACAATTGGAGTAGAAAAAGTGGACGAGGAACCTCTGGTTATCTTAGTTATTGGGGTTCCGACAAAGAATAAGAAAATATGGCAAGATTTAGTAGATGTTAGGAAAGTTAAAAAGGCAACATTGTATTTGAAAAAAAATAATAAATACTATAAGAATGTATATGTTGCAGAAGAGGAAGTAAGTGAGGAAGAGGATAGCGATTTGTGTGCTGGTCAAATTGAGAAAGTAGAACCCTCTACTAGTGAAGAAATATATGAACATTATAGTGTTCATCCTTTGCATTCCAAGGAAGTCATGGGGAATGCTATTGAGTTGTTTCAAATGAAACAAGCCAAAGGGAGTCCCATTAGTGTTTGGGAGGAAAGTTTGGAAGCTCGGTGTTTCCCACAGCTTTTTCCAACAGGTCAGGGAGGAAGATATGATGAGCGACCTCATCAAATTCCTGCTTCTGAATACCGGACTTTGCGATTGTATGCAGGAGATGCTAGGTTTCGACAATGCATTCCTTATTTGTTTCATCTCCTGTTTGAAAGCGATCTGTCTGGACTGTCATATGAGGTGAACCACATCTTGAAAAGTGGTATACACATGCAAAACATCTCGGCAAGTGACTTTATGGATAAAGTCAATGTCCAAGACAGTATTTTGGATTCTCACCTGATTAATCTCATGGCGTGTCAGCGTGGTACTAATGAGTACTGGTACCATCGTCATGGTGATTTAAAATGTATGCTGAGGAACTTAGGTACTCCCACATGGTTCCTCACTCTGAGCTGTGCCGAGTATGGCTGGGAAGACTTACTTGAATTTCTACGAGAGGCAAATGCTAACGTAGAAAACATCGAATTCAAGACACCCGGAGAACTGTGCTCTTTGGATCCAGTCAATGTATGTAGGTACTTCAATCATAGATTTGAAGCTATGATGTCTTTCATCATGAATAAGAAGAATCCACCTCTTGGAGAGGTGTTGGATTTCTTCTGGAGAAAGGAGTACCAAGCAAGAGGTGCTCCTCATATACATATGTTGCTGTGGATCAAGGATGCACCTAAATTTGGAAAGGATCCAGAAGACTCAGTGATGAGTTTTATACAACAGTATTCTACGTGTGCTGTTCCAAACGCAAAGGAGAAGAAAAGCCTAAGAGAAAAAGTTCTGCGTTTCCAAAGCCATCGATGTGGAAAGTACTGCCGTCGTAAATTCCGAAACAAGGACAAGTTCTACACCAAATGTCGTTTCGGCTTTCCACGACCGGTGATTTCTAAAGGAAGAGTAAACAGTTTGATGTCTTCGCTGCGACATAATGTCATGAAGAAATCACCTAAAAACACATACAATTTGAAGAGGAACGAAGAGTCCAAGTACATCAACGACTACAACCCAGTGATTTTGTCCATGTGGAATGCTAACATGGATATACAGTTTGTGGCTGATAACTGTATGGCTGTGGCTCGGTATGTGACATCTTACATCACCAAAAAAGAGAAGACAGAATTGAAGGATATGTGGGAGGACATTTCCCATGAAAAGAGCCTCAGCAAGAAGTTGTACAGTTTCAGTCTGAAGATGTTGTCGCATCGAGAAATCGGAGCTTACGAATGTTCTGACCGGTTGTCTTCAGCAAGTCTCTATGCCAAATCTAGGAGTATCGTTTGGGCGAGTCTTGGTCTTGCTGCAACGCGTAATCGAGTTCTGAAACCAGTGCGGGAAATTGAGTATTTGGCGGAAAAGGAGCCAAACAGTACCGACATTTTGAAGACAAACATGTTGGATACATATTATCCAAATCGAAGCAGTCACCTCGAGAATGTTTGTCTGTATGAGGTTCTACAAAATTATATATTCAAGAGGAACATCAAAGAAGATATTGATAAAGGAGTGTATGCTGTAATTGGAAGTGAGGGATGTCTGGTCAAGCAAAGAAAATGCCACTTGGTAAACCATCGAAAATTGAGTGGCGAATCTCCTGAAAAAAAGGTATTTTTCTATTTAGCACTTTTGCAACTTTTCAAGCCTTGGCGTGCAGAAGAGGAACTGCTTGGAGATTTCCTCTGTTACGAAGACTCTTTCAATGCCGCCAAGGAGACCATAGAATGTCCTGCTTTTCCCAAATATGTAGAAATGTTGAATGCGGAAATTGAGCAGGAAGCAACAATTGCAGCCGAGATTGCCAGAGACAGTTCTCAGGACAGTCAGAGTTCTGCTTCATTGAGTCAGGATCCACTAGGAGGACCTGTTATCGAAAATGAAGCTGCCACTGCTATGAATGAAGTGGAAAGAGCCATGGCACATGCTCAGGAGGATGCGGTTAACTTAGAAGAGTTGGAAAGACAACTCAACGTTGAGCAGAGGAAAATATATGACGAAGTTACCATGCAAATTGATCATGGATTAAGTCATGATAAGAAAGAGTGCTCATGTACGTCGTTGAAGCCTGTCCGACTGTACGTGAGTGGAGAAGCGGGAACTGGAAAAAGTTTCCTCATTAAAGCAATTTCATGCTATTTGCAGGAAAGGACAGAGTCATCGCTGTCTTGTGTTGTCACTGCTCCAACTGGACTGGCAGCACATAATATTAAAGGGATTACTTTACATCGTTTACTGATGCTGCCAGTGGAGCATGACAACAAATTACAATATCACAAGCTATCTGGAGATGCTTGTTTTGAAGTTTCAAGAATCTTGAGGAAAATGAAACTTCTTATCATTGACGAAGTAAGCATGGTTTCCAATGTCATGCTTGCCTTTGTGCATTTGAGGATGCAAGAAGTTCTCAAAACAGAGTATGATGTGTTATTTGGTGGCAAACACATCATTGTTTTCGGAGATCTTCTGCAGCTGACACCAGTGAAAGGGCAACCTGTGTTCAAAATGCTCACGCATGAAGATACCAGGAAGTGCCTAGGCAGCATTGGCAACGTCAATATATGGTTAAACTTCAATTATGCTGAACTGCATGAAAATATGCGTCAGGCGAAGGATGAAGTTTACAAGACTATTCTACAAGATGTTAGAATTGGAAAAGTGACCGAGCATGGGAAAGAAGCTTTACATGCACGATTACTGTCAAATTTATATCCAGAACAAGATGTTGTGCCTGAGAATATTTTTCAGAAAATTACTGAGAAGAAATCTGGAATATGTTTGATGCCAACTCTTGCAGAATGTGCCAAATTTAACAACAAAATGTTGCATTTAGAAAAGCAAGAGATTGTGAAACTGGAAGCTATTGATAGAGTAGAGCATATGGGATCAACAATTATTTTGTCTGAGAATCTGAAAACAAAATTGGATTCATTAGAGAAGAGTATATCTAAAACTGCAGGTTTGAAAAGACTCTGAATGTGTGCTTGAACTGCCGTATAATTTTAAGAAGGAATTTACATGTTGAAAGAGGTCTGGTAAATGGATCAATGGGTAATGTTGTTGATTTTGTGAAATACAGAAATAGAGATGGAATTGAATTTTTAAAAATTAAATTTGATGGCATTGAGGAAGTACAGCTAATTGCTCGTTGTTCTGCTAGATTTTTGCTTGTAAAAGACTTATATGTGCGCCGTAAGCAGTTTCCTGTTTGCTTGGCATATGCGGTGACAATCCATAAATCGCAAGGTTTAAGTGTAGACAGTGCATTGGTGAATATTGGCAGTTCTGTGTTCAAGGAGGGTATGGCATATGTGGCATTGTCACGAGTTAGAACTTTATCGGGATTGTACTTGATTGAGTGTGATGTCACAAACATTTGTGCGGATCTAGATTGTGTTAAGGAATACAATAGGTTAAGAAGAGAGTATGCGCCACATTTGCCTCAGTATCCTTTGTTTGAGAAACGTGTGGTAGGCCGGAAACGAAGAAATGAGAACAATACTGGGTAGGTTGTAGCAAAAAGACAAAAAGTCAATGAACCTAAAATTACAAGCAGAAACAAAAAGGATTCTGTTGAAGATGTTGTTGGTTTTCAGTTTGAAAACAGTTCTGGTGTCAACTGCTATGCTAATGTAGTGGTTAATGTTTTGTTTTCTCTAAAAAATGTAAAAGAAGAGATTGTGGTCAATTCTGATCAAAGATTTTGCAGTTTGTTAAATTCTGTGTTAGAGAAATGTAGCACTGATAGAAGAAACATAGAAAGTGTGTCTGAAATTCGAAATCTGTTAGACAGATGTTCAGGCCAAACACAATTCTCTCAAAATATTCAGCAAGATTGTCAGGAGTTTTTAATGTATATGCTTGATGTATTACATGCTGAAGGTGTAGATGTAGATCAGCTGTTTGGGCTTTCTTATCAATGGCAGCATGACTGCGAGAACTGTATGGTATCAAGTACTACTAGTGTAGACTCAGAAAGATTTATATATTTAACTTTGCCAGACAGTAAATCAGTCTCCTTTAATAAGCTAGTAAAAGCAGCTGATCACAACATGGAGTGTAGCCAATGTAAATCTGAAATGATGTCCACATTATTTATACGAACATATGGCCAGTATGTCATTTTAATGTTCCAACGATGTAGGCCTGATGGAACAAAATTGACAACTTTAATTAAAATTTTGTAGCTTCGCAGTTGTCAATATCAGGAAGGACTTTTGTAACTGCAGCAATTATATATCATGACGGCCCTTCAATAACATCAGGACATTACACAGCTTATTTAAAGTCTAGAAATGGCTGGTCATTCTGCAATGATTCTGTTTTAATTTTCAAAAAAAAATTGCCGTATGACCTTAAAAACTCTTACCTGGTGTTTTTAAAACCAAAATTTTAGGGAAATAATCCCGGGATGTGCTCTGTGGAATTTCAAGAAGTTCTAATGGCTCCTACACAATTTGGCCTTGAGGATAAGTGTAGTTCAGAGACATAACTTCTAACCATAGGACTGGACGTCATGGAGAAATACGTGCACTTTCAATGAGTTCAGAAAAACTGTTTCTTTTTATAAGCTAATTGAAGCAGCCAATCAAAACATGGAGTAGAGGGAATGTAAGTCTGCAATGCTGTCTACTGTTTTACATTGCTTTGTGATTAAAAGTGATGTAGAGAATTAAATAATTGTAGTAGTCATAGAGGTAGTGTAAGTCTGCTTCATAGTAAGCAGTATCAGTGTCATAGGAAATGTAGAACATGACTGAGCAAGGAGGGGAAGATATTACTATTCCAGGATTGTGAAAATGATCTTCAACATTTTAATTCTGAAAGTTGCGGAAATGCCAAATGACGGGATTGGCTTACAAGAAATCCAAGAGTTATAAATGGCTCTGACCAGATTTGGCCTTGTGGAAAATTGTGGTAGAGAGCAAGAAGTCATTTATTGCATGTAACGTGTTTTTAAAAACGATGGAGATTTTCTTTCAGAAAGTGGCGGGCTGAAAGTAATAACAGCACAAAAGAGTGTAAGCTGTTCATAGGACGTCCTTGGACGTCATGGAAAGTAAGTTAACTTTAAGGAGTTCTGAATTTTGATTTCTGATGTTGTATGGGTTTTTTAAACACAATCATTTTGATTGTGTTTTTTTTTCCCCGCTGTTACATGATGAATACCTTCAAGTCACTGTTTTTAGTGAAATTTGATACATTCTGAGAACAGCAAAAATAAACCATTTAACATGTATAATTAATGTTCTACTTTTTGTACTTATGATATACATTTAGAAATGTGAGGTAGATATGGAGAAACTGAGGCTTCTGTAAGTGTCAAAGTTAATGCTTACAGTGCTGCACTTCTGGGTACTGTTTTTTTTTGAAAACTGAATAGGCCTCACCTTAAAGAAACCTCTTGAAAGGACACATCTTATTTGTATCCTGAAAGAATCATTTAAAATGTTAGACACAATTTTATGATGGCTTTACATCTTTTTTGCGCTGCTATTGCATCACTATTGTGAGACATCAGCAGTGCAAAAGATGCACCATGTTCCAAAATAGGCCTCACTTCATCAGCATCAAGATACTGTTTGTTTAAAATATATATCTTTAGGATTGTGTAGGGGACGTATAGCAGCAGAGGCTTCTGTAAATCTCAAAGTTTTTGAAAAACTGTTTCTTCTTGAACCTTTTCCCTTGTCTTTTCAAATTTTTAAATACATGTTTTAATATTTTTGAAATGTTTCTTCTCTCTTTTACAGATTGAAAGTATGAAAAAATATTTGAAAAAGTTAACAAGAATTATAAGGTAAATGTTTTCTACTCTTTTAACCCGCAATCCACTGCTGATGATGTCATTGACTATGTCATGAATGATGTAATAAGTGGACATGACTTACTTCATTGGTAGGCCTTCACATGTATTAATGCATACACTGCTGCACTTCTGCGTACTGTTTCATATGCTGAACTACATCTGCACTATGAGATACCTAAGCAAAGGCAACACAGGTGATGTGATTTTGAAATGAGCAAAAGAAACTCCACGTTTTTCAATTACATTACTTGTGTTTTCTAAGTTTACGGATGACATTGTGCAGATGAACTTTAGGTCTGTCTATGGACACAGAAGAGGTCTGGCCGTTGTTCAAGAGTGAAGTGGACATGTTTTACTTCAATGGTAGGCCTTCACATGTATTATCTCCTCTGTATTCTTCAACAAGCATAAATTTGATATGCAACCCTAAGTAGGCCTCATCTTAAACAAAATTTTGGAGAGGACACACCTTATCGTCATCCTGAATCAATCATTTAATCTATCACATTTAACATCTATTAGTTCTACTGCTTCATTTCTTTAATCCTTACTTTCCTGCGTTTGCTACTTCTCTCATTCCTTTCTCTATTACTTAATTATTCTACTCCTTCCAGTATTTTTCTCAGTCCCTCTCTTCTCATACTTCTTCATTATTATTCACTCATTCTGTCTCTATTAATGTTACTGTTTCTGAATGATCTCAAATTTTTTTTAAAACAAGAACAGTAAGTATAAGGATAGGAAACAGACATTTATGTTACAAGAAAGACAGCTATAGGAAGTAAACAAAAGATACTGTTACTCGCAATCCACTGCTGATGATGTCACTGACCATGTCAAGAATGATATAATATGTGACATGATCAGAAGTGGATTGCGGGTAACAGTATGTTTTCTTTACTCCCTGTAGCTGTCTTTCTTTTAACATAACTGTCTGTTTCCTTCCCTTATACTTACTGTTCTTTTTTTAAAAAAAATTTTTGGGTTCGCTCCTGGTTCGCGTACCGGAGTGCGAACTGGAAGCGAACTAAAAGAAATAGAGATTGGCAGAGTTTCAAAAATTCTACCAATTTTTTTTATAATGGGGAGGTAGTTCTGAAAAGAACTTTTTTTTGGTTTTTGTTGTTTTAAATTTTTTTTATTATTTTTTTGAACATTTTTTATATTTTTTTGTTTTTTCTGAACATTTTGTAATTTTTTTGTTTTTTTGGGGGGGAGGGGGGAAACAAAAATGATTCATTGAGAAGGGCTCAACAGGAGCAACGAAAAAAAGAAGAATTTATTTTTTGGGGCGTTTCGGGCAAACATGATTTTTGATAGCTCTCATTATAAGAGTAATGCTACTTTCTCGGTAGCAAAGTGTTTGGCTGCACCACACGCACACTTGCTTTACTTCCCCCATGTCCATTTGAATGTTCGGGATCACCTCCCTCGCCTCTGGTCCCGATACTTCTTTGACAGCAGATGTTCTCACCATTCCCAGGGGATTTTGCTGTTCATCACGAAGCTGGGCAGCACTATAATTATTTGGGTGCCACCTACTCATATGCCTGTGCATCGTATAATTGCCGAAGCTGTATTTCTTGTCAGTGCCCCTTGACAGTCGATCGTTGCAAATACGGCAAAACACATATCTGGCATTGACTTTTTTTTGCCCTGCTGGAAATTTAAAAAATTGCCAGATGTAGTTTTCTTTTCTATTGTACCTCCTGGGCTCCTCTGGCAAAAACTCAGGCTCTTCCTCCTCTTCCTCCTCTTCTTGATCTTCCTCTTCTTCAAACATTGGTTGAGCAGGTGGTCCTTTCTTCCCTTGAGGAGGTGGGGGTGGTGGTGGGGGAACACTAGCTGAAGCAACAATGGAAGCCATTTCTCTATAAAGTAAAAGGGTCTTTCTCTCACCAAGATGAAAGTCAGAGTGAGGAAAGAAGGAGGGGTTTTCATCATTTGGGAAAAGCAAAAGTTCTCAACCAATGAAAAGTGTTATTTTTAGGTCACCTGACCTAGCCTTCCATTATTATGAAACCAAAAGTGAAATGAACCAATGAAAAGTTTTATTACCAAGTCACATGACCTCTCACGCTCATGTTACGCGCTGCGGAACGCTCCCCGGTTAGCTTCCGGTTCGCTGCGCTTCGCGCCTCGGTCCGCGCCCCGGGACACTTCCGGGTGCGCTAACGCAATACGTCACAAGACGCATTACGCGGCAACGCGATACGTCGCGCTTTCGCGCCGCGGATCGCTTCCGGGGAGCTGCGTTTCGCGCCTCGGTCTGCGCCCCGGGGCACTTCCGGGTGCGCTAACGCGATACGTCACAAGACGCATTTCGCGGCAACGCGATACCGTCACTATGTTGATTTCTTACCGGTTCGCGGACCGGGTCGCGGCATCTATTTGAGCTAACGGAAAGCTTCCCGGTTCGCGGACCGGGAGCGAAACAAAAAAAATATTTAAAAAAAATTATTAATAAACATATAAAATATATTTTTGTATTTAAAGAAGAATACATTTTACAGCTATAGATATTAGCTTTTAAAAAACCAATGAAATTCATTGAAAAAACCATAGGTTATAGACCATATATAGTTAGGAATTTGCATTTACAAAACCTTGAAAATTCACTGAAAAAACCATAGGTTATACACCATATATAGTTAGGAATTAGCATTTAAAAAACCTTATTTTACTCACACAAAACCAATGAAATTCCATATATAGTTAGTGGTACTAACTATATATCACGCACCCGCAATCCACTGCTGATCATGTCACATATGACATCATTCATGACATGGTCAGTGACATCACTGATGACATCACTGATGACATCTTAAATGACATCACTGATGACATCACTGATGACATCTCAAATGACATCACTGATGACATCACTGATAAAATCTCATTTGACATTAATGATCACATCACTGATGACATCATTCATGTGATAATACGATGAACCTCTTCAGACTCTAATATAACCTTAGATACACTCAGTGTAAACAGACACTCACAGACTGTCACTCATCCATGGAGTTACTTACACACCTAGTCAGTCATGCAAAGAATCAATCACAGCTCCATTTTCACAACTATACAGTTATACACACCTTACTTATTCAAACATATACTAAAACATATTTACTCACTTATACAATCCTGGATACAAGAGCACAATGATCCATACAGCCACTCACACATTCACTGGCTCTTATGCACAGTTATTTATATATGTCAACTCTCACATGTACTGTATTTTACATATGTACTTACTTTGACATGTAGCACTGAGATATGTATTCACTCACCAATACAGTGATGCACACAGTCAACCGCCCATACAGCTGTTTCCACATGCACTTTTGAACCCATACATCTATGCACAGAGTCATACACCTCCCAGCCACCCACACACACTCTCAGTCTCCCATACAAATGCTTGGGCAACCAATCAATAACCCATATAGTTACTCATATAGCTAATGATCAACACATGCAGCAGTTTACAGAACAACAGACATAATGATGCACAAATTAAGACAGTTTAGTCACTAACCCATGCACTCAGTGAGACACATTTAACCACTCACTCATACAGTCAGTCATGCACCTACTAAATCCTTCATCCAGACACTTATACATCCACTCATTCTTAAATATGTAAGACATATTTTAACTTTACAGAAAAATACAGTCACTGGATGTTGTCATCAGTGATGTCATCAGTGATGTCATTTGAGATGTCATCAGTGATGTCATCAGTGATGTCATTTGAGATGTCATCAGTGATGTCATCAGTGATGTCATTTGAGATGTCATCAGTGATGTCATCAGTGATGTCACTGACCATGTCATGAATGATGTCATATGTGACATGATCAGCAGTGGATTGCGGGTGCGTGATATATAGTTAGTACCACTAACTATATATGGAATTTCATTGGTTTTGTGTGAGTAAAATAAGGTTTTTTAAATGCTAATTCCTAACTATATATGGTGTATAACCTATGGTTTTTTCAGTGAATATATATATATATATATTACCTACTGGCGATAGCCAGTAGGTATATATAGTTAGGATTTTTTTCCTATGGGATTTTTGAAAATTCTATGTCGAATAACTTTGGCGTTTGAGGACAGAATTGGCTGAAATTTTCAGGAAAATGGAACATTTTGTTTCTGAGCAGCCCCTGCAAATTTGGGGGGGTTTCGTCAAGGGGGGGCCGAGAAAAAAGGGGAGGTCCCAAAACGTGTTTTTCCCATGCACTTTTCCATAGGGCGGTTGGCCTCACTTTTAGCCCGAACGGCTGAATGGATTTACACCAAACTTGGCAAAATTGTAGGGACTGGTAGCCCGATGTGCCTTTGCTATGTCTCAAAATATAGGCTCCAGTGGTTTTTACGAAAATTAACTTTGAAAAATATATATTGGGCTACATTGGGCTATATATATGTTGGAGCCCAAATGTAGCCCAATGTAGCCCAATGTAGCCCAATGTAGCCCAAAGATGGCCACCAGAGACAAAAAAAAACAAATGTAGCCCAAATATCAGCCAGATGTAGCCCAACTATAGCCCAATGACAGAATGTCCCAGAGTGTTCTAAAGAACAACTAGAGTGCTAACAGTCCTACTTATTACAAAGGTATGGCACACCTGAAGCCATCTTGATTGGAATAAAGTGGTAACTCTTAAAACATTTAATTTAAAAAGGAACAAAATGAGGGGGTTCATTTTGCCATAGAAAGTATGATTAGCGAATATATGACGAAATCCTGCATACCATCAGTCCGCAAAAAAAATCCTGCATGTACTATTAGGCCGCAAATTAAAAGAACGAAAACTTTTAGAACGAATATGCCTTTAGCATACACTAAACAACTAAACTACCCTAAACCCTAAAACACTACCCCCAGCATGACCCTACACTACACAAACAGTACAACACTACCCTAAACCCTAAAACACTACACCCCAGCATGACCCTACACTACGCAAACACTACAACACTACCCTAAACCCTAAAACACTACCCCCAGCATGACCCTACACTACACAAACACTACAACACAACCCTAAACCCTAAAACACTACCCCCAGCATGACCCTACACTACACAAACACTACAACACTACCCTAAACCCTAAAACACTACCCCCAGCATGATCCTACACTACACAAACACTACAACACAACCCTAAACCCTAAAACACTACACCCCAGCATGACCCTACACTACGCAAACACTACAACACTACCCTAAACCCTAAAACACTACCCCCAGCATGACCCTACACTACGCAAACACTACAACACTACGCAAAACCCTAAAACACTACACCCCAGCATGACCCTACACTACGCAAACACTACAACACTACCCTAAACCCTAAAACACTAGCCCCAGCATGACCCTACACTACACAAACACTACAACACTACCCTAAACCCTAAAACACTACCCCCAGCATGACCCTACACTACGCAAACACTACAACACTACCCTAAACCCTAAAACACTACCCCCAGCATGACCCTACACTACGCAAACACTACAACACTACCCAAAACCCTAAAACACTACACCCCAGCATGACCCTACACTACGCAAACATTACAACACTACCCTAAACCCTAAAACACTACCCCCAGCATGACCCTACACTACGCAAACACTACAACACTACCCAAAACCCTAAAACACTACACCCCAGCATGACCCTACACTACGCAAACACTACAACACTACCCTAAACCCTAAAACACTACCCCCAGCATGACCCTACACTACGCAAACACTACAACACTACCCTAAACCCTAAAACACTACCCCCAGCATGACCCTACACTACGCAAACACTACAACACTACCCTAAACCCTAAAACACTACCCCCAGCATGACCCTACACTACGCAAACACTACAACACTACCCAAAACCCTAAAACACTACACCCCAGCATGACCCTACACTACGCAAACACTACAACACTACCCTAAACCCTAAAACACTACCCCCAGCATAACCCTACACTACGCAAACACTACAGCACTACCCTAAACCCTAAAACACTACCCCCAGCATGACCCTACACTACGCAAACACTACAACACTACCCTAAACCCTAAAACACAACCCCCAGCATGACCCTACACTACGCAAACACTACAACACTACCCTAAACCCTAAAACACTACCCCCAGCATGACCCTACACTACGCAAACACTACAACACTACCCTAAACCCTAAAACACTACCCCCAGCATGACCCTACACTACGCAAACACTACAACACTACCCTAAACCCTAAAACACTACACCCCAGCATGACCCTACACTACGCAAACACTACAACACTACCCTAAACCCTAAAACACTACCCCCAGCATGACCCTACACTACGCAAACACTACAACACTACCCTAAACCCTAAAACACTACACCCAGCATGACCCTACACTACACAAACACTACGACACTACCCTAAACCCTAAAACACTACCCCCCAGCATGACCCTACACTACGCAAACACTACAACACTACCCTAAATCCTAAAACACTACCCCCAGCATGACCCTACACTACGCAAACACTACAACACTACCCAAAACCCTAAGACACTAACCCAGCATGACCCTACACTACGCAAACACTACAACACTACCCTACACCCTAAAACACTACCCCCAGCAATGACCCTACACTACGCAAACACTACAACACTACCCTAAACCCTAAAACACTAGCCCCAGCATGACCCTACACTACGCAAACACTACAACACAACCCTAAACCCTAAAACACTACCCCCAGCATGACCCTACACTAAACAACCACCACAACTCTACACTACACTAACACAACACTACACTACACAACACTACACTACACAATCACTAACCCACGAAATCATTAACACAAACCCACTTACCTCTCTCGTCATCGTGGTTTTCACAACGCAAATGCATTTACCATACATGCCTTTAAAACGTAATTCTTTGTAAAGGCATGCGCGATAAATGCACATGCGTTTTGAAAAAATGCGGGATAATGGTATGCGAGGTCAATGACCTTGCGGGATAATGGTATGCGGACTGAAAGTCTGCGGGATAAAAAATGCGGGAAAATGGCTGCAAACCATGATTAGCAGCAGACTTCCCTGGTGAGCACTAGCTTTACTACAGTGATCTAATGAGCAACTAGAGTGCTAACATTCAGAATTCATGGCAAATGTGTGACACATCTGAATGCCTTCTTGATAGAACCAAAGTAAACAAGCATTGAAAATGCAATAGATCTCGCCCTCGTTTAAGTTAAAGCCATTCTGTTTGTAATGAGGTGGCTTTTTAGATTTGCTTTTATTAGTGTTTTTAAAACTTTCATGTAAATAACATGCATATGTATGCATGCATTTATATTTATATAGATATGCAGATTATATATGTTTATATATGTATATTACCTACTGGCGATAGCCAGTGGGTATATATAGTTAGGATTTTTTCTCTATGGGATTTCTGAAAATTCTATGTCTAATAACTTTGGCGTTTGTGGACGTCAAGGGGGGGCCGAGAAAAAAGGGGGGTCCCAAAACGCGTTTTTCCCATTCATTTTTCCATAGGGCGGTTGGACTCACTTTTAGCTCGAACGGCTGAATAGATTTACATGAAACTTGGCAAAATTGTAGATATGGTTTACCCGACGTGCCTTTGCTATGTCTCAATATATGTGCTCCAGTGGATTTTGAGAAATTAACGTTTAAAAAAAAATATATATCTGTGACAGCGCTCCGGTTAGCGCCCCGGTTCGCGTACCTGACGCGTAACGGAACTTCGCGAAGCGAAGCTGATTGGCTCTCCGTTGTCTGTCAACATTCTAAACAGTCCGGAGCGGCCGCCATCTTGTCTCTCGGTAGGATCGAGAGACAAGATGTGGTGAAAAACGAAGGGGGAAATGAAGGAAAGGGGGCAAGGTAGACCCCTCCTGACCCCCTAGGATTGATGAGGGGGATATTAAAGCGTGCTCCGGCACGCTTATGTTACGGGTTTTGTTTGCGCTGCAGAGCCGATACGTCACGGTTATGCGACGCGTCATGAGGCGTCTCACGTGGCTACGTGATACGTCACGTAATAAAGAATATATTTTACAGCTATAGATATTAGCTTTTAAAAAACCAATGAAATTCACTGAAAAAACCATAGGTTATTGACCATATATAGTTAGGAATTTGCATTTACAAAACCTTGAAAATTCACTGAAAAAACCATAGGTTAGAGACCATATATAGTTAGCTGGACATTTTATTGACATAAAACCAATGAAATTCCATATATAGTTAGTTGCACTAACTATATATCGCGCACCCGCAATCCACTGCTGATGATGTCACATATTACATCATTCATGACATGGTCAGTGACATCACTGATGACATCACTGATGACATCTCAAATGACATCACTGATGACATCACTGATGACATCTCAAATGACATCACTGATGACATCATGACACACCAATACCAGTTACTACATACGCACTCACTGATTCCTACGTCTACACACACATTCACTCATTCACCCATACAATCACTCATACATACAGTCACTCATTATTACAACACTATCATATGCACTCATACACCTATGCAGACACTCACACACTGCCACTCATCCATGGAGTTACTCACACACCTAGTCAGTCCTGTAAAGAATCAATCACACTTCCATTTCCTCATCTATACAGTTAAACACAGAACACCATACTTCAGTGACATCACTGATGACATCACTGATTACATCTCAAATGACATCACTGATGACATCTCAAATGACATCACTGATGACATCATGACACACCAATACCAGTTACTACATACACACTCACTGATTCCTACGTCTACACACACATTCACTCATTCACCCATACAATCACTCATACATACAGTCACTCATTATTACAACACTATCATATGCACTCATACACCTAGTCAGTCCTGTGAAGAATCAATCACACTTCGATTTCCTCATCTATACAGTTAAACACAGAACACCATACTTTTTCACACACATACTTACATATACTTACTCTCTTATACAATCACTGATACAAGTACACATTGATATGCACAGAGTCACACACCTCCCAGCCAGCCACACACACACTCAGTCTTCCATACATCCACTCATTCTTCAATATGTAAAACATATTTAAACTTTACAAAAACACACAGACACTAGATGATGTCATCAGTGATGTCATTTGAGATGTCATCAGTGATGTCATCAGTGATGTCATTTGAGATGTCATCAGTGATGTCATCAGTGATGTCACTGACCATGTCATGAATGATGTAATATGTGACATCATCAGCAGTGGATTGCGGGTGCGCGATATATAGTTAGTGCAACTAACTATATATGGAATTTCATTGGTTTTATGTCAATAAAATGTCCAGCTAACTATATATGGTCTCTAACCTATGGTTTTTTCAGTGAATTTTCAAGGTTTTGTAAATGCAAATTCCTAACTATATATGGTCTATAACCTATGGTTTTTTCAGTGAATATATATATATATATATATAATATATATATATATATATATATATTATATATATATATATATATATATATATATATATATATATATATATATATATATATATATATATATATATATATATATATATATATATATATATATATATATATTACCTACTGGCGGTCGCCAGTAGGTATATATAGTTAGGATTTTTTCCCTATGGGTTTTTTGAAAATTCTATGTCTAATAACTTTGGCGTTTGTGGACGGAATTGGCTGAAATTTTCAGGAAAATGGAACATTTTGTTTCTGAGCAGCCCCTGAAAATTTTGGGGGGGTTCGTCCAGGGGGGGCCGAGAAAAAAGGGGGGTCCCAAAACGTGTTTTTAACATTGAGTTTTCCATAGGGCGGTTAGCCTCACTTTTAGCCCGAACGGCTGAATGGATTTGCACGAAACTTGGCAAAATTGTAGGGACTGGTAGCCCGATGTGCCTTTTGTAGGTCTCAATATATGTGCTCCAGTGGATTTTGAGAAATTAACGTTTAAAAAAAGATATATATCTGTAAGCGCGCTCTGGGCAGCGCTCCGGTCCGCGGACCTTCAGCGTACCGGAACTTCGCGTAGCTAAGCTGATTGGTTCTCCGGCGTCTGTGAACATTCCAAACAGTCCGTAGCGGCCGCCATCTTGTCTCTCGGTAGGATTGAGAGACAAGAGGAGGCCAAAACAAAGGGGGAAATAACCATAAGGGGGCATACTAGCTCCTCCCTGACCCCCTAGGTTTGATGTGGAGGCTTTAAAGGGGCCCCGCTAAGCAAAAAAAATAATTTATTTTTTTATTTTTTTTCGTGGTTAGCGCCCGGTACGCGAACCGGGAAGCGTTCTGGGGAGCGTATCACAATGAAAAATGAATGATAGACTTTTCAAATGCTGTATGTTAATTGATTGTTGGTTTTGTTGATTATTTATTTTTTTTTTTTAAGTTTTTTTTATTGTGTTTCATAATTTATTAAACTTTCTAACATTTCATTGTCAGAAATTTCATAATCATGGAATATAGATTGTAGTCTCTGAGGTTGTAAAATGTCCTCATTTGCAAGGAGGTTATCTACTGCTTGTACACATTGCAGTAGTTCTTGGTCCCAAGATTCATCCATAAATTCAATCTCATTTGGATCAATGATTTCTGTGTTGGACTCTGGAAGGACAATTTCAAATGAAATGTTTTGTTCACTTTCCATTTTTCCTGAAATTTGCATAAAAAAAATATATATTAGTAGAGGTAGGGCACTGTTGGGATTAATTTTAGATAGGCAGTTTTTAACAGAGAATTTATCTTTGGGCAGTGTATAGTATCAGAGTGGAAGTAGGAATATAAAAAAGTGTATCTAAATTTATAAGTACTACAGAGGGATAGTATATAACTAACAGAAAAAGTTTGCCATATTAACTTAAAGTGCTCAATATACTTCAGTTTTAAAAATAACAACTTACCTTTAAAAAGAAGTTGAAGTTATTAATGAAAATTCTAATAGAAATGTACACCAGGAAGTAGTAGTCAAAATGGCTGTGTTTCCTTCTCTTCCTTTATATATATTCGGGTACATAACCAATCAAATGTCAGGTAAAAAAAGTAGAAAATGAAAGTAACATTTTAATTGGTTGTCAATTCCAACACTTCAGATGTGTTTTGTGAAGTAATTTACCTCACGGTATTTAGTGAGTTCTATAGGCTAAATGGCTAAATGGAATTCCAATCAAATTTGTGAAAATGGTAGGGATTGGTATGTAGTATGAGCTAATCTATATTTGGTGAAATTGTCTCCAGTGGCTTTTCTGTGAACTACTTTCCCACCTTTTTTGATGGTGCGCTTCCCAGGAAGCGACCCGGTACGCGAACCGGTGAGCGCCCTGGTACGCGAACCTTAAGCGTAACGGGATTCCACCATTTTGTGTTTCGGTCGAATTATGATACAAGATGGAGGGCAAATAATGTTCAGAATAGGTAGAAGGGGGCATGGTAGACTTATCTTGACCCCCTAGGTTTTGTGAGGGTGGCTGAGGAGGCCCATATGTGCGAAAAAAAAACATTTTTTTTAAAAATTTCGCGAGGTTAGCTCCCGGTACGCGTACCGGGTAGCGCCCCAGGGAGCGTACTTTGTTGAAAATTAGTAAAAAAAGTTAGAGTAAAATAATAATTGTGAGTGATTAGATGTAGGGTAGCTCTGAGAAGAGCTTTTGGGTTTATGGTACATTTTGGTACTTATAAGTAGGTACCAATGCACATTTTTAAATTCAGAGTGAAAACTCTGTTGCCCTCATCTGAGAAGTGAACTCCATCTCCTCTGTAGATATCTTGCATGTAGTAACGCAAGTTATTGTTGTACAGGGAGCCCATTCCATGGTCTCTCATGTAAGCTGAAACAGATTTGTTTACATGCTTCCTCGACTTCTCAATTTGTGGACAAAATTGGTTTGACCACCTCCATTTCTGTCTTTGGCATATATTTGAATATACCAAGGCAGTCTGAGGAAAAAGTGCCATCAATTGCTCAAAGGTGTCCTTTAAAAGCATTTCCAGACCTACACCAGTCAAAGTGCCCAAGTCATTACCTCCACAGTGCACAATTAACAGGTCAGGTTTGGGCAAATGCATAAAGGTTTTCACCAATGGTATCAATTGGTGACATTTTAATCCTCTGTGGCCAAACCACTTAATTTCCACATCTTGTAAATTGAGGTTAGGTAAATTCCTGCTTTCAACGTACCTTTGAGCCCAGTGAATATAACTATGACCAACAATCCAGACAGAAAACATGGTGAGAGAAGGTTCTCCTGCAGTCAGATGAAGTGTGGCAATGAAATGGCAGTTGAAAAAATGTGAGTTTGAAATGAAAAAAACTGTGGAGTTTCTGTGTTCATGAAGTAGTAACAGTGATTTGTGGATTTTGATTGATGAAAACAGAAAGTTAGGGTGTAGAGATGTGTTCTTTGAAAGATGTATTTTGAGTGGTCAATAAAAAATCATTAAATGAAAGAAAGCACTGGATATGCAGGTGCACTGAGAGTTCAGAGTTCAATTGCAACATTGTTGTGTGAATTTGCAAACACCAGAGTTTCTCCAAGAGGTGGTTGCTATGGAAAATAGGCAGAAAGGGCAGAGGGGGAAGGGTTTTCATTTGAAAAA
This sequence comes from Lissotriton helveticus, assembly GCF_964261635.1. NCBI lineage: Eukaryota > Metazoa > Chordata > Amphibia > Caudata > Salamandridae > Lissotriton > Lissotriton helveticus. The sequence goes on from NC_136073.1 coordinate 405,248,126, forward strand.
AAGTGAGGGAAGAGTTTTGATTGGGTGACATGAGAAATATGTGTGAAGAATTACACCATTTCTGTGCTTTTGATAGCTGCAGACTCTGGAGTGCATACCTTTTGCTCTGCTGAAGACAAATTGGTGTGTTTCTGAGACTGTTTTCAAACTCAAAGTATTTGCTAAGGTGAGAAAATATTTCTTTACTTTAGATAGAGAATAGTGTGCTTTAAGGAGAAAATTATGATTTATGTGGTGCAAATTGCTTGTAAATATGCTCTCACATGTGCATGGAAAATTTAGATTTTGAATGTTTTTGTTATATAGCCATGTTAAAAGTGACGCAACCATGCTGGAAAGCCAATCAAAAAATGATTTCATGTGTTTTAATGACATTTTAAGTCATTTTCTGATGTGCAGTGTTTAGAAATTATGATTTGAAAATCGTTTTTGTGGAAAAGGAATTGTTTTTAAATTCATGACAAGGATATAATGGTGTATGGTTATTTATAAGGCAATTGACTGTCCTTGATGTTATTTTTCTCATTTTAGTGTAAGACCTTTCTCTGTGGCGCAAATTGCTTGTAAATATGCTCTTACATGTGCATGAAAATTTTAATTATCAATGTTTGTGTTACATAGCCATGATAAAAGTGAACCAACCATGCAGGAAAGCCAATAAAAAAACGCTTTCATGTGTTTCAATGACATTTTAAGTCATTTTCTCATGTGCAGTTTTTTGAAATTATGATCTGAAAATCGTTTTTGGGAAAAAGGAATTGTTTTTAAATTCATGAGAAGGACATAATGGTGTATGGTTCTTTATAAGGCAATTGACTGTCCCTGATGTTATTTTTCCCATTTTAATGTCAGACCTTTCTTTGTGGCGCAAATTGCTTGTAAATATGCTCCCACCTGTACATTGAAAATTTTGATTTTGAATGTTTATGTTACATAGCCATGTTAAAAGTGACCCTACCATGCAGGAAAGCCAATCAAAAAACGCTTTTATGTGTCTTAAGGACAATTTAAGTAATTTTCCCATGTGTAGTGTTTTGAAGTTATGATTTGAAAATCGTTTTTGAGGTAAAGGAATGTTGTTAAAATTTATGTTCGCCATATGCCCCCAAATTTCTTTTTCAGGGTTGCAGCAGGGTGTTCTTGAGACACCCCTGCACTTTTGGAATAAATTCCTAATTTGTGATGAGCAAATTGTTAATCGCAAATTGCACCTTCATTTATATGAGCCTCCTAGCCCATGGAAATGAATGGGTAATTTGCAATTAGCAATTTTCTCAAACAAATTTGGAATGGTAAAGAATCGCTATTTATTCCTTAAAATTCGCTTTTTTGGAAATGCAAAATAGTTATATGATACATATGGCGGTTGATGTCTAACAAGATAAGAAGCTTATGGATACATTTATGATGACTGGTGCAATGAAGTAGAAATCACTTACTTCATTGGTAGGCCTTTACAATAAATTATCTCCTCTGTATTCTTCATCAAGCATAACTTTAATCTGCAATCCTGAGTAGGCCTCACCTTAAACAAACCTCTGGATAGGCCACATCTTATTGTCATCCTGATTTAATCATTTATAATGCTAGGGACAGATTTATGATATGTGTATACCTCTTTTGTGCCACTTAGAAAACATTGTCCATGGGGAAATGACTTAAAATGTCATTAAGACACATGAATGTTTTTTTTTTAAAACGTTTGCAATTTTTTTGGGTCACTTTCAACATGGCTATGTGTCTGAAACAGTCAAAATCTAAATTTGCAATGCACTGGTGGGAGCATATTTACAAGGAATGTGCTTCATGGGGAAAGGTCTTATAATGTAATATGGGAAAAATGACATTAGAGATACTGAAATGCCTTATAGAGAAGCATACACCATTATGTCCTTGTCATAAATTTGCAAACCATTACTTTTCCCCAAAAACGATTTTCAAATTATATTTAGAAAACAGTGCACATGTGGAAATTACTTAAAATGTCAATAATTCAAAATTTGTGATTCCTTAAATGCAATGTATCAAAAAAAAATATGTAAAAAATGATATTAAGGATTTGGAAACTACCACCAACTTCTAGTTTGTGGTAATTTGCGAATTCTTTTCAAAAAGCATTTAAAAAAAAAAAAAAAAAAAGGTCCCATATGACGCCCATACATGCCATTAGGGCATGTAGATGTAACATGTGCTCCCAAATTTCTTTTTCAGGGGTGCAGCAGGGTGTTCTTGAGATACCCCTGCACGCTTGAAAAAAATCCTATTTTGTGATGAGCTAATTGCTAATCACAACTTGCAACATTAATTCCTATGAGCCTCCTAGCCTATGGAAATGAATGGGTAATTTGCAATTAGCAATTTGCTCATTGCAAATTAGGAATAGTAAAGAATCGCTATTTATTCCTTAAAATTTGCTATTTATAATATGTAAAATATTTTGATGATACATATGGCAGTTCATCTGTAACAAGATAAGAAGCTTAGGGATAGATTTATGATGAGTGGCGCATCCCCAGGGATGTGACAGTCATCCTGCGCCACTGTTCCGCCACCCATGGTGTGCTGCATTTACAATGCGGCGCAGCATGGGGCAAAAAAGGCACAGATGCGTGACGCATCTGTGCTGTAAAGGTGGCACATTGCTGGAGTTGTATCGTAAGTGCGATGCAGCTCCAGCAAGGATCAGGGGTGCCCCATCTATACAATGCTGCGTCAAGACCTATGCCAGCTTCAAGCAGGCGCAGGGTTTTGAAGCAGCTTTCTCCTATCTGATTGTAAATGCGGCACACCATGGGTGGTAAAGCAGTGGTGCACATTAACTGGTGCATGCCTGGGGATGTGCCATTTAATATAAATCTGCACTTTAACATTTGAGTATGTGCAGGGGACACAGAGTCGTTGAGGCTTATCCAAGGTTAAGAACAGATGAGTCCTGTTCAGTGAAAAATTAGACATAGGCTTCACCTGCTCAGCATCGCTGGACATGGCTAAATAATAGCTGCAAAATGTTACTCTTGTTAAATAATTTTACTATTATAATCTGTGAGATTTGTCTCTTACTCTGCAACATCTCATTGTTGTTGTCTTTCTTTAAAGATAAAGACAACCTCAACATGAGCGACAATCTGCAATCAGTTGATTTTGACCTCATCATTGAACTTGTAATTGAAACATCAGTGGATGTTGATCCATTGGATGATTTAAATCCTGAGGATGAAGAAGAGCGTGATGAGGATGCAGATTTGTCCGAATTATATGATATAGGATGGGAAGCTGACCTGCTTGAGCCTTTGGAATTATAAACATTTATTTTTAAAATTTATAATCAATAAAAAGTAAAAAGGTAAACCGTTTAATTTAAAAATAAAGACACCTTCAAAAACAGGTTATGTGTAGTGTCTTCAATAAAATATTAAAATATGCTCATAAAATTAGATCAGATTCACATATAAAATAGCATAGGTAACATAAATATAAATCTCATTTCTTTTCTGCTATTTCTGTATTGTAAATTTGCAAGGACTAAAAAATCTTCTATTTAAAATGTCAAGTAGTGTGTTATGTTTTTGATCACTATTACTGATTTACTGTTTGATAATAATGTTTAATAACATTTTTATTATATTTTTCCTCAGATTCAACTATGCCTACAAAAATAAGAGAGATGAAGGCTGCAAAACGTCAAAGACAGCAGGAGAAAAAAAAATGCAGCAGTCCTCTAACAAAAAGATTTCTCAAGCGATGAAGAAAGCACCGGGTAAGAGCTCTAAATATTTCATAAGAAATATTTCTAATAAAAAAAATATTAGTACAGAAAATGTTTCAATCCATAACAACACAAGTAAATCAAATGGAAAGAAAAGGACAAATGAAAATGTTACTGCTAGAGCAAGAGATAAATCTGTGCATGATAGTAGAAGGAAACAACAGTTTACGGAGATTCGTAAACGAATGTTCCGTAACAGGATAATTGGCAATTTGTTAAAAAATATTAAGAAAGGTCAACAGAAATTAGTTTTTTATAGGAGAAAAAAAAAAGTTGAGAAAGTTATTGATCAGGCTTTTGAAATTAAACGTAAGTTATTTATTTTGATAATCAATAGAATTAGGAAGCTAAACAAGGCAATTTTTGATTTCAAAAGAAATAGTAGATGGAAGAGAATAGTTAATCGTAGTAATTTTTGTGAAGTTTTTTCTGGAGAATGGATACATAGTTCAAGCTGTGAGGCATTTTTTAATGAAGAGAGTTATTTCCAGGATAATGATTTGATGCATGCAGTTGACATCAGTGGTCGTGCTTATGAAGTGAAAGATGGTTGTCCAGTTGAAAAAGAAAAACTTGTGACAACAGAGGCAGAAGAGTTGTTAGGTAATGAGGTTTTAGGAAGACGTGCTAAGGGTCCTGTGTACACCTGGAAGTGTAGTAGTATTTGCAGTGTGCGACAGGATTCCATCAATTTGCTTTGTGATTTTGTACGGTCATTTAACAAGAAAAGTTTGAAGCAGAAAATAAGGTTGTTGCAAGAATTAGATCCTTGCAGAGTGAGAGAAGTGACAGGTTTGCATGGTCATTCACTGGCTTGTCTTTCCAGGAGAGTATGCCAGAGTGTTTTTCATCATTTCAGGATGCTAGCAGTGCATCATAACAAAGTGAGGAAGTTAGTTAGACTGTTGTATTATGCTAAGAGTCCAGCAATTATGCTGAAACAATTATGCGCTGCTCTTTTGCATGGTTCTGAAATAGATGTGAAGAATATATGTGAAGAAATTGAGTTTTGTTACTTTGGAAGTAAAGAGGAGAATGTTGAAATTGAGCAAGAAGTAGAGGGTCATTTGGAAGATAGTGTACAGGTTTCCAGTACAGATAATTTCCAGAGGGAAATTGCGACGTTTGACATGAAATCAAGTGAGAGGCCTAATTTCACTTGTGTGTGTTGTAGACGCACTTATTATAAGAATCAGACTAAGTTAGTGGATTTATATGCAAAAAGTGAAAGGGAAAATAATAGTGAATGGAAGGATTTTGCAACATACTTGATGGTAGAAAATTGTTTTGATTTGGGATTGGATCAACGTGTGTGTACTTATTGTTGTAACAAATTAAAACAAAACCAGATGCCTGCTAGAGCAGTTCATAATAATCTGGAATTGGTTGAGATTCCTTCTGAATTGAAGGATTTAAATACTTATGAATCTATTTTGATTCAAAGTATCCATCCCTTTCAGGCTATTGTAAGAATGGAGCCAAAGACAGGGAAATTGCCTCCATCAGATTTACAGAGAGGATTAAAGGGAAGAGTTGTTTATTTGCCTCTAGATTTGAAGAAAAACATTAACACAATTGGAGTAGAAAAAGTGGAAGAGGAACCTCTGGTTATCTTAGTTAATGGGGTTCCGACAAAGAATAAGAAAATATGGCAAGATTTAGTAGATGTTAGGAAAGTTAAAAAGGCAACATTGTATTTGAAAAAAAATAATAAATACTATAAGAATGTATATGTTGCAGAAGAGGAAGTAAGTGAGGAAGAGGATAGCGATTTGTGTGCTGGTCAAATTGAGAAAGTAGAACCCTCTACTAGTGAGGAAATATATGAACATTATAGTGTTCATCCTTTGCATTCAAAGGAAGTCATGGGGAATGCTATTGAGTTGTTTCAAATGAAACAAGCCAAAGGGAGTCCCATTAGTGTTTGGGAGGAAAGTTTGGAAGCTCGGTGTTTCCCACAGCTTTTTCCAACAGGTCAGGGAGGAAGATATGATGAGCGACCTCATCAAATTCCTGCTTCTGAATACCGGACTTTGCGATTGTATGCAGGAGATGCTAGGTTTCGACAATGCATTCCTTATTTGTTTCATCTCCTGTTTGAAAGCGATCTGTCTGGACTGTCATATGCAGTGAACCACATCTTGAAAAGTGGTATACACATGCAAAACATCTCGGCAAGTGATTTTATGGATAAAGTGAATGTCCAAGATAGTATTTTGGAATCTCACCTGATTAATCTCATGGCGTGTCAGCGTGGTACTAATGAGTACTGGTACCGTCGTCATGGTGATTTAAAATGTATGCTGAGGAACTTAGGTACTCCCACATGGTTCCTCACTCTGAGTTGTGCCGAGTATGGCTGGGAAGACTTACTTCAATTTCTACGAGAGGCAAATGCTAACGTAGAAAACATCGAATTCAAGACACCCGGAGAACTGTGCTCTTTGGATCCAGTCAATGTATGTAGGTACTTCAATCATAGATTTGAAGCTATGATGTCTTTCATCATGAATAAGAAGAATCCACCTCTTGGAGAGGTGTTGGATTTCTTCTGGAGAAAGGAGTACCAAGCAAGAGGAGCTCCTCATATACATATGTTGCTGTGGATCAAGGATGCACCTAAATTTGGAACGGATCCAGAAGACTCAGTGATGAGTTTCATCCAACAGTATTCTACGTGTGCTGTTCCAAACGCAAAGGAGAAGAAAAGCCTAAGAGAAAAAGTTCTGCGTTTCCAAAGCCATCGATGTGGAAAGTACTGCCGTCGTAAATTCCGAAACAAAGACAAGTTCTACACCAAATGTCGTTTCGGCTTCCCACGACCGGTGATTTCTAAAGGAAGAGTAAACAGTTTGATGTCTTCGCTGCGACATAATGTGATGAAGAAATCACCTAAAAACACTTACAATTTGAAGAGGAACGAAGAGTCCAAGTATATCAACGACTACAACCCGGTGATTTTGTCCATGTGGAATGCTAACATGGATATACAGTTTGTGGCTGATAACTGTATGGCTGTGGCTCGGTATGTGACGTCGTATATCACCAAAAAAGAGAAGACAGAATTGAAGGATATGTGGGAGGACATTTCCCATGAAAAGAGCCTCAGCAAGAAGTTGTACAGTTTCAGTCTGAAGATGTTGTCGCATCGAGAAATCGGAGCGTACGAATGTTCTGACCGGTTGTCTTCAGCAAGTCTCTATGCCAAGTCCAGGAGTATCGTTTGGGCGAGTCTTGGTCTTGCTGCAACGCGTAATCGAGTTCTCAAACCTGTGCGGGAAATTGAGTATTTGGCGGAAAAGGAGCCAAACAGTACCGACATTTTGAAGACCAACATGTTGGATACATATTATCCAAATCGAAGCAGTCACCTCGAGAATGTTTGTCTGTATGAGGTTCTGCAAAATTACATATTCAAGAGGAACATCAAAGAAGATACTGAGAAAGGAGTGTATGCTGTAATAGGAAGTGAGGGATGTCTGGTCAAGCAAAGAAAATGCCACTTGGTAAACCATCGAAAATTGAGTGGCGAATCTCCTGAAAAAAAGGAGTTTTTCTATTTAGCACTTTTGCAACTTTTCAAGCCTTGGCGTGCAGAAGAGGAACTGCTTGGAGATTTTCTCTGTTACGAAGACTCTTTCAATGCCGCCAAGGAGACCATAGAATGTCCTGCTTTTCCCAAATATGTAGAAATGTTGAATGCGGAAATTGAGCAGGAAGCAACAATTGCAGCCGAGATTGCCAGAGACAGTTCTCAGGACAGTCAGAGTTCTGCTTCATTGAGTCAGGATCCACTAGGAGGACCTGTTATCGAAAATGAAGCTGCCACTGCTATGAATGAAGTGGAAAGAGCCATGGCACATGCTCAAGAGGATGCGGTTAACTTAGAAGAGTTGGAAAGGCAACTCAACGTTGAGCAGAGGAAAATATATGACGAAGTTACCATGCAAATTGATCATGGATTAAGTCATGATAAGAAAGAGTGCTCATGTACGTCGTTGAAGCCTGTCCGACTGTACGTGAGTGGAGAAGCGGGAACTGGAAAAAGTTTCCTCATTAAAGCAATTTCATGCTATTTGCAGGAAAGGACAGAGTCATCACTGTCTTGTGTTGTCACTGCTCCAACTGGACTGGCAGCACATAATATTAAAGGGATTACTTTACATCGTTTACTGATGCTGCCAGTGGAGCATGACAACAAATTAGAATATCACAAGCTATCTGGAGATGCTTGTTTTGAAGTTTCAAGAATCTTGAGGAAAATGAAACTTCTTATCATTGACGAAGTAAGCATGGTTTCCAATGTCATGCTTGCCTTTGTGCATTTGAGGATGCAAGAAGTTCTCAAAACAGAGTATGATGTGTTATTCGGTGGCAAACACATCATTGTTTTTGGAGATCTTCTGCAGCTGACACCAGTGAAAGGGCAACCTGTGTTCAAAATGCTCACGCATGAAGATACCAGGAAGTGCCTAGGCAGCATTGGCAACGTCAATATATGGTTAAACTTCAATTATGCTGAACTGCATGAAAATATGCGTCAGGCAAAGGATAAAGTTTACAAGACTATTCTACAAGATGTTAGAATTGGAAAAGTGACCGAGCATGGGAAAGAAGCTTTACATGCACGATTACTGTCAAATTTATATCCAGAACAAGATGTTGTGCCTGAGAATATTTTTCAGAAAATTACTGATAAGAAATCTGGAATATGTTTGATGCCAACTCTTGCAGAATGTGCAAAATTTAACAACAAAATGTTGCATTTAGAAAAGCAAGAGATTGTGAAAGTGGAAGCTATTGATAGAGTAGAGCATATGGGATCAACAATTATTTTGTCTGAGAATCTGAAAACAAAATTGGATTCATTAGAGAAGAGTATATCTAAAACTGCAGGTTTTGAAAAGACTCTGAATGTGTGCTTGAACTGCCGTATAATTTTAAGAAGGAATTTACATGTTGAAAGAGGTCTGGTAAATGGATCAATGGGTAATGTTGTTGATTTTGTGAAATACAGAAATAGAGATGGAATTGAATTTTTAAAAATTAAATTTGATGGCATTGAGGAAGTACAGCTAATTGCTCGTTGTTCTGCTAGATTTTTGCTTGTAAAAGACTTATATGTTCGCCGTAAGCAGTTCCCTGTTTGCTTGGCATATGCGGTGACAATTCATAAATCGCAAGGTTTAAGTGTAGACACTGCATTGGTGAATATTGGCAGTTCTGTGTTCAAGGAGGGTATGGCATATGTGGCATTGTCACGAGTTAGAACTTTATCGGGATTGTACTTGATTGACTGTGATGTCAGAAACATTTGTGCAGATCTAGATTGTGTTAAGGAATACAATAGGTTAAGAAGAGAGTATGCGCCACATTTGCCTCAGTTTCCTTTGTTTGAGAAACGTCTGGTAGGCCGGAAACGAAGAAATGAGAACAATACTGGGCAGGTTGTAGCAAAAAGACAAAAAGTGAAGGAACCTAAAATTACAAGCAGAAACAAAGAGGATTCTGTTGAAGATGTTGTTGGTTTTCAGTTTGAAAACAGTTCTGGTGTCAACTGCTATGCTAATGTAGTAATTAATGTTTTGTTTTCTCTAAAAAATGTAAAAGAAGAGATTGTGGTCAATTCTGATCAAAGATTTTGCAGTTTGTTAAATTCTGTGTTAGAGAAATGTACCACTGATAGAAGAAACATAGAAAGTGTGTCTGAAATTAGAAATCTGTTAGATAGATGTTCAGGCCAAACACAATTCTCTCAAAATATTCAGCAAGATTGTCAGGAGTTTTTAATGTATATGCTTCATGTATTACATGCTGAAGGTGTAGATGTAGATCAGCTGTTTGGGCTTTCTTATCAATGGCAGCATGACTGCGAGAACTGTATGGTATCAAGTACTACTAGTGTAGACTCAGAAAGATTTGTATATTTAACTTTGCCAGACAGTAAATCAGTCTCCTTTAATAAGCTAGTAAAAGCTGCTAATCACAACATGGAGTGTAGCCAATGTAAATCTGAAATGATGTCCACATTATTTATACGAACATATGGCCAGTACATCATTTTAATGTTCCAACGATGTAGGCCTGATGGAACAAAATTGACAACTTTAATAAAAAATTTTGTAGCTTCGCAGTTGTCAATATCAGGAAGGACTTTTGTAACTACAGCAATTATATATCATGACGGCCCTTCAATATCATCAGGACATTACACAGCTTATTTAAAGTCTAGAAATGGCTGGTCATTCTGTAATGATTCTGTTGTAATTTTCAAAAAAAAATTGCCGTATGACCTTAAAAACTCTTACCTGGTGTTTTTAAAACCAAAATTTTAGGAAAATAATCTCGGGATATGATCTGTGGAATTTCAAGAAGTTCTAATGGCTCCTACACAATTTGGCCTTGAGGATAAGTGTAGTTCAGAGACATAACTTCTAATCATAGGATTGGACATCATGGACATGTATGTGCAGTTTAAATGAGTTCAGAAAAACTGTTTCTTTTCATAAGCTAATTAAAGCAGCCAATCAAAACATGGAGTAGAGGGAATGTAAGTCTGCAATGCTGTCTACTGTTTTACATTACTTTGTGATTAAAAGTGATGTAGAGAATTAAATAATTGTAGTACTCATAGAGGTAGTGTAAGTCTGCTTCATATTAAGCAGTATCAGTGTCATACGAAATGTAGAACATGACTGAGCAAGAAGGGGAAGATATTACTATTCCAGGATTGTGAAAATGATCTTCAACATTTTAATTCTGAAAGTTGCGGGAATGCCAAATGATGGGATTGGCTAACAAGAAATCCAAGAGTTATACATGGCTCTGACAAAATTTGGCCTTGTGGAATCTTGTGGTAGAGAGCAAGAAGTCATTTATTGTATGTAACATGTTTTTAAAAACGATGGAGATTTTCTTTCAGAAACTGGTGGGCTGAAAGTAATAACAGCACAAAAGAGTATAAGCTATTCATAGGACATCCTTGGACGTCATGGAAAGTAAGTTAACTTTAAGGAGTTCTGATTTTTGATTTCTGATCTTGTATGGGTTTTTTAAACACAATCATTTTGATTGTGTTTTTTTTTCCCCGCTGTTACATGATGAATACCTTCAAGTCACTGTTTTTAGTGAATTTTGATACATTCTGAGAACAGCAAAAATAAACCATTTAACATGTATAATTAATTCTGTAATGTTTCCATTTATGATGTATATGTAGAACTGTGTAGAAGGCATGGAGAAGGTGAGGCTTCTGTAAGTGTCAAAGTTGTTGCATGCAGTGCTGCACTTCTGCGTATTCTTTGATATGCTAGACTACATCTGCACAATGAGATACCTAAGCAAAGGAAACAGAAGTGATGTGATTGTGAAATGAGCAAAATAAATTGCATGTATTTCAATTACATCACCTGTGTTTCCTATCATTACGAATCACATTGTGCAGATCAAGTTTAGGTCTGTCCAGGGAAACATAGGAGGTTTGGACTTTGTTGAAGATTGCAGTGGACATGACTCACTTCATTGGTAGACCTTCACATGTATTATGTCTTCTATTCTCTTCAACAACTTGAAATTTCATCTGCAACCCTGAGTAGGCCTCACCTGAAACAAAACTCTGGATAGTAGACATCTTATTGGCATCCTGAAGCAATTATTTTAAATTTTAGTGTCTTGCGACACTTTTCTGAGACAACAGCAATGCAAAAGATGCACCATGTTTTAAGATAGGCCTCACTTCATCTGCATCAAGATAGTGTTACTTTAAAATGTATATCTTTAGGACTGTGTAGCTTCTGTAAGTGTCAAAGTTATTGAAAAACTGTTTGTCCTTCAATCTTTGCCCTTGTCTTTTGTAATTTTTCAATACATGTTTTTATATTTTTCAAATGTTTGTTCTCTCTTTCACAGATTGAAAGTATAAAAATAAAAAGTGAGGAATTTAACGACAATTATAAGGTAAGTATTTTGTACTCTTTTCGTTACATTTCTATCACATTGAACTACTATTAGTTCCACTGCTTCATTTCTTTAATCCTCAGTTTCCTGCCTTTGCTACTTCCCTCATTCCTTTCTCTATTACCTACTTACTCAACTCCTTCCACTTTTTTTCTCAGTCCCTCTCTTTTCATAGTTCCTCACTCTTGTTCACTCACTCCGTCTCTATTACTCTTAGTGTCTTTGACTGATCACTGTATCACTATTTGTTCATAATGCTTTCTCTGTGTAGTTGAAGCACACTAAGGGGCATATTATGAATGCAGCCAATAAAATTATTGCTCTTTTTATTGGCAGAAAACTGGTGCAAAAGCGGCTTTAGCGGCAGTTTTCTGCCGCAAAAGCAGCTTTAGCGACACATTTCTGCCTATAAAAGCTGCAAAACTTTTATTGCCTATGTTGATAATATGCCCCTATGTTATTTACATTAGGGCTATATTGTCCAGTATAACAATCAAAATTGCTCTCCAAAGACACCAGGCAAAGCAGACGCTCCCTCAAACAGATCACCAAGCGCAATTTACCCTACTTACAATCTAGCCTGTTCTCTGTCGAGACTTTAGCAATCTTTAGAGCACAAGATAAGATTTTTTTACATGGAAGAGCCATACGTATTGCAATTCTACTTAAGAAACAAGCATTGGCATAGACAATAGGTCTCGCCTTTGGGACCTTATACGTGTTTAGCCATGCAACAGTTGATGTTGCTGCACCAAGGATATTATGCTGCATAACTAAAGACTTAGAAGGTCCAAAAGTCGATACCTATTGGCTATGCCAATGCTTGTTTTTCTTTCACTTCGTTATCTATTTTGTTTTTCACAATTATACCATCTTCTGTCTGTTCTTTGGTAAATAGATCTATTAAATAGTATCTCTTCTTTACTCCCTATAGCTGTCTTTCTTGAAACATCACTCTCTGTTTACTTTCCTTATACTTACTCTTTTTTTTTAAAAAGTTTTTTTTTTGGTTAGCTCCCGGTACGCGTACCGGGAAGCTAAACCGGAAGCGAACCAAAAGAAATAGAGCTTGCCAGAGTGCTAAACATTCTAGCAATTTTTTTGGAAAGGGAAGGTAGTTCTGAAAAGAACTTTTTTTTTTATATTTTTGTTGTTTTATATTTTTTTTGTATTTTTTGAACATTTTTTGTTTTTTTTGTATTTTTTGAACGATTTTATATTTTTTTTGGGTTTTTTTTGGGGGGGGGGAACAACAAAAAACAGGCGTTGAAAAGGGCTCAACAGGAGCAAAAAAAATTTACTGGGGGCGGTTAGGGCAATTATGATTGTCATAAGCCAGGTTGATGGCATTAATACTCATGTTACCACAGGATATCAACGCACCACAGTGCATACAAGTATGTTTCATGTGCCCAAAATTCTCTTGGATGTTTGGCACAGTTTCCCGTGCCTCTGCTGGTGTCAATGATATTGACGATGTTGACCTGGCCACAGGAGTTGCTGTTGGGTTTTGTTCCATATCCCGTATTTCCGCCCGGCTGTAATTAAGTGGATGCTTCCTGGTCATGTGCCGATGCATGGTATAGTTCCCATAGCTATACTTTTTATCAGTCCCTCTTGATAATTTCTCTTTGCAGATGAGGCAGGTCACATACCTCGCATTCACTTTCTTTTGCCCTGGAGGGATTGAATAAAACTGCCAGATGAAACTGGCTTTCCTATGGGAAACCCGGGGCACCTCTTCCAAGAACTGTGGTTCTTCTCCCTCCTCTTCCTCCATTTCTTCCTCTTCCTCCTCAGTGTTGGTCATTACCTGGGGAGGTGGTCCTCTCTTCCCATGAGGAGGTGGAGGTGGTGGTGGGGGTCCACCAGCTGAAGCAACTACTGAAGCCATTTCTGATATACTAATGAAGGTCTTCCTCTCACAATGATGAAAGTCAGAGTGAGGAAAGAAGGAGGGGTTTTCATCATTTGGGAAAAACAATACTTCTCAACCAATGAAAAGTGTTATTTTTAGGTCACCTGACCTAGCCTTCCATAATTATGAAACTAAAAGTGAAATGAACCAATGAAAAGCTTTATTAACAAGTCACATGACTCTAACTTTCATGTTACGCGCTGCGGAACGCTCCCCGGTTAGCTTCCGGTTCGCTGCGCTTCGCGCCTCGGTCCGCGCCCGGGGACACTTCCGGGTGCGCTAACGCAGTACGTCACAAGACGCATTTCGCGGCAACGCGATACGTCGCGCTTTCGCGCCGCGGATCGCTTCCGGGGAGTTGCGTTTCGCGCCTCGGTCCGCGCCCCGGGGCACTTCCGGGTGCGCTAACGCAGTACGTCATAAGACGCATTACGCGGCAACGCGATACCGTAACTATGTTGATTTGTTACCGGTTCGCGGACCGGATCGCGGAATCGAATTGAGCTAACGGGAAGCTTCCCGGTTCGCGGACCGGGAGCGAAACAAAAAAAATATTAAAAAAAAATTATTAATAAACATATAAAATATATTTTTGGATTTAAAGAAGAATACATTTTACAGCTGTAGATATTAGCTTTTAAAAAACCAATGAAATTCACTGAAAAAACCATAGGTTATAGACCATATATAGTTAGGAATTAGCATTTACAAAACCTTGAAAATTCACTGAAAAAACCATAGGTTATAGACCATATATAGTTAGGAATTAGCATTTAAAAAACCTTATTTTACTCACACAAAACCATTGAAATTCCATATATAGTTAGTTGCACTAACTATATATCGCGCACCCGCAATCCACTGCTGATCATGTCACATATTACATCATTCATGACATGGTCAGTGACATCACTGATGACATCACTGATGACATCTCAAATGACATCACTGATGACATCACTGATGACATCTCAAATGACATCACTGATTACATCACTGATGACATCTCATTTGACATTACTGATCACATCACTGATGACATCATTCATGTGATAATACGATGAACCTCTTCAGACTCTAATATAACCTTAGATACACTCAGTGTAAACAGACACTCATAGACTGTCACTCATCCATGGAGTTACTCAGACACTTAGTCAGTCATGCAAAGAATCAATCACACCTCCATTTCCTCAACTATACAGTTATACACACCTTACTTATTCAAACATATACTAAAACATATTTACTCTGTTATACAATCCCTGATACAAGTTCACAATAATCCATACAGCCACTCACACATTCACTGGCTCTTATGCACAGTTATTTATATATGTCAACTTTCACATGTACTGTGTTTTACATATGTACTTACTTTGACATGTAGCACTGAGATATCCATTCACTCACCAATACACTCATGCACACAGTCAACCGCCCATACAGCTGTTTCCACATGCACTTTTGAACCCATACATCTAGTCAATCAACTGCTCACACATCTATGCAGAGAGTCATACACCTCCCAGCCACCCACACACACACTCAGTCTCCCATACAAATGCTTTGGCAACCAATCAATAACCCATACAGTTAATCATATAGCTAATGATCAACACATGCAGCAGTTTACAGAACAACAGACATAATGATGCACAAATTAAGACAGTTTAGTCACTAACCCATGCACTCAGTGAGACACATTTAATCAGTCACTCATACAGTCAGCCATGCCCCTACTAAATCCTTCGTCCAGACACTTATACATCGACTCATTCATAAATATGTAAGACATATTTTAACTTTACAGAAAAATACAGTCACTGGATATATATATATTCACTGAAAAAACCATAGGTTATAGACCATATATAGTTAGGAATTAGCATTTAAAAAACCTTATTTTACTCACACAAAACCATTGAAATTCCATATATAGTTAGTTGCACTAACTATATATCGCGCACCCGCAATCCACTGCTGATCATGTCACATATTACATCATTCATGACATGGTCAGTGACATCACTGATGACATCACTGATGACATCTCAAATGACATCACTGATGACATCACTGATGACAACATCCAGTGACTGTATGTTTCTGTAAAGTTAAAATATGTCTTACATATTGAAGAATGAGTGGATGTATACGTGTCTGGATGAAGGATTTAGTAGGTGCGTGACTGACTGTATGAGTGAGTGATTAAATGTGTCTCACTGAATGCATGGGTTAGTGACTAAACTGTCTTAATTTGTGCATCATTATGTCTGTTGTTCTGTAAACTGCTGCATGTGTTGATCATTAGCTATACGAGAGGCTATATGTGTTATTAATTGGTTGCCCAAGTATTTCTATGGGAGATTGAGTTTGTGTGGGGGTGGCTGGAAGGTGTGTGACTCTATGCATAGATGTGTGAGCAGTTTATTCACTAGGTGTATGAGTTCAAGAGTGCATGTGGAAACAGCTACATGGGCAGTTGACTGTGTGCATGAGTGTATTGATGAGTGAATGGATATCTCAATGCTACATGTCATAGTAAGTACATATGTAAAACACAGTACATGTGAGAGTTGGCATATATAAATAACTGTGCATGAGAGCCACTGAATGAGTGAGTGGTTGTATCGATCATTGTGAACTTGTATCAGGGATTGTATAAGAGAGTAAATATGTGTTAGTATATGTTTCAATAAGTAAGGTGTGTTTAACTGTATAGTTGAAGAAATGGAGGTGAGATTGTTTCTTTGCATGACTGACTGGGTGTGTGAGTAACTCCATGGATGAGTGGCAGTGTGTGAGTGTCTGTATACACTGAGTGTATCTAAGGTTATATTAGAGTCTGAAGAGGTTTATCGTATTAGCACAAGAATGATGTCAAATGAGATGTCATCAGTGGGGTCATCAGTGATGTCATTTGAGATGTCATCAGTGATGTCATCAGTGATGTCACTGACCATGTCATGAATGATGTAATATGTGACATGATCAGCAGTGGATTGCGGGTGCGCGATATATAGTTAGTGCAACTAACTATATATGGAATTTCAATGGTTTTGTGTGAGTAAAATAAGGTTTTTTAAATGCTAATTCCTAACTATATATGGTCTATAACCTATGGTTTTTTCAGTGAATTTTCAAGGTTTTGTAAATGCTAATTCCTAACTATATATGGTCTATAACCTATGGTTTTTTCAGTGAATTTCAATGGTTTTTTAATAGCAAATATCATAAGCTGTCGAATGTCAAGTACGTGGTAAGTGAAAACATTTTCGTGTTTATGCACACTGATCTGCTTTGAATGGTGCCCCCCCCCTCATTTCTATTAGGAGTACTCTCTCTTTGCAGATAGTGAAAGGTAGTTAACGCAGGCGTTTGCCCCCGTTGTAATCCGTCGTGCCTGCTTCTCTCTCCATTTGATTGATTGTTATCCAAGTATTTACTGTTTTAGAATTAGTTCTCTTTGGTTCATTCTCTATTTACAAACAAACACAGAGTCGCAATACTCTGTTTAGTCTTTGCAGATAACGAAAAATCGTGTAAAAAAAAAGAAAAGGAATCGAGCAAAATCAGTAGGCCACTAATGGGATCTCTTTTTGACCTCGCTAAAATAGAAACATTAGGAACAACCCCTCATGACAAATACAAAACTAGTGAGATGAACTGAACTCCACACAATGATGGCTGCAAAACAGCTCGGCTCCGCCACCCACCCCGCCCAAAATAACGATAAAGAACGGCTGCCATGATTGGTTGCGGAATGACCACGACGGAGCTACGAAATGGTGCTGCTCTCATGCTAACCCCAGCTTCAGTCTGAAACATCCAGAAACACTGTAGACTACCAATTCGATCAGTTCCGGTAGCGCCCCAATGTAACCCGGTAGAGAAGAACTAGCCCTCCCCTCTTTGACTGATGGTTCTTGTTGCCTGTCCCTTCTGTTGCCATTTAACAGAACTATTTAGCCTGCTGAAAGGGGTTGTGTTCCGACCGCTGGTTGGTGGAGACATTTTGACTATATTCTGTACCTGCGTTGTCGCGTAATGCGTCATATGACGCGCCGCGTTAGCGCATCCGGAAGTCATCCGGGGCGCGCAGCGCGTAACGTAAGCATAACAAGTCATGTGACTTGTTAATAAAACTTTTCATTGGTTCATTTTACTTTTCTTATTGTAATGATGAAAGGCTTGGTCATATGACCTAAAAATTACGCTTTTCATTACTTCCGAACATTATTTTTTCTTAAATATATGTTATAATGTTCCAGGCTAATGTACTTTCCCGGAAATTTTACAACTGTCCTGCAAGTAAAATATATTCTTTTTTCGAGAAAAAGAGCGTTTCTTCGTCCCATGACGGAGCCGTTGAGCAAAAGAGGGTCGACCTGCTGTCTTAGTTGCCGATACGCCTGAATATGAGATTCTTATCGATCACTTTATGTTGCAGGAATAGAAAACACAACAGCCCTTGACCATTTATCTTTACTGCGTTCCTTCGTATTATACCTTTTACCCTTCATGTAATTGGTCTGCTTTATTTCACTTGCCTTTTAATGATTCTAAAACAGTCACTATTATTAAAAACTTTACCAATGTATATACTACTACCATGTTTTCTTTTAAAAACCTTTATTGTGAAAATGTCATTATACAAATACGAGCCTATAACCACGTGGGCCTGCCACAGAGCAAACTGTAATCGTATATGATGAATAGACATTTACACTGTAGAGGAACGTAACGGGTGGGCCATTAGGTTGCAAGAACTAAGGTGTCTAACAGTTACGGAATCGGTGGACGTACATTTTATAATTAAAATACGACAGGGCCAGTTACAATAAAATTATCTAGATATACATTTGCGGGCAAGTACCATGGGTGACGTTAATTCGAACTTTCAACAGTACAGTAATCAATAACACATCAGAACTTAATATCAATAGGGATGTCGAAATAGTCAATCAATTCTCGTCCCCGCCCGCCATGTGCTTCAAAACTGCATACGTATCTCGTGATTTCAAGGTTCTGCAACCAGTACACAACAAGGAGTTACGAGTCCCATTTATTCCGGCGCCATTTTGGGCGAGGACGGGCAGGTCCAGGATATAGTCAAAATGTCTCTACCAACCATCGACTATGATGATGTTCATATGCTGTATTTATTAGAGTAACACTCATCTGTCCACATGAAATTAATTTGCCACAATCTAAACATGTCATTTTAATCTTTCCAAAGTTCTTCTAAATATTTGGGACCGTTTCCCTTGCCTCTAAAGCTCTCAGTGCCACTTCTTTGATGAATGTACTAGCAGGTCAGGGGTTCTCCTCCAAATCTCTCTTTTATGCAGCACTATAATTAATTGGTGCCACCTCTCCATATGACGATGCATGGTATAGTTACCACAACTATATTTTTTTTCGGTTCCTCTGGAGAGTTCATCGTGGCAGATGAAGCGTGTAACGTACCGGGCATTTACCTTTTTTTGCATGTACAGGAAAGGAAAAAAAAATCGAGCGTCCGAGTTCTAAGGTGTCCCAGGGCCATTTTAGTGGACCAGGCCCAAATCCAAAGAACAGGCCGCCATTTTGAGAGTCCTCTTGCAGCCGCCTGTCGCTGTAGCATCAAGAGCAGCCGAAACTCAGCTGAATGGCAACTGAAACGGTAAAGGGGCGCCCCACTACAGCAGACGAGCCTCCACCTAGGAAGGCCCATTCACGCCGGCTCCCCCCCCCTTCGGGCACCCCACGCCGTTATTCGGAGCAGTATTGTAGGATGGCCACACCAGTGCGGCAACTTGCTAGACATCACCTCGGTGGTAACCGAATCTCAACGCCTTGTGGTGTCTTCTATTCAAAAAACATTGTTATGCTGCCTTCGACCTATTCGCCGCAAGTGCGCACACAACTCAACTGCATAGCTTGCTAGACACCACCTCGGTGCCATCCGGATCTTAGAATGTCAGCACCTTTTGGTGTCTTCTCTTCAGAAAATATTGTTGCGCTGCCTTTGGCCCCATTCGCACATCAGTCCGCTACTGACGCCATCTCACAGGCTAATGGGGCACCCCACGCCGACTTTCAGCATTGTAGAATGACCACACCAGTACAGCAACTTGCTAGACATCACCTCGGTGCCATCCGGATCTCGGCGCCCCACTGCAGATGAAGTGCCTCTCAACTATGAAACCACCACGGTGACATCCGGATCTTGGCGCGTTGTGCTGCCTTCGGCCTATTCGCACATCGGTCCGCTACTGACGCCATCTCACAGGCTAATGGGGCGACCCACGCCGAGTTTCAGCATTGTAGGATGACCACACCAGTACAGCAACTTGCTAGACATCACCTCGGTGCCATCCGAATCTTGGCATCTCAACGCCTAGTGGTATCTTCCATACAAAAAATATTGTTACGCTGCCTTTGGCCCCATTCGCACATCAGTCCGCAACTTAGACATCACCTCGGTGCCATCCGGATCTTGGCATCTCAGCGCCTTGTGGTGTCAGTCAGAAAATATTGTTGCGCTGCCTTTGGCCCCATTCGCACATCGGTCCGCTACTGACGCCATCTCACAGGCCAACGGGGCGCCCCACGCCGACTTTCACCATTGTAGGATGGCCACAGAAGTGCGACAACTTACTAGACACCACCTCGGTGCCATCCGGATCTTGGCGCGTTGTGCTGCCTTCGGCCTATTCGCACATCGGTCCGCTACTGACGCAAACTCACAGGCCAACGGGGCGCCCCACGCCGACTTTCAGCATTGTAGGATGGCCACACCAGTGCTGCAACTTGCTGGACACCACCTCGGTGCCATCTGGATCTTGGCGCGTTGTATTGCCTTCGGCCTATTCGCACATCGGTCCGCTACTGACGCCGCCTCACGTGCCAACGTATTTTCTACGCATTTTATACCCTATGCCGCATAACAGGTCATGTGACTTGTTTATAAAACTTTTCATTGGTTCATTTTACTTTTGGTTTCCTAATGATGGAAGGCTTGATCATATGACCTAAAAACAACACTTTTCATTGGATGAAAACTTTTTTTTTTTCCCAAACGATGAAAGCCCCACCTTGTTTCTGGATGTTTCAGACTAAACTGGCGTCAGCATGAGAGCACCACCATCTCGTAGCTCCGTCGTGGTCATTCCGCGAGCAATCATGGCAGCCGCTCCCCACCAGAAGCCTGCAGGAGTCGGGGCCCCCAAAACTTTTGATGAATTCTCAAGGCGGAGGGGACGCTTTCGAGAATGGGGTCCAAGACCTAGCAGACAAGCGTCCGATTTCCAAGGTGTCCCAGGGCCATTTCAGTGGACCAGGCCCAAAAAGGAAAGAGCCTGCCGCCATTTTGAGAGTCCTGTGACAGCCGCCTATCGCTGCACCGCAAGAGTGGGCGCAACTCAGCTGAATTGCGGCTTTTGACACAGTGGACCAAAAACGGACGGAATGGCAACTGAAACGGTAAAGGGGCGCCCCACTACAACAGATGACACTCCACCTGGAGAGGCCCGTTCACGCCGCCTCCCCCGGGGCGCCCCACGCCGTTATTCGGAGCAGCATTGTAGGATACCAAAACCAGTGCGGCAACTTACTGGACATCACCTTGGTGCCATCGTTCTGCTGCCTTGGAACTATTCGCACAACAGTTTGCTACTGATGACCCACCCCCCGCGACGCCCCACGCCGTTATTTGCTGGGTGGCAACTTACTAGACATCACTTTTGTGTCATCTAGATTTCGGCGCGTTCTGCTGCCTTGGAACTATTCGCACAACAGTTTGCTACTGATGGCCCACCCCCCGCGACGCCCCACGCCGGAAATCTGGACGTTGTGCTGCGTTGGGACTATTCGCACAGCCGACCGCTACTTCGTTGTTTTTCCCTAAAAATTTTTATATGTTATTACTATTTTTGTTTTCTTGTATATATTTATAAATTATTAAAGTTTTATAATCTTACTACTTTGTCGGAGTGCTATATATTTTTAATGTGACACATAATTGTAAAAACTTTGATGTACAAAGAGTCATCCCTGGAATCTTCCGCTTCACGCTCGGTCCCCTCCCCAATCACAATACAGGATGGTTTTCAGATAATAGCAACGCTTCTGCTGTGACGGATCTCATCGAGTGTGGGCCTTGATCTACTATAACTCCTTTGAAGAGGGGTGATTCTTTACAGCTGTGGCCATAAACTACATCTGCAGGGCTAGCTGATAGCCTAGGACCGGCCTGGACAATCGGACACAGAGGAAAAGAAGTGTCAGAGGGTGCGGTAGTGAATAGGGCGAAAGGGAGGTGTCGGGCGGGCACAGGGTGTGATTCTCAGGGAAGAGCAGCGCAGATGGGGGGAGGTTTATTACCCATGCATAAGACAGAGAGCGGGGGTGACCACTGCCTGGGTGAGATGCTTGCGAGGGTGGGGAGCCATGCTAAGGATCGACAGCGTGCACAGAGTGGGTCTGGTCAAGGCATCTAAAATGGCTGCCGTGCACGACAAAAGTGTGGCATTTGAAAAAAGACAAGATGGCGCAGACAATGTTTTTCAACACTTCCTGATTTCCTTCGAATCGAACGTTAACAGACGTTGGGGCATATTACCAAAGTTAAGCGATATTTATCCCTAACGATGCATTGCAAAGATTTTTTTACCGTCAGAAATTATCGCAGATAAACCTTGCTATTATCAAGGTTTATCGCAAATACGATAAAAAACGACCGCAATGCATTAATATCGCTGAAAACTCAGCGATATTCATGCATTACCGAGCTAATGCTCTTAGCCATGTTATCCACCTCCCATTGGATAACATGGCTAAGAACTGCTCAGGGCAGCTGTTACTTTTTGGAGATATTCGCGCTTATCTCGAATATTTCCAAAAGTTGATAATAGGAGATAGCGATGTTAGCGACTGTTTCCAGTCGCTAACATCTTGGCATGCCCACTTTGCATGTCATTAGTGATAAATATCACTCACATGCAAAGTGGGGCCCAAGATGGTCGCTATCTCCTACTAGCCGTCGCTAACTGGTGTTAGCAACAGCTAGGTAATACAGATATAATTTTATCTCCGCGAAGCGGAGCGCTGTTACAGATATATATCTTGTTTTTGAACGTTAATTTCTCAAAATGCACTGAAGCACATATATTGAGACCTAGAAAGGCACATCGGGCTACCAGTCCCTAATATTTTACCAAGTTTCGTGCAAATCCATTCAGCCGTTCGATTATTATTATTATTTTTTTTTTTTCCCCGCGGGGCCCTTTTAAAACCTCCACATCAAACCTAGGGGGTCAGCGAGGATCTACTATGCCCCCTTATGGTCATTTGCCCCTTCGCTTTGGCCTCCTCTTGTCTCTCGATCCTACCGAGAGACAAGATGGCGGCCGCTACGTACTGTTTGGAATGTTTACAGACACCGGAGAGCCAATCAGCTTCGCTTCGCAAAGCTCCGTAACGCGAAAAGTACGCGAAGCGGTGCGCTGTTACAGATATATATCTTTTTTTGAACGTTAATTTCTCAAAATCCACTGAAGCACATATATTGAGACCTAGCAAAGGCACATCGGGCTACCAGTCCCTACAATTTTGCCAAGTTTCGTGCAAATCCATTCAGCCGTTCGATTATTATTATTATTTTTTTTTTTTGCCCCGCGGGGCCCTTTTAAAACCTCCACATCAAACCTAGGGGGTCAGCGAGGATCTACTATTCCCCCTTATGGTCATTTGCCCCTTCGCTTTGGCCTCCTCTTGTCTCTCGATCCTACCGAGAGACAAGATGGCGGCCGCTACGGACTGTTTGGAATGTTGACAGACGCCGGAGAACCAATCAGCTTCGCTTCACAAAGCTCCGTTGCGCGAAAAGTACGCGTCCTGGAGCGCTGCCCGGTCCGCTGTTACAGATATATATCTTTTTTTAAACGTTAATTTCTCAAAATCCACTGTAGCACATATATTGAGACCTACAAAAGGCACATCGGGCTACCAGTCCCTACAATTTTGCCAAGTTTCGTGCAAATCCATTCAGCCGTTCGGGCTAAAAGTGAGGCCAACCGCCCTATGGAAAACTCAATGTTAAAAACACGTTTTGGGACCCCCCTTTTTTCTCGACCCCCCCTGGACGAACCCCCCCCCCAATTTTCAGGGGCTGCTCAGAAACAAAATGTGCCATTTTCCTGAAAATTTCAGCCAATTCCGTCCACAAACGCCAAAGTTATTAGACATAGAATTTTCAAAAAACCCATAGAGAAAAAATCCTAACTATATATACCTACTGGCGACCGCCAGTAGGTAATATATACAGGTTTCCTTTCAGAGCCGGACTGTTTTGCTCTCTGAATCTTAATTGTATCTTTTCTTTATTTTTTATAAATTGTTTATAGCTATTTGCTCTGTGAATCATAATGATTTTTACAAATGTTGATTGTAAATAAAATACTTTTTATGCCATTCTTGTATCGATTAAAAAAAGTTTAGTTGATTGATAAACACAAAATGCAGAAATGTTCTTTGGGTGAGCCACCTCCATCCACAGTCTGAGTATAGCCTCGTTGGTTTTTTTAGGGTTGTCCATAACGCACAGAATTTACTTTCTTGCAATTTTGTGAAATTTCAGCAGAAGTATGGGAAAATACACTCATCTGCACAAAATGCAAATGTGTCATTTAGTGCTATATATTAGCATGAAAAGCTAGATATAAATCCATTTCGAGTTCTCCACATGCCCATTCAATCAATCACTTTTACACTAGTTTTATAACAGTCATTAAAGTCTGAGCAAGCTCTAAAGTCCCCATACAGCTCATGCCGCTCTGTGCTACAGTCCTGTACTCCCCGCAAAAATGATGTGTAAGGACATGGCCCTTCTGCAGCAGCTGGCCTGTGCCCGCGCAGAGGTAGAATCCGCCGCTGCTTAACCACTGTTCCTCCTCACAGACTTCATGGGCACCAACCTGAGCAGTTTAGAGCATGAACTTGAAAGTGCTCAGGCAAGTCAAAAAAGGGCTGGAAGCAATGTGCTTCCTAGTCCCTGAGGAAGTGGCATGTACCCAGCTGTTGAACACTGCATTCCCTTTCCTGTTGGTGTTAGACATAACAGTGTTGGATAGGAACAACTGCCCCTAGAAAGCACCTTCATACTCCATTCTCCTGACCTCCTTCCTTAAATGAGAGTGGCTAGGCACTGTTGCTAAGTAGGTGTTTACACAGTATACAGAGAATGCATTGAAAGTGGGTGTGGTTAGGTGTTTCCCACACAAAATGCTGATTATATCAGCGATGGTGAGTAAGGTCCTTAATAGACCCTCTTGCACACCCTTAAAGTTGAACCAGCCCACAGCACAGCCTCAAAGAGCAACAGACAATGCTGAGAATGATCTCCCATGGAGGTGCACATAATGTTTGTTTTGTAATAGGTACCTGTTTTGCGCTTTGTGTACAGTGATACGTTTAGGGATATGCGCGATCATGAGAAAACCAGTCCCTCACTTTGCCTAATGTCCTTTTACTTCATATTTTCCGTGATCAGAAGGAAAATCTAAGAACCTCCAGCAAGGGATTTATGAACCCCCACTTTTCCAGCTACAGAGGGGTGGAGTTTTTAATGGCCTCTTCTGTTTGCAACGTGGCAACAAAAGCTCATAACTACCGCTAAAGAAAGATTGGTTCATAGAAAAGGTATATGAAATAAAGAAGGAAAGTTAAAAGGAAGGATGGGTGAAAGGTGGATTGATGAAAGGATGCGTGGGTGGACGAAAGTGTGGTTGAAAGGGGCGGTGAAAGGATGTATGGGTGACCCAACTTAGACCCTGCTATTCATTAAAAAAGGTAACATTTTGCTCCAAGATCCTTCGAGGCATAAAAACAGGGCACATTAAAATAAAAAAACATTTTGCATAAGTAGCTATGCACTTAAACGGGTCAACATAAAGATCCATATTCATGACCCTAGTTGTGTCGTGCTTGCACCACACAACATGGTACATGCGTGACACAACTGAAAAATGAGATTCATGAAGCCATGCAAGAGCGCTTTGCGTGGCCCCGAGTGGCTTCATAAATCTCAAGCAAAGCAACGCAGTGCAAATTGTTGCTTTGCCTTATACTGTGCTAAAGAGAGGCGTTCCATGGGCATTGTGTGGGTGTTCCCACGTTTTTTTTACACATGCCCATATTTGCCAGAACTGGTAAACCAGTGAATGTGCCAAAAAGATATGCCTTCCCAGAAAAGATGTAAATAGGGTAAATATCTGTATTCTCTTTGTTACTTCCTCTTCAATTTGTGGTGCATTCTGCAGCACACATAGAGGAATAAGCTGCTCTGCGTGAAGATTCCCGTAAATATGCCCCCAAAATGTACACACTTGCTTGAGGGGCGAAAAGCGGGCACCTGAGCCTCTGAGGCACTGGGAGACCTCCAACCAGGCAGGGGGCCCTCAAATCTTCAGAGGGCCCCTATTCAGCGAATATATATGCCATATGGGAGATTCAGGGGCCCCGCATACATCCTGCAGGCAGGCTGGCCTGCTATATTTTTTTTTCAGTGCTTTGTTTCTTTCTCACGTCAGCCTCACCAGAGATAAATCACTGAAACGTTCATTAGTTCACTTTGCTTTGTGAGTGTCTAGGCGAGGCAGGTTTTACGTGACCGTTTTAAGCCGAAAGTTACCTAAATGCGCCAGTCTGGGAAACAAAGTTTCAGCACACACTGACGTATTTTCGAGGGAAAAAAAACACAAAAAAAGAATACATTCATGTGGCTCCCAAATGCTATTCTCACACTCCTGGCTGCGCGCTTTATTCTTCAAAGCTCAATTTGCATTTTAGTCATAACTCTGAGTAATAACTTATTCCCGCAATCACAGCTTTATTCGCAGTCTATTTTAAGCCCTTGGGCATTGTTACTAGTATAATAGCTCCTTTTTGTCAACGAGCAGATAGTATTGTATGTAATTGCACCATGTATGACAGGCAATTTCTAGTTCATAATATGAGGCAACCTTCTATGGCAGTAATTATTTTTTAATGTAAGTAATAATAAGTGGATTAAACTCTCATGCAGTTTTGTTTAGCGACAGCAATGCCAGTAAAAATGATGCAAAACAAAAGTGTCATTACGCACAACATGAATGAGTTCAATAGTAAATAACGTAGCTGAGAATATTTGGAGTGCAATTAGCAAGCCAGGGTTATATTTTAGAGCTTGTGGTTCTTGTTTGAATTGAGGTTAAAAAATGTAAGTACTCCCAGCAATTAAAGCAACCATACAAAGCAGAGCTGGCAAACACCAATGAGCAAAAATATTGGATGCTGAGCCATGAAGTTGCCAATAACTCTGAAGAACTGAGGCAACCTCATAACCAGACCTGGCACCCGTTTTGACACCAGAACAAAGCAGTTCCATACAAAGGAAGCAGCTGAAGAAACAGAAACTAGAATGCAGAGGGCTTTAGAAAATTGCTCGTTTGACCGAAGAATATGTTTCGAGCAGCTTTATTCCTACTTCTAAAGTTCAGGAAATAGTAAAATTGTGAACCTACAGTTCTTTAAATACAACACAAGAAATAGAAAATATTTCTTATATTTGTTGGTGGAGGGTGTGGTACATGACTGGCATTTATGTACAAGTTGCTGTGATTTAATACATACGCTAAATCAGAATGTACCAGACTGCGCAATGATCAACGTATTGTTTATTAGATTAAAATAGAAACATCCTTACCATAGTGAATTTAGGTACATGATTTCTACCTTTTCTGCAACTCCCCCATCCTACCGAAGACTGCTCATGTATATTTCCCATCAGTGGTTCGGAGGCATATATTCATACATAACTATCTAAGTACTTTCGGGAGTCCTGTAGGATACTTTCCTGTGCCTGAATCACTGAAACGTTCTAAGCCTGTAATAAGTCAGAACAGAATTCTATTGTTATGGTAGTCTAGTTGAAAAGCTGCTCCCAAGGGTAAAAAATGGTGCAGTTCAAGGGAGATGAGCTATAGGTTGATGTGCAATACACAAAACAATTGACTACTTTAACTTCTTTGACATATGGATACTGACTGCATTAACATTTCAGTATTGGAAAAAAAACGAATTTTCGAATTGGTAAGGAGGCAAGATGGCGTCGGTGTGAGCGGTCGCAAGAAGTTTCGCTCTGTGAGTCCTGGCCAGAGTACTCAATTATGCCCCACCATGCTGGTATATAAAAAGCCGGAGTGATCGGGTGATCATGATGCTGACGTCAACAAACTTATGACTTTCAACTACAACTACAACTACAGGAGCCTACTTGAGTTTGCAGCAAGAGCAAGAGCCTACAGCAGACCAAAAGCGGAGATACATGCAATCGGACAATCATGAGCGCAAGGGAAATCCTCCGTCACCGCTATCACCGCTGCCCCGACCGTGAATGTCGGTCATGCTACCTTAGCGGTTTTGTCCGGCCTTGCCCTGCAGGAGTATTACAAGGATCGGCACAGGGGTTCTCTGTAATGTAATCCAAATTCGTACCAATGGTGTTAACGATGGTAATGGACTTTGGGCTATGGGGATAGGGCACCCGAGGTTTAAAGATCTATAAGGCTTACTACAGCAAAAAGGGAAAAAAAAATTGGGAAAGCTTCGACACTGGTGGCACTGGTGTTATTGGTGTTACCGCGTCAAGGTTAAGGGCTAACCTCAAGCTAAATTTCATCAATCCTAAGTGGTGCTGGTGCTCTATGTGCTAGTGTGGATGTCTGGATCCTCCTGGCGAGTCCTGCGATCCACGATCAGAGAAGTCGGTGATCCCTGTAACTAGAGGTTGGCGAGCAACTGTAAGTACGGTATCTGCAACTGCAACTGTAATTATATTCACTCTGCCATTGACTGTCTCGCCCTGTTTCGCCCTCATGTCGCCCTCTGTCGCCCCCCGCTTTAATTTCTGGAATTCTGGAATTCTGGAATCCTGGTCTCAACCCTGGTCTCGCCCCGAGTGCGGAAGGCCTGGAAGGTAAAGAGAGAGGCGGGATTCGGGACACGGACTGATGGTGACGGATGTGATCGGCTCATCGGAGCAACAGATCAGCAGTCTATCGGTTTGTGAGTCCTGCAGTTCAATATAGGGCAATCTTTCCCATATTTACACATCAACAGCCGCTTACCTGTAACCTGTGACCTGCGGCCTGCGACCCGCAACCGTAGCTGTAGCCTTTGTCCAGGCGACTCATTGTGCTCATTGTGCTCTGCTCCCTGCCTTCCGCAGCCGATCAGTTACACGGTCGGCTCTGCGCCAGGCGTCATACTTCGTGCCTCGTCATCCTCGTCATCTGCACACCCCGGGACTCTGCGTTTAAAGGCCCACGCTGCTTGTCGTTGTCAAGGGAACACGGAGGAAGCGGCGCGCGGGCTACTGGCAGACACAGCAGAAGCGGCAGAAAACGGCAAATGCAAATCGAGCAAACCTAAGCAAACAGCAACGGAGTAATATATCACTGAGGATTGGGGATTGAGATCTGCAGCTGGTGAAAGAGCACCGTGAAGCTGGGAGCACTAGTAAAACCGCAGACAGAGGATGCACGAGCTAATATCACAATAAAACTCTATGTAAACAATGCAAACTTCCATGCTACATGCTCACATACTAAAATCATCTCTGGGAACTACACAGAAACGGTCAACAGAACGGCCAAAAGAGCCCAGATAGCGATAAAAATAGCTTCTAACGGATTAAAGGAGCCAAGACTAATTAAACTACACGCAACAGCAGCTGCAATTGCAAAACAAAGACAAGCACAGGTACAGGTTCAGATACGGGTACAGGGAATGGCAGGTTTCACGAGACCAGGTGAGGAAATAATTGAGCAAAACCTACTACAACTCGCCCAAGAAGAAGCCCAAGAAGAAGCACCAGAAATGCAAGGTACTCAGATCGTGAAAGCCTGGAGAGCACACTAAGCACCCAAAATACACACAGCTGGCAGAGAACAAAGGGCATGCAGAGACGACCTGAAACCAGAGGGTCTAAAGCTAAAGAAAACAATGATGGAAGAAATTAGGGCAATGAGAGACTCAAAAACAAAGATAAAAATAAAAATTAAAACACTGACAAGAACACGGAAACGGAGAAGGATAAAGTGAAAGAGAAGGAGAAGGAAAAGGAGGAGAAAGGGAAGGATCTAGAAGACAACGATAATTTGGAGCTAATGGCTAAGAAGGCAAAGAGACTACAAACAATCAAAAATCTGAAGGCAGCTGCCAAAACCACTGGTTAGCCTGCAGATTCTCAGCCTAGGATCTCTAATATATTCAGCCCGTTGCCCAAGGAAGGGCTGAGCAATTCCGCTAAAAATGAAAAACAACAACGGACTATTCTGGATGACCAAAGGAAGCAAAATGATAAATCGAGTGGAATCAGCCTTGCTGACCCTGCTACGGGTATAGAGCAGTCCATTATGGGGAGAAAAACTGCTCCAGGTCCGGATCCAGGAAATCAGACCTCGGATCTAAACCCGGGAAAAGATAATGCTAGTGCAGTTAAAATCGCAGCCGCCCAAAGCGAGCATATGCCTAAGTATCCAAGGGGAACGCAGAGACAAGACAATTCCTCTCCCAGGATACAAATCTCCTCCCTGGGGAAAATGCTACAATCGGAAAATGAAGAACTCTCCGAGGAATCAGACTCAGATATATATGAGAGAGGTGTTTCTATCTCCAGTGGGACAAGTGCGGCAAGCGAAACAAACGAAGGCCAAAAACCAGCCGCAGCAACCCCGGAGGAATCTGACTCCACAGTCTTAAGGAAATGAAGTGAACCCGGAAAAGGCACCACCCCAAGGAAAAAGCTGGAAAAAGAGGACAAGGCACAAAAGACAATGTAAATCAACATACGAAGAAACTACAGACCCGGGGAGCAACACGGAACAAGTCAAAGAACAAACCAAACATACACGAAAAAGTTCATCCCCAAAATCAACAGGAGAACCATAACATAATCAGCACATCCTGGGGGAGACTGAAGGGGGAGTCCAAAAGCAACACGGAGATAGAAGCGGTTCGGGAAAGTCGGCAGAGCACTCGCTGAGTGAAGTGCTAAGCTCCATTAAGAACTTCCACAAAGATGTAAAAATGGACAGTCAAAGGAACCATGCAGCCATTCAAAAACTGCAAGGAGCTATTAAAAAAGTGGGCATCACCTGTTCAGAGATTTCAGACAGAATGGCTTCTGTAGAAAGACGCACAGAAAATCTAGAGTCTGATATCACTAAGCTCCAAACTCAGGAAAAGGAGCAGGAGGGAATCATAAAAGATTTGATGTTAAAGGTTGAAGACCTAGAAAATAGAGGCAGAAGAAACAACCTGCGTTTTCTTGGAATCCCCGAAGGGGCTTCATGTCCAACTTCCTAAAATCAGCCTTCCGGGAACTTCAATCTTGGGAAATGGACAGGGAAATACAACGTACCCACCGCTTCCCCTTGGCGCTACCTAAACGCTCTCATAAGCCACCTCAATACCCAAGGGCGATGTTGGTTCATTTTGGGAACTTTCTCCTACGAGAGGCTATTTACAATATTGCCAGACCTACAAGCAAGAGGGAACACAAAGGCTTCATGTTCGTTGCTCGTCCAGATTTTGCCCATGCTACGGTAGAACGAAGGTGGAGAATGAGACAACTATTCACTCCATTTGAGCAAATTGGAGCGACAGTGTTTTTGCAAAATCCAGCGCGACTAAAAATAATCTACAAGGGAACAACAAGAAGCTTGACAAGCAAAATCCAGGCAGAGTCCTACTTAAATGAAATCTCAGAGACAGCGAATTGAAGCACGGGAAAACAGCAAAAATCCTAAAAAAGAAAAGGAGGAAATAAAAGACAAAGAGGAGCAACCCTGTTAGCTGTCTAGAACTATGGGGCACAATTAGAAAGGGAGGAGAGGGGGAATGTTAAAGACTGGTAATCAAAATATGTTATAATATATGGTTATGTGTGAAGGGATAGAGAAAAGTTTATTCTCACAAATGACCCCACCCCCCCATCCCACTGCTTCATTGCATTTACTCATGTTAAGGCCACGGGGCGAGCTGAGGCCCACTGACTACACAGACGCCCACACCTGTGTGCCCTATGATCCAGGACGCCTCAATGGGTGGTGGGGGGCGGGGGGCTCAGGTGGGGGATGGGGGAAGGGAGGGGAGGGGTGGAGACCAAGGGATGATACACGCTCAAGGTGGTAGATACAGGGTCTGCAACTAGACTAATAAACTACAATGGAATAAATCGGCTAGGGTAAGAATAGGGGTGAAAAACCAAGTAACAGTAAAAACCCGAAGTAGCGAAAAGAAGGGGGATGGCTAGATTAAGAATTATTTCGTTGAACATCTGTGGCCTTAATGACTTAAAAAAGAGGCAAACAGTTGCTGTAGGACTGCTAGCTATGAAGGCCAAAATAGTCTGCTTACAAGAGACACACAAAGAGGGGGGACAGCAGCATCTATTAAAAACATTAGGGTACCAACTCATAATTGCTTCCACACAGGGAGCACGAACAAAAGGGGTGGCCATCCTTGCGAAAGGGGGGGCTTTCAATTTATAAGATCAATCTCCGATAAATTTGGAAGATGGGCCATTACGGAATGTCACTACAACAATGGACAAAACATATTGACCGTATGTTCAGTCTATGGGAACGTGGGGGATGACCCAGATATTCTGGTGAGCATTTCTAATGAGCTGGTACACTGGCCCCTACCCCTAATTTTCTGTGGGGATCTCAACCTGCATCTACCGGGGGACTGGTCGTTGGGCCCCAAGTTTAAATACCAAGGGAGGAAACCGAAGGTCTTTAGGGCTTTTAAGGATCTCTGCAAGTTACATGGCCTGACTGATGGATGGCAAATGGGTCACCCTGGGGACCATGGTTACACATACTTCTCTCACCCACACTTACGACATGCTCGGCTGGATTATATGCTTATCTCGAACTCAGTAAAGGACATATGCAACGTAAGGAAACTTCTGATGGTATTATCAGATCATAACCCATTAGAACTAAATATAGCTTTTAGTAACGGCATCCCCACTTTAAGGACTTGGATATTTGAAAGAGCTTTTTTAAAAAAAAAGTCCTCAGAGGGTTTCCAAATTCTGAAAAGAAATTGGAATATTCTCAAAGCCGACAATGTAGTTGGGAAACTCCTATCGGAAAATCCCTTGGTAACATATAGGAAGGGAAACTCATTAAAGGATCATCTAGTGAACAGCCATTATGAGTCCAAACAGAAAAAAGTGGCCCCCATTTTGGGATTTTATCCCTGTATGAAATGCAAAGCGTGCTAAAATAGCCACAAAGTGAAAGAGTATTCCATACCTGGAAAAGATATCAAAACCCCCATCTCAAAATTACTTAATTGTCATTCTAATTACACAGTCTACTGTCTTGTGTGCCCCTGCGGAAAACAGTATGTGAGGAGCACAATCAAGCCGACTAAAAACAGAATTTTGGAGCATTTGAGAGCCATCAATAATAAAGACCATAACTATCCGGTCGCTCGCCACTTTGAAAAAGAACATCAAAGTAACAGCAACCTACTCAGACTCTTCATCCTGGATCAGGTTGTCAAATCTGAAAGAGGAGGAGATTGGGTCAAAAGGCTCTGCACATTGGAATCTAAGTACATCATCAAGCTCCAAACTAAAACCCCAAGAGGGCTGAACAATGAGGAAGAGATGTGGGTTCATATAGGCTAGACACCAGAATAATGCTAAATCCAGTAAAATATGATCCAATATTGACAACGAAACACATAGAGAGCTATCCTTTCCCAATGGTCTCCCATAGAACTGTATCTTTCAAGTTCTTTCTCACGTCTTTTCTTTCACCTTCCCTTCCCCTGTCAGATTTTAAATCGCATACAAATGTAAAAGATATCTGTTTAAACATATGCCCATTCAGGGCAAGATGAACATATTCATTTGTTGCATATTGGAATCATACACTTGGGGCCATCAAATAATAGAAAAATATAAAAAATATTGTAAATAGCCAGATTACGTAGATAACGATGTCACCAATGAATTAACATTTGTAGTGAATCAACTCATAAATAATTCGAATGAAATGAGATATGTGTAAATGTCGTTTGCGATGGTTGATTTAACTGTTCTAAGATGGCCTCCATAATGAAGCGCCTTTTGATTCCGTTTTTTATGTTCATGAAACACATCGTCACTTTCTATGCACACAATGTTTGTAAAGCACAACTTTATTTAAACTCACGTACATCAGTATCACGTTAACACTGACGAAGGCGGTAACGCCGAAACGCGTTTGTTAACTTTAAACTTTAAACTGCAGCACGAAAAATAAATACGGCTTTATGGACTGCGTATTATGGCTTGGAGTGCTCTCTGTTTGAATTGGTCCAGGGTGAATGGTGACCAAGTGTTGGAAAAAAAAAAAAAAATATATATATATATATATTACCTACTGGCGGTCGCCAGTAGGTATATATAGTTAGGATTTTTTCTCTATGGGTTTTTTGAAAATTCTATGTCTAATAACTTTGGCGTTTGTGGACGGAATTGGCTGAAATTTTCAGGAAAATGGCACATTTTGTTTCTGAGCAGCCCCTGAAAATTGGGGGGGGTTTCGTCCAGGGGGGGTCGAGAAAAAAGGGGGGTCCCAAAACGTGTTTTTAACATTGAGTTTTCCATAGGGCGGTTGGCCTCACTTTTAGCCCGAACGGCTGAATGGATTTGCACGAAACTTGGCAAAATTGTAGGGACTGGTAGCCCGATGTGCCTTTTGTAGGTCTCAATATATGTGCTCCAGTGGATTTTGAGAAATTAACGTTTAAAAAAAGATATATATCTGTAACAGCGGACTGGGCAGCGGCCCAGGACGCGTACTTTTCGCGCAACGGAGCTTTGTGAAGCGAAGCTGATTGGTTCTCCGGCGTCTGTCAACATTCCAAACAGTCCGTAGCGGCCGCCATCTTGTCTCTCGGTAGGATCGAGAGACAAGAGGAGGTCAAAACAAAGGGGGAAATAACTATAAGGGGGCATAGTAGATCCTCGCTGACCCCCTAGGTTTGATGTGGAGGTTTTAAAAGGGCCCCGCGGGGCAAAAAAAAATAATAATAATAATAATCGAACGGCTGAATGGATTTGCACGAAACTTGGCAAAATTGTAGGGACTGGTAGCCCGATGTGCCTTTGCTAGGTCTCAATATATGTGCTTCAGTGGATTTTGAGAAATTAACGTTCAAAAAAAGATATATATCTGTAACAGCGCACCGCTTCGCGTACTTTTCGCGTTACGGAGCTTTGCGAAGCGAAGCTGATTGGCTCTCCGGTGTCTGTAAACATTCCAAACAGTACGTAGCGGCCGCCATCTTGTCTCTCGGTAGGATCGAGAGACAAGAGGAGGCCAAAGCGAAGGGGCAAATGACCATAAGGGGGCATAGTAGATCCTCGCTGACCCCCTAGGTTTGATGTGGAGGTTTTAAAAGGGCCCCGCGGGGCAAAAAAAAAAATAATAATAATAATCGAACGGCTGATGACCATAAGGGGGCATAGTAGATCCTCGCTGACCCCCTAGGTTTGATGTGGAGGTTTTAAAAGGGCCCCGCGGGGCAAAAAAAAATAATAATAATAATAATCGAACGGCTGAATGGATTTGCACGAAACTTGGTAAAATATTAGGGACTGGTAGCCCGATGTGCCTTTGCTATGTCTCAATATATGTGCTTCAGTGCATTTTGAGAAATTAACGTTCAAAAACAAGATATATATCTGTAACAGCGCTCCGCTTCGCGGAGATAAAATTATATGTGTATTACCTAGCTGTTGCTAACACCAGTTAGCGACGGCTAGTAGGAGATAGCGACCATCTTGGGTCCCACTTTGCATGTGAGTGATATTTATCACTAATGACATGCAAAGTGGGCATGCCAAGATGTTAGCGACTGGAAACAGTCGCTAACATCGCTATCTCCTATTATCAACTTTTGGAAATATTCGAGATAAGCGCGAATATCTCCAAAAAGTAACAGCTGCCCTGAGCAGTTCTTAGCCATGTTATCCAATGGGAGGTGGATAACATGGCTAAGAGCATTAGCTCGGTAATGCATGAATATCGCGGAGTTTTCAGCGACATTAATGCATTGCGCTCGTTTTTTATCGTATTTGCGATAAACCTTGATAATAGCAAGGTTTATCTGCGATAATTTCTGACGGTAAAAAAATCTTTGCAATGCATCGTTAGGGATAAATATCGCTTAACTTTGGTAATATGCCCCAACGTCTGTTAACGTTCGATTCGAAGGAAATCAGGAATTGTTGAAAAACATTGTGTGCGCCATCTTGTCTTTTTTCAAATGCCACACTTTTGTCGTGCACGGCAGCCATTTTAGATGCCTTGACCAGATCCACTCTGTGAACGCTGTCGATCCTTACCATGGCTCCCCACCCTCGCAAGCATCTCCCCCAGGCAGTGGTCACCCCCGCTCTCTGTTTTATGCATGGGTAATAAACCTCCCCCCATCTGCGCTGTTCTTCCCTGAGAATCACACCCTGTGCCCGCCCGACACCTCCCTTTCGCCCTATTCACTACCGCACCCTCTGACACTCCTTTTCCTCTGTGTCCGATTGTCCAGGCCGGTCCTAGGCTATCAGCTAGCCCTGCAGATGTAGTTTATGGCCACAGCTGTAAAGAATCACCCGTCTTCAAAGGAGTTATAGTAGATCAAGGCCCACACTCGATGAGATCCGTCACAGCAGAAGCGTTGCTATTATCTGAAAACCATCCTGTATTGTGATTGGGGAGGGGACCGAGCGTGAAGCGGAAGATTCCAGGGATGACTCTTTGTACATCAAAGTTTTTACAATTATGTGTCACATTAAAAATATATAGCACTCCGACAAAGTAGTAAGATTATAAAACTTTAATAATTTATAAATATATACAAGAAAACAAAAATAGTAATAACATATAAACATTTTTAGAGAAAAACAGCGAAGTAGCGGTCGGCTGTGCGAATAGTCCCAACGCAGCACAACGTCCAGATTTCCGGCGTGGGGCGTCGCGGGGGGTGGGTGATCAGTAGCAAACTGTTGTGCGAATAGTTCCAAGGCAGCAGAACGCGCCGAAATCTAGATGACACAAAAGTGA
Source organism: Lissotriton helveticus (assembly GCF_964261635.1). NCBI lineage: Eukaryota > Metazoa > Chordata > Amphibia > Caudata > Salamandridae > Lissotriton > Lissotriton helveticus. The sequence goes on from NC_136073.1 coordinate 405,284,925, forward strand.
TGTCTAGTAAGTTGCCACCCAGCAAATAACGGCGTGGGGCGTCGCGGGGGGTGGGTCATCAGTAGCAAACTGTTGTGCGAATAGTTCCAAGGCAGCAGAACGATGGCACCAAGGTGATGTCCAGTAAGTTGCCGCACTGGTTTTGGTATCCTACAATGCTGCTCCGAATAACGGCGTGGGGCGCCCCGGGGGAGGCGGCGTGAACGGGCCTCTCCAGGTGGAGTGTCATCTGTTGTAGTGGGGCGCCCCTTTACCGTTTCAGTTGCCATTCCGTCCGCTTTTGGTCCACTGTGTCAAAATCCGCCATTCAGCTGAGTTGCGCCCACTCTTGCGGTGCAGCGATAGGCGGCTGCCACAGGACTCTCAAAATGGCGGCAGGCTGTTTCCTTTTTGGGCCTGGTCCACTGAAATGGCCCTGGGACACCTTGGAAATCGGACGCTTGTCTGCTAGGTCTTGGACCCCATTCTCGAAAGCGTCCCCTCCGCCTTGAGAATTCATCAAAAGTTTTGGGGGCCCCGACTCCTGCAGGCTTCTGGTGGGGAGCGGCTGCCATGATTGCTCGCGGAATGACCACGACGGAGCTACGAGATGGTGGTGCTCTCATGGTGACGCCAGCTTCAGTCTGAAACATCCAGAAACAAGGTGGGGCTTTCATCGTTTGGGGGGAAAAAAAAGTTTTCATCCAATGAAAAGTGTTGTTTTTAGGTCATATGATCAAGCCTTCCATCATTAGGAAACCAAAAGTAAAATGAACCAATGAAAAGTTTTATAAAGAAGTCACATGACCTGTTATGCGGCATAGGGTATAAAATGTGGAGAAAATACGTTGGCACGTGAGGCGGTGTCAGTAGCGGACCGATGTGCGAATAGGCCGAAGGCAACACAACGCGCCAAGATCCGGATGGCATCGAGGTGGTGTCATAGTTGAGAGTTCTGAGCAGCGGTTGTAACACTGTCTGAAGCTTATTTGCAGCTGCTGCAGCTTCACTACGCGCGAAGATCCGGATGGCACCGAGGTGGTGTGTAGGAAGTTGCCGCACTGGTGTGGCCATCCTACAATGCTGAAAGTCGGCGTGGGGCGCCCCGTTGGCCTGTGAGTTTGCGTCAGTAGCGGACCGATGTGCGAATAGGCCGAAGGCAGCACAACGCGCCAAGATCCGGATGGCACCGAGGTGGTGTCTAGTAAGTTGTCGCACTTCTGTGGCCATCCTACAATGTTGAAAGTCGGCGTGGGGCGCCCCGTTGGCCTGTGAGATGGTGTCAGTAGCGGACTGATGTGTGAATGGGGCTAAAGGCAGCGCAACAATATTTTCTACTATATTTCCGGTGTAGAAGAGACCACAAGGCGCTGAGATGCCAAGATCCGGATGGCACCGAGGTGGTGTCTTGCAAGTTGTGGTACTGGTGTGGCCATCCTACAATGCTGAAAGTCGGCGTGGGGCGCCCCGTTGGCCTGTGAGATGGCGTCAGTAGCGGACCGATGTGCGAATAGGCCGAAGGCAGCACAACAATATTTTCTGACTGACACCACAAGGCGCTGAGATGCCAAGATCCGGATGGCACCGAGGTGATGTCTAAGTTGCGGACTGGTGTGCGAATGGGGCCAAAGGCAGCGTAACAATATTTTTTGTATGGAAGATACCACTAGGCGTTGAGATGCCAAGATTCGGATGGCACTGAGGTGATGTCTAGCAAGTTGGTGTGGTCATCCTACAATGCTGAAACTCGGCGTGGGTCACCCCATTAGCCTGTGAGATGGCGTCAGTAGCGGACCGATGTGCGAATAGGCCGAAGGCAGCACAACGCGCCAAGATCCGGATGTCACCGTGGTGGTTTCATAGTTGAGAGGCACTTCATCTGCAGTGGGGCGCCGAGATCCGGATGGCACCGAGGTGATGTCTAGCAAGTTGCTGTACTTGTGTGGTCATCCTACAATGCTGAAACTCGGCGTGGGTCGCCCCATTAGCCTGTGAGATAGCAGTTCTTTGGATTTGCGAATAGGCCGAAGGCAGCACAACAATATTTTCTGACTGACACCACAAGGCGCTGAGATGCCAAGATCCGGATGGCACCGAGGTGATGTCTAAGTTGCGGACTGGTGTGCGAATGGGGCCAAAGGCAGCGTAACAATATTTTTTGTATGGAAGATACCACTAGGCGTTGAGATGCCAAGATTCGGATGGCACTGAGGTGATGTCTAGCAAGTTGCTGTGGTCATCCTACAATGCTGAAACTCGGCGTGGGTCACCCCATTAGCCTGTGAGATGGCGTCAGTAGCGGACCGATGTGCGAATAGGCCGAAGGCAGCACAACGCGCCAAGATCCGGATGTCACCGTGGTGGTTTCATAGTTGAGAGGCACTTCATCTGCAGTGGGGCGCCGAGATCCGGATGGCACCGAGGTGATGTCTAGCAAGTTGCTGTACTTGTGTGGTCATCCTACAATGCTGAAACTCGGCGTGGGTCGCCCCATTAGCCTGTGAGATAGCAGTTCTTTGGATTTGGGCCTGGCTCGTCTGCTGTAGTGGGGCGCCCCTTTACCGTTTCAGTTGCCATTCAGCTGAGTTTCGGCTGCTCTTGATGCTACAGCGACAGGCGGCTGCAACAGGACTCTCAAAATGGCGGCCTGTTCTTTGGATTTGGGCCTGGTCCACTAAAATGGCCCTGGGACACCTTAGAACTCGGACGCTCGATTTTTTTTTCCTTTCCTGTACATGCAAAAAAAGGTAAATGCCCGGTACGTTACACGCTTCATCTGCCACGATGAACTCTCTAGAGGAACCGAAAAAAAATATAGTTGTGGTAACTATACCATGCATCGTCATATGGAGAGGTGGCAACAATTAATTATAGTGCTGCATAAAAGAGAGATTTGGAGGAGAACCCCTGACCTGCTAGTACATTCATCAAAGAAGTGGCACTGAGAGCTTCAGAGGCAAGGGAAACGGTCCCAAATATTTAGAAGAACTTTGGAAAGATTAAAATGACATGTTTAGATTGTGGCAAATTTATTTCATGTGGACATCTGAGTGTTACTCTAATAAATACAGCATATGAACATCATCATAGTCGATGGTTGGTAGAGACATTTTGACTATATCCTGGACCTGCCCGTCCTCGCCCAAAATGGCGCCAGAATAAATGGGACTCGTAACTCCTTGTTGTGTACTGGTTGCAGAACCTTGAAATCACGAGATACGTATGCAGTTTTGAAGCACATGGCGGGCGGGGACGAGAATTGATTGAATATTTCGACATCCCTATTGATATTAAGTTCTGATGTGTTATTGATTACTGTACTGTTGAAAGTTCGAATTAACGTCACCCATGGTACTTGCCCGCAAATGTATATCTAGATAATTTTATTGTAACTGGCCCTGTCGTATTTTAATTATAAAATGTACGTCCACCGATTCCGTAACTGTTAGACACCTTAGTTTTTGCAACCTAATGGCCCGCCCGTTACGTTCCTCTACAGTGTAAATGTCTATTCATCATATACGATTACAGTTTGCTCCGTGGCCGGCCCACGTGGTTATAGGCTCGTATTTGTATAATGAAATTTTCACAATAAAGGTTTTTAAAAGAAAACATGGTAGTAGTATATACATTGGTAAAGTTTTTAATAATAGTCACTGTTTTAGAATCATTAAAAGGCAAGTGAAATAAAGCAGACCAATTACATGAAGGGTAAAAGGTATAATACGAAGGAACGCAGTAAAGATAAATGGTCAAGGGCTGTTGTGTTTTCTATTCCTGCAACATAAAGTGATCGATAAGAATCTCATATTCAGGCGTATCGGCGACTAAGACAGCAGGGCGACCCTCTTTTGCTCAACGGCTCCGTCATGGGACGAAGAAACGCTCTTTTTCTCGAAAAAAGAATATATTTTACTTGCAGGACAGTTGTAAAATTTCCGGGAAAGTACATTAGCCTGGAACATTATAACATATATTTAAGAAAAAATAATGTTCGGAAGTAATGAAAAGCGTAATTTTTAGGTCATATGATCAAGCCTTTCATCATTACAATAAGAAAAGTAAAATGAACCAATGAAAAGTTTTATTAACAAGTCACATGACTTGTTATGCTTACGTTACGCGCTGCGCGCCCCGGATGACTTCCGGATGCGCTAACGCGGCGCGTCATATGACGCATTACGCGACAACGCAGGTACAGAATATAGTCAAAATGTCTCCACCAACCAGCGGTCGGAACACAACCCCTTTCAGCAGGCTAAATAGTTCTGTTAAATGACAACAGAAGGGACAGGCAACAAGAACCATCAGTCAAAGAGGGGAGGGCTAGTTCTTCTCTACCGGGTTACATTGGGGCGCTACCGGAACTGATCGAATTGGTAGTCTACAGTGTTTCTGGATGTTTCAGACTGAAGCTGGGGTTAGCATGAGAGCAGCACCATTTCGTAGCTCCGTCGTGGTCATTCCGCAACCAATCATGGCAGCCGTTCTTTATCGTTATTTTGGGCGGGGTGGGTGGCGGAGCCGAGCTGTTTTGCAGCCATCATTGTGTGGAGTTCAGTTCATCTCACTAGTTTTGTATTTGTCATGAGGGGTTGTTCCTAATGTTTCTATTTTTGCGAGGTCAAAAAGAGATCCCATTAGTGGCCTACTGATTTTGCTCGATTCTTTTTCTTTTTTTTTACACGATTTTTCGTTATCTGCAAAGACTAAACAGAGTATTGCGACTCTGTGTTTGTTTGTAAATAGAGAATGAACCAAAGAGAACTAATTCTAAAACAGTAAATACTTGGATAACAATGAATCAAATGGAGAGAGAAGCAGGCACGACGGATTACAATGGGGGCAAAGACCTGCGTTAACTACCTTTCACTATCTGCAAAGAGAGAGTACTCCTAATAGAAATGAGGGGGGGGGGCACCATTCAAAGCAGATCAGTGTGCATAAACACGAAAATGTTTTCACTTACCACGTACTTGACATTCGACAGCTTATGATATTTGCTATTAAAAAACCATTGAAATTCACTGAAAAAACCATAGGTTATAGACCATATATAGTTAGGAATTAGCATTTACAAAACCTTGAAAATTCACTGAAAAAACCATAGGTTATAGACCATATATAGTTAGGAATTAGCATTTAAAAAACCTTATTTTACTCACACAAAACCATTGAAATTCCATATATAGTTAGTTGCACTAACTATATATCGCGCACCTGCAATCCACTGCTGATGATGTCACATATTACATCATTCATGACATGGTCAGTGACATCACTGATGACATCACTGATGACATCTCAAATGACATCACTGATGACATCACTGATGACAACATCCAGTGACTGTATGTTTCTGTAAAGTTAAAATGTGTCTTACATATTGAAGAATGAGTGGAAGTATAAGTGTCTGGACAAAGGATTTAGTAGGTGCATGACTGAATGCATGAGTGAGTGATTAAATGTGTCTCACTGAGTGCATGGGTTAGTGACTAAAGTGTCTTAATTTGTGCATCATTATGTCTGTTGTTCTGTAAACTGCTGCATGTTTTGATCAGTAGCTATATGATTAACTATATGGGTTACTGATTGATTGTCCAAGTATTTGTATGGGAGACTGAGTGTGTGTGTGGCTGGCTGGGAGGTGTGTGACTCTGTGCAGATCAATGTGTACTTGTATCAATGATTGTATAACAAGGTAAGTATGTGTTAGTATATGTTTGAAAATGTAAGGTGCTCTATGTTTAACTGTATAGACAAGAAAATGGAAGTGTCATTGATTCTTTACAGGACTGACTAGGTGTGTGAGTAACTCCATGGATGAGTGGCAGACTGTGAGTGTCTGTATAGGTGTATGAGTGCATATGATAGTGTTGTAAAGATGAGTGATTGTATGTATGAATGATAGTATGGGTGAATGAGTGAAGGTGTGTGTAGACGTAGGAATCAGTGAGTGCGTATGTAGTAACTAGTATTGGTGTGTCAATGGTTTCAAAAATTATATTCTGTATTTAACACTGGGTGAAACAGAGGTTATATTAAAATGTGAGGAGATGCATTGTATTGTCACATGAATGATATCATCAGTGATGTGGTCATTGATGTCAAATGAGATGTCATCAGTGATGTCATCAGTGATGTCATTTGAGATGTCATCAGTGATGTCATCAGTGATGTCACTGACCATGTCATGAATGATGTAATATGTGACATCATCAGCAGTGGATTGCAGGTGCGCGATATATAGTTAGTGCAACTAACTATATATGGAATTTCAATGGTTTTGTGTGAGTAAAATAAGGTTTTTTAAATGCTAATTCCTAACTATATATGGTCTATAACCTATGGTTTTTTCAGTGAATATATATATATATATATATATATATATATATATATATATATATATATATATTCACTGAAAAAACCATAGGTTATAGACCATATATAGTTAGGAATTAGCATTTACAAAACCTTGAAAATTCACTGAAAAAACCATAGGTTATAGACCATATATAGTTAGGAATTAGCATTTAAGAAACCTTTTTTTTACTCACACAAAACCATTGAAATTCCATATATAGTTAGTTGCACTAACTATATATCGCGCACCCGCAATCCACTGCTGATGATGTCACATATTACATCATTCATGACATGGTCAGTGACATCACTGATGACATCACTGATGACATCTCAAATGACATCACTGATGACATCACTGATGACATCATCCATTGACTGTGTGTTTCTGTAAAGTTTAAATATGTTTTACATATTGAAAAATGAGTAGATGTAGAAGTGCCTAAATAAAAGATTTAGTAGGTGCGTGACTGACTGTATGAGTGAGTGATTAAATGTGTCTCACTGAGTGCATGGGTTAGTGACTAAACTGTCTTAATTTGTGCATCATTATGTCTGTTGTTCTGTAAAGTGCTGCATGTGTTGATCAGTAGCTATATGAGTAACTATATGGGTTATTGATTGATTGTCCAAGTATTTGTATGGGAGACTGAGTGTGTGTGTGGCTGGCTGGGAGATGTGTGACTCTGTGCAGATCAATGTGTTCTTGTATCAATGATTGTATAAGAGAGTAAGTATGTGTTAGTATATGTTTGAAAATGTAAGGTACTCTATGTTTAACTGTATAGATTAGAAAATGGAAGTGTGATTGATTCTTTACAGGACTGACTAGGTGTGTGAGTAACTCCATGGATGAGTGGCAGAGTGTGAGTGTCTGTATAGGTGTATGAGTGCATATGATAGTGTTGTAAAGATGAGCGATTGTATGTATGAATGATTGTATGGGTGAATGAGTGAATGTGTGTGTAGACGTAGGAATCAGTGAGTGCGTATGTAGTAACTAGTATTGGTGTGTCAATGGTTTAAAAAATTATATTCTGTATTTAACACTGGGTGTAACAGAGGTTATATTAAAGTGTGAGGAGATGCATTATATTGTCACATGAATGATGTCATCAGTGATGTCATTTGAGATGTCATCAGTGATGTCATCAGTGATGTCATTTGAGATGTTATCAGTGATGTCATTTGAGATGTCATCAGTGATGTCATCAGTGATGTCATTTGAGATGTCATCAGTGATGTCATCAGTGATGTCATTTGAGATGTCATCAGGATGTCATCAGTGATGTCACTGACCATGTCATGAATGATGTAATATGTGACATCATCAGCAGTGGATTGCGGGTGCGCGATATATAGTTAGTGCAACTAACTATATATGGAATTTCAATGGTTTTGTGTGAGTAAAAAAAAGGTTTCTTAAATGCTAATTCCTAACTATATATGGTCTATAACCTATGGTTTTTTCAGTGAATTTTCAAGGTTTTGTAAATGCTAATTCCTAACTATATATGGTCTATAACCTATGGTTTTTTCAGTGAATTTCATTGGTTTTTTAAAAGCTAATATCTATAGCTGTAAAATGTATTCTTCTTTAAATCAAAAAATATATTTTATATGTTTATTGATAATTTTTTTTATTATTATTTTTTTTTGTTCGCTCCCGGTTGGCGAACCGGGAAGCTTCCCGTTAGCTCAATTTGGTGCCGCGACCCGGTCCGCGAACCAGTAAACGTTCCGTTTGCGCAACTGTCGTGTTAGAAATCAACATCGTGACGCGTCGCGGAAGCGCGACGTATCACGTTGTCGCGTAATGCGTCTTATGACGCGCCGCGTTAGCGCACCCGGAAGTGCTCCGGAGCGCGAACCGAGGCGCGAAGCGCAGCTCCCCGGAAGCGATCCGGGGCGCGTTCCGCAGCGCGTAACATAAGCGTAACAGGTCATGTGACTTGTTAATAAAACTGTTCATTGGTTCATTTCACTTTTGGTTTCCTAATGATGTAAGGCTAGGTCATGTGACCTAAAAATAACACTTTTCATTGGTTTAGACCTATTTTTTTTCCAAAATGATGAAAACCCCTCCTTCTTTCCTCACTCTGACTTTCATCTTTGTGAGAGGAAGACCCTTTGTGATCACTGAGCAATGGCTTCATTAGTAGCTTCAGCTGGTGCACCCCCACCACCACCACCACCTCCTCATAGGAAGAGAGGACCACCTCCACAGTTCATTACCAACACAGAGGAGGAAGAGGATGAAGAAGAGGAAGAGGAGATACAGGGAACACAGTTTTTACAAGAGGAGCCCCGGGTATCTCATCATAAAACTAGTTTCATTTGGCAGTTTTTTTCTTTTCCTGAAGGACAGAAAAAAGTTAATGCTCGATATGTGACGTGCCTGATATGTAAAGAGGACTTATCTAGAGGCACAGAAAAGAAGTATAGTTACGGCAACTATACTATGCACCGTCACATGGTGAGGTGGCATCCACTAAATTACAGCCGGGCAGAGATGCGTGACCTTCAGGATAACCCACCAACTCCTGTGGCCAGGACATCGGCACAGATATCTCTGTCGGGGCCAGAGGCACGGGAAACAGTGCCAAACATTCAGGAAAACTTTGTCCACATAAAGATGGTCTGTTTATATTGCGGTACATTACTCTCATGTGGCAATATGAGCATTAACTTAATAAACAGAGCATTTGAAAACCACAAGTGCTCTAAACGCCCCAGAAAAGAATTTTTTTTTTGCTCCTGTTGAGCCCTTTCCAATGCCTGTTTTTTGTTGTTTCCCCTCCAAAAAAAACAAAAAAACATAAAACTGTTCAAAAAATACAAAAAAAACAAAAAAAATTCAGAAAAATAAAAAAAAAATATAACACAACAAAAACATTAAAAAAAAAGTTCTTTTCAGAACTACCTCCCCTTTATAAAAAAATTGCTAGAATGTTTAGCACTCTGCAAGCTCTATTTCTTTTGGTTCGCTTCCCGGTTCGCTCGCCGGTACGCGAACCGGGAGCGAACCAAAAAAAAAAAAAAAAAAAAGAAGAGTAAGTATAAGGGAAGTAAACAGAGAGTAATGTTAAAAGAAAGACAGCTATAGGGACTAAACCAGAGATACTGTTTAATAGATTTATTTACCGAAGAAAAGAGGGAAGAGGATATAATTCTGAAAAACAAAATAGATAAGGAAGTGAAAGAAAAAAAGGAGAGTAGAAGAATAACAAAGAAGAGTTTGTTAGAGAATGTGAGTGAATGTTCAAAATAAGATTAAAACATGTGGAATAACAGAGAGAAAAACCTGAAAGCAGAAAAGAAGAAGTAACTGAAAAAAAATAATTGAAACAGCAAAGAAATGTAAATAACATAGGGGCATATTATCAACATAGGCGATAAAAGTTTTGCAGCTTTTATCGGCAGAAATGTGTCGCTAAAGCCGCTTTTGCGGCAGAAAACTGCCGCTAAAACCGCTTTTGCAGCAGTTTTCTGCCGATAAAAACAGCAATAATTTTATTGGCTGTGTTCATAATATGCCCCTTAGTGTGCTTCAACTACACAGAGAAAGCATAATGAACAAGTAGTGAAAGAGTGATCAGTCAAAGACACTAAGAGTAATAGAGACGGAGTGAGTGAACAAGAGTGAGGAACTATGAGAAGAGAGGGACTGAGAAAAGGAGTGGAAGGAGTAGAGTAAGTAAGTAATAGAGAAAGGAATGAGGGAAGTAGCAAAGGCAGGAAAGTGAGGGTAAAAGAAATGAAGCAGTGGAACTAATAGTAGTTAAATGTGATAGAAATGTAATGAAAAGAGTACAAAACATTTACCTTATAATTGTCGTTAACTTAGTCACTTGTTATTTTTATACTTTCAATCTGTGAAAGAGAGAACAACCATTTGAAAAATATTAAAACATGTATTTAAAAATTAGAAAAGACAAGGGAAAGGATTGAAGGACAAACAGTTTTTCAACAACTTTGACACTTATAGAAGCTTCTGCTTCTCCAGGCCCCCTAGACAGTCCTAAAGATATACATTTTAAACTAACAGTATCTTGATGCAGATGAAGTGAGGCCTATCTTGGAACATGGTGCATCTTTTGCACTGCTGTTGTCTCACAAAAGTGACGCAATGGCAGCGCAAAAGAGGTGCACAATCATCATAAAACTGTTCCTAACATTTTAAATGATTGTTTCAGGATGGCAATAAGGTGTGTCCTATCCAGACGTTTGTTTCAGGTGAGGCCTACTCAGGGTTGCAGATCAAATTTAGCCTCGTTGAAGAGTACAGAGGAGATAATATATGTGAAGGCCTACCAATGAAGTAAGTCATGTCCACTTCACTCTTGAACAAAGGCCAGACCTCTTCTATGTCCGTGGACAGACCTAAACCTCATCTGCACAATGTCATTCGTAAACGTAGGAAACACAGGTGATGTAATTGAAAAATGTGGAGTTTCTTTTCCTCATTTCACAATCACATCACCTGTGTTTCCTTTGCTTAGGTATCTCATTGTGCAGATGTAGTCCAGCATATGAAAGAGTACGCACTGCATGCAACAACTTTGACACTTACTGAAGCCTCAGCTTTTCCATACCTCCTACACAGTCCTAATTATATACATTTTAAACTGACGGTATCTTGCTGGAAAAGAACTGAGGCGTATCTTACAACATGGTGCATCTTTTACACAAAAGTGACGAAACAGCGGCGTAAAAGAGGCACACAGCCTTCATAAAACTGCCCTTAACATTTTAAATGATTGTTTCTAGATGCTGATAAGGTGTAACCTATCCACAGATTTGTTTCAGGTAAGTCCAACTCAGGGTTGCAGATGAAATTTAGGCTTGTTGAAGAGTATAGAGGACATAATACATGTGCAGGCCTACTAATGAAGTGAGTCATGCCCACTGCACTCTTGAACAAATTTCAGACCTCCTCTGTCTCCTGGAACAGGCCTAACCCTCATCTACACAATGTGATGTGTAATGTTAGGAAACACAGGTAATATAATAGAAAAACGTGCAATTTTTTTTGCTCATTCCACAATCACATCACCTGTGTTTCCTTTGCTTAGGTATCTCATTGTGGAAATGTAGTCTATCATATGAAAGACTACGTAAAATGTGAGCACTGTATGCAACAACTTTGACACTTACAGAAGCCTCACCTTCTCCATGCCTCCTACACAGTTCTAAATGTACATCATAAATACAAACAGTACAGAATTAATTATACATGTTAAATGGTTTATTTTTGCTGTTCTCAGAATGTATCAAATTTCACTAAAAACAGTGAGTTGAAGGTATTCATCATATAACAGCGGGGAAAAAAAAACACAATCAAAATGATTGTGTTTAAAAAACCCATATAACATAACCAATCAGAAATCAGAACTCCTCAAAAGTAACTTACTTTCCATGACGTCGAAGGATGTCCTATGAACAGCTTACACTCGGTTGTGCTGTTTTTATTTTCAGCCCGCCACTTTCTGAAAGAAAACCTCCATCGTTTTGAGAAATATGTTACATACAATAAATGACTTCTCGCTCTCTACCACACGTTTCCACAAGGCCAAATCATGTAAGAGCCATTTATAACTCTTGGAATTCTTGTAAGCAAATCCCGTCATTTTCTATTTCCGCAACTTTCAGAAAGAAAACGTTCAAGATCACTTTCACAATCCTAGACTAGTAATATCTTACCCTTCTTGCTCAGTCATGTTCTACATTTCCTATGACACTGATACTGCTTACTATGAAGCAGACTTACACTACCTCTATGACTACTACAATTATTTAATTCTCTACATCACTTTTAATCACAAAGCAATATAAAACAGTAGATAAAATTATATCAACCTCTAGAATCATTATACGCCAGTTACCTACCCTAAATTCTCTTTTCTGAAAACAGAAAGTAAGAATATTTTTAAGTAAAAAGGCAACATTGTATCGTAGTCAAATGGCAATAATTTCGGAAACAGCAAATTTTTTTACATTTTATATAAGCTGTGTAATAAGCGGATCTTGTCAAATGTCCATCATGCCATATAATAGCTGCAGTTACAAATGTTCTTCCTAAAATTAACGACTGTGTAGCCACAACATTTGTAATTAAAGTTGAAGACTTACTTTCATCAGGTTTATATACTTGGATTTTTAAAATGACATTATAATCAAAAGTTTGGACCAATAATCTAGACAGCATTGCAGACTTACATTCCCTCTACTCCATGTTTTGATTCGCTGCTTGAATTAGCTTATAAAAAAGAAACAGTTTTTCTGAACTCATTCAAAGTGCAGTTATTTTTCCATGACGTCAAGTGTTATGGTAAGAAGACCGTTTGCTTTGGGAAATACTCTGTTGTCCCTCAACTAATCTGTGCCCACCACTTTCTGTAAGAAAATCTTCTTTTTTTCCAGGAACTATTTAATACTCAAAAATAACTTATGTCTCTGTACTACACTTATCCTCAAGGCCAAATTGTGTAGGAGCCATTAGAACCTCTTGAAATTCCTCAGAGCACATCCCGAGATTCTTTCCCTAAAATTTTGGTTTTAAAAACACCAGGTAAGAATTTTTAAGGTCATACGGCAATTTTTTTTTTAAAGTTAAAACAGAATCGTTGCAGAATGACCAGCCGTTTCTAGACTTTAAATAAGCTGTGTAATGTCCTGATGTTATTGAAGGACCGTCATGATATATAATTGCTGCAGTTACAAAAGTCCTTCCTGATATTGACAACTGTGAAGCCTCAACATTTTTAATTAAAGTTGTCAATTTTGTTCCATCAGGCCTACATCGTTGGAACATTAAAATGACATACTGGCCATATGTTCGTATAAATAATGTTGACATCATTTCAGATTTACATTGGCTACACTCCATGTTGTGATCAGCTGCTTTTACTAGCTTATTAAAGGACACTGATTTACTGTCTGGCAAAGTTAAATATATAAATCTTTCTGAGTCTACACTAGTAGTACTTGATACCCTACAGTTCTCGCAGTCATGCTGCCATTGATAAGAAAGCCCAAACAGGTGATCTACATCTACACCTTCAGCATGCAATACATCAAGCATATTGACCTGAACATCTGTCTAACAGAATTCGAATTTCAGACACACTTTCTATTTTTGTTCTATCAGTGCTACATTTCTCTAACACAGAATTTAACAAACTGCAAAATCTGTGATCCGAATTGACCACAATCTCTTCTTTTACATTTTCTAGAGAAAACAAAACATTAACCACTACATTAGCATAGCAGTTGACACCAGAACTGTTTTCAAATTGAAAACCAACAACATCTTCAACAGAATCCATTTTCTTTCTGCTTATAATTTCAGGTTCATCAACTTTTCGTCTTTTTGCTACAACCTCCCTAGTATTGGTCACATTTCTTCGTTTCCGGCCTACCACACGTTTCTCAAACAAAGGATATTGAGGCAAATGTGGCGCATACTCTCTTCTTAACCTATTGTATTCCTTAACACAATCTAGATCCGCACAAATGTTTGTGACATCACACTCAATCAAGTACAATCCCGATAAAGTTCTAACTCGTGACAATGCCACATATGCCATACCCTCCTTGAACACAGAACTGCCAATATTCACCAATGCACTGTCTACACTTAAACCTTGTGATTTATGGATTGTCACCGCATATGCCAAGCAAACAGGAAACTGCTTACGGCGAACATATAAGTCTTTTACAAGCAAAAATCTAGCAGAGCAACGACCAATTAGCTGTACTTCCTCAATGCCATCAAATTTAATTTTTAAAAATTCAATTCCATCTCTATTTCTGTATTTCACAAAATCAACAACATTACCCATTGATCCATTTACCAGACCTCTTTCAACATGTAAATTCCTTCTTAAAATTATACAGCAATTTAAGCACACATTCAGAGTCTTTTCAAAACCTGCAGTTTTAGATATAGTCTTCTCTAATGAATCTAATTTTGTTTTCAAATTCTCAGACAAAATAATTGTTGATCCCATATGCTCTACTCTGTCAATAGCTTCCAATTTCACAATCTCTTGGTTTTCTAAATGCAACATTTTGTTGTTGAAGATGGCACATTCTGCAAGAGTTGGCATCAAACATATTCCAGATTTCTTCTCAGTAATTTTCTGAAAAATATTCTCAGGCACAACGTCTTGTTCTGGATATAAATTTGACAGTAATCGTGCATGTAAAGCTTCTTTCCCATGCTCGGTCACTTTTCCAATTCTAACATCTTGTAGAATATTTTTGTAAACTTCATCCTTCGCCTGACGCATATTTTCATGCAGTTCAGCATAATTGAAGTTTAACCATATATTGACGTTGCCAATGCTCCCTAGGCACTTCCTGGTATCTTCATGCGTGAGCATTTTGAACACAGGTTGTCCTTTCACTGGTGTCAGCTGCAGAAGATCTCCGAAAACAATGATGTGTTTGCCACCAAATAACACATCATATTCTGTTTTAAGAACTTCTTGCATTCTCAAATGCACAAAGGCAAGCATGACATTGGAAACCATGCTTACTTCGTCAATGATAAGAAGTTTCATTTTCCTCAAGACTCTTGAAACTTCACAACAAGCATCTCCAGATAACTTGTGGTATTGTAATTTGTTATCATGCTCCACTGGCAGCATCAGTAGACGATGCAAAGTAATACCTTTAATGTTATGTGCTGCCAGTCCAGTTGGAGCGGTGACAACACAAGACAGCGATGACTCAGTCCTTTCCTTCAAATGACAATGAAATTGCTTTAATGAGGAAACTCTTTCCAGTTCCCGCTTCTCCACTCACGTACAGTCGGACAGGCTTCAACGACGTACATGAGCACTCTTTCTTCTCATGACTTAATCCATGATCAATTTGCTTGGTAACTTCGTCATATATTTTCCTCTGCTCAACGTTGAGTTGTCTTTCCAAGTCTTCTAAGTTAACCGCATCCTCCTGAGCATGTGCCATGGCTCTTTCCACTTCATTCATGGCAGTGGCAGCTTCATTTTCGATAACAGGTCCTCCTAGTGGATCCTGACTCAATGAAACAGAACTCTGACTGTCCTGAGAACTGTCTCTGGCAATCTCGGCTGCAATCGTTGCTTCCTGCTCGATTTCCGCATTCAACATTTCTACATATTTGGGAAAAGCAGGACATTCTATGGTCTCCTTGGCGGCAGTGAAAGAGTCTTCGTAACAGAGGAAATCTCCAAGCAGTTCCTCTTCTGCACGCCAAGGCTTGAAAAGTTGCAAAAGTGCTAAATAGAAAAACTCCTTTTTTTCAGGAGATTCGCCACTCAATTTTCGATGGTTTACCAAGTGGCATTTTCTTTGCTTGACCAGACATCCCTCACTTCCAATTACAGCATACACTCCTTTATCAATATCTTCTTTGATGTTCCTCTTGAATATGTAATTTTGTAGTACCTCATACAGACAAACATTCTCAAGGTGACTGCTTCGATTTGGATAATATGTATCCAACATGTTGGTCTTCAAAATGTCAGTACTGTTTGGCTCCTTTTCCGCCAAATACTCAATTTCCCGCACAGGTTTCAGAACTCGATTACGCGTTGCAGCAAGACCAAGACTCGCCCAAACGATACTCCTAGATTTGGCATAGAGACTTGCTGAAGACAACCGGTCAGAACATTCGGCTGCAATCGTTGCTTCCTGCTCGATTTCCGCATTCAACATTTCTACATATTTGGGAAAAGCAGGACATTCTATGGTCTCCTTGGCGGCAGTGAAAGAGTCTTCGTAACAGAGGAAATCTCCAAGCAGTTCCTCTTCTGCACGCCAAGGCTTGAAAAGTTGCAAAAGTGCTAAATAGAAAAACTCCTTTTTTTCAGGAGATTCGCCACTCAATTTTCGATGGTTTACCAAGTGGCATTTTCTTTGCTTGACCAGACATCCCTCACTTCCAATTACAGCATACACTCCTTTATCAATATCTTCTTTGATGTTCCTCTTGAATATGTAATTTTGTAGTACCTCATACAGACAAACATTCTCAAGGTGACTGCTTCGATTTGGATAATATGTATCCAACATGTTGGTCTTCAAAATGTCAGTACTGTTTGGCTCCTTTTCCGCCAAATACTCAATTTCCCGCACAGGTTTCAGAACTCGATTACGCGTTGCAGCAAGACCAAGACTCGCCCAAACGATACTCCTAGATTTGGCATAGAGACTTGCTGAAGACAACCGGTCAGAACATTCGTAAGCTCCGATTTCTCGATGCGCCAACATCTTCAGACTGAAACTGTACAACTTCTTACTGAGGCTCTTTTCATGGGAAATGTCCTCCCACATATCCTTCAATTCTGTCTTTTCTTTTTTGGTGATGTAAGATGTCACATACCGAGCCACAGCCATACAGTTATCAGCCACAAACTGTATATCCATGTTAGCATTCCACATGGACAAAATCACTGGGTTGTAGTCGTTGATGTACTTGGACTCTTCATTCCTCTTCAAATTGTATGTGTTTTTAGGTGATTTCTTCATCACATTATGTTGCAGCGAAGACATCAAACTGTTCACTCTTCCTTTAGAAATCACCGGTCGTGGAAAGGCGAAACGACATTTGGTGTAGAACTTGTCCTTGTTTCTGAATTTACGACGACAGTACTTTCCGCAACGATGGCTTTGGAAGCGTAGAACTTGTTCTCTTAGGCTTTTGTCCTCCTTTGCGTTTGGAACAGCACATGTAGAATACTGTTCTATGAAACTCATCACTAAGTCTTCTGGATCTGTTCCAAATGTAGGTGCATCCTTGATCCACAGCAGCATATGTATATGAGGAGCACCTCTTGCTTGGTACTCCTTTCTCCAGAAGAAATCCAACACCTCTCCAAGAGGTGGATTCTTCTTATTCATGATGAAAGACATCATAGCTTCAAATCTATGATTGAAGTACCTGCATACATTCACTGGATCCAAAGAGCACAGTTCTCCGGGTGTCTTGAATTCGATGTTTTCGATGTTTCCATTTGCCTCTCGTAGAAATTCAAGTAAGTCTTCCCAGCCATACTCGGCACAGCTCAGAGTGAGGAACCATGTGGGAGTTCCTAAGTTCCTCAGCATACATTTTAAATCACCATGACGACGGTACCAGTACTCATTAGTACCACGCTGACACGCCATGAGATTAATCAGGTGACAATCCAAAATACTGTCTTGGACATTGACTTTATCCATAAAGTCACTTGCCGAGATGTTTTGCATCTGTATACCACTTTTCAAGATGTGGTTCACTGCATATGACAGTCCAGACAGATCGCTTTCAAACAGGAGATGAAACAAATAGGGAATGCATTGTCGAAACCTAGCATCTTCTGCATACAATCATAAAGTCCGGTATTCAGAAGCAGGAATTTGATGAGGTCGCTCATCATATCTTCCTCCTTGACCTGTTGGAAATAGCTGTGGGAAACACCGAGCTTCCAAACTTTCCTCCCAGACACTAATGGGACTCCCTTTGGCTTGTTTCATTTGAAACAACTCAATAGCATTCCCCATGACTTCCTTGGAATGCAAAGGATGAACACTATAATGTTCATATATTTCTTCACTTTTAGAGGGTTCTACTTTCTCAATTTGACCAGCACACAAATCGCTATCCTCTTCCTCACTTACTTCCTCTTCTACAACATATACATTCTTATAGTACTTATTATTTTTTTTCAAATACAATGTTGCCTTTTTGACTTTCCTAACATCTACTAAATCTTGCCATATTTTCTTATTCTTTGTCGGAACCCCATTAACTAAGATAACCAGAGGTTCCTCTTCCACTTTTTCTACTCCAATTGTGTTAATGTTTTTCTTCAAATCTAGAGGCAAATAAACAACTCTTCCCTTTAATCCTCTCTGTAAATCTGATGGAGGCAATTTCCCTGTCTTTGACTCCATTCTTACAATAGCCTGAAAGGGATGGATACTTTGAATCAAAATAGATTCATAAGTATTTAAATCCTTCAATTCAGCAGGAATCTCAACCAATTCCAGATTATTATGAACCGCTCTAGCAGGCATCTGGTTTTGATTTAATTTATTACAACAATAAGTACACACACGTTGATCCGATCCCAAATCAAAACAATTTTCTACCATCAAGTATGTTGCGAAATCCTTCCATTCACTATTATTTTCCCTTTCACTTTTTGCATATAAATCCACTAACTTAGTCTGATTCTTATAATAAGTGCGTCGACAACACACACAAGTGAAATTAGGCCTCTCACTTGATTTCACCTGAAACGTGGCAATTTCCTTCTGAAAATTATCTGTACTGGAAACCTGTACACTATCTTCCACATTACCCTCTTCTTCTGGGTCAATTTCAACATTCTCCTCTTTACTTCCAAAGTAACAAAACTCAATTTCTTCACACATATTCTTCACATCTATTTCAGAACCATGCAAAAGAGCAGCGCATAATTGTTTAAGCATAACTGCTGGACTCTTAGCATAATACAACATTCTAACTAATTTCCTCACTTTATTATGATGCACTGCTAGCATCCTGAAATGATGAAAAACACTCTGGCATACTCTCCTGGAAAGACAAGCCAGTGAATGACCATGCAAACCTGTCACTTCTCTCACTCTGCAAGGATCTAATTCTTGCAACAACTTCATTTTCTGCTTCAAAGTTTTCTTATTAAATGTCCGTACAAAATCACAAAGCAAATTGATGGAATTCTGTCGCACACTGCAAATACAACTACACTTCCAGGTGTACACAGGTCCCTTAGGACGTCTTCCTAAAACCTCATTACCTAACATCTCTTCTGCCTCTGTTGTCACAAGTTTTTCTTTTTCAACTGGACAACCATCTTTCACCTCATAAGCTCGACCGCTGGTGTCAACTGCATGCACCAAATCATTATCTTGGAAATAACTCTCCTCATTGAAAAATGCCTCACAACTTGAACTATGCATCCATTCTCCGGAAAAAACTTCACAAAAATTACTACGATTAACTATTCTCTTCCATCTACTATTTCTTTTGAAATCATAAATTGCCTTGTTTAGCTTCCTAATTCTATTGATTATCAAAATAAATAACTTTTGTTTAATTTCAAATGCCTAATCAATAACTTTCTCAACTTTTTTTTTTCTCTTATAAAAAAGCACTTTCTGTTGACCTTTCTTAATATTTTTTAACAAATTGCCAATTATCCTGTTGCGGAACATTCGTTTACGAATGTCCCTAAGCTGTTGTTTCCTTCTACTATCATGCACAGAGTTATCTCTTGCTCTAGCAGTAACATTTTTGACTGGCCTTTCCTTTCCGTTTAAATTGCTTCTCTTTTTCTGGACATTTTCTGTAGTACTACTTTTTTTTCTAGAAATGTTTTCTTATGAATGTTTTCGTGGTCTTACCCGGTGCTTTCTTGGTGACTTGACGATTTTTTATTGTAGAGGACTGCTGCAGTAAATGATGGACCTGCTGTCTTTGACGTTTTGTAGCCTTTCTCATTCTATCCTTAGTTGGCATTCTCAAAATTTGAAATGATCTGCAGTTGAATCTATGGTAAAATATAATAAAAAATGTTATTAACCACTATTACCAAACAGTAAATCAATAACAGTCATCAAAAACTTAACACACTACTTGACATTTTTACATAGAATATTTTTTAGTGCTTTGGCAAATTTAGAATACACAAATATCAGAAAAGAAATGCAATTCTTTTTCATTTTACCTGTCCTGTTTTATATGTGAATCTGATCTAATTTTATGAGCATATTTTAATATTTTATTGAAGACACTACACATAACCTGTTTTTGAAGGTGTGTTTAATTTTAAATGAAACGGTTTACATTTTTACTTTTCATTTATTGTAAATTTTAAAAATAAATGTTTATAGTTCCATAGGCTCAAGCAGGTCAGCTTCCCACCCGATGTCATACAATTCTGACAAATCGGCATCCTCATCATGTTCTTCATCATCCTCAGGATTTAAATCATCCAAGGGATCTACTTCCACTGACGTTTCAATTACAAGTTCAATGATGAGGTCGAGATCAACTGATTGCTGATTGTCACTCATGGTTGATGTTGTCGTTATCTTTAAAGAAAGAGAACAACAATGAGATGTTGCAGAGTAAGAGACAAATCTCAGAGATTATAATAGTAAAATTGTTTAACAAGAGTAACATTTTGCAGCTATTATTTAGCCATGTCCAGCGATGCTGAGGAGAAGAGGCCTATGTCCAACTTTTCAGTGAACAGGACTCATCTCTTCTTAACCTTGGATAAGCCTCACCGACTCTGTGTCCCCTGCTCATATTTAAATGTACAGGGGCAGATTTATGCTAAGTGGCGCATCCCCACGGATGCACCAGTTAATGTGCACCACTGCACTGCCACCCATAGTGTGCCGCATTTACAATGTGGAGCACCATTGAGCAAAAACAGCACAGATGCGTCACACATCTGTGCCGCAAAAGCAGCACATTGCAGGAATCTTGCATAAGCGCGACATGTCTACTGCAATGCACAGGAGGAAGCCTCACATTGCATGGTGCATCACTTCTTATGCCTGTTTCAAACAGGCGTAAGGATTTGATTCAGCAATGCTATAAAGCTGACTCAGTGAAATCTTCTAAATTTCACTGTGTTAGTTTTACAGGGCTTTCATGCAAATTAATGCATACCTTGCAACAAAACACCTATATGAAAACTGACGCAGGTTTCATGTGGCACAGGACTTTACAGCATGACACATCTGCCTAGATGCATCAAGTTGTAAATATGTCGCCACATAGCAAATCTTTTGCACCGCCGCTGCGTCACAAAAGTGACGCACAGTGACGCAAAAGAGGCATACACCTATCATAAATCTGTCCCTAACATTTTAAATGATTGATTCAGGATGACGATAAGGTGTGGCCTATCCAGAGGTTTGTTTAAGATGAGGCCTACTCAGGGTTGCAGATGAAATTTACGCTTGTTGAAGAGTACAGAGGAGATAATACATGTGAAGGCCTACCATTGAAGTAAGTCATGTCCACTTCACTCTTGAACAAAGGCCAGACCTCTTCTGTGTCCGTGGACAGACCTAAACCTCATCTACACAATGTCATTCGTAAACTTAGGAAACACAGGTGATGTAATTGAAAAATGTGGAGTTTCTTTTCCTCATTTCACAATCACATCACCTGTGTTTCCTTTGCTTAGGTATCTCATAGTGCAGATGGACTCTAGCATATCAAAGAGTACACATACGTTGAGCAGTGTATACAACAATTTTGACATTTACAGAAGATTCAGCTTCTTATCTTGTTGGAGATGAAATGAGGCCTGTCTTGCAACATGGTGCATGTTTTGCATCACTGCTGCATCGGTTTCATGTGGCACGGGACTTTACAGCATGACACATCTGCCTAGATGCATCAAGTTGTAAATATGTCGCCACATAGCAAATATTTTGCACCGCCGCTGCGTCACAAAAGTCACACACAGTGACGCAAAATAAGCTTACACCTATCATAAATCTGTCCCTAACATTTTAAATGATTGATTCAGGATGACGATAAAGTGTGGCCTATCCAGAGGTTTGTTTGAGGTGAGGCCTACTCAGGGTTGCAGATGAAATTTACGCTTGTTGAAGAGTACAGAGGAGATAATACATGTGAAGGCCTACCAATGAAGTAAGTCATGTCCACTTCACTCTTGAACAAAGGCCAGACCTTTTCTGTATCCGTGGACAGATCTAAACCTCATCTGCACAATGTCATTCGTAAACTTAGGAAACACAGGTGATGTAATTGAAAAATGTGGAGTTTCTTTTCCTCATTTCACAATCACATCACCTGTGTTTCCTTTGCTTAGGTATCTCATAGTGCAGATGGACTCTAGCATATCAAAGAGTACACATAAGTCGAGCAGTGTATACAACAATTTTGACATTTACAGAAGATTCAGCTTCTTATCTTGTTGGAGATGAAATGAGGCCTGTCTTGCAACATGGTGCATCTTTTGCATCACTGCTGCATCGGTTTCATGTGGCACGGGACTTTACAGCATGACACATCTGCCTAAATGTATCAAGTTGTAAATATGTCACCACATAGCAAATCTTTTGCACCGCCGCTGCGTCACAAAAGTGACGCACAGTGACGCAAAAGAGGCATACACCTATCATAAATCTGTCCCTAACATTTTAAATGATTGATTCAGGATGACGATAAGGTGTGGCCTATCCAGAGGTTTGTTTAAGGTGAGGCCTACTCAGGGTTGCAGATGAAATTTACGCTTGTTGAAGAGTACAGAGGAGATAATACATGTGAAGGCCTACCAATGAAGTAAGTCATATCCACTTCACTCTTGAACAAAGGCCAGACCTCTTCTGTGTCCGTGGACAGACCTAAACCTCATCTGCACAATGTCATTCGTAAACTTAGAAAACACAGGTGATGTAATTGAAAAATGTGGAGTTTCTTTTCCTCATTTCACAATCACATCACCTGTGTTTCCTTTGCTTAGGTATCTCATAGTGCAGATGGACTCTAGCATATCAAAGAGTACACATAAGTTGAGCAGTGTATACAACAATGTTGACATTTACAGAAGATTCAGCTTCTTATCTTGTTGGAGATGAAATGAGGCCTGTCTTGCAACATGGTGCATCTTTTGCATCACTGCTGCATCGGTTTCATGTGGCACGGGACTTTACAGCATGACACATCTGCCTAGATGCATCAAGTTGTAAATATGTCACCACATAGCAAATCTTTTGCACCGCCGCTGCGTCACAAAAGTGACGCACAGTGACGCAAAAGAGGCATACACCTATCATAAATCTGTCCCTAACATTTTAAATGATTGATTCAGGATGACGATAAGGTGTGGCCTATCCAGAGGTTTGTTTAAGGTGAGGCCTACTCAGGGTTGCAGATGAAATTTACGCTTGTTGAAGAGTACAGAGGAGATAATACATGTGAAAGCCTACCAATGAAGTAAGTCATGTCCACTTCACTCTTGAACAAAGGCCAGACCTCTTCTGTGTCCGTGGACAGACCTAAACCTCATCTGCACAATGTCATTCGTAAACTTAGGAAACACAGGTAATGTAATTGAAAAATGTGGAGTTTCTTTTCCTCATTTCACAATCACATCACCTGTGTTTCCTTTGCTTAGGTATCTCATAGTGCAGATGGACTCTAGCATATCAAAGAGTACACATAAGTTGAGCAGTGTATACAACAATTTTGACATTTACAGAAGATTCAGCTTCTTATCTTGTTGGAGATGAAATGAGGCCTGTCTTGCAACATGGTGCATGTTTTCCATCACTGCTGCATCGGTTTCATGTGGCACGGGACTTTACAGCATGACACATCTGCCTAGATGCATCAAGTTGTAAATATGTCGCCACATAGCAAATATTTTGCACCGCCGCTGCGTCACAAAAGTCACACACAGTGACGCAAAATAAGCTTACACCTATCATAAATCTGTCCCTAACATTTTAAATGATTGATTCAGGATGACGATAAAGTGTGGCCTATCCAGAGGTTTGTTTGAGGTGAGGCCTACTCAGGGTTGCAGATGAAATTTACGCTTGTTGAAGAGTACAGAGGAGATAATACATGTGAAGGCCTAACAATGAAGTAAGTCATGTCCACTTCACTCTTGAACAAAGGCCAGACCTTTTCTGTATCCGTGGACAGACCTAAACCTCATCTGCACAATGTCATTCGTAAACTTAGGAAACACAGGTGATGTAATTGAAAAATGTGGAGTTTCTTTTCCTCATTTCACAATCACATCACCTGTGTTTCCTTTGCTTAGGTATCTCATAGTGCAGATGGACTCTAGCATATCAAAGAGTACACATAAGTTGAGCAGTATATACAACAATTTTGACATTTACAGAAGATTCAGCTTCTTATCTTGTTGGAGATGAAATGAGGCCTGTCTTGCAACATGGTGCATGTTTTCCATCACTGCTGCATCGGTTTCATGTGGCACGGGACTTTACAGCATGACACATCTGCCTAGATGCATCAAGTTGTAAATATGTCGCCACATAGCAAATATTTTGCACCGCCGCTGCGTCACAAAAGTCACACACAGTGACGCAAAATAAGCTTACACCTATCATAAATCTGTCCCTAACATTTTAAATGATTGATTCAGGATGACGATAAAGTGTGGCCTATCCAGAGGTTTGTTTGAGGTGAGGCCTACTCAGGGTTGCAGATGAAATTTACGCTTGTTGAAGAGTACAGAGGAGATAATACATGTGAAGGCCTACCAATGAAGTAAGTCATGTCCACTTCACTCTTGAACAAAGGCCAGACCTTTTCTGTATCCGTGGACAGACCTAAACCTCATCTGCACAATGTCATTCGTAAACTTAGGAAACACAGGTGATGTAATTGAAAAATGTGGAGTTTCTTTTCCTCATTTCACAATCACATCACCTGTGTTTCCTTTGCTTAGGTATCTCATAATGCAGATGGACTCTAGCATATCAAAGAGTACACATAAGTTGAGCAGTGTATACAACAATTTTGACATTTACAGAAGATTCAGCTTCTTATCTTGTTGGAGATGAAATGAGGCCTGTCTTGCAACATGGTGCATGTTTTCCATCACTGCTGCATCGGTTTCATGTGGCACGGGACTTTACAGCATGACACATCTGCCTAGATGCATCAAGTTGTAAATATGTCGCCACATAGCAAATATTTTGCACCGCCGCTGCGTCACAAAAGTCACACACAGTGACGCAAAATAAGCTTACACCTATCATAAATCTGTCCCTAACATTTTAAATGATTGATTCAGGATGACGATAAAGTGTGGCCTATCCAGAGGTTTGTTTGAGGTGAGGCCTACTCAGGGTTGCAGATGAAATTTACGCTTGTTGAAGAGTACAGAGGAGATAATACATGTGAAGGCCTACCAATGAAGTAAGTCATGTCCACTTCACTCTTGAACAAAGGCCAGACCTTTTCTGTATCCGTGGACAGACCTAAACCTCATCTGCACAATGTCATTCGTAAACTTAGGAAACACAGGTGATGTAATTGAAAAATGTGGAGTTTCTTTTCCTCATTTCACAATCACATCACCTGTGTTTCCTTTGCTTAGGTATCTCATAGTGCAGATGGACTCTAGCATATCAAAGAGTACACATAAGTTGAGCAGTGTATACAACAATTTTGACATTTACAGAAGATTCAGCTTCTTATCTTGTTGGAGATGAAATGAGGCCTGTCTTGCAACATGGTGCATCTTTTGCATCACTGCTGAATCCGTTTCATGTGGCACGGGACTTTACAGCATGACACATCTGCCTAAATGCATCAAGTTGTAAATATGTCACCACATAGCAAATCTTATGCACCGCCGCTGCGTCACAAAAGTGACGCACAGTGACGCAAAAGAGGCATACACCTATCATAAATCTGTCCCTAACATTTTAAATGATTGATTCAGGATGACGATAAGGTGTGGCCTATCCAGAGGTTTGTTTAAGGTGAGGCCTAATCAGGGTTGCAGATGAAATTTACGCTTGTTGAAGAGTACAGAGGAGATAATACATGTGAAGGCCTACCAATGAAGTAAGTCATGTCCACTTCACTCTTGAACAAAGGCCAGACCTCTTCTGTGTCCGTGGACAGACCTAAACCTCATCTGCACAATGTCATTCGTAAACTTAGGAAACACAGGTGATGTAATTGAAAAATGTGGAGTTTCTTTTCCTCATTTCACAATCACATCACCTGTGTTTCCTTTGCTTAGGTATCTCATAGTGCAGATGAACTCTAGCATATCAAAGAGTACACATAAATTGAGCAGTGTATACAACAATTTTGACATTTACAGAAGATTCAGCTTCTTATCTTGTTGGAGATGAAATGAGGCCTGTCTTGCAACATGGTGCATCTTTTGCATCACTGCTGCATCGGTTTCATGTGGCACGGGACTTTACAGCATGACACATCTGCCTAAATGCATCAAGTTGTAAATATGTCACCACATAGCAAATCTTTTGCACCGCCGCTGCGTCACAAAAGTGACGCACAGTGACGCAAAAGAGGCATACACCTATCATAAATCGTTTTTTTTTAAGCCCTTGCTCCATTTTTAGATCACTTTTAACATGGCTATGTAAGTCAAATAATCAAGATCTAAATTTGCCAAGCACAGATGGGGGCGTATTTACAAGGACCTTGCACCACAGGGAAAGGTCTTAAATTAAAATGGGAAAAATAACATCAGAGAGACTCAAAGGCCTTATAAATATGCCCCAAGCAACCTATCAACCTCTAGCATTACATATCAACAAACCTAATTGTATTCAAAAAACGTTTTTAAACACAACTTGTAAAGCAATTATATTCATACATTCATGGGGAAGTTACTTAAAATACCCTAAGACACATGAAAGCGTTTTTTTAAGCCCTTGCTCCATTTTTAGATCACTTTTAACATGGCTATGTAAGTCAAATAATCAAGATCTAAATTTGCCAAGCACAGATGGGGGCGTATTTACAAGGACCTTGCACCACAGGGAAAGGTCTTAAATTAAAATGGGAAAAATAACATCAGAGAGACACAAAGGCCTTATAAATATGCCCCAAGCAACCTATGAAGCTCTAGCAGTACATATCAAGAAACCTAATTTTTTTCATAAATCGTTTTTAAACACATCAACTAAATCAATTAGATACCTACATTCAAGGGGAAATGACTTAAAATGGCCTAAGACACATGAAAGCGTTTTTTTAAGTCCCTTGCAACATTTTTGGGTCACTTTTAACATGGCTATGTTAGTCAAAGAATTAAAATCTAAATTTGCCAAGCACAGATGGGGGCATATTTACAAGGACCTTGCACCACGGGGAAAGGTCTTAAATTAAAATGGGAAAAATTACATCAAAGGAAGTCAGAAGCCTTGAAAATATGCCCCAAGCAACCTATGAAACTCTAGCAGTACATATCAAGAAACCTAATTGATTTCAAAAAACGTTTTTAAACACATCTTGTAAAGCAATTATATTCATACATACATGGGGAACTGAGTTAAAATACCCTAAGACACATGAAAGCATTTTTGTAAGACCCTTGCACTTTTTTTGCATCACTTTTAACATGGCTATGTAACACAAAGAAACTAAATCTATTTGTAAAACACTTGACACAAAGCAACATTTTAAATACACAACTTTCTTCATAATTTTCTCCCTAAACCATACTATTCTCTACCTAAATTAAATGAATCTTTTCTCACCTTAGCAAATACTTTATGAGTTTCAAAACAGTCTCAGAAACACACCAAATTGTCTTTAGCAGAGCAAAAGGTATGCACTCCAGAGTCTGCAGCTATGAAAAGCACAGAAATGCTGTAACTGATCACACATATCTCTCATGTCACCCAATCAAAACTCTTCCCTCACTTTTTTCAAATCAACACCCTTCCCCCCTCTGGCCTTTCTGCCTTTTGTGCATAGCAACCACCTCCTGAAAGACCTCTCATGTTTGCAAGTTCACACAACAATGTTTCAATTGAACTCTGAACTCTCAGTGCACCTGCGTATCCAGTGCAATCTTTCATTAAATTATTTTTTCTTGACCATTCAAATTACATCTTTCAAACAACACATCCATGCACCCTAACTTTCTGTTTTCAGCAATCAAAATCCACCAATCACTGCTACTGCTTCCTTAACACAGAAACTCCACAGTTTTTTTCATTTTAAACTCTTATTTTTCCAACTGCCATTTCATTGCCACACTTCATCTGACTGCAGCAGAACCTTCTCTCACCATGTTTTCTGTCTGGATTGTTGGACATAGTTACATCTACTGGGCTCAAAGGTATGCTGAGAACAGAAATTTACCTAACCTCAATTTACAAGATGTGGAAATTAAGTGGTTTGGCCACAGAGGATTAAAATGTCACCAATTGATACCATTGGTGAAAACCTTTATGCATTTGCCTAAACCTGACCTGTTAATTTTGCACTGTGGAGGTAATGACTTGGGCACTTTGACTGGTGTAGGTCTGGAAATGCTTTTAAAGGACACCTTTGAGCAATTGATGGCACTTTTTCCTCAAACTGCCTTGGTATATTCAAATATATGCCAAAGACAGAAATGGAGGTGGTCGAACCAATTTTGTCCACAAATTGAGAAGTCGAGGAAGCATGTAAACAAATCTGTTTCAGCTTACATGAGAGACCATGGAATGGGCTCCATGTACAACAATAACTTGCGTTACTACATGCAAGATATCTACAGAGGAGATGGAGTTCACTTCTCAGATGAGGGCAACAGAGTTTTCATTTTGAATTTAAGACTGTGCATTGGTACCTACTTATAAGTACCTAAATGTACCATAAACCCAAAAGCTCTTCTCAGAGCTACCCTACATCTGATCACTCACAATTATTATTTTACTCTAACTTTTTTCACAAATTTTCAACAAAGTACGCTCCCCGGAGCGCTACCCGGTACGCGAACCGGAAGCTAACCGCGCGAAATTTTTTA
Source organism: Lissotriton helveticus (assembly GCF_964261635.1). Taxonomy (NCBI): domain Eukaryota; kingdom Metazoa; phylum Chordata; class Amphibia; order Caudata; family Salamandridae; genus Lissotriton; species Lissotriton helveticus. Next base: position 405,313,799 of record NC_136073.1, read on the forward strand.
AAAAAATGTTTTTTTTCCGCACATATGGGCCTCCTCAGCCACCCTCAGAAAACCTAGGGGGTCAAGATACGTCTACCGTGCCCCCTTCTACCCATTCTGAACATTATTTGCCCTCCATCTTGTATATTAATTCGACCGAAACACAAAATGGTGGACTCCCGTAACGCTGCAGGTTCGCGTACCGGGGCGCTCACCGGGAAGCGCTCCATCAAAAAAGGTGGGAAAGTAATTTACAGAAGAAACCCTGGAGACACTTTCACCAAATATAGATTTGCTCATACTACATACCAATCCCTACCATTTTCACAAATTTGGTTGGAATTCCATTTAGCCATTTAGCCTGTAGACCTCTCTAAATACCCTGAGGTAAATTACTTCACAAAACACATCTGAAGTGTTGGAATTCACAACCAATTAAAATGTTACTTTCATTTTCTATTTTTTTCTACCTGACATTTGATTGGTTATGTACCTGAATATATATAAAGGAAGAGAAGGAAACACAGCCATTTTGACTACTACTTCCTGGTGTACATTTCAATAGGATTTTCACTAATAACTTCAACTTCTTTTTAAAGGTAAGTTGTTATTTTAAAAACTGAAGTATATTGTGCACTTTAAGTTAATATGGTAAACTTTTTCTGATAGTTATATACTATCCCTCTGTAGTAGTTATACATTTAGATAGACTTCTCTGTTATAGTTATGGATGGAGTTAGGCTTGTCTTGTATAATTATGAATTTACTTACGTTAAATCACATACACTTTTTTATATTCCTACTTCCACTCTGATACTATACACTGCCCAAATATAAATTCACTGTTAAAAACTGCCTATCTAAAATTAATCCCAACAGTGCCCTATCTCTACTAATATATATTTTTTTAATGCAAATTTCAGGCAAAATGGAAGGCGAACAGAAAATTTCATTTGAAATTGTCCTTGCAGAGACCAAGCAAGAAATCATTGATCCAAATGACATTGATTTTATGGATGAAACTTGGGACCAAGAACTACTGCAATGTGTGCAATCAGTAGATGTCCTCCTTGAAAATGAGGACATTTTACATACTCAAACATTACAAGCTATGTTCAATGAAAATAACGACATTTCAGACAGTGAAATGTTAGACATTTTATTAAATTTTGAAACACAATCACAATAATAAATAATTGCTTAAAAAATAAAGAAATAAAAAAAAATTAACAAAACAAACAATCAATTAACATACAATATTTGAAAAGTCTATCATTCTTTTTTCCTTATAGTACGCTCCCCGGACCGCTTCCCGGTTCGCGAACCGGGCGCTACCCACGCAAAAAAAACAAAAATGTTATTTATTTTTTTGCCCAGCGGGGCCCTTTTAAAGCCTCCACATCAAACCTAGGGGGTCAGGGAGGATCTACTATGCCCCCTTATGGTCATTTCCCCCTTTGTTTTGGCCTCCTCTTGTCTCTCAATCCTACCGAGAGACAAGATGGCGGCCGCTCCGGACTGTTTAGAATGTTGACAGACACCGGAGAGCCAATCAGCTTCGCTACGCGAAGTTCCGTTACGCGTCAAGTACGCAAACCGGAGCGCTACCCGGAACGCGCTTACAGATATATATCTTTTTTTTAACGTTAATTTCTCAAAATCCACTGGATCACATATATTGAGACCTAGCAAAGGCACATTGGGCTACCAGTCCCTACAATTTTGCCAAGTTTTGTGCAAATCCATTCAGCCGTTCGGGCTAAAAGTGAGGCCAACCGCCCTATGGAAATTAACATGGGAAAAACACGTTTTGGGACCCCCTTTTTTTCTCAGCCCCCCCTTGACAAACCCCCCCCAAATTTTCAGTGGCTGCTCAGAAACAAAATGTTCCATTTTCCTGAAAATTTCAGCCAATTCCGTCCACAAACGCCAAAGTTATTAGACATAGAATTTTCAAAAATCCCATAGAGAAAAAATCCTAACTATATATACCTACTGGCGACCGCCAGTAGGTAATATTGCTGCTTTCATCCAAAAAAATCCAATGAGCACAGGAAAGATGTATCGCGGACCCAAAATATATATATATATATATATGAACAACAAGGCGCTCCATCTGACTCCCTGCGGCCCAGAGGGAATTAGCACACACTCTCGGCGGAGCACGCCGATAGTCAATCCTCGTGAATAATGTCCCAGATCAATAATCCAAGGGTGTTTATTCCAAAAAACTACATGTTTCGGCTTGCCAAGAAGCCTTGTTCACGTTAGCTGGAAACAGTGCTCGAACAACATACTAATAAAGCATTGGGCTAATCAGATCGACACAGTGCAAAAAACATAGACAAAGAAACAGGACTGTAATAGATTCTTACAGTGACCTTGAAATGTGGCGGCCATCTTAACATGTCATGTACAGTGTTGCTTACAACCGCAATGGGGAGGTTAGTACCATGTACAGAGACATGTCACAAGGAAAAAAGGAAAAAATTCAATGCCTCAAATTTTGCATTAATTCTTACACCGCATGACAGCTGGTCTCAGAACTGCATGCACTTTGAGCACGTTTGTACCAATGGACTTTGAGGCATTTTGCAAGTTTGTATGTAAGGCAAGACATTGGAGCTTCATTGTGTGTGGTAATGTTTCACCCCTGACATACAGCATGTGTGGTGGCGTGAATGTAGAATGTAGTACAGTTTATGTGCAATAATGTATTTTACATGATAACTGTTGGTATGTGGATGCCCTATCAGTATCCACATGTACGACATGCCATATTGAGTCGCAGAGCAGGCATGACATGGAGAGTCTAAGACACCAGACACGATTCTAACATCTATGTATTTCACATGGTAATCTTTCGCCCCACTGATAATATGGGGATGTTAGCCGGTGTTACATCATGGTCACATGTTCACTAATCGGTACAACAGTCACAACAATTTGTACATGCATCGCAAAGAATGAGTGACGATTGGTTACATTTCCATAATTACACGCAGTTCTGAAACCAGCTGTCATGCGGTATAAGAATTAATGTGAAATTTGAGGCATTTAATTTTTTCCTTTTTTCCTTGTGACATGTCTCTGTACATGGTACTAACCCCCCCACTGCTGTTGTAAACTACACTGTACACGACATGTTAAGATGTCCGCCACATTTCAAGGTCACTGTAAGAATCTATTACAGTCCTGTTTCTTTGTCTATGTTTTTTTGCACTGTGTCGATCTGATTAGCCCAACTCTTTATTAGGATGTTGTTCGAGCACTGTTTCCAGCTAACGTGAACAAAGCTACTTGGCAAGCCGAAACATGTAGTTTTTTGGAATAAACACCCTTGGATTATTGATCTGGCTATGCAACGTTTCTACTGAGAGCGCACTTTATTGGGACATTATTCACGAGTCAAAAAAACCCATACATTTTTAAAACGTGGTTAAGGCACTTTCCTTGATGTGTCACTGCAGGGCATTTAAAAGTCAGCCCAGACAGCACAAAGTAGCGTTCCTTAAAAACACATATTTTTTTCCTATATGTGGGCGGTGTAAATAGAGATTGCAGCCCACAGTTGATGTTCAACTATCCATTCCACAGGTGCACATTAGTCACCATCTGTAATGGACTTCTAGGGAAGTTAAAAAGGCAAAATGAGGAGTCCCAGAGTACAACACATCTTTTAGAGTGGAATCACAGGCACTTTACTTCTGTTTAGAAGAGGTAAAGTGTACACACTCTTAAATCCAGCAAAAGCAGGGTCCAGACAAGGTGACAATGTAGAAGAGGCAAAGTTGCTATGACAGGTTGTCTTCAAAGCCATGTTTGCAGACTGTCAGCAGACCCAAATAAAAAAAAAACATAAAAGGCCCGATTGGATAAGAAGGCTTTTTGCTCCAGTCGCTCATTTTGGATCTGTGGCCCCAAAGTTGGATTCATTTACAAAAAGGCTGATTTGCTGTCCACAAATGAAATTTTTCTGCTGCTGCCGCCTATACTGGACACACGCATATTCCCTGCATCCTGTAAAAAGATATAGCTTTCTGACAAATTTGGTGTAATTCTGCTCATCTGTTTTGGCTGTAGTCTTGTTAAAAAATTCCTATGGAAATTGCATCGGGAAATTGCATTTTAGGATCCAGTCTTTCCTCCACTGCCACTTGAAGGCTGTCTCTAAAACATTCCATGAATGTGCTGAGAAGGGTGAACTTGTTTCCGGAATGTTTAGTGAATATTTACCAAATTGTGTCAAAGTTATTATCAACATAAAAAAGAAATGTCCTATGGTAAGTCCTAACAATACATACACAGTGGAGACCACTCCTGTGTAATATATACTAAAAAACTTGTTAAAAAAACGAATTTAAATTAAATCTACATATAGTTTTACTAAACTTTGATAGAGATTACATTTAAATTCAAATGTTATTATGGGTGAGATTTTGTTGTAAGTTATTAGTTTAGAAACAATATTAATAAATTAAATAACTATGTTTAAAGTACTGAACTATTTAAAACACCTTTAATGTAATAAGTTATTGTGCTGTTATTTTATTAGTCCAGGGTTATATAAATATTTACTATTATTTTCTATTGATGTCATCAAATGTATAATAATTTTTCAAGAATAATATAGTTTAATAATTTCCCCAAAACTTTCGGATGGAGAGATCTTGTCACTGTCAGTAACTTTACACTCAGAATTCCTGTTGTGGATTCTCCCCGGAGGTGGATCCATGTAATTCAACGTATGTGTAAATCAACACTCGTAATGGGTGAATAGCAAACGAGTGTAGTCCATTGGCTGTGCAAAGCAGGACAAGGTCACCTGGTCTGTTTAACCTCCTGAACCTCCAATTCCAGCAGCAGCCTGTGTCTAGCCTTAATCTGAACTACATTGGCCTCTGACTCCAGCTACTGTGGGAGAGAACATTAGATGGCATGTTTTATGTTATGTTATGTTATCGGGAGTTTTATTGGGCGCTCAGCTACTCAGACAAGAGTGTCCCGGCGCTATCAGACCTAACACAGCATAACCCCAGTGGCAGGGGAGACATTAGAGAACGAACAACCACGTTTTAAGCTCCTGCCTGAATGAGACTAAATTCTCGCTCTTTCTCAGAGCGAGTGGCAGAGCATTCCATGCCCGCGGCACCAGATATTTAAAGGACCGACCCCCAGTCCGCGCACGTCTGATTGTCGGGACCGTGGCCAGTGTCAAGGCAGCCGAGCATAAGGCTCTAGATGGATGGTGAAAGCCAACTCTCTTCCTCAAATAGAGAGCCCCGGTGCCATGGAGAGCCTTAAACGCTATGGTAAGAGCCTTAAACTTAATGCGTTTCCGGATTGGCAACCAGTGAAGGGACTTCAACAGTCCCGTGGCATGAGAACTGCGGCCAAGGCCAAAGATTGCTCGTGCCGCCGCGTTCTGCACTACCTGCAGGTGAGATAAAAGATACTCCGGCAGGCCGAGGTAGAGTACATTTGCGTAATCCAGCCTCGATCCGACCAAGGCTTGCAGCGTTATTTTCCTGTGGGCAATAGAGAGGAGAGGGAGGAATTTTCTTAACATTTTTAGTATCCCAAAACACTGTCCCACCAAACCAAGAATCTGTGGTTTCAGTGAGAGACAGTTGTCCATCTTGATTCCAAGATTCTTCGCTACCGTGGAATCAGTGGAAGGCGGGTACATCCCAACTGGCCACCAGGTCTTCCATCCGGGATCAGGAGGGCACCCAAAGAAGAGGAGCTCAGACTTATCAGAGTTGCATTTCAACTGGTTAAGTTGAAACCAGGCAAATACCGCCCCCAAGCAGTTCTTAATGCTATCTCCATCAAAGTCCGAGTTCCGTCCGCATGTGAATAGAAGCTGGGTGTCATCGGCGTACGAGACAATCTGGGCGCCAAAAGACTATAAAGACTGTTAAGATGTCCGCCACATTTCAAGGTCACTGTAAGAATCTATTACAGTCCTGTTTCTTTGTCTATGTTTTTTTGCACTGTGTCGATCTGATTAGCCCAACTCTTTATTAGGATGTTGTTCGAGCACTGTTTCCAGCTAACGTGAACAAAGCTACTTGGCAAGCCGAAACATGTAGTTTTTTGGAATAAACACCCTTGGATTATGGATCTGGCTACGCGACGTTTCTACTGAGAGCGCACTTTATTGGGACATTATTCACGAGTCAAAAAAACCCATACATTTTTCAAACGTGGTTAAGGCACTTTCCTTGATGTGTCACTGCAGGGCATTTAAAAGTCAGCCCAGACAGCACAAAGTAGCGTTCCTTAAAAACACATATTTTTTTCCTATATGTGGGCAGTGTAAATAGAGATTGCAGCCCACAGTTGATGTTCAACTATCCATTCCACAGGTGCACATTAGTCACCATCTGTAATGGACTTCTAGGGAAGTTAAAAAGGCAAAATGAGGAGTCCCAGAGTACAACACATCTTTTAGAGTGGAATCACAGGCACTTTACTTCTGTTTAGAAGAGGTAAAGTGTACACACTCTTAAATCCAGCAAAAGCAGGGTCCAGACAAGGTGACAATGTAGAAGAGGCAAAGTGGCTATGACAGGTTGTCCTCAAAGCCATGTTTGCAGACTGTCAGCAGACCCAAATTAAAAAAAAACATAAAAGGCCCCATTGGATAAGAAGGCTTTTTGCTCCAGTCGCTCATTTTGGATCTGTGGCCCCAAAGTTGGATTCATTTACAAAAAGGCTGATTTGCTGTCCACAAATGAAATTTTTCTGCTGCTGCCGCCTATACTGGACACACGCATATTCCCTGCATCCTGTAAAAAGATATAGCTTTCTGACAAATTTGGTGTAATTCTGTTCATCTGTTTTGGCTGTAGTCTTGTTAAAAATTTCCTATGGAAATTGCATCGGGAAATTGCATTTTAGGATCCAGTCTTTCCTCCACTGCCACTTGAAGGCTGTCTCTAAAATATTCCATGAATGTGCTGAGAAGGGTGAACTTGTTTCCGGAATGTTTAGTGAATATTTACCAAATTGTGTCAAAGTTATTATCAACATAAAAAAGAAATGTCCTATGGTAAGTCCTAACAATACATACACAGTGGAGACCACTCCTGTGTAATATATACTAAAAAACTTGTTAAAAAAACGAATTTAAATTAAATCTACATATAGTTTTACTAAACTTTGATAGAGATTACATTTAAATTCAAATGTTATTATGGGTGAGATTTTGTTGTAAATTATTAGTTTAGAAACATTATTAATAAATTAAATAACTATGTTTAAAGTACTGAACTATTTAAAACACCTTTAATGTAATAAGTTATTGTGCTGTTATTTTATTAGTCCAGGGTTATATCAATATTTACTATTATTTTCTATTGATGTCATCGAATTTATAATAATTTTTCAAGAATAATATAGTTTAATAATTTCCCCAAAACTTTCGGATGGAGAGATCTTGTCACTGTCAGTAACTTTACACTCAGAATTCCTGTTCTGGATACTCCCCGAAGGTGGATCCATGCAAGTCAACTTATGTGTAAATCAACACTCGTAACGGGTGAATAGCAAAAGAGTGTAGTCCATTGGCTGTGCAAAGCAGGACAAGGTCACCTGGTCTGTTTAACCTCCTGAACCTGAAATTCCAGCAGCAGCCTGTGTCTAGCGTTAATCTGAACTACATTGGCCTCTGACTCCAGCTACTGTGGGAGAGAACATTAGATGGCATGTTTTATGTTATGTTATGTTATAGGGAGTTTTATTGGGCGCTCAGCTACTCAGACAAGAGTGTCCCGGCGCTATCAGACCTAACACAGCATAACCCCAGTGGCAGGGGAGGCATTAGAGAATGAACAACCACGTTTTAAGCTCCTGCCTGAATGAGACTAAATTCTCGCTCTTTCTCAGAGCGAGTGGCAGAGCATTCCATGCCCGCGGCACCAGATATTTAAACGAACGACCCCCAGTCCGCGCACGTCTGATTGTCGGGACCATGGCCAGTGTCAAGGCAGCCGAGCGTAAGGCTCTAGATGGATGGTGAAAGCCAACTTTCTTCCTCAAATAGAGAGCCCCGGTGCCATGGAGAGCCTTAAACGCTATGGTAAGAGCCTTAAACTTAATGCGTTTTCGGATTGGCAACCAGTGAAGGGACTTCAACAGTCCCATGGCATGAGAACTGTGGCCAAGGCCAAAGATTGCTCGCGCCGCCGCGTTCTGCACTACCTGCAGATGAGATAAAAGATACTCCGGCAGGCCGAGGTAGAGTACATTTGCGTAATCCAGCCTCGATCCGACCAAAGCTTGCACTGTTATTTTCCTGTGGGCAATAGAGAGGAGAGGGAGGAATTTTCTTAACATTTTTAGTATCCCAAAACACTGTCCAACCAAACCAAGAATCTGTGGTTTCAGTGAGATTCAGTTGTCCATCTTGATTCCAAGATTCTTCGCTACCGTGGAATCATTGGAAGGCGGGTACATCCCAACTGGCCACCAGGTCTTCCATCCGGGATCAGGAGGGCACCCAAAGGAGAGGAGCTCAGACTTATCAGAGTTGCATTTCAACTGGTTAAGTTGAAACCAGGCAAATACCGCCCCCAAGCAGTTCTTAATGCTATCTCCATCAAAGTCTGAGTTCCGTCCGCATGTGAATAGAATCTGGGTGTCATCGGCGTACGAGACAATCTGGGCGCCAAAAGACTCTGCCAGTGCCGCGAGAGGAGACATGTAGATGATAAAAAGAGTGGGGCTCAAGATCGACCCCTGAGGAACTCCCACCTCCAGAGGCGGCATTGCAGCAGTGTACGGAGGCGCCCAGACTGTCTGTTGTCAGTTAGATAGAAACGACTCAAACCATCTGAACACTGTTCCCCGAACACCGATCTCCAAGAGTCTTGCCAGGAGGCGGTCATGGGGAACGGTGTCAAACGCAGCCGATAGATCTAATAACACAAGCAGTGCCTTCCCTCCATTATCAAGGACTTCCTTGATGGCCTCTGACACCTCCAACAGTGCCGATTCGGTACTCAAGTTTGCCCTGAAACCGGACTGGGTGTGATGCAAGATCTCTTGTGACTCTACAAAGTCAGCCAGGACAGAATGCACGTGTTTTTCGGCCACCTTGGCCAGGACCGGAAGCAGCGATATAGGCCGATAATTCACATGGATACTGGGGTCCAGGGACGGTTTTTTTAAAAGGGGGAGAACCATCGCCTGTTTCCAAGCTTGCGGCACAACTCGCGTTACTAAAGACCGATTTTAAATTGGATTGCCAATAGGGTTAACGATGTATGCTGTTTTAGCTAGAAACTTGGCGGGGCATGGATCCAGTGGGGAGCCGGATCTCATTTTAGACAGAACTTCCAGAGAGGATTGAAGCTCCATGGGGGGAAAGTTGACAAAGTGGGCTGCTCGACGGCCACCGCAGAGGAAAGGGGTTCTGGGTTAAGCACACCCCTAACTGCCGCAGCAGGGAAAGTTTCCTGGATACTTTTGATCTTATTCAAAAAGAAGCTTGCCAATCGGGACACCCATGGTTCCAAAAAGGAGTGCTTAGGCGTGATGGCAGCCGGTGAAGTAAACTCCTTCACCACCAGAAAGATTTCTTTACTGGCAGAAATGGCCTCCTCAATCCTTCTGGCAAACTAGGCTTTTTTCCCCGAGATAGATTTCCCTATGATAGGCCTTTATACTGCACCTATAAGCCTCCTTCAGTGGTTCCAAATAATTTGCTCTCCATGCTCTTTCGGCTTTCTTACATAGCCTACGGCTGGAATTAAGCGCTGGAGTAAACCACGGCGCCGATGCGTGGGATGAGTTCTTGAGGGACCGCTTGGGCGGCGCCAGCTCCCTCAGACATCGCGCAAGCCATATTTGAAAGAGATCAATATCTTCCTCAATGTCACCTGACAACAAGCAAGGGTGATTCTTCAGGTATTGTTCAATCATGTCAGGCGACACTCCGTGGAAAGCACGGGGTATCTGTGGCGAACGCCCTTTATCTCTAATGGTGGTGCCGGATTTATGCAGAATATCAAAAGACACCAGCATATGATCAGACCATAGTACTGGTTGAGGGGGGTAAACTCCAATAGGGGAGGTGGAGAAAATGTGGTCAAGCGTGTGCCCCTTGTTATGCGTGGGTGACGCCAAGTAGGGCCATAGGCCCAAAGGCTTAGTGGAGTTTAATAACTTGATAGTGTCTACCGCATTCACTTCGTCGATGTGGATGTTAAAATCGCCTAGGAGTATGCAGTGTTTAAACTGCACACATAGTTCCGAAATTACTGAGGCGAGTCCCTCATGGAAGGATCCAATAGGGCCAGGGGGTCTATAGACCAGCAGTCCCGCACAGGATTGGGCTGGTGACAGTGACAAACAGAATCCCAGAGCTTCGGCCCCGTAAATGTCTTCTGTTGGTACAATGGAGCAATCAAAGCGCCTGTCTATCACTAGAGTGACGCCCTCGCCTCTGCCCAAGCCCCGGTCTTTCTTCAGCATGAAGTAGTTAGGGGGCAAAGCATTGGCGATGTCCGGCCCAGACGCCTCACCAAGCCATGTTTCCGTCAGGAAAAGACATGCTGGTTTGGAGTCAGACAAAAGGTTGAACAGGTCCTGAGCGTGTTTACTTACTGAGCGAGTGTTCAAAAGGGCACAACTAAAGACATGTTCGGAATGATCCATCCCAGACATTGGGATATCGGCATGCCCCAACTCCTTGGTGTCCCTTACCGGCGGGGCTTCACTCAGTGACCAGCCACAACCGGCACAGTGAGAGTTGCCCTCGAAGTTATTACCCTGAGATGTACAACCCTTATTGCAAGGGCGTCTCAAACTCAGAAGTTGCGCTGGGGAATACCTGTATAGTGAGTTCTGGGGCTGTTTACGGAGGTCGCCAGCCCGCCCGCCCCAGTCCACCTCCGGGACGCTGACGGGCGCAGACGGGCTGTCCTTAGGCCCTCCTTTGGCGTGCGACAGACGCGTCCGCTGCGCGCGTCCGCTGTGCGGAGCCATACCCGTCTAATTTTATAGTCCCGCCCGTGAGTCCGCAAGCATTCCTCACCCAAGATGGCCACCGTACTCGTGCGCAGCCTCCCCGTCCCTCAATGCCCCTCAGCTCGTAATCAGCTGAGAGGGGAGCGCCCAGATCGAAGTCGGCGACAGGGTATGAGGAGAAGCGGCGGGATGGTGAAAGGAAACAGGTAGGTGTTAGTCTGCCCCCAGAAAAGGAGTTAGAACAGAGCCCAATACCTGCGAGTAGAGTAATAAAAAAGATCTCCCGGCTTTCCGCCTCAGGAGAGAAGATAGGGAGAGAGCAAGGCAGTTCAATTTAAAATAATGGCAAGGGCCACATACAAAAGCAGCTAGATTTTAAAAGCAACACAATTTTTACAATTTCCAACTGGGTTTTAAAAAGGTTTTAAAAAGTGCCGTCCAAGCAGCTCGCTCCACCAGGCATCCGCACTGGAGTCGCGCTGTTGTAGTAAAACTCATGTGTGACCTTGTTGCCCGTCTTAAAGGTCCATTTTAAGAAATGTTTTATGTATACCACTCCTTAAATAGTACTATTTATTTGCTTCTCCCTACATAATTAGTTGTCCAGGACAGTGTGCCCTAAGAGAACATTCCACTAATGGAGAACAGAGGAACACACCTACTTATTTAATAATCCACGGCCATAAAACAACTGATGGTACTCCACTGCAGAAGGTGAAGAGAGACCCCCAGAGACTCTCAGATTGCACAACTAATTAGAGGCTTTAGACTGAAAGGGGGACCCATAACGCTTTGTGTGTGTGTGTGGGGGTGGGGGTAGTGGCGTAACAAAGGCCCCCGCAACTCCTGCATTGCGGGGGGCCCCGAGCTCCTGGCAAGCCCACTCAGCAGCACTCCTGAGTGAGTTCGGATGGGGCCTGCTATGTACTTTGCAGGTGTTCCCGGCAAGCTTTGTTACGCCACTGAGAGGGCGGGGGGCTGTGGTACAGCGGCTGCAAGTCCCAGTGTTACGCCACTGGAATGAACATTCTTCATTGAACACATTGGTGGGAAATTTCTACACGCACGTCCAATATAACAGAAAGGGGCAAATCAAATTTGTAATATTTGATTCTAAGCTGACACAAAAATGTCGCAGTTTGTCTAAAACACAGTTTTGCTCAACTTCCGTTATCCATACGCTTGATGAAATCCGTTACGATATTGTATGATAACAACAAATAAGTTATGACAGCTTTCATATCCAAGCTGAAAACAGTTATGGAATTATGGGAAACGTAACTTAAAAACTACGGGGCATATTACCATGGCAGGCGAAATGAAATTATCGCCGCTTTTGCGGCCGCAAAGCGGCGATAATTTCATCGCCCTTTTAGCAAGCTGTCGCTAACATCATTTAGCGACAGCTTTTAGGTGATAGCGAGCGGTTTGGGGCCCTACGTTGCATGACAGCGATATTTATCGCTAATGACATGCAAAGTGGCCGTACCCAACCTGTTAGCGACTGAAAGCAGTCGCTAGCATCGCTATTGCCTGTTATCAACGCAGGCACGGAGATTAAAATATTTGCGCTAAGCACGAATATCGCCAAATCCTAACGCATGCTCAGACCACTTCTTAGCCTGTATATCCAATGGGAGGTGGATATTCAGGTTAAGTCCCTATTAGCGATAATGGCTGAATATCGCTGAATTACCAGCGATATTCACGCATTTCGCCGCTATCGCCGGATATTTTATCGCTTTGGAGATAAACGTTGCTAATAGCACGTTATCTCTGCGATAAAATTCGGCGTTGCGCGGCGATAAAAAAATTTCGCTAAGCCTATTTAGCGATAAATATTGCTAGTTGTTGATAATATGCCCCTACATTTTTTGCAAGATTGCTGTTAACAATTTGGGATGCGAGGTACTTATGTTCTTGTGAATTCCCATACCAGCCCAGGTTCTGGTGTTAACCTGGGCTGCTATGGGAATTCACAAGGACATACTATCAAGCCCATTATTGCTGCTTTAGCTGCAGTTTCCTGCCGATAAAGTGGCGATAATGTTATCGCCTGTTCTTGATAATATGCCCCCCAAGTTCTTCTTCCTACCTGCCACAAAAGTACCTCGCATCCCAAATTGTTAACAGCAATCTTGCAAAAAATGTAGGGGCATATTATCAACAACTAGCAATATTTATCGCTAAATAGGCTTAGCGAAATTTTTTTATCGCCGCGCAACGCCGAATTTTATCGCAGAGATAACGTGCTATTAGCAACGTTTATCTCCAAAGCGATAAAATATCCGGCGATAGCGGCGAAATGCGTGAATTAATGCCACACTAGTTGCTACAGGAAATATATGAAGAATGGTTTTTATGTCTGCGCTGTCTGTTGATATGTCTACTTTCACCCATGGCTTCATTTTTCACAATTATTCTTTGAAATACAAACGTTCAGTTTCAGTCGGAAAAAAACCTCAAAACACATGCAGCCCTCGCCTGTAATTTGCAAACCAATATTTCAAACATCTCCTGTTCAACCATAAATAACCTACCCGCCTTTAAATTGCTGTCCAATAATCTGCCCATTGCTGATTTATACCGACACTAAAGCCTGGTTCTCTCATTTGCTAACCAGTGACTACAATTCTGCACTCACCAACCAATAATTCTGCCATCTCTAATTTGCCGATAAATAATTTTGCAGTCTCAAATTTGCTAACCGGTAATGTGGGCAATTTGCTGACCAATGATTGTTCCAAATAGTAAAACTCAAGTGCTACTGGCAAGTAGTAATTTGCTAACCAATGCTTGGACCGCTTTCCTTTAGCAAAAGAAAATGTACAGTGGGTCCTTCAATTAGTATGCATTAGCCTGTCAGGTGTTCGTGCAATTATAAATGAAGAGACGATTTTACTAAATATGTGTTTTATAAGCCTGCCTGTAGAGGCTTGCATCTTCTCGTAAGAGTAATAGCAAACATGCAAATACGCAATCCACATGCCTCTTGCTGTAGCTCTGAGTGACTGTTTCTAAACCCATTTCAGAACTATGGCTCACATGGTGGGGTAGCAAGTGACCTTCCGTCCAATGGCTGGATAAACAAGCATTGGCAGAGCCAATACCTACTCGCTTTTCAAACGCTCTTTGGAGATCGGTTTAAAAACAATGGGCAGAATTACAAGCCCCTTGCGCCACTTTTGCGTCACTTTCCCCACATTAAAAATGATGCAAAAGTAGCGCAAGTGGCTTGTAAATCTGCCCCAACTTTTTCTTCCAGTGCTCTTTGATATCGACAAAAAAGACACAATGACGCATCCGCTAAGGGAGGTTGAGTCATTCTTAGGAGCTTGGATGCGTCATTCATTACCCATGTGCACAACTAGAGAATGACATGGCAATATTTTCGTTTTTTTTTATTGACTGATCAAAGATAGGAGGCACCACTTAGATCGATCAATTTACAAAAAAAGCATTGCATGTGTGCAAAAGCACTTTTGTAGAGGGATGGCAGCAATTTTTAACCTGGCCATTCAAAATTACAACAAAAATATATATTTTCAATAGATAATAGTGCAGGAGGAGTGGGAGGACAATGAAGGAGAGTGTGGGGAAGGGGCCTGGGGATGGGGTAAAGCAATGGGCAGTGGGCAGGGGACACAAGGGAGAGGAACATAAGGTTTGGTGAGAAGCAAAAGAGGGAGAGAACCTAGAGCATAGTGGGTGTGTAGGAGAAAAAAGCAAACACTGAGGGTGGAGGAAGGTATTTTAGGTGGGGGAGAGAAACAAACAAAGAACAGGGCTGAAAACAGCTGATTGAAAGCTTAACCGAAAATGAAAAAAGTAGGTCCCTAAAAGTAAGCAAAGGAAGGAAAAAAGTCAGACAGTCAAAAGAATGTTAAAAGACTATGCTCCATGTGAGGGACTAACACCAGCTGGACAAGGAAAGCCATCAAATAAGAACCAAGCACATGAAAGTGGCAATAAAAATGAACCAATGATAATTTGCAGTATCTAAGCACCTATAAGTCCTGCAATAGGTCTATCCCAATCAGACAGTTTGTACTGTCTGGTGGGTTTGATCTAAAAACAGCCAGACTTTGGATGACTTGATCCCTAAACTCCTCTGGGCCCCAGTGCCCCTGCTGCACAATTTATATCAACGACCCTGGGTAAATGCTATGTTATGTTAAAAAGATTTGTAAAGCGCACATACACCATATTGTTTCTTGGTGCTAAATACAGGGAATAGCATGCAGCTCATTGATTCATTCATATGCTTGGGAGGAGTACTATGTTTTTAAGTGTTTTCTGAATCAAAGATAGCACAGTGATGATCTGATATTCGGAGGGAGTGAGTTCCAAAAACAAGGAGCCAGAACAGAGAAGCTGGCTCCGCCTGGCATTGAATTTTTAAAAGTGGTGATAACCAGGACGTTGAGATGGAAGGACCTCAGGTTCCCAGAGTCGATATACCTCTGGATGCGTGTAGAGATGAATTTTGGGCAGGGACCGTGCAGGGATTTGAAGATGAGACACCCAATCTTGAATGCATCAAGTTTTTTTACTGGTAGCCAGTACAGTTTCCTCATTAAGGGAGTGATGTGGCCCCTTCTAGACTGTTAGGAAATCAGTCTGGCTGCCTGGTTTTGCACCAGTTACAATCTTTTTGTTAGGTATTCCGGGAGGCCAAAGTAAAGAGAATTAGCATAGTCTATATGGAAAATGACTAGTGAAAGAACAACCTGGACGAGAGCTTCAAAGGTAAGGAATCTACCAATTTTCCTGATCTTCCGAGCTGGAAGAAACAGGTGGATAGTACAGACCCGATCTGGGGTTGCATAGAAATATTGTTGTTGATAATAACTGAGGCTTTTCACTGAGGTAGAGGGTAGGGGGAGTGTACCCAACACAGCCGGCCAAAAATTAGAGCTGCAAGGGCTTTGTTAGCCACCGACTAAGACCAGCTCTATCTTGTCTGGATTTTTTTTTAAATGATTGCTATTCATGCAATTGTGGATAAATAGCATAGGGAAATTCTATCAATCAGGGAATGATAAGCGCACTACTCATCCGTGAGGGTCTCAAGGTGCTGGGGTGGACCTCTGTTCTGTTTACTCAAAGAGCCAGGTCTTGAGTGCCTTCCTAAAGGCGTTAAGGGAGGTGGCGTGTCTGTTGTCGATAGGAATCCTGTTCCAGGTCTTGGCCGCGATGTCGGAGAAGGCTGTTCCACCTGTTCATGCTCTGCAGATGCACGGAGGTTTGGCGTGGGCAGGGTCGGCGGATTGGAGGTTTCTTTTGGGTACGTGAAAGGAGGTTCTCTCATTGAGGTATTGGGGTCTGGTGTTGTGGAGACATTTGTAGGGGTGGGTGAGTATCTTGAAAGTGACACTTTTCGACGGGGAGTCAGTGGAGGTTCCGTAGGTGTTGGCTGATGTGCTTGTGTCGGGGGGGGCTGAGGACGAGTCTGGCTGCGGTGTTCAGTATCGTCTGGAGCTAGCAGAGTAGAGACTTGTTGATGCCGCCGCAGAGGGTGTTACCGTAGTCCAATCTGCTGGTTATGAGTGCATGGGTGACTGTCTTTCTTGACTCGAGGGCGATCCATTTGAAGGTCTTTCAGGGGATGCGAAGGGTGGTGAAGCAGCTGGATGCGACAGCGTTTGACCTGCTTGTTCATGGAGAGGGAGGTGTTGAGTATGATGCCACGGTTTCTGGCGTGGTCTGTGGGGTTCAGAGGGCTGCCGAGTGCTGTGAGCTACCAGGTGTTGATCCATGCTGATGGATTGTTTCAGAGAACGAAGACTTCTGTCTTCTCCGCGTTGAGTTTCAGGCAGCTGTTGCTCATTCAGGATGTGACGTCCTGCATTTCTTTATGGAAGTTGAGTCTGGTGGTGGTGGGGTCTTTGGTGAGGGAGAGGATGAGCTGGGTGTCCTCTGTGGAGGATACTATGCTGAGGCTGTGCTGTCTGGCGATGGCGCCGATGGGTCCATGTAAATTTTGAAGAGGGTGGGGCTGAGAGATGATCCCTCGGGTATTCCGCAGTTGATTCCCATGTGTTCGGAGAGGAAGAGTGGCAGTCTGATTTGTTGGCTTCTGCCAGTGAGGAACAAGCAGATCCAGTCGAGGGCAGTTCCCTGTATGCCAGCGTTGTGCAATCTGGTGGCAAGTGTGCAGTGGGAGACGGTGTCGAAGGCTGCTGACAGGTTGAGTAGGATCCGGGCTGAGGTGTGGCCTTGGTCGAGGATGGCGCAGATGTCATCTGTGGCGGTGAGTAGGGCTGTCTCTGTGCTGTGGTTGCTGTGGAATCCAGATTCGGAGGGGTCGAGTATGGAATTGTCTTCAATAAACTTTAATAGCTGTGCGTTGATGATCCTGCCCACTACTTTTGCCGAGAAGGGGAGGAGAGAGATGGGCAGGTAGTTTTTGAGGTCCGTGGGTTCAGCTGTGGGTTTATTGAGCAGGGGTCAGACTTCTGCGCATTTCCAGTCATCGGGGAAGGTGCCGGTCAGGAAGGTGGTGTTGATGGTGTATCGTAGTTCTGGTGCGATGGTAGTGGCGGCTCTGTGGTAGATGGGAGGTGAGCAGGGGTCTGTGGGGGCCCCCGAGTGGATGCCTTTCATGGTGGAGGTGGTCTTTTCAGTTGTGACTGGTGCCCAGGAGGTGATAGTGGGCGGGCTGTTATTGTTGGAGGGCGAGGTGGCTGCGGCGTCCGGTGTTTGGTCATTGAAGTTGTCGTAGAGGTTCTTGATTTTCAGGTGGAAGTACGTTCCAAGCTTGTCGCAGAGGTCCTGGGAGGGGGGTGATGTCTGTGGTTTCGATGGGTGGTTTGTTGATTTCCTGGATGACGCTGAATAGCTCCATAGAGTTACTGGCGTTGGCAAGGATTCTGTGTGGATGAAGGTTCATTTGGCGTTTCTGATGTATTGGTGGTATTCCGTCAGGGCGTGCTTGTAGGTGGTGTGGTTTGTGGAAATCTTGTTGTTTCACCAGTTCTTCTCTAGGTATCTACAAGCGCGCCTGCTTTCTTGGATGTCGGTGGTGAACCAGGTGGCTTTCCTGTGGCACTGTCTGTCGGAGTTGCGTAGCGGGCAAGCTTGTCTGCACAGCTGGTGATCCAGGTGAGGAGTCCTCTGGCCGTGAGGTTGGTGTCCATTATGGTGGTGGGGGTTTCGCGGATGAGGGTGGAGTTGAGCTGCTCCTCGTGACTCTGCTCCAGTTTCTTCGCGGAGGGCACGGAGCAGGTTTGGGTGGCCTGGATTTGTTGACAGAGAAGTGTACACAGTGGTGGTCAGTCCATGAGGGTTGTGTGGTGTGGCTGAAATAGGTTCTGTTCCCATTGCGAAGATGGGGTCAAAGGTGTGTCCTGCCTTGTTGGTTGG
The DNA here is from genome assembly GCF_964261635.1 of Lissotriton helveticus. NCBI lineage: Eukaryota > Metazoa > Chordata > Amphibia > Caudata > Salamandridae > Lissotriton > Lissotriton helveticus. Next base: position 405,332,120 of record NC_136073.1, read on the forward strand.
CGTGGTGACGAGTTGTTTCAGTTCGATGTTGGCGAGGATGTCAAGGAGGTTGGTGGTAATGTGGTCACTGGGGGTTGTCGAGGAGGATGTTCAGGTCTCCGATGAGTATGTAGTTCATTGAGGCGATGGAGTGGGGTGCGATGAGGTCGGTGATAGTCGAGGTGAAATGTTTGCCGGCCGGGGTGTCTGTAAGTGAGGGTGCCGCAGAGTTGGGGATGGTCTGGACCTGGCAGTGCAGGTTTTCGGCAGAGGGGAAGGATTCGCTCGAGGTGGAGAGTCGGAGGGAAATTTTGTGTGCAATGGTGAGTCCTCCTTCCAGGTGGTTGGGGCGGTCCGTCCTCTGGATCTTGTATCCGTCCGGAGTGGTGATGGAGATGTCGGTGCGGAGGAGGCTTTTGTCCAGGTCTCTGTAAAGAAGGCATTGTCTGGCGAGAGGGTGTCAAGGACGTTCCAGTTGTTTGGAAATTCGAAATTGAGCCAGGAGTATTATCATTTGTGAAAATGAATTGCTTGTCATCAGCATAGTTGAAGGTGCACAAGTTCCTTTTTCTCAGGAACTGTACCAGTAGAAGAATGTACAAATTGAACTGGTGTGGGGACAGAGATGATCCCTGTGGCACGCCTAAGGTCAATTTGACTTTGGGAGACCTGTATTGAAAGAGTCAATCTAACTGGGAGCATCCATCCAAGAAGGATGCAAACCATACAAGAGCTGATCCCTGGACACTGCTGCCCTGAAACAATCCACCAGATGTTCAAGGTCGACCGTGTCAAAAGTTGTGTATGGATCAAGGAGCACTAGTGCCTGTGTAGTGCCCTTGAGGGCCTCCTTCCTCATTTTGTCCAGCACAGTCAGAACTACTGCCTCCGTGGAATATGAAGGACAGAAGCCAGCTTGGTGAGAGTCGAGGATTTGAGATTGAGGGTAGTGAGACAAAATATCAAAATTAAAATATCGATATACAATAATATCGATGTTTTAATTTCGATGGTATAGAATATCGATGTCCAAAATATCGACAGACAGAATATTGTTTTTTTAAGGTATGTATGTTACAAATATCGAAATTTACTAATATCGAAATTTTATTTATTGTTATGTATTTTATTATGTTGTGTATATGTTTGTTAAATATGTTTTGTAATGTATGTTTGAAAATTAGTATATTTGGTTACATTTTGCGTTTTAGTATCAGAGCGGGTTGTGGGTTTATAGAGGAATAGGGTGGGAAGTAATTTAATAATAACTAATTAATTAATATATTTTTTTAAATAATTGTAATTATTAATTAATTGGTAATTAATTAACATTAATTAGTTAATTACATTAATTAGAGTTAATGTTTTAATATATATAAATGTTTGTTATTGTTAATTAATTAATTGGTAATTAAATAATATTAATTAGTAAATTACCTTAATTAGAGTTAATGTGCTAATATATATAATTTTTTGTTATTGTTAATTAATAATTAATTGGTAATTAAATTATATTAATTATTTAATTAAATTGATTAGAGTTAATGTGCTAATATATTTAATGTTTTTGTTATTGTTAATTAATAATTAATTGGTAATTAAATTTTATTAATTATTTAATTAAATTAATTAGAGTTAATGTGCTAATATATTTAATGTTTTTGTTATTGTTAATTAATAATTAATTGGTAATTAATAATTATTAAGTGATTAAATGATGTGATTTATTTATGTGAAGTGGGTTGTGTGTTTATATGGGGATAGGGTGTGATATCATTAAATGTAAATAATTAAAGAGATTGTAATTATTTGTTGGTATTTATTGTTAATTAATTAGTAATTAATATGTGTTAATTAGTTCATTTATAATTACATCAATTCAGTAATATTAATTGTTATTAATTGATTAATAGAAATGTATATTAATTGTGTTTTTTTGTATGTTTAGTGTGTTGTGTGGTATAGGGGGAGTAGTGTGGGAAGTAATTTTTACCCCTATGCTATCCAACGCTTTCCCTACTGTTGCACCCTCTGGAGTAGGAATAGTTATTTAAACCTCTACGCTATCCAACGCTTTCCCTACTGTTGCACCCTCTGGAGTGGGAATAGTAATTTTTACCCCTACGCTATCCAACGCTTTCCCTACTGTTGCACCCTCTGGAGTGGGAATAGTAATTTTTACCCCTACGCTATCCAACGCTTTCCCTACTGTTGCACCCTCTGGAGTGGGAATAGTCATTTTTACCCCTACGCTATCCAACTCTTTCCCTACTGTTGCACCCTCTGGAGTGGGAATAGTAATTTTTACCCCTACGCTATCCAACGCTTTCCCTACTGTTGAACCCTCTGGAGTGGGAATAGTAATTTTTACATCTACGCTATCCAACGCTTTCCCTACTGTTGCACCCTCTGGAGTAGGAATAGTTATTTAAACCCCTACGCTATCCAACGCTTTCCCTACTGTTGCACCCTCAGGAGTGGGAATAGTAATTTTTACCCCTACGCTATCCAATGCTTTCCCTACTGTTGCACCCTCTGGAGTGGGAATAGTAATTTTTACCCCTACGCTATCCAACGATTTCCCTACTGTTGCACCCTCTGGAGAGGGAATAGTAATTTTTACCCCTACGCTATCCAACGCTTTCCCTACTGTTGCACTCTCTGGAGTGGGAATAGTAATTTTTACCCCTATGCTATCCAACGCTTTCCCTACTGTTGCACCCTCTGGAGTGGGAATAGTAATTTTTACCCCTACGCTATCCAACTCTTTCCATACTGTTGCACCCTCTGGAGTGGGAATAGTAATTTTTACCCCTACGCTATCCAACGCTTTCCCTACTGTTGCACCCTCTGGAGTGGGAATAGTAATTTTTACCCCTACTCTATCCAACGCTTTCCCTACTGTTGCACCCTCTGGAGTAGGAATAGTTATTTAAACCCCTACGCTATCCAACGCTTTCCCTACTGTTGCACCCTCTGGAGTGGGAATAGTAATTTTTACCCCTACGCTATCCAACGCTTTCCCTACTGTTGCACCCTGTGGAGTGGGAAAAGTCATTTTTACCCCTACACTATCCAACGCTTTCCCTACTGTTGCACCCTCTGGAGTGGGAATAGTAAGTTTTACCCCTACGCTATCCAACGCTTTCCCTACTGTTGCACCCTCTGGAGTGGGAATAGTAATTTAAACCCCTACGCTATCCAACGCTTTCCCTACTATTGCACCCTCTGGAGTGGGAATAGTCATTTAAACCTCTACGCTATCCAACGCTTTCCCTACTGTTGCCCCCTCTGGAGTGGGAATAGTAATTTTTACCCCTACGCTATCCAATGATTTTCCTACTGTTGCAATATGTGGAGTACATATAAATATTAATTTATATGTAGAGTTTTTAATTTATTTTAAAAGTATATGTATTAGTTATAATTTTTTTAATATGTTTTAATGTTTTTATTTAATATTTGTAAAATTATATGTATTTTTAAAATATTTTTACATTATTATTAATACATTAAAAAAACGATATTTTTAATTTCAATATTTTTGTACTACGATATTAAATTTTCAATATTTTTGTACTTACCTTTATGAAGATATAACTCCGATATTTTTGACTTAGATTCGAGATTGAGATTGCTCGACAAAGGAGCAAAGGCCGTTAGCATCGTGGGCTTCCAACACCTTGGCCAGGAAGGGAAGTAAAGAGATTGGGTGATAATTAGTAAGGACAAGTTGGATCTGCATCAGTTTTCTTAATTAGTGGGACTGCAATTGCTTCTTTAAAGACTCTGAAAACAGAGTCCTGTGTTAATGAGTCATTCAGTAAAGAGAGAACAGGATCAGGGAATGCGTGTAATGCTTCCTTCAGGATATGAGGGGGACAGCTATCAAAGGGGAAGAAGGGATTTGACTTTAGTCAACATATTATGAAAAAGTTATTTGCTGATTATGGGAAGCTCAGTCATGGAATGAGGATTCCTCAACGTACCCAATTGATTGCCAGGAAGGGGACTAGAAGGTACACTGGCTTTACTGGCAATAATTATGTCAATGAAAAAGGAATTAAATATGTTACAAAAAGACCGATTTGGGGGTAATTTTACTGTTACTCTGTCATGGTTGGATAACTCAGAAACAATTGCAAATATGTCTTTAGATTTATTTGTTGAGTTGCCTGTGAATGGAGATGAAGAAAAGGCAAAAGAGATTATAATAGAGAAAAACATATGCGAGCAGTGATTTTTCATTCCATTGTGCCAAAATCAGAATCGGGTGCAAATTGTGCACCTGTTAATTTGTGCAGCACAGTAAGGCAACTCAAGCTCTGATCAAAGTGCAATGCTATACAGCTCAAAGCTCAAGAAAACCTCAAAGAAGTATTATTTTTTTGGGTTGAAAGCTGTTTGCAGGAGTCTCAAAACAAAATCCATTTGACAATATGCATGTAAAGACAATATTGGATTGACACTTTACAACTTCAGGGGTAAAAGATCCAATCATTGAAAATCATTTGTAACTCTGGAAGGCGTGTTAGTAAAGCTGCTCATATTCATACTGACTAAAGGGAAATTGAATTTTAATACAAGGGTCTGCAACGAAGGGATTATTTTTAGTCATTGGCTAAATGCTTATGTGGAGAAACTGAAAGATGGTCTTCAATAACTGTCTATAGTAACGTCTCTCCAAGTTCTTGCTTCTGAGGCTGCAAGCTGAACGGATCAGAGTTTTAGCAACAATAAAGAGGCACAAACTTGGGAAATAGCTATTACTCGTACTCGCCTGGAAGGTGCATATTTAAGAATGTGACTCCATGCTTGATAGGTTGATACTTATATATTGCCTATTTTGTCACCAGTTTTTCGAGATAAACCAGATAAGATTAAAATATAATAGTAAAGCATAATAGTAAAGCATTTTTAAAGTAAATGAAGCTCAAATGTTAAACCTACTTTAAATGCGTGTAAGGGACATTTCGTAGAAAAAGGGAACATGAAATAGTTATTTTGTCCCAAAGTTTCTCTTTTTGTTGGAAGTGAAATCAGTGGCATTAAATTACAAATTATAGTAAACCCCACCTTCGTGAAGACACACAGAGCTATAGAATACGGACAGTGCTGTAACTTTCCTAGCTTCTAAGAAACAATATCGCTAAATGAGTCAAGATAAAGTCACACCTAGAACGTCTGGGCCAAAACCCCCCATTATTTTTTACTCAGTTTAGAAGCAGCCTTCTAGGAGTCATGGGACCTACTCAGCTTGGGATCCATGCCCTTCACAGATGATCTATGGGGAAAGGGAGATTCGAAGGACATACTCCAAGCATCATGTTTGAATCTTCGGTATCTCTGTTCCTGTTTGTCGAGCATTTTTGTCTCTGATAATTGAAGATCATGCAAAATAACGGATATAAAACACCCACCATAAAAGGTGTGGTTGGTTGGTTTCTGTGTGACTATATGCCAAGCCAGTGCCAAGTCATCCACAGATTGCCACTGATACTGTACAGGTACAAGATTACAGACGTCTTGAGGATCAACTGGTGATGAAGGCCTTTGATAAAAATATCTAAACATAGGTCATACCACGCCAACAAGAGGCCATGTTGCCTAATGATACTGCATTCTTATCCTAAAAGATAGAGAACAATGGTTCTGTGGGATTCCTCTGTGAGAAGTCACCTGCATATAGCCAATCGGTCTGGATGTATTTGCTGATCATTCAATAAGCAATAAATGCACGTGAGGGCTAGTCTCTCTTGATGTCAAGATATTGTATTATTGTATCAATATAATGCAGTGGTGCACAATGGTCACAAGGGTTAGATGTATAAATATAGAAACTCAGAAAGCAGCAGGAATTTTACTTCAATTATCAATCAACCAGGTCCAATCCACATTTTATGCATCTGTGTTCAAAAAGTATATCAGAGACAACCCTGTGCTTTTTGCGAAGCTTCGACCTTAAGCTATAGATCCTTGGGTCTCACCAGGACAAGGTCGTCTATCTAATTGCCTGTAATCAAAACACAATTGTGCTCTTAGAAAACTCTAAACAAAAAGTGCTCTTAGAAAACGCTGAATAAACAAAAAATGCTCTTAGAAAAGTCAGAATAAACAAAAAGTATTATTAGAACACTCTGAATAAGCAAGAAGAATTTAGAGAGTGGATCCAATAAAGTCTCATCATATCTCTCCTTGAATGTTACAATAAATTCATATGTCATTGTAATCCGTCACCTCAATCCATACTCCCACTTTATGAGTGAATAATTATGGCCTGGGTGCCAGAAGAATACAGAGCCCTATCACACAGGCAGTGAATGTGTTTAGTAATTATCTCACACAGTGAGTGAAATTGGGAGTAAGATAAATCCCTTTATACTGCCATTTGTTCACAATAGTTAAATCTAGACCTAGGGTACAAACAGTTAACTATCCCTGGCTGATCCATTCTGTAAACTGAAAATCATTTAAATGCTATAATAATAATAATACTTTATTGTCTCAAATTTTGTAAAAAGAATAATAATACGCAGTGCAAGGTCATATACCATAAAAAGCTCAAACCTAAAATACATACAAAATATGCACCCTAAGACTAAATATATTAATTCTAAAACTACAGAAGAGTATAAAAGTATCAACACTGTAACATTTCCCATCTACTTCCTGCTTGTGACAGAAATTGTGTTATGTGACCAACAACATTTGGTGTGGAACCCCTAATACAAAATGCCATAGTGTCTTTGATTGGTCGGATTCCCTCACTGTTAAAAATATGTTTAAAATATCTCAAGCGGCGGTTGAGAAATTCAGGACAGAGACAGGAAATATGTTCCAAGGATTCTGGACTTGTGTGACATGGACCTGTTTCTATACACAACAAATTTAAACTACACAAACATTAGACAATCTAAAGCTATAATTCTAATTTAAAGTTATAATTTATGCCCAAGCCAAAACTTACTATAACTCGCACACGTTGTGAATTCACTAGGCAGACTACATTAATTACAACTCGCTCAGCTACCACGCACAGTTTATACACTTTGATATTACGTCACTTATAGCATGTTCAATTATAGCATTCATAACAAGACTCACGGCATCTCATATGACTTCATTTATGAGAACACTGCATGGTAACGGAGCAAGTTACAGTTAATGTAGTCTTCCTAGTGAGTTCACAATGCAACATAGCAATTAAACCTGCATGTGGGCTCGTACTGTTTTTATCACCCATCAGCACAGGAAGTGACTTTACTGGATCTCCCATTATCTACCTGCACAGGAAGTGACAACACTAAATGTCCCATCATCCTTCTGCACAGGAAGTGACATTAATGATTTCCCACCAAAACTGTCTTTAAAAGAAGAAGCCAAGCAGGGGACTTAATTTCCCATTACCCCCTAGCACAGGTAGGAACATCACTGGATCTCCCATCATCTACCTGCACAGGAAGCGACATCACTACATTTCCAATCATCCTCCAGGACAGATAAGTGACATTATTGGTTTATCCACCACGACTATTTTTAACAGAAGAAGCTATCAGCACAGTGGATTACATTTTCTCCCATAACACCCTCATCAGAAGACTCCAAGAGATTGACATATAAGGATCCGATCTAAAATCGACGCATTCCTACCTGACAAGAAGAACCAAATGGGTCGGGCTGCATCAGAGACCAAGAAACTGATATACAGAGTACCAACGGGATTGTCTCTCCACCCCACCCTTTTCAACTCATTCATTATACCGCTCACCAATATAATCCACTTACAAGACATCACCGTCATCTCCTATGCTGATGACACACAACTCATCCTCTCCCTGACAGACAAGACAACTACCACCGCAACAAACTTCACCAACTGCATGACCATGGTAGCAGACTGGATGTGAACCAAATGCCTCAAGCTCAAATCCAACAAGGCATAAGTACTGGTCTTCGGCAACAAGCTCTCCCCAGGGGACTCTACCTGGTGGCCGTCAGAGCTAGGACCAAAGCTCATACCCATGGACCACACAAGAAATCTGGGGTTCATACTATATGGCATGTTCAACATGAGAGCTCAAGCCTACACAGTGTGCACTGCCTGCTTCCATATCCAATGCATCCTGCAAAAGAACTCGAATGATTGCCTTAGCACACCAGAAGGACTGTCATGCAAGCACTCATCGCCAGAAGGCTGGACTAAGGCAACACTCTCTATGCCAGAATCTCCAAACTTCTCATGCACAGACTCCAGAGTATTCAGACTATCACCACAAGACTATATTTGACCTCCCATGCTGCACCACTCTGCACTTCAGAAGCTTCACTGGCTCCCTATTCAGAAGCACACCCAATTTAAACTTCCCGCACACACATACAAAGCCCTACCCACACAGGACCATAATACCTGAACTACAGCATACACTTTCACCAACTCCCCAGATACCTTCGCTTTTCAGAAGCTGCAATGTTATCCTATGGGTGGAAAAACAAGTACAACATTCATGTACAGTAAAGCAACTTACAGAACCAATCTCCGGGACATAAGGTGAATATCAGCCAAGGTCCAAGGCAGCACTTTTAGGTCACCACCAGTGGCAGCAAGGCAGCTGGGTGCATTGGTGCAATACAACGTCTGGTGCCCAATGTGATTCTATGGGGAGCAGTCCTCCTGAGAAGAGGCTGCAGGTTTTGAACTGGAGGCCAGTCGATTGAACCAACTGGAGGTCTCAAATCTTACAGTACTAGGGGATGTGGGGAAACCAGTGGTCCTGATCCCCGCGAGCCGGAGCGGCCGGGTGCTGAGCGTCTTTGAGATGCCAGGTTTCTTTGTCCGGGAGCACTCATGGTTTAAGGGCCATGCGAACAGAAGCTTCAGGTGATGTGGGGGAGTTCATGAAGGATAAGCTCAAAGTGGACTCAGTCTCTTTAGAGCTTTGTGGCCACGCTGACACAATTGCCCCACTTCGACACGGGCTGGGGGCTCAAGTGCAGTGATGCTTGGCCTCATCGGAATTTAGGTGTTCAGGAGTCCTCATGGTACTTCTTCGGGTGCCTGCAGGATATAGGAGAGTAATTCCACTACTTCACAGAGTTCGTGAGTCCTGTCCTCCCAGGCTCTGGAGGCACAACAGTTGCAGGGCGAGATGTCTTTGCCGCAGGTTCGACAGGTAACAGCAGACAGGTTGGCAGGACTGGTGCCAGGCCAATTGCTTTCCTTAAGTCTTTTGTTAACACTGCTCCTCAATGTCCTTCTTCCTCGAAGGTCATCAAGATCTGGTTTTCTGGAGCAAGGGGCTTCCCTAAATACTAATAGCTAATGGGCTACTTACCCCTGTGGTCACTATACCCTTTATATCACCAACTCCAGTGGGAATTGGGCATAACCCTGCCCCAAATTTCCTAAGTTTGCCATCACCAAAATGGCTATCTCTGAAAAGTCACCTCCACTTCAGATAGCCCACCTTAGGGATGGCACTGACCTGAAAGTGGACACGTCTGTCTGACTAGCTAAGTTTCTCACCTGTCCAGGTGCCAAAGGGCCCTGAACAAAGGGGTCAGGTTCTTCGTCTGTGAAACAAGCCATATTTGCATAGCAAAGGTGGTGGGCTCTTTGAAGCTCCCCTGCTGTCGAATTCTAATCTGCAGGTCATCCTGTGGGAGGGGATGTAAGCACCCCTGACCCAAGCAAACTTGGTTCCTGGCCTCCTGAAACCAAATACCCCCACCTTTAGGATCAGAAACATGTCTGGGGGCAGGCTGGCAAAAAACAGTCAGTCAGCATACCAGTAGCTGGTAGGTTTTCAGGGGGCAGCTCTAAGGTGCCCTCTGTGTGCATGTATCAATAAATCCAACACCGGCATCAATGTGTGTTAATTAATATAAGATGTTTGAAACTAAACATCTCTATTTTCAATGAAGCCATCATGTTGCTGGGGAACTCGTTATCACAGGGTCCAGTACATATAATCAAGATGTCTTCCCCGTTCACTTGTACTGGCAGCAACAGAGCTGATCAGCACAGGGGTATATCTGCCCATGCAGCCTTGTTCTCACATGTAGTATAGTGCACCCTGCCTTAGGGCTATAAAGCCTGCTGTACGGATGACTTACCTATACTGCATGCAGTGTCTGTGGGCATGGCAGACACTGCCTACTGATTGGTGGCGTGTTCCTTCAAAAACCGGGTTACCACGCTACGTCGGTATCTCCCCCCTTGGCTTAGGAGCAAGCCAGAGGTACCGACGGATAGGTAAGGAGAAGCACCGAGCAGAGTCCTCTTACTTTACCGCTTGCATTCACCAAATGATGCCTTGATAGCTGGGTTAGCCTTTCTACTCTGAATTTTCTTGCTTGGCTATTTTTTGTTTTTTTCCTCCTGTTTTAAACCTTTCGAGTGCCTTCTAAGAGACAGTTTTGCTTTGCATTGGGCAGTTAGCATAGCACTTTATTGGCACAATGATTGGACAATAACAACTAGGTAGTAGTCTTATGGCGACGCCATAAGGCACTGCCTCTCACTTATCTCAGAACCAATACCTAGGTTTTAATGTGAATTGAAGTGTAAATGATATTCTGGATGTGACCTAATTAGGAATCCCAGATACATATTGTGTCCATTTTTTATAATAGAGCGGGGCCTCCACTTCCTGAGCAGTGGCCAGGAGAGGCGAGGCTTTCTCCCAAGTCTACTTGGGTGTGTAAAAAAAATAAAAAAATTGTTTCAACTTTAACTATCCCTTTGAAGACTGACTTTTCAGCTATTGCAACATATGGCGCAATGTATGATTGTGTTTGTGTCTTACCTGTTTTGTCATCTGTATGTACTTTTGTGTATTTGATTTCCCGGAAAGAATCCAAACCAGTTGTGAACCGGATATCCACGATGAAATCTCTACGTACAGTAGGATACTCGGTATCATATGGTATGTGTAAAATATAATAATTTTTGTTGCACATTCTGTCTATTGCAGTAGTGTACTTAAGGTCCTGATGAAAGCCTGGTTGGTGAGTGATCCCTACAACGGCAGAAACATGTTGACCAAATACCATCTTTGATTGGTGTTAGAAGCGGCTGTCTCTAGTTGGCAGAGGTATACACTTCTGACAAATAGGGACACACCTTTTCTAGTCAGGGCAAGGGGATCACACACTTAGATAACCCCTGCTCACCCCCTTGGTAGCTTGGCAAAGCAGACAGGCTTATCTCAGAGGCAGTGCGTTAAGCATTTATGACCACATACAGTAATAAAGTGAATACACTACAAATGGACACGACACAGTAGTATTATAAAAATAAGAAGGTTTATATAAGGCTTAGCACAAGACCAAATAACCACAAAAAAAAAACACAATCTTAATAAATACTCTTGGAAGGAAAAATAATAGTTCAAGTGTAGTTTCTTCTTAGCACAAAGTCTTTAGTAACAAAAGCAACTCTTCTTCTTTAAATCACAGTTCTTGGCAACAATGTAACCCCCACAGGAGTCACACGACGTCAAGGCAAAGTTAATCCAAAGGTTCGGCGTCGACCGCGAGGAGCGCTACGTCGAGGCCGGAGTCGAAACAGACCCCCACAACCCAGTACCTTGGAAAAGCGAAGCACACGATGATCAGCGGCGGCGAGATGTCCGGCGTCGCGTCTTTGGCGTCGATCGGGCCTCGGAGACGGGGCGATCTGCAGCGGCGTCGACTTGTGTCAGGCAGGAGCAGCGCTCACGAGGTGAAGCAGGATACGGCGTCGTCGTCGATGTCGATAGTGATGTTGCAAGAGTGAGCAGCGCTCACGGTGTCGAGAGGGCTCGGTGTCGAAGCTCGGTAGCGGCATCACTACTAGCGTCGATCGGGCCCGGCGGCCAGCGTCGAAGGTGCGGGACACAGGAGCTGCACTCACGATATCGAGCTGGATTTGGCGGCGTCCGTCGGCGTCGAGATTGCTGAATTCTTCAGAGGTGCTGGATTTTCAGGTTCCAGCAATAGCACTTTCAGCAAATGATGAAGTCCTTTAACCCTGTGACTTCAACAGGAGGCTGGCACTCTTCCAGCCCTTGGATATTTCCTTGGCAAAGCTTGAGAGTACACACTCAGTTCCTCTCTCCTGGTTCCTTGGCAAAAATAAAGAAGCAACTGCAGGATTCCCCCAACAAACAGCACACTGGCAGAAGGGGTAGGCAAGTCCTTGGATCAGCAGGCTTCTTGTCCTTGGTTCAGGTTTCCTTGTCAGAAGTGATCTAAACTCTTTGGTTCAGGGGTCCTTCTCTTATACCCCTTTTCTGCTTTGATCCCTTTGTCCATGCAGGGGAATTTCCCCCTATCCTGGGTTTGTTGTGGGTGCTGCCAGGCCGAGGCACCTGGCCTATTCACTGCGCAGGTCAGGGTCTTCAGCCGCCCAGCAGTAAGTGGAGCCAGTATTGTCAGTGGCAGGGGCAGGGCCATCCGTCGCCCAGTAGGAGGTGGGGCCAGGATCGTCCCTGGCAGGCACAGAGCCATCAGTCGCCTGGCAGGAGGTGGAGCCAGCATTGTGTCAGGCAGGGCAGGCTATCAGGAGCTACTCTTCCCCTACTCTCAATGCAAATGCCCCACTCACCCCACACTGACTCATTCAGACCTCTGGAGCCACCCAGCTCCTGTCACACGCACACCAAACCAGCAGAGACCAGTAGACAGTCAGACAAGAAAATAGCCACTTTCTAAAAGTGCTATTTTCAAACACAGAGTCCAAAAACCATCCACCCAAACGGATGCGTTATTAAACCCTGAGTTCAGGGATACCAAACTCGACATTGCACCATGCTCCGAGAGCCCGCTAGGATTATACTGTTTAATAATCCTGGCAGCCCATCCTAACTTATGGAGAGCAGGTAACCTTACAATAGTGAAAAACGCATATGGCTGTAATTCACTATTAGGACATGTCAACCTCATCAGGCTTGTCCTACCTTATGCTTACAATGCACCCTGCTCCTGGGCCTACCATAGGGGTGACTAACATGAAGTTAAGGGAAGGTTTAGGGTCTGGCAAGTAGGTGTACTTGCGCAGCCCGCGTGACAGTCAGACTGCACGTAGGTCTAGCAAAGGCAGACCTTTAGACATATTTTACTAGGCTGCTTGTGTGGGTGGCACAACACGTGCTGCAAGCCCACTAGCAGCATTTGCATTTACAAGCCCTGGCACTCCTGGTGCACTCTACTAGGGACTGACAGTAAACCAAATAAGCCAAACATGGAATCCAATCAATATCAATTTCACATAGGGAGCACTTGCACTGTGGCACTGGTCAGCAGTGGCACAGTGCCCAAAGCAATATTCTAGCAAAAACATCGTAAACAGAGGAGGCAAACAGAAAAAAATGGAGGAGAGACTCATGCCAATGATGCCAGGTCTATCACGTGTCCCCTCCAGCTGAAATGTGGGGAGAACTACCCTTACCCTAGGGAGTCCTCATCACTAAGGCGGAAAAATCTGGACAGACCATCAGCATTGGCGTGATCTGTACCAGGGCGGTGTTCCACCGTGAAGTCCATCCCCTGTAGGGAAATGGACCACCTCAACAGCTTTGGATTCTCACCCCTCATCTGCATCAACCATCTGAGGGGCCTGTGGTCTGTCTGAACCCGGAAGTGAGTCCCAAACAGGTAGGGTCTTAGCTTCTTCAGCGCCCAGACCACAGCAAATGCTTCTCACTCTATCGCACTCCGCCTCTGTTCCCTGGGAAGTAACCTCCTACTGATGAAGGCTACAGGTAAGTCTCGGACCTCCTCATTCACCTGAGCTAGAACAGCCCCCACGCCATGCTCTGAAGCGTCTGTCTGGACAACAAATTCTTCTGAAATGTCGGTGCCTGGAGTATAGGTGCTGTGCACATTGCAGTTTTCAGGGTGTCAAAGGCCGTCTGACAGGCGTCAGTCCAGATCACAAGTCTTGGCTGCTTCCTGGAAGTCAGCGAAGTCAAGGGGTGCACAATGTTACCATAATCCTTGACAAACCTCCTGTAGTAACCTGTGAGACCTAAGAAGGCTCTCACCTGAGTCTGGGTTTTGGGTGGTGCCCAAGCCAGGATGGTATCAATCTTGGGTTGCAGGGGGGCCACCTTGGCGCTCCCTACTTGGTGCCCCAAGTACACCACTGAACCCTGCCCAATCTGGCACTTACTGTCTTTGATTGTGAGGCCTGCTCTGCGCAGGGCCAACAACACTTCCTGGAGGTGGCGCAAGTGTTCTTCCCAGCTGGCGCTGAACACTGCTATGTCGTCCAGGTATGCGGCACTGAAATCCTCCAGTCCAGCCAATACCTGGTTGACCAACCTCCGGAAGGTGGCAGGGGCATTCTTCATCCCAAAGGGCATAACCCGGAACTGGTAGTGCCCATCTGGTGTGGAGAATGCTGACCTCTCTTTTGCCCCATCAGTCAAGGCGATCTGCCAGTACCCAGACGTTAGATCAAATTTACTAAGGTACCGGGCAGCCCCTAACCGATCTATGAGCTCATAAGCTCTGGGGATGGGGTGCGCGTCAGTCTTGGTGACTGAATTGAGTCCTCAGTAATCCACACAGAACCGAAGTTCTGGTGAAGCACCAGGCGCTGCAGCCTTCGGGACCAAGACCACTGGCTGGCCCAAGGACTGCTAGAGGACTCAACCACCCCTAAGGCAAACATTTTGGAGACCTCCTCCTTGATGTATGTTCTGACCTTGTCAGTCACTCTGTAGGCCTTGTGCTTCACAGGAGTGCTGTCCCCAGAGTCCACATCATGGACACACCACTGAGTGACACCAGGAATCAAGGAGAACAGATCAGGGAATTGTCCCAACAGTTGGCGACAATCTTGCTGCTGCTCAGGGGTCAGTGTGTCAGAGAGGACAACACCATCCACTGACCCATCTTGCTCTTTTGCATACAGGAGGTCAGGAAGAGGCTCACTCTCCTCCATTCCAGCATCTGTATCTAGGAGCATGCCCACTTCGGACCTTTCTAAGTGGGGCTTTAAACGGTTGACATGCAGGACCCGGAAGGGGTTCCTGGGAGACTTCAAGTCCACCATGTAGGTGACATTGCTCTTTTTCTCCACAACCTCAAACGGCCCAGTCCACCTGTCCTTGAGCGCACAAGGTTCCACAGGGGACATGACCCAAACTTTCTGACCAGGCTGAAGCTCCACCAGAGTGGCATTCGGGTCGTACCACCGCTTTATCTCTTCCTGGCTGGCCTCCAGATTTGCATGAGCAAGATCTCTGAAGCGCCTAGTCTGGTTCCTAAAGGCCAGCATGTAACTGTATACATCCTGGGGAGGTTTCCTGGGAGATTGCTCCCAGCCTTCTTTGACCAGACTCAAAGGTCCTCTTACCGGGTGTCCATACAAAAGCTCAAAGGGGCTGAACCCTAGAGACTTCTGTGGCACCTCACGGTAAGCAAACAGCAGGCATGGCAAGAGGATGTCCCATTTACGCCTCATTGGTTCTTCAAGACCCATAATCATGCCTTTAAGGGTACGGTTGAATCTCTCAACCAACCCATTACCTTGAGAGTGGTAAGGAGTGGTAAACTTGTAGGTTACCCCACACTCCTTCCACAGAGACTTCATATAATTGGAAATGAATTTGGTGCCCCGGTCTGACACCACCTCTCTGGGGAACCCCATGCGGGAGAAAACACCCATCAGTGCCCGTCCCACCACGGGGGCCTTCACTGTTCTGAGAGGGATGGCTTCCGGGTACCGTGTGGCATGGTCCACCAAGACCAGGATGAACCTGTTGCCCATGGCTGTCTTGGGGTCCAGGGGCCCAACAATGTCAATCCCCACCCGGTCAAAGGGGGTACTGACGACGGTAAAAAGGTTGGAGGGGAGCCTTCTGCTTCCGCCCGCTTTTCCCACTTGCCTGGCAGGTTTGATAGGTTTTGCAATGGATATCTGTACCCCTTCTCATCTGAGGCCAATAGAAATGGGTGACAAGCCTGTCACAGGTCTTGTCCTGCCCCAGATGTCCAGCTAAAGGAACGTCATGAGCCAAACCCAGTAGGAAGGCTCTGAAGCGCTGGGGTACCACCAGCACACGGGCTGACCCAGGCTCAGCAGCCTTGGGCTCGCTATACAGGAGATCGTTCTCCCAGTAGACCAAATGTGACCCTGACTGATCACCTGTTGTCTGGGCTGAGGCCTGCTGCCTCATAGCCACAAGAGAAGGGCACACTTTTTGTTCAGCACAAAATTCTTCCCTGGAGGGACCACCATCCTGCTGCCAGTGGGTCAGCTCGGGCAGGTCTCCCAGTTCAGCAACTTGTTCCCCTGTGGGTTCCAGGGCATCCAGCTCAAGGTCTGCCTCCTCCTGGACCACGGGAACTATGGGGGACGGTTTCCCGCGCCTCCTGCCACTTCTCTTTACAGCTGGGTCCTGGGCCATACTTTCAGGCTCCGGGACCCCATCAACACCCTTACTTGCTGTCATCGATCGAGTGGTTGCACACACCCACTCTGGCACGCCCAACATTTTCAAATGGGTCTCCCTCTCCACCCTAGTCGAGGGGAATTCTCTAAATCATTGCCCAGGAGATAATCAACAGGCATGGTGGGCCTTACAGCAACCTGAAGAGTACCTGAAACCCCCCCATTCAAAGGGAACATGAGCTACCTCACACTCTCTCTGGGAGTTGTCAACAGCTATCACGGGGTGGAATGCATGAGGGACCGCCTGCTCTCTGGACACCAAGTGACACTTGACAGCTGTCACACTTGCTCCGGTGTCTCTGAGAGCTTCCACCCTATGGCCATTAATGGTCACCCACTGCCTATATTTCTTAGTGTTACTAGGCAGAGGGGGTGGAGGGACCATTTCCATGTCTCCTAAAGAGACCAGGGACATCTCTGCGGGACCCTCCCCACCAGGGGCAACCATGTCCTCCCCTCCCAGGGCTACACTCGCCAACTGACGGGGGGTGCACGTGGTGGTGCATTAGAGTTCTTCAGGGGATACTGAGGATCATAAAAAGGGTGTCCCACCTGCTTACAAGCGTAGCAGGTCATGGGGTCTATGAACAGGTTTACCTGTCGGGGCCTTTGACTTCTTCACTGGGGGAGGCTGGGAACCCTTCCCTTGGTTCCCTTGGGGATTACTTTGGGGCCGTTTCTGGAACTCCCTCTGTTTACCCTTGTCCCCCCCCACTCTTCTGCTGGGGACCCTGCCCACCTTTGGCTGAGTCTCCCACTGGACCCTTGTGGACCCTGGTACTGACCCAGCGGTCCGCCTCCTCAGCAAGTTTTCTAGGGCTAGATATCTTGCTATCAATAAGGTGCTGGCACAGCTCTGGAAAACAGTTATTAGATAAGTGCTCCCAAGCAAACAAATCATAAAGAGCATCATAACTTTCCACTTTGCTGCCCTTTACCCAACCATCCATGGCTCTGCAAAAAAATGACACATATTCAACCCACGTAGTACCAGGCAATTTCTTATATTCTCTAAAGGCTTGTCTGTACTTTTCTGGGGTTAGGCCATACCTTAACATTAAAGCATCTTTCATAGGAGCATAAGACATCCTATCCTCAACAGGCATGTCCAACAGGGTATCTCTTCCCTCATTCACAAAGCGACCCCACAACCCCGCTCCCCAATCCTTCTCAGGGACCCGGTGGGCCAACAATGCTAACTCATACACTTTAAACCATTGGCCAATATCTTCATTCTTATGAAAATCTTTGATAACATCTTTGGGAAAATAAAACCTACTTTCTGCAGGCACAGATGGGATGCTGCCACCAGCGGGATTCAATTCTAAATCCTTAGCTTTGAGCTCCATTTCCCTCACCATTTTCTCACGCTCAAAAGCTAACTTTTCTCTTTCAAAATCTAACCTTTTGCTCTCCATTTCAGCTTCTCTCCTGCTTCTTGCATTCTCTAACTCCAACTGCCCTCCTAATTTAAATGTTGCCATTTCTAGCTAGTGCTCTCGTTCCTTTGCCCTGTCTTCCAATTCTTCAGGGGAAAGACCTTTGGAGGAAACACTTCTGCCGGGAGAGGACCCAGGCCCATTCACGGGCACCTCTGATAGAGATCGGGGGTCACCTGACCAATAATTTTCACCATATAGTTTTCGGGCTCATAAATTTCAATTCACCATATACATTAATCAGGCGACCTCACAATCTACCACCAGCACCCAAATTCCTTCCTGTTGTATTCTAGTGTACCCGACTTACCATCCACCGTTACGGGTACCTATGACCACAATGGATCAGGGAGCTAGCTGTGAAGAAAGGCAGGCAAAATACAAACCCAACTTCATAAACTTTGATTTTCATAAAATGACCACGGACAACTGAGACGTTTTCAAAGTTTATCTAGAAATCAGTATCTGCGAACATTAGGTTTACAGTTAAAGGGCAATCAATAATCAAGATAACGAAAAGAACATACCCATATAAGAAAAGTGTAAGGGAAAATCATTTAAATTTGTAACTAGAGTGACAGGGAACACGCTAAGTAGACTTAAACTGAAACTCAGGAATGGACATCTATAAGTGAACAAGCTATTTGCATGTACTGGAATTATACTATTGGGACGTACTTCATGAAAATGAGTGGGAAATTAGGAATCCTATAATCTATCAAAAGGGGTAAAAGTGAAACACGCTAATATTCTAATAAGATTATTTCAAGAATAGAATTCAGGAGAAAATTATAAACCACATTTATAATTCATAGACAGTATGGAAATAATGTGCTCTAAAAGGTAGGGTAACATAGGAACATGCTATGAAAATTCAATGCAATAGGTTTTCATAGGGTAGATTTTGCGGAAAGCATGGAAAATATAACATGTGCAAGGTATGTCTTTATTGAAGCAAAGACAGGAAAATAGAAAGGTGCAGTATAGAGTTTCAGCCCTATCTATATATTTACCTAGAATGGTGTGAAAACCAACCCTGGCCACGGATCAGTCAAGGACAGGAAATACCCCAAGGAATAGCAGTCATCAATGGGACAGCAGGTGCAGAATGGACACCCCAGGACAGGACAGGAAACCCAGATTAGGATCAGGACAGGACCACCAAGGCACGACCAGCACCCGCAGTTCGGAAGCAACGCCTGCGCTCCACCCTCTCTGCAGCTATCAGTCAGAACCCCGATTGGGTTAGCGAACTCCTCAGCAAAGTGCTCCGCCAGCACTTAAGGTTTAGTAAAACCTTTAAAAGTCTATGGTCAAATTCGGACAGAGTGCTCCGCAGCACCTCTGTATTCAGTCACCTATTGAGTGCGTTCGGTCAGTGGCAGGTCAGCTATTCAGACAAGTCGGACAAATTCTATAGCTAAACCTAGGCTAGATATACTGTTTTCGGGTCAGTGTACCACCCCCAAATGTTGCAAAGTGTCAGAATCCCCAATTTCGATTGGTCCCAAAGTAGGCTAGGTTAACACACCAATCAGAATTTACTTCTACAAGCTCACATTTGCATTCTTGGGTACCGCCTAGCAGTGGAATACAATGAATTATTAACAAATGTGTCAATTTGGGCACAGACAACTCCGTCCTGCTGGGTCGCAGGTCAGTTTCTCAGGAGCATCTTGTCCGTCTCTGCCAGCTGGCTGAGTTCCACTGTTCAAGGACACTTTTCTCTGGCTGCACGACATGCGCAGAAGGACCTTCCAAACGGTTCTCGGCTCACTCAGACCCCCCAGTTATCACGGTACATGAAAAGTAAGCGAAAACAAATGAAAACATAGAAATAAATGAATAAACTACATAACATGATTGTGTACTTATGATTTATCACTATAAAAATATACTATGCAGCTATGGTTTAGTGCAATACACAATAACACGATAGCATCTGCACAAGCTTCACCATGTTGTTACACCAGCAGCCATCTTGTGGCTATTACGCATGCGCACCCTTTCCCTCCAAATCACAATTACGTCACGTCACGTGAGTGTGACTAACGCATGCGCAGAAGCAATATTCTAAACGGCGGCCATTTTAGAAACATAAATTAATCGTATTAGTAAACACATAGGCAAGCATCCCTAAGATACATGCACATTCAAAAATAAAGGGAAATTAGTACAACATACAAATTTTGTTACCGGGTTATGACAGATTCGAGGTTCATGACTCAAGCAAGTTGCGTAACATGCAAATTCTTGCTCTATCAATCCCCTCTTTGATGATATTTACTATCATTACAAACAAAAATGGAATCAGATGCCAACTTTTCTCACACCTTGTGCATCTCAATCTCTTCCAACAAGCGATTCAATTTCTCTTTCACATCTTTATCAGGATGAGAAACCTTTTCGTAAATCTGATTATTCATCTCTTCCAATTCAAGCTCATCCACACTCCGCGTCACACCCCTTCTATCCACCGTGTACTTCTTTGTGTGTTTGCGACATTTGCAACAGACAAATATGAGGAAAATGATGAGTCCTATCACTCCAATTGGCATTAGTACCTTAAACAATAAACTTCTACCTAAATTGGCAAACCAATGACCTACATTGGAGAGACCATCAACAAGTCTCTTCCAGGCACTGTCAACCTCCAGTGGTTTTAGTTCTTTTTCCAAATTAGTAATGTTTTTCACATATCTTTTGATCTGTACACTTTTGTCCGGTATGTAAGTGCAACAATGTTGCGCCTTCAGCATCCGGCAGACTCCGCCCTCTTTTGCTAAAAAGGTGTCCAGCGCAAGTCTGTTCTGCAAAACCATTGATCTGATCGCAACCATTTCGGTATTGACCAGCAGAAATCCATGAGCTGTGTCAGTAGACAACACATCCACTATTGTGGACAATTTGCAAATTCTGTGTGTGTTCAGAACCATTCCCACTCCAGGTATCAGTGCACTAAAAATACTACCCATTATTTCACCTACGCTTTCTCTTCTACTACGCACTAAGCCATTAGTGTTTTCATTGCTTCCAGCAATTGTTTTCACATGATATATTTTCGGGAAAACAATGCCAAAGTAGCAGCTTCCATACCAGTGATCCGGCAATTTGAAATAAGCCTTGTTTCCACATATATAATAAATTGCGGGAAACACAGGTTCTGACCCATTTTTGAAACCCCAACCTCCAATTACCTTGTAATTGTGTTCACATTTACTGGAACCAATGAAAATGTTATTATAATAACTAGTCTTCTCGCGATGAAGACAAAGTTTCCCTTTCCTTTCGAAATCCAGCAACAGAGCAGGACCACTCCCACCATTTGAGGTGCCTTCCATATTTTCAGCCCATTTAGGAGTTTTCTGTCTCTTGTCATTTGCCTTTCTTTGGAAACTCTCCCTTCTTTTCTCTGCCATGTTCAAAAATATTTTTTCTTGTTCATGTAAAGAACAGGTCAAGTTGTCTCTGTGTGCTTCATTTAAGTCTATGGTACCTATAGTCAGAAAGTATTCTCCCATATAACGTGTAACGTCACTTTTGGTATGTACAGGATTCAGATTTCCACGTATAGGAAGTTCAGAAAATATCACGTCAGAATTAGAATAGTAATACTGTAATGGTCCTCTTTTGTAAAATAAACTAGCTAATATGCTACAGGAAATTCCATAGGTCAAAGGTAGGTGATGATAAGTAACGCCTTCAGCTACAGAAGTAGGTAGCTTCATGCAGACATAGCAGTCTTCTATCTCCATAGTTTCTACATAGTGCACTAAAAGATTAGCGAAAACATTTAACTGTGTCTGGTTTCTAACTCCATGATAATGTAGTCCTTCCTCATCTGATGCTTCTAAGTCTCGTTTTGTTTGTCTGAGTGCTTTTTCACGTCTTTCTACACTTCGTGTTGTCAGTTCTTCAGTGTCAGTAGTCACAGTCACAGTGGAAGAGGTGTGGCGCCGCGGCCAGGGCGACTGACGCTGCAATCTGGGGACCACGGTTCGATCCCCGGCTCCGGCGGCAGGTTAGCCCAGCACCATGTGACTCTGGGCAATAGCTCGCTTAATCTTCCCGACGGCCCCCAGCGCCTAGAGACCCTTACGGGTGATTGTGCGCTTTACAAATGTGGACTTTACTTTACTTTACAGTCTGAGTAGGGTCAATATTAGTATTTTTGCTTACCATAAAAGGAATGAAAACTGTTAGTCCTATCCAAATCATTATCACTATAGCTATACTACATATACATACTTTGCAGCATGTTTTGCAACAACTGCGTCTAGGCCTTCCATTCATGTTTGAATCAGACATTTTTCGTTCAGAAGAAGATTTCTCAACCCCTCTCTGTAACTTTGCACAGTTAGCTTACTTTGTGCAACTTCAGGTTAATTCGTCTTCCTCTTCTGTAGACTGTTCTGCAATCGGTTCTCCGTCACTTTCGTCAGTTAAATCAAGATCCTCAAAATCCTCCAAAATTAAAAATGTCCATTCAGGATCTTGGTATTTCTCGTTCAGTCTTTTTATTCGGTCACTCCTTCTTTTGGAGCTTTCTCCCGCTTGTTCTGAAATTCGAGGACTTTTTCTTCTTTCTGCAAGTTTTTCTTCTACTGTTTTTATTCTCAGTCTTAGTTTCTTAATAAATCCTGGTTCAATATTTTTCTTTTTCTTGAGTCTTTTAGTCGGCACTGTGTTTTGGCTTTCTTCTAATGCTCTTTTATTTTCGTTTGTTTGTGGCACTTCTGTTTCTGTCTCTTCCCTTCCTATCTGACTAATCCCAGGTCTTGTATCTACTTCTTCTGCCTGGTTACTAAGCTGGCCTTGTTCAGGTGAGTTTTGATTTTGGCTTTCGAATGTCTCTGTTTCTGTGTCCTGAACACGTTCTTCTAGTTCTATCTGATCCTGTTCAAGCACTTCGATCTCTTAATTTTCTTCTGCTCGAACTTTTGTACTGGTTCTAGTCTGTCCCTTTTCAATTTCAGGAGTCAGTGGAGGAGTATCGATCACTTGTTCCGTCCCTGTCTGACCTCCCTCTTCGTCCTCAGATTTGATGTGAATCTCAATGATCTGAGGGTCTTCGCCTGTGCCTATCTCTTCCTCTCTATTCCACTCTCTATCTTCTTGGGTTAGCTCTCTTGTTCTTATTGGGTCTTCAGTTAAGTCGATTATGGGTATCCAATCATCTTGGCTGGTGCTCGGTTGTTCGTCATCAGCTACTTCAGGACCAACATCTGCAGACCCCTCAGCTGGACAACCTTCAGCTCCTGGTTCCTCGTCTGGAACTACTTTCTGTGTATGGCTGGCATGGATCCACTTGGGAACGCCTGCACACTTCACTGCTGTCGTGGTCACCAGTATTATCTGGCGTTTTTCTCCCCACCTTGGTTCAAGGCAACTTGAACGAGTATGCTTCTTGATTCTAACCCAGTCACCAGGAACCAATTTGTGAACTGGAGTTGTCGGGTTGGCGACGGCGTCTTCCCCAATCTGGCGAGAGATAGAACGCACTTGGCCACCCAGTTGCTTGCAGTATTCAAGTACCAAATCATCAGAAATGCTTAACAGTTTGTATCCTGGTACCCATGCTTGTCTCATCACTCTTCCCATTAGGATTTCATGGGGGCTCAGGCCTGTTTTCCGATCTGGAATACTTCTGAGTCCCATCAGAACAAGAGGCAAAGCAGTAATCCAATTCATGCCAGTAGAGTCACACATTTTTGCTAATCTCGATTTTATAGTGCCATTTATTTGTTCTACTACTCCAGAAGCCTCTGGACGATGTGCACAGTGCAGCTTTTGTGTGATTCCAAATGCTTTACAGAGCTGAGCCAGTATCTCATTCTGAAAATGTCCGCCTCTATCTGATTCAATCATGACTGGAACCCCGAACCTAGGTATCAACTCTTTCAGTAACAGTTTGGCTACAGTTATGGCATCATTCTGTGGGGCAGGGTAAGCTTCCACCCATTTTGAAAACAGGCAGACAATGACAAGGACATATCTTTTTCCCTCACAACGAGGCATGGTGATGAAGTCAATCTGAATTCTTACAAAGGGACCCCCTGACCTTCCAATCTTCCCTAGTTCAACTACTGTTCTTTTACCAGCGTTGAAGTGTTGGCATGTCAGGCACCTCTGGCAGAGTGATTCTGCTACCTTCCTGAACTTCGGATTAAACCAGGTCTGTTGAAACACCAGAACCATGGCATCCCTACCAGTGTGTGAACTTCCATGTATTAATCTTGCCATAGAGGAGAGCAGGTGTCTAGGTAACACAGGCATACCCTTTGGGCCCACAATGACACCATCCTCACTCCTTGGTCGACAACCAAGTTCCTTCCACTTCTCTTTCTCTTCCCAAGGTACAGCATGCTGCCATTCTCTCACTTCATCCCAGGTAGGTACTTCTTCAAACATCATAAGTTGCCAGCTGTTTCCAGTCACTCCTAGTCTGATATTTATTGACATGCGATCCATAGCACATTGTTTTGCCACTCGATCAGCAAAATCATTGCCCAAGGATACAGCGTCAAGGCCTGTTTTATGGGCAACACATTTGACTACTGCCAATTCTTTTGGTAATTGGATTGCTTCCAGTAAATTTTGTACAACCCCTCCATTCCGAATGGGGGTACCTGATGAAGTCAGAAATTCTCTTTGCAGCCATAATTGGCCAAAGTCATGCACAACCCCGTAACAGTACTGACTGTCAGTATACACTGTTATCTTTTTGTCTTTTCCCAATTTGCAAGCTCTTATCAACGCTATCAATTCGGCTACCTGTGCAGACTTTACTCCAAATAAACATGACGCTTCTTTAATGCTAGTTAAAGAGACTACAGCATAAGCAGCGCTTAGGCCTACAAGTTCGTGTCTCATACATGAGCCATCCACAAACCATTGCTCATCATGTACAGGCAAAGGGGTTTCCTTAATGTCTGGGCGAGGTTTGGTACTGAATTCTGTCAGGTCAATGCAGTCATGCTCGTTTGCTCCTTGGTCTTCTACAACCATTGAGTCAGGGAGTAGGGTGGCTGGGTTCAGTATATTACATCGAGTAATAACTAGATTTGCAGCACCCACGAGAATCCTCTCGTATTTAGTCAGCCGACTAGGGGTGAGATACTGGGTCTTTGTTCGTGTCAGTAAAATTACAGCTGCATGTGGAACATATACAGTTACAGGATGTCCCATTATAATGGATTCACTCTGCTCTAAGCTTGTGCAAGTGGCAGCTACAGCTTGCAGACATCCAGGTAATCCAGCAGCCACTGGATCCAAAGTGGCAGAAAAATATGCCACTGGGCGTCTAATCAACCCATGCTCCTGGGTTAAGACTGACAATGCACAATTGTCTTGTGTGTCACAGAACAGGGCAAACTCTTTAGAATAGTCAGGCATTCCTAAAGCAGGAGCTGTACACAGGCAGTCTCGCAATTTAGTGAATGCTGTCAAACTTTCATCATCCCATTCAACTGGGTCCTTTGCTCCTTTCTTGGTCATATTTATCAAAGGCTTTGCTAGGACTGCGAATCCCACAATCCATTGCCTGCAGTAACCTACAACCCCAAGAAACATTCTGATCTCTTTCTGAGTACGGGGTAACTGCATCTTTTGAATTATACTGACTCTCTCTGAAGTGACTTTTCTGATGCCTTTTTCTATCTGGTGTCCCAGATATTTCACTGATTTGGAACAGAACTGCAATTTCTCAGGGGCCACTTTATGTCCCTTTTCACCTAGGTGATTCAGCAAGGCAATGGTGTCAATCACACAATCCCTATGACTTTTAGACGCCACCAAAAGGTCATCTATATATTGTACCAAAACAGACTTTCCAGGTAAGACTAAAGATTCGAGGCATTTTTTTAGGATCTGATTAAAGATAGAGGGGCTTTCTGTGTACCCTTGGGGGACCCTGTTCCAGACATATGATGAAGCAAAGCTTCGCATATTTTGCGACCTTGCCGAAGTCATGAACCTCGTCTATGTGTAACAAGGTAATAAGTGTACGTCTTACTAACGTTTATATTTAGTTTGAATAAGGATTAAGAAGCTTGCCTATGTGTATTCCTAATGATTTTAATCCGTGTCCGTAAAATATGGCCGCCGCTTGTATTTAGTTACTGCGCATGCGTCAGCCACACTCACGTGTCCTGACGGGTCTGCAGAAGTGGAGGGAAATTTATGCGCATGCGTAATTCATAGCTTTGCCTACAACGTGGTACTGCTCGTGCCACTGCTCTTGTGTATGTTATGTGTAGCTAACATTTAGACTGCATAAGTATATTTTGTAGTGATAAGTTGAAAGTTCAAAACCAAATGATGTGTTTTCATAACGTTATTTCTATGTATTAATTTGTTCTCGCTTACTTTTCATGTACCGCGGGGAATGGGGGTCTGTCTGTACCGATGAGCCATCTTGGAGGTCCCTTCTGCGCATGATCGCTTTTCCAGGGACCTGACAACTTTGGCTGATGGAACTTAGCCAGCTGGCAGTGATGGGCAAGATGCTCCTGAGAACTGACCTGAAAAACCCAGGAAAACAGAGACAATTGTCCTAGCTCGGCAACAATGTAAATTGTCACTCGTATTTCTGCACAATTTCTCATGGGAACCCCAATCTCGCTAGGCGGTACCCAAATATGTAAATGTAGCATCTAAATAGACTGTTATGATTGGTGTGTTACCCAAAGCCTACCTTAGGACCAATCGAAATTGGGGATTCTGACACTTTGCAACATTTGGGGGGTGGTACACTGACCCAAAGAGTACACCTAGGGAATTGTCCGACTTGTCTGGTTTAGCTGACCTGTCACTGACCCATCATACTCAATAGGTGACTGAAGATACAGAGTGCTGCGGAGCACTCTGTCCGAAATTGACCATAGACTAAGGTTTTACTGAACCTTAAAGTGCTGGCGAAGCACTTTGCTGGGAGTTCGCTGACACAATCGGGGTCTTGATCGATAGCTGCAGAGAGGGTGGAACGCAGGCGTTGCTTCCAAACTGCGGGTGTGGTCCTGTCCTGAGCGGTCCTGTCCTGAGGGTTTGCTGTCCTGTCCTGAGGTCCTGTCCTGATTCCTAATCTGAGGGTATCCTGTCCTGTCCGGGGTGTCCATTCTACACCTGCTGTCCTTTGAAGGGTATCCTTCCTTGAGGGTTTCCTGTCCTTAACAGACCCGTGGCCAGGGTTTGGTTTCCACACCAGTCTAGGTAAATACTGCTCTAAGTTTCTTTAAACTTGCACCTTTCTATATTTCTGTCTTTTGCTCAAATAAAGAGACATCTTGCATACGTTGATTTTCCATGCTTTTGCCGCAAACTATTGAAACGTAAAGTCATTTGCATAATTTTTCTTGATATGTTCTCATGTTACCCTACCTTTTAGAGATCATATTTTGCATTGCAGTTTGTCATTTTCTGATATGGTCTAGAACGACCTTACTTAGATTTTCTAAAGAATTCCTGCCTTGAATGCTTAGCATATTTCCTTTGCATATCATTATTGCATTTTAATGATTACTCTGACTTTATTTCTCTATAGTTATGTACTTTTCATTATCTTGATTATCGATTGCCTTATTCTTGTAAATCTCATGCTTTCAGAAAACGAACTTTAGATAAACATTTTAAAACTTCCAGTTGTCCGTGGTCATTTACAACAGTATTGAATGTCATTTTGAAATTGCATTTGCTGCCTTTCCTTTTACAGCTAGGCCCCTGATCCATTGAAGTCATAGGTACCCGTGTCAGTGGATGGTAAGTCGGGTACACTAAGTAATAACAGTAGGAAACACACACAATTGGTAGCAGCCCGTGAAGTCGCCTGGTCAATGAATAGTGTGAATTGAAAGTATATGGGCCCTGAAGCCGGAAACGGCGTAATCATTGGCTGGGTGACCTCGCGAGCTCTATCAGTTTTCTGGTAGCTCAGAGGATGGGTAGGGACTAGCTAATGGTTAGACTAGTTAAGTCGGAAGCTGCTAGTACATTAATGCTGCTATAAGAGCGGCTGTTGCGAGGGAACCGATCACTCTCTTGTGAATACGCTGCTGAAATTCATGAATTGTTGTATTGTTATTATTCTTGTTCTTATATTGTTATATGTATTAATCCATGCATTTGTAAACCGTATTGTTTCTTGTTGTCCGAACTCCCCGGGGAATTGAAAGGGCAAGTGGTGAATAGAATCCACTGTCCTGAGGTCACAGGCTTAAGGAAAGTTAGGTGCAGGTTAGGATAACCGGGAAGCACTAACTAGGGTTTTTTTCTGAATATATGTGTGAATAAATGTCAGTAACGAGGTTCATTGGCAAAATTCCCATAGTGGCGTAACCTAGTAAGGGTCACATCGGAAGAGTAGCAGGTTCATCGGAGCTTGGGTGAAAGCAAAGGGGTCCGCTGGGAAACCTTAGACTCGGATATATCCCGGAAAGAAGTGGATGAGTTTAGGGGAATAACAGGTTCACCGATGCTAGACTGAAGGGTAGGCGGAAGAGATCTGCCCGCAGCGCGTGAAAAGTAAATGGAAGTAGTTTACTTGCAGTAAAAGAAATCTTTCCTGTCTAGACACTTGAGCACTGTGGCGAATGTGTATTCGTTGTAAAATAACCAAGCACTGAGCACTTTAAAAGGAAAGAAAGTTTCCGTTACCTTGTGAAGGGAGGGAGTCAGTCGCGAAGCGACTCTGACGTCACTCCGTGCCGCGCTGGGATTGGTAGAAACAGCGGGCGGGTAGCGGGGCTGAAATTGTAAAGGAGGGGTGAAGCGCCGAGGAGTGAGAACTGTCTCACGAAGGGGCCGCGCACCCATTGGCCAAAATTATTTGAACACGTGCACCTCATTGGTCGCACGGAATTGCAAGACGCGTTCTGATTGGAGGTGACTTTGTAAACAGAGTTAAGCGTAAAAATCGTATGTGGCACTCGTATTGTCCAGAGACTAGACCCGATCCAAGAAACCAAGGGTTTGAAAGGGATCAGTGGAAAGCTAATAGATACGATATCATGTATGGAGCTAAGAGAAAGATGTCCCTTGTAAGCAGGGTAAAGAATTTCTTCAAAACTGACAACCCGATTAAGTCTAGAGAGGGTGTTACTATCCCGCCACCGAATACTCCTGCCTCATTCATGATGTTTGACCGAGGGTACAACACCTGTGTGTGGTTGGAGAATTGGGTAAAGTACACAAAAGATGACGGAGTATTGGCTTTTCCGTTAGACGGTACTTTTAATGGCAGAATTTTATTTAATTTGAGAACCCGCATGAATGAATTACATCTCAGACCGAGACTAACGCAGTATGAGGCATTAGAGGAATGGGAAATTGAGGCTTTCGAAAGGGAGAAACCCCGG
Organism: Lissotriton helveticus; assembly: GCF_964261635.1. Lineage (NCBI taxonomy): Eukaryota > Metazoa > Chordata > Amphibia > Caudata > Salamandridae > Lissotriton > Lissotriton helveticus. Next base: position 405,361,330 of record NC_136073.1, read on the forward strand.
ATGGACAAAGGTCTGACCAAGTGGTACCCAAGGCTGAAACAGGAGACTAGGGACAAGAGGATGAAACAGTGGGGGCAGAGCATGATTGTTGAGGGTCTGTTTCCTATGATGCCAGCATGTACCCCGTCGGGGGAAGGAAAAAGGACAGAAAAGTGTAAGCATTGGGGAGCCCTTGGAGAGTCAGATGATGAATTGTTAGATGATATCTTTACGAGAAGTCCGCCCCCTTATAATGAAGGAGCCCGACCTTCCAGTACAGGAGAGAATCTCCAGCGTCCATCTATTAAGGAGGAGGACAGATCCCTATGTAGGGGGGGAGGGGGCCAGGTATTGCCCTATTTCGAGAAGCCCGAGCCCCCGGAGGTACGCAATATATATCCTAGAATGCCCGAGAGCTCAGAGGAAAAATATTCCCGTGAAAGAACATTTTTTCCCAGACCTCTGTATGAAAACGAAGAAAAGCCAGTAAGTTCAGGAATACCCTTTTTGCAGCCTCCATATGGGGAAGAGCGTAGGTCATTTGGCACAGGAACTTTGTTCCCGAAACCAAATTATGGTGGGGGTCCAAGTGAAACGCATCCTACCGCCCCGAGTCTTACCCCTCACTTGACCCCACAGATGATACCTGACCGGACATTAGGAAGAGTACTAGATGAAAGGGAGCAAGAGGCCCTAGCTAGACAGAGGACAGAAATAATTCAGAAGATCTCCCAGTTAAATACCAGTCCTGAAGCTTTGACTATTCCAGTAACAATCGGACCAGTGGTTCCATTGTACGGGAATAATCAAGGAGGTCTGAACCCTCCAGTTATGAACCCGATAATGGCCCCGCCGAGGCAAGAGCCCCTACTGATAGACGATCAGTCCAGTGAGTGTGAGTCCGAAGTGGTGTTCTTGGATCTACCAAACAAACAGACCGGAAAGGGAGTGCAGAAGAGGCATAATCCTTTTGATGCGAAAGAAATTAAATTAGAATCAGCAACAGGGACTAGGAGTGTTTCCTTGGTAACGCCAGAAGAGATTGAAAATTGGAGTCGTGATTTAGAAAAACAGGCTCCGCAAACGATACTTTTAGACCTCTACAAGCTGAGGATAGAAATAGAGGAATTGATGGCAGGAAATGTGGGGTTAGACAGATTAAACACCTATTCTGAAGAAGAATTGCTGTTCATGTGTAAAAGCCTTACCAGAAGTACCAGGGTGCTCCACGAAAAACTGACCGACACTGCAGCTAGTATGGGGATAGATATATCGAGATCGAAGCCCTTGCAGAAACCATACCGAGCTGAGTTCTCAGATAAGGATTTAGAGAACTTGAATGTGTCAGGGAGGAAGTTGCAGATTAAAGAGTTGCTTGCAGTTTTGCAAAAATGGGGAGACGTGGAAAGGTGGAAAACGAGGTGGGCACGTAAGAAAGATGAGGCCCGATCGAGACAAGCTACCCCTGAGTTCCCTCTAAGAGAAGTAGACAAGCCCGAAACGTTATGCCCCATGCGGGAAGTACCAGGTGGGAGGTATGTGCACGTTCCATGGTCCAGACAGGATATTGTGTCCTTTACTAACGATTTCCCGAAACTGCGCGAGAAGCCGGTTGAATGGTACCGGCAAGTGGAAAGGTTCATAAAGGTGCAGAAATGCCTGTGGAAAGACCTGGATGGGTTTTTCGACATTGTGGTCCCAGTCGATCTATGGACCGAGTGTAAAATAGCTATAGCCTGGCCTAGTGAGGAGTATACAAGAGAAAAAGAAACAGGGGAACCTTCGAAGGAAGTCATGAGAAAGTATGAACAGGTAATTCAGCATCTGAAACTAAAGGTGCCAGCTAAGGAAACTGATTGGACCAGGATAGATAGAACAACGCAGGAAAGAGAGGAGACAGTCCACTCCTATTATGAAAGGCTGTTGCAGGTGTTTAAAACATACAGTGGTATAGATAACATCGAGATGAAGGACATGACGCACTTCATTTACAGGTTTGTAAACGGTTTAAGACCTGAAATTTGTCAGTGGATAAAAGATAACAAAATCTGTTGGCACTCCAAAAAGGTAGACGAGGTCCTGCGGTACGCAAAGTACTGCGAGGACGAGATGGCGGAAAAGAAAAAGGCTCTCAAGGAAAAAGTGATGTGGGCTCAGGTGAAGCTCGCAGAACAGCAGGAAAAGCAGTTGAGTAACATGGTCAAAAATGCAAAGAACGAAGGCCCTGGGGGAGGGGGAGGAGGCAAGCCCCGGCCCAAAATGAGCAGGGAGGAGGCTATGAAGAAATTTCCCTGCCATCAGTGCGGCGAAATTGGACACTGGCGTAACGAGTGTCCTTACTTGCCCGAAGATAACCCCAAAACTCCTGATTTAACTCCACAGACGCAGAAAGAGAGACCAAGAAAGACTCAACCACAGGTAAAAACAGTTCAGGTGCCCCGAGCACCAAAGCAAGTATACAGGGGAAAACAGGCAGAGGGAGATGAGATAGAAGTCTGGGAAAGCAATGAGAACAGAAATGCAGCAACTTCGCAGTATCTTCTAAATGATACCTTCCTTTGTGATGACCAGTACTGACGGGGCATGAGAGGGGAGGACGAGGAGTGCGTACTTGGCGCCTCCTTGCCGGTAGACCAGTCCGGACCATACATTGAAGGAAAGGTTGACGGAAACGATGTCACCTTTCTGTTGGACACTGGCGCTACCCGTTCTACTGTGAGAACAGTGGACGTTCCAAACCTACCCCTCTCGGGAGAAGCCATCCAAGTAGTGGGTGTATCTAATCAATTGATTAGTACTCCTGTTACCAAGCCCATGGAGATCTCAATTGGAAATTTTAGGGAAATGCATAGATTTGTCGTTTGCGACACCAGTCCAGTGAACTTGCTGGGACGTGATTTGCTGTGCAAAATGAACTGTACCATCTTTTGCACACCAAAGGGTGTGGAAATTCAGACCCCAGATGAAGACGGCATTTATAAATTAATGTTAGTCAGACCTGACTCGGAAATTAAACAAATGACCATGCAGGATTTGCCCAAAGAACTCCAAGAAGCAGTAAAGCCAGAGGTGTGGGACTTTACCGGGAAAGATGTAGGGTTAATGAAAAATGTGGACCCCATACAGATAGCAATAAAGGACAATGCAGTATACCCCAATACTAAACCCTACAGGATGAATGCAGAAGTGAAAGCTGGTGTTGCTGTGGAAATAAAGAAATTGTTAGAAGGAAACATCATACAGGAGGTAATGAGTAGTCCATGTAACTCTCCGATTATGGGTATCAAGAAGCCTAGTGGCAAGTACAGAGTAGTACAGGATCTACGAAAAGTCAACAAAATAGTAGTTCCCTGTTGCCCTATTGTCCCGAATCCAGCAGTGATTCTGTATCAGATTCCCTGGGATGCTGAGTGGTTCACCGTGATAGATTTGTGTCATGCATTCTTTTCCATTCCCTTGCATCCAGATAGCAAATTTCTTTTCTCATTTGCCTTCGAAGGTCACGTGTATTGCTGGAACCGGGTCCCTCAAGGGTATACAGAGAGCCCCTCTATCTTTAATCAGATCTTGAAAAAATGTTTGGAAACTTTAGTCCTACCTGGGAACTCTGTCTTAGTGCAATATATAGACGACCTCTTGGTGGCGTCTAAAAGTCATAAGGATTGTGTGATTGACACCATTGCCCTACTGAATCACCTGTGTGAAAAGGGACATAAAGTGTCCCCTGACAAGTTACAGTTTTGTGCAAAATCAGTGAAATATCTGGGGCACCAGATAGAAAAAGGTGTCAGGAAAGTGACATCGGAAAGAGTGAGAATAATTCAAAAGATGCAGTTGCCCCGTACTCAGAAAGAAATAAGAATGTTCCTGGGTGTGATAGGATACTGCAGGCAGTGGATTCTGGGATTTGCAGTCCTAGCCAGGCCCTTGATAAAAATGACTAAGAGAGGAACACCGGAGATTGTAGAATGGGATGATGAAAGCTTAACAGCCTTCACCAAACTACGAGATTGTCTGTGTACTGCTCCTGCATTGGGGATGCCAGACTATTCCAAAGAGTTTGCCCTATTCTGTGACACTCGCGATAATTGCGCATTGTCAGTCCTAACTCAAGAACATGGCACAACGAGAAGGCCTGTGGCATATTTCTCTGCCACCTTAGATCCAGTGGCTGCTGGATTACCAGGTTGTCTGAAAGCAGTAGCTGCTACCTGTGCCAGTTTAGAGCAGAGTGAGTCAATTGTCATGGGACATCCGGTAACTGTGTATGTTCCGCATGGAGTGGTAATTTTGTTGACCAGAACAAAAACTCAGTATCTCACCCCTAGTCGGCTGACTAAATATGAGAGGATTCTTGTGGGTGCTGCAAATGTAAACATTGTTAGGTGCAGTATTCTGAACCCAGCCACCTTACTCCCCGACCCAAAGGATATGGAAGGGGGGGTGGATGATGAACATGATTGTATTGATCTAACAGAATTCAATACCAAGCCACGCCCAGACATAAAGGAAATGCCATTGCCTGTGCATGATAAAGAACTATTTGTAGATGGTTCATGTCTAAGGCATGAACAAGGAGGCCTGAGTGCTGCCTATGCAGTAGTGTCCCTAGAGAAAATTGAGGAAGCAGGTTATCTATATCACATCAAGTCTGCACAAGTAGCCGAATTGATTGCTATGATAAAAGCTTGCCAAATTGGGAAGAACATACGCATAACAGTGTATACTGACAGTCAGTACTGTTATGGGGTTGTGCATGACTTTGGCCAGTTGTGGCTACAGAGGGAGTTCCTGACTTCATCAGGTACCCCTATTCGAAATGGAAAAGTTGTTCAGGACCTTTTAGAGGCAATCCAGTTACCAAAGGAACTGGCAGTGGTAAAATGTGCTGCTCATAAGAAGAGCATGGACAAGGTATCACTGGGAAACGATTATGCTGATCGAGTGGCCCAATGGTGCGCAAGAGATCGGTATATTGTAAATCCAAAACGAGGGGGGCCAGGAACCAGCTGCCAACTTCAAGTGTTTGAGGAAGTGCCTACATGGGATGAAGTGAAAGAGTGGCAGCAGGCGGCACCTTGGCAAGAAAGAGAGAAGTGGAAGGACGATGGGTGTAGACCAAGACGTGTGGATAGTGTCATTTTAGGTCCAACTGGTATGCCTGTATTGCCTAGACACTTACTTAGCACAATGGCGAGGTTGATACATGAAGGATCACACATTGGTAGGGACGCCATGATTCTAGTGTTCCAACAGACTTGGTACAGTAAAAAGTTCAGGAAAGTAGCAGAGTCCCTCTGCCAGAGGTGCCTGTCATGTCAAAAGATGAACCCAGGGAAGAGGACTGTGGTGGAACTGGGGAAAATTGGGAGGTCTGGGGGTCCCTTTGTAAGGATACAGGTTGATTTCATCACCATGCCCCGTTGTGAAGGGAAACGATATGTCCTTGTCATGATCTGTTTATTTTCAAAGTGGGTGGAAGCTTTCCCTACTCCCCAAAATGACGCAAAAACAGTAGCTAAGTGTTTATTAAAATAACTGATACCTAGGTTCGGGGTTCCAGTCACTATTGAATCAGATCAAGGCTCACATTTTCAGAATGCAGTGATCGACGAACTCTGTAAGGCCTTTGGAATTTCCCAAAAGCTTCACTGTGCCTACCGTCCAGAGGCTTCTGGAGTAGTGGAACAAATAAATGGAACTATCAAAAACAGACTAGCAAAACTGTGTGATGCAACTAAACTGACCTGGGTGAGGGCCCTACCCTTGGTCCTGATGGGACTCAGAAGTATTCCTGATCGCAAGACAGGCCTAAGTCCCCATGAAATCATTATGGGAAGAGTGATGAGACAAGCATGGGTGCCTGGAAGCAAACTGTTGAGTATTACTGATGATTTGGTGCTTGAATACTGCAAGAGATTGGGTGACCAAGTGCGTTCTATCTCTCGCCAGATCGGAGAAGACGCCATCCTCAATCCAACGACTCCTCTCCACAAACTGGTCCCGGGGGACTGGGTGAAGATAAAGAAGCATACTCGGAAGAGCTGCCTGGAGCCAAGGTGGGGAGAAAAACGTCAGGTGATTCTGGTTACTACCACAGCAGTCAAGTGTGCAGGGGTTCCGCGTTGGATACACGCCAGCCACACCCAGAAGGTACCACCAGACGAAGTGCCTGAAGCAGAAGGACGTCCAGCAGAGGACTCTGCAGGAGCCCGACTAGAAGTAGCTGACGACGTACAGCCCAGTACCAGTCAAGCTGCAGAATCAGCAGACGTTGGCCCAAGGATAGTTGATGACGAACTACCAAGAGTCCAGCCTGCTGAAGGGGTCCAAGAAGCTGAGCCAGAAGTAGCTGAAGACGAGCTGCCAAGCATATGGCCAGAAGAGTGGATTCCCTTGATTGATCTCACCGAAGACCCCATCCGAACAAGTGAACGACTTTGGGAAGGTAGAGAGTGGACTAGAGAGGAAAAGCAAGGCACAGGCGAAGAACCTCAGACTCTTGAGATTCACATCAAAACTGAGGAAGGAGAAGGTCAGACAGGGACAAAGCACGTGATTGATACAGAACAAGTGAATAAGACTGAACAAGTGCCCGATACTGAACAAGTGAAGGATCCTGAACAAGAGAGGAATACAGAACAAGTGATTGATACTCCTCCACTGACACCTGATATCGGGAAGGGACAGACTAGACATAGTGTAATAGTTCGAGCAGAAGAAAGTCCAGAAATCGAAGTGCTTGAACAGGATCAGATAGAATTAGAAGAACGTGTTCAGGAAACAGAGTCAGAGACACTTGAAGAGCAAACACACAGTATACCTGAACAAGGCCAGATTAGTACCCAGGCAGAAGAAACAGATGCTAGCCCTGGAATTAGTCAGATAGAAGAAGAAGAAACTGAAGCAGAATTGCCACAAGCTAATGAAAATAAGAGGGCAAGAGAAGAAAACGAAGTCCAAGTACCAACCAAAAGACTTAAGAAAAGAAAGCATCTTGAGCCTAAATACATAAAGAAATTGAGATTGAGAATAAAAACAGTAGAAGAAAAACGTGCAGAAGAAAGGAGAAGTGCTCGTATAGCAGAACAACCAGAAGACACTTCCAAAAGAAGGAGTGATCGGATAAAGAGACAAAACAGAAAGTATAAGTCACCTGAATGGACACTTGTGTTAGAAGAACTTGAAGATCTCGATATCACTGACGTAAGCGACGGAGAGCCCGTCCCTGAGTACTCTGACGAAGAGGAAGAAGAGCCACCGTGAATTTGCACAAAGTAAGATACTTGTGTAGAGACACAAAGAGGGGTTGAAAAACTTCTTCTGAAGCCAAAATGTCTGATTCAAACGTGAATGGTAGACCTAGTCGCAGCTGTTGCAAAACATGCTGCAAGGTATGTGTCTGTAGTATAGTTGTCCTGATTTTACTCTGGATAGGACTAACCATTTTCATTCCCTTTGCTGTAAGCAAAGATACTAATATTGTCCCTACTGAAATTGTAAATACTTACAGTGAAGAGCTGACAACACAGAGTGTAGCTAGACATGAGAGAGCACTGAGACAAACAAAACAAGACTTAGAAGCATCAGATGAGGAAGAACTACACTATCATAGAATCAAAAACAGGACACGCTTAAATGTTTTCGCAAACTTGTTAATACACTATGTAGAGACTATGGAAATTGAAGATTGCTATGTCTGCATGAAGCTACCTACTTCTGTAGCTGAAGGCGTGACATACCATCACTTGCCACTGACATACGGAATTTCCTGTAGCATTTTAGCTAGCTTATTTTACAAAAGAGGACCGTTACAGTACTATTACTCTAATAATGACGTGATCTTTTCTGAGCTTCCTATACGTGGGAACTTGAATCCTGTACATACCAAAAGTGACGCAATACGATACATGGGGGATTACTTCCTAACAATAGGTAATATCGACATAGCTGACGCACACAGAGATAACTTGACTTGTTCTTTGCATGAGCAGGAAAAGATGTTCCTAAACATGGCAGAGAAAAGGAGAATTAAAATACAAAAGAAGGCTAATGACGAAAGTCAGAAAAGGCCAAAGTGGGCAGAGAACATGGAAGGCACCTCAACTGGTGGGGCAGGTCCTGCTCTGTTGCTGGATTTTGAAAAGAAAGGCAAGCTATGTCTTCACCGCGAGAAGACTAGCTATTATAATAACATTTTCATTGGTTCCAGTGAATGCGAACATAATTACAAGGTAATTGGAGGTTGGGGTTTCAAAAATGGGTCAGAGCCTGTGTTTCCTGGAATTTATTATATTTGTGGGGACAAGGCTCATTTCAAATTGCCGGATCACTGGTATGGAAGTTGCTATTTTGGCATTGTCTTCCCGAAAATATACCATGTGAATGGAGTTGCTGGAAGCAGTGAAAATACTAATGGCTTAGTGCGTAGTAAAAGAGAAAGTATAGGTGAGATTATGGGTAGTATTTTCAGTGCACTGATACCTGGAGTGGGAGTGGTTCTGAACACTCACAGAATTTGCAAATTGTCCACTATAGTGGATGTGTTGTCGACTGAGACAGCTCATGGATTTCTGCTGGTTAATACCGAAATGGTTGCGATCAGATCAATGGTTTTGCAGAATCGACTTGCTCTTGATACCTTATTGGCGAAAGAGGGCGGAGTCTGCCGGATGTTGAAGGAGCAACATTGTTGTACTTATATTCCGGACAAAAGTGTGCAGCTCAAAAGATATGTGAGAAACATTACTAATTTGGCAAAGGAACTCAGACCACTCGAGGTTGATAGTGCCTGGAAGAGACTGGTAGATGGTCTCTCAAATGTAGGTCATTGGTTCGCTAGTATAGGTAAAGGCTTATTGCTCAAAGTACTGATGCCAATTGGAATTATAGGTCTCATCCTATTTTTCATATTTGTCTGTTGCAAATGCCGCAAACACACAAAGAAGTATGAGGTGAATGCGAGAGAAGTAAATACAAGAGGAGTGAAACGGAGTGTGGATGAGCTCGAATTAGAAGAGATGAATAATCAGATCTATAAAAAGGTGAAAAATTCTCACCCTACCAAAGCTGAACGAGAAAAGCTGGAGCGATTGCTAGAAGAGATAGAACTGTATAAAGTGTGAAAGAAAAGTTGGCATCTGGTTCCATTTATTTTGTGATGATAGTAAATATCATCAAAGAGGGGATTGATGAAGCAAAGCTTCGCATATTTTGCGACCTTGCCAAAGTCATGAACCTCGTCTATGTGTAACAAGGTAATAAGTGTACGTCTTACTAACGTTTATATTTAGTTTGAATAAGGATTAAGAAGCTTGCCTATGTGTATTCCTAATGATTTTAATCCGTGTCCGTAAAATATGGCCGCCGCTTGTATTTAGTTACTGCGCATGCGTCAGCCACACTCACGTGTCCTGACGGGTCTGCAGAAGTGGAGGGAAATTTATGCGCATGCGTAATTCATAGCTTTGCCTACAACGTGGTACTGCTCGTGCCACTGCTCTTGTGTATGTTATGTGTAGCTAACATTTAGACTGCATAAGTATATTTTGTAGTGATAAGTTGAAAGTTCAAAACCAAATGATGTGTTTTCATAACGTTATTTCTATGTATTAATTTGTTCTCGCTTACTTTTCATGTACCGCGGGGAATGGGGGTCTGTCTGTACCGATGAGCCATCTTGGAGGTCCCTTCTGCGCATGATCGCTTTTCCAGGGACCTGACAACTTTGGCTGATGGAACTTAGCCAGCTGGCAGTGATGGGCAAGATGCTCCTGAGAACTGACCTGAAAAACCCAGGAAAACAGAGACAATTGTCCTAGCTCGGCAACAATGTAAATTGTCACTCGTATTTCTGCACAATTTCTCATGGGAACCCCAATCTCGCTAGGCGGTACCCAAATATGTAAATGTAGCATCTAAATAGACTGTTATGATTGGTGTGTTACCCAAAGCCTACCTTAGGACCAATCGAAATTGGGGATTCTGACACTTTGCAACATTTGGGGGGTGGTACACTGACCCAAAGAGTATATCTACCCTGGGTTCACCTAGGGAATTGTCCGACTTGTCTGGTTTAGCTGACCTGTCACTGACCCATCATACTCAATAGGTGACTGAAGATACAGAGTGCTGCGGAGCACTCTGTCCGAAATTGACCATAGACTAAGGTTTTACTGAACCTTAAAGTGCTGGCGAAGCACTTTGCTGGGAGTTCGCTGACCCAATCGGGGTCTTGATCGATAGCTGCAGAGAGGGTGGAACGCAGGCGTTGCTTCCAAACTGCGGGTGTGGTCCTGTCCTGAGCGGTCCTGTCCTGAGGGTTTGCTGTCCTGTCCTGAGGTCCTGTCCTGATTCCTAATCTGAGGGTATCCTGTCCTGTCCGGGGTGTCCATTCTACACCTGCTGTCCTTTGAAGGGTATCCTTCCTTGAGGGTTTCCTGTCCTTAACAGACCCGTGGCCAGGGTTTGGTTTCCACACCAGTCTAGGTAAATACTGCTCTAAGTTTCTTTAAACTTGCACCTTTCTATATTTCTGTCTTTTGCTCAAATAAAGAGACATCTTGCATACGTTGATTTTCCATGCTTTTGCCGCAAACTATTGAAACGTAAAGTCATTTGCATAATTTTTCTTGATATGTTCTCATGTTACCCTACCTTTTAGAGATCATATTTTGCATTGCAGTTTGTCATTTTCTGATATGGTCTAGAACGACCTTACTTAGATTTTCTAAAGAATTCCTGCCTTGAATGCTTAGCATATTTCCTTTGCATATCATTATTGCATTTTAATGATTACTCTGACTTTATTTCTCTATAGTTATGTACTTTTCATTATCTTGATTATCGATTGCCTTATTCTTGTAAATCTCATGCTTTCAGAAAACGAACTTTAGATAAACATTTTAAAACTTCCAGTTGTCCGTGGTCATTTACAACAGTATTGAATGTCATTTTGAAATTGCATTTGCTGCCTTTCCTTTTACAGCTAGGCCCCTGATCCATTGAAGTCATAGGTACCCGTGTCAGTGGATGGTAAGTCGGGTACACTAAGTAATAACAGTAGGAAACACACACAATTGGTAGCAGCCCGTGAAGTCGCCTGGTCAATGAATAGTGTGAATTGAAAGTATATGGGCCCTGAAGCCGGAAACGGCGTAATCATTGGCTGGGTGACCTCGCGCGCTCTATCACATACATGTGACTGTTGAAAGCAAATGAGAAAAAGAAATTTGCTATCTGGATGTAATGGGATCGAAAAGAATGCATGACATAGGTCAATCACAGTGAACCACTCAGCATCCCAAGGAATCTGATACAGGATCACTGCGGGGTTCGGGACAATAGGACAGCAAGGAACAACGATTTTGTTTACCTTTCTCAGGTCCTGCACTACTCTGTACTTGCCACTAGGTTTCTTGATTCCAATTATTGGAGAATTACAAGGGCTGCTCATCACTTCTTGTATGATGTTTGCTTCTAACAATTTCTGTATTTCAATGGCAACTCCTTCTCTCACTTCAGCACTCATTCTGTAAGGCTTGGTATTGGGGTAAACTGCATTTTCTTTCATGGCTATTTTTATGGGATCTACATTTGCCATTAATCCTACGTCCTTTCCAGTGAAGTCCCATACTTCTGATTTCACTGTCTTTTGAAGTTCTTCGGGTAAGTCTGTTACATTCAGTCGTTTAATCTCTGAGTCAGGTCTGATTAACATTAATTTATAGATGCCATCTTCATCTGGGGTCTGAATTTCGACGCCTTTTGGTGTGCAAAAGATAGTACAGTTCATTTTGCACAACAAATCACGTCCCAGTAGGTTTACTGGACTGGTGTCACAAACGACAAATCTATGCATTTCTTTGAAGTTCCCTATTGAAATCTCCATGGGCTCAGTAACTGGGGTACTAATCAATTGATTAGATACACCTACTACCTGGATTGCTTCTCCTGAGAGGGGTAGGTTTGGAACGTCCGCTGTTCTCACAGTAGAACGGGTAGCACCAGTGTCCAACAGAAAGGTGACGTCATTTCCATCAACCTTTCCTTCAATGTATGGCCCTGACTGGTCTACCGGCAAGGAGGCGCCAAGTACATACTCCTTGTCCTCCCCTCTCAGGCCCCGTCAGTACTCGTCGTCACAGAGAAAAGTATCATTTAACAAATACTGCGAAGTTGCTGCATTTCTGTTCTCATTACCTCCCCAGATTTCTATGTCGTCACCCTGTGGTGATTTTCCCTTAAAATTAGGTTTTGGTGCTCTGGGCACTTGGATTGTTTTTACCTGCTGCTGGGTCTTTCTTGGTCTTTCATTCTGCGTCTGTGGAATTAAATCAGGGGTTTGGGTATTATCATTCTGTAAATACAGACACTCGTCTCGCCAATGTCCAATTTCCCCGCACTGGTGGCAAGGGAATTGCTTTTTTGCTTCTTCTTTGCTCATTTTTAATTTTGGCTTTCCCCCACCCCCAGGGCCTTGATTTTGGGTACCTTTACTCAATTTACTGAATTGCTTTTCCTGTTGTTCTGCGAGCTTTACCTGTGCCCACATCACTTTTTCCTTGAGGGCCTTTTTCTTATCTGCCATCTCGTCCTCACAGTATTCTGCATACCGTAGGACCTCATCTATTTTCTTGGACTGCCAACAGATTTTGTTATCTTTTATCCACTGACAAATTTCGGGTCTTAAACCGTTTACAAACCTGTAAATGAAATGGGTCATGTCCTTCATCTCGATGTTATCTATACCGCTGTACGTTTTAAACACCTGTAACAGTCTTTCATAAAAGGAGTGCACGGTCTCGTCCCTTTCCTGCGTGGTTCTATCTATTTTTGTCCAATCAGTTTCCTTTGCGGGCACCTTTAGCTTCAAATGTTGAATAACTTGATCATATTTTCTCATCACTTCTTTAGAGGGTTCTCCTGTTCCAGAGTCCCTCGGGTATTCCTCACTAGGCCATGCTATGGCTATTTTACACTCGGCCCATAAGTCTACCGGAACTATGATGTCAAAGAACCCATCCAAATCTTTCCACAGGCATTTTTGAACCTTTACAAACCTTTCCACCTGCCTGTACCAGTCCACAGGCTTCTCTCGTAATTTTGGGAAATCATTTGTAAAGGACACAATATCCTGTCTGGACCATGGAACATGTACGTATTTTCCACCTGGCACTTCACGCATAGGACATAACTGTTCTGGTTTATCGGCTTCTTTTAGAACGAACTGAGGAGTCACTTGTTTAGATCTAGCCTCCTCTTTCTTTTTGGCCCACCTGGCTTTCCACCTGTCCACATCTCCCCATTTCTGTAATACTGTCAATAACTCCTTGACCTGTGCCTTCTTCCCTGACATGTTCAGGTTTTCCAGATCCTTGTCTGAGAAATCTGCTCTGTAACAGTCTTTCATAAAAGGAGTGCACGGTCTCGTCCCTTTCCTGCGTGGTTCTATCTATTTTTGTCCAATCAGTTTCCTTTGCGGGCACCTTTAGCTTCAAATGTTGAATAACTTGATCATATTTTCTCATCACTTCTTTAGAGGGTTCTCCTGTTCCAGAGTCCCTCGGGTATTCCTCACTAGGCAATGCTATGGCTATTTTACACTCGGCCCATAAGTCTACCGGAACTATGATGTCAAAGAACCCATCCAAATCTTTCCACAGGCATTTTTGAACCTTTACAAACCTTTCCACCTGCCTGTACCAGTCCACAGGCTTCTCTCGTAATTTTGGGAAATCATTTGTAAAGGACACAATATCCTGTCTGGACCATGGAACATGTACGTATTTTCCACCTGGCACTTCACGCATAGGACATAACTGTTCTGGTTTATCAGCTTCTTTTAGAACGAACTGAGGAGTCACTTGTTTAGATCTAGCCTCCTCTTTCTTTTTGGCCCACCTGGCTTTCCACCTGTCCACATCTCCCCATTTCTGTAATACTGTCAATAACTCCTTGACCTGTGCCTTCTTCCCTGACATGTTCAGGTTTTCCAGATCCTTGTCTGAGAAATCTGCTCTGTACGGCTTTTGCAAAGGCTTTGATTTCGAGATATCTATTCCCATACTAGCTGCAGTGTCAGTTAGCTTTTCATGGAGTACCCTGGCATTTCGAGTAAGGCTCTTGCAGATAAACAACACCTCTTCTTCTGTGTAGGTAGTTAATCGATCTAATCCTACATTTCCTGCCATAAGTTCTTCTATTTCTACTCTCAGTTTGTAAAGATCTAGAGGTTTTGACTGAAGAGTTTGTTTCTCTAATTCTCGACTCCATCTCTCAATTTCTTCAGGAGTTACTACCGTGACACTCTTAGTACCCGAAGTTGATTCCATTTGAATCTCCCTCACATTAAAAGGATTATGCCTTTTCTGCATCCTTTTTCCTGGTTCCCTATTGGGCAGATCCATTAGCGACACTTCAGACTCACATTCACTTGTTAAGTCGTCTATAATTAAGGGCTCTGATCTCGGTTGGGCTACAACTGAGGTAATGACTGGAGTTCTTGGACTTCCCTGTCGGTCCCCATACAAGGGAACCACTAGTTCAATAGTAACCGGAATTGTTAAAGAATCAGGGCTTGCATTTAACTGTGAAATCCTCTGAACTATTTCAGCTCTCTGTCTAGCTAGTGCTTCTCGTTCTCTGTCCTCCAATATTCTTTCGACGGAATTGTCGTGTAATACTTGTGGGGTTAAAGTCAGAGCACAACTCGGGGCAGTGGGAGGTGTCTCTCTGGGTCTTTCACCATAACTAGGTCTAGGGTGCAAAGTACCTGTACCTAGGGATCTTGGTTCTTCCTCATATGGAGGGTTTAGGAACGGTATTCCTGAACCGGATGGTCTCGCCTCACCTTCATAGGGGGATCTAGGGCAAAAGTCTCTTTCCCGGGAGTATCTTGCGTCCCCACTAGCTGGCATTCTTGGATAAATATCCCTTGCATCTACGGGACCTAAACTCTCGGTATAGGGAGGCATGAAGCAACCCCTTCCCACACTGGCAGATCGGGCTTCTACCTGGGGCGGAGGTCTTCGAGAATTATCCCCCTCACTAGAAGGTCGGTGTCCTTCATTATAAGGAGGTGGACTTCTTAAAAACAGGTCATCTAATAATTCATCATCCGACTCTCCAATAGGCACCCAATGTTTACACTTTTCTGTCTTCTTTTCCCCGGCAGGAGGACCACCCACCGGCATCATTGGAAACAGTCCTTCCACTATCATATTCTGTCACCACTGTTTCATCTTTTTGTCACGGGTCTCCTGTTTTAGTTTCGGATAAAATTTAGTTAACCCTTTATCCATTCGGGGCTTATCCCTTTCAAAAGCTTCGATTACCCATTCCTCTAGTGCTTCGTACTGCGTTAATCTAGGTCTGGGATGTAAATCATTCATTCGGGTTCTCAAATTAAATAGAATTCTGCCATTAAATGTACCTTCTAACGGAAAAGCCAATACTCCGTCATCTTTCGTGTACTCCACCCAATTTTCCAACCATACACACGAGTGGTACCCTTTATCAAACATCATGAAAGATGCGGGAGTATTCGGTTGCGGAATGACAACACCTTCTCTGGTTCTAATCGGTTTGTCCTTTTTGAAGTAATTCTTTACTCTCTTTACGAGAGACACTTTTCTTTTATTTCCGTAAATAATGTCGTTTTTAACACCTTTCCACTGATCGTTCTCAAATCCCATATGCCGTGGATCAGGTCTAGTATGCGGTCTGTACGAATGCCACATACGACTTCTGCCAGCGGCTTTGTTTACAAGTCGCTCTCAATCCTAGTGCGTTTCTTATTTTCGTGCGACCAATGAAATGCACGAATTCAAATATTTCGACCAATGGGTGCACGGCCTTTCGCAGACAGGTTCTCACGCTTCGGCACTCACCCCTCCTTTACAATTCTAGCTCCGCTACGCACCCGCTGCGTCTACCAATCCCAGCGCGGCACAGAGTGACGTCAGAGCAGCTTCGCGACTGACTCCCTCCTTTACATGGTAACGGAAACTTTATCTCTTTCTAAAGTGCTAGTGCTTGGTTATTTTACAACGAATACACAGTCGCCACTGTACTCAAGTGTCTAGATCGGAAAGAATTATTTCACTGCAAGTAAACTACTTCCATTTACTTTTCACACGCTACGGGTAGATCTCTTCTGCCTACCCTTCACACAAGCATTGAAGAACCTGCTACTTCTCTAGACTCATCCACTTTTCAGGGATATATCCAAGTCTAGAGTTTCACCAGCGAGCCCCTTGGCTTTCACCCAAGCTCCGATGAACCTGCTACTTTTCCGGTGTGACCCTCACTAGGTTATGCCACAATAGGAATTTTGCCAATTAACCTCGTTGCTAACATTTATTCAAACATACATTCAGAAAAAAAAACCCTAGTTAGTGCTTCCAGTTGTACCTAACCTGCACCAACTTTCCTTAAAGCCAGTGACCTCAAAGCAAGTGGATTCTCTTCACCACTCGCTATTCAATTCCCCGGGGATTCCCAACAACACTTAAGACGTTTTACTAATGAATGGATAAATACATATAAAAGTATAATAATAAGAACAACAATTTTAAAACATTTCATAATTTTTCAAAGCAAACATTTCAAGTGAGCGATCAATTCACCCGAACTGCCTACCCTCTTAGCAGCAACAAGGTTTGTTACTTAGCAGCATCTAACTTATCTAGCTTAACTAGTCCTACCTAACTTTAACTAGTCCCTAACCATCCTCTGCTACTAGAAATACTGATAGAGATCGGGGGTCACCTGACCAATAATTTTCACCATATAGTTTTCGGGCTCATAAATTTCAATTCACCATATACATTAATCAGGCGACCTCACAATCTACCACCAGCACCCTAATTCCTTCCTGTTGTATTCTAGTGTACCCGACTTACCATCCACCGTTACGGGTACCTATGACCACAATGGATCAGGGAGCTAGCTGTGAAGAAAGGCAGGCAAAATACAAACCCAACTTCATAAACTTTGATTTTCATAAAATGACAACGGACAACTGAGAAGTTTTAAAAGTTTATCTAGAAATCAGTATCTGCGAACCTTAGGTTTACAGTTAAAAGGCAATCAATAATCAAGATAACGAAAAGCACATACCCATATAAGAAAAGTGTAAGGGAAAATCATTTAAATTTGTAACTAGAGTGACAGGGAACACGCTAAGTAGACTTAAACTGAAACTCAGGAATGGACATCTATAAGTGAGCAAGCTATTTGCATGTACTGGAATTATACTATTGGGACGTACTTCATGAAAATGAGTGGGAAATTAGGAATCTTATACATCTATCAAAAGGGGTAAAAGTGAAACACGCTAATATTCTAATAAGATTATTTCAAGAATAGAATTCAGGAGAAAATTATAAACCACATTTATAATTCATAGACAGTATGGAAATAATGTGCTCTAAAAGGTAGGGTAACATAGGAACATGCTATGAAAATTCAATGCAATAGGTTTTCATAGGGTAGATTTTGCGGAAAGCATGGAAAATATAACATGTGCAAGGTATGTCTTTATTGAAGCAAAGACAGGAAAATAGAAAGGTGCAGTATAGAGTTTCAGCCCTATCTATATATTTACCTAGAATGGTGTGAAAACCAACCCTGGCCACGGATCAGTCAAGGACAGGAAATACCCCAAGGAATAGCAGTCATCAATGGGACAGCAGGTGCAGAATGGACACCCCAGGACAGGACAGGAAACCCAGATTAGGATCAGGACAGGACCACCAAGGCACGACCAGCACCCGCAGTTCGGAAGCAACGCCTGCGCTCCACCCTCTCTGCAGCTATCAGTCAGAACCCCGATTGGGTTAGCGAACTCCTCAGCAAAGTGCTCCGCCAGCACTTAAGGTTTAGTAAAACCTTTAAAAGTCCATGGTCAAATTCGGACAGAGTGCTCCGCAGCACCTCTGTATTCAGTCACCTATTGAGTGCGTTGGGTCAGTGACAGGTCAGCTATTCAGACAAGTCGGACAAATTCTATAGCTAAACCTAGGCTAGATATACTGTTTTCGGGTCAGTGTACCACCCCCAAATGTTGCAAAGTGTCAGAATCCCCAATTTCGATTGGTCCCAAAGTAGGCTAGGTTAACACACCAATCAGAATTTACTTCTACAAGCTCACATTTGCATTCTTGGGTACCGCCTAGCAAGATTGGGGTTCTCATGAGACAAGTCAGTGGAATACAATGAATTATTAACAAATGTGTCAATTTGGGCACAGACAACTCCGTCCTGCTGGGTCGCAGGTCAGTTTCTCAGGAGCATCTTGTCCGTCTCTGCCAGCTGGCTGAGTTCCACTGTTCAAGGACACTTTTCTCTGGCTGCGCGACATGCGCAGAAGGACCTTCCAAACGGTTCTCGGCTCACTCAGACCCCCCAGTTATCACGGTACATGAAAAGTAAGCGAAAACAAATGAAAACATAGAAATAAATGAATAAACTACATAACATGATTGTGTACTTATGATTTATCACTATAAAAATATACTATGCAGTTATGGTTTAGTGCAATACACAATAACACAATAGCATCTGCACAAGCTTCACCATGTTGTTACACCAGCAGCCATCTTGTGGCTATTACGCATGCGCACCCTTTCCCTCCAAATCACAATTACGTCACGTCACGTGAGTGTGACTAACGCATGCGCAGAAGCAATATTCTAAACGGCGGCCATTTTAGAAACATAAATTAATCGTATTAGTAAACACATAGGCAAGCATCCCTAAGATACATGCACATTCAAAAATAAAGGGAAATTAGTACAACATACAAATTTTGTTACCGGGTTATGACAGATTCGAGGTTCATGACTCAAGCAAGTTACGTAACATGCAAATTCTTGCTCTATCACCTCCTCTTCCCCTTCCTCTGGCGGTACCACTACCGGATCAGAGGGATTTCTGGCCTCTAACCAGGACTCCAATGCTGTGAGAAATTCTCCCTTATTTTTTAGGCCTGTTGTGGGAACTTTCAACTGCTCGTAAAAGTGCTCCAGTTGCTTTCTGTTGTATTTCTTTATCTTCTTCATATCAAACTCCTCCACAACAACAGGGGTAGTGACTCCGGCATCACTCATGGTCAAAACTGGCAGTGTTAAAAAATCAAGCTCCAGGAAAGCGGAGAACAAAAATAGAATATCCAACCAAAATAGATTGTGGCTGCACTATGGTCTGCTTTCACTATGTAGCCCACACTAATCACTGCACATGGGTCATAAATGCAAAGTTCAAATCCTCACCGCTGACCCACCAATGTTAGAAGCGGCTGCCTCTAGTTGGCAGAGGTATACACTTCTGACAAATAGGGACACACCTTTTCTAGTCAGGGCAAGGGGATCACACACTTAGATAACCCCTGCTCACCCCCTTGGTAGCTTGGCAAAGCAGACAGGCTTATCTCAGAGGCAGTGCGTTAAGCATTTATGACCACATACAGTAATAAAGTGAATACACTACAAATGGACACAACACAGTAGTATTATAAAAATAAGAAGGTTTATATAAGGCTTAGCACAAGACCAAATAACGAAAAAAATATACCACAATCTTAATAAATAATCTTGGAAGGAAAAATAATAGTTCAAGTGTAGTTTCTTCTTAGCACAAAGTCTTTAGTAACAAAAGCAACTCTTCTTCTTTAAATCACAGTTCTTGGCAACAATGTAACCCCCACAGGAGTCACACGACATCGAGGCAAAGTTAATCCAAAGGTTCGGCGTCGACCGCGAGGAGCGCTACGTCAAGCCTGGAGTCGCAACAGACCCCCACAACACAGTACCTTGGAAAAGCGAAGCACACGATGATCAGCGGCATCGAGATGTCCGGCGTCGCGTCTTTGGCGTCGATCGGGCCTCGGAGACGGGGCGATCTGCAGCGGCGGCGACAGATGTCAGGCAGGAGCAGCGCTCACGAGGTGAAGCAGGATACGGCGTCGGCGTCGATGTCGATAGTGATGTTGCAAGAGTGAGCAGCGCTCACGGCGTCGAGAGGGCTCGGTGTCGAAGCGTCGGTAGCGGCGTCGCTACTAGCGTTGATCGGGCCCGGCGGCCGACGTCGAAGGTGCGGGACACAGGAGCTGCATTCACGATGTCGAGCTGGATTCGGCGGCTTCCGTCGGCGTCGAGATTGCTGAATTCTTCAGAGGTGCTGGATTTTCAGGTTCCAGCAATAGCACTTTCAGCAAATGATGAAGTCCTTTAACACTGTGACTTTAACAGGAGGCTGGCACTCTTCCAGCCCTTGGAGATTTCCTTGGCAAAGCTTGAGAGTACACACTCAGTTCCTCTCTCCTGGTTCCTTGGCAAAAATAAAGAAGCAACTGCAGGATTCACCCAACAAACAGCACACTGGCAGAAGGGGTAGGCAAGTCCTTGGATCAGCAGGCTTCTTGTCCTTGGTTCAGGTTTCCTTGTCAGAAGTGATCTAAATTCTTTGGTTATGGGGTCCTATTCTTATACCCTTTTTCTGCTTTCATCCCCTTGTCCATGCAGGGGAATTTCCCCCCATCCTGGGTTTGTTGTGGGTGTTGCCAGGCCGAGGCACCTGGCCTATTCACTGCGCAGGGCAGGGTCTTCAGCCGCCCAGCAGGAAGTGGAGACAGCATTGTCAGTGGCAGGGGCAGGGCCATCCGTCGCCCGGTAGGAGATGGGGCCAGGATCGTCCCTGGCAGGCACAGAGCCATCAGTCGCCTGGCAGGAGGTGGAGCCAGCATTGTGTCAGGCAGGGCAAGCTATCAGGAGCTACTCTTCCCCTACTCTCAATGCAAATGCCCCACTCACCCCACACTGACTCATTCAGACCTCTGGAGCCACCCAGCTCCAGTCACACGCACACCAAACCAGCAGCGACCAGTAGAAAGTCAGACAAGAAAATAGCCACTTTCTAAAAGTGCTATTTTCAAACACAGAGTCCAAAAACCATCCACCCAAACGGATGCGTTATTAAACCCTGAGTTCAGGGATACCAAACTCGACATTGCACCATGCTCCCCGAGCCCGTTAGGATTATACAGTTTAATAATCCTGGCAGCACATCCTAATTTATGGAGAGCAGGTAACCTTACAATAGTGAAAAACGAATATGGCTGTAATTCACTATGAGGACATGCCAACCTCATCAGGCTTGTCCTACCTTATGCTTACAATGCACCCTGCCCTTGGGCCTACCATAGGGGTGACTAACATGAAGTTGAGGGAAGGTTTAGGGTCTGGCAAGTAGGTGTACTTGCGCAGCCCGCGTGACAGTCAGACTGCAAGTAGGTCTAGCAATGGCAGACCTTTAGACATATTTTACAAGGCTGCTTCTGTGGGTGGCACAACACGTGTTGCAAGCCCACTAGCAGCATTTGCATTTACAAGCCCTGGCACTCCTGGTGCACTCTACTAGGGACTGACAGTAAACCAAATAAGCCAAACATGGAATCCAATCAATATCAATTTCACATAGGGAACACTTGCATTGTGGCACTGGTCAGCAGTGGCACAGTGCCCAAAGCAATATTCCAGCAAAAACATC
Source organism: Lissotriton helveticus (assembly GCF_964261635.1). Taxonomy (NCBI): domain Eukaryota; kingdom Metazoa; phylum Chordata; class Amphibia; order Caudata; family Salamandridae; genus Lissotriton; species Lissotriton helveticus. Next base: position 405,382,858 of record NC_136073.1, read on the forward strand.
GTAAACAGAGGAGGCAAACAGAAAAAAATGGAGGAGAGACTCATGCCAATGATGCTAGGTCTAACAATTGGCAGTTATAATTGCAAACTGCCATACACTCATTTTTAAGATTGACACCATGATATTTTCCCAATAAAGCTTTCCCTTTTATCATGGTAGTTAATTTTATACTGCACGTTTGATTTATTTTTCACAATTATTTCACTGCAATCAGTGACTCTTCTCCAGTTTCTTCATGGAGGGCACGGAGCAGGCTTGTGTGGCCTGGGTTTGTTGACGGAGAAGTGTACACAGTGGTGGTCAGTCCATGAGGGTTGTGTGGTGTGGCTGAAATAGGTTCTATTCCCATTGCGAAGATGGGCTCAAAGGTGTGTCCTGCCTTGTGGGTTGGCGTAGTGACGAGTTGTTTCAGTTCGATGTTGGCGAGGTTGTCAAGGAGGTTGGTGGTAATGTGGTCGCTTGGGGTTGTCGAGGTGGATGTTCATGTCTCCGATGAGTATGTAGTTCGTTGAGGCGATGGAGTGGGGTGCGATGAGGTCAGTGATAGTCGAGGTGAAATGTTCGCAGGCCGGGGAGTCTGTAAGTGAGGGTGCCCCGGAGTTGGGGATGGTCTGTACCTGGCAGTGCAGGTTTTCGGCAGAGGGGATGGATTCGCTCGAGGTGGAGAGGCGGAGGGAATTTTTGTGTGCGATGGTGAGTCCTCCTTCTGGGTGTGTGGGGCGGTCCTTACTCTGGATCTTGTATCCGTCCGGAGTGTTGATGGAGATGTCGGTGCGGAGGAGGCATTTGTCCAGGTCTCTGTAAAGAATGCAATGTCTGGTGAGAGGGTGTCAAGGAGGTTCCAGTTGTTTGGAAATTCGAAATTGAGCCAGGAGTATTATCATTTGTGAAAATGAATTGCTTGTCATCAGCCTAGTTGAAGGTGCACAAATTCATTTTCCTCAGGAACTGTACCAGTAGAAGAATGTACAAATTGAGCTGGTGTGGGGGCAGAGATGATACCTGTGGCACGCCTAAGGTCAGTTTGACTTTGGGAGACCTGTATTGAAAGAGTCGAACTAATTGGGAGCATCCATCCAAGAAGGATGCAAACCATACAAGAGCTGATCCCTGGACACCGCTTCCCTAATACAATCCACCAGAGGTTCATGGTCGACCGTGTCAAAAGTTGCGTATGGATCAAGGAGCACTAGTGCCTCTGTAGTGCCTTTGACGGCCTCCTTCCTCATTTTGTCCAGCACAGTCAGAACTTCTGCCTCCGTGGAATATGAAGGACAGAAGCCAGCTTGGTGAGAGTCGAGGATTTGAGATTGAGATTGCTCGACAAAGGAGCAAAGGCGGTATGCATCGTGGGCTTCCAACACCTTGGCCAGGAAGGGAAGCAATGAGATGGGGCGATAATTAGTAAGGACAAGTGGATCTGCATCAGTTTTCTTAATTAGTGGGACTGCAATTGCTTCTTGAAAACAGAGTCCTGTGTTAATGAGTCATTCAGTAAAGAGAGAACAGGATCAGGGAATGCGTGAAATGCTTCCTTCAGGATATGAGGGGGACAGATATCAAAGGGGAAGCAGGGATTTGACTTTAGTCAACATATTATGAAACAGTTATTTGCTGATTATGGGAAGCTCAGTCAGGGAATGAGGATTCCTGAACGTACCCAATCGATTGCCAGGAAGGGGACTAGATGGTACACTGGCTTTACTGGCAATAATTACGTCAATGAAAAAGGAATTAAATATGTTACAAAAAGACCGATTTGGGAGTAATTTTACTGTTACTCTGTCAGGGTTGGATAACTCAGAAACAATTGCAAATATGTCTTTAGATATGTTTGTTGAGTTGCCTGTGAATGGAGATGAAGAAAAGGCAAAAGAGACTATAATGGAGAAAAACATATGCGAGCAGTGATTTTTCATTCCATTGTGCCAAAATCAGAATCGGGTGCAAATTGTGCACCTGTTAATTTGTGCAGCACAGTAAGGCAACTCAAGCTCCGATCAAAGTGCAATGCTAAACAGATCAAAGCTCAAGAAAACCTCAAAGAAGTATTATTTTTTTGGGTTGAAAGCTGTTTGCAGGAGTCTCAAAACAAAATCCATTTGACAATATGCATGTAAAGACAATATTGGATTGACACTTTACAACTTCAGGGGTAAAAGATCCAATCATTGAAAATCATTTGTAACTCTGGAAGGCTTGTTAGTAAAGCTGCTCATATTTGATCTGACTAAAGGGAAATTGAATTTTAATACAAGGGTCTGCAACTAAGGGATTATTTTTAGTCATTGGCTAAATGCTTATGTGGAGAAGCTGAAAGATGATCATCAATAACTGTCTATAGTAACGTCTCTCCAAGTTCTTGCTTCTGAGGCTGCAAGCTGAACGGATCAGAGTTTTAGCAACAATAAAGAGGCACAAACGTGGGAAATATCTATTACTCGTACTCGCCTGGAAGGTGCATATTTAAGAATGTGACTCCATGCTTGGTAGGTTGATACTTATATATTGCCTTCTTTGTCACCAGTTTTTCGAGTTAAAACAGATAATATTAAAATATAATAGTAAAGCATTTTTAAAGTAAATAAAGCTCAAATGTTAAGCCTACTTTAAATGCGTGTAAGGGACATTTCTTAGAAAAAGGGAACATGAAATAGTTATTTTGTCCCAAAGTTTTTCTTTTTGTTGGAAGTGAAATCAGTGGCATTAAATTACAAATTATAGTAAACCCCACCTTCGTGAAGACACACAGAGCTATAGAATACGTACAGTGCGGTAACTTTCCTAGCTTCTAAGAAACAATATCGCTAAATGAGGCAAGATAAAGTCACACCTAGAACGTCTGGGCCAAAACCCCCCATTATTTTTGACTCAGTTTAGAAGCAGCCTTCTAAGAGTCATGGGACCTACTCAGCTTGGGATCCATGCCCTTCACAGATGATCTATGGGGAAAGGGAGATTCGAAGGACATACTCCAAGCATCATGTTTGAATCTTCGGTATCTCTGTTCCTGTTTGTCGAGCATTTTTGTCTCTGATAATTGAAGATCATGCAAAATAACGGATAGAAAACACCCACCATAAAAGGTGTGGTTGGTTGGTTTCTGTGTGACTATATGCCAAGCCAGTGCCAGTCATCCACAGATTGCCACTGATACTGTACAGGTACAAGATTACAGACTTCTTGAGGATCAGCTGGTGATGAAGGCCTTTGATAAAAATATCTAAACATAGGTCATACCACGCCAACAAGAGGCCATGTTGCCTACATGATACTGCATCCTTAACCTAAAAGATAGAGTACAATGGTTCTGTGGGATTCCTCTATGAGAAGTCACCTGCATATAGCCAATCGGTCGGGATGTATTTGCTGATCATTCAATAAGCAATAAATGCACGTGAGGGCTAGTCTCTGTTGATGTCAAGATATTGTATTATTGTATCAATATAATGCAGTGGTGCACAATGGTCACAAGGGTTAGATGTATAAATATAGAAACTCAGAAAGCAGCAGGAATTTTACTTCAATTATCAATCAACCAGGTCCAATCCACATTTTATGCATCTGTGTTCAAAAAGTATATCAGAGACAACCCTGTGCTTATTGCGAAGCTTCGACCTTAAGCTATAGATCCTTGGATCTCACCAGGACAAGGTCGTCTATCTAATTGCCTGTAATCAAAACAAAATTGTGCTCTTAAAAAACTCTAAACAAAAAGTGCTCTTAGAAAACGCTGAATAAACTAAAAATGTTCTTAGAAAAATCAGAATAAACAAAAAGTATTATTAGAACACTCTGAATGAGCAAGAAGAATGTAGAGAGTGGATCCAATAAAGTCTCATCATATCTCTCCTTGAATGTTACAATAAATGCATATGTCATTGTAATCCGTCACCTCAATCCATACTCCCACTTTATGAGTGAATAATTATGGCCTGGGTGCCAGAAGAATACAGAGCCCTATCACACAGGCAGTGAATGTGTTTAGTAATTATCTCACACAGTGAGTGAAATTGGGAGTAAGATAAATCCCTTTATACTGCCATTTGTTCATAATAGTTAAATCTAGACCTAGGGTACAAAAAGTTAACTATCCCTGGCTGAACCATTCTGTAAACTGAAAATCATTTAACTGCTATAATAATAATAATACTTTATTGTCTCAAATTTTGTAAAAAGAATAATAATACGCAATGCATGGTCATATACCATAAAAAGTTCAAACCTAAAATACATACAAAATATGCACCCTAAGACTGTGGCCCACATGCATCAAAGTAGATTGCATTCGCAATCGGTATTTTTCTAAGAAAACGGCCGTTTGCGAATGCAATCTACCAGTCTGAGATGCATCATTTTTTTTTGCATTTTCGGTATTTAAGAATTCGTAATTGAATCTGCGAGTTCTAAAATGAGTCGCAATGGATGCGATTCGTATCTGAGAAGGAAAAGTCCCCATGCATCATAGTTAGGAAGATGCAAAAGCTGTAGAAAACGCAGTTAGCATTTCTAAAAATAAGAACAAGTCAGAGATGGTGTTATTTTTTCGCTGCCATAGGAAATCTTATGCTGTGGGCGTTAGGGAAGTTGTGTAAGCAATTCCAAGGGACAGATTGCTTTTTCAAATGGAGTAAATGATGTGACATGTCATATCATGGGCTGTTTATTTGCGACCTCTGACCTTTTGGTGAAGTTACATGGAAATTGTGTGATTTCTAAGAGAAATCATCATTTGCACACATTTGTGTGAATTTTAAAATGTATGTTGGTGGATGTTGTGCACATTTATCTTTGGATGTTTGCTGCTGTAAGAGAAATCATTTTTATTTCTGTAAGTGTGTAGTTAACATTTAGAATGTTGTTGTTTTTCCACATAATATTGTGCAATAATGTAGGAAACCCATATTAGCCTGCACTGTTTTTCATTGCAGACCACATGTTGTGAAGGCCTTGCTGATTGCCTGGTCCACTACATAAGGCAGGGTTTTGCTGCTTCCACTGTTGCTGTCTGTCAGAGAGCAAACAGGAGCCTTTCACAATGGCAGCACTTTTCTTCCTTGCGCGTCGCCATAGATTGAGAATAGGTGCAGGTTTGAGGGGAAGGCAGATAGAAGAGAGAATTTTTAGAGTTAGGATTACCTTGCTTGGTCAAACTGAAGATCAAATTTATGATAGGTACCGGCTTACTGGTGACTTAATAATTGATTTAATTAATGATTTGGATCCCATGTTGCAAAGGGAGACTCGCAGGACAAATGCTATCCCTACTCATGTTCAAGTCCTGTGTTGTCTACACCTGTTAGCGTCTGGTTCTTTTCAGGGGGTGGTAGCTATTGCTGGTGGTGTATCCCAGAGCTCTCTGTCCAGATTTTTCAATTCTTTTTTGGATGCAATGTTAAGTAGAATTGGTCATTACATAAAGTTTCCTTCTTCTCAACAAGATTTACAGAGAACTAAAGTGGATTTTTATGGTATGGCACAATTTCCACATGTGATTGGATGTGTGGATGGGACTCATGTACCTGTTTGTCCTCCCTCAGAAAATGAGTACATATACCGTAATAGGAAAAGTTTTCATTCTCTGAATATTCAAGTGATATGTAACTCCAAGACCATCATAACTGACATAGTGGCAAGTTACCCAGGGAGTGCCCATGATTCTTACATTTTCAAACATAGTGCAATACATGCCAGACTTCTAGCAGGACAGTTTGGAGATGGCTATTTGCTTGGTAAATGTTTTATTTTTTCCATTTTAAATTTACAACTTTCCCATCTAGCACACTTAGCAAGTAATACATATCTAAAGTAAGTGTCGTTTTCTTTTGGTTATAGGTGATAGTGCCTATGGAGTTAGGTCATACATATTGACTCCATACCTGAACCCAGCAAGTAGAAAGGAACAACATTACAACCAATCGCATAAATCAACGCGTAATGTAATTGAGAGAACTTTTGGTGTGCTTAAATCAAGGTTTCGCATACTACATAAGACTGGTGGTAGTTTGCAGTATAATCCAAAAACATGCTGTAAAATTGTTGCAGTCTGCGCTATGCTACACAACATGGCAACAGAGAGAGGCATACCTTTGGAAGAAGAAGACATGTTACCACCAAATGACAATGATCCACAGCAACCCCCAGCAAGACAACATGGACCAGAGGCAGCAGAAAGACGGATAAGGAGAGCAGAAATTACACAGAATTATTTCTGAGAAGGTAACATGCTTTATTTTTATTTCTCCATACATAATGAAATTCTGTTGAATGTAACCAAAAACAAGTAAGGATTTTTCAAAGTAAATGTCTTTCATTATTCAAAAAATGTACCAGACCTCTGTCTCAAAAAATGATCTTGCTCTCAGTCAATGATTAAATGAAAACATTTTTACTGGAAAACCTCCATTGAGAAATAACTTGCTTTCATACTATTTTTTACGCCCACGAACACCCAAAGCCTTTGAACTTTTATTTCCTTCATCCATCACCATCTGGCATCCTTCCTTAGCAAATCTAATACTCCGTCTTGACCCAGCAAAGGTCCCTTCTGGTGGATTTACATTTTTCCCACCCATAGCACTGTCATCCTTTGGTAAAGTAATTGCAGGTATATTACCACTGTTAGAAGCATGCTCTAAGGAAAGCTCTCTCACCATTCCCCTTGTTATTGCAACAAAAGAAGCATTAATTTTTTCATGTATTTCTGCATTTTGCTTGCAAATTTTGGATGCAGAATTTGAAATTCTTGTTAATAGTCTGTTCTGAGCATGTAAGCTTGTCTGTTGCCTAAGGTGCCTATGAACACTTTGCTTATGTTGCAATTTCATGACTGTGCAAATTGATTCCAGAGACTTTGCTATACTGTCCAGTTTTCCTACAGTAGCCTCTTGGCTATGTTTGAAATCATCAGCCATCTTATTCATAGTGCTGTGCATGCCTGCTATGTTTTTGCACATAGACATCATTTTTCCTTTCATAATTCTAATGTCTTTTCCTTGCAGACGCTGTATCTTTAATATTTTGTCCTCTACAAGACTTCCAGTGGTGGACCCCTCCTCTAACATGGACCCTGTTGAGGTTCTTGGACGCCTTCTATAAAATTGACTTTGCCTCCTTCGCCTACTAGGCCTGGCATTGGTGGCTGTTGGTGTGGGGTCTGGTCTTGAAACTGCATTTGTTTGAGTACTTTCCTCCTCTGATTCAGTTTGCAGTAATTGGCGAACTCTATGCCTTTCATTTACTGTCACATTTGCTGTAGATGTACTTGGAATGTTGGCATCCTCATTAATTTGAATGTCTAAGTTACTGAAATCTCTTAAATCTTGCTCAATTAATTCTTGAAGCAATTCTGTTTGAAAAGTGAAAACAGATATTTAGAGTGGAAATTGTTTTGCTGTGATTTACAAAGAAAATAAATTTGCTTGATGGTTATTGTCTAAATAAATTTTGAATATTTACTAACATATCTGTGTTTCTGTTTTTAATTTGAGAAAAAAATCTTTTAACTTTCATAAAATGTCACCAAAGAACTACATTAACCATGATGCATTGCTCTAAGCATTCTAAGTTCCCTTTCATGAGGCAAGTAGTGCTCTAAATGTAATTTTCCATGCTTGGTAATGTTGCAAGAATCTTCCATCTCATGCCTTTACTATGTTACATGAAAACCATGTTATTAATAAACCCTCTTACATTTTCAAACACATGTTAACTTACCTTCAGAGGGAGTGATGAGATCAGACGTGTCTATGTTCATGACACCAACAACTGCCTCAGTCAAAAGTGTCCCTTCTACAAGGTCTTCCAAAGGGGTTGTTGGTATGTCCTTGGGGGGACCACCTCCAGTTTTGTTTGCAGATTTCACTCTTGCCGCAATCTTCTCCTTAGCGCGACTGCGCAAGTCATACCACCTCTTCTGTAAATTGCAGATTTCCCGGTGAGCCACACCAACTGCATTCACCTTGGACTGAATGTTGAGCCACACATTCCTTTTCACAGCATCAGGCCCTTTATGAGACAGCTTTCCAAATAACTGTTCATGCCTGTCAGTCACCTCCTCAATGAGAATTTCAAGCTCTTTTTCTGAAAATTTCACTTTCCTTTTCCTGGAGGGCCCCTCTGCCTCTTGGTTTTCCATGTCCTTCCTTGTGAAAAGCACACAGACTGCAGAAAAAGCAACCTTCCTCAACAGGCTCTGAGATCAACTGCCAGAGCTACATTCAAAAGAAACCTCAGGTGTCCCTGATTGCCTTCTTTGGCTTTCCAGTAATCAGAGTGCATCAATTCATCAACTGTGCTGTTTTCGCATTTTGAGGAAAAAAGCGCGATTCGCATTAAATTGCGATTTTTTGCGAATCGCAAAAAAAATGCGAAAATATTCATGCATACCATTTTGCGATTTCTTATTTGCGATTCCTTAAAAATCCCAAATAAGAAATCGCATTCTCCCACTTTGATGCATGTGGGCCTAAATGTATTAATTCTAAAACTACACAAGAGTATAAAAGTATGAACACTGTAACATTTCCCATCTTCTTATTGCTTGCGACAGAAATTTTGTTATGTGACCAACAACATTTGGTGTGGAGCCCCTAATACAAAATGCCATAGTGTCTTTGATTGGTCGGATTCCCTCACTGTTAAAAATATGTTTAAAATATCTCAAGCGGCGGTTGAGAAATTCAGGACAGAGACAGAAAATATGTTCCAAGGATTCTGGACCTGTGTGACATGGACCTGTTTCTATACACAACCAATTTAAACTACAGAAACATTAGACAATCTAAAGCTATAATTCTAATTTAAAGTTATAATTTATGCCCCAGCCAAAACTTACTACAACTCGCACACGTTGTGAATTCACTAGGCAGACTACATTAACTACAACTCGCTCTGCTACCATGCACAGCTTATACACTTTGATATTACGTCACTTATAGCATGTTCAATTATAGCATTCATAACAAGACTCACGTCATCTCATATGACTTCATTTATGAGAACACTGTGCATGGTAGAGGAGCAAGTTACAGTTAATGTAGTCTGCCTAGTGAGTTCACAATGCAACATAGCAATTAAACCTGCATGTGGGCTCGTACTGTTTTCATCACCCATCAGCACAGAAAGTGACTTTACTGGATCTCCCATTATCTACCTGCCCAGGAAGTGACAACACTAAATTTCCCATCATCCTTCTGCACAGGAAGTGACATTAATGATTTTCCCACCAAAACTGTCTTTAAAAGAAGAAGCCAAGCAGGGGACTTAATTTCCCATTACCCCCTAGCACAGGTAGGAACATCGCTGGATCTCCCATCATCTACCTGCACAAGAAGCGACATCACTACATTTCCAATCATCCTCCAGGACAGATAAGTGACATTATTGGTTTATCCACCAAGACTATTTTTAACAGAAGAAGATATCAGCAGTGGATTACATTTTCTCCCATAACACCCTCATCAGAAGACTCCAAGAGATTGACATATAAGGATCCGATCTAAAATCGATGCATTCCTTCCTGACAAGAAGAACCAAAAGGTTCGGGCTGCATCAGAGACCAAGAAACTGATATACAGAGTCCCAACGGGATTGTCTCTCCACCCCACCCTTTTCAACTTATTCATTACACCACTCACCAATATAATCCGATTACAAGACATCACCGTCATCTCCTATGCTGATGACACCCAACTCATCCTCTCCCTGACAGACAAGACAACTACCACCACAGCAAACTTCACCAACTGCATGACCATGGTAGCAGACTGGATGTGAACCAAATGCCTCAAGCTCAAATCCAACAAGGCATAAGTACTGGTCTTCGGCAACAAGCTCTTCCCAGGGGACTCTACCTGGTGGCCGTCAGAGCTAGGACAAAGCTCATACCCATGGACCACACAAGAAATCTGGGGTTCATACTATATGGCATGTTCAACATGAGAGCTCAAGCCTACACAGTGTGCACCGCCTGCTTCCATATCCTATGCATCCTGCAAAAGATCTCGAATGATTGCCTTAGAACACCAGAAGGACTGTCATGCAAGCACTCCTCGCCAAAAGGCTGGACTAAGGCAACACTCTCTATGCCAGAATCTCCAAACTTCTCATGCACAGACTCCAGAGTATTCAGACTATCACCACAAGACTATATTTGACCTCCCATGCTGCACCACTCTGCACTTCAGAAGCTTCACTGGCTCCCTATTCAGAAGCACACCCAATTCAAACTTCCCGCACACACATACAAAGCCCTACCCACACAGGACCATAATACCTGAACAACAGCATACACTTTCACCAACTCCCCAGATACCTTCGCTTTTCAGAAGCTGCAATGTTATCCTATGGGTGGAAAAACAAGTACAACATTCATGTACAGTACAGCAACTTACAGAACCAATCTCCGGGACATAAGGTGAATACCAGCCAAGGTCCAAGGCAGCACTTTCAGGTCACCACCAGTGGCAGCAGGGCAGCTGGGTGCTTTGGTGCAATACAACGTCTGGTGCCCAATGTGATTCTATGGGGATCAGTCCTCCTGACAAGAGGCTGCAGGTTTTGAACTGGAGGCCAGTCGATTGAACCAACTGGAGGACTCAAATCTTACAGTACTAGGGGATGTGGGGAAACCAGTGGTCCTGATCCCCGCGAGCCGGTGCTGAGCATCTTTGAGATGCCAGGTTTCTTTGTCCAGGAGCACTCATGGATTAAGGGCCATGCAAACAGAAGCTTCAGGTGATGTCGGGGAGTCCATGAAGGGTAAGCTCAAAGTGGACTCAGTCTCTTTAGGGCTTTGTGGCCACGCTGACACAATTGCCCCACTTCGACACGGTCTGGGGGCTCAAGTGCAGTGGTGCTTGGCCTCATCGGATTTTAGGTGTTCAGGAGTCCTCATGGTACTTCTTGGGGTGCCTGCAGGACATAGGGGAGTAATTCCACTACTTCACAGACTTCGTGAGTCTTTATTGAAAGCAGGCTGTCCTCCCAGGCTCTGGAGGCACAACAGTTGCAGGGCGAGATGTCTTTGCCACAGGTTCGACAGGTAACAGCAGACAGTTTGGCAGGACTGGTGCCAGGCCAATTGCTTTCCTTAAGTCTTTTATTTTCACTGCTCCTCAATGTCCTTCTTCCTCGAAGGTCATCAAGATCTGGTTTTCTGGTGCAAGGGGCTTCCCTAAATACTAATAGCTAATGGGCTACTTACCCCTGTGGTCACTATACCCTCTATATCACCAACTCCCGTGGGAAGTGGGCATAACCCTGCCCCAAATTTCCTAGGTTTGCCATCACCAAAATGGCTATCTCTGAAAAGTCACCTCCACTGCAGATAGCCCACCTTAGGGATGGCACTGACCTGAAAGTGGACACGTCTGTCTGACTAGCTAAGTTTCTCACCTGTCCAGGTGCCAAAGGGCCCTGAACAAAGGGGTCAGGTTCTTCGCCTATGAGACAAGCCATATTTGCATAGCAAAGGTGGTGGGCTCTTTGAAGCTCCCCCGCTGTGGAATTCTAATCTGCAGGTCATCCTGTGGGAGGGGATGTAAGCACCCCTGACCCGAGCAAACTTGGTTCCTGGCCTCCTGAAACCAAATACCCCCACCTTTAGGATCAGAAACTTGTCTCTGGGGGCAGGCTGGCAAAAAACTGTCAGTCAGCATACCAGTAGCTGGTAAGTTTTCAGGGGGCAGCTCTAAGATGCCCTCTGTGTGCATGTATCAATAAATCCAACACCGGCATCAATGTGTGTTTATTAATATAAGATGTTTGAAACTAAACATCTCTATTTTCAATGAAGCCATCATGTTGCTGGGGAACTCGTTATCACAGGGTCCAGTACATATAATCAAGATGGCTTCCCCGTTCACTTGTACTGGCAGCAACAGAGCTGATCAGCACAGGGGTATATCTGCCCATGCAGCCATGTTCTCACATGTAGTATAGTACACCCTGCCTTAGGGCTATAAAGCCTGCTGTACGGATGACTTACCTATACTGCATGCAGTGTCTGTGGGCATGGCAGACACTGCCTACTGATTGGTGGTGTGTTCATTCAAAAACCGGGTTACCACGCTACGTCAGTACCTCCCCCCTTGGCTTAGGAACAAGCCAGAGGTACCGACGGATAGGTAAGGAGAAGCACCGAGCAGAGTCCTCTTACTCTACCGCTTGCATTCACCAAATTATGCCTTGATAGCTGGGTTAGCCTTTCTACTCTGAATTTTCTTGCTTGGCTATTTTTTGTTTTTTTCCTCTAGTTTTAAACCTTTCAAGTGCCTTCTAAGAGACAGTTTTGCTTTGCATTGGGCAGTTAGCAGAGCACTTTATTGGCACAATGATTGGACAATAACAACATAGGTAGTAGTTTTATGGCGGCCCAATAAGGCACAGCCTCTCACTTATCTCAGAACCAATACCTAGGTTTTAATGTAAATTGAAGTGTAAATGATGTTCTGGGTGTGACCTAATTAGGAATCCCAGATACATATTGTTTCCATTTTTTATAATAGACCGGGGCCTCCACTTCCTGAGCTGTGGCCAGGAGAGGCGAGGCTTTCTCCCAAGTCTACTTGGGTGAGTAAAACAATTTAAAAAATTGTTTCAACTTTAACTATCCCTTTGAAGACTGACTTTTCAGCTATTGCAACATATGGCGCAATGTACGATTGTGTTTGTGTCTTACCTGTTTTGTCATCTGTATGTACTTTTGTGTATTTGATTTCCAGGAAAGAATCCTAACCGGTTGTGAACCGGATATCCACGTATGAAATTTCTACGTACGGTAGGATACTCGGTATCATATGGTATGTGTAAAATATAATAATTTTTGTTGCACATTCTCTCTATTGCAGTAGTGTACTTAAGGTCCTGATGAAAGCCTGGTAGGTGAGTGATCCCTACAACGGCAGAAACATGTTGACCAAATACCATCTTTGATTGGCAGTTATAATTGCAAACTGCCATACACTCATTTTTAATATTGACACCATAATATTTTCCCAATAAAGCTTTCCTTTTTATCATGGTAGTTAATTTTATACTGCACTTTTGATTTATTTTTCACAATTATTTCACTGCAATCAGTATCCCACACCACTAGAATTACGATTTTGGCAGGATCCATCACCGGTGCTTCTGGCAGGTTGGAGAAAACACACAATACCAACAAGTGTGTCTCCTTATCCGGACCACTTTTACAGTACTCAAAGATGATGATGCTCTGCCATATGGGTGGGCTGATGGGATTCATTTTCTTTTTCTAGTACACTTTTTGCAGGTAGACACAGAGCTTCTCCATTTCGCCGTTGCTATAATTCAGAGCAGTGACAGTCTCTATGTTTTTTGTATATGTTGAATGGGGTTATAGTCTGTCTCTCTGGTCTTTAAAGATTTAGTTCCCCTTAGACCCCCCCTTAACTATTTGTTACGCCAGACAGGGATGTGAACCATGTTGTGCTTTTGCTTTTGTCTGCACCAAGACACGCAGCCTGCAGTGTCAGTCTGTATGTGTTTGGTGAGGGGTCCTTTAGGGTGGCATATGTACTGCAGTCCTTAAGCTCCCTCTTTAGCCTCTTTGCCTACCCAGGGCACCACTTACTAGAAACTTACAGGGAGTACCAAAGGTATTGTCAATTGGGGAAACCTGGGGCACTGGAGACCTGGCTAGCAGGAACCCATTGCACATCCAGTCACAATCACATAAAATACCAGACAAAATGTGGGTATGACCATGTTAAAAAGAGCACTTTCCTACAACATGTATAATTCATGCCCAGCCATACATGGTATACAACGGTAACCACGCATTTTTTACAACGCGGTACCGTTACCACGCTACTTTTACCACGCAAGTCGTTACCACGACTTGCGCTGGGGGGCGCTCCAGGATAGTAAATAGTTTAATTTACTATCCAACTCCTTTCCCTAGAGTCCACGGGGACTGGAGTTGGAATAGTAAATTAAAAAATTTACTATCCAGAGCCCCTCCACGCAAGTCGTTGTAACGACTTGCGTGGTAAAAGTAGCGTTGTAACGGTACGCGTTGTAAAAGTACGCGTGGTACCGTTATACATCCGCCATACATACCACCAATAACATCAGGATGTGTTAATATGCAATGATGGGAGTCTAAAACTGTTTTGAGGCCTTTTGTTATCACAGGAAATCACTAAACTAAGGGGAGCACAATACCATTTTCAAAAGTGAATGGAATAATTACATTTGGATCTAGATGCTTAGTGTAATTTTACTGTTGTACAGCGGTTCTGTCCGGTACAAGATGAAAATGTCACATTCTGAAGTTGAACCTGTTTCGGCAGGACTGGGGTGTCATTTGGGATCCACTGCTTTCTTCAGGACCTAAATTACTTTAGGATGTTGAGCATTTTCAGTTTCACATGCCCCGTCTTTTTAAGCTTTTATAGGACAGTGGCGATGGAAGGCTTGATGTACTCCTTCAGGTACTCCTGTAGTTGTGGTTAAACATCCTCTTGTGGGACGACTATGATAGCAGGTGATATTACCTTATTATTGATGATGAATGTATTGAGTTTCAAGAATTTAGTATGTTCCTAATGAGATGTACAGTGCAATAAGGGTATCACTGTAGTAGCTGAGCACATGTTGACAATGAAGTATGGACTCATGCTGACATATCCGGATGTCATTTCACTTTGTGTACTCCAATTTGTGTTTTCCCAATACTCTACTGTTTTTTACAGTAACATTTGCATAATTTGTGCATGAGGGGTTTATGCTGGAACTCTGTATTTCTACACTCAGGGTGGGTTTGCTGCCATGGTAGTTTTCAGGAGACCCTAATCTGAGTCTGAGGCTTTAGATACTATGCTTCAATGAGGTGTTATCCACACCCTTCCAAAGTAACAGAGAGATAAAAGGACACCTTGGAATGTTGCAAAAGAATACGATTTATAGCCTTGGTCACGCTGGAAACGCTGAGTAACATAACAACATATATACTCAAAATCAGTCAAAAATAGAAAGAGGACTGATACCCAACCCTAGTACAATAACGGGCTCCATTTTTGCATGGTTTCTCAATCAAGTTTCAATAAAGTGTATACAATACACAGTGTCACAGTTGTTACTGGCATCTCTCATTGTTGTTCTGTAATTTTCTTATGATTTTAAGAAACGACTCACTTCTGAAAGCGCACATTTAAAATGTATAATTCATCCACATAATTTACAGTGCATTGCAGTTTGGGCATTTAATGGCAGATTCATACAATAAATCTCTGACTCTCTAATGAGTTTTCATAAACTCAAGACCATACCCTTAGATAAAAATATTCAAGATAAAAATATATTTGATTGCGGAAAATTGATGTTAAGCCCTGTCTCTTATTAAATATGAGAGACACATGCGCATTGCCACAGAATTTACGAGAGTCTAGGAGTCTAGGATCACATGTCCCTTCGCCATGATAACACATTTCAGTAATGCCTGATGCCTCAATAATTGTACTGTTGTGCACAGCGTATGCACAGGAACTTTATACAGCCAAAGTAAGATAATATTGCCCAAGTGGGCTATCTCATATCCTGAGACAAAACAGTAATTTCCAAGTCCACCAGAATTAAGCCCCAGTAGGCTACTATTGATATTAAATCTTTAACCACCACATCGATGAGCAGCCCGATTATGTGATTAACACATACCTATAAAAAATACAAAGATAAAACTGATTAAAAGCAGAAAACATTACAGCCAGTTTGTTATTTATGATCAAAATACATTATTTCATTTACACATGAAGGTGGACTGCTAATTCTTCACTCAAATTTAAACCCAATGGGGCCATGGTCTCCAATTCCACAATATACCTTGACTCCAATTGTCTTAAAGTCAAGACTCAATTGCCTCCCCGTACATTCTCAGGTACTGCATCAATTACCACCATCTTTAAAAGTTTCTCATTTTGAAGGTGATTATCAAAGAAATGTCTTGCCACTGGGTATTGCCTATTATTGTGCCTGATCGCCCTTACATGTTCCAACGCATGTTGTTAGTACTATGAATGGTACTGCCTATGTATGCTTTGTTACACGGGCAGATTAACGCATATAAACAATGTGTTGTGTTACTTGTCAGAGTCTTTTTGATCTCCTATTCTCTATCAATGCTCGCAATAGATAACCTAGTACAATCACTACTGTTACTGCAGGGCTTGCAGTTCATGCAGCATCGAAACCCTGGGAGGAAAGACATATTGCATTTACTCTTAGTAGTTACTGAGTTGGGGCTTAATTCATCCCTCAAAGACCTGTTTCTCCTAAATGTAATCTAGGGACAGCTGTTAATATTTTTCCTCAATTTGCAATCAGTCAACAAGACATGCCAATGCTTTTGCAATATATGGCGAATATCCTGTGATTGCCCTGAGGGAGTCATAATAAACCTCAAGGTTTCAGATTCAGTTGGTTCCTTCACTTGGTGCAGTAACTGATTATGAGTGACTAAATCTACTCTCTTACATGTATCCAATATAGTTTTACGACTATACCCTCTTTCTTTAAAACGTTGGGACATGGTCTCTTTCTCCCTTAAATAGCTGGCCTCAGAGCTACAATTGCGTTTAGCATGCAATAGCTCACCATAGGGTATGCTATAGACCAATTTACGGGGATGGGCACTCGACACACTTAAATTGCTGTTTCCGGCCCTTTTTTATTGCAGAACAAGCACGTTTGAACCATCTGATCTTTAGTCTCCACAACCACATCAAGAAATTCAATTTCTGTTTTACTGATGTGCTCTGTAAAAATCAAGTTGTACTCATTGTCATTGAGTTTTTTAACAAACTCTCTAGCAGACTCCGGGTCACCGTTACAAATGAAAAAGATGTCATCAATATACCGAAGCCACAGGACACAGTTGGTAAATTCCTCCTAACGGGCAGCCACCTGCTCCTCCCACCAGCCCATAAATAAGTTGCCATAACTGGGGGCGAAGCAGGTGCCCATAGCTGTGCCCTGTGACTGCCGGTAGATGACATCATTAAAGAAGAAGAAGTTGTTAGTAAGACGAAATTCCACCATATCAACAATCATTGCAGAATGGAAAAATAATGAGATAGATAGGGTTTTAAGATAGTGTCTGATAGCCTGCAGCCCTAGTTCACTAGTAACAAATAATTAATAATTAATATAAAATATGTGCAAACGGTTTATATATATGTTAAAATATCAATGTGTATATATAATTTCTAAAAACAAATAGAAAATATACACCACTTAATATTAAAATACAAACACATATTCATTAAATGTTATGTATTATTATCATTCTAATTGACACTACATTGGGGAAAGCTTTGAACATTGAAGGGGTTATATTTACTATTCCCACTCCAATTTTAGCTACATTGGGGAAAGCGTTGGATATTGAATGGGACATATTTACTCTTCCCACTCCAATGTAAGCTACATTAGGGAAGTTGTTGAACATTAAATTGGTTACAATCACTATTCCCTCCCCAAGCTAACCTACATTGGGGAAAGTGTTGATCATTGAAGGGATTAGACTTATTATTCCTACTCCAAACTAAGCTATATCGGGGAAGGCATTGGGCATTAAAGAGTTTAGACTTACTATTCCCATTCCAATTTAAGCTACATTGGGGAATGTGTTGTACACTAAAGGTGTGTGTTACATCTCCTACTCTTACCCCAATCTAACATACATTGGACAAGATGTTTTACATTGAAGTGGTTAGATTTCCTATTCCCACTGTAAGCTAAGTTACATTGGGGAATGTGTTGGAAATTAAAGGAGTTCGATTTACAATTCCCAATCCAGTGTAAGCAACAAACTTAAGGGGTCATCAGGATTGTGATAAAACCACCACCGACAGGCTGTCGGTGGCGGTCTCACCACCTGCAACATTAGGATGGCGGGCAGTATGATGGCGGTTGGAAACACTGCATTTGACGGGCACCTTGAGCACGCTGGTGCGGCAGAGGACCTCGCAACCCCTGTATTGGTGTCGGTGCCTACCAGGTACCGTCGTAGTGGTCATGATGTGCCTCCTTGCCAGCCTTTCCATAACGGTTCACCCGCGAAGAAACAGCTGGCAGAAAGGGACATTGGGGACTCGTAGCGGGCCCCCTTCCCCACTGGCCCTAGGCTGTGGGCACCATGTCCCTGAACCATTTAGTGCAGGAATATGTGTGGTGACCCCTTCTTGACTTGCGACATGTGCTGCAGCCAGCAGCACATGCTGCAATACAAAAATAGGCAATGCAACCAGTGGTGGTCACATTGTAATTCCTACTGTGGCTTGTAGGCAGTAGGTGGGAGGTCGCAAATAGGAAACGATGGCTGATGGACTGAAGTCCTTCCACCATGGTAATCAGGCCCTAACATTGTTGAACTTTTGCCTTCCTTTGCTGAACCAGTTTTTGTTGACATTTAGAACTCTTTGCACTTTATTCCTGGTAACCAGTTGTAAAATGCTTGGGCTCTCCCTTCTAAACCAGTTACAATTGACCTGCACCTGATTGGTACATTTAATTTTCTCATAGGTTCCTAGTAATCCCCTGTAATCTTTAAAAAAGAAGTGAAAGGACTATTGATGAACAAATTCTTGCTCTAGCACCCATGATACTGTTATTGCAATTGCTATTATTGTTTATTATTGCCTGCCTTACCTATTTCTCTCACCCAGATCATTTACAAAGCACTGTGTTGGACTAATGAGAGTTCTTCACCCCCATCTGAATACTGCTAATTCCTGTACTGTTACTTTGATTGTTCTTATTGTTCATTATTGCCGGCCTTCCCTATTTCTCTCACCCTGATCATTTGTAAAGCACTCTGATACCCTCTTGGGTCATGTTCGCGCTATATAAAACGTTAAAATAAATAAATAAATGAATGAATAGTAAATGGTGCCACACATTCCCATGGCCAGAAAATTAGATTCTACTCATGGGCTGCAACACTCATTGAGCCATCTACTAAAGTGGCACTAAAAAGACACGTCTCAGGACTGCCCCTGGAGCCTGCATTGCAATTGTGAACCTTTATTTTGACCTGTCAAGATAAGCCTTCTGTTTTAAAACTTTGGCCTTAAAGGTTCCTAGGACAGGAAGAATGGTATTTAAAAACTACGACATGTGTAATTAAGTTTTATTTGTCCTGACAGTAAAAAAATCCTTAACCAGTTTCTCACTGTAGTAAGGCTAGCTCCCCTCTAGACTAACACTGGGTTACCTCATTACACTAAATACGTGATAACCTCAGTTTGGGAACAGATAGAAAAATATTTCTTGCACTGATTTGAATTGTCATTTTAAATCATTTTGAATGGTAAAGACAGATTTTGAGTTACTATTCTGAAAATGCAGCTTTTAGAAAATAGGCATTCTCCTGCATAAACCAAATGTGCCTTTCTACTGGTGTCAAATTACTGCAATGGCTCACCTGTGGTGTGATGTGTGTTCCTTTCAGGCATGGAACTAAAGGACATTGGGTATGGAGAAGGGTGTTCCTCGCTTGAGCGGGATGACCTGGGGTTTGTACTAAGCCCTTGCTGTGCTTCAAAAGATAGCCTGCGGACTTTGCTCAGCATTTTCTTGGCTTCTGTGGCTGTCTGTTCTGCCACTAGCAAATGCAATTACCATCTGGATCTAGCTGCCCTTTCTTCACCTAGAAACTTTGGAACTCAACTGGGGGAAAGGGGAAGAACATACCAGAACCAATTTAGGGCTGGACAAAGAGAGGGGCCAAACACACAAGCTGGGACTGGGTATCATCATTACACTCCTGGACCTGTGGAAGATTCAGAAGAAGGACTGACCTGCTGTATGAAGAAGGAAGACTGGACCTGCTTCCTTTACGAGGTTTACCATAATTGACTCCAAAGGTCAGTTTGACCTCCTGTTTGATCTACAACAAGCTTCCAGTGGTCTACCCTGGAACTTTCCAGTTGACCAGCACCCCCTGGAACTGCCTGAGACCTACAGCTTGACCTCTGCTGGAATGAGTACTGATCCTCAAGAGGTTCCACCACCCCAGGTCCTTGGCCCTTGATTGCCATCAAAATGTACTTCTCCTGCTTCAAAACTGAGGTACAGGTGAAAATTGACAAGTTTGAGACTCTTTGTGACCTCAAGCAGGCTTTTCCTGTCAGTAACGATCGATGCACCTCTCGCCCAACAGTGTTCTGCTCTTCATGCCCAACAGTGATCTGCTCTTCACGCCAAACAGTGATTGCTTGTGTTTTCCACCAACTTGATGCTCCAGTGACAACTTGCTCCCTGTGCCAGCAACTACCGCCTTGCGGCCCCTGCCATTGCGAAGTCCCAGCTGAGGCTCCTTATTTGGTCTTAGATTTGAGAAGGTAAACTCCTCCCCAGGATAAACTATGTCCATGTATCCCATCCAAAGCTCCATTGTGGTTGGCCAGAAATTGTGGCTTTGACCCAGTCCAGCTCAGTCAGGTAACCGCAAGTGAAGCTTTTTGCTTTTGGATGCTATTTTCACCTGAAACTTCAATTTTTCTAAATTGGTTTGGGATTTTTCGTGTGTTGTGTTTTTTCTTTTGAACTGTTTTTAGTCCTGCATATATACTTTATACCTTGCCTCTAAGTTAAGTCTGAATGCTTTTGTGCAAAGCTACCAGAAAATTAAGCATAGATTTGTTTAGTAATTTTTGTGGTTCACCCTCTCAACTAATAACCCAATTGCTTACAAACATACATTGGGGAATATGTTGGACATTAAAAGGGTTACATCTACGATTCTCACTCTAAGCTAACATACATTGGGGAAGGCAGTGGACATTGAAGGGATTATGCTTATTATACTCTCTACAATCTAAGCTACATTAAGGAGGATGTTGGATATTGAAGGGGTTAGATTTACTACTCCTACTCTATTGTAAACTACATTGGGGAGGGTGTTGACCATTAAATGGGTTATAATTACTATTACCACTCCAATCTAAGCTACATCAGGGAAGGCAATGGACATTGATGAGTTTAGATTTACTATTCTCATTCCAATCTAAGCTACATTTGGGAAGGTGTTGGACATTAAATGGGTTACATTTACTTTATACTCACATTTCAATTTAAGCTACATTGGGAAAGGTGTTGAACATTAAATGGGTTGCAATTAGCATTTACACTTCAATCCAAGCTACACCGTAGAATGTTTTATACATTAAAGGGGTTATATTTCAGTTTCAGTGTATCTTTATTTTGATCACTTAAGACCACAAAAGACAGTTAACAATAATACATGCAGCGTGTCCATTAAAAGAGAAGAAAAGTCAACCCTATTCCCATGATGGTTTCTATATAAACAAGATTATTTAACATTGCTAATCAAGGGTTGGGGAACCATATGTAAGTTAGAGGGTTTGCTAAAAGCATTAAAAATGTCTTATTATTAAAACCACACATATTCTTAAAATACTTGAAAAAATATGTTGCATTCCTAAAAATATAGTTACAGTGTACAATTAATAAACCAAGTGAATATGCATCCTCAAATAACCATGAACTGATCAATATTAGGACTATCAATAATACATTGATATATGTGATACTAATATGAATATAAAAATAAAGGATGCCACACCTATAGCTGGGGTTTAGATTAGACGTTACACATTGGGCTACCAGCGTAGAAGTATCTTACCCGTTTACATATCTGCTTACTGAGTTTGTGAGTCACTGGCTGGGTGGGCATGGGGCTCTTAGTCAATTTCTCGTGAATTAGCCACATCCAGCTTAGGAATTTAGCAACAGCTATTACACACTTTGCATTTGTATTGGTTAACAATATTCTCCTTACAGTAAAACTGCACCTAGTACCCATATTTCTACATAGGGGTTTCAGCCATTTACTCCGCGGTGCCTTATGGGCCGGGCAGACAAATAAGATATGCGAGTAGGTCTCCTCATACACCACACACAACTTGCACTTACTATAATTTAAATTGTGCCATTTACATGTGAACGAGTTCACTGGTAGTGAGCCCGCCCGGAATTGAAAATAGAGACGTCTATCCCTTGGATTGGTTATAACATCCCAGAAATATTCATACTGAGGACAGGGCTAAAACTCTAAATATTTGCCCGTCGATGAAATAGTCTCTGTGGCTTGGATACTATTTTTCACAAACATAGACCAGTAAAATTCTTTCATTCGTTTTTTTGAGGGGAACTGTTGGCCCTCTGGGTCATCCCATAGATGCCGCACTCCCATACTAACCAGTGTCTTTTTAATATTTTGCAGCCACTTAATTTTACATGAGGTGTCAGGTTTTCAAACATCTTTTAGGGCGGTGGCATAGTGCGAGAGCTCGGGGGTGGTCCATAATCTAAGCCAAAATGCTATTGGGCAGAATTTAGCAATCTCATCCAGTCTATTACAAGCAAAATCACAGAATCTTGGCTTGAGTGGAGTGCTTTGGGGTAGACCAGTGACGTTTCTCACAAATTTATTTTGGGCAAAAACTAGTGGTGTTAAGTTGTCAAAAACCCAGAGTTCAGCACAGTATAATATGGAGGCTATGACTTTGGTGTTGTAGATCTTAAGAGCTGGGTTTATGGGCTTGGTTAATGAAAACTTGTATTCTTTCAACAATGCACCAGCTTGGTAACAATGTTTTAAAGCCATGGATTCTATTTGGGGCTTCCAGTTAAGTTTGTTTCCAAGCGTAATCCCTAAATAATTAAAAACATCTGGGCAAGATGTTGGATATAGAAGTGGTTTACTTAGTCCCACTCTAATCAAAGCTATACCATGGCAGGTGTAAAACATTAAAGGAGTTATATTTATTATTCCCACGCCAATCAAAGCTCATTGGAGAATGTGTTGGATATTTGGCAGGTTAGTTTTACTATTCCCACACCTACCTAAGCTTTTCTGGGGAAGGTGTTGGACATTAAACAGGTTATATTTACTATTCCCACTCCAATCTAAGCTACACCAGGGAAGGCAGTGTGCATTACAAGTGTCACATTTAATATTCTCACACCAACCTAAGCTACATTGGGAAAAGAGCTGGACATTGGAGGGGTTATTCTAACTATTTCCACTCCAATCTAAGATAATGTGGGGAGGGTGTTGGCCATTGAAGGGTTCAGATTTACTTTTCCCACTGCAACCTAAGCTACATTGGGGAATATGTTGTACGTTATAGGGTTAGATTTACTAATCTCACACCAATCTAAGCTACATTGTGGAAGTTGTTGAAATAAATTGGTTAGATTTACTATTCCCATTCCAAGCCATGTCACACTGTGGAAGGGTCACATTTACTGTTCACACTCCAATATAAGCTACATTGGGGAAGTTATTTAACATAAGAAAGTTAGATTTACAATTCCCACTGTAATCTACGCTACTTTGGGGAAGGTGTTGGACATTGAAGAGGTTATATTTACTAGTCCAACTCCAATCTAGGCTACTTTGGGGAAGGCAAAGGACAGTAAAGGTATCCCATTTTCTACACTCAGTCCAATGAAAACTACATTTATTAAATCATAACACTCTAAGTTATCAAACACATAAATGAAATGTAATTTTTTTTAAATAGAGTTTTCAATATATATTTCTACAGTAAAATATTTAATGTCATTAACTTATTAGATAAAAAAGATATGAAGTTTTTAAATTTTGGAAATTTATAAAAACTTTATTTTGTCGAATTTATTTAAAATAATAAATAGTATAAAACATAAAATGTAAGAATATTATTAAAGTGAAATCACTACATACTAACATCTACATTTCCTAAAGGTACAAAATAAAATAAACAACAACAAATTACATCACAATAATTTACTTTTTATAAACAATTAAAATATAATTTAAAATTTTTAACCTTGAAACATTTTCTACATAAATTACATTTTAACATAAAAATATAAACGAGAAAATATGTATATTATACTTTGTCAAATGTACTATGTTTTCATGTATTTTCATGCATATCCAACACATTTAAAAATGAAAAAAGAATAGTTTAACAGTACACAAAAAACATTATATATATATACTGACTGATGCTTTAACCGTGAGAGATCTGAATGCAGCCCAGGCATTAGAGGAACTGAGGCAAGAACAAACACAAACATTGGAGAGCCAAACCAACATTGAGCAACAATCACCTCAAACCAACTTTCGGGCTCCCTCACAATTTAATCCTCAAATGCCATATGACGCTATAGATACTTTCTCAGAGGCTGTCATACAGGACCTAGTCCAACATAGAATGAGTACCAACAAAAGGTCCAACTGGAAGAGGAAACATAATTTGACCAGAGAACAACAATCTGCCCTTGATAATATCCAAAAAAATGACAAAATCATACTGAAACCATCCGATAAGGGAGGGAATATCGTTCTGTTGTCAAGAGAACAATACTGTAAAGAGTCCCTTCGACAATTGGAAAATCAAGAAAATTATTGTGTCACAAGTGAAGAGGAATATGAATGTAGTAAGAGATCATATCATGACCTTCTGACAAAATGGCGGAATAAATCTATGTTGGATATGGACGAATTTATGTATCTTCGTAATCCAGAACCGATAACTCCGACTTTTTACCAGCTCCCCAAAATACACAAAGACGTAATAAGTCCTCCTGGACGACCCATCGTGTCATCGAAGGGTGGGCTGACAGAGAACTTATCAATCTATATTGACTCTTTCCTGGCAGAATTTGTGGTGAACTTAAAATCGTATGTAAGAGATACTAACCATTTCATCGAACAGATGGCAGACATCACATGGGACAATTCTTTTTTGCTCATTACTTTAGACATAACTAGTCTGTACACCTGCATTAGACATGATGTTGGGATCAAGGCTGTTAAATACTTCCTTGATATGAGATCTGGAAAGTACAGAGAACATGGTTTAATGTTAATAGAGATGTTAGAGTTTTGTCTACAAAATAACATCTTTTTGTTTCAGAATACTCTCTTCAAACAAATCTCCGGGACGGCGATGGGAACCTGCTTCGCCCCCAGCTACGCGAATTTATTCGTGGGCTGGTGGGAGGAGCAGGTGGCCCTTGCCGGAGAAAACACTAAATGGGCAGAAAATATTGTGATGTGGCGTCGATACATCGACGACCTGTTCGTGGTGTGGAGGGGCTCCTCCACAGACGCAAATAATTTTGTCAGGGATCTGAACAAAAATGACTTACATCTGATATTCACTGCCGATATCAGTAGTGAGGAAGTTCACTATCTAGATTTGAGAGTCTTCGTCAACGAGGACAAATTACAAACTGCCCTTTACAGAAAACCCACTGCAGGGAATAGCATACTTCATGCCAAGAGCAGTCACCCACCGAGCCTAATAAAAAGCATACCTTACGGTGAAATGCTGAGATTAAAAAGGAATTGCTCACAAGATGAAGATTTCAGGATAGCAGCCAATGAGAGCGTGCAAAGGTTTCTCCTGAGAGGATACGATCCAGTTGTCTTGGACAAAACTCTCAAAAAAGTGACTAGGATTCCCAGACAACAACTGATGGCGTGTAACCCCAAAAGAACTAAAAATACTGAGAATGGAAATAAATTTAGAATGATTACTAAATTCTCAGAAGGGGCCAATGTTTTGAGAGGGATTCTCTCAAAAAGCTGGCATATACTACGCACAGATCCAGTAATTGGATGTGATGTTCCTGAGAGACCACTCATCACATTCCGCAAACCACGATCTATAAAGGATATGGTAGTCCATAGTCACTTAACACCTATAAAAACAACTGGACAAGGCACCCTGAAAGAAATGGCGGGGTTTTTCCCGTGTGGAAAATGCCGCGCATGTGAGCATAGCAGAAGAGTACTCTCCTATTCCATTCCAGGTGTAACCCTACCGAAAAAGATCAAACATTTCATTACATGTACTACACCATATGTGGTATATTGTTTGATCTGTCCCTGTGGTCACAAGTATATAGGGAGCACGATTAATGGGGTAAAAATGCGAGTTTTAGAACATCAACGGGCCATAATGAACAAGGATGTATCTTACCCGGTGGCCAGACATTTTGCCCAAGTCCATCAGAGTAATCGGGAGTTACTCCAATTCTTTGGTTTGGACCACGTACCATCTAACCCTAGGGGAGGGGACAGGTTGACACGCTTACGTAGACTAGAGTCACGACACATCATAGATATGCAGACAAAACAGCCGGGTGGGCTTAACATCGGAGAGGAACTGGGTGTTCACCTGGGAAAATGAATATCTAACATGCAGTGGGTGGACTATATGTGTGTGTACATGGAACGCTACAAGCAGATTTGATGAATTAAGAACTGTATTGCTTGTAGACGGTTTGTCCTCATCTTTGTGGTAACTGTAACAGCCTCAAGGGTGCAGTTTGAATTCATTCCCTTCCATTTATCTGAACCTTTGATTTCTTAACTTTTCCCAACCTCCTTTAGCCTTTTCTAACTTTTTTCGAAGATTCTTCCTCTAGAATCTTTTTGTAGAGAAAATAGTTTTCTTTTCTTTGCTTTTCATCTTCACATTGTCTCATTTCTCCTTTCCTTTCCCTATCAAATATGAACACAAATTGACTTTATCGTTTACCTTTGGTTTGGGGCATATGGATCCATCCATATGTATTGAAACTGGAAACATGGTTTGTGTGAATTCATAATCCTTAGGTTAAGCCGATACACGGCTCAATTTTTGAGTGTACGATGTATACTATTCTAAGATGACATCTTCCTTAGTGTGTCATATTTGGGATATGTATCCTTGTTATTCCCTATTGGAATGATTATTGTGTTGATTAAGGGAAATTATTGAGAATGTAAATTTGTAACTTGTAATGTTATATTACAGAAATGATGATGCATGTTGCATTGTGATCTGGCCGTTTCTGTCAATGTCGGTGATACGCCGATACACGGCGAGATTTGATTAATTTTCACCGACTTGGGTTATAATTACATGTTTATATAACATGAAGATAACATCTTAACCCGTAATGCAACTGTACGAGGATTACGCTGTACAGAACGGTGTCCATAATGTATATAGTGTAAATATTCGTGAATAGGGCGTTAGAAATGCCATGACATGCTGATACACAGCAAGACTGTTTTCATTTAGTATAATGAAAGGGGCATTAGTATATCATAAGGGTCAAAACACATTGTAAATATGCCACTGTGTTAAGTATTTGAACCCACTTAGTAATGGCTGCCCTATTGTAAATATTTGCACATTTTTTCCGTTTTTCCTTTTCACCTGACAGGAAGTGAAATGTATATATTGTGCCGGGTAATATGGCACACACTAACACTGACGAAGGACTAGAGGTCTGAAACGCGTCTGTTTGTTTTGGTCAGAAAGCCGTAATAAAATTCTTTGCAATATACTCCCGCGAGTGCGTTTCGTCTCTGAAGCAAGGGTCGAATGAAGCTGGAATATATATATAAACTTCCCCCTTTCTCCAATATTATTAATACATCCTGCTATGAAAAACAAATAACTCAATTAAACATAAACTAATTAAACACAGTAATACTTTGAAAAGTATATATTTTACATTTTTTTAATTAGTCAATAAGTTTTCTAAAACCTCTAAACATTTTAATCCCAAAACATTAAAAAGTTTCTAACAATCAAAACTCTACAATATTATAAAAAAGGATATAGCATACAACAATATTTTTAACAACAATAAAATAACCCTCACAAAAAAACAAGTTTTTTACCTGCGATATTCCTCATAACAGTATTTTGGATGTCACAATATTCTTGCGGCCATATTATGGTAAAACTTTATTTCCAACCCGATTTGTTGGTCAAAAACCACAAAAAGAAAATCCGGCCAATGGCGTCTCAGATACAGCATATGAATAGTACCACGGTACCTGTGGTTTCCACAAGTTGTGCAAATGAAGGAGTTAATGTATTGTGGACCAGAAAGGCATTAATGTCTCCTCAAAGTGTTTTGTGATCTTCACTTGCCCTAAAGCATGTCAACTTCTTTATTCTTCAGTCAAAGAAAAGCTAGGAGAAAAATGTGAGAGTTCCCCAGATTTATTGAAGATAATATTTACTGATAAAGTCCTGATGTTTTATGTGTGGTTATCCTAGGGAGCATTTGAACAGCACATGAAAAAATGAATTATTTACTCTAAACGTATTAGTGGGCTTAAATGTGACTTATATGTAATGTATGTGGTCAAAGTAACTTAATAAATAAAATCATATTCATTTTATTATTTTTGTGGTTTCTGTGAAGTGCTAGGTACCACCTTTTGCTATCCAATTACTAAATGAACATCCCTCAAAGTCCAATAACAATAGAAAAATGTGCTCAAATCTTTTCTTCTAGGATTGCAACAACCCAATACTTGAATCATATGCATATCTATCTATACATTGTTTATCAGAAAAAAGATTAAATCAGACTCAAAAGCAATCTGATAGGAAATTCTCAAACAACATTGGAGTCCACTTTGCTACATACTGTAATCAAACTCTTCACGTCCTTTAAAGCCCCATAATATTATTCACAAAAACCATCCCTGCATAACAGCTACTAATAGAAAATCTACACATACTGAAGGAATAGTTTTTGTAAAAAATGTGCCTCATTTACAAGGAATTAACACAACACTGCAAGCTATTTGGCTGTGCCACGCTGCTTTAATTCCGAAGTACAGGGATGCGTCATATCTACAACGATATGATGGATTCCTTTGCTCTCCCCTGTGTACGCGCTCAATTTGCTGCCATCCACTGATGCAGTTACCCTTACACCATAGTGCAAGAGTGCCTTCGTTGAGGGGAATGATTGTTTATGTGCAGGAGGGTGTCTCTTCCTGCACATAAACAATCTGAAATGGTGTTACGGAACTTCTATGTTTGCTGCTTAATGAAGCCAACATGGAAGTTGAAAACATAATTTTTTTTATGATTGTTTATGTGCAGGAGAGGACACCTTCCTGCAGATAAACTATCACAAGAGGTGATTTCCTCATTCTATGTGTGCGGCAGAATGCAACATGCATTGAAAGAAGAAAAAACAAAGAGAAATGAGAACATTTCTCCTCGTTGCGCCTCCCTACACCTCCCCTGGAGAGATGTAGCATTCTGACGCATTTCCAGGTTAACCATTTCTCGTAAATCTGGAAATATGGCAGAAGACATGTGTGTTGCGTGGGAACACCAACAGCAGCCACCCATGGCATGCCCCTTTCATGCAAAGTGTTGCGTGTAAAGGGACAGATTTACAAGGGCATGAAAAGCCATGCAGGCTGGCTTTATGTTTCCTTGTAAATAAGGGGCAGCATTTTGCGCCACTGCTGCATTGCAAAAAGTTATGCACCGGCAGCTCAAGGGGCTTGGAATTAAGCCCCAATATTTTTGTCACAACATTTTGGTCAGATGATATTTTTTTTTGCTATACTGCTCTCAGGACACTTGAGAATAGATCTGCCATCTTAGGGCATAAATATTGTCTGACTGCCCCATTATGAATTTGGCAGTCAGACCATTATTGGACCGTCCACACCAACCGTTGTTCCCTTGAGATGGCGTGGCAGTCCTCAGGCAGCAATATGCTGTCCTGCCAAGCATATTATGAGTTTCCTCTCCACCACAGTTTTAATGGCAGTTTCACCGCTATGAAAACCGTGTCAGAGAGGAAACAGAGGGGGCCCTACAGGGCCCCCTTTGTGCCTCATGCATCATGCATACACACAGGGGGGCTCAACATGTGCCCCCCTTTGTGCATACACACAAGTTCCTGCACAGCATGGACGTTAAAGTCCATGCCGTGCAGAATCCTTGGGTGGCGTTCCCATTGCAGTGCCTTTTTCAAAGGCAGCACAGTGGGAACAGCCACGCCCCTGCCTGCCAGACCACTTTAAAGTTGTAATCTGGCAGGTGGAGGCGCAGAGGTGGTGTGCGACCCGCCCCGCACCGCCAAAAGTTGTAATCGGGCCGTTATTCTCAATAGCAGTGCATTTTGAATCAACGGAATTGTTTCATGCAAATCTTCTCGAGAAGATATGACAGTCTTCTCTCCCTTAAATTTCATTCAAATTCACTCCCCTGATGTGGGTATTCTGATGAGGTTTGATACATCTTCCTTACTTGCCTTACCTTCCAGATTTTTTCCTGCTGGCCTTCTTCCTAAAGGTGCCTGAGTGCAACCACAGCTGTCTCATTATGCCTTTCCAGCTGTTTTATCCATCAATTCTCTATGGTGTCTCTTTTAATAGTGGGCTGCTGAAGTTCACAATGCATGCATGTTATTATTCACCCCATTCTCCACTGCTGGTTGGTCTAATGCTATTACTGCCTCAAACACTCTCTTCTGTAGCCCAGCACCCCAACAGAGAAGAAGGGTCATAGTATTCACTGTCCCGGGAATCTTTAACTGTTCTTTGCCTGACTCTGCAGGGCCAGGTAAGTCATCCACCCTCCTTGCTCCCTGTGGCAAATCCAGAAGCCTTATATGGTGTCATTCTGCCATTCCTGTCAACCTCATTGAACATCTCTTCACATCCCACAAACCTATAGGCACTCTCTTAATGACAAACTAAAGTTGCATCAGGAAATAGCACACCTGTGGGTAACATCTTGACTGTTTATATCCATAGTGAGGCGGAGGATCAGAGGTATTATTTAGCTCTGTTTATTACTTCAATCCAGATTCATTGAGTAAGAAGGCTCCATCAAGTCAATAACTGCTCTCTGGCTGCCTTCCTCCTTTGCTAGTCAGACACATGGGTGCTTTGGGCTCTGCATCAAAGGAAAAAACATAAGCAAATCTCCTGGGGTATACTACCTCCATTGAGCGACCCAGGTCCCACCGCTATTCCATGATTTTAACATCTTAGCTGCGGCAAGTACTAATATAACACATTCATAGATTTGAAGGAGTCTGGGCAGGCCTGAGAAGCATTCCATATTTGTCCAATTTTGTTTGCAGTGACCTCACCATTAACAATACACTATTGTGTCAGTTATCCTCTAGGGTACAAGTGGACTTGAAATGTTGAAATATATCCCCGAAATGGTCTTTCAAATGGTAGACTTCATCAGAAAATTCCCAACACTAGCATGGATACTTCAAACCAGCAGGCATTAACATTAAAATTCAGTGTACACAGGAAATCTATATTTCAAGAAAAATTAATCTTTTCAGTTTACATTAACGATGGCATAGAAATGAAAGAGTGTCATCACAATTATGCACGCTAGAACAGAAATCACTTAGCACATCTAGATGTGCGAGCACAGGGAGTTTTCATAACAACGGGGAATGACGTTTAGTACACCAAACAGCAGTTAATTGAAATATTAAATTAATGGTTCCATAATGAATAAATGTTTCACCGTGATTAATTAATTATTGATTACACCATTCTGGATGTGCCGGTGTCTTCCAGGTATTACTGTGCTTTTTCTGCGTCTGCTGCATATGTCTGGTTTTAATACTTATTATGCTGCAATTCTTAAACTGCTTTTCGTTGCTTGTTTCTCTGTCCTCTTCACGTTCAAGAGGAAAGCAGTCAAAGTACAAGCAAACACAAGACTGTGAGTGCATCACAAGTGTATTATTACAATAGTATCTGGATTACCAACCCTTACTTTGGGATTGATAGGGCACCTGTGTCTGTTAGAATAGGTGAAGCTTTTAATTAAAATATTTATATTTCAGAATAGTTTATAACGTGAATTATGCTGAAAATAACTCCAATTTATGGCTAGGCATACTTACAATATTAGCAATGGCATCCTTTTAGCATTGCTGGTGTCTTCGACAGTGAACAGAAAGTGTGTCAGTCATTGAGATACTGTATACATCTTCTGTTGGAGATATATTTATTTTTAATTTCTTGAATAACTACATTTGACAACTGTATTTTTAGCTAGTGAGAGCACACCCACCTAATGTAACAATATTTATTGGCGTGATGGTACATGAATACATTGTTAATATGCAGTAGGAAGAGAAGTACTGAGAGAATGGCAGCAAATAAAAGGAGGGGCGAGAGGATAGGAAGATGGAAAGAACAAAGGGGGCTTACACTTTTGTGTGGTTTATGTTATTAGTTATTCACAAATATATTTTACTTGAAGCTTCCTTACGACTGTGGAGTCTCCACCCATTAAAAGATACGATTGCCCTGTCTTTTTATGCACAGACTCCACAGTCGTAAAGATACTACTCGTAAAATAATTTTCTGAAAAGCAAACAATCGATCATAAACTTACACAAAAGTGGAAGTTTATCATAGTGAATAAGGCCCTATATGCTGGAATGTTTGTAACATGCCACCTTTTTACCATTTTTTCCTAAAATATTAATTTGGAGGAGTACCTCTCAGGCTCCCCTTCAAATGAATGAGGTCACTCACATGCTGTGCCCATTCTATGAAGGCCTAGGGCTGATGTGGCAACATTTGTCAGACTTTACTGTGGTCCCTAATAAGGCCCTGATAAATTCATCATGCAACATATAAGGGGCAGTATAAAGATTCCGGGGCAGGTTTATAAGGTTGTTGCTCCACTTTTGCGTCATTTTTAACATGGGAAAAGTGATGCAAGGGCCTTGTATATAAGCCCTTCCGTTTTTAATCTGGGTAGTCGTCTAACAAATTTTGTAAGACTACATCAACAATATGGACCGGAATTCCAAAGATATGGGCTTGAAGAGCTTAGTCTCTGAATTTCAAGTAGAGTTCCTTGATCTTGTTATTCATATACAAGACAATTGAACTCAAACATAGCTTCATGGCAAACATTCTGGGTCACTGCTACTCTTTATCGCACAAGTGGTCACCCCAAACATCAGGTTGCAATATTCAATATTGGAATCTTTATGAATGAAAATAAACTCTAGAACCAATGAGGTATTTAGAGTCCCAGCCAGACAAGTAAAAATAGATTTCTCAGTGGCGTGGCTTGACAATTTGCCGCCTGTGGCAGCTGCCCCGCAACAGGCTCATGTAGGAGCGGGGGGGGGGTGCTACTTCTGCCTCCCCGCAATGGTCAGAGGTAAGAGTGAGGGGACGCCACCGCCCCCAAAACTTGTGCCACCCAGGGCGGACAGCTCCCCCTTGCTATGCCACTGAGATTACTGACTAGAGGACACAAATTAAATATTGTTAATAAAGCATCTGATGCAGGTAATCTTAAAAGGACAGTTTTCCTCGCAGATCAGTCTGAAAGAGTTAAAAAAAAAAGCACAATAAGATTCATGCCTGATTTTCATGAGGGTCATTTTCAAATCATGAAAACTGCTCTGAAAACTCGTCCCATCTTGAAAGAACGCTCTCTATGACTAGAAGAACTGCAAGATCAAGTATGACCAATATGTCATGGTAGAAACTATGTCATCTTCTAAATACCTGTGAATGTAGATATTTGCATCCATCAAGATCACCAGTGCTTGCCTAAGTCCAACGTGTTCACTCACTCTATACAGAACTGCACCATATGTAAATTGGAGTGAACAATCTAAAATTATTTATTTGAAGAGGGCCCTGAGAAATATGTATTGTGAATTCCTGAAATGTTGCAGCACCTTTCTAAAATTTCACATTAATCAGCTAGGTTAATTGTCACGTATATTGAAAGTGCTATCATACGGTTGAAAATACTTATTTTGAAACATTACAGAAACATTCACAATAATGACCCAAAACGTCCTCAAGTTTAACACTTAAAAACGTGTATCCACATCAGAAATTGAAAAAGAGTGGACAAAAGTTCAAAAATAAGACTGAGACATGGGACAAAGACAAAAAGAAAGTATCTGGTTGCTCAATCTAGATAGTGTTATAGATGGTATGAATAAAAAGAGCGAGGGTTGTCAGTGGATAGGATGTAGCCTAATGGTTAGGCAGGGACTTCAAATCTGGGTAACCGGGTTAGAGTATCGGCAACAACGCTCAACATCCTGTGATTCTGGGCAACTCACTTCATTTTCCTGTGCCTAACAAAAATGAATGTGTCCTCATGTAACGCAACTGGTGCTCATGTAAACGCTCTGATACCTGATTTCGGGTCAAGTTTGCACTATATAAAACTTCAAGGATGAAAGAAATACAGGCCCAATTTATATATTGATGGATGGTTCGCTGTTCCGTGAAGGGGAGAGAAAAATTACTCCAACCCCATGATGGAAGGATTGCCCCTCAAAGTAAAAATGACTGCCAAGCAGGCGGTTATTTATAATGCATTGTTAAAAACTATCATCACAATAGTTCCTGTCAATGCATTTCGCTGATTGGTGCAGGACTGTGTCAGCATGATGAAATCCTGCACCAAACAATTTTCTTTCTTAATTTCAAAAGAAAATCCCAAAATAGGATTTGCTTTTGTGAAAATAAAAAAAATTAATGATCCTCTCGCCATGAGAGTCATCACCCTTGGTGGTGAGGTTACGTAGTTTTTCGGCCCCGCTTCGCTACAGCCACCATTTTGTGTTTAGTCGCCATTTTATGTTGCCTCACTCAGGCAGCACGGCTAACGCGGTAAAATGTTTTTTCTGTCTTTTCGGCTGATTCATGTTTTTCCCGTTAAAGAACAACCTTTGTCCTTGTGTGCAATACTGATGTCAGGGTCTGGCCGAGTTCGCAAAGCTGTGTCTAGACTGATTAATCCATGACTTACTCCACTGTTTGGGTCCCACCATTCTTCTCTACCTTATCTTATTTAACTGGCCTTCACTATTCTCTTCGTGTGTTCTCTTGTTACATAGCCCTTCTTTTGAAGCATTCTACACATGTTTTGCCACCTGCAAATTGAATTACGGGCACTAGTGTTGATTAACCTGATGGGAGGAGAGCACACGGGGTCTGAAAGGAGGGTGTGTTTTAGACATCTGATAGCTTGTTTTCGAACTATTCCTATTTGTCAGTTTTGTGTATATTGGGAGTTGTCATTGTAAACTTGTGTTGTATAATAGACTGTGCGCCACGGATTGAAGTGGCAGTCTCTTGAGAACCTACCTGTGTGGTGCTTCTTAGATAACTGTGCTTAGCTGCAGCTAATAAAACTACTTTTCTACGCCTAACAGAGTGTCTCGTGTCTCTGTCGGTCGAGGCAGGTGAACTCGGAGATCTTAGGCGTGCCCTGCGCCGCCTGGCCCATAAGGTCAGGTTCTCCAATTGGCGCTCAACGTGGGGCGACTTCAGCGGTAGTAGTTTTGCCCAAGAGTCGTGAGGAGCTTCGCAGGAAAATTCCGGAGGATTTCGCGAACCACGTGAGCTACCCCTGCATGTCGAAGTGGACCGAAGGTCTTTTGAAGCGTGGCTACTCCTTCCCGACGGCTGCTGACGACTGCTGCCCTGCCTTGGCCCTTTGGTGATGATTGGTATCGCGAGACGTTAGACGGACATCTGTTGGCGTGAGAAAAGCATTTAGTTAAGTATTTGTGGGTAGCGCCCACTCTCTTTGTTTTTGTATTTTGTTATTCGATTAGCGCGCTAACCGAAGCCAAGGGGTAAGTACGCTTGTGCTGTGACTTTATTGTCTAAAATCCCTTGACGTTTGTAAGGAAGTCCAGTTCGTTACGAAATGCCTGGATTTAGTAAGTTTAAGAAATTTTGTTGTTTTGGTTGCTCTAGGGACTCCCGGCTAGAGGATTCTTGTCCGATTGCTCCTGTTGGTACTCCTACTTACGAACTTTACTCAAAACACGGTCTGGGTCCTATAGTTTTTAATGAAACATGGATCCGATACACTAAGAAAGATGGTGTTTTACAGTGGCCACAAAATGGGTCCTTTGAGCCATATATATAAGATAATTTGGAAACAATTCTATTTAAAAGAAAAGCCTGGCCGGCAATGTTTGACTCTTTTCGCCTATGGCGTAAGGAAGCCAAACAGAAAGAAATTAAGCAAATGAAGAAAGATAAGAAAGAGCAGAGTATGTCGATTCTGCAGGCTGCCCAACAATTTAAAAATGACGAAACTGATCAGGTGATTGAGGTGTCGGAAAGACAACATCGTATGGCAATAGATAGATGCTATCCTGTGTTACCCACTGTATCAAAGAGTAAAACTCCTGATGATGATTCTTTTATGTCCCATTTGTTGACATTACCTCCACCTTATGTGTTAGGTGCTAATGCACCGCCATTACAACCTGCTGTTAATCCAGCTGTTTTGGTTCCTGCACAATTGCCTATTCCTGTGAATCCAGCTCCGCCCCCGTTGCCAGCGACATCTGTACCCCAGTCTCCTGTTCCTCAGCCTTCTTCATCTGTCGTTTCTTTTGCTACAGATTCTTCTTCTGTTTTACAGAATACGTTGTCCCCTGTTCTAGTGTCAGATTCCCCTGCAGCTCGACGACGTTTAGTCGACACTGTTTCAGGTCTTTTGTCTCCTTTTCTTGGACCTCTTTTCTTTTCTCCTGCGTCGTCTAGGAGACAATCCCGTAGTCAGTTCCCGGATTTGGAAGAACGGACTAAATTAGATTCTCTTGCTAGGAATTGGATGATGAGTAGTGCACAATATAGTGTACGTGATATTTTAGATACTTTCCTGCAATGGAACGCGCCCACACAGAGATACGTATTTAATGTTATGTGCAATACTCTGATTAAAGGATGGGGAGATGAGGATCTAGATTCACCTCCTCAGGATTTATTCGAAATACAGGATCAATTTGATAAGGGACTTATTGTGGGTCCTGCTATAGAACATGCTATTCAGAAGCTCGTTGATTCTCGATCCGCCTTTTTCTCTCAAAATTCTCTTGAACCTGATCCCGCAGTTCGTCGTAAGACGGCGCAATATCCAATGCGAGAGGTTCCTCCGATATGGAGAGATGAGGTTCCTCAAGCAGGTGCTAATCCAGGTGTTCCTGCTCATTTTCAGCGTATATGGGTACATGACCCTTGGAAAAGGTCGGAAGTACTGGCACTTAAACAGTCTTTACCGGATCCTCGTAAGAATCCTGCTGGGTACTATAAAGAGCTGTCCCAGACTGTTGACGCTTGCATTATGAATTTGGCAGATATTGACTTACTTATGGGAAATGTAGTCCCACAAGCAATATGGACCAAGATTCTTAGGCAGGATCACGCTGCAGCTTTAGGTGGTGATTGGGCTGCCATTACAGCTGCGGATGCAGGACAAGTAGGTGATGCCAAACCGGATGATTTAATTACGGAATTGCCTGGCAGAATAATAGATTTGATGAAAACTAGGATGCCTGCA
Organism: Lissotriton helveticus; assembly: GCF_964261635.1. Lineage (NCBI taxonomy): Eukaryota > Metazoa > Chordata > Amphibia > Caudata > Salamandridae > Lissotriton > Lissotriton helveticus. The sequence goes on from NC_136073.1 coordinate 405,420,063, forward strand.
GTGCGTGTTAATTGGGATAAGTTGGCAGGGTGTAAGCAAAAGTCAGATGAAAGTGTCTGCGACTTCTTTACTCGTTTCGAGGAGACTTTCATCGACCATAGTGGGCAAGATATGAGTAGTGAAGGTGGACAGCGATTATTCGTAGACAAATTTGTTTTTAATTTACTTCCAGAATTATTGCATAAATTAAAACAATCGGAGAGTTCTTGGGCTGTCTCTTCCACTGCTCAGATATTGGCTACTGCTCAATATTATGAGAATAGGGATAAGGAAGATAAGGAGAAAGCGGAGAAAAAGACTAAAGATTTAAACACGAAGGTTCTTCTGCAACAGGCTTATCCCCCTCGTTCTGCTCAGCCCCAATATCAACAGCCCCCGCAGTTTCAGAAGTTGTTGCAGAAGCCGGTACCCTCAGTTCCACGAGTTCCATTGGGTCCTAATCAGTGTGCTTACTGCAAGGAAGATGGTCATTTTTAGAATACTTGTCCGATTTTATTACAGCGGTATAGTAGGCCATTACCACCACGGGGTCATGGTGATTCTCGATCCATGTCCAGAGGTAGTGGTCGTGGTGCGTCGACTCAGGAACGACGTCCCTCTCCCCCTCAGGATTCTACAAATTACTTTGATCAGCAGAATTCTCAGTCTGCACAATACTACAATGATGACTATTGTTTCGATAATGAGGATGTTGATTCTCACACTAGCTAGGACAGCCAAAGGCAAAGTAAGGGAGTCGTCTCAGTTCCAGTAGATCAGGAAGGTCCTTATGTTAATGTTGTGGCATTAGGTGTTACAGAACCATTTCTCTTGGATACTGGTGATATGAGAAGTTCTATAATGCATTCTAAACTCCCTGGGGCACCTTTGTCTGGCTTAACAAATGTTTCTGTGGGATTCTCTGGCGCCCCAGTTTCAAATCCTATTTCTTGTCCTTTGCCCATTTCCATTGGTCCATACGATTTGGAAGCTCAACTCCTTTTAACAACAGGATGCGGAGAGAATTTATTGGGTTTGGACTTACTGAAACGTCTACATGCTACTCTGTATTGTTCATCCTCTGGTGTGCATCTCACTTTGGGTGATAAATTGACTTCTCTGATGTATGTATCTAAAGAACAGCTACCATCCGAGTTGCGTTCACTTCCTGCTACACTTTGGGCTGTGGGTCCGAATAATGTTGGCTTATTGCAAATTCCACCATATGTGATTACTGTTAAGGACAATGTTAAGATGCCACGTGTTCCTCAATATAAAATATCTAGTGTTGGTGAGAGAGCTTTGTTGGCTATTGTTCATGATTTGGTTCAGAAGGGTGTGGTTGAAGAAACTAGAGGAAATGTTTGCAATAGCCCTGTTTTGCCTATTCTTAAACGTACTGATCCCTCTCAGCCACCTGTGTACCGTTTTGTGATTGATCTTCGAGAGGTCAACAAAATTGTTGTCCCTCAGTTTCCTGTTGTGCCAGATATAACAGCCTTGCTTACTATGATTCCTGCTTCAGCTGTTTGGTTTTCGGTTATTGATCTTAAGAATGCTTTCTTTAGCATTCCTAATGCTGAGGAAAGTAGGGATCTTTTTGGCTTCTCTCTCGGAGGCCGAAGTTTCCGCTTTAAGCGCGCACCCCAGGGCTATAGTGAAAGTCCTTCAATATACAGTCAAGCTTTGAAATCTCAACTTGACACCTTTTCTTTGCCCTCAGGTGCTACTCTTATCCAATATGTGGATGATTTGTTGATCGCTGCTGATTCGGAAAATATCTGTAAAACTGCAACTGTGTCGCTTTTGCGACATTTGTCTGGTTTACATCATAAAGTATCATCTTCCAAGTTACAATATTGTCGACAAGAAGTTACCTATTTAGGTCATCTCTTGTCGAAGGAGGGAGGGCGATTGACTCCAGAACGTATTCATGCAATTGCACGGATGTCTGTACCGTCCACACAAAGAGAAGTGCGTGCTTTCTTAGGCATTTCCTCTTACTGTAGACAGTGGATTCCAAATTTTTCCCTACTTGCTAAACCTCTGTTGGCACTTACACTTAAAGATACGCCCCAGCCTCTCCCCTGGACTGATGAATGTCAAAAGAGTTTTTCAGATTTACGTACCGCTTTGTGTTCTGCTCCTGTGTTGGGTACTCCAGATTACAGTAAACCTTTCACACTCTATGTCCATAAAAGGGAAGGTTGCGCATTATCAGTACTGACGCAACAATTCGGTGACAAACAAAGGCCGTGTGCCTATTTTTCTGCAACATTAGATCCAGTAGCTAAGACATTACCTAGTTGCCTTAGAGCAACAGCAGCAGCGGCAATTTCTATTCGTCAATCTGTTGGACTAGTGTTAGATCATACTCTTAATGTTATGGTGCCACATGCAGTAGATACTCTTCTTAACAGGACAAAAACTCAGCACTTAACGAGTGCTCGCTTGTCTGGATATGAGTTGACACTTTTAGCTAGTCATATACACATAAAAAGATGTAATGTTCTGAATCCAGCAACACTGTTGCCTATTCTGGATGCGAACGATGTACAAGATCAGCATGATGGTTTTCTTCGCACTGAAGAAGAAACGAAGGGTCGAATAGACCTAAAGGATACACCACTTGTGGATCCGGATGGTATCCTATGGGTAGATGGGTCTTGTTTTAAGCTTCCTAATGGCGAAACAACAGCTGCTTATGCAGTAACAACTTTGTACACCGTGGTAGAAACTGCACGCATTTTGCATAATTCAGCGCAAGCTACAGAATTGATTGCGTTGACAAGAGCATGTGTGTTGGCGAAAGGGAAAAGAGTGACTGTCTATACTGACAGTCAGTATGCATTTGGCGTTGCCCATAGTTTTGGTCGTTTGTGGAGGGAAAGAGGATTCTTTACCTCCCACGGCACCAAGATACAGCATGGTCAGTTGGTAACTGACCTTCTTGAATCACTTACTCTGCCTACTCAAATAGCGATTGTAAAGGGCAGTGCACATAAAAAGATTACTGATGATGTGGGTCGAGGAAATGCATTTGCAGATGAAATAGCGAAGGAAACAGCAAGTAATATTGAAAGTCGCATGTATGTTGCGGGCCCTGCAAGATGGGTCGCAGAAGGTGGTATGTGTGAAGACACAGTGGAAAGTGTGAAAGCGATTCAGAAGGAGGCCACTGAGAAAGAATTAAGTACGTGGAGAGAGAGTACGGGAATGTTGGATAGTATGGGATGTTGGACGGAATTGTCAGAACATCAACGATGGTTGCTACCAGATGCATATGTACTGCCTGTAGTTACTATGGCTCATGGACCAGACCATATTAATGCACGGGGTATATGTAAGCTTTTAGCTCCAGTATGGCAGAATGAGTGTATTCCTAAATGTGCAGAAAATGTGGTGAAACATTGCATTGTTTGTTTGATGCACAATCCAGGAAAGGGAACTCCAACTCCAGCAGGTCACTTTGCACCCCCTACGTACCCATTCGAGGTACTGCAAATAGACTATATCCATATGGAACGCTTTAACAATCTCAAGTATGTCCTGGTGGTGGTTTGTGCCTTTTCCAGATGGATAGAGGCCTACCCCCTAAAGGACAACACTGCCTTGTCCACTGCAAAAATACTTTTGAAGGAATTTTTCCCGAGGTTTGGTTTGCCGCGCATTGTCTGGAGTGACAATGGAAGTGAATCTGTGGGTCAAATTATGCAAAAGGTGTGTGTAGGTCTAGGCATTAGTTAGAAATTCCATGCGGCGAACCATCCTCAGTCAGCGGGTCTGGTAGAGTGCTATAATGGCACTCTCAAACTTAAGTTAGCAAAGATTCAGGCCAGCACAGGCCTTTCCTGGCCTGATGCCTTGCCTTTGGCACTCCTTTCAACTAGAACGACTGTTCATTCTCGTTTGGGGTTTAGCCCATACGAGATTGTGTTTAGACGCCCAGCTAATGTCTGGGGAGTCCCCAGACCCAAAAAGTACTCAGATATTCCATACCCGCTGTTGGTTGACTATTTGCATGATCTCACCACTAAATTGCATGTTATTCGTCAACAGGTCCAAAACGCTTTACCAGAGGCCTCCTCAGATCCCAGACACTCCATCCAGCCTGGGGATTGGGTGTGTCTGAAAAACTTCCAGAGGAAAAAGAACTTGGAACCTCGCTGGGGGCCGCCGAGACAAGTATTACTCACAACTCGTACAGCACTCAAGGTTCTGGGAAAGAAGAACTGGATCCACGGCGTGCATTGCAAAAGGGTACCATTGCCTTTACCTTATGACCAGTGGGTCCGAGAAGGTATCGGTGATAGTGAGTGCGAGAAGGTACCCAGTTTCGTACCTTTCAGCAGTGCACGCCTGGATTGGACTAGCTCAGAGAAGGAGGATGATGACGTCTTACAAGAAGCTGTACCTGTTCATCTGAGACTTAATACCACAGATTCCGAACATTTGTTCAGGGACCAAACGACGCCTGGAAAGAGACGATACAATCTGAGAAAGAGATTGCCTAAAGACAATCAATTTTGGTTCCTTTTAATTCTGTTTATAAAGAAAAGTTCTTTTATTTCCCTTTATCCATCAAGTTGCAGGGTCACGGTAGGAGTCTTGAGCTGTGACCTGAATAGTGACTAGGTCAACAGGACTTGCAGTGTCATAGGACGGCTAACAATCACAGCCAAGTGATTAAGGAAGATTATCGTGAGCAACGCCTTTAGAGTAATGGATAGTACAGGGAAAGGAAGTGATATTAAAATGATGAAGAGAGCTCATTATAAGAAATTATTATTCGGTCGTTGTGGCGTAGCACTATGTATTTTAGTATGCTTATTTAGTTTATTAGCATGCATAGGATGGCTTATTCATGTTCTGCAGTTAGTACCTGTTCCCGTTTCTGTCCCTCTAACTCCCTCTACTACTGTTTCACCGCATAAATTTTACTCACTCCCAGATCACGAGTAAATGAGAAGAATGGAATATCTTAACAATTCGTTCATTCAACTGTTACACCAGCATCAGTTGATAGTAAATGTCGCTGATTGTTGGGTTTGTGGTCTCATACCACATAATACACAAAGAGGGATGCCGTATCTAGTCCTCCCCTTTTCATACGAAGGTTCTGCTTGGGCCTATCTGGCTATGTTTTCCAATGCATACCAGAACTTACTTTGATATCCTTCTGGTGGATCCTATAATGGTGGAGTGGATGTCAGTCACAGTTCCTTGATAAAGGGTATTGTAACGATGGCAAAGATTGCTGACATTATCAAAATTCCCAAAGACGAAAAGAGAGCATACGATGGGTGGAATATAACTCGTTATACTCTCAGCCTCACCGACAAGCTCAAGCAACAGAGTTCTGCGCCAATTTGGGTATTACCCCAAAGAGGTTGTTTGTGCTTGCAAATAAATGGCCAGAATACCAAAACTAAGCAAGAGAGGAGCAATTGCTCTCATACTTATGTCTATACTCCTTCTACCCCCGCACCATTGGTGGCATCGCAGGGTACATATTTCATCTGTTATGACAAAGCTTATACATGGCTTCCCACACACTTCTCGGGAACGTGTTATATAGCTTTTCTCCTTCCTCCTACATACACTGCTCCTGCTGATTATCATAAAAAGAGAGTTGCTAGAGGAGTTGTAGATTCGGAAGATACAGCAGGTCAAGAAGGAGTGGATTTTCTGAAAGTGTTTCTTCTCTTTTGGGGTCCGATGGCCAATAGCAAGAATATTAGACAGTTGATCCGTGTGGTTGATGCCACAATAAATGTGACTTCTGGATCATTAAAGAATTTGACTGCTGAGCTTCAGGCGGATCGACTTATGACTTTACAGAATAGAATGGTTTTAGACATAATTCTTGCAGATAATGGAGGAGTCTGTAAACTGATTGGATCCAGTTGTTGCATTTATAGTCCTGACAATGCCCCTACAGTATACCAAGCCATCTCTAAGCTACATGTCATCTCTGAGTCTATTCACCAAGATACTGGAGATTGGTCTGTGATGGGATGGTTTTGGGGACTACTGTCCACTTGGGGATGGAAAGTGCTAACTTTCCTTGGAATGATTTTAGCACTTGTCTTTTCTTGTTGTCTCTGTCTACAGTGCGCTCCAGCCATCTGTGGACTTTGTGCCACGATCTGTGTCTCTAAACCAGTAGCACAACAGACAGAACACAATAAGATGATGGTACAACAACATCTCAGTGACCTCATGACCATTGATATCGACTCAGACTAAAATGGGTTCCTTTGTGCATTACCTGAGTATGGCAAAAGGAGGGTCTGAGGTTACGTAGTTTTTCGGCCACGCTTCGCTACAGCCGCCATTTTGTGTTTAGTCGCCATTTTATGTTGCCTCACTCAGGCAGCACGGCTAACGCGGTAAAATGTTTTTTCTGTCTTTTCGGCTGCTTCATGTTTTTCCCGTTAAAGAACAACCTTTGTCCTTGTGTGCAATACTGATGTCAGGGTCTGGCCGAGTTCGCAAAGCTGTGTCTAGACTGATTAATTCATGACTTACTCCACTGTTTGGGTCCCACCATTCTTCTCTACCTTATCTTATTTAACTGGCCTTCACTATTCTCTTCGTGTGTTCTCTTGTCACATAGCCCTTCTTTTGAAGCATTCTACACATGTTTTGCCAACTGCAAATTGAATTACGGGCACTAGTGTTGATTAACCTGATGGGAGGAGAGCACACAGGGTCTGAAAGGAGGGTGTGTTTTAGACATCCGATAGCTTGTTTTCGAACTATTCATATTTGTCAGTTTTGTGTATATTGGGAGTTGTCATTGTAAACTTGTGTTGTATAATAGACTGTGCGCCACGGATTGAAGTGGCAGTCTCTTGAGAACCTACCTATGTGGTACTTCTTAGATAACTGTGCTTAGCTGCAGCTAATATAACTACTTTTCTACGCCTAACAGAGTGTCTCGTGTCTCTGTCGGTCGAGGCAGGTGAACTCGGAGATCTTAGGCATGCCCTGCGCCGCCTGGCCCATAAGGTCAGGTTCTCCAGTGGGTGGAGCATTATAAGCACTTTGACAGACAGTGAAAAAATTGGCTACATATCAACTCATTTCGATTGGGTGGGCAGAGATATAGCCATTACTCTGAAGGCCTTTAATTCTGTTGGGCCATCAGAGAAGTTTACCTGTGGCTGTGATGGAGTGGTCACAAGTGAAGCCAAACTTATAATCTGCCCGCAATTAAATTGGGTGGGCGGCTCATTATGGTGGCAGCGTGTACCATTATGTTGGCTGTGTATATAGTCCTTCGCTGCTGTGATAGCAGATATGCATTATTCTCACCCCTGGCCAAAATTTGATTGCATATGACTCTCCCCACTACATATGATTTGATGTGAGTGGCATAGGGTTCCCTCAGTGGCAGATGCCCTTCTTGGTAGATCCCGACTCCAGGCTTAGATTGAGATGTGGGTGTACCCATGTTGATGTGCCGTGAGGGCTTGACCTGCAATCCTTCTTCCTAGGCCTTGCAAGTGCTGCCTCTCAGGGTGTGGCCACATCTGAGGCCTCTATAGGCTGTTGGAGGCTCAGGGACTCACTTACTGACTCTGGAACGAGCTGCAGTAGTCAGCACCAATAGTGAATCCCTGTGGGAATGTCTCCACATAGTTTGCTTCTAGTTTTGCTCCCTGGATGATGGGTACTGTGACTTAGGCTGGCTTCTGGAAGCAGAGCATGGGGAGCCTGGACATGAGAGACCCCATTGCCCTGCATCGGGAAATCTCAAGACACTTCTTCCTTGGTTAATTCAGAGGCCCCCCAGGGGTAGTATTGAACAGTACACTCTCTCACCAGGTGGTGCACGATCCATGGTACCGCAATCACTATTCCAATGCTACCACTCAGGAGCCTTCACTAAGTTGCCAGTTGAGCTTCTACACACTGCTCTCTCATCTTCCATGGGGTTCCCATGCCCCTACCCTGGACTAGAGCTACTGGGTCCATTCCTTTCCCAGGGAAACTGCAACCCCATAGCAGATGATTCAGTATCACCTTCCTGCAACTTGCTACTGCTACATGAAATCCAGCGTGGACAAATTGTGATGCTCTCCTTAGTCACTCCTGATTCTGGGGTGACTTCAGGCTTGCAAGTGGGTCCATAAGATCCTTTGGATGCTTGGATGAAAGTACGTCCAAACATTGCTCTATCTGAGGGTCAATGAGCCTGGCCCTGACTTCGGCCCTGGAAATAGATTTTCTCTTTTTGCTGCATCAAAATGGGGAGATCACGGCATACCTGCTCAGGTATTTTTGGGAAGCAACAAAGATAGATGCATACATGCTGGATGTTGGCCTCCTAAGAGCTGATCAGAAGAAACTAGCAGAGGGAGTCTCATAGGCAGAAAAAGAGCCTTCAGATCTCTGTTCCATATCCCAAGATCACTACCAGCAATTCCAGGATGTGACCGATTGGATATGCTCTCAAGGGAAGAGTCAAAGACACCAAAAGGTGCTCTTGGGAGCAACCTAGAATCAATGAATAACATAATTAAAAGCAATATTGATTCCTAAAAATATCACACATAAAAAATTGCTTACAAAAATATCAATATCCTACTCTTATTTAAGACAAATGCTAATATCGATAACCAAATATCACTGTTAAAAATATCTACTTCTACTAATATATACACCGCAAATAATAGAAACAAAAAATGTAGTCACCTTCTAATAACTACATACAAGAAAAAAATATTGAAATGCACAACTCCAACTATGCTAATATTGCAAAATATTAAGCCGAGGCCAAATATTACAAAAAACAAATATAGCTATATTTTGCATAAAAAATAACATTAAACTTGACTTACGTTATTATTTAATCTAAATACATGATATAAATATCATACCATTAAAATAAACACATTAGTATATTAAAGGAGTAGAAAATGTCAACACTTACCATACTAAAAACACTTAGGGCCTCACTACGGGTTTGGTGTCTGTGGATCACCACCCCGCGTTCGCGGTCTGACGGTGCTAAGCCATCTGACATATTACAAGTGGGGCATATCTTCCTTGGGAACACTGCCGACTGCCAGGGCCACAGTTGGGTGAAGCCAGCCTCCATTGGGTGGTACAGATGTGCAACACTGCCATCCGTAATATGAGTTGACTTCCCGATAAGCCGACCGTGGCAGTCGGACCACCGCTTATAGGTCGGCGGAAACAAAGGATTTTGGGGCATGTTCAGCCCTTTCCAGTTCTTCCCAACAGATTTCAACATGGATCCCTTTCTCCATGTCCCCTCTACACAGGAGCATCTTTACCCCGAGGAATACTATCCCATCTTCGTCAAAATACAGCACAGTGCTTTGGTACCATGTACCCATTACTGGAACTTCCCCCATATGGGTCGGACTCTGAAAAAGGGTAGGTGGTATTTTTCAACATCTATCCTGCACATGTGTTCATTCAACACATATGCAGTTGGAATGTACACACCGGCATCAATATATATGGAAGTACATTGCCCACCACCGCAGCCACACCGCCAGCCCCTAAGGAAACTCGGAATATGGTGGGAGGAAGGCCACAGGCGCAGCACTCTCCTAGCAGTCGCGGTCTTTCGGTGGTCGATTCGCTGACCTCGTATTAAGTCCCTAAAGCTGCAAAGCAGTGACATTCTGGTGGATTGCCAACAAAAAACCAAAAAAGAAAAGTGGAAGAAAATATACAACTACTTTTACAAGTGAGTAAAAACATAAAAATTTACGTAGCAGGAATTAGATTATTATAAGAATATGAAAGTACAAATAACTAACCAAATTCTTGTTTTTTATGTATCTACAAATCTAAACCTTAAACAATAAAAACAAAAAAGAAAACACCTTAAACCCTTATAACCTACCCACAAAATAAACATTAGAAATATATACAAAAATATCACTAATCCATCCTTTTTCCCCAAAATAGAAATAACTCCTGAGCCACATTGATACAGCTTCAACTGAAAACTAAAAAAAACAGCAGACCTGCCATTAAAATTCACAACACACATGTAAGTATAACATGCAATATGATTATTTGTGTACATTAACAAAGCAAATATAACATTACTACAAATTATTTAACTGTATTCTAAACTAATTTTCAGACAGAAAGAGCAAGAAATATCATGTCACAGAAAGGCAAACAATTCCACTTGCACACGGGGTACACTTACAGCCAAGAAAGCACAAACACCAATAATGTTAATTGGAAGTGTACAAAACACTATTCTAATGCTTGTAATGGGACGGTTACTAAGAAAAATAATATTGGTATTAACACGAGAGAACACAAGCACCCCCAAGTTTCACAGAAATCAAAGTTATACATATACTTCATGATTTAAAAGAGGCAAGCATTGTTTCCATATAGACCACTACTAAAATTCTAACATATATACTCACCAAAGTCTCTGAACATATACCAGGACAGCATCCAGCTATACCTGCTTTAAAATGAAATGCACAAATGAAAAAAAGCCACCAGTGATACTCCTGCTTCCCTAGAAAATACCAACAAATCCACCAAGACATCCAAATTCCTGAACACTTAACCACAACACATAATGGTGAACCCTTCCTCCTATATGACACTTTTAATAATGACAAACCTATTATTATATTTACTAAAGCAGATCATTTAGTTTAAAAAAGGGTCTGAAATGCGTCAACAGTTTTTCAACCAACAAGTGGATCTAAAACAATGGACAGTGGGACTTAGGGAGACAATTCAGTAAACATTGTAATATTGTTTATTGCAGTAGGTTTCTATTTGGCCACTATGTGGTTGTGAAACCTAATAAGTAGAAGCATCAAATGTATGACGTTATTAAGCTCCTTGTACAGCAATTGAATTCAGAACTCGGGCACGATATTCCAGTTTATGTGTGTAAAACATGGGTTTAAGATTTTTTTAAATTATTATGATGTTGTAATTGTTATTTGTGGGGTATATGTATTATGCTCAATGTATGATATGTATGATCATATACTAAAAGGGAAGGTTTGAGCCTGGCAAGTGGGTGCACTTGCCAGGTTGACATGGCAGTTTAAAAATACAGTGGCGGTCTGAGACATGTTTGCAGGCTACTCATGTGGGTGACACAATCAGTGCTGCAGGCCCACTAGCAGCATTTATTTTACATGCCCTGGGCATACCTGGTGAACTTTCCTTGGGAGTCAATAGTAACCCTGGGCATACTGCACCCAGTTGAGAACAAACTCCATGGAACTCCGTGGAAAACAAACTCTGTGGAACTTCGTGAAGCTCTGCTACCTCACCCGCCTCCCACCCTCCCTATTAACAATTGCTTAAAACTTAAATAAAACAACTTTAAAGTAAATAAAAACCACTTACCTTGGCGTCCCTGGGCTGCCCTCCTCCTCTTCATCGCCGTCTCTGGGAATACTGCGCATGCGCATGGACCAGCGTAAGTACATTTCTCATGAGAAATGTGTGGGCATGTGTGCACGTGCAGCTTTGTAGTGAAGTACCCTCTTGACATGGTTAGCCCCCACCTGTGCCTGATGTGATTTGCAGCTGTGGGTACATTGGGTCCCTGCTAACTAGGTCCTCTGTACCAGATCTCTTTCCCAAAACCTGTACCATGTTTGGCACAACTTCAGTTACCCATGTAAGTCCCTAGTCAAGGGTACCCCTGGTACCTAGGGCATGGGTACTGATGAGGGCCCTCTGAGGCTGCAGCACTGGTTGTGCCACCCCAGGGACCCCTCACCAAGGCTATGCACCCTACCATTGCAGGCTGCGTATCTTGGTGCAGGGAAATCCACAGTGCTGTGTGTCAGGTCACCAATACACTGCATGAGATATAGGTAGACTGCACTGTATCCTATATGTGGGCATATCAGCATGAGCATACATGCCCCTACAATGTTAAGTCTATTCTAAGATGTTGAAAGTGCACAGGGAAGCCATAAAGAGTACATGGAGCAGAATACTTGTCAACATGAGTTTTCTAGCTCAATAATGGCATCACTGATTCCTATGGTGTTTAGTACCAAACTTCTTGTCTTAACCCCTTCAGTGCTAATGACAAGGGTAACTCGTCATGGAGTTTCCATTGATTTCAATGGAAAGTCAATGGAAGTGCCTCAGGTATAATACATTCACACAGGAGACCCTTTAAAAGGGGCCCTTGAATACCTACCAAGCACTGGTGTGGTTCCTGACTTGTTTTTGCAAGCCTGCCACTACCAGACATGTTTCTGACCTCATTGAGTGGGAGGCAATACTCTCAGAGGACAGAAACAAAGCCTGCTCTTGGCGTAGGTGCTTCACACCTCCTCCAGGACAGAATGGTCTTCTTGGGCAGGAAGCTTTAAAGGTGGGGCCACCTTCGAAATCCAACCCAGGAACCTGAAGATAGTGGGGGAAGCCAAGCCCCATTTCCTGCTCCACTTTTGGTGGGCGTAAAGGTGGGGAAATGTAGTTAGATTAGTAGGAGGGTTACCACTTAGTCTACGCCACCCCTAGGTTGAAGCAGATGATGGGAACCCTTCTTCTAAAATTCCACCATCGTGAGATGGTGAGAAAATCTCCTATCATGGCTAGGGTAGTGCCTCTTCCTACAGGGAGGGGTCACTAGAGGGTGTAGACCACTTAAAGGTAGGTAGCCCACTAGCTACATGTCTCCGCTTGTAACGCCCTTAAATTCAGTATTTAGGTGGCACCCCGAGACCTGAACATCACATTTAATGGACAAGAGAAGACCAGGACAAAGAAGACCTAGTGCTCAAGAACTGAATCCTTGCAGCAGAACAAAAAGGCGCCACATCCTACCTCCTGCTCTGAGGACTCAACAACCACTGCTGCTGTATTGTCCTGAAACCTGAAAGGAAATCATCAAGAAGTTCCATAAGAGTGAAGGGATCTCCAGCAGACCGCAGGCACCGATTCCATGAAGTCTGGTTTGCTGACATGCTCCTCCCCGAAGACCTCGACACGAGCAAAGCAAGAAAAAGTACATCTCCGGAGAGTCAGATCTGTCTCCCCACGAAGTTTGAAGACACCCGGACCAATTGGAGCTGCGGTGTACCAATTCCCAGGGCACCAGACATCCAACGGCTAACACCAAAAAGAGAATTTACTCCGGATTGCAGAAGCAACAGCAGTAAGCATCCATCAAAGGCCATTGAAACACCTGGGACCCACTTCCTGAGTGGCCCAGCTGCCCTGAGATTTCCTCTCCAAGTTGCCTGCTCCTAACTGTGAGGACCTCAAGACACACGTTGCCCAGCTGACCTATTTGCTGTGCACCCGATCCCAGCACCAACCAATTATCTCTGCTCCCATGGTCCCCAGGCCCTGGTGACCTCCTCACTCTAGGGGGAGACCCATTGACTTAACTGCAAGTCCCTCTGTGCAATGCATTTTCAACAGCTTACAAGACCTCAGCACTCTGCTCCCGTCCAATCCTGGACACTCCTGAACTTCTCCTACTGAAACTTTGGTTCTGGTCCTGAAATCGACTTAAAACGAGAAGGTGAACTCTGTGAAAGCATTGCCTGAATTTCGATGCATAGAAGTGATATATTTATCAAACTTTGTAAAATCCTACCTCTGAAAGCACTTACCTTAGAACTGTGTTTTTGGTCTCAAAAATTATATACATTTTATATTATTTTTTTTATTTTTGGTCTTGGATTTATTCCTGAGTGTGTGTCTCGTTTATTGCCTCTGGAAGTACAACAAAATGCTTAACACTACCTTTTGATTAGCCTAACTGCTCACCCACACCAGCATAAAAAGAGAGTTAATGTTACCTACTTATATCTCCGCATACCCATTGAGGGATTTTCCGAACTCTCTGTATAGTGTATTTCATTTTAGTAGACTGTACAGAGGGAGAGTTTCCTATATTAGTGGATCAGCGGTGGGCTACACAACTTTCCATTTGCTAGACCACTTTGAGCAATAGCGACCACATGAGTAAATCCAATAATAGTTTTTGAATAGTCCAATTTTTTGATTGGTTTATTTTTCCTAAATTTAAAAAATGAACTGCTAGGGCCTTGGTTAGGTCCTTGATAGTAAGTGGTTTGAAATTTTTAAATCTGTACTTTAGTTATGACAAAGTACTCATAAAAAAGTGCCCAAATTTAGTAAAATAATGTCTGATTCCAATAGCCAAGCTCAGGAGCTCGACCTGACCCCTTACTTGGACCTAAACCAATCTCAATGTAGGGCCGTCTTTAAGGGCTATGGAATCAAAACAGGCAAAATCCCTAACCATGAATATCTCAGACAGCTGATAGTTAGCTCAGTTTGAGAAAGATCACCCAGAACTGGTAGCTCAGTCTGAGGATGAGAATAAAAACAGTTCCGATGATGCTGAGGATTGCTATCAGTCAGTCCCCTCAGACACAGCTGAGACCCTCTCTGATGAGGGCCTTATGCTGGATTACTAGGAGACTGAACTAGGAAGATCAGCTCTTGGATCTAGAATTTCAAAGAAAAGAGATGGGACTAGGACTTATCGCTGATGGAAGCATACAAGTAATTAGGGATAGTGGAGGTTCTTGTGTATCAAAACTTCCCGAATGGATTGTCCCTAACGATTTAGAGGGTAATGACATCACCAAATGGTATCCTGCATTGAGAGAGACTGTGTAGCAAGAAAAGTAGCTAAGCATAATTGGGTTTCTATCTTGTGGGAACTATTATCAGGGAAATGCAGTGATAGACTCCTCACATTACCTTAAAAAGATGCTGAGTTTCATGAGCTGATGAAGAGTATCCTGATTGATGGCTTTGTACTCACCACTGAGGAGTATAGAATAAGATTTAGGGAGACTTGAAAAACCCAGTCAGTCCTGGGTAAAATTTGTTGACTTTTTAGTAAAAACTCTAGATGATTGGTTAACAGTTAAGAATGTGATGACTACGAAAGGCTTTATAATGTAATTGTGAAAGAGCATCGTTTGAGTAATTGCTTCAATGAGAAGTTACATCAGCATCTGGTAGAACTAGGTCCACTTCTCCTCTAGAATTGTAGAAGAAGGCAGACAATAGGTCAAAACAAGGGTGACCAGAACTACGACTGGTGGGGGAGACCAAAAGAAGGAGTCCAAAATGCCCCTCCCCAGGGAAGATGGTGACCAAAAAGGGAAAAAATAAAAATGAGTCTTATCCAGGCCCCCAAAAACCAACCTGATTGAGAGGGTGGGCCCAGAAACACATCACAGCCCAAGGGATTGTACCCGGGATCCCAAAAAGGCTTGGTGTCATAGGACACCGAACTGGAGACTCAAGCTATCAAAACAAGCAAAATGCCTCTAGTCCATCAGCAGTAAATGCAGTGGCCAATCTCCAGACGGGATCTCAGAAAAGCAGTGTACATGTCAAATAGCTCACTGAGCCAACTCTAGTAGGGGATGTCCAGCCCACTAACATGCAAAGATACAGACAGTGTCCCAATATTATTAGGGTTAGGGTGGAAGCCTTGGGAAACACTGGTGTCGACATCACCATGGTGACTTAGCAGGTGGTGTCTTCTGTGACTTCTGTGTGTGCCCTGGGGCTTTATATTGTAATGATCGATTGATTTACTTCAAGAACCCAGGGGAATGACAGCTTTTTAATCTTGTGATACATTACATCTATGATATTTACATTGGAAGGAGCCGACTATAAATGAGATTTATTTGGACTGTATGTACTAGATAATCCCAATGACGTCACACACTAATGAAAATTGGAAGCACTTTCAGGCCGCGTGTGTCCTGTTGGACTTTGAGAAAGCCCTGAAAAAGTTCCGTGGCACTGGGGAACGAAACGCGTTGGCTGTGTGCCGGTTTTAACCCTTCCCATGCTCATGAGGCCCGGTTGCGCTGTGATCTTGACGAGCTGAGCTTGTCATGACCGCTGTGGCGCTCATACGCGGGGATAATTTCCCTGCTGTGCTGAACGTTCCACAGAAACGGGCGTGGTCTTGACGAGCTCAGCTTGTCATGAGTCCAGCGCCACCGTGCTGCAAGATGAGCCGAGCTCGTCAAGAGCACTGGGGCTCTGCGGGCGCCCCTCCTCCCCCCAGCAAGCGGGAGAATTACCCCCGCGGCGAAGGGGTTAAAACAAACTACGTTAATAAAGAGAAGATTTTTGGATAACGTATGTCTCCTGATGATCTTCAATCAGAGTACACCTTCCTTTCTTGTGGACTTTCTCCAATTATTTGGAGTCCTCAGCCTGGGCTGAGGCAGAACTGAGAATTGGTGAGGAAATGCTTGCAATCCCACACTGGGTGTGTATCAAAACCAGAGCACAGAGCAGAACCCAAAGTGAAAAAGAGGTGCTGGGGAATAGAAGAATGGCCAAGCCCTCCAAAAGAAAAGGCAAGCAGACTGGGGAACCAGCTGTAAATAAATAATCCACATTTGTATAGCGCATAATCACCCGTTAGGGTCTCTAGGCGCTGGGGGCCGTCGGGAAGATTAAGCAAGCTATTGCCCAGAGTCGCATGGTGCTGAGCTAACCTGCCGCCGGAGCCGGGGATCGAACCCTGATCCCCAGATTCCAGCGTCAGTCACCCTGGCCGCGGCGCCACACCTCTCATAAACAAGATGACCCTTCTCTTCAGGGGGAAGAAGATTCTGGCCCAAAGAGAACTGAGCCTCAGAAGCTGGAGCCTTACCATGCTGAGCTTTGGGGCCCAGAAGGACATTTCATTGAAAAGCTGTGCCAGGGACAGAGGTCTTGCCCCACTCTTGAAAGCCTAAAACAGCAATCTGCTGCACAGGAAGGAGGTGATGTCAGTGTTACCTACAGGACCTATTGGGAGGAGGGGATACTTTTCACTGAGGGCAGATACCCCAAACCTAGTGCCACTAGGAGAGGGGTAGTGTCTCAGGCACCTAGGAAATTCCTCTTCACTTTGGCCCCTGACATTCTCTAGCTGGACACTTTGGACAGACCAAAACTTGGGGCAGGCTAGTCAGCTACTTCTACTGGCCGGGGATACACCAGAAGGGAGAGAAGTTTTGTAACTCCTATCCCACCTATCAAGCCAGTGGCAAGATGGGTGGGTACCCAAAGGCATCCTGGGTACCTAAAACACATGAAGGAGTGTGGAGTGACCTACAAGTTCACTACCCTCTACCATCTGCAGTATAATGGCCGTGTATTCAACAAGGCCAGGAAAGGTATCATTGATGGACTCCCTGAAAAACTCAGGAGGAGATGAGGTGTCCTACCTCCGTGCCTGCTTTTTTACTACAGAGAAGTGCCGCAGGAGGGAGTGGGGTTCTTTCCATTTGAACTTTTGTATGATCATCCTGTGAGAGAACCATTTTGCCTTGTGAAAAAGGGATGGGAGAAGCCCTTGGTGAACCTAAACAGGACATTGTGAACTATGTGCTTGGCATCCACTCCAGGATGGCTGGATACATGGAGAAATCAAACTAAAACCCTGAGGCCAGCCAAGAGCTACAGAAGCAAGTATGACAAAAAGGCTGCTATGGTGGAGTTCCGACCAGGGCAGAAGATTTGTGTCTTTAGCCTGTGGCTCCTAGGGCTCTCCAAGATAAGTGGAGTGGACCCTACCCTATCCTAGAAAGAAAAGGGAGGTCACCTATCTGGTGGACTGTGGCTCTTGCGGGAACTCCAAGAGGTTCATCCATGAAAATCGCCTCAAACTCTACTATGACTGGGCAGGTTTGACCATGTTCATGGTGACATATGAGGATCAGGAAGCAGAGAGTGAACCTCTCTCTGAACTCCTGTCCAACAACCCAAGAGATAGGCCAGTGGCATTGGTGGTCTTTTCAGACATCCTCACTGTCCAGCAGCAAACTGATTGCAGACAAGTCAAAAATCAGTTTGCTGAGGTCTTCTCTTTGACCCCTTGTCAGACTAGCTGTTGTAACCATGATGTAGACACTGATGATAGCCTACCTCTCATAAACAAAATCTACAGGCAGTCTGATCATGTGCAAGAGAGCATCAAAACTTAAATAAACAAAATTCTAGAATTGGGAGTCATAGAGCCATCTGAGAGCTCCTAGGTCAGCCCAGTGGTGTTAGTCCTCAAACCTCATACCCAGTGTAGTAAGAAAGAGATGAGGTTCTGTGTGGACTATAGGGGCCTCCCCATGCTGTGACCAGAACCAATGCACACCCAATCCCAAGGGCAGATGCATTAATTGACAGTATGGGAGCAGCCAAATATATGATTACCTTTGATCTCACATTTGGGTACTGGCAGATAGGTCTGAATCCAGAAGTAAAAGAAAGGTCTGCATTTTCAATCACTGTTGGGCATTATCAGCTTACTGTGATGGTGTTTGGACTTAAAGATGCACCTGCCACTTTTCAAAGGTTGGTGAACAAAGTCCTTACTGGCTAGGAATCCTACAGTGTAGCTTATATACAAGATATTTCTGTCTTTAGCTCCACCTAGCTGGATCACCTTAACCACCTTGTGAAAGTATTAGAGGCTCCGAGAAGTGCAGGCCTCACTATCAAGGCAAGCAAGTGCCAGATAGAGCAGGGAAAGATGGTCCACCTGGGCCACCTTGTAGGAAGAGGCCAGTCTCAACCATTGCAACCCACTACCCAGATCATTCTGAATTGGGTGGATCCAAGAACGCAAACTCAAATTGGGGCCTTTCTTTTCTTGACTGGGTATTACAGAAGGTTTGTGAAGGATTATGGCACTATTAAGACACCCCTCGCAGGTCTGACCTCTAAAAGAATGCTCAAAAAGGTCAACTGGATGGTGAGCTGTCAAAAGGCTTTTGCCACTCTAAAGAAAGCAACGTGCTATGCAACTGTTCTGAAAGCTCCAGATTATGCCAAGCAATTCCCTGTGCAGACTGATGTTTTTGAACATTAGAAAGGGGTAGTCCTATTCCAAATAAATGACCAGGGTCAAGACCACGCTACGGAGTTCATCAGTAAAAGGCTATGCCCAAGGAATAGTGTTGAAGTGCCATTGAGAGGGAAACCTTTGTTGTGGTCTTGTCCTTGTAGCAGCTGAGGCCATACCTGTTTGTTGCTCACTTCATTGTTCAGACTGACCACAGGCCTCTCAGATGGTTAAATCAGATGAAGGAGAAAATCTCAAACTGTTAAGGGGGTCCATATACCTAGTGGGAATAGACTTTGAAGTGCAACACAACCTGGGAATTCCCATGCCAATGCAGATGGACTTCCCAGGTTCTTTCACCTAGATGATGATGACTCTCTAGGGGAAGGTTAGTCTCATCATATTTCATTTGGGGGGTCATGTAGGGAAAGTGCCTCTCTGACATGTATTTCGACCACATTTTGCCTGATGTCTGATGTGATTTTGAACTGTAAGTGCACTGGGTCCCTGATAACCAGGCCCCTAATGCCAGCTCTCTTTCCCAAAACTTGTACCATGATTGGCACAACTTCAGTTAGCCGTGTATGTATGAATTCAGTGGTACCCCTGGTATTTAGGGCATGGGTACTGAAGAGGGCCCTCTGGGACTGCAGCACGGGTTGTGCAACACCAGGGCCCCCTCACCACGGCTATGCACCCTGCCACTTAATGCTGCGCATATTGGTGCAAAGAAATCCAAAGAGTAAAAATGGCACACAGCCCTGTGTGCAATGCCATCCATACACTACATAATTTGTAGGAAAGTCACCCCTGCTGCAGGTCTTAAGCCCGAAGGCTGGGTGCACTATATCGTATTTGTGGGCATAACAGCATGAACAGATTTGCCCCTACAATGTCCAGTCTATTCTGAGATGTTGTAAGTGCACGCGGAAGCTATAAAGAGTACATGGATACTTGTCAACACAAGTTTCCTA
Source organism: Lissotriton helveticus (assembly GCF_964261635.1). NCBI lineage: Eukaryota > Metazoa > Chordata > Amphibia > Caudata > Salamandridae > Lissotriton > Lissotriton helveticus. The sequence continues at coordinate 405,439,866 of NC_136073.1, forward strand.
GCTCCATGATGGCTTCAGTGATTCCTAAGGGGTTGGGTACCAAACATCTTGTCTTAATAAATCCTCACTGATGCCAGTGGTAGATGTATTAATATGTTCACACAGGAGACCCTTTTAAAGGGACCCCTGAAAACCTGCCAAGCTACCAAGCACTGGTGTGGTTCCTGACTTATTTGTACCAGCCTGCCATTACCAGACATGTTTCTGGCCTTATGGGATGAGATCCAGTGCTCTCAGAGACTACAGACAAAGCCTGCTCCAGGAGAGGATGGCCTTCCTGGGAAGAGAGCTTCAAAGGTGATGCCGCCTTTAAAATCCAACCCAGGAACCTCCAGATAGTGGGGAAGCCAAGCACCCTTTCCTGCTCCACTTTCGGTAGGAGGAAAATCAAGAAAATTAGTTAGATTAGGAGGAGCGTCCCCACTTAGCCTGTACTAAACCTATCATGGTGCAGGTATGTGAAAACCTCTCCTGAAATTCTTCCGTCTTGAGATGGTGAGAAAACCTACTATCAGGACTAAGGTAGTGTCTCTTCCCACAGGAAGTGGACACACTAGAGGATGTAGACACCCTAAGGGTAGGTGGCCCATGGACTGCTATCGGTCTCTCCTTGTAACACCCCGAAATTCAATATTCAGGTGGCACCGCAGGACCTGAACATCTCATTCAACAGACAAGAGAAGACCATGACAAGAGAACGGCTAGGCAATTGAAGCCCTCCTGCAGATAAAAAAGGAACCAAATCCTGCCTGCTGCTCCCAGGACTCAACAATAGCTGCTGCTGTATCATCCTGAAACCTGAAAGGACTGAAAGAACCCTGGATCACATCCCGCCTTCAAGAAATCACTAAGAAGCTACCTTGGAGTGAAGGTGTTACTCTCCCGTTTACTGCATGCACCAATCCCATGATGTCCAGTTTGTCGATGTGCTGCTCCTTGACGACCTCAATGTAACATTAAACTGCAAAAAAGTACAACAGCTCCGGACAGTCAGTCTCTCTCCCCACCAAGTTTATAAACACCAGGACCTACCAGAGTTGTGGCGTACTAATATCCGGTTTCCAGACCCTCAATGGCTAACATCAAGAAACAGAGTCCACTCCGGAAAAAGCACAAGACGCAAGCACCCATCGAGTGACATTGAAACAATCAAGAGCCACTTCCTGAGTGGTCCAGCTGTCCCGAGATTGCCTTGTTATGATTCATAAATGAACCCCTAAATAAGCTTACGTAGTCACCCAAACTTTCACCTATATTTCTCCTGCCATTACACTACATAACTGTTTTGGTGTTGACCTTGTACCTAGTTAAGGTGCTGCATAAATGTTGTGTGGTTTTCCAGAAAACAAGCCTAATTTATTATGCCGAGGATTCTCAGAATGACAGCAGGATTACAAACTTATCTTCTTTATAAAACCTATGTATAAGGGTCATCACTTTCGTCAACCTCAGCCGACATGACACAGCAAGGTAGAACCCTGAATGAACCTTTTGGGTACAAATACACCATGTCTTTGCTGGGGCAGGCAGAGGTGAAAGCCGTCCATGCTGGCACACTGACATGAGACGCTGAGGTTCCTGCATGCAGACACTCCAGCTCGCAGTGGTCTGACATTGCTCGCAGTTTGTCCATCTCGATTCTCGAGACAAAGCCAGGGTCCCACAGTCTCTCACTTCAGGTAATGGGGTTGGCTTCAGCCTAGGGGGGTTCTTGGCTCCACACCTACATACATGCTAGGCACATGTAAGTACATCTAGTTAGGATTGCATCACAGGAGTAGGAATACCTGCCTGTATTCATTGTTTTAGCACTATGGTAGGAATCTACCATCCTTTACCTTATTTGGTGCATATAATAATTTAAATCTGTTTCTGTCTCATGGTTGTTTCAGCACACTCATGCTTATTGAAAAACATCCCCATTATTTATTTTGTGTATCTCTCTGAAACAAAGTGTGCATGTGTGACTGAGCAAAAAGTCCTGTACCGTTTCCCTGATCCCTGATGGGACAGGGTTGTCATGTTCGATAGTTGCCAGCAACTATTCTTTCCTTGGTAAGAGGAGTTTTAGTGTCACTGTGAGCTAGCTGGTATGCAGGTGAACATTCCCAGTGAGGGTATCTGGAATCAGCCTGGACACTAATCCCACAGTATATGTTGTCTAAATGCGCGGATCCTACATGGGTTTATAGGAACTACATGCCAGCCACACCAAGTTGCCTGCTCCTGACCGCAAGACGCATGACACCCTGCTGACCTATTCGCTCTACAGCCGACTCCAATGGCCCCAGCACCGACCAACCAGCTCTGCTCCCATAGTCACCAGGCCTGGCAACCTGCTCCCTCTACGGTGACCCACCAGACTTAACTGCAACTCCCTCTGTGCAGTGCATTTTCAATTGGCCCCCTTCATCTTTGCACACCTTTTTCCAAGACCTACGTACTCTGCTCTCGGCCAATCCAGGTACACTCCTGAATTTCTCCTGCTGAAACTTTGGACCTGGTCCCAACATCAACCTAAAATTAGAAGGTAAAATTCATTAAAGCATTTCCTGGATTTCTATGCATTTTTCGGTGTTTTCCTGATTGTTTCCTATGGTGCATAATTGCGCATAGAAGTGATATATTTATCGAAAGTTGCAAAATCGTAACTCAGCAAGTACTTACCTTAGAAGTGTGTTCTTGGTCTTAAAAATTAAATAAAAATGTATATTACATTTACAAATTGGTCTCAGATTTATTCTTGAGTGTGTGTCTCATTTATTAACTCTGTGATTACCACAAATACTTAACACTACCCTCTGATAAGGCTAACTGCTTGCCTGCACAACCACAAGAAGAGAGTTAGTATTATCTCATGATAACTATGCATACCGATTAGGGATTTCTCAGATTCTCTACATAGTCTACTTCACTTTAGTACATTGTACAGAGAGACGGTTTCCTACACCAAGCTAGAACGTTGGCAGGGCCATGTTGTACACCTTATACTTTCCCAAGTAAAATTGTGCATTTTTTGGAGAACATACCCATCAGAACTGTGTGAGACAAACTCCACACACACCGTCCAAATACGTTGGCCATAGTCCTGCTAGCTCACAGGGCATTGCCTATACCCCTAACCAGACAAAGTAACAAATGGACGTGCAACCTCAGAATATAACAACCCTGACTCCCCAAGAAAATTGTGGTGACAGATCTAGAACCCTTACGCTTAGTTACTTATGCATAGCCAAAGAAATACAAAATAAATACACAGTAAAAGGTTTCAATATTCATTGAAGTATTGTGATTCTTTAGTAAAATACTTGCGCTGCAGTAATCAATAGAAGGAAACAGAATAATGTGATTGCCATTATTAGATTGGTGAAAAACATAAACAGTTCAACCATTTTGCTTATTACAGAGAATATATACTTGCATACAAGTACTGTAAAATATTGTACTCCTTCCTACAGCATCCTAACTTATCATGTCTAGGGTTAGTGAATCTGCCAAACCTCTGTAGGGTGATCTAACTCCTCATTTCCGGTGGGTAAGTGTCATCAGGCTGCCTATCTGGTGGAGAGCTGGGCAGCATTTCTTGCATGAGGTAAAAAGGAATCAGATGGGCTGGAATTCCGGCATGTGGGTGACCTCTCAGTGCCCGTGAAATGCTCCCCTGTCTAAACAAAGGATTGATGTATACATAATAACATCATTCATATTACCATTCTGAAGCCCCAGTTAGGACGCTATTCAATCAATCAATAAATCAAGTGACTTGTAAAGTCCAACTACTCACCCGTAAAGGTCTCAAGGTGCTGGGGGCTATTGTTTATTCCATTGTGACAGCTGTGTCGCCGAATGGCCAAAACAAATTATAACATTTTGTGTGATGGACGTAGCCCTTGTACAGAATGTTCAAGGTATTTGATAGTGTGCCTATAAACTGGAAGTGAAAGCAAAGCTGAGTTTGAAGAATATTATCCTGTATTTGAACGCAAATCAATGTGTGCCAAATGTCATCATGTTTAAGGAGAGAAGCCAACTGAAGGATGTGAGCATGTAAAATGGCGTTTCTAGCCGAGCCTAATGTAACAATGTGACATCAAATTAACTCAAAAAACAAAAGCAACCAAAACAAATATACACATATATATATATATATATATATATGTGTGTGTGTATATGTATCTATCTATCTATCTATCTATATTTTTCGTCGTATTGCACTGCCGCGCATAGAAGGAACTTCACTTCAGGATCTTGTGAAAATAAAGTATTTACTTGAACTGACACGTTTTGACCTCAACGGTCTTTGTTAGAGACACTGCCCACACACGGACGTCCTCTATTTTCTATGAAAAACAGCGAATAAAAAAAAAACAAACATGGAAAAAAGACTCCTGGAAAAATTAATAGATTACATGGTACATTTCCTGTGGAGAAAACAGACTATTTCACTATAGTCAAAATAACTTGAAATACATTCATTAATATGTCTGAAAGAATACCATAATAATTAAATTAAGAATCATGATTAAAACACAGGTTTACAAAAATTCATGTAAAGTGTTTCACCATCCCTTCCCCTGATTACTGTCGGAGCAACCGGTGAGGAACTACGATTTTGTGGAACGGCAGGGGTGCTGCTGCAACCGCCGAACACAAGCATGTGTTTGACGGAGGACGGCAGGAGGATTTTCGGAGATCCTGGAATGAATGAATTTCTCCCTCAGAAGTACGTGCACAGCGGATTATAAAACTTGTGCGAGGCTAGCCGTAAGAGGCTCGATGTGGCCAAAACTTTATTTAATGAGGCGGTCGATCTCCTGGAGAACTCAGTTACAGGTGGAGCACCCAGGGACACAGGAGGCACAAGGTCGCTGAAACGGGATCTATTCCATTTTGAAAAACTGTATTAAAAAAGTGAAGAGAAGCTGATAGGTTATCTCCCTGGATAATTACATCGAGGTTGGCACAGTCCCAAAGGGACTGCATATACTGATGACACCAACTTACCAGAATTCCAGCCCTAAACTCCTGGAAGAATGGTTGTTGCTAATGGCATCCATCTGCAAACAGATGCTGGGATTAATATCCAAATATGCAGCATTAGAATTAGAACAAGTGGGGACAGAGATCAAAGAACTAAAGAAAGCCCTGGAGAAACATACCTCATAGGATGAGATTGAGAAGTTCATGAAAGAGATGGAAGGACGACTGGTGAAATATGAGGAAGGAATCAAGTCCCCCAAAAAGCGCAAGATGACGAATAATATTTGCGGGTCCTGTGCCCACCAAACCGGCACCAACCCTGCATGGTGGATGCGGTTTGAAGAACTACAGGAGCAGTTTGCCATATCTCTCTATATATACACATATCTATCTGTCTATCTAGCTATCTATATATCTATATCCATCTCTCTCTCTATATATATACATATATATCATATGTATGTGTTGAAATCATTAAACTTAATATTGTTTCCTCTGTAATTATGTCAGTGCCTCGATTATTTTCTATGAGAGGGTTGGAGAACCTATGAATTGCCATGTGTTGTGTTAGACTAACTTCAAGGCTGGGCTGGTGTACATTTACTACTGTTTATTGACCTTTTCGGATTTAATAACTTTAGAGGTGTAGTTTGTGAATAGGAATGATCTAACTCTTTTGTGGGTAGCTGTTTGTAATAGTGTGTTAAGCAATTAATGCACGAACAACGTGCTACACGCTTCTTTAAAACCTCTCACAATAGCTCAATGTTCGATCGGCTTGTGAAGTATGTGGTATGGTAACATGTTGATTCTTACAAGGTATATTTTGATATTTATAACAAGAACCTACCTCAAGATCAATAAAGCATTGCACATTAATGTTGGAGCGAAATTGGGAGAACTTCACAACACCATATACATTAGTGAGATATTACACGTTTTAATTATACAATTGCATTCTATTTCGCCTGCTTATACATCATATATCTAAAAAGTAAGCGATTTGCCAAAAATCACACATCTTTTGGTCATGTGGCAAAGGTGGGTTTAGAAACCTAGGTCTTTGATTCCAAGTTGTCAGTACTTTCTTCAGGTTTAAACTTTTGCTAATAGGCAAAGCCAATATGCAAAGAATACTTGCATCATCACTGATACCTACCGTTAAAATGTGCGTCATTTTTGGAATGTTGCGCACTACTGACATTCCCACAGCAGGACAGATAGTCAACATCTCTCTGAACATAAGAAAAGATGGACAAGTGAACTATATAGTGTTTCAAATGTAGGAAAAGAAAAATCATCTCCTGCCAAGAGCAGTCAACATACATTATAAAGATGTCCAGGATATTATAGCTCGCGTCCATTAGTCCTTTCAGGGTTAATATTGATGCAGATATCATTTCTAGCCACGGTATCCATTTGTGTGAAATATTACGACTGGGAGTAGCCGAGGCCGTGAATCACCTCCATTGATAGAGCCGTTAGCCCCGCAGTCAGCGCTGCCTCCGCGCCGTGCAGTGAGCATGAAATATTATGGAGATGGCTCTTTAAAGTGATCGCTTCATCATCATTTGTCTGCGGCCGGGCCCGGTCCCTTCCCGCCCGCCTCTCCTGTTGGGCTGCAGCTGTCATAACTCAATCAGCCGCATAACGCTGCTCGCAGCACCTCCGGAGCAGGTATTGAACCCGTCGATGGCCGCGGAGGGAATGACACTTATCCCACTTGACGTCCCGTAACGGCACGGCGATATTTATGTCAGTTTATATATGTATGATATGTATTCCATAAATGTAATTAGAGAGCTGTTAGTGCGTGATGTATCTGAACGGCCCGGAGCTGCTTCTGATTAAGGCATTGATTCCAGCACTGTGCGCTGCTTCACTGGAGAATATGACAACCTTCATCACCCCAGGCTCGCGGATCAGCCCGGCTGTCTGTGCGCACTGTACAAACTTGTCACTTGTGTTTAACCGTCCGGCAAGGCTGACTGTAATCGGAGGTTATTAAATTAACTGCAGGACGTTAGAGCAGACAGAAACAGGGCTGGGAGCTAGAAAAAATGACGCCCTAGTCCTCCCACTACTGCCACCCCAGAGTACCTTGTTGTGTTGACGAGTGACACGACTGCTGTCAGAAAGTATGTAGGAGGGAAATCCCAAGATGACAGCGTGGAGGATAGGTTTGGTCATCTCGAAAGCGAACAGGAATTTGTAATGGATAGTTGTCAGGGAACATGGAATCATCTGTAAAAAGTATTACTCATAATAAAACAGTTGCACTGCCTGAAGGAAATAGTTGATTCAATGATCTGAAAAAAATATTCTATTTTATATTGGTACATTGCAAGCAATGCTGTTTTTTTTTTCACCACTATTCACAGTGAGCATCCAAGGTCCCTGATTTAGATCTGGTGCTCTGCCTATTTATTTATTTATGTATTCAGTGTTTTAAATAGCGCGGACAACGCCAAATTTGGGTATCAGAGTGCTTTACAATTCCATAGCCGTAACTTTCGTAAGCAAGTTTAACAAGTCCTTTAAGCAAAATTGCCAAGCATACATATTCATTTTTGAGTGTAAGATAATTGTACTTACAAAGCATACTGCCCTAGCGATTACTAGAGATCGACTTGTATTTTAATAGTACGTGACCTAGATATTACCCTATAAGGGCCTCATTTATGAGATTCCTTGCACCTCCGGAACTTCACTTTTTGTGACGTTCCGTGGAGCAGGAGCCTGCGTGATATTTATCTGGCAGCATTAAGCCACATTTTTGGGCTTAATTCTGCATGATAAATATCAGGCTCTTTAACGCAGTGTTCTGCGTTAAAGGGGCGTGCAGTGGGTGTTGCTGGGGGCGTTCCCAGCAACATCCAGGGCCTTTGGACACTACCCTAGATTTACGAGAAATCGTAAATTTGAGGCAGCGCCGAAAGCTTACGCCTCCCCAGGGAAGACGTAATGGAGGCGCAACATCTTTAATTCTCCTTGTTTTTCCTTTTTCTACCTGTGCTGCATACTGCAGCACACATAGAAAGAGGAAGAAGCTTCTTGTGATTATTTTTGCACAGAAAGGTTTCCCTTTCTGTACAAAAACAATCATCCCTGCAACACAGGCACCCTTGCACCATGGTGCCAAGGTGCCTGCGCTGGCGTACGTCAGCCCATTGTGAGCAGGGGAAAAGAACAGGAATGTGCCGTATCTTATAGATACAACGCATTCCTGCCCTTTTCTTTTGTCGTAGGGAAGAGCAGCAGGAATGCCTGATGCACTGCCCTATGGCAAAACCTCATAAATGAGGCCCTAAGTGTGAAGTCTGCTGTTAGTTATGGAAGGAATTTGCTCACAAGATAGGTCTTAGCTTCCTTTTTGAATACTGAAGTGGTCGGGATTCTTCTGATGTTCGGGGGGGGAGTGAATTCCAAATTCTTGGTGCAGCTCCATAGAACACTCTGTCAGAAGTTCTCTTCTTATGGAAAAATGCGGGTTTCAGTAAAAGATCTCCGGTGCACCGAGAGAATCTGCTTCCTCCAGAGAATGTAATTTTCTAGACTATGTATAGTGGCGTTTTTTAGTGTATCGCTTTGTGTGTGATACATGCCATCTTTAGTTGAATTCTTTCTTTTTAACGCAGCCAATTAAGCACTTCCAGATGTGGAGTGATGTGGTTAAAGCCTATTATGAGTCTTGTGGCTGCATTGAGACAATCTTATAGTGGGGCTGTTGAAATCTTGGGTAGCCCTGATAAAGCTGTGCATCCATACTCAATCCTCATGATGACTAATGCCTGGACTACCGTTTTGAGGTCTGATCTTGCGATGAATGGTTTCAGTTTTCTAAGATAGCTCAGATTGAAGCGGGTATTTTTTGCCATCGTGTTGATGTGGGTTTGCATGTTCAGGTTCTTATCTAGCGTAATTCCTAGAGACTTGGTTGGTTGAGTCCACTAGCCTTGGAGTACAGTTTAGCGCAGTGATCATCTTGGTCCATTCCCTTATCCTCTCTGAGCTTTTGGGGGGGATCAGAAGGAATTCTGTTTTATGCGAGTTGAGCTTGAGATGATTATTAGTTAGCCATTGAATGGCCCTCTTTAAAGCCTGGTTCATCATGGTGATCTCTTTCAGCGATGTAATCTTGATATACAACTGTGTGTCATCAGCATACATTCGGAAGGAGATTTTTGCCTGTGTAAAATTTCAGTTAGTGGCTCTACGTATAGTTTGAATAGGGATAGGGATAGTGTTGATCCCTGTGGTACTTGAATTTGATTTGAGGATGTTAAAGACAGTTTTTGATTCACCATGAATCTTTGCAATCTGTTCTCTAAGAAGGATCTAAACGATTCTAGGACTGTTCCTGATGATCCATCCTTTGCTCCAGCCGGTCTAGTATTTTGACATGGTTTACAGGGTCGAATGCGGATGATAGGTCGAGCAGAACTAAGAAGATGTTTCATTGAAGTCTTGAGCAAGTAGAGCGTCATCCACTATGTGCAGAATTGCTGTTTCAGTACTGTGATCTGGTCTGAACCCTGATTGGCAGTCATCCAGTAGTTTGAATTCAGTAATATGTTGGCTCAGTTGTTATTCAACCCATTTATCCAGTACTTTGGCTAGCATGGGAATGTTTGTTACCTATTTAAAGTCGTTTGGGTCAGAGGGGTTCTAGGTAGGTTTTTAAAAGATGGATATGACTTGGCCCAATTTTAGGCTCTTTGGTAAGGATCCTTGCAATAGCGAAGCATTATTAATCCTAATGAGGCCAATGATGGGTACACTGTTTGGCCCATGTTTAGAGAACATTTGACTTTAAGATTCCACCGTTAGTGCAGCCCAGCGGGTCAAAATTAGGGGTGCATGATTTTTTATTGCATGAACAAAGTTGGTGTAAATTCCTATTATAAGTATACCTATAGTTAGCAGAGTTTACCACTTTTCTACTTCTACACACTGCTGTTTTTCTATGCAGCTTGAAAATATTACCCGCAAAAGTACTCGTTGGTGCTGAAACCCCATGAGGTATTTTGTTGTGAGTTATCTTTATGAATGTTTTCCTCATGACTTTAAGAAATCACAAAATGTGAGCTTAAAATGGGCAGCAACTCCTGACTTTTAGTGTGAAAACCCACATGTAGAGAACTTAGGAAACTCCGAGTAGTATTAGTCCTCTTTGTGAGAATCATGGGAAGCTTGTAAAAATAAACTTTTCAAAATTGCACACTCCTTGTCAAAATAGATTATCAAATGACACTCAAAAGGAAAAACCTTTGTGATCTCATCCAAGTTCTGACCATCAAAATATAATTTGAGGGCAATACCTGAAGAGCCTTGGTGCCCGATTTAGAGTTTGGCGGATGTACCGCTCCATTATAATTGGGAAGGTTATCCGACCCACCTTATTAGCAGTGTCATAGCATGTAATGGGCTCGTAGTATTGTGAACAGGATAACTGTCACTTCGTGATAGAGTAATTTGTCAACTAAACTCTAAATCAGGTCCTAATATTCTTAGTTTACTCTCTTTTAAACATTAGCAATGTAGAGCTTCCAATATATCTGCAATTGCAAATATGGAGGAAGACAACACTAGAGTATTTAATTTCTTCAAAACTTTTTATGCTCCGACAAGAAGTAGCACTGGAATTGAAAGTTTGCACTTTATAGCCTACAACTGGTAACTGCAGAGGACTGGGCATGTTCTTTGGGACTCAATGCTATTATAACATTTACGCCGAATTATATAGCAGAAGTCTACATGAGACACACAGAGAAGGCACTGAGGAAAGTGATTAATAAGCAAACTCAGGGCAGGTTATCAGGCTCACCCCACATAACAAAAATATTTGGTTTCTTGTGGGAGTTCAAGATTACCATTCATTTTATCTGAAGAATGAGGTCTCGTTACAAGTCCAGCTCAAATATTAAAATACCTTGTTGTCTGGTTCTAGTGGATCTTTCCTTTGCACTCCCAATTTCTGAAGCAGAGAATGATACAAGGCACTATCCCATGATGCAGGCAAGGATTGTCTGACTTCTATAGGAAGCATTCCGGATCACATTTATCACAGTCTTGGAGCCATTGACCTATCAATCACTGTACAATTAATCACCAAGGAGCACATTAGAAATAAATGTTGTAGTTCTAGAGAATACAAAACTAAGCAGCCACACTCTGCTTATATTTGAAGACACTGATATATATTTTCCAGCTAATAATGTACTTCGCTTGTTACTGATGTAAAATGTTAATTGCTTTGCATCACCTTCAACCTTTGACAGAGTGTTAGATCTAAATATGCTCAGGATTTTACACAACATTCCAGACCCAACTAGACCACAATCAGACTTGAGAAAAACAAGTGTGAAAATATAAAAAATAAAAAAACAAGCCTATAGGTCTTCTGTAGCTATGTACCAAGATCTACAACAATGTCCTCGTATTCGTCCGGTCTGCTGTAACCCTGCCCACAGTTAAGGAAAGAGCTGAAGATGCACTGTTTTAAAGAACAATACATTACGATTGTCCGAACCCCATTCAGAGTGCCAAGGGTGAGCAGGAGCTACTGGGTCAAACCGACCAGGCTAATTTTGGGATCTGAGCACCTAGACCACATACGCTGCAATACTTGACTCTGTGGTAGCGCGAGTCAAGCAGTCCGAGGCTTCTTGGGGAGAAAGTAGGCTAAGGGTGAACACATGCTCAGAACTCAACATACATTCAGCCGTCCTAATAAATGACTATCCCGTCAAATATTTGATTTGATTTAAAAGTAGTATTTATATACAAACACAAAGTATAATACAGCTCTCCACAAATAATTTACTCAGTCGTCTCAAGACAGACCCACTGGAGTTACCTGAATCAGCTTTTCCAGTTCCACTCCCCTGACTAAAGAAAGTTGTTATTCTGCAGTTATGTAAGGTAACATCCAGGCTAAGCCTCACTGGTGCAAGTCTCAGATGTTCCACATTGCTTTTGCAGAGCTCAAAGTGTCCCCACCCCACAGCGCATCAGTCAGAGCATGCTGTCACAGAGACATATCAGTCTGGTATCCAGTATTAACTGCTCTTATTTGCGTAGCGGTTCAGAGTCCCTGGGGCACATTTCGGTGGCAAGCAGAAATTTGGATGCTCCTGTTGAAGTGGCAGGCAACTACGGAGCTCTTCTGGTCATTCGGTTAGTCTCTTTTTGAGTCTGGCAGCAGATCTTGGGTGCTTCTAAATTCAGGTACTTGATTCAGTGCTTTTCCTTCACAGGTCACAACCCACTTCATCTTCACCAAACAAACAACACTAGTGGTGCATCATGGGAGATGCAGTCTGTGACAAATTCAGTATAAATATTGAAACACCACTGAAACAGTGACAGACATATTTTATTTTATTCTATCATCTTTTGTCACATAGACACACCATTGGAAGGCGAGAACCCTGGTGATGACACTGCGGGTAGGCAGGAGCTTGAGCAGATGGAGGAAGGGAAGGATGTGGGAGAAACAAGTGGACATAGTCCATCTGACTTTCCAGCAACTGACGCAGCAACCACTTCACAGGCCTCAGCCATTGTCACACCAGCCGCACAGCAAACCCAACATCACAATGCTCTCTGGCCACCAGGGTGCAGCTCTCACAGCCAACACAGCAGTCCCTACAGCAGAAGCAAAGTCTGTCCTCTGCTGGATCTGCCAGACAGGCCATGTCTGCATCATTGGATGGGGAGATGTTGCAAATCCAGCACCTGCAACACAAGACACAAAGGCATTGGAATGTGAGGATGACACAGGGCTTCCACATGTTTACGGACAAACTTGCTGAAAATCAGGCCCGGATTGAGTCAAAACTGGATGTCCTGAATAACACAGTGGCAGACCTAGCTAAAGAATGGGCAGAAGAAAGGGCACAGCTTAGGGGCATGGAACGCAGCAGGGGCCACAAATTAGACACACTGAGCAGGGCCATTAGTGGTCTTGCTCATGCAATCAGTCAACAAAGCCAGCTCACCCTTGGGCTGCAGGTGGAGATGGGCCACTATAGTGGGGATGTTGCTCGTGGCCTAGAGAAGATCACTGCAGCAGTGGAAACACTGCAGACAAATATGATTGTTGGTGGAGGTGCCATGGATGGTACTGATAGCGAGGTGTCACGCCGCAGCAGCGTCTCAGCTATGGAGACACCTGTGATGCAGCAGCCGGCACCTCAGTTTGTATTGTGGCAGCTCTGGCCAGGCTGCTCGGAGGGGCAAAATATTAACTGTGCTCACTCACTACACAATGTTAGTCTACCATATCCTTCATGTGTTGTCGTAACGTAACCCCAACTGATTTGCAGTTTTTGTAGTTTACGCTTACATTTACTGATGGGCATGCTGTCCTTGGTTTGGTTATGGATGCTTGCATAGTAAAGCACCAATCGATAGTCACAAATTGTTTTGTCCTATGTCCATGTGAGTGTCTAACTGAGGTGTATGTACCTTTCAAAAATAGTTGTTAGCAATCTGGTCCCTGCGTCTTCTCCCCTCTGCTGCAGCGCTACCATCCCTTTGATGTAGGGCAGGTGGTCCAGGGTCCTCATCCTCCGAATCTGTGTCAGGCACTTCCATGGGCATTCCACCACTGCAGACCACGTTGTGAAATTGGCACATGTTGCAATGATTTTACAGACTGTCTCTGGTGCATACTGCAGGGCTCCCCCACTCGTGTGTAGGCACCTGAAGCGAAATTTAACGATTCCAAAAGTACACTCAATCACTGTCCTTGTGTGCCGTGTTGTACTGCCTTTCATGTATATTATTGGGAGACAGATACGGTCTGAGGATCCAGGGACGCAGGGCATACACACTGTCACCTGTTGTGAGATATGTGATGGTGAGGTTATATGCTTACAGACATGCAAGTGTATAAACATTTATCTGGGGACTGGCAATATCATTACCTAAGTGGTATCCATCATCAACGTCACCTCTTTCTAACCTTTGGTATAGACCACTGTGTCTGAAAATGTATGCATCGTAGGTGCTTCCAGAGAATTTTGCAACAATGTCAGTGATGATATTTTTAGTGTTACACACAACTTGGATGTTGAGTGAATGTGTGCTTTTCCTGTTATGGAAGATGTATTCAATGTGGGATGGGGGACATGGGTCTCATCTATGCACCCTATGACCTGTGGAAACCTTGCTAATCTGTAAAAATCGAGTTTTGTTTGTCTACCTTCTCATTTTCTTTGGGCATGTATAAGTGTTGATGGATATGGTATTGAATGGCGTCTAGGAAATTATGGAAAAAACACGAAAGCGCACTCTGAGACACACCACCAGCCACTGCAGTTATGTCCTGGTAACTACTAGTGGCCAAGAGGTGGAGGGAGCACAAGACCTTCACATGTGTGGGAATTGCCTTGCTGCACAGGGTTCTGCTCTCAAGTTGTGGCTTTAAGGTGTCTATGAGGTCTAGTATCACACTGCTACTAAGCCTGTACTGCTCATAACTCTCGTCCTCTGTCTTATCCAATGATGTTAGCCTGACTCTGAATATCCTCTCCTGTCTCCTCCTCCTCTGCAGGGCCGCCATTATCTGCCTCCTCCTCACTAACTCGTACAGGGCAGCCATTGTGGTAAAGTTTCTGATGCATTCTGGGGCTGTTTTTATAGTTTGGGCCTGATTAACACCTGCTTCTGGTTAGTGGTAAATTGCATGCACAAATGGGCCTACTTGTGCTTAATCACAATTTGCGACTGCTCAGTACATTTTGCAAGTCGCAATTTTGGGGGACGCAAAAATCGGTTGCTTTTTGTGCAAGTCGGTATTCACTTGCAGCGCAATTATGTCAATTGTGAGCGCCCTCCGTACATTGTATATAGCCATTTTTGCATGCGCAAAATATTTTCCGACTGATTTTCTGCATGCAAAATCGTTGTACATCTGACCCGCACTAAGACCTGCTCATACTACTGATTAATAAAAGTGGAATGCGTTCAGCACTGCGCCTGTGCTTCTTAGCTTGGGATAAGAGCAGTAGCCCTTCACCCCTGAGAGGGAAACCAGTTGCGTGTCCCTTCTAGACTAAGGAAGAACGCAGTTCATGAGACAGGCCTGGATCATGGCATATATGCATGATCCAGGTGTGCCTGCAATCAGCAATTGTTACAAAGGATCCAGAAATCACAGCAGCTAGGTCATTCAGGGAAGGGGGTTCATGACTATAACATGTGAGAGACTTTCCCGTCCCCACATATGTGTAGTAATAGTACGCTTCTGCTCCCAGAACCAAGCAACCTCCCCAATCACTGGTTGCCGGTATCTTTGCCTTTCACCCTTTACAGTGTGGGGCTGCCTTTTTAGCTAGGTTGGCCTTAGACCACTACCAAATACTTACATACATACGCATCCCAAACTTTAAGTACTGCAAAGTCAATCTGATCACATTAGCTCACATAAGCCAGATAATTTACAAGATAAACTAATGTAGAATAATCAGTGCCTATGGTCTAAAGCTCTAGAAATTGCTTGGTACAGACTCCAGAAACCAATTAAATTTGGCCATATTTAAAAGGAATGTGAAGAGGAGTCTCTAGAAAGAGATTTTCCTGTCTCACATAAAAAGTTTCAAAATTGTCCTAACCTCCAGAAAGGGAACAGGGACTTAAAGTGAAGTGCACCATCACCAGGAACATAAAACTCAATTATAGAGAACTCCCCCTCTCTCTGATAGACCCTACTGGAAACGTTTTTACATCCAAATAAATAAATAAATAAATAAATAAACAATAACTCCACAATTATAAGAGCATCTGGCAGATAGCTGGGCAAAGTAAAGCAGTATTTGTTTAAAAAGACTAGGAAAGGAGAAGAGCTAGGGTGAGCAAAGAAGTTGGATATGATCAACTTCACTCTTTGTTTTTGGATACAAGATCCTTCCTACAGCTATTCTTTTAAAGTCAGTGAAGTAACCCAAAGTTTGGATTTTTGAAGGCAGCCTATTCACATGAACACATATCTAAGAAAGTAAAACACCAGTTTATTGCAATCACCTCTTCATCATCAATTTAGTCATCTTCATTCTTTCATACCTCTCAAGCATTATCGGCTCCTGCACTAAAGCGGAGGAGCGTTGCCCCACTGCCTTTCAGCATGGCAAAAAATAAAAATATAATGATAATAATTCGATGTTATCATCATTTTATTTTTCCATGCTGAGGTAGTTTAGTGAGGCGGGCTAGGCTGGGCAGCAGTGGGGAGGAGAGGTGGCACCCTTCTAAGTGCGCAAAAAGGTCTGGCCAGCCGTCTGGGGCCGGCCAAACATTCATGCGCACTTTGCTTGTCCTCCACCCAGACTGCATTACAGTCTGGGTGGAGAACATGCCCAGTCTCCCAGTCCCTACCTGAGCGCTGGACCGTGGTGCTCAGACCAATGCAAATGCTGATTTGCAGCGTTGTGATTGGTTTAGTGGAGCCTGGGTGCTTTCTATGCTAACAGAAGCCAGGAAGAGGATGAGAGGACGGAATAGATGCGGCGGCCGGACAGAAGGCTGGCCTTCAAGAAAGTGATTTTTTTTAACACCCCTCCCTCCCTGCCCCACTACTCGTTCCCAGGAGCAACCGCGACTGCTCTCAAGTGCCCCTATAAGCTTTTGAAACCAGGCTCTCAGCTATCATGTGCAGCTAAATGTATATATATATATATATATATATATATATATTACCTACTGGGGGTCGCCAGTAGGTAGTTATAGTGAGGATTGGCTACCATTGGAAATCCGCAACATTCTATTGGGAATAACTCTGGCGCCGCTTGAGGAATTTGCGTGTAATTTTCCAAAATTATGGCCAGCTCCGCTCTGCTCCTTCCCTGGAAGTTTCAGGGGGATTCGTGAAGTGGGGGCTGGGAAAAAAGGGGGGTCCCAAAACGTGTTTTCCCCTTGTTAATTTCCATAGGACGGTCTGACAAGTCTACAGCCCGAACCGCTGAACGGAATTGCGCCAAACTTGACAAAATTGTAGGGACTGGTACCCAGATGTGCCTTTGCTATATTTGCTGAAAATTGCTCCAGTGTTTTTTTTTTTAAATTAACTTCAAAAACACATATATATCTATAAGCGCTCTCCGAGCGCTCACAGGTGCGCGTACCGGGGAGCGCACCCGGCGCACTACAGGAGTGCGCGAGCGGAAAGCTGATTGGCTGTCGGGTGTCTGTCAACATTCTAAACAGTCCGGAGAGTCCGCCATCTTGTGTCTCAGTAGAATCGAGACACAAGAGGTGAAAATGAAAGGGGGATATAATAAAAATGGGGCAGAGTAGACACATCCTGACCCCCTAGGTTTTCTGAGGGGGCCTAGAAGGACCCTGAAGGGCAAAAAAACTTTTTTTTTTTTTTTAAATTCGCGGGGTAAGCGCTGGTGCGTTCCCAGGTGCGCGCACCCTGAGCGCACCACAGGGAAAAACAGTGTAAAAAATTATAATAAAAAAATAATTTAGAGTGCTTAGAGGTAGGGTAGCTCTGAAAAGAGCTGTTGTGTTATGTGGGTGTTTTCGTACCTACAAGTAGGTACCAATGCAGAGTCCTATATACAAGAGGAAAACTCTATTCCCCTCGTCTGTAAAATGCACACCATATCTCCTATAGATGTCTTGCATGTTGTAACGCAAGTTGTTGTGGTAAATGGAACCCATACCATAGTCTCTGAGGAAAGCAGAAACAGATGTATTCACATGTTTCCTTGCTTTCTCAATCTGTGGACAAAATTGGTTGGACCAGTTCCATTTTTGCCTTTGGCATATATTAGAAAATACCAAGGCAGTTTTTGGAAAAAGTGACATCAATTGCCCAAAGATGTCCTTTAAAAGCATTTCCAGACCTACCCCAGTCAAAGTGCCCAGGTCATTGCCACCACAGTGCACAATTATGAGGTCAGGGTGTGGTAGATGCATACAGGATTTTACCAATGGCATCAATTGGTGACTTCTCAATCCTCTCTGTCCAATCCATACAATGTCCACATTTGGTAAATCAAGGTTGTAAATACCTCTGTTAGCTGCGTATTTTTGACTCCAGTGGACAAAGCTATGACCCACATACCAGACTTTTGGCATCTTGAAGGTAGATGTGCTTGTATTCAGATGAGTTGTGGAAATGAAATTGCAGTTTGAAAGTAGGAGTTATGTAAAAAAGTGGTTGAGATTCAGTGCACTTGAAAAACAAAAAATGATTGGTGCTTTCTTAACATTCTCCAGTGAAAACTAGGGTGCATGCTTTTGTTTTTTGAAAGAAGTCATTTCAATGGTTTAGGAAAAGTCATTTCAAGAAACATTGCACATGATTAGCTGGTACATTGAGTGGTCAAACACCCTTGCTGCTTTTTTTTTGCAACATAGTATGATGAACTTCTGAACTGTGTGCTGGGTGAGGAGGGAGTTACCATGGTAACAGGGGAATGAGCACTGGGGGGATGGGTGAATGTTATGTGACTTTCAAAGTGTTCAAAAGTACAACCAATTAAAATGTGCAGTTTCTTACTCCACTTCATTAATTCCTTCTCTTACTCCTTCTCTTACTCCTTCTGTCCTCTTACTTCTACACTCCCCTTCCCTCATTCTCTCCGTCCCCTTAGTCTCTCACTCCTTTTCTATCACGTTCACTCCCTATAACTCAGCCATACTCCTACACTCACCTTCTTTCAGACCTTTTCCTTTACTTTCCTTCCTCTGTCTTCCCATCCTTCGCTCCTTCACTCTTTTCACTTCCCTTACTCCCCTTACTCCATTTCAGTAACTCCTTCTCTCAATCCCTCTGTCCTCTAACTTACTCACTCCCCTTCTCTCACTGTCTCTCTGTTACCCCCATTCTCTCCTTCTTTCAGACCTTCTGCTTTATTTTCTTTCCTCTCTCTTCCCTTCCTTCACTCCTTCACTGTTTTCCCTTCCCTTACTCTCCTTACTTCACTTCACTAATTCCTTTTCCTACTCCCTCTGTCCTCTTACTTCTACATCCCCCTTACCTCATTCTCTCTCTGTTATCCTCATTCTCTCCATCCCTTTAGTCTCTCACTCCTCTTCTGTCATGCTCAATCCCTATAACTCAGCCATACTCCCACACTCACCTTCTTTGAAACCTTCTCCTATACTTCCCTTCCTCTCTTTCCCATCCTTTGCTCCTTCACTCTTTTCCCTTCTCTTACTCCCCTTAGTCCACTTCAGTAACTACTTCTCTCAATCCATCTGTCCTCTAACTTACTCACTCCCCTTTTCTGACTCTCTCTCTGTTACCCACATTCTCTCCGTCCTCTTAGTCTCTCACTCCTTTTCTATCATGCTCACTCCCTATAACTGAGCCATACTCCCACACTCACCTTCTTTCAGACCTTCTCCTTCACTTTTCTTCCTCTCACTTCTCTTTCTTTACACCTTCACTGTTTTCCCTTCCCTTACTCTCCTTACTCCACTTCACTAATTCCTTCTCTTACTCCGTCTGTCCTCTTACTTCTACACTCCCCTTCCCTCATTCTCTCTCTGTTAGCCTCATTCTCTCCGTCCCTTTAGTCTCTCACTCCTCTTCTGTCACGCTCACTCCCTATAACTCAGCCATACTCCCACACTCACCTTCTTTCAGACCTTAACCTTTACTTTCCTTCCTGTCTCTTTCCTTCTTTTGCTCCTTCACTCTTTTCTCTTCCCTTACTCTCCTTACTCCACTTCACTAACTCCTTCTCTTACTCCCTCTGTCCTCTTAGTTCTACACTCCCCTTCCCTCTTTCTCTCTCTCTTAGCCTTATTCTCGCTGTCACTCCTCTTCTATCACGCTCACTCCCTATAACACAGCCCCACTCCCTCACTTTTGTTTCTTTCCTCTCTCACTCAGGGCCTCATTTATGAGGAATGACGCATCGCTGCGTGAAAGCAGCGATGCGTCACTTCTCAGTGCACTCTCCTTGTGACATTCCTGATGCGTCATATTTAATGTATGACGCATCATGTCGCAAGGAGTTACAGATACGTCAGTATTTCTGACGGATCTGTAAGCGCAAAAGTGACGCATTGCTGGAGTGTGTCACAAAAGTGACGCAACTCCAGCAATGCATCCTTTCACATGGGGCAAGCCCCATGTGAAAGGGCCTGCGTCAGTCTTAGGCCTGCTGTGAGGCAGGCACAAGATTTTGACTCAACGGCGTCCTAAAAGTGACGCAGTGAAATCTCATAGATTTCACTGCGTCACGTCTACTGCCCTTCCTTGCGTCAATACGCCCCCTTTGCATACATTATACATGGCGCAGGTATAATGTGGCGCAGGGGTTTACAAAGTGATGCATCTACCTAGATGCGTCACTTTGTAAATATGACTCAACAAGATGCATTTTTACACCACTGGTGCGTCACAAAAAGTGACGCACCGGCAGCTTAAAAGTGACGCATGGCCTCATAAATGAGGCCCTCAGTCTTTCTTTCACTTTCCCTGTCTCTTCACTCCCTTACTCACCTTGTCTCACACTCACTTGTCTTGTCTTTATCCAGTCTGTATCTCCACTCTTTCCTAAACAGCACTGCTTTTTTCTTACCCTTCCACACTCCCGTTCCTTTACTACATTTTCTTCACTTATCCTCATTCCCCATGTTCACTCTCCTTCTCCTCACTCTCCTTCCCCACACTCACCTTCTTTCAGTCCCCCTACTTCACTTCCCTTCCCCTCTAGTCCCTTTCTTTGCTTTCTCACTCATTTTCCTCTCCTCTCTCACTGCACTCCACTTCAGTTACTCTTTTTCATTTTTTTAAGAATACAGCTCTTTTTTGAGAATTGGAGGTAGTTCTAAAAAGAACTTTTTTTTCTTCTTTTTTCGTTTTTTTCTCAACAAAAACAAAAACAGGGAATGGGAAACTGCTCAACAGGAGAAAAAAAAATAATCAAAGTTAGGGCTGGGGACGGCAGCGGTGGTTCTCTATTGCTCGAACAATGATCATAATACTTTGTTCCCCGTAACAAAGTAGTGCATCACAATGTTTGCATTTGATTGTGGCCTCATTAAAAACAGGCTGAATATTTGGGATCAGCTGTTCTGGTCGCCCCCTCACCGATGCAGTTGCTCCTCCAGTTGTAGTAGAAGCACCATCCCCTGGAGCCTCTCGTGCCAGAGCCCTGACACTCTCCCGGGCATAATTCTGAGGGTGCCTCTTCTGGAAGTGCCGAATCATGGTTGAATTTCCAAATGAATATTTTCTGGTAGGGTCACCCCGTGACAGGACAGTGTGACAAATTCGGCACTCCACCTTTGAAGCATTTACTTTTTTTTTGTCTGCAGGTATTGAAGAAAATGTCCATATGAAATGCTCCTTTACTCTAGGCTGAGGAGCCTCTTCCTCTATGAACCCATCTGAGTCCTCACTGCTACTGGTGGGTCTAGCAGCCATGATAATCCAAAAAGGATTAAGCAGGAAAAAGACAGGTCTTGCAGTCACAAAAGTGAAAGAAGAAGTGAAGGAAATGGGTGGGGATTTCATTCTTTGTTAAAAAAAAATGTTAGCAACCAATGAAAAGTGTTATTTTAAGGTCACATGACTTGACACGCTTACGCTGCGCGCACCGGAGCGCTTCCGGGGGCGCTTACACGGCGCAAACGAAGGCGCTTCCGGGGGCGCTTACGCGGCGCGCCTGAGTGACATTTTGGTAGCTTTACGGAAATGCTAAATCATTTTAATTCGGAAAATCAAAAATACTGCTTTTATAAGTATGGTACTGAATGTCTTGCATTATTATTTAGTTTTCATACATATTATTTTTTACGAACGCAGAATTAGCGCTCTCGCTGCGCTCTTGGGAGAGCTTACCGGTGCGCGCACCCTGAGCGTTCCAAGACAAAATGATACGAGTAAGCTTACCGTTGCGCGCACCCTGAGCGCACCAGGAAAAAATGATAAAAAAAATATATACATTTAACGAATAATTTAAAAAAATATATATATATAATTAATAGTTATAAAAAACAGCTAATAATAAAAATAAAAAAATCGTAGGTTACAAAGTCGATATACAAAGGAATTATCTTTTAAAAAAACTATGAAATTCACTGAAAAAACCATAGGTTTCACAAACGTTATAGTTAGGAATTAGCATTTAAAAAACCTTTGAAATTCACTGAAAAAACCATAGGTTTCACACTCGTTATAGTTAGGAATTAGCATTTAAAAAACCTTTGAAATTCACTGAAAAAACCATAGGTTTCACACCAGTTATAGTTAGCTAAACATTTTACTCATACAAAACCATTGAAATTCCTACGTTATAGTTAGTTGGACTCACTATAACTCGCGCGCCCGCAATCCACTGCTGATGATGTCACATATTACATCATTCATGACATGGTCAGTGACATCACTGATGACATCACTGATGACATCTCAAATGACATCACTGATGACATCTCAAATGACATCACTGACCCCACTAAAGTGGAAATAACCAATACATTAATTGGCAGATTTGCCGACACATATTTTAACTTTGTCAGACTGACCATTGAATACGGTTTTCTTTCTGGTACAGTTCTTTGACAATTTTAATACCATGTTTTTCACATCACTGTCAAAAAACCCAGCTCCGCAGTAATCTGTCGTTGTAGCACACCAGGGAGGCATTCGGCTTCTCCTGGTGGGCCCGATGATGAAGCATGTCACCACCCAGGGTGGTGAGTGAGGGCTTCCATAAAAATCCCTTACAATTTCCAATGTGGAGTTGATGGGAACATATTGATCTCTGATCATGGGCTAAATCTGTCTTTTCGACACTCTCTTGTTGTTTCACAGAGATAGCCCGGGGGACTGAGGGTGCCCTTTTTCCCTCTCTCTCATATTGTTATTATTGTCCTGTACATATGACCTAAGTTGTTTCATGGGTACCTGTAGGAAAAAGTCAATGTACCTGGATAGATTCTCCAGGGCACCATCACAAGCTGCAATGATCGGTCTACCTGGTGGTGCGGACATGCTCTTGTGGGCTTTTGGTATAAAATATATATATGGAACCAGGGGATGTTCCTTCTTGATAAATTTGAATTCATCCAAACTCAATAGTCCACAGCTTTTCCAGGCCAATATATTCTTGAATAGACAATCTTGTATTGCTTTATATTTAAGTTGAGTACTTTTCCGATAACACTGCACATGATCCAGTTGCCTGTATGCCTCCTTTAGATAGTCTTTAAATGGCAAGAGGATGATATTCCCTCCCTTATCTGAATTTCGTATGACCACCTCCTCTTTCTGTAGTTTCAAAATTAGTTGGTTATAATTTCTTTCTTTGTTGGTAAATGATCTTTTAAATTTATTGGTGGCTAGGGTTAATTTCATGATCTGTCCAACCACGTGATCACTAAAAGAGTCTAAGCCATCATGTGCTGCCAAAGGAATACATTTTGATTTGTTTTTAAACGGTGTAACTGGCTTTTTTTGTCCATAGGCAGACTCAGGGGATTGACTCTCCGATAGATCTTCGTTTGCTACACTACAAATGTCACGATATATATATCCAAGATACATTTAGATGCACATGATATATATATATATATATATATATATATTTATATATATATATATATATATTCCAACACAACCCAGTATAGGAAAATAAATAAATCCACTGGTGCCGTGGCCACATTGCATGAACGGTTTTTATTTTTAGGCTTCGGGTAGACCCGACGCGTTTCGCAGTTACCTCACTGCTTTGTCAAGGGTGATTCAGTAAAGTGAAATACACACATTTAAAGGTGCAGGGTTCAAACTTAATAAACATAGTAAAAATACTTCCGTTTTTAGTCTCAAGCAGAGTAAACATACTTAATTTCCCTTGTTTGCCCATTAGTACATTCTAGCTATTCATTAGCTGTAATTTATAAACAAGTCTCGCCCAAGTGGGCTGGTGTAATACTGATGTTGATGATCCATCAATAAAAAAAAAAAAAATTTAATTTTTTTATAAACAAATAATACATTTCGACCTTAACACTGTCGTAAATTTCAAAATAGTCTCTTAGTAATATAGCTCAAGTGAGCTAGTACACCGTTCAGGGCAAATCATCCTTGGAAAATACGTCTTTTTGTCTGCAAAGAAACAGATGAAAAACTGACTTTAAAAACTAGTTTGAACCCATAGTTTCCAAAACATTCAAAGTTTAAACTTTTAAAATCAAACAAAGAAATGCAGTAAGAACGAGGTAAGGGTACAGAACATAATTCATCTTAGGTGTATAGAAATCTCATTGTCCACATTCAAACCATAAGGAATCACGGTGTTATATTTTATGATTGTTTTTGACTCAAGCATTCTTAGTTCAAGTGTGCGGTTCCCTCCTCTCTCCCTCAGGGGTACTGTATCTAGCACACAGAATTTCAGCAGATTGGGATTTTGGTTATGTTTTTCAAAAAAGTGACGAGCAACTGGGTATATATATATATACTTATGGTATGGCGGGAACAGGGTATGTTAATCAGTGATGAATTCAAGTTTTTATGGAAACCCTACCCCACTATTCCAATATTGTACTTTATTCCCAAAGTGCACAAGGACAGATTGAACCCACCTGGCAGGCCGATTATATCGGCCATGAATAGTATTTTTGAAAATACGTTGATTTGTGTGTACTATTTTCTGCAAGAATTTGTTCTAAATCTGACCTCTTATATTAAAGACACTGGTGATTTTTTAACCAAAATGAAGGACTTCCAATGGAACAATGAATATTTGTTGATTGCGCTAGATGTTACAGCTCTTTATACATCTATTAGGCACAGTGATGGATTAAGGGCTATCAAATACTACTTGGCAAGAAAAGGTCCTCTATATGAGGAGCACAGTAAAATGATCATCAATAGGGTGGAGTTATGTCTTACTAATAATGTTTTCATGTTTCAGGATGGTATGTAACAACAACTAAGAGGTGTTGCCATGGGGGCCAGCTTCTGCCGCCAGCTACGCGTTTTTTCACATGGGCTGGTGGGAGGAGCAGGTCCTCATGGTGAAACACTCTGATGCAATGGCCAAACATGTGAAAGGTTGGTGGAGATATATTGATGACCTTTTTCTAGTCTGGCATGGCAGTGAATGTGAGGCCACTGAATTTATTGAAGTACTTAATCAAAACAACCTAAATTTGTATTTCACTGCCTCCATCAGTCCAACATCGGTTACATTCTTAGATGTTGAGATCTACGTAGACCAAGGCAGACTTGAAACTAAATTACACCGCAAGCCCACGGCGGGCAATGCTATTCTCTACGCCAGTAGTGCCCATCTCACCCACCTGGTACAAAGCATTCCCTACGGGGAACTTTTGCGCATAAAAAGAATTTCCAGCAATGAGGAGATGCTACAAGTAGTGCAAGGTGAATGCTTGTCCAGGTTTAGGGAAAGAGGTTATAGCAATTCATGCCTCAAAAGAGCCCTTTCCAAATGTAATTCAGTAGATAGGGAAACCCTTGTGGCAACCAGAAAGACGCCGATATCTAAAAATGTGGTTTCCAATACATTTAGGTTCATTTTGGACTATAACAAAGAGCACCTAAGCCGGAAGATTATTAAAAAGAACCGGCACTTCATTAGACAGGACCCCTTGATAGGTATGACTGTCCCGAAAAATCCTATAATTACTTATAGAAGGGGAGCATCAATGAAGGATGCTCTCATGGCCAGAGACCCATGTGGACAGCAAGCCAAGGGCTTTTGGCTTGCGCAACGTAAGAGGTTTTACAAATGTAAGGTGTGTAAAGCCTGCCAACATGGTGTCAACACCACTGAATTTTCCACACCATTTGGGGTACCCAACAAAGAAATCACCAAAAGTCTCAATTGTAAGACTGATCATGTGGTCTATGTGTTGGAGTGCCCTTGTGGATTAAGATACATAGGTAGTACCATCTTACCTGGACACAAGAGGGTACTCCAACACATTCTAGCCATTAGGAACCACGACTAGGCATACCCAGTGGCTAGACATTTCCATGATCCCCATGATGGTGATCCTAAGGATCTCAAATATTACCTCATTGATTCTGTCCCCAAAATCAAACGAGGAGGTGACAGGGAGAGGAACCTTAGACTATTGGAGATGAATTACATTCTGAGTTTAGACAGTAAGCATCCCAATGGCCTTAACAGTTCGGAGGAACTGCATGCTAGTCTATAACTACAGGGGTTCACTGTCATTGTGTAATTCTAAATTGGAGAACTAGATTTCTTGTTAGCGAATACTATCATTTTTTGAGGAGCTTTTAGAAGTGCTCCACTGTGAATATCAGTTTATTTAGATTTTATATTTAGCCAGATGGTTGAATCTGTCATTGAGGATGACATATGTGGATTTATCCCATTATCAGTGGCTTGGCTGCCAACCCCCCTCCTCGTATTTACATTTTCTTTTTAACTACCTTTTACCATTTATTGCACTATACACTTTGCACTTTTCACCTTTCTGGTTTTGTAACAAATAAAGTAATATTTCTTTTTTAACAAAAAGTTAAAATACAAAAATAAATAAATAAACTAGTGGTTTGCACATGCACGTTTGCACAAGATAGTCCAGTCCTTTAAAAACCCTGCCAGAGATCTCATAGTTGGGGTCTCTACATGTATCTTACCGGTAGTAGAGGTATAGGAGTTGGACATTCCTTTTGAAAACATACCTTCCAACATAAGGCACAAGCAGACAGGTGTAAAGATCTGGTACCTATTATGCAGGGGATGTATATATGGCTATTTATTTATGCATTTATCTATTTATTCTTGGTGTATTTAATATTTATTATTTATACTGGTGTATGTATATAGTCTGTAGAAAGGATGTTTTTAAATTAATATGTACATCTATACTGCCGAGCATTTATGCAGCTATACTGATATGTATTTATCAACCAATCATGTTGGATAGACTTTCGAAAATCCATATTTATATATATGTGTGTGCAATGATGTTCCTCTTTACGTCAGCCTTTCTCTGTATTGAGAAAGAAGGCACATTTAGGCTGCAATTATCCTCTTTCCTTTTCGTATTTGACAGTAATGGTTGATGTCAACAATCATCAGATACCGGTGAATTAGTTTTACTTCTTTTCACAAAGGGTTTTTGAACTACTGGACTATGTTTAGCACGATATATTTGCACTTTAAACTCAATCAACTGTTTGTGTTGAAACTAATGAAAACAAAGTTTTTTGACAAAATGAAAAAAACTTAAAAAAAGAAAAGTGAGTGAGTATATAAAGGAATGTCATTGGTAGGATGGCGTCATGTGATCAAGTCCCCCTGGCTTGGACAAAATGCGTTTGTTTGTTTGTAAGCTGAACCTAAAATAAACGGAGGCATTTTTACAGCTTTGTGGTCCATGCTCTGTTTCCGTATCCTGTGAGGGAGAAGCGGTGTTAGGAGTTTGCTGGGGATATATATATATATATATATATATATATATATATATATATATATATATATATATATATATATATATATATATATATATATATATATATATATATATATATATATTTTCCCAATCCTGACTTAGGCTTCAGAAGAACAGGCACCGACTCCGTGGGTCAAATCAAAGGTTTTATTCACCAATACATACGATCAGACGCGTTTCGGCGGACAAGTCTGCCTTGTTCACTTCATCTGCTTTACACCAAGTAGTGAGCCTTATTTATACTAGTGCATGTTTGATAGGTGTTGGAACAACCATGTGACATAATTAGGTTTTTGACTGTAAACATAGAAGAGTTAATAGCGCTGTAAAACATGCAAGTCATTGTGACATATCAAACATAAACAATTAGTGGTTCATGTCAGTGTGTATACATTTCAAAGTGAAATAATTTAAAACATATTATCTGAAAATGGTTAATCTAAATCAACTAAATGACTGCTGTCTTTTCCATGCCGGTTTAGACATGGAAGAGTTCCTAACTCCAAGTGTATATGTTTGTGGCCACTCGGTAGTCTGTAACTTCATTTATCCTAATCACGGTCCCTGCACGACGTGTTTTGGTGCATCCCTGCTCCAGCGCCTTTGAAGGTGAGCGTCAAGCGTGCAGGCCTATTTGATTTAAATGTCCTTACGACCTACAGGGGCACATTATCCTCGGTGTCCTGAGGGAATGTAATTGAGCTCTGTATGTAAGCTGCCCCTAATATTCTTCGTGTTTGTGGGGCCGCGAGGGCACCGTGTGCCAGGCTGTGAGATTGATGAACT
This sequence comes from Lissotriton helveticus, assembly GCF_964261635.1. Taxonomy (NCBI): domain Eukaryota; kingdom Metazoa; phylum Chordata; class Amphibia; order Caudata; family Salamandridae; genus Lissotriton; species Lissotriton helveticus. Next base: position 405,468,066 of record NC_136073.1, read on the forward strand.
CCAGGGCTTGTCAGTGCAATCTCCCTGTCCATAGACCGCCATTTAGTTGTTTCCCGGTACAGACTGTGATAACGTGCAAGTGCACATGTAGAAGGAGTCACTGTGCGCAATGAGTGTAGTTTGGTTTGTGGTGTTAGTCAATGATTTGTGGGTGACCTCAAGGTTTATTAATACGCGATGTGTAAAGGTTTAAGGTGGTGATAATCGGCAAATTGTTTGTTTGTAAGCTGAACCTAAAATAAACGGAGGCATTTTTACAGCTTTGTGGTCCATGCTCTGTTTCCGTGTCCTGCGAGGGAGAGCGGTGTTAGGAGTTTGCTGGGGATATATATATCATATATCATGTGATCAAGCCTCCTTGGAGGCGAAACGCGTCATGGCGGCAGCGCTGGCTTCTACGGAATAAAGACACTACTCACCAGCACCTTTTGGGTCGGCTCTTGTTTGCTGAGTATTTGGACTGTTTTTTGTTCTATGCGACAAGAATCATCATATATATATATATATATATATATATATATATATATATATATATTCCAAATAATCAAAAGAGGGGGGGGGGGGAATGGACCACTCATCCTGTGTACCAGGGTCAAATTTCTTACTAAGCTGTCTAAAAAGAAACTCATTCACGTTCACAAGATTCAGGTGGTATATCTTGGTTATCCGCCTTTCATTAACGTGACAGCATCATCATTGGGTTTAGTTTGTGAATATGCTGACCTCCACCTGGAGGTTGACCCACTGGTATTACAGTAGTGTTCAGAGATAAAAAAGAAGGTGAGTGGTGTGTAGTGAGTTAAAATTCCCTACGTCACCATGTAGGCAGGTGCTTGAATAGGTATGGTGGAGTGGAAAAATAGAAGGAAAGTGGTGCGTGCGTGGATTGAGTTCCTGATCCAACGCACTGTTAATGGTCTTTGTGGTCGACATGTTTCAGCCTCGTTGCCCAGGATGATCTAGAGGCTTTCTTCAGGACCAGTAAGTTTGTGGTAGCACGTTGTGGCTACTACAGTAAGTGGTTTACTTACCACTTTAGTTGTGTGCAGCCAGGTCAATTGTACCTGTATCTGAAGATAAAAGAAAGAAAAGCCTAATTGTATATTTTCGTGTATCAGAGTAAAATCAAACCCAAATTGTGATGCTAATGCGATGATTTTTGCATTGTCTTATAAATGGTGGGTCTACACTAGTAAGCTCAGCAAGACCTTTGTAGAGGAAATAAGCGCAACAGAGTGAAGCACATTAGGTTCAAACATAAACCTTACTCTCATATTGTCAGCACGGTGATGTGTATTGCGCAGAAAGAATCATACATTTCATAATCGTTGTCGGAATTTCTTGTGAGCCAGGTGGTATAGCTGACGCCTGAGCATAGGTCATAACGCTATCATGGTACAAAATGGGTGTCATTGTTAAATATCTAGTCCATTGTGCCACTTAATGGCAGTATGCGCAATCTGGTTGAGCATTTCATGTTTGTTGTCGGTTTTAAATTTAGTTCTGGTGCTGTGACTGATGTCTGTGTGGAAGTCATAGTGCCATGATGTTATAAATTCAATAACAATGTTAATAATCTCGTTCATAATGCTACTCTGTGAAATAGGGGAGGCAGTGCACGTAATTTACTTGGGGGCAGATGTATCAAGATTCCATTTTGCGATTCCTAAATAGCGATTTTTAAGGAATCACTATTTAGAAATCGCAAAATGGAATGTATGTAAAAAATCGCTATTTTTTAGCGATTCCTTAATGTTCCTTATTTGCGAATTCACATTTTGCGAATTTGCAAATAAGGAATAATTTCCCATGCATTCCTATGGGCCAGGAGGCCTATAGGAATGATTGTGAAGTAATTCTCAAATTGCGAATTCGCAATTTGCTAATCGCAATTTGAGAATTATTTCAGGGGTGCAAGGGTGTCTCAAAGACACCCTGCTGCACCCCTGAAATGTACATGTGTGTGCATATGGCGCACATACATGCCCTATGGGCATGTGTGTGCGTCACATGCCACCTTAAAAAATGCCAAATTGTGCATTTTTTAAAAACTTCGCAAATTACCATCAACTACAAGTTGGTGGTAATTTGCGATTTCTTAACCAAAAATCGGAATTCAAAAATGCTACATACATAGCATTTAAGGAATCGCAAAATTGCGATTCCTTAAATGCTATGGCAAAATAAGGAATCGCAAATTTTTGCAATTCCTTAATTTGCGAATTTTTGATGCATGCCAAAACATGCAAATAGACCGTTTGCGATTCACAAAGGCCGAAATTCGGCGAATTTCGGCCTATGCGATTCTCGAAAGGCTTGATACATCTAGGCCTTGATCAATTGTTTTTTGTTACTAAAAGCAGGACAGGGAGCGCGTGTAACTGTTAGCACAATGTTATGTTTATGTTAGTGGGAGGGCCGGCGATAGAGCTTTATTGGTAGCACTGCTGTTCTTTTGTTATTAGGTATTAGGTAATGCTGCGTTCAAGGGGCCATATTATCAAGAAAGGGCTCTACATTATTGCCGCTTTTATCGGCAGGAAACTGCCGCTAAAGCGGCGATAATGGGCTTGATAATATGCCCTTGTGAATTCCCATAGAAGCCCAGGTTCTGGTGTTAACCTGGGCTTCTATGGGAATTCACAAGGGCATAATATCAAGCCCATTTTTGCCACTTTAGCGGCAATTTCCTGCCGATAAAAGCGACGATAATGTAGCGCCCTTTCTTGATAATATGGCCCAAAGAGTCTTTGTTATAAATCCCCCGATATTCCCAATTCAGGGCCGCCTTTAGGTGCCGGTAGTCTCTACGGACCTATTCTAAAGGGATAAATAGAGGTTAGTTGCCTTACTTCAGAGGTGAGGTGAGCATGTTCCTTGTAGCGTCTCTCACCAATGGAAGTTCCGTCCTAACTTGAGCTGGCTCTATGCATGGCGCCCTGGGTAACGCGGGCCTGTGATGAGACGGCATTATCTATGTTCTTACAAGATAAACAAGGTAGATAGACTTTCTGCACTGTTCGTGCCTCGTGTTAATCCTCAGTGTTGAGAAGGTCATCAAAAAACATCAATAAATAAAGGAGCAGAGAAGCATAATTGATGTACTTGTTTTTAAGCCTTGGTGTTATTAATAAAGTCTTACCAGTGAAATCATTTTAGTATTGTAAGAAAAGGGTAGACAGACTGTCTATAGTATGTATGTCACGTGGAATATTCTCAAAAATATAATGCTAATTGGTTTACTTGTGACTTCTAAATGTGTCAATTGATTCTGAGGTGTTATGGGACTGTAGGCAGTGCTCGTACTGTCACACATCATATTATATACCTTTCAGTTTGTTCTATGGAGCACTTGCGCACGTCTCCTTTTGTTTCTTTTGTGTAGATGGGGTTGCTAGGATCAGTCGATGTGACACATGATTGATATCCTCTGGTTTATAAATGGTGCAGGTGGTATTAACCTTAAGTTATTGCATGCCAAGGAATATTGTCCTTCAATCCTTTGGTATTTGTCTGAAGACGGTGGACCCAACATTAGTTCTTTTTTTAACAGGATTCTTTCAGCATTGTGACATTTCACTGGTAGTGTCTTGAGTACTACCCAGCTCAGTTCGGTCACACAGTGATCTAAGTCAATATAGTGGTTGCTCATTTTTGTAGTGGCTCTTTTACAGTTCACTTTGCTCCTATGCTCGCAAATACGTTGTTTTATTTTGTGGCAAGTCATCCCTATATATTTGAGCTCACAGGGACAGGTGATCATGTAGATTACATGTGTTGTGTTACAGTTAGTGTGGTGACGTATTGTCCATTTAAAGTTGGAAGACAACTGTAAAGTTTTTGTAACTTTAGTCAGTTTACAAACCAAGCATGGTCCATATGGGAAATGTCCTATGATGGGGCTCAGGTTCCATGCTATAGCAATGTTTTGTTTCTCACTGTTGGTGCTGGCCTCGTGTGTACAAGAATGTCCTTTATGTTCCGCGTTCTCTTGTTCGCAAATCTTGGCTTGGGCCATTGTAAGGAGCCTGAAGTGAGTGTTTTCCAATGTTTATTGATGATCTTTTTCACTGTATTTGTGGCAGTGCTGTAGGTTGTGACACACGTCAATCAATATTTGGGTGGTTCTTTTGGTGTGGTATCGAATAAGCATTCTCTCCGTTGGTTACGTGCTCTCTTTAGGCACTTATTTATTGTTTTTGTTGGATAGTTTATTTGCTTGAGTTTCTGACTGAGTTCCTCTGCTGTGCTTTGTAATCCTCTATGTTACTGCAATTGCATTTGAGGCACAGGACATGGCTGTAGGGTAAATTTTCTCTCAGTGGGCGAGGGTGAAAGCTGTTGAATGGGAGCAGGCTGTTTATGGCCGTGGGTTTGTGGAATGTTTTTGTTTAGAGAGTTTTGTTTTCCACATATATAGTGATGTCCATGAAGTCAAGTTATCTCCTGTGTGCTGTGTAGGTGAATTTAAGACATTCATCACTTGCATTTATCCATTCTACGAATCTTTTAGATTTTCGTTTTTGTCTTCCCAAACCATGATGACGTCATCTATGTATCGTCTACAGAAAAGTACCTTCTCGATGTATGGATTTTGTTCATTTTGAATGTGTTGTTTTCCAAAATTGCTCACATAACGCCCGGCTACACTTTGGGTGAAGGTACTGCCCATCGAAGTGGCGTAGCATTGTACGAACAGTGGGCCCTCATATTCAAAAAAGTTTTCCGTTAGGGCCAGCCTACAGCATACCATGATGAAGTATTTAGGTGTTCTGTGGTCCTATTGTGCAGAGAAGAGAAATTTCCTCTAGTGTGTCCAAGGTTTTCTGTTGTGGGAAGCTCATGTAGAGGCTCTCCACGCCAAGACCTATGAGTTACATATTGTCCTCGTCATATAGTTGTCCTTCCAGTTGGTTCAATAGATCAAGTGTGTCTTTCAGGTAAGTTGGCGTTCTTTGAACTATTGGCCTAAGGAACTGGTCCGCAAATTGTGTGGGTGCCTCCAGTATAGACCCTATCCCTGAAACGATAGGGCGTCCTGGGGGTGGCATTCTTTTTTTATGGGATTTTGGAAGTTAATAGAAATAAGGTACTCTCGGTAAGTTTTGTTTTCAGAAAATCCGCTTCATGCTGTGAAATCCACGAATTGATTTCGGCTTCATCAACCATTAGTTCAATGGTGCATTGTAATCTTTTGGTTGGATCCATGAGTATCTTTTTGTAAAATCTATCATCTGAAAGGAGATCGAGGCACTGTTTATTGTAGCCTTCCTTGCTGAGGAGGACGATACCCCCCCTTTATCTGCAGGTTTTATGATAAGATCTTCTTACTGACTGAGATCATCAAGGGCATTTTGTTCTCGCTTCGAGAGTTTAACAAGGGTTTTTTGTATGTGTCTTTGATATTCTCTACTTCTTTCATAATGGCCTGTTCGAATACCTGAATTTTGACAGGAACCAGATGGTTAGGTGGGCAAAAAGACGATTTTGGTCTTAAGTTGGTATTGCTTACTGGAGTTTGATCTTCTTTGTTCGCGAAGAAGGCCTTCAATTTTATTTTCCTTTAAAATTCGGCAATCTTTGTGGATTTGTTTGGTCATAGGCTAACAAATGTCTAGCAAATGAGTGGGCGCTGCTCCTTTGACATGCCGCTGTCATTGTAGCCAGAGTCCATTCTACTAAGGTCTGATCTAAATATGATTCCCATGGACCTATTTTAAACAGTGCTAGCCTTTCAGCAGCCCTTTTACGATGTTGGGTAGCAGAACGTTTTTTAAAAAAGGATTTAACTACGATTTCAAATTACTCATGTAAACTTTTTAAGTATCATTCAACATTCAAACTCATCGTCCTGAAGATGGTCTAAAGGATGCTTACACCATATAGACCGAAACATCGACAACCTCATCTAATTCCTTTGTGATTTACTTTCCTTAAGGATTTGTTTTCTGTTTTGAATAGTTACATTTTAATTCTACACATATTGTTTGGAATAGATGCTCACATTAGTGACCATAAGGTGTTTGTAACAACACATCATTGTAAACCTCAGTCGCTGTGTGTTGTTTTGTATTTGTATCTGTAATAGTTTTTTGTACCCTTTGAAAAATCCTTTTTTATTATAAAGTTTGCATTTTGAAACATCTACACCCGTTTGAAGAGTATTTGTAGCAGATTTATTCTTATGGAAATGAGTAAATTCAATTTTTGAATAATCGAATGTGAGCTACCAGACGAAGCTTGCAACCATTGTTTTGCATAATGAATGCTGAACTGAGTGTACTAAAAGAAATCCCTTGTAGGCACAGTTACCTGTTAATATATATACTTCCCAAGCCTCCAAGGGTTTATTGGATTTCCCACTTTTTCTTGTAGTAATTTTCTGACACAGGCAGTCATAAGCGGTCACGGTCAAAGGGCTGGTTCTCGAGTAGATTTCCTGCCGCTCAAGTAGAATTTCTCTTGCTCAATGTTTGGTACCTTTCTCACTGATTTTTCAATGCTGTCCATGCTATTGGCTCTAAGTTGCAGTGAAAGCAGCGCAGCATGCATATTTCTACCCGTTGGCGGAACTCAATGGAATCGTGCAGTGTTTTTATGTGACTCAGCGGAATGCCGCAAAGTGGAACTCCGTGAGTTCAGCCCATCCCTAGTCAAAATGATTCCAACCAATATCAGATATCATTGTATTTCTATTTCAACAATTGTTTCAGTTTTAACTAAAGACATCATTCATATGTAGAAATTAAGTGAGCCACCACCTTTGATTCTCGTTTGGACAGATCAACTTCTAGTCCATGAGGGCCTCATATCAAAGTTTGATTAAATAATCAGTCCAAAGTTGGCCAAAGTTATCATAATTAAGAGATCTGAAAGTAACACGCAAAAAACAATCTATACCTTTCCAATGTCACCTTAACTAGCTTATCCTGTAAAAAACATAATGTTAATTAATACAAGCGTTAATTGCAAGTGCAAGTTCCACATCCACACTCATGCCCTTCACATATAGAGTGTCAAAATGAAAAAAATGTCTCGATTCAAATTTTTGTAGCTTGAAGTCCCTATCCCTACCTTCAGCGTGATTATCAGCTCTGTCTATACCTAAGTGTGAGAGAAAATCATAGTTGCTGCTATGCTAGTCAGAAAAAAGTGCTGTGACCGAGTATGATTCATTCATTTGGTTATTGCTTTGAGATGTTCCCATATTCTTTATGTAACTGTAAATCATGTTGCACCATACCATTTTCTACACAAATATTCTAATTTGTAAACAATATAGCAGATAAGGCAAGTAATTTATTTTGTTATTGTCCACTTACCCTTCGTTCCAGGTATGAAAAAAGTTCGGAAATCAGTATTGTTCTTACAAGTTATAAAATTATGACACATATGGTAGACCTATTGGGGTTGTTGGTTAATAGTAGGAGTGAAAGTTCTTCAATTACTCCTTACTAGTTCATCATGTATGGATCTCGTTTTTCCTGAATGTAATTGATGGTGTCAGTCACAGAATTCTATTTATTTAAAATATTTTAGTTGTTTTTCAGTATGCTCCTTACTCTCTCAGCTTGTACATTTTACGCCATGATAAAGCTCATGGCCACTTCCTCGGTGGGCTTCTTCATTTGTGGAAGAATGTTTGCTCTCTTGACATGTCTAATTTTTTGGGAAGATTCTATCAGTAAATGTTTGGGAAATGCACACTCCCTGAACTTAGTCCACATATTTTCTTGTGTTTTTCATGGAACTGGAGTCTATGCTACAACTTCTGTCACTCTTCACACCTTGCCATAAGGGTTGCACCTTTTGAGGTGCACGCTATTTCTAGCTGTAAACGTATGGAACAGCTCAGTTTCTAAAAGGTCTAATAAGGACAATAACTTTAAATCCGCATATTCTACTTTCCTCTTGCTAATCGCATATTGAGTACTAAATTAAACTAGTGGTTCAGTTTAAGAAATCTATCTCTTTGTTTTCCGGATACCTCCTTTACAGATCAACAACAAATAATCAATGTAGCTTAGACACAAGGCAATGTCTGTTGTCTAGCCGGCAAAGCAAATAGACCATACAACGTGCTTGTCCCACCAAGCCATAAATAATTTGCCATAACTGAAAGGAAAGCATTTGCCCATGGTGGTTCTCCTCAATCGATGGTGCATAGCATCTCGGCAAAGAAAGATATAGTTGCATAAATACAATTCAAACCTTACAAGTATAATTTTTGTACATTCATAGAAATATATGGATTTTGATTACAAAAAATATTTGCATTTTATATGGCTGTGTTGGTATGGAAAGCAAGTATATAGCCAGGTCACATGAGCCTATAAAAATGAGGGACTTAACATTCGTACTGTTGTAATAAATGAGCGAAATTGTATTTAATAATCAATTTGATCCAAATAACATGTTTTATTGGGTATTCCGTCATTGCGATGAAGTTCCAAATTGTAGCAAGTTACCTGACAAAATTAGGTTACAAAAGCTTTAGTTTGGAAAAATGTCACAAAGACAATGTACGTTTTACACAAAAAATAATCGTTCTTGTAAAAGCGTTATGAGCCCGGGATTGAATCAATGCTCCAAAAACATATAAATATAATTCCTAATAATGCAGGTATTGTACGATTAAAGTTTTTAAACAAAAAGTAGGAGGGGGAACACAGTAGTTCTTCCATTTTGTCTACTATGACCCGATAGATGATGAAACAAAAATAAAGACAAGATAAACATAGGTTGGAAAATGGGATGGGAAAAGAGCATACCTGACGACTTGAAAAAAATCTCACAGTGTGAAGAGAGGGCGAGGCCTTTGAGGGAGCAAGACCTCATGCTGAGAAGTACCTAAGAGGCACTTTTGAACCCCACGCTGCTTCCTGCTCCCCCCCAAAAAAAGCTTTCTGAGGCTGGTGCCTATGCCCTTGGGCGTTTTCATACCCCTTAATGGACGTCAGCAGTTCAAAGGCTCAGAAATCGAGCTGGAATACCACTATTTACAGTGATGTTCAGTTTGTTTTTACTGCCACCGTGTGATACCGGCTCCTCACCGTGTGACCGTGTGATGGGAGCCGATATCCTTTGTCACATGGTGGCACTGTGTGAGTTGACAGGTATGAAAGAGAGTAGAGTTGTGTCAATAGGGTTGAAGAGGTAGTTGGAAGGAGGCATCAAGCAAAAGATGGACTGCCACAGAGGAGGTCTTAAGGCAGTGATGAGTGTAATAAGAACAGGGAGGGAGGAATTAGAGGGGAGCACCACTCCTAAGGAAAAATAAGGCACAGGAATTAATTTGGAAGGGTAACAAAAGGAAAATCAGCTTTGAGAAGATAACTTTTCCTCAAGAGAAGCTCTCACCACATAGATTTCGTCAACAATACAAATTCCTCAGGTGTGATTTGACGAAAACATTTTTACCATAACCATTTTCTTAAAGTTAGTTTGTTGCAGTAAACACATACAACCATTATTTGGCCCTATTTATTTTCACTGCCCTACAATAATGTATACCACTGGTTAGTTATAGTTAAGTCTGCTTTTCCATAGACAGAGCACCTTTTGGCTTGCTAATAACCACTTGACGAATCTTCGTGAAACGTTTCCAAAAAAAGGTTCCTCCACCTCAGCTCCATCCTGAAAGATTTTGGGGTGATTTGTCAAGTAGGGGCTTCTGATTGTCACAGGGAGCTCCTGCAGGACCAGTGCTCTGATTGGCTGCCAGCAACATATGAAAAATGGTCCTTGCAGCCATTGCAGGACTCTAGGACTTAGTCGTCTATCATGAAGTTTAAAAATAAAAAACACATAAGTGGGCAGGGTACCCTGCCCTCCTTGGCCCGGTAGGAGAGACCCAGAGGGACCCCCCTGCTTTGGCCAAAATAAAAAAAATCGGCAGGTTTTGTTTACCATATAATTATATAAATATAACTCGCTACCCCATCATGCACAATTTTCTCATCAATAATTTTACTGTAAATGTTGCACTGATATTATTAACAATGCCATAGAAGATGTCATGAATGATGTAATGAGTGAGTTAATTAGCAGGGGGCTGTGCATGAGTTTTCATGATAATATGGTTACTTGTATCTCATAAGCCTTCCTTTGTGTTTACACCATTTCTTCCTTCTAGAATACCTGTGTATTCGATATTGTCATGCAAAGTTCTGCACTCGTCAGTTGGCGGTATTGTCAGCTGGCAGAGTGTGCGTGCATAGCGAGGGTGCGAGTTATAGTTACCTTCGGGCATGAGTTAGAGTTGCTGAAGAAAACTATAACTATAACTGCTGAATTTGTATGGTTTTGTGTGTGTAAAATCTTAAACTACAGCATGAAAGTTGGGACCCCCTCAAAAAAATATAATTTGCGACCAAGGAACAGAGGGGAAAAGAGAAATTTGTTCTAGAAAGTTGTTCCTTCAGTGGTCATATGTATCTATAAACAATATGCTTCAAATAATTAAGAAAGGTGACAGAATTATATAAAGGTGTTTACTTTATCATAGTTTTTATTTTCATTTTTACTTAAGTTTTTTCATTTCAGTTTTTCATATACAAAATACATAATTCATCATAAATACATTTTTCAAACTCAAAAATTTTTTTTGCTTTTTAGAGCACACATTATTAGTAACACATCAATAATAGAAAGAAACTTTCTTATACACGATTATAATAAACAATTAATTTTTAAGAAGGCCACCTGATATTTACATATTCGACTCAATTCACAAACATACACACATGCATACCACAACCACACTACCAAAAGGGGAAAAAAAGGGAGAAACTAAGTATTAATTGACAAGTTCACAAGTTGTCAAATTCTAGGGTCTCAGAAGAACTTGAGGCCCCCGCACATGATCGGTCGACGCGCGTTTCGGTGGTTAAACCACCTTCCTCAGGACCTTTTTTCTCTCTTGTGGATCAAAGATATCAGGGGACAAGAAAAGATAAGCCGATTTAATTTCCTCTGGTGCTCTGTTGCTAAATTTTAGGACCGGATACTTGTTGAAAGACACCGATTTTCATTGCATGACAGGGTACAATTACTCCAACCTGTTCTGAGATGGTTATCCGTTCTCCAGGGAGTCAATTAAAAACTTTTGGTAGCTGATAATGCCCTCAGCGGTACAATACGGATCGATAGGACGTGGTCTCAACAGCTACGGTGTCTTGTTAGTGGCGCAGATGAGGAAAGCATTCCTTTCTTTAGCTAAAGATATGACATCATTCTCCAAACAGGGGGTAGAGATATTACTTTCTTCAATTCGGTAAATGACCCCGTTCTTTATACTGCATCCATCTGTGCATACAAAGTCTCGGAGTCTATTTTGATCTTCTTCAGCAGTCGACCGATCATGTGCGGGGGCCTCAAGTTCTTCTGAGACCCTAGAATTTGACAACTTGTGAACTTGTCAATTAATACTTAGTTTCTCCCTTTTTTTCCCCTTTTGGTAGTGTGGTTGTGGTATGCATGTGTGTATGTTTGTGAATTGAGTCGAATATGTAAATATCAGGTGGCCTTCTTAAAAATTAATTGTTTATTATAATCGTGTATAAGAAAGTTTCTTTCTATTATTGATGTGTTACTAATAATGTGTGCTCTAAAAAGCAAAATTTTTTTTGGAGAAAAATGTATTTATGATGAATTATGTATTTTGTATATGAAAAACTGAAATGAAAAAACTTAAGTAAAAATGAAAATAAAAACTATGATAAAGTAAACACCTTTATATAATTCTGTCACCTTTCTTAATTATTTGAAGCATATTGTTTATAGATACATATGACCACTGAAGGAACAACTTTCTAGAACTAAAATCTTAAACTAACTATAACTTCCCTGTAGTCCCTGTTTTTTAGTGAATTTCTAAGATTGTTTTTAAATTCTATTTCCTAACTATAATGTCCCTGAAACCTTTTTTTCCAGAGAATTTCTATTTTTTTTAATTCTATCTCCTAACTATATGTCCCTGTAATCTTTGGTTTATCACAAACACCAAATCTTGCACTGCTATTAGTGCAGTTAAAGTGGCCAAATCCAACTGAAAATTAGATGCAAGCATGAAATCTTATAATTAATCAGCCACAGTCTCCATGGATAAGCCAATAGGACATCTGCCATCTTTGTGGAAATTAAAGGGCCATGTAGTGCAGAGGAAAAAAAACAGTTCCCTTTACACTGTCCTGCATCTCTAACCATCTCCAACAACAGCCATTCTAGAAAGTTCATTTGTTGGATGATATCATCAGGAGTTTTGAGATGTATTACAATATCATTCGCCAGATGGGCCTTTAAATATCCATTGACTAATATTTGCCAGTAACTACTTTCATCCCTAGCTTGTTGAATGGTAACATCAAAGTAATACCTTTTAAACCAGTGGCTAATCTAAAAATTAGAAGGTTGTTGCAATTTTCCAGAGTCATTAGCCATTGTGACATGTCCTTTTGAAAGCTGCTGCGTAGAGTAAGCCATGTCATTCAGTCCTTGGCAGAATTATTTGTAAGCTGCTCACTAACAGCTACAAAACTTTGCTCCCCACAAAACATGTTGATTAGGGAGTTAGCACATTCTACCTCATATGCTGAGGCACACAAAACTTTGAAGCTGCTGCTTAGAGTAAGCCATATGATTCAGTCCGTGGCAGAATTATTTGTAAGCTGCTCACTAACAGCCACAAAACTCTGCTCTCTACAAAACATGATGATTAGGGAGCTAGCACAATGCTACCTCATATGCTGAGGCACACACATCTTTGAAGCATAGGAGGGGTGCTGCTGAGACTAGCGACGTCTGCTGATTCAGTGGACTAATGCATCCACTCAAGGAATCTGTCTGACCTCATGGTATCCCTATGGCTCCATTCAGCCTTTCATCCAATAGGTCAATGAAATGAACACCACTGAGCTTGTTACCAATAAATGTGTTATTCAGCACCAGGGAACAAAGGGGCCCTTTAGAGATACATATTATGTTACGCTTCAAGTATGCATTTAAGCAGCACCAGTAAACAACTACTATGCACACCTGTTCTCCCTTTGGGTCAAAATTCACTACCTTGAAAAGTTTCTGCCCACGGACATATCCCTTAACTATCAGGGTCAAACATGGTGTAAGAAACTGGGTGTCTTTTGCAGTACCCCATAATTTTTGCCTGGTTTTTGATGCAACTTTATTTGAGGTGTACTGGGTCCCTCGTACCCAGGTTCCCAGTGCTAGTGTTCTTTCCCTAAAAAGTACCACAATTGGCACCACTTCAGCTACCCCTATAAGTCCCTAGTAAATGGTACCCCTGGTACCTAGGGCATTGGCGAGTCTACTGGGTCTGCAGCACAAATTGTGCCACCCCCAGGCACTCTTCACCAAGGCCCTACATACTGTTATTGCAGGCTGAGTATTGCAGGCTGAGTATCTTGGTGCAGAGAAAGCCAAAGAGTTAATATATCACACAGCCCTGTGTGCCATGACCCCCATGCACTCCATAAGGTATAGGTAAGTCACCCCATACTGCAGGCCTTTAACCCTAAGGCAGGGTGAACTATATCCTATGTGTGGGCATATTAGTATGAGCAGATATGCACCTACAATGTCCAGTCTATTAGGAGACATTGTAACTGCACAGGGGAAACTATAAAGAGCACACAGGTTGCATACTTGTCAAAACGAGTTTCCCAGGTCCATGACGGCTTCACTGATTTCTAAGATGTTTGGTACAAAACATCTTGTATTAATAAATCCCCACTGATTCCAATGGTGGAGTTATGAATAAATTGTCAAAGGAGACCTTTTAAGAGGGTTCCCTAAAAACTCACCAAGCCCTAGTGTGGTCTCTGACTTGTTTTTCCCAGTCTGCTACCATCAGACATGTTTCTGACCTCATGGGGCCAGTGCTCTCAGAGGACAGAGACAAAGCTTGCTGTTGGCGGAGAACAGGGTGGCCTTCTTGGGCAGGAAGCTTCAAAGGTGATGTTGCCTTTGAAATTCAACCCAGGAATCTCCAGCTAGTGAGAGAGGGCAAGCCCCCTTTCCTGCTCCTCTTTTGGAAAGGTGAGAACATTGGTTTGATTAGGAGAATGGTCCCCACTTAGCCTACACCATCCCTAGTGTGGGGCCGGCAAGGTGAACCAGTCTTTTGAAATTGCACAATCTTGGGATGGTGGATAAAGAACCTAACAGGGCTAGGGTAGTGCTCCTTCCTACTGGAAGTGACCACTAGAGAGTGTAGGAAATTGAAAGGTAGGTAGCCCATTGGCTACTACCTGCATCCCCTTGTAACATCCCTAAATTCAATATTTAGGTGGCACCCTGAGACCTGAACATCAGATTCAACAGACAAGAGAAGACCAGGACTAAGAAGACCCGCTGCAAGAGAAGTGAAGCCCCGCTGCAAAAGGCACTAAACCCTGCTTGCTGCCTCAGGGACTGGACAATTGTTGCCTGCTGTGTCGTCTTGAAACTGAAAGTACTCCAAGAACCTCCACCCTTCAAGAAATCACTGAGAAGCTCCCTTGATTGAATGTATCACTCCCCTGTACACCACAGGCACCGATCACATTAAGTCTGGTTTGTCGACTTGCTGCTCCCTGACTACTTCTAAGTCGCACCAAAGCAATAAAAGGGTCAACAGCTTCAGAGGGTTAGACCTGTCTCCGCACCAAGTTTGGGGACACCAGGACCTACCGGAGCCACAGTGTACCAATACCCGGGGTACCGGACCCCTAACGGCAAACACTGAGAAGAATAGTCCACACCCGACTCCCAATACACCAGAAGCAAACTACCATGAAGGGATGCCTAGAAACCCAAGAGGCACTTCCTGAGTGGACCAGCAGTCCCAAGCGCACCTCTCCACTTTGGCTGCTCCTGACCGTCAGGACCTCAAGATGCACGACACCGGCTGACCTGTTCGCTCTGCACCCGGCCCCACTGCCCCAGCAGCAACCAACCAACTGTGCTCCCATCATCCCCAAGTCTTTGTGAACTGCTCCCTCAAAGGAAACCCATCGGACTTACCTGTACATCTTCCTGTGCAGTATACCTTCAAATGTCCCCCTTCGTCTTTGCACACCAGCTTCCAAGACCCTCAGCACTCTGCTCCCGGCCGATCCAGGATGCTCCTGAACTTCTCCTGCTAGAACTTTGGACCTGGCCCAGACATCAGCCTAAAACAAGAAAGTGAACTTCATGTCTGATTGTGTAAATGCATTTTTCAGTTTTTCCCCAATTGCTTCCATTTGTGCGTAATTGCGCACAAAAGTGATATGTTTTCTGAACTTTCAAAATCATTTTTTGGTCTTAAAAATGACATAAAAATCGATCTTATTTTTTAGAAATTGGTCTTGGATTCATTCTTGAGGGTGTGTCTTACTTTTTGCCTCTGTGAGTGCAACAAATGCTTAGCACTACCCACTGCTAAGCCTAATTGCTCGCGCACTCTACCACAAAAAGTGCATTTGAATTATGTGCTTTTACCTCTGTACACAATTTGGAGATTCACTGGGCTTTCTGCACAGTGTACTTCATTTAGTACACTATATAGAGAGCCAGCTTCCTACACATAGCTTCAAAGTATGTGACTGGAGCTGATTTCCCTGAGGTTCAATGTAACCTTGAATTACCATGACACTGTGTCTGATCTAAGACAATGCTAAGGGGCTTTGGTGCAACCAAATTCTGAGCTTGTATGTTATGTGGCTTTTGTCAATTGATGAAACTTAACCCACACTAGATGACAATGCCAATTCACCTCATGTATCATAGTGTAACACAGCTGTCTCTAACAGCGCACCCCCAGCCACGGACTAAAGCCTTCTCTGCAAGTTTGGTGGGACCAAGTCCCCTTTTGAAACCTCACTGCACTGGTCATTAATATACAGAAAGCCAATTAGGTCTAGAGTACATATGAGCAGTGCATCCAGGATCTAGTGGAATTAAACTGTACCCTCATCGCAGGACTATAAAGGAGGTGTTATAAAGCATCATTTATAATCACGCAATAAGCTTTGTGATTGTATTCCATGTCATAAGCCGCAAATGCCACCTAAAATATTTCAAGCAAATACAGCCAATTCAGAACTTGTCCTAGGCTAAGTTGTTGATAAGTTGTACAATAACTGGCCTCTTAAGAGAGGGTTAATATTTACAGTGTTTTTCGCTTTAGGGTGGACATTATAAATCACTAACATGTCATCACTGATATGGCTACCATATAAAAACGCCAATGACTGGTTAATTATAAATTTAAAAAGTAAACATCTTTTTAATATGATTACTTTCACTCCACAGAAATAAATAAAACCAAGTCTACTCAGATCACTGTGGGTAAAGGGCAAACATACCAGCATCAATAATTCAAAAGAAAAAGACACAATAACAGCGCTTTCATGCTTTTCTCACACTAATAGAACTAAGCTCTGGGCTGACAGTCCGGTGGGCTGAGCACCTGACATGCAGTGGAGAAATGTGGGCATGGGGGCCAGGGCCAAGGGGTCTCTGCTGTCACACTTATACAGGCTCCTGTGCTTCAATGCTGCGTGCTTCCTCCCGCGTGTACCAGAATGGATCCCGGTGTGGAGAGTCCTGTCGACACTGGCTGCAGCCGGCTACTCAGGACGTTACCAATTACGGGGGCCTGGAGGAAGTCTGCCCATGTCCTGGGGAGTCTTGACTGCTTTGTCAGTGCCTATGTGAGTACTGATGCATCACCTTTGAAGTATTAACCTTTTGGGGGGGACTCGGCTGAGTCTAATTCCAAGATGGTTGCCAACACTTCCTGGTTGAAGTGTTGGCAGTCAATCAGATCTCATCATGAGATCTGTGTTTAGGCTCTGCCCATATATCTATATTTCCTTTTTCTTTAATAACTCCAAAACTACTGAATGTACTTACACCAAATTACAAAAAGACATCGTTCTGGATCAACATCTAGTTTCTGCCAAATTTGGGGTAATTCCATTCAGTGGTTCAGGTTGTACATGTTCAAAATCCCTATATGAAATTGCATGGGTAAAATGCATTTTGAGACCCACCTATTTCCTCTGCCCTCGCTTAACGAATCACCCCAAAAATCTCCAAACAACAGCTGAAGTGAGTAGTTTTGAAAATTACGTGAAAATTCATCATCGGTGCCAAACTTATTTCAAAACAAAAAATGCTTTGTTTATGGAAACTAGGGGCCTGATTTAGATCAAATTAATATGTGCAAGAAAAGCAATATGTGCAAATAGCAAATTATGTTTTTTCATATGGGCATTTTTTATATCAGTGCTCTCCATTATTTTGGAGGATTTTTTTGCTTCTATTCTTGGTAAAGTACAAAGGGACTTGAGAGAGTAAACTGTGTTCTTCAGATATAAAGTGTCCTTATGTGATTTGTCAGTTACATTCCAGATACATTTTGTTTTTCACTTTTTTCAAGTATCAGATCTCAAGCTAACTTAAATTAAATTAAATACAATTCAGAGTTCCATATATTTTTTTGCTTCCAACCATTTACTATCTGTCTTTAACCCTATGATCAATTTATGGCAATTGTGCAGGATCATATAGATGTTGAATGAATGTAAAGTGCCTATGCTTCATGTGAATGTGTGGATTCCAAGAGACTACCAATTTAAAATGCAAGTGCCACAGGCACTTAGAAAAATATTAGTATGGAAAGTAAGGCCTTGATAAATAGTCTCTCAGATAGATTGCAACTGGATTCTTGATTTCACCTCCCTTAGCATCTGTGCAAACAGCAAGTTACTCAATTGTGCAAAACTTGCAGATGAAATGCATAAATAAGATATCTATAGAGTTATATTGATCAAGTTCCATTTCTACCCCATAAAACATATTGGTCCAACTCTGAATTACCTCCATACTTCATGCTGAAATAAAATCCTAAGGAATAATCTTTAAAATGTCAAATTACATCTTCTCAAACTCTGTAGCCAATTTATGGAATCTATTCCATAGTGATTGTCTAAGAATTAGCACTTTCCGACCTCCACAAGCCAGTTTCTTCACCCACAGCAACCCATCATAGTGCCTAAAGGGGATTAATATATCCAAATTGCATTTCATATCTCAACCATCCAGAGTTCTAATAAGTAAAAGTCTCTAAGGCATCATAATTAAAAAGTCTTCATAGATTAGTTTGAACATTAAAAGTGTACATGTAGTTCAACATCAAGGTTTAAGCCCCATGGCTATTCAGTTCCCATCAGAATAATTCATTTTGATTCCATTCTCTGCAGATCCTATTCTCTGTTCCCACCACAGGGTTTCTTATGAACATTTTGAATGCCATAAAAATGCAAATTCCTTATATCCCAATATGTGACTCCGATAGATATTTCACCATAGAATATGCAGTCTTTATTTTTGATGGCTCTTATGTGCTGGAGAATATGTAATTTTAGTTTGTTTATCTTTCCACCAACATATCTTTGTCCACAGAAGCATTCCAAAGCATAAGTCATGAATGGGGTTTCATAGGTTATCCACCCTTTGATGTCACAGAGTTTGCCATTCTGAGCTTTGAACTGAGTTCAATTACAGGCATACTAACAGGCTTTGCACTTTTGGCACTTTCAAAACCCCTCCATATTTTACATAAGCCAGTTTGTAATTACTGGTCTCCCCATTTTTTCTTCTAGTTGCATATAACTACTTGTCAGTCTATCTCCTAATGAGGGGTTTTTATATGTGATGTTGGGATATTCCTGTATTATTTCTCTTAAAGTCTCATCCATCTTTAGGATCTGCCAGCTCGGTTTCAAGAGTTCTTGTGTTTCATGATGGGATGAATTATATTCCATTATGTACTTTGAAGGTTCTCCATTTTTCTTTGTCATATTCTTAGGTTTCATCACCAGTAGATCTTCTTTTTTCTTTTTCTTAACACTCGTAATGGCACCAGCCAATACTGTGATTGGGTATCCCCTTATTTCGAAGCATGCATTCATTTCTCCCACTTATGTCTCAAATGCATCTGTTTCTGAATAGTTTCTTCTTGCTAGGAGAAATCCCCCTTTGGGGACACTCCATTTTAAAGCATGTGGATTTCTTCTATTAGCATTGAGGATGCTTTTACTACTGGTGGTATATATATATATATATATATATATATATATATATATATATATATATATATATATATATATATATATATATATATATATATATATATATATATATATATATATATATCAAACACTACATGTACGTTATACTTAGGCTCAATTTAACACGTGCAAATCCTCAGAAATTCAGCAATTATAGTTACCTGAGCCAACTATAACTAACACCTCAGCAAAGCACGGCTTATGACCTCATATATTACATCACTCATGGCATGGTCAGTGACATCACTGATGATATAATCCACAAAACCACTCACACACCCACATAACCACTCACATACCCATACAACTAGTACTCGCACACCAAATCTGAGATCCATACAACTACTTGCACACCTACTTACAGACCCATACAACCACTCACATATCCACTTCACACCCATGCAACTACTTAGACGCCCACTTACATACCCGCACAACCATTCACACATCCATACAACCACTCACATACCCACACAGCTACTCAGATACCTACTCCCGTACCTATACAACCACTCACACACACCCATACAACCTCTCACACAACACCTCACATACCCATACAACCACTCACATGCCTGCTTACACACCCATACACCATTCAAACAGCCACTCACACAGCCAGAAAATCACTCACAACCCCATTCACCAATCCATACAGCCACTCACACACCCACTCAACATACTAATTTATATTATGCAAGAGCTTAGTATATATCTTTAAGTCTCAGAAACTTTTACAAAATGTTTATACTTACTGGATGATGTCATCAGTGATATCATTTGAGGTGTCATCAGTGATGTCACTGACCATGCCATGAATAATGTAATATTTGAGGTCATAAGCAGTGCTTTGCGGGGGCGTAAGTTATAGTTAGCCCAGGTAAATATACCAGCTGAATTTTACTTGTTTTGTATGAGTGAGCCTAACTATAACGTCCCTGTAACCTTTGTTTTCTGAAGTGAATTTTTTACGTGTTTTAATTTTCTTTCCTTACTGTAATCACTAACCTTCGACACTGAGTGTGTGAGTGAGTGCATGACTGTCTCAGTGGGTGTATGAGTATCTGAGTAGTTTGTAAGTGGGAGTGAGAGAGTATGAATGGGCTGTCAGTGGGTATATGTGTGTCTGAGTGGGTCTGGCAGTGGGGAAGGCAGAGACCTCATTGGAGGTCCTGCCCCCTTTCTCAATCACTCTGCAAATGCACATCATGGAGCAATACTGGTTGGGGGATTAAGTCCCCATGGCTGCTGAGTGTTGTTGGTGGCCAAGAACAACTAATGTTGCCACAAGTAAATCCACCACAGTGAGATTGCTAAGACCTCATTGGAGGCCTTGCCCCTTTTCTCAAGCACTCTGCAAAGGGGCCTCCTGGTGCACTACTAGTTGGGGGATGAAGTCCCCTTGACTGCTGGGGTTGCCTGGGGCCAGAACCCTCATTGTTGCCACAAGGAAGTCCCCACATCAGGATTGCTGATACCCCATTGGAGGCCCGACCCCTTTCTCAACCACTCTGCAAAAACAGCTCCTGGCACACTACTGGTTGGGGATGAATTCCCCTAAGCTGCTATGTGGGATTGCTGAGACCTCGTGATGCTCGTTTCTGTCCTTTATTTTGCCTCGTTCTGTTCATTGCTGACCTTTATTATGCCTCTTTTTGCTCATTTCTGACCTTTATTTTGCCTTTTTCTGACCGTCATTTGGCCTCGTCTTGTCTCCCAGGGACCGTGGAGGGACCCTGCGATCCCAGCTAGCTCCCTGCCTCCTGTGGGAGCGGTATTGCTCTCACAGACAGGGAGCTGCTAAATCTGCAGCTCCCGTCCTGTCAGAGCAATACTTACATCTGTTTCCATGCCCACTTGACAGCGGACAAGGAGATAGGGGAAAATTCCACTCTCTGCAAACAGGAGCAGTTTCACAACTCTTGCATGCTGAGAGCGGAGTTTGTGTTTGCTCCGTCTTAGCAGGAGCTATCAAAGCTCCTACCAAGCCAGGGCAAACAGCTAAGTCCTGTAGGTGGGCACTCTGAGACATAGTAGGAGCTGGCCCTAGGTCTTGATGGTCCCCAGGGTCATTATTGGCTACAGGAGGGTGGCGATTGGACCCTCTCCGATACTTTGTCCATGGGCCAGCCCCGGGGCGTATATGGCCTGGGAGGGGGGCCACCTAGCTCATCTACAATTTGTTAAAAAATTGGTTCTGGAGAAGTGGTGGTCCCTGGGACCTGGGTGGGTCCATGAAGCCCCCATTAGGTGTTTTTTTGCCCCTGGGAGATGGTGGTGCTGGAGCTCATGGGTTCCGTGTGGGCCCGATCGATCTTTCTTTAACCCAGGGAGGTGGTGGTCTCTGGGGCTCAGAGAGCCTATGGGGCCCCATGTGCCCTCCTCCTTTTTTATCAATAAAGCCTCTGGAGGTGATAGTCCCCGGGGCTCATTGAGCATTAGGAGGGGAACCCGTGCACCTACCTCCATTTTTAGAAAAATGTACCCAAGACCCTGGCCACCTGAAGGATGCATTCAAAACTTCAAAACAAGCGTGTGAGCCTGCACTTGTTTTTTTTGGTGTTTTTTTTGCCATGGATATGCACCTCTATCATTTTTTCAGTGCAAATAATTTTCTTAAATAGTTATTTTTGGCCCTGTCGAGAGTCACAGGAGAACCCTACCACCACACATAGGGAGTCAGGGTATTCCTACCCTGCCCCCTTTTCTTTAAAAAAAAATGTTTTTGTGGGACTCAGCAGTAGCCAAGTCCTAAGAAGTATTCCAACACTTCCTGGTTTAAGCATTGGCAGCAAATCAGATCTCACTATGAGATCTGTGCTTAGGTTCTACTCAGATATCCTTATTTGCTTTCCCTTAAATTTGTCAACAGCTACTGAACAGTTTTACACCAGATAACTGAAGGCATGATCTGCGAACCAAAATCCATCTTCCTGCCAAATTTGATGTAATTCCATCAAGAATTTTGGGCTTTAGTTGTGTTCAAAGCTCCTACAGGAATTAACATCGGAAATCGCATTTGTTTCGACCCTCACTTTTTCTCAGTCGCCGCTTGACAGGTCACCCTGAAAGCCTCACAATTACACTTTTTGGGGAACATTTTGTGAAGATTACTTAAACAGCGCCAAAGATATAGGCATTTCGGTCACCAATAGGTAGTCATAGTCAGGACCTGGTTTCCATAGGAAAATTATATTTTCATATGTGAATAACTTTCGCGTTGTTTGATAAATCCTTGTGAAATTTCCAACTCGCATCAGCTGCTGTCTTAAAAGTTTCAGGGTGCTCCATCAAGTGGGGACCAAGAAAAACGGGGGTTCTTAAAATGCATTTTCCCCATGTTAATTTCCATTTGAAATTTAGACATGGCTCCAGTCTGAACTGCTGAACTAAATTAATAATAATAATGTGCATTGATAACCAGAAAACCATGCCCCCGGCCCAATTATTCTGCCCTAAAGAACCAGGTCTTGACCTTTTTCCTGAAAAGGGGTTCTGTATCTATGTTCTAAGTCACTTGGCAAGATGTTCCACAGTTTTGCCTCCCGACCATGAAGTATCTGCCCCCCCATGCGAGCCTTCTTGACACGAGGCGTGCAGAGTAGCTTTTGAGACTTGGACCTTAAGGAGTCTTCACTGCTTATAACCGCATAGTCTGTGTTTTAGGTAGCTGGGTAATTTACCATGCGTTGCTCGGAATGCAAGCATCAGGGCCTTAAACTCAATGCGTTTAGCCACTTGTAACCAACGGAGCTCTTTTAAATGCGGAGAGACATGCTCGCAAAAAGGGACATGCCTAATCATTCTCACAGGCGCATTTGTACCATCTGAAGTCGTCTAATTAGGTACTTTGGCAGGCCCAGATAAAGGCCATTTGCATAGTCCAGCCTGGATGTCACTATGGCAGGAACAATTATTTTTCGGCACTCCTCTGGCAGCAAATGCAGGAATTTCTTCAAGTTTCTCAATTTACAGAAGCAGGTAGCTGTCACCTGACGTATCTGTGCAGAGAATGAATGATCAGCCTCCCATTTCACACCCAGATTTTTTAAGCAATCTGCTGGGGAGGACCCATTTCCATCGGCCACTATCGATACGGTGCTGGAGGTGGCTCTTTCCTGAAGAACATCACCTCTGTCTTTCCTGTGTTGAGTTGAAGTTTGTTGTTGTTCTTTCACAACACAATATCTCTCATGCAGCCCTTGAAACTCTTAAAGGCATCCTCCTCTGCTCTTTAAAAGTGAAGACCAACTGGATGTCGTCGGCGTACAAAATCGCTTTGACCCCCCTGGTTGGCTATCAGGGAGAACAGGGGGCCCAGGTAAAAGATTAAACAGGAGTGGACTCAGCGCTGACCCCTGAGAGACTCCACACCAGAGCTGTTTTGGTTTAGGCACAAAGGGTTGCAGCGTGACCTTCTGTGAGCGATTATTCAGGTAGGAGTTCAGCCAGGCCAGTGCCATACTCCCAATGCCCTGCCATACCCCCAATGCCCATCTCCTGAAGTTTCCTTGACAGCGCGGTGTGGTCAACGGTGTCAAATGCCGCCGATAGATCCAGAAGCACCAGCATCGCGGATGCCCCTGAATCCACCGCCAGTCGCACCGACTCCGCCACCTCCAAATGGGCCGTTTCGGTACTAAAACCAGACCGAAAGCCAGATTGGGTTTTGTGTAAGATGCCCTTACTCTCGAAAAAGTTTGTCATTTGTCGCTGCACAACTTTTTCCAGCATCTTTTCTGGTGCTGGCAGCAAAGAGATAGACCTGTAGTTATTCAAGTCCCCAGGATCCCCATTCGTTTTTTTCCTCAGGGGGACGAGCGTGGCCTGTTTCTAGATATCTGGGAAGGTGCCAGATGCAAGGGATGAGTTCCATATTTGTGTCAGCATGTGCTTTAGAGAGTGTGCCATCACCTTCCAAAGTTTGGGGGGGCAAGGGTAATCCGGTGCCCCTGACTTACACCTCAAAATTTCTGCCTGCGCTTCCTGCTGGAAAATAGTGGTAAAATCCGTAAGTGACATCTCTCGAACACATCCTTCCCTACTGTCAGATTTCTCTGTCTACAGTGTAGCTGAGAATGTCCTGGATATTTTCTGAATTTTATTGTCAAAATAGACACAGATACTTTCGCACAGAGAGAGGGAGGGTTGCACATCGATCTCTACTGCTCTAGGTTTGAGAAAGGAGTTGACTACCTCAAATACCTCCTTGGTAGAGTTGTCAGCCATGTAAATGAAGCCAGCTGGGTAGTCCCTCCTGGCTGCCTTTATCAGACTGTGCAATTCTTTCAGTGCGTTTCTGTAGGTGGTCTTGGCCACCTCACAATAATTAGCCCTCCACTGCTTTTCCAGTCGTTTACAACTGCTCTTGCCAGACCTAAGTGATTCTGAGAGCCAAGGGGCAGAGGGGGAGAGCCTCGAGGATCTAGCGGGCTAGGCCGGGACCGCAGATTTAACTTCTGTCAAAATCCACTGATTAAGAGCCAAGGAATCAGCATTAGAATTAGATGAGAGTGTTGGTTGGCTGGCCTGTAGGGTAGGATCCAAGGCTGCTGCTGTCAGGTTATACCAGCTTCTTTTAATATAGGATTGGTTACCCCTACTCTGACAGGGCTTGTCCACACGAAAGGAGAATGGAATCAGACAGTGGTCCGACTAGACCAATTTGATGGGGGCCACTGTGCGCAGGGAAACCAGGTTAGAGAACACGAAGTCCAGGGTGTGCCCTGCCGTATGTGATGGGGAAGTAACATGTTGCATTAGATTGGCACCCCGAGGGAGAGCAATAGCTGAGCTGCCAACATGCAGGTAGGGTAATTTACATGTAAGTTAAAATCACCTAAAACTGTGAAATTTGAGTACAATAGCGATTTCTGGCCAATGTAATTGCAGAGCTCATGGATTATGTTAGGTGCACAATCTGGAGGCCTGTAGATGAGGATGTCTGAGAAGGAGGTTGAAGGGTCAATTTGCAAGCAAAATTTAAGACCCTCTATCCCCTCAAGATTAACGGGAGCTGATTATGCTAGGACCCAGGAGTCCTTAAAGATAATGGCTACCCCACCACCTCTTTTACCACCCTCCCTATTGGCGCAACAGATTTTAAAACCTGGGGGGGTGGCAAGAGCCACTGCTGCAACAGAATCTGCACTCAACCATGTTTCTGTAAAACACATTATAACTATGGGGTGACCCAAACAAGTCTGTGGACCTGGGTAACGTACGTTATAGAAAAACAATGGTTCTCAAACCAATCAGTCTAAAAGGAAAAATTATTTATACTGTTTTCTTAGTCTAGAGCTAAATTAAATTCACGCTCCTTGTGGACAATGCAATGATACAAAAATATATATAATGAAACTTAGAAAAATGGATGCGCAGAGACTTAGCTTTGTAGAAAACAACATGGATTTATTTTCATTCCTCGAATTTTTTATCACTGGACGTTTTTTATAAAACAATGGTTGCTCCAAGGGGAACGTGCAAAGAAGTAGTGCTCAAAAGTTAAGTGGGTGGGGGAGTATTCCCAAGGTGAGAAATGAAGAGAAATCAGAAAGGTTCAATGTGGGATTAATCAAGGGTATCAATCTTTTGTGTCCTGACCCAACAATATTTTATATGGTCTATTCTCACTGATTTTTACAATCACAGATTGTAATCATCTGTGGCACATAATCAGTAAGGGCTAGGGTGAGTCCAGGTACATGGGTATGTGTTCGTCGACGTTTCGACTCAGCTTGTGGCATTTGGGACAGTTGTGCCTTTGACTGCGAGTCTTCCTCAGGACGGGATTGGTGGGGATGGAATGCAACCAACACGTGGTTTTAACACCTCATCTAATAGGAAGAGAGTAACTATCAGTCCAACATTCAAGCTCGCAGATCCATTAACCAACACTATAGGTTCATCATGATGCTTACCCGCACAAGAACAATGGCGGGAAGTGTAGCCTTGTCAATGGCTTAATTTCATATCCATCGGATGCCCAGGGTTCAGTCCGGATAACGACTTAATTGTTCAGGTTCTGTGTGAGCAAAGGTCTTCTCTCAGAATCTCTCACAACTAGAATGTCTCATGCATACTGAGTACTATTCGGTGCCTAGGTGAGAAAACCGTCTGATCTAAGGGTGTGCCCTTGTTAAAAACCCCTTCATTGTGGCTCCAACCCTTTATACCTAAAAGGGTGCTGATAGTGGGTAAGTAATCCAATTTCCAGAATTAGAAACACTACTGGAATAGCGATGTCCTTGAGTTAACGGTAAAATGGGACCCGCCGATGAAGGATAGGATCTAAGTTAGTGCATCCCAACCTGTCTCAAAATTGCTCAAAAAAGGGGTCTGCAGACGTTCACAAACATGTGCCATTTGAAACGCATTATCATGCAAAACGGGGTCACTGCATACTGAGATATGCCACGTGCCCATGGGATTTAATCTAAATTCGGGCAAGCCATCTGAGTAATCCATGTTTTCCGTGAGTCATTATTCTAAGTGGGGAAAGGGGAGGGCTCACCTGGTCAACCGTCGATCATAGCAAACGGCAACAGAGACCGTGTCCTTCCAGCTTGTCCTAGTTATGAGCGCTGGAGCTGAATCTCCCGCCTTAGGCGTGGAGAATGGAAATGGAAGGCAGACTTCCATGTCAGTGTACTTCACCACATCCCGCTTGTAGCGGTGCGTAGCGCTGGGTGCTGATTATAATTACGTTAATTATATCGGTACAATTTACCACATTTAGAAGAACAAAATGTACAATATATAATGAACTTGCATATTGTGGAAGGTATTTACAATGTTTCCTGTGCATTAAACATAGGAGATTCAATGGTGCACACAACAGTGACATTGATAAAAAAAAAAAAATCAAAAACATATATACACAATGTACAGTGTGAACAAACCGTGGCAGCAATACAATCAGGTATTGTCCTAAAGTCTATACCATTGGATAGCCCCACATCCTAGTATGGTGACTACTAACCACTGGGTAGCCACTCAGCACGTTGTCGCACGTGTGTAAGGCTAAGAATCAATTCGTCTGTCGCAATTAGGAGTGTGGCTAAAGTGTGGTGTAGCCTCAGACCGATGGCCTATTAGTGCAAGCCATAGAATGGCCCATAAGTGGCGGTGGTATGAGAATATAAGGGGGTGTCAGGGAGTAAGAGTCAGGTAGGGACCAAGGTGTTATTGAGTACCGCTACCTGTCACCCTATTTCCTCTGATTCGTTAAGACCCTTTGTCACGGTGTCTAAAAGATGTATCCACCTGCATTCTCTGATGCTGAGGACGTTGGCAAAATCTCCACCTCACGGTTTGGGTTTAACCTTCTCGATGACCCACCATTTCAAGCTTTCGGTAGTGTGTTCAAATGATGTGAAATGGTCTGCTAGTGGTGTCCCTTGGACCTTACACAGGATGCGGCTGCAGTGTTCACCTTCTGTATCGTTTGACCCACGTACATGAAGTTACAGGGGCATGTGATGGCGTAAACTACTCCTGATGTGTTGCAGTTACTATGCTCCTGAAGGTGGTGGGTGTAATTGTTATGGCTGAAAGAGTTGCATTCATTTGTCATCGTGCAAGCCTTGCAGTGACCACATTTGTGGTGTCCCTTAACAGGCAGAATGCCCCACAGGGTGGCCACTTGTTGTGATACCATCTGGGGTAGCAGTGATTTTACCACATGCTCCCTCACGTTCTTCGCTTTTTTGAATGCATGTAGGGGGGTGGTATTCCCCCTATGTCATCCTAGACCAGATGCCAATGACGGTTGATAACCTTTTTAATTGCGTTACTCATAGTGGAGAATGTTGTAACACACACCAACCGTTCTTTTTCTTCTTGTGATTTAGTACGAGGCACGAGGAGGCATTATCTGTGGTTAAACTACGCTTGTTTACGTGTTGGTTGTATTCCATCCCCACCAATCCTGTCCTGAGGAAGACTCGCAGGCAAAGGCACAACTGTCACACATGCCACAAGCCGAGTCGAAACGTCGACGAACACATACCTATGTACCTGGACCCACCCATCCCTTACTGATTACGTGCCACAGATGATTACAATCTGTGATTGTAAAAATCAAAGTAAAAAGACCATGTAAAATATTGTTGGGTCAGGACACAAAAGATTGAAACCCTTGATCAATCCCACATTGACCTTTCTGATTTCTCTTCATTTCTCACCTTGGGAACACTCCCCCACCCACTTACCTTTCGAGCACTACTTCTTTGCACGTTCCCCTTGGAGCAACCATTGTTTTATAAAAAAACGTCCAGTGATAAAAAAACTCGAGGAATGAAAATAAATTCATGTTGTTTTCTACAAAGCTAAGTCTCTGCACCTTCATTTTTCTAAGTTTCACTATATATATGTTTGTATCACTGCATTGTCCACAATGAGAGTGAATTTAATTTAGCTGTAGACTAAGAAAACAGTATGATTACATTTTCTCTTTAGACTGATTGGTTTGAGGACCATTGATTTTCTATAATGTCTGTTAAAAACATGGCATCCCATGCATTATTTGTTAGCGAAAGCCATATATCCTCGGCATGCTTAGGCAATGATCTACAGTTTACCATTCATACCTTGATCCTTGCCGAGTAGCCGCCATGCCCTTGGGTAGATCCCACCTCGTCACTACTACTTACAGGCCCAATGTACTCCTCAAGCTCCCACGAGAACTCAGCCCAAGAACCAGGAGGCATATGTGCATATCCGCTATATGCAATTGTAAATTTCTTTTAATAACTTTGCAACTACTGAATGGATTTACACCAAATTTAGAAGAAAGGCTGATGTTGGTTCAGGAAAGTTCCTTTTTTTGATTTGGTGTAAATCCATTCAGTAGTTGCAGAGTTATTAAAAGAAATTTCCAATTGCATATATCGGGATGCAGGGGATCCGCGACCACTCTCGATCTTCTGCTGAGATCTGATTGACTGCCAAAACTTCAAACCAGCAAGTATTGGCAGCGATCTTGGAACTCGTCTTGAGTCAGGTCCCAGAAGAAAACATTAAAAAAAAGAAAAGGGGGCAGGGTAGAAATAGTCTGACCCGTAGGCCTCTTGGGGGGTGGTCTTGCAGAGTCAAAAATCATTTTTTTTAAACCATTTCAGTGGGTGTCACGCAGGATCTGTGGCTCCAAACCAAAATTTTTAAAAAATGAAGCATGGGCTTCCGTACTTCATTAGTAACTGCCCCCCGGGTGGGCCAGGTCCCAGGGGCATTTTCATAGTAAAGGAGGGTGTGCAGGCCCTAGTCCCCAGGGCCAGCTGCAGTTATGTCCTGGGGGGTCCTTGTTTTACACAAGAGAAATCTGAGCCTAACTATACGTCCCTTTAACTTCTGTTTTTTTCAGTGATCAGTCCCCAGTAGGTAGGTAGTTATGCTTAGGAACATGTTTCCATAGGAAAAGCTTTGTTTAATTTGCCTATAAATTTGGTGCCATTTTACACATTTTCACTACATTTTCCTCAGAAGAGTGCCAGTGATTCTTGTTGCACATGGAGAGTTTGGGGGTGATCTATCAAGTGGGGGCCAGAGAAGATGGAGAAGTAAAAAAAAGTGTGTTTCCCATGTAAATACCCGTAGAGTCTTTAGACACGCCTGCACCCGAACTGCCGGACTGAATTACACCAAATTTGGCAGAAAGGTAGATTTTGGTTCGTGGTTCACAATTTTAGATATTTGGTATAAATATGTTTAGTAGTTGTTGAGAAATTTAAGGAAATTCAAATTTGTATTTCTACAATTGTGGCTAATTCACAGCGATTTCACGATTAATCACAAATGCGCATGCGCATACCAACAGGAATGCTGTGATTGGCTGGCCGCAACCTGAGCAGAGAGTTGCTGCCGCCCTTTTAGATAATTGGAACAGTGCCAGGGTCCAAACAAAATGACAGAAAGTGACAGTAGGGGACAGGTTGGTATATGGGGGTGCTTGAGGGGCCCCCCATGTGTATAATATGTTGAGAAACAGTTTTTTCCACACATGATATACCCAAATTCTTTGCGACCATCGGCGTGGCCCCCATGTAACGCTGTGATGAATTCATGAATATATGTTTCAATGAATTTGCGAATATCACAAAAAAAATATATATTCAGACACCCGCCCTCAGTCTCAATTAGACACTCACACCCACTTACAGACTCACTGAGACACTCACTCATGGACCCACTTAAGCACTTACTCACTCAGTGATAGACCTACTGAGACACTCACGCACTCACTCACCTACCCACCCAGATTCTGCTGCACTCATTCACAGTCCCACTGTGAAAGAGACCCACTCAGACACTCACACACCCATTCTCAAATGAACACTCATAGACCCATTCACAGTCTCACTCAGAGACCCACACACACCCCACTCACAGACCCACTCACATACCCACACACCAACTCACAGACCCACTCAGACACTCTTGAACCCACTCAGAGACCCACACACCCACTCATAGACCCCCTTACAGACACATGCCCCCATTTAAAGGCCCACTCGGAGAGTCATGCATCCATTCGCAGTCCCAGTCAGAGAACCACACACTTGCTCATTGACCCACTCAGAGACCCCTGCACCCACTCAGACATTCATGTACCCACTCACAGACCCACTCAGAGCCCCATGCACGCGCTAACAGACCCAATCACAGACCCACTCAGACACTCAAATACCCATTCACTGAAACTCATGCACCCACTCACAGACCCACTCACAGACTTATGCACCATCTCACACACTCACATAGTGACTCTCACCAAGTAACAGACCCCTTAAGGACTCATGCACCCACTCACAGGCCTACTCACACACTTATGCACCCATTCATAGACTCACTCAGAAACGTACTCATCCATTTACAGACTCACTTGCAGACTCACACACCACACACACATTCACTCAGAGACTGTCACCCAATCACAGACCCACTCAGAGATTCATGCACCAATTCACACACCCTCTCAGACACTCACACACACACTCGCAGACCTACTTAGAGCCCAAGGCACCCATTCAGAGACCCACTCAGAGTCATCATCCACTCACAGTCCCAGTCAGAGACCTATGCACATGCTCACTGTCCCACTCAAAGATTTGTACACCTAATCGCAAGCGGCGGAGTACAGCACAAACTGCCATTCACATTGACCTTCCTGCTGCTCGGGTCAGTGTTAATCTTTATGTGCATGATTCCTTAAAACCATTGCACAATAATAAAAACCCCATGTTAAACACTCTTCAAATTCATAGAACACAATTTAACTCTGATTGAAGCCATATTATATATGATGAAAAAAGAAAAAAACAGCAATGTATACGTTATCCATATAAAAACATTTAGCCACCTACCAGAGATTGCAGTTTGCTGCATGCTTTGATTGTGTGAACCTGCAATGTCCCTGTTATCAGTACCAAACCCTTTAGTTATAAGTCCACAGGTGTAGTTCATTTTAACAGTAGTTAAGGCTGCAGGTTTGTGTCCAGTAAGTGATGTTTAACTTTATATCTACAGTGCCCATTAGACTTATCAGTGAAACAGCCATACTTAATTAACACTGAATACATAAAACCATAAATTAACACTGAGTGAGGCTGTTATGTGCAAAGAAAGCATGTGCAAACTGTTTATAATAAAACCTTTTGTCATGTCCCAAAAGTAACAATTCACCGTATACTTTGAATTTTTGATCCTTTAGTCCTATGCCAGCACTTGTAATTCATTTTAATGGGAGTAATGACCAAGGTTTGTGTCTGATAAGTCAGCTCAGTGTTTGTGTTTAGTTTTGTTCCTACTGCGCCCATGAATTGAACGAGACAACAGGCTAGCTGGATGCCCATTCCTTCAAAGCATCCTTTCACTGCCTTTCTGCATGTCCTTATCTTTTTTCTGTTCAGAGCAGGTTTTAATATCATTCTTCATTTTTTTGTCTCATCTCTTACATGTGCACAATAAGTGTAGCACATCTTCTTTTGCCTCCCCGCATAATCTGCACAATGTTGTTGACTGTGCTCGTTTCCATGGGGGGAGATGCAGTATTGATGACGAGATGCCCATCCTCAGCTTCAGGTATTTTTCCTTTTTTACTCTATTAATACTTACACCTAAAGAAGGTTGGGGGAGCATCTAGAATAGCTCTGTGTAACAAACCAGCCATGAGCCCTCTCCTTTAGTACTGCCTTGTCCCCCATAAGGGACATCATTTTTACCATTTTATTTACCAGCTCTTTAAAGCTTTTGTGTGACCCAATAGCAACCCAGGGGTACCCTAGGGCCAAACAGTCTATTTAAGCTATAAATAGGTCATGGCTGCACTGTCTTTTGTCTGATTTAGTTCATTCCATAAGTACGCATTCAGTAACCCTGAGTCCGCTCCCTTCTTTTTATGCCAGCATTTAACATAGACACCTATGAGTGCTATTTGTTGTTTTTGCAGACCAAACTCTAATCTTATTTGTGCTGGTGAGGCGTACTGCGAGAGATTAACTATTATTCTCATTGTCCTGGAGACCATCCTGGCCAGAAAGCCTGCATCTCTTCCTCTTAGGCACTCACTTACATAAGTGATGGTAGGGAGGAACTTTGCTTTGATCACCTGTCGTAGAGGGGTGAGGCTCAGACCAGTTATTTTATGTTTGATGTTCTTAAATGTAACCGCCAATGCATTCTCTCTTCCTGTTATGGCTGCTTTTTGCTGGCGGAACATGCCTTTACTGTCCAATATAATCCCCAGATATATAAATTCTTCTACTATGTCGAGTCTGAGTCCCTCCAAAGTGCAGCAAATCTGGTGTGTAAACTTTTTCTGGTTTATTACCATCACTTTGGTTTTGTCTAAGTTTATACTTATTCAATTCCTGACAGAGAAGTTGCTCGTAATATTTATCAAGTACTGCAGGTCTATCGGCCTACTGCTGATTAGTACAAGGTCGTTGGTATAGACTAGAAATTCTACCAGAGCTGCAGCTTATGCTTGCCAACTTACCATCGGCGAGCGGGGGAAAAAACTCTGCTGTGCTACGTGGAGCAGAGGTTTCTGTACTCTGCGAGCTCCGTAGAGCACGGAGTGCAGAAAACTGCAAACTCTGCAAACGGAGTGGAGTTCACTGCCCAGGCCTACACACACCCACTCATAGACCTACTCAGACACTCATACACCCACTCACAGGGGTCGTGGCCAAGCCGTCGACTAGCATGGCTGCAGGGAAATGAAGCCCCCGCGGCTGATGCCTACAATCTTGGCAGAAACGGCACCCAAGCCCGCTAATGTCTGTCCTTCTGCCACAGCTATGTGCCTGATCCTTCGGAGCACCTGATTGGCATCTTGAATCACAACGAGGGAGCTGCCTTGGCTCTATGCCCGAAGTGTGCAGCTGGGAAGGCTCTGCGTGGGCCCAGACTGCCTCAGGGGCCCCGTAGAGACAGGGTCTATGGGCGAGCCTGAGGCCGTAGTCACCGGAATCCGCTGGGCCCCGCAGCCCCACTGCTGACTTTTACACTTCTTCTCCTCACCGCCGTGAGGCCCGAGGCCCTGCGCTGCAGGGGACAGTCCCCAGCAATAACTAACTGGTGAGTGGGGATGCGGGGGGGGCTGGGGACCGGGCCTGTCTTTACGCCCGTCTCTGTCGACACAGTCCTCCCCACAATGGGGGCCTGATTCCTCTTGTGGGCCTGTTGTTCTCCCCTCCTCCCCCCACCATCTTCTCGCCACCTTTCCCTGCGGATCTACACTCCTCTCGCGCTGGGAGCGCCACACAAGCCCGGATTGCACCCTGTCCCCTCAGGTACCCCATCTATGCATCGTGGGGTGGGAGGCAGGGAGCACATGCTTTTCCCCTACATTAATGGCCACTTCACACTGCCAGCCTTTCTGCACCTTCAGCCACCTTCACAGGGCGTGAGGTGCCCCAGCAGCCATCTTGTCTTTACGGGCCATTTTGGACTCCAGTACGAGGGGTGGCATTGCCCGGTTGGGGCGGAGCCAGTCGCCCTGTGTTCCTTGCGAGGCCCATCTTAAGTGTCCTACACTGCTCCTGCTGTGAGTGGGGTGTGGGAGTGTACGACCACACCCGATTTGCTGCTTGAACGGCTGCCCGTGTGTTGTTTCCTTCCTAGCCACAACACTTGTTTTCAAGGGGCCAAGAATGGAATGTGGGGGCCTTCGACAATGGCGGCATACATTCAAGAAGCCGGACACATCTGACCGGCCCCATCATCCTTCGGACCAGGATGGGGCCTCGGAGCAGGTCGGTCCTCCGCCAATGATGGATGGCACGTCTGCCATTATGGCAGAACTCCAAACGGTGTTCCGAGGAATAGACGCCAGGCTAGACACCCTTACTTCCAAGCTTGACAGAATGGGGGAGCGACTTGACAGTCACCATACTCGGATTTGGGAGGCACAATAGAGGATTTCTGACCAGGAGGACAAATCCCGAGACATGATGAAACGCCTTAAATGGACTGAACGTTGCTGAAATCGGTTGCCATAAAGAACAAGGATTTGGAGGCCAGATCGTGCAGGAACAACATCCGTATAGCGGGGCTGGCAGAAACTACAAACATGGGCCATCCTGGGCCTTTTATCGAGGGGTTGCTCAAAGAGAAGTTTGGCGCCGAAACCTTCTCCAACACTTTTGTGGTGGAGCGAGCACACCAGTCTCTGGGCCTGCGCCCACCGCCAGGCGCTTCACTGCGTATTATTGTAGCATGATTGCTTAACTACAGGGACCGTGACATGGTGCTCCGCTTCGCCCGTGAGTACTCCCCCATAAACCATCAAGGGGCAGTTCTGTCCTTCTACCCAGACCACACCGTGGTGGTCCAGGAGGCCGCCGCACATTTCTGGAGACTAAACGCCAACTCAGTGCCCTAGACCTCAAATATTCCATGTTGTATCCTGCAAGGCTCTGAGTAATGGTAGACGGTAAGCCCCAATTTTT
Source organism: Lissotriton helveticus (assembly GCF_964261635.1). NCBI lineage: Eukaryota > Metazoa > Chordata > Amphibia > Caudata > Salamandridae > Lissotriton > Lissotriton helveticus. Next base: position 405,503,137 of record NC_136073.1, read on the forward strand.
TGACAATGCTGCAGACACCCTGGCCTTCTGTAAACAACATGTGGGTGAGGTTCGACGCAGTCCGGCAAGATCTTCTGGTCATTCCTCCTCTGAACACCACCTGGCCGCTAGTGTGGAATTCTTTACCAAGGAGTGAGTCCTGTCTGTTCTGTTTAACTTACCGCTCTGTTGCCGCTCTGTGTTCTAGAACTGGTTTAGTGCCTGTTCGACCACAAAATGATGATTTTTAGCTTTACCCTGGAAAACTGACTCCATTTTGTTTCGTTACACATCATGGGTCTGGGTATCATAGCCTTTTTAATGCAGTGAAAAGTAACTGTCTTTGATGGGCTCTTGTTTCTATTTTCTTTTTATGATATATTGCCCTTGCCGTTTTTTAAATTTGAATTACTTGTTTTAATGCTGTTGTGGGCATTGGCTGTCCGAGGCGTTGCCCGCCCTTTAGGATGACTCCGATGCTATTATTCTTGGGGATTTTCTTCTTCTTTTTGTTTTTCGGGTATTATAGGGGGGATCCAATTCTCGGGGCCCTTGGGCTCAGGTGTGGGAGGAGGGTGGGCGTCAGGGGTTTGTGATATATTTTGGTGTTTTTATTGTTTTATTTGATTGGTATTTTGTATATGTCCCCTTCTGTGTATTCCCATCTGGGTTCCTGACACATTGTACATGTGGGTGGAGATGTAGGTACTGGCCTAGCAGATTTCAGTTGCTCATCCATTGTATTCTTGAAGGAAACCCATCTCCCCCCCACAGGGAACCCCTCCCTTTGCTTCCACCTGGGGCTCCAATCGTTTTTTTCCAGTTTCGGCACTTACTCCTGGGTAGTATTCACACTGATTCACAACACTCTCCTGTTTACACACAGAGACACCGTAGCTGATCCACAGGGATCCTAGTATTGGGTACACTTCTAGGACAAGCATTCACTCTTTTGAACATTTATGCAACAAACATTGACAACCCGATTTTTTTTGAGAACTTGCACACCATACTGAATCACTATGCTATAATGTCTTATTTGTGGGTGGCGACCTCAACCTCTGGCTTGACCATGCACTTGACTCCTCCAACCCACTTGCTACCCCCAAAGTGCGTTCTAGCGCTGTATTGAAGGACCTTATCCATTCCTTGGATCTGAGCGACTTTTGGCGTAGGCACCAACCCCAGACCCCTGGCTACATCTTCTATTCAGCGCCCCCCTCTACACAGACATGCATAGATTATTTCCTTGCTAACACCACGGGATGCCGCTGGGTTAAGGGGGTGGACACATAATCCCGTACATTATCGGATCATTCCCCTGTCCTTTTGCATTTAAACATCCCACACTCGGCCGAATGGGAGCGTAGGTGGTCTTTCCCCACTTCCGCCCTGCTGGATGAGGTCTTCCGCTCAGACGTTCAGGAGGCCATCACCAAATATTTTCATCTTAAAACAGGCTCAGAGGACCATTATTCCACTCTATGGGACATCTTTAATCTGTTTATTTGGGGAGTAGTCCTCTTGGAGTTCAACAAGCATGCTGACAGGGAGGTGTATTTGCTAGGGACATACCAATTGGCACAGCGATACGGAGAGGGTGAATACCCCAGTAGAACACTGGCTCGCCTGGTGAGCCTCCCTAAGGGAGGCGGGCACATAGCGTCGATTATTCGTGATGATGGTATAGTTGCGACTACTGATGCTGATGTTATGGGGGAATTGGTGGAATACTACCGCTCCCTTTCTTCAACTACACTGCCTGAGTCTTTTTCCCAGCATTCACCATATCTACAAGAAGTGGCCATGGTCTGGCTCACTAAAGGTCAAGCTGAGTTCCTAGTGGACCCGTTTACTGTAGAGGAGATTACTTTGGCCATTGACGTGCTCTCTGGCTCAAAAGCACCGGGCCTTGATAGACAAACAGGTTTTTTTTACTAAGCATACAAGGAAAGCTTGGTGCCCCAGCTTCTCGAAGTCTATGCTGAGGCCCTGGAGGACGGTACCCTCCCCCCCTTTCTGAGGGAGGTAGCTATTTCTTTGTTGCTTAAGCCAGGTAAAGACCCCACGCAATGCTCTTCATGCAGCCCCATTTCGCTCATAAATTTCGACAATAAGATCCTTGCCAAAATACTGTCTACTCATCTCTCCTTATTATTAGATCAACTACTGTCCCCAGTTCAGTCGGGTTTCATACCACACCACTCCAATGCCCTTAACCTTAGGACGGTCTTCTCAGTCATTAACCGGATAGAACCTTCCACCCCTGCAGCCAATGCGTTGTTAGACACAGGAAAGGCCTTCAATTCTCTCTAATGGCCTTTTCTTATGGCCACGCGTCGTAAACTAGGCCTCCCCTTAAACTTTATTGTGCTCATTTCCCTGTTATACTCTTCTCCGTCTGCCCAACTCTGGGTTAATGGCTCCTTGTCATCTCCCATTCCAATCTCTCATGGGACACTTCAGGGGTGTCCACTATCCCCGGTAATATTTATTATAGCAATGGACGCCCTGGCCCGTCATCTCCAAGAAAAACATCTGTTCAGAGGGCTACAATTTCCAGACGGCCCGATACTAATGTCGTTCTATGCGGACGATATTTTGCTGTTCGTTCGGCACCCCCATGATAATTTGCAACCTCTGGTGAGGGAGATTGGGCGGTTAAAAATCAACTGGTCCAGCTCTGGAACACCTCACCCTGCAGGTGGAAAGATGGATACAACTACCCCCTTCAATGGCAGGCCACATTGCGCTGATTAAGATGAAAATGCTGCCCCGTCCTCTTCAATTCCAGCAACCCGTATTATTTTCATCAATTCATGTTGGGATCTAACTCTCTTCAATTCCAGCAACCCGTATTATTTTCATCAATTCATGTTGGGATCTAACTCCATACAATTCCTTGCAAGGGCCAACGACCCGAATTACTATAAGAGAGTCAGGTTCAAGACCGCTAAAGATGTGGTTCGAATATGGAATATAATAATGGCTATCGACAAGACTTCATTTTTCCATCCTAATTTAACACTTTGGAATAATCCGGGTTTACCTGGCATTTTTAGCGATTCGGTTGGAAAAATATGGGCTAATCTAGGTATAACCAAGTTGGGTGACTCATATGGCTCAATGGGCTTTTTAGAGTTTGAAACACTTAGATTACTTTATAATCTACCCGAAAATATGCAATTTAAATAAATACTGATACGTGATTTCTTGATTGGTAAAATGAACCTTAAAGACATAGTAGACTCAGACATTTGGGTATGTATATATGGGGGGGGGGAAATAAATCTATAATCAGCCTAGGCTATAAATGCTTCAACCAATTCAAAACAGATGATTGCCCTAAGTTGGCGCACAAATGGGCTTCTAAACTGGGTATGGGTATATCATCGAACAACATCTCTTCTTTTTTAAATAACATTGATAACCTTGTTCACTCATCTAGTTTAAAACTCCAAGCTTATAAGATTGTTTGCCAATTATATTATACTCCGCTACAAATCTCTAAATGGACCGGTAATAAAGTTTTCAACGATCGCACAAAATGCCCGAAATGCAATCTATTGGCTGCCGACCTAGAGCATATGAGATCGTCTCATGCCCAATTTTATGCACATTCTGGGAAAACCTAGAAAATATTCTGAAGCGGAAGCAATTGATTTCTGCTCCATTATCAGCTGAGATGATACTTCTAGGATTGCAACCAACCACTGCTCCATTTAAAGATTTGTTGTTTATCTTGTTATCATGTGCTAGACTGATTATTGCAAGGGTATGGATATCAGATAAACCACCTCATGTAACTGAGTGGTGGTTTTTGGTGAACGAAATACATGATATGGAATTTGCTTTAGCTAAAAGAAGAGGGAGTGCTCACTTAAGAAAATAGATAAAATATGGGGAATTCTCTTTTCAGGCTAGACCTGATGTGCTGGCTATATGTTAATTGATTTGCCTTTTGCATTTCCTCTGTCTGCCTTTTCGTTTTTTTGTTTTCTTTTTTTTTCCTTTTCTTTTTATATTACTTCTTTGGATATTGAATGTTCTTCCTCCTTGTACTTTTTGAATTTTATGTTTCTGCTATACTTATAATCGATCAATTGATCAATTTGTGTAAATTTCAACTGATTGTGTTATCAATAAAAATATATTAAAAAAAAAAATGCTGCCCCATTTCCCAAATTTCTTCCATACCATACCTATTCCCCTCACCAATGCATTATTCTCACAGTTGTGGGGCCTCCTCATTTGCTTGATATGGGCAGGCCGCAGACCCAGGGTAGCCTGGGACACACTTACACTACCTTACACCAGGGGAGGGTTTACAGTTCCTGATTTCTGACTTTATTTTTTAGTGGCACAAGCCCAATACGCACATAATTGGTTTCATCCCGATTCTCGGATTCACCATACAAAGAAGGACAGGGAGTTGGCAGCTCCAAAACCCCTTGCGACACTACTCCCTAAAGGTATTCCCACTAACTCGCAGGATATCCAGCCTCTGGCTACCACTTGCTGGGTATGGCATAAGCTCAACCTTAAACTTGGCTCCGGCCCTCTTTACTCTCCAGCTATTCCGCTATCAAGTAACCCATTCAAACAACCCTCACTAAGCTAGGGTTAGATAATTTTGGCTCCATGTTCCCCGATAGTCAGGCGCATAAGTTGTCAGACTTCACCCAGCTCCCAGGAATCACCCACATGGACAATTTTAATATGGCCTGACTGCAGGAAACTTTGAGCATCACTTTTCCTACTTATCCCGCCCCATATCTGGACTTCACACCGCTCACCCTACTTATTACTACTGATAGCGATGCCCACTTGGTCACTAAATTGTACAAAGCCTGCATGTCACTCAAGAAGATAAGGGACAGAGGGATTCAGCAGTGTTGGGAGGGCGTTTTAGGTCAACCCCTGACAGACAAAGATTGGACCTATTGCTTCAACCAAATCAATAGAATATCCCCCAATCACAGACACAAACTCCTCCATTTCAAATCTATCCATAGAATTTATATCACTTCCCAACAACTGGTCAAATTAGATCCCTCCAAACTACCCCAAGTGTAATGCGCTGGACGCAGACTTTATTCACATGGCCACGTCCTGTTCTCACATTTTATCGAACTGGCAGGAAATATTCCAAGAGATTGCAAAAATATTTGAGGCTCTCTCCAAGACTGGGCTTGTTGGGCCTGGTCAATCATATTAAACTCTGCTACCGGCAGCTTGTAGCAATTGCTCTGCTACTCGCCAAGAGAGAGATTGTGGTCCACTGGGGAGCAAAGACAAGGCCACAGAAAGTTGACTGGACACAGAGACTGGATTACTGTAGTTTGCAAACTGAGACGTATGGTATGCTCCATCCCCCACCTCTAGGCCTCGGGATATATGGTGTATCTATCCCACGCACTTGCAGCAGACTCTTATCACCTCTCAGGTTCCTTCAGCTAGGGCACACCTACCGCCTGAAACTGTAGACACTGTTGCAATTCTGTACACCGAATGATTTGTTAGGCTCAATGCCAATTCCCCCCAATATTTTCCCCTGCGGAGTTTCTGTTTGCGAGCACCTGACTGAGCTAGTTTCCTTTTTCCTGGTTAGTACGGAAATAATTGTAAACCCATTTGCTGATTATTGTATGGGCACAGTTTACTAGGAACCTCTCCCCCTTCCCTCCTTTTTTTCTCCACCCTTTTGATTGGTCAAATCTATTTTTCATTTGATTGTTATAATAACAGGTCGTTTTTATGTATGTGTGATTTCGGATATTGTGTTTTTTGCTTTGATTTTTTGCAATTTGTTTATTATGCTGTCAGTCTTTTAACTTCAGTGTATTGTATCGTATTGTTTCAAGTAAAGCTTTAAAAACCTTAAAAAAATATACCCACTCACAGACCCACTCAGAGACTCATTCAGCTGCTCACTGACCTACTCAGAAACCCATGCACCCACTGACTGACCCACTCAAACACTCGCACACCCGCTCACAGATCCATGCATCTCCTCACAGGTCTGCTCAGAAACCCACGTACCCACTCACAGACCCACTCAGCCACTCCTTCACCCACTCACAGGCCCACTCAGAGACTCACACATCTACCCACAGTCTCACTCAGACACTTACACACCCATTCACATACTCACTGAGACAGTTATGCACCCACTCACAGACCCAGTCAGATACTCTTGCACCCACTAACAGACCCACTCAGATACTCATGCACCCACTCACAGACTCACTTAGAAACTCACACACTACTCACAGACTCACACACCCACTCACACACTCACTCAGAGACTTTCACCAAGTCACCGATCCACTCAAAGATTTACACACCCATTCACAGTCCCACTCAGACACTCATGCACCCACTTACAGATACACTCAGAGGCAAGCACACCCATTCAGAGACCCACTTAAAGAGTCATGCACCGACTCAGAGTCTCAGTCAGATAACCAGGCAACTGCTCACAGACCTACTCAGAGACTCATGCACCTACTCACAGACCCACTCAGAGACTCTTTATCCCCCTCACAAACCCACTCATAGACTCATGCACACACTCACTGATCCACTCAGAGACTTGTTTACCCAATGGCAGACTCACTCAGCCACTCATGCACCCACTCACAGATCCACTCAGAGATTCATGTACCCACTCAGAAACCCACTCAAAGAGTCTTATGTTCCTACTCACAGACCCACTCAGAGTTTCATGCATCCACTCACAGACCTGTTAAGAGACTAATTCAACAACTCACAGAACCCCTCAGAGATTCATGCACCCACTCACAGACCCACTCAGACACTTATGCACCCACTCATAGATCCACTCAGAGACTAATACGGCCACTCACCGATCCACTCACAGACTCATTCACCTACTCACAGACCCACTCAGGCACCCACTGACAGAATCACTCAAAGATTCATATACCCACTCACACACTCAATCAGACACTCACACACGCTCTCATAGACCCAGTCGTCTTTTCACACATTCTCTGAGAGAGCTTCAAAGACAGTTAAGCACCCACTGACAGATCCACTCAAACTCTCATACATGCATCCACAGACACACTCAGAGACTCTTACATGTTTTATAGAATTATTTAGAAACACAGAATCACTTATATAGTTATGGATTTTGAATATGCTGGTTGCTATTGAATGCCTCTTTTTGTTTTGCATATTGGCAAATATTGTGACATCATCGCGAATATTTATGAAATAGAAAAAACATATTTATAATGAAAATGAACAACTTTTTTAGCAATAGGGTTGCTCTAAGATAATCTTTGTGTTCATTATGTGTATTTGACAGCCACACATAAGACCAGATACAGAGTTTCAAGTTGCTGAGAAATACTCTGTTGCCTTTGTCTGTGAAGTGAACTCCATCACTTCTATAGATTCCATGCATGTCGGAAAGCAGGTTGTTGTTGTAGATAGAACCCATGTTATGGTCTCTGAGGAATACAGAAGCAATTTTATTAACATATTTCCTGCCTTTGTCAATCTGTGGATGCAGTGGATTGACCACTTCCATTTCTGCCTTTGGCATGTGTTGCACTACACCAAGACAGTGTGATGGAAAAGTGTCATTAATTGTGAAAAGGTATCTTTCATTAGGATTTCCAGTCCTATCCCATTCAGTGTGCCTAGGCCATTGCCACCATAGTGCACAATCATGAGTTCCGGGGTTTGGGAATCTGCAATGCTTTTAACCAAAGGCAGCAATTGATGCCATGTTAACCCTCTCTGACCAACCCAAGTAAAGTCCACATTAGCCAAACCCAACTCCTTGTCAATGCCACTGTTTCTAGCAGACTCTCTAACCCAAAATACATAGCTGTGGTCCACAATCCATACTCTAAATATTTTAAAATGAAGCAGCAGTAGGAGACAGGAGAAGACTGGTGTTGAATGAGACAGTTTTAAAAATGAAAGGCAGGTGTGCTCCTGGATTGAAAAATAACATATTTGATTGGGTGCTGTAGAAATGCAGCTGAACAAAATGAGGCGGTGTCTTGAAAGGATTAGTAACTAGATCTATGGTTGGATCTGGGAAATATTGAATATTTTGTAATGTTGTCTTGGATGTGCATTTATTTCTGTACAGTAAACCACACCAGCTGCAGCTCATTTTGTAACTAGTATGGTCCTTCTTGAATGTGCTGTGAATTTGTGAGCTATTGGTTCTAGAGGGATGCTGTGAAGACTGTGCTAAGAGTATATTGGGGAAGGTTGTTAAAGAGAGAGTTGTCTGCTTTTAACAATAAAAGTTTGATTTTGTAGTGAGGAGATGTTAATAAACTGTACTGTAGTATTAAAGTCATAAAATTAGGGAGGTAAAAATGTTTTTGGACTCCAATTGTTTTCACAGATTAGTCGCAAAAATCTTGAATAAGTTGCAAATATGTACAAATACCCTACCATATTAGACTTCTTTATAAAAGTGCATGAAAACACATGCTAACTATTCAGAAGTGAAGAACTAAAAAATGAAAGATATGTTTTTATTTGCTGACTTTCGCAATATCAGAGTGCAAAGTTGAAAAGGTTTCTATGAATGGTTGTTTTGCATGAGAGTGGTGTGCCATTCTTATGTTTAGTTTTCATATCTCCAGAGATTATTGAATCTATCTAATAAGAGCAAAAAACATATTTCATCAACGAACAAAATTTTCAGGTATGTGAATTACATTTCATTTTGAGAATTTTTTATTGAAAAGGTAAATGTGTATGTGAGGTTGTTGAAAGTAAGTATGAAATATATATACAAGTTTTGAAACTACATGAGATTATATATGAGTGGTAGTGTGAGTGGTTTTATATATTAAGCATTTCTATTATTTATTAATAGGTGAGCAAGTAATGTTGTCAGTGTGTGAGTATATAACATTTTCTGTGAGGGGCAGACTAAGTATGTGAAACGTTGGATGACAATATGTTGCACTGGAACTGTATATTGTACACGTGCTGTTTTACTGCATGTTCTAATTGGTAGAAATAAAAGACTGCTTGCTAAGGGTTCAACTTATACTTAACCATGTATTATAAATTATGCAAAGTTTTACATGTCTTTACATGATGTGCTGCTTGCAAATAATGTTTTCTTTCAATTCTAGACCTTGTAGTCCTATTTATTCCATTTTAAAAGAGGACTACAAGACTACAGGCAAGTCAAAGCAAACACAAACTCCGCTCTCAACAAACGAGAGATGTAAAACCACTCCTACCTGCTGAGAGCGGAGTTTTCGCCTGTTTCCCAGTCCACTGTCAAGCAGCAAGACATAAAATAAAGGTGAAAAACAAGCAGAAAGAGGCAAAATAAAGATGAGAAATGAGCAGAAACAGGCAGAATAAAGGTCAGAAATTTGCAGAAAACGTCAGAATAAAGGTGAGAATTGGGCAGAAAGAGGCAGAATAAAGGTAAACAACTAAAGTGGCAGAATAAAGGTAAACATGAGCGGGTAAGAAATGAGCAGAAAGAGGCAGAATTAAGGTCAGAAATGAGGGGAAAGAGGCTGAATTAAGGTCAGCATTGAGCAGAAAGAGGCAAAATATATGTAGGAAGCAAGCATAATGAGGCAGAATAAAGGTAAGAACGAAGCTGAAAGAGGAATAATAAAGGTGAGAAGCAAGCAGCAAGAGGCAGAGTAAAGGTCAGAAATAAGTAGAAAGAGACAGAATAAAGGCGAGAAAGGAGTATAAAGAGGCAGAATTAAGGTCAGCAATGAGTAGAAAGACGCAGAATTAAGTTGAGAAACAAGCAGAAAGAGGCAAAATAAAGGACAGAGATGAGCAGAAAAAGGCAGAATAAAGGTCAGCAGCGAGCAGAAAGAGGCAAAATAAAAGTGTGAAGCAAGCAGAAAGAGACAGAATTAAGGTCATAAACGAGCGGAAAGAGGCAAAATAAAGGTAAAACACCAGCAGAAAGAGGCAGAATAAAGGTCAGAGGGGAGCAGGAAAAGATTTATATATGCATATCATGTTTGTGCTTTCACTGCATAAAAAGCAGTGGTATAAAAAACACATTTCACATGTTTCCATGCTGGGAACTCTCGGTTTCATTACAATTGTCAGTGCTAATAGATTACGTGGCATGGAGGACCAAACATTGTGAATGGTTATGTAAATTATGAGGTAAAAACACAAATTGTACAGGAACTTTTGTGGCTGATTTAGTTTCATCTCTTTGAGATTGAAACAGCATTTCTGCGAACTCTGCAAATAATTACAGGCGAGCTTTCTCATAATTTCAGGAAAATTCAGTGAAATTATTAATAATCATCTAAGATGCATGCTAGTCAATTTGCTCTATATTTTAGTTCAAAATGTGTCCTCACATCAGTTTTTGGCGCAAGGATGCATTTAAACAAAACACAGCAAACAGCTGTTTGTGTTCTGCAGTTCGTCTCCATTTGGGGTAAATTTTTCATTGAATGGCACGTTCTGTAGAATTTTTTTTACAGCTAATAGTGCATAATTGCGTGAAGTGGTGTATTGGTGGAATTTCTGGTATTTTGTGTAAGACGCATTATGTGAAATTCCAAAAATCTCACAAATTTGCTCAGGCATACAATTAATGCAGATTACTCTAATTGTGTGGCAAATATTATGGCAATAGTGGAAATCCATAATTATTCGGTAAACAGTCCAGCCACAGATTCTTATAAATCCACTGGCCCTCATTATTGCCCATTTGCCAGGAATATATATTTCCTATATTGAACACACACAAACAGACACAGAAACAGAGACACGCAAACACACACACACACACCCACACACACACACACACACACAGACACACACACACACATAAATGCTAAAATCCCATTATCAAAACAGAAGTGGGCCAATCAAATTAGAAATCTGAAAGGGCTGGTTAGAAGTTAGAAGTTTGAATATTTAAATATGGTTGTTGAAATGTACAATAAAGCCATCACATTCAAAAACAAAAAAAGCAAAACCAGTGTCCCATCACATGGTTTATAATACAGGCCCATTTAAACCTAATGTAATTAATTGTTAATTAAGTAATATTAAATATGTAAAAAATGACAAGCATAAGAGTATGTTGCTGACCAACCACAAGAACCAAGAGCCATAGGTTTGTGAGAAATGAAAAAGGTTAAAGTGGCCAATTACAACATGTGCATTGAGAAATATTGCTGTAAATAGAGGAGTGCCAAACCCCATAGTACCAAGCAAAAGAAATGAGTCTATTAAAATGCATCCACCAGTATTGAAGAACAAATTGAAGGAGGCACAAAGGTGGAAGCATCAATTAAGGTACAAATCACTTAGTGTGATTTGTTCATTCTTCAGTCCTGTGCCTCCTGACTTTACTGTAAAAGAAGTAATTGGTCAAACTGAAATGTTTTACTCAAGATTTGGCCAGGAAAATTGAGCAAAGGTACAAACACTTCAGTATAGATGTAACATTCATGTAACAAGTTATCCCTAAATATTGTGTATAATATCTGGCGCCTGATATCCCATATGTACTGAGAAAACTATAAACGCCCACAGATCTGAAGTACATGTGAAACACAGTATTGGCAAAGCCAATATGTTTTGTCTATGCAAGATTTATTGATTTGATCGATGTGTTTTTTTAGAAATGTTGCAAAGCAGCAGCTGTGCAACCTGGCTCTAGGTAAAAAAATGCTATGACGCTGCAATCGTTAACCATGTCATAGCACTTTTTTTTCTTTAAGCCATGTTGTTCATCATCCCCTGCTGCTATGCAATATGTGTAAAGACAGTGCAGGGAGTATAGAGGGGAAAACAGCATAAGGGATTAGAGCAGGAATTGGGGAAACAATGACCAGATAGGGAGAGAAGGTCAGGAGTTGGGTGGAAACAACAGACAGCAGGAGGAGGGTAGGGGAAACAAATCGGACAGCAGAAGGAGGGTGGAATGGGGAACAAACAACAGACAGTGGGAGAATGGTAGGGGTGGAGATGGGAACAAACAGTGGGAGGAGGGACGAATAGATAGAGAAAAGAAACAACAGACAGCGGGAGGAGGGCACGTGGCGGGGAGACTGTACAGTGCCAGGCATTCTTATATACCTGGAGCAGCATGTGGCCAGTGAAAGGACATTGGCCACAAACAGAAAGTTGTGCTAGGTCCATGCTTCAAGGTACAGACAGCAGCCCCAGTAAAAATGCAGAAGGATGTGACCAGCCCAACGGAAGCAGGAGGCATGACCAGTAAAAAGCAAAGGAAAAAGAGAGACAGTGGTAAGTATCGGTAAGAAATGGGAAGGTTGTGATTGCAACTTAGACTTTTTTATATTAAAATAATAGCTTTTGTTGACAGCACATGCTCAATATAGGCACAATCTAATAAGGGAAGTTCTTTAAAAGACCTTGATAGTTCAATGAAAGCAAGTATGAAATCATTAGCTTTATCAGAGGTTCAAAAAGAACGCTGACCTGATGTATCTAAGTGCGTTACACTCTTGGTAATAGAATCAAAATTTGAGATGGCACCGTAAAAGAATTACTACGTATCTGAGTATAACATCCCAATGCAAGCATGCTGGATTGGTGCTGTGTCCATAAACACTAGTTAACGTGGCAGCCATATTATGAGGCCTAAGTTTTCTTGTTCATTGTAGATATATGTTGGTCCATACACAATCTAAAGTCTATAAACATTTGCCAATTTATAATTTTGACTAGTCTGTATAACAAAAGATTACCTGTCCTCCATGTAATAGTTTAGAGGAGAAGAAGACATTAAGTGCATGCAGCCCTCAAGATATTTTGATTTGTGGACCACCTGTTTTTAGATCTCTGCTTTGAGTGAGTTTCACTAACTGAGATTCACTGACTATGAGCAGTGGCGGCTCCTCTATGGGAGGGTTTGGGTGACGCCCCCCTGCTTTCTCGCCGTGCCAGAAGGCAGAAACAAATGGTAGTTATTACCGTGATAACTACCATTTGTTTCTGCCTTCTCGCACGGTGAGAAAGCAGAAGTTCCTGTTTGAGAGTGGGCCACCCAAACAGTCATTATTAACAACAGTGGGCAAGCCACTCCCACCTGCCCTCGAGAAACACCGCCCACTCTCCCTGTTCTCTCTGTATGCTGCAGCATACAGAGAGAAAATGACGCGGGTGGGGCAGCGGCCGCACCAATCAAAAACGCTGTGGTGGAGGGGAGGGAGGCTGCCTGCCGCCTTCCTGATGACGAGCCCAGAGGAATTGAAACGCAGCGACAGCGGGAAGCGTGAGTCTCTGGACTTCACTAAAAGCGGGCGGTAAGTTTTACTTTTGTTTTATTTTTATTTTTCCCTTAATCCCCTCCCCCTCCCCCTCCCATCCCCTCTGTGGCGCGACTACCCCATTTTCACCCCCCACCCGCCCGTAATGCCGGCCACGACTGCCTATACATACATTAAGATTGTTTTGTTAGTCCCATTGGTTTGGTAGTATGTATTCTGGCCAAAATATTTTGTAGCAGATTCTGTGCATAATGTTTTTTTTCTGTCGACCCCTTCTGATACCCCCCTGCTCTGGGCGAGTAGTGTGTGGTGATGAGTTCAATGCCAGTGTAATGCAGGCGAGGTGTTGCAAAAGTTGTTCCCACCCGGGGTCTGTGAGTGAAATGTATGCCGAGTTCAGAATCAGAACCAACAGAATGCAGGCGAGGTGAAATAAGGGTCATTTCTTCCAAGTGGCAGTGACTGTCATTGTCTGCCAAAGCCCTGTACATTCCATTCTAAGACCTATGATCTCATTAGATCATTTCCCGGTACCTCTGCTTTAGGGTCCTTTGTGTGATATGTCCTCACTATGGGGTTAAAGGAGCAGGAGGAACAAGGAGGACGGCAGGGGAGTGGAGCGGAGCGGCAGGTAAATGTTTTGTTTCATTCTTCAACCTTGCCCCCGCCGCCCTACTGGTTTTTAATTGCTGTAAATCTGTAGTCCTTATCTGTATTTACACTGTAGGCAAAAGCTGCATTAAAGTATAACAGTACATTATAAGTACCTAAAGAGATGTGAAAAAAGTGCCTCCATACGTAAACAGGGGCCCAAAGTGCAAATGTAATATTGTTGTAATGATACATGCACTCCTTCCTGTACTTTAAGTTTGTTTGTATTCCTCTGAGTAAGCCCTTCAGTAGTTAGTCCCTCAATAGATTCTGGCTTTGAACTACCCTGTTGGACCAAGGTAATTGCTCTGCTGGGCAGCTGGAAGATCAAGGACTTCCCCACCCAACAGGTCTCTCCGTAAGGGATTACACTTCTAGTTGGGGTAGGAAGAGTGATGGGGGAATATTAATCAGCATACGGTAATTAAACTCACACTACCTGATAAGCCTGGCCATGCACTTTCCAGAGAAACAGTAAGCCAAAATCTGTGTATGAACTCTCTAGGTAAAGAAAGCAGTTTGGCAGTGGCCGTTAGCGACTGGACTTAGAGCTTTCAAAGAATTTTGACGGGTGATAACTTGAAGTCATAATTTTTAAAAGTTCCAAGATGCGGTGCAGGATGATTGGGGGCGGGGAGGAATGATGATGTGTCACCTTTAGATTGGGCAAAAGTGCACATTTTCTGGAAAATTCCATCCCCACTTAAAAATCCCTGCGAGAAACTCTGAGAAGAGTTGGAGTCTGCAGAACCAAAATTGACTACTTTTTGATGGATCCCTGTCTGGAGTGTCAAGCCACTATGGAGTTCTACTGACTTAAACTGTGTAGATACTCCTCCCTAGGGCCAGTGGCACTGGCCTTGCCACTCCCTCAGGGGGACAGAGGTGTGACCTTGGGAGGGATTGAAGGGTTCACTTGAAATTCTGTGAGCTGGCCCCGAAATCTGGTGACCCCCCAAGGGGACGCGAACACCCTTCAAGTGTCCATTAGGTCATGGGATTGGGGAGTACTAGGGCCAACGAGAAGTACCAGGATCCCAGACAGAGTAGCAGGTCCTGGGTGTGAAGAGATAATGGGCAGTAGGGTAGGCCTTAAGCTCTTCCTCATCAGAGGGAGATACGTGGAAAAAATCTGCTCCAGAAATCACAAAAGTCAAGAGGCCAGGATCCCCAATAATGAACAACCTTGGTGGCTACAGAGCTACGCCAGGAGCAAAACACAAATAACCCCACAAAAAATTGCCTGAACAGCCAAAAACAGCATTCGTGCTGCTACCCTGCATTTAAAGCATCTCTGCCATGCACAGTTATGTCAGCTTTGATGCCATTGCAAATGCTGCAGTGATAATATTAATGATTTCATAGAAGATACCATGAGTGAATCAATATGTGGGGCAATTAACAGTGCATGGTGAGGACACAAGCTATAGTTACCTTAGGGCAGAGGTCTTCAAACGTTTGGATGGCGAGACCCCCCTGTCAACATTTTCAAGCATAAGGACAATTCTAAACCTCTAGGTTATGAGGAAGGTGAAGACCAAATTGTGCGACAGGCTTGACTAAATTGTGTGAGTAGAAAATGTAAATAATGTTCTGTGATACTGCGTATTTTGGGGTAGCATTGCTTTAATATTTTGAATTTTTTTAAACACAGTAATACTGAGGAAAGATTTCACCCCATCAGTACCAGTTTATAACCAAAATACAGCAATTAACATCAGAAAGATGTCTAGTCAACCTCTGTTAAGGGCCTCCCAATCCGCAGGAATACGCGCTGCCACATTAGAACCTCACCTGGCCATGGCCACGAGCAGCAAGGGTGCATTCAAACAGTGGCGGTCTTGTGCAGAGTTTTTTTTTTTTTTTTTTGAAGACCTTTATTGTCATTACAGAGGTAAACCACAGCTTTGTGCCTACAACCCAATGTGTCAGGCCGGCAGCGACAGTACATAGATCAAGCATATTCCCCGACTTTGGGCACAGTGCCAATTACGTACACAGCATGTCGCCTACAACCCCCTTGGGCCGGCCGCGTTAACTGTTATATAAAGCTGTAGAATGAAGCGTATTACCGCAAGCAAGCTATCCGTTAATTGCAGTTCGTACTATCTTGAGGTCTAATTTTTACTTTTTGTCGTACTATAAACATTAACAACAACTCGGTACAGAACGAAGGAGGTCATTCCTATTCCTCTGTGAGTTCCCCGGTGGGGGTGTTGGGCGGTCCGGGTCTCCGGATTCCAAGTCCGGTGTGGTGTGACTCTGAGCGGTAGAGTGTGTGTGTGGGTGGTTGCTCACCTTAGTGTACAGTCAGGCATGTGCTTCCCACTGGGGGAGGGGGGGGCTATGTGTATAGTCTATGCCAGTCTCCTGGCATGGGGGCGATGTTCCTCCCTGAAATGCCGAAGCATGTGCACTGCGCGAGGGTGGGAGGAGGGGGGGGGGAGGGGGGAGATTAGCTGGGCCAAACAACGCAGGAAGTGGGTCACAGCTCCGACTCTCGTGCGCACCAGGACGATCCGAGGGCTACCTCATACATCCTCCTCGGTGGCTCTAGGAATCGCGCGTAGAGGAGCATTGCAGGCAATAAATCCCAGCCAGGTGCTTTCCAGCAGGCGGGTGGCAGGCGTGCCGAATCTCGTCCTCACGACTGGGAGGAGGTGACTTGCAGTCCACGGGGTTGCTCGTCCTGCCCCGCATCCCCCTGGTCTCCATTACCAGCTTCAGCAGCAGATTGTGCGCGGAGCAGATAGGCGGAGAGCGGGCCCCATAGATCCTTGGGACGCGATTTATGTGGCAGTAATTCGGCATAATTGTGCAGCTGGTCTTGCCAGGTTGACATTGTTGCCAGCCATAATTTGAATTTGGGGGCACGGCCCCGGCCCCATCTGCACGCCACATGGCGTTTTGCAAGTAGGAAGCCCATTGCAGTGAACTTCCGGAATCTGTTATTCGATGCGGTGGGGAGCCCCAATAATGCAACCCTGGGACAGGCTTCTAATTCTATCCCTACCATTGTGGACATGGCCTCCGTCACCTGCGTCCAGTACAACGCGACCGCTGGGCATGACCACGCTAAGTGCATAAAGTCCGCTCCTGCCTGTCCGCATCTGGCGCAATGATCATCTTCTCGAAGACCGAATCGGCACAGCTTGGCAGGAGTGTAATAGAGGCGGTGGAGGAATTTATAGTGGATCAGTCTGAGGCGAGCATTTCCCGTCACCGAAACTGTATGGGAGCAGCTGTCCTCCCATTGTTCGTCCGAAAGGGGAGGATCTAGGTCCGCGTCCCAGTCACGTCTTGCACGCAGTTCTGGGGGAGCGGAGGACGCATATGTGTGGTTGTAGAGCATGGAAACAACGTGTTTCGGGGCGTCCTGTTGTAGCAGTGCATGCAGGGGCGCAAAGGTCTCCGGCTCAGCAGGGAACTCCAGTGTTACAGATTTGATATTCTGTCAGCGCCGCGTGTATAGGAATGTGTCCATAACAGAAGGCGTTTGCTCCCCGAAAAATTGAGCCTTCGTGCGAAACTGGCCATTCACGTATAAGTCTCCCCATTTGTAAAGGGCTAGTTTGGAGAGCAGTTTACGGCCTATTTCCTCTCGGGCAATGCTCACTCTAGGGTCAAATGCCAGAATCATTCTTGGGGAATACATAAGGGTCACCCCCATACATTCCGCGATTCTACGCCAGGCGCGTACTGTACAATCTACCGTGGATGGGTCCCGGTCCGTTACACTAACCTCCTTGTAAAGGTACCCCGACGGTTTTTCTGGTCTCATATATCCGTCCTCCACAGCGAGGTGCGCCATGAACGGCGGGGGGTGAAGCCAGTAGGAAGCAAAGTGGCCCTGTGCGCAGTCATAGTACAATCGGAAGTTCGGCACCTCAAATCCACCTAGATGGTAAGGTAACATGAGCGTCGTCAGTTTTAGCCGAGCTTGTTTCCCCCCCCCATATAAGTCGGGAGAGTTGGGACTCCAGCGCCTTAAAGAAATGTGGGCCTGGACTATAGGGAATATTGGTGAAAAGGTACAGCAGCTTAGGGAGTATGACCATTTTGATCATGGATACGCGCCCCGCCATCGACAACGGAAGATGAATCCATTTCGTTATGCTGTCCGTTAATTTGTCAAGGACCGTACCGTAGTTCGCTTTGAACAGAGCATCACGATTTCTGGTCACGATGACTCCTAAGTACTTTATCTCGTCTTGTGCCCATACTAGCGGGTAGTCAAGGGGGAATTGGGGAGTGTTGTCAGTGAGGGGGAACAAGGCTGATTTGGACCAGTTGATTTGTACCCCCGCTATCGCTCCAAATTTGGTAACCTCGCGCAGTAGGGGATTGAGATTATCTCGCGGTTTATGAACGTATAAAGTCATGTCATCCGCGTATAAGGAGACGAGCAGTTGACGTTCCGGGTATATCAGGGACCTATGGTTATGGTGTTGGCGGAGTTTGGCTGCTAGGGGTTCGATTGCTATCGCAAATAATACTGGAGATAATGGGCAACCTTGCCGGGTTCCTCTATGTATCTCGAAGGGTGCGGAGCGGGACCCGTTTAGGAGTACCGAAGCCCGTGGTTTGGTGTACAAAAGTTTGATCCAATCCAAAAAGCTGAATGGAGTACCCATCCGTTCCAGTAACTCCAAGAGGTAGTCCCATTCCAGGGAATCGAATGCTTTGGTAGCATCTAAGAATATTGCAGCTGCTTCACAGTTGGGATCTATATCTTGCACGACCGCCTGTAGGGTACGAAGATTGTGCGAAGTCGCACGATTCGGGACAAACCCCGCCTGATCCGGGAGGACCAGCCTCTCCATAAGAAGATTCAGGCGCGTCGCGAGTACTTTAGCTAGTATTTTAACGTCAGTATTTAAAAGTGACACGGGTCGGTAGGAGTCACAAAGCTCCGGAGGTTTACCTGGCTTAAGCAGTGACGCTATCAGTGCCTCTCTCATACTGTCGGGCAGTGTGCCTTCCTCAAGAGCCGAGTAATACACCTGCTTCAGGATGGGGGCAAGTATGTGGATGTAGGTTTTATAGAAATCTATCGGCAACCCATCCGATCCCGGGGATTTGCCAGATTTCATGGACATTATGGCGTCCTTTATTTCATCTAGCTCTAGCTCGAGGTGTAAGAATTTCTGTTGCGTCGGGCCCAACCAAGCAATAGCCGTGTCGTCAAGGTATGTATGAAGCTCCAGCGGCACTCGCCTCTGTGAGGAGTACAGCGCCTTGTAGTGATTCGTGAGTACACGGAGCTGTCCTGGTAGGTCCCTCTGAGGCACCTGTTGGTCATCGCACAGAGAGGTAACGTAATTGCAATGTCTAGGGGGTTTTACAGCCGTGGCCAGGGCCCTTCCCGGCCTGTCTCCCTCGCCATATACGCGCGCCATGTAGGGTTTACCTCGGAATTGACTCTCTTTATCCGCCGCTTCCGAATATTCATTGATCTTCTCCCTGAGCTGAGCTCGTTTCTCATTTCCCATCGTGCCGCGAGTGACTTCCCTCTCAAGTGTGCGTAACTCGGACTCTAACTTGCGCAGCTCTTCCCGCAGGGATTTGAGTACTCCACCTCCCTTGGAAATACACCAGCCTCTAACGGTGACTTTGAAAGCCTCCCAAACAGTAGTAAGGCTGCCAACGGAGTTAATATTACGGTCGAAGAAGTCCTATATGTCCATTTCAAGTTCCGACTTAAAGGCTGAATCTGCAAGATGCGCGGGGTTGAGGCGCCAGCTTAAATAAGGGGAGACTTCATGGGGGACGCGCAGGGTAAGGAGGACCGGTGAGTGGTCCGAAAAAGTACGAGCCAGGTGAATGGTGTGAACTACCCAGGGTGTGAGGCCTACTGCAAGGAAGATGTAGTCTATGCGAGCCCAGGTAGAGTGAACTGCTGAATAGTGAGTACCTTGGCGCATGGTGGGTTGTGAGTGTCTCCAGGCGTCTACTAAATGGTGATCTTCCAGAATGCCCAGTAGGGAGCGTTGAGTGTTAGTGTAATGCGTCGATTGCGGGTGCGATCTGTCAAGAACAGGCTGTACGGCTGTATTGAAGTCCCCCCCAAGTATTACATGAGCTATGCCCAGAGTTTGAATTTTGCCCCACAACGTGAGTAGTGCAGACGGATCATCCGTGTTCGGGCCATAGTAGCATGCAATGAGCACTGTGTGAGAGTACAATTTCCCCCAGACCATGCAGTATCTCCCCCCACTGTCCATGTCAGTGCCCGCTGGGGTAAACCCCACCCCTCTATGAACGAGGATCGTGACCCCTCTAGCATAACTGGAGTAAGACGAAAAGAACCTGCACGAGGCCCATTTGGATGCGAAAAGAGGGGACCCATTCGGCAGTAGATGTGTCTCTTGTAGAAGAGCTATAGCCACTCCATGTCTGTCCAGGTACCCCAAAATCTGTCTTTTCTTTCTAGGGTTATTGGGCCCTCGCACATTCCATGACAACACCTTGAGCTGGAGCCCAGGTGGCGAATCAGTTACGTCCCCCATCCCCTCAATGACAAGTAAATTGAACAAGTGGGTGTAGCAACCTGCAACAAACAAGTTTCAGCAGAATGACAAATTAGGACAATACCCAACCTTCCACCCTGGGGCCTCCCCCCCCGGGACACAACTCCAATTGACCAAAAACAGTGTAAGGATCTAGCCGACCTCCCGCTCCCCTCCTCCCTCCGGCAACCCCAACAGACCGGATCAACTTCCACCCCGCAATACTGAAATGTCTGCCTCCTACTAGAGTAGCAAGTGTACTGACAAACATCAAGGCAGTGCATGCGTTCCGCCCTCCCACTCCGGCTTCTCCAACTTGCCGGGCATTCAGCACCCACCCCCCTCCCCCACCCCAAACAGAACCAAAATCAACATCAGAACTACAGTAACCCTGACCCCAGCATCCGGGACAAGTCCCAGACTTCGGCCGTGGGACGGAGGTGGGTGATCCGGCACTTGTCAATGTTGTAGATCGATGAGAGAAAAAATTTGAAGAGTTACCTCACCAGTAAGTGTTGCATCTAGACCAGAGGATGTCCGTTACCGGCGATGGCACCACGATGATTACAGGACTGTCTTGATTAGTCTTGTTGGGATAACGGAGATTGTGACCTGGACCGTCGCTCCTTCCTCTCTTCCCGGAGTCTTTCCTTCCTCTGCAGCTTTAGAAAATCTTCCACCTGTTGTGGGTTGGTGAAGAAGTGGTGAGTGCCACGGTGCGTGATCTTTAACTTTGCAGGATAAAGCATGGCATACGGGATTTCGTGGGTTTGTAGTTTCTTTTTTACTGCGGCGAATTTGCGTCTTGCATCTTGTACTGAGGGGGTAAAATCAGGAAAGAAGGACAGCGTTGCGTTGCCATAGGGTACTGTGCCCAGCTCTCTTGCGCGACGAAGAACTGCGTCTCTGTCCCTGTACTTCAGGAAGCGGGCGATGATAGGGCGCGGGGGCATCCCAAGAGGGGGAGGTGCAGCAAGTGATCTGTGTGCCCGTTCCACTATCAGATGTGGGGAGAAAGAATCTTTCCCGAACAGTTCCACCACCAGTTTTTCCATGAAGATCTCCAGTTTTCCAGTGTTTGTTGTTTCCGCAAGGCCCAGGACGCGGATGTTATTGCGCCTGGACCTCGCTTCTAAATCTTCATTTTTATCCGCAATTATTTTGAGCAGTTTGTCCATTTGCGTAACTTGCTTGGTGGTTGCCGTCGCCCCATCCTCCAGCACAGAGATCCTGTCTTCGGTTTCTTTGATACGGGTGTCATGTTGTTCCAGTCTCGTCACCACACTATCCATTCGCGTGTTGATGGTGTCAATCTTGGCGTCAATGGTCGACAAGCTCTGCCGCATTCCAAGCAGAAGCGTTTTCCAATCTTCGTCCTGGGGGGACTGTGCGGGGGGGCTTCTCTCCACTTCCGACGTCCTCCCGGCAGGTTTTTTGGACTCAAACGGTATCTTGCACTGTCTGGCATCGTTGCGTCCCATTTTGCTCCTCGGGGTCCGGGTCGCCACCAGTGAAGAAGCCGCCAGAGTTACAGCTAAAGGGGATCCGACAGCGGTGGGCACAGGCAGTCACGCTGCGCAGTGTGTGCTCTCCTATTTAACCTTGTCGCCTGAGCTGGGTGTAGGGGCGTCGGTCACGCTTTGGATTCCCGCGTTTCACTCATTCAGTCCTTTAGCGGGAGTAGCCGACCTCAGGGGCAGGTGGATCGACAGATTTTTCCCCCCGGGAGAGGGGGTGCTTACACAGTGTCTTTAGGATCTTTCTGGAGTCAGGGATCCACGTCACCCAGACAGGGAGCCCACTCCGCGAGCCAAGCAGGTCCACGGTGTTTAAGGGGCCCAGCAACTGTTCCCAGGGGATGGCCCTTCAATGTCTCATTTCTGCGTCGCCTAGGCCAGACTTCCAGTAACTTCGTGGCCTCGCAGATCAGCACCCTGTTCTGCCCACTCAGGCCCCAGTTGTAGGCCCACACGCCAGGGCTCCTATACTATGAGGTGGAGCAGAGAAGGAGCGAGTATAGCAGTAGGCGAGGCTCCCTCGCAGCGCAGGCCCGCGTTGCAGATCAGGCCGATGTAGGCCGCTCCTCCTCCCTGTCACGTCGCGCTTTGCCCCGACAGGCGCGCTGTGGAGTGCAGGCAGGGGGCCGCTTCAGATCTCCCCAACCCAGGCAGACCCAACGGAGCAAATTAGGCGCGAAATATAGGCGCTCGAACCTCCTCACCTCCGATGTGTTCCGTTAAGCCGCCAGAGCCTTCCCGGCTGAGCGCAATGTACGGCGCTGACCTTGGCGGGAGCGGCGTCAGTTCAAAAGCAATGTTCACTGCACAGCACAGCGCCGGGGGTCTCGCCGCAGTAACTTCTTGGGCCGGCCTCAGGGGAGGGGGGGAAGGGATTCAGCCCCCACGTCGCTCTCAGCCAGTCGCTTTGTGTGGGCCGCCGATCCCCGGACTCTCATAGTGTGTGGGTCCGGCAGCGTGCAGTCCCTGCTCGGTCAGTCTCTCCCGCTCCGGAAGCGCCGGCTTCTCCCTAGGCAGCCGGGCGTGCAAATTCGGCAATTGTCACACCGTTGTGTGCGGGACACTGCCATGGAGCCGATGGTGAGGGTTCCAGGTCAAATAAATCGATCAGGATATTGTAGGATTGTTAAGAGTGCCAGGTCGGGCGGGAGCCTCACTCCAGTGCGGCCATCTCGGTTTGGCGCCACCTAGCGCCTCCGGTCTTGTGCAGAGTTAAGCAGTTTAACCATGCCCCTTTCCTCTCACCCCCTTCTTTCCATCCCTCTCTTCTCTCCTCTTCCAACCCCGGATCCCTCTCTCACATTGCAGGCAGATGGTTATTAGCCCCAGGACACCTTTTGGTAACAGTAGCGCACTACAAATGTATATAATAGGCAGAAGCAGGGGATCCACTAGACCCGAACTTGGGGGGGGGGGTTAACACTCCCAGCCAGGGCTTGTCCAAGCACTGGTCGCACACGGTGCAACAGTCTTTCCACCTTCTCCATGAATTCCCTCACTACCACTCACCAACAATACACCTCATATCTCTATAGCACCTGCCTGACAAACATTTCATTTTTTTATAGCGCTACTCATAGTTTACTCACACTCAGTTCTGTGATGTGCATGGTACATCTTCTTTGTACCAGGCTCTTTAACCTTCTGCACTGTGTGGGTGACAAGAGTGCCCATGTGGCTGCACGGTGAGCAATGCAACAGTGTGAGAGTAGGGTAAAAGAAGTGACTGCAGGGTGAGTGAGGTGACCATGTGAATTTGGGTTCGGCAGTGAGTGCAGAGTGGGACGAATTAGTGCATGGTTAGTGATGGCCCTGTTTGAGTGAGCTACAGATTGAGCAGTAAGGAGGGGACAGGTGAGTGAAGTGTCACATGAGTGCCGGGTGAGAAGTGTGCTCGTGTGACTGCAGGGTGAGGTACAGAGTGAACAATGCAAGCTAGTTTTTAGTGCAGAGTGATCACTGTGAGAGCAGGGTGAGCGGGGGAATGTTATGAGTGCATGGTGATCAGTGTGAGTGCATTGTGATCAGTGTGAGTGCATTGTGATCACTGTGAGTACATGATGATCACTGTGAGTGCAGGGTGATTGGGTGAATGTTGTGAGTGCATGGTGATCAGTGTGAGTGCATTGTGATCAGTGTGAGTGCATTGCGATCAGTGTGAGTCCATTATGATCACTGTGAGTGCAGGGTGAGCGGGTGAATGGTGTGAGTGCATGGTGATCAGTGTGAGTGAATTGTGATTACGGTAAGTGTAGGGTGAGCGGGTGAATGGTGTGAGTGCATGGTGATCAGTGTGAGTGCATTGTGATCAGTGTGAGAGCATTATGATCACTGTAAGTGTAGGGTGAGCGGGTGAATGGTGTGAGTGCATGGTGATCAGTGTGAGTGCAGGGTGAGCGGGTGAATGATGTGAGTGCATTGCGATCAGTGTGAGTGCATTGTGATCACTGTAGGTGCAGGGTGAGTGGGTGAATGTTGTGAGTGCATGGTGATCAGTGTGAGTGCACTGTGATCAGTGTGAGTGCATTGTGATCACTGTGAGTGCAGGGTGAGTGGGTGAATCGTGTGAGTGCAAGGTGATTGGTGTGAGTGCATGGTGATCAGTGTGAGTGCATGGTGATCAGTGTGAGTGCATGGTGATCAGTGTGAGTGCAGAGTAAGCGGGTGAATAGTGTGAGTGGATGGAGATCAGTGTGAGTGCATTGTGATGGCTGTGAGTGCATGGTGATCAGTGTGAGTGCATGGTGATCAGTGTGAGTGCATTGTGATCGCTATGAGTGCATGGTGATCGCTATGAGTGCATGGTGATCAGTGTGAGTGCATTGTGATCGCTGGGAGTGCAGGGTGAACGTGAAAGTGAAGGCGAGAATGAGAAGTGAGTAGTTTGAAAGCAGGGTGCATTCCCAGAAACTTAAAGCGTAGGGTTTCAGATATAAGTTAAACTATTGCTATAATGGCATTAATCAGGGTTCGAGGGTGGAGGAAATAAATAATGTGCTGATCCTGCAACAAACTTCCAGTCTTTTGATTAGGGTTACCAGCTCATTATTTTGATGGCCCAGAAATAAGCAGTCACCTACAGCTGTATTTTTTGCACTTATCTGTGAATACTTAGAACAGCAAATATAAATAGAAAGCACTTTTAATTGTGTTCTAGGGATGCCTCAATGATCCATGACTAATAATTAAAGAGAATAAAGACAGAAAAGTCACATAACTAATTAATACATACTTTTGTATTTATAACTCAATGTAGTGTCAAGAGCAGGTCTCTGCAGGTTCGTTAAACAACACATAGCAGGCATGTTTCTTTTGGCAACACAACTTTATATATTTTTTTCATTAAATGCATTCTCACACCACAGCAGTAAGTGTAAAAATACAAATGTGAGGAATAGGCAGAGTGGGGGCCCAGGGGGTACTGGAACCATAAAAAAACTAAGCTTTGGTAATCAGTTAACAAAGGCATGTTGTAGGACTTGGCCCTTTTCCCAGAAATGTTTCGCTTTTTACTTCCTTAGTTTAGGATGTCCCCCATTGTAACCAAAGTGTATAGGCCTTGTGTAGTGGAGATGCCCTGTGTAATGTTAAACTAATGTTAAGGTGCAGGTGCCCACTTCCCCTAACATGGCTGCCACTGACCCCTGCTACTGCAGCGCGGTCTTTGTGGGCACATTCTAGTGGCCAGGAGCTGGCTAGAACCCTCCAAACAATGTATCAAATACCAGCCTGCCAGCCTGCCCATAGCCAGAATGGTGGAACCTCCTAGAACCTCCTGGAACCTTCTGGAACAGGTGAGGTGGCACCAACTGCCACTGCCAACTGTCAACTGGCACTATAAAAGGAAAGGGAGGGAAACTTTCCTGTCAGACTGAGGGAGCACAGACCTGGGGGAGAACCTACGCAGGAGTTTTAGGCAGTGGGGCCTAGACAGGGACCTATGACACTGGTAGTGACAGGGCCTAGGTGGTGCTGCCTACCAAGTGTTGAGGGACCCTGATCTCGCCCCCTGACCTGGCCCGGCGGAAGGGGAACCCCGGGACCACTTGAAGGGAACTGGCTGAGGAGACTTGATTTCAGCCATGAACTCCAACATTCCCCCCTTCAAGGAACCGAGAGACTGCAATTTACAAGGGCGCAGGAAATATAAAGCGCCAAGAAGAAACCAAATCACCACAGGACTTTTGAGAAATCAACCAGGTATTGGCGCTGAATCACTCCCCGCGCTCCCTGACGCCACCTGGGATCCCTTTTTCTGGTTTGCCACTGTTGTGTGACCTGTCCTGTGGAACCTGCTGCATAGCGCTAGCCTCCTGTACTGCTAGCCTAACTGAATTGCCTGAGGCTCAAGCATTGTAACTGCCCGCAGAAGCGCTAGAACCCTGAAGCGCTATATCTGCCTGAATTGCTAACCTGCATCATCTGAACTGCCTAATTTACTTCAGCTTGCTAAACTGGACAGAGCGCTGTGTCCTAGGCGCTATCCCTCCGATCACCTGCTGAAGAGCTGTGCCTCCTTGAGAAGCGCTTATGTCCTGCAGACTGTTGGGCCCTGTAGCGCTATACTCTTAAAGCGCCACGAAGCTCCTGGGCGCTATTCCTGCCTGAAGCGCTTTTGCCCTGATGAGCGCTGACTCTGCTTGTGACGGCTGTTGTGCCTTCAAGCGCTGTAGCCCCCTGTGAAGCGCTGGAATCCTGAGGCGCTGTGCTAATTGTCCCCCTCAAGCGCTTACCTGCCCCGTCTGGTGAAGCGCTGAGATTAGCCCCCAGGCGGCCCCCGGTGCCAGGAGAGGGCCACCGCCGTATCTGGAGGAGTGGGCAGGAGAAGACGCCGGATTCAGGCGTGCCCCGAGGCCGCTGTCACCGCTGCCGCCCAGCCAGAGAGTGGGAAATTCCCGCGGCGGCCACCTGAGCCTGAGGTAGGCCGCCGCATTTGATTGAAGGCCACGCTAGGCCTGAAGCCGTCCCTCGCGTCATGTAACGGGGGATGCAACGTTACTGGCCGCGCCTCCACCTATCGCCGCGCAACCATTGGCTGCTGTCGCTACACCCCCGGGTCCCGCCTCCTGATTGGTTCCCGGGCTGTGGCATCCACGGAAGGCCCGGGAACAGCCTTGCGACATCGGGGAGGGCTCCGAGTGAGTCCGAGCCCCCCCATCTGCCACTGCAAGTCCCGGGCGGGCCGAAGAACAACAGGGAGCCCCCACCTGCCGGCGACAGCCTAGAGAGGACCCTGACTGGCCCCCACACCGCCGGAGGGCTCCTAGAAGAGCACTAGCCTTCCCCCCAACCAATCAAATCTCCGCAAGGGCCTTGGAAAGGCCGAAGAGAGAAGGTAACCCCGGGGAGGAGGGCGGGAGGCCGGAGAAGGCCTACAAGTTCACCCCTCCCCGGGAGTAAGTTGAAGTTGGGCCCTGCTGGCCCTAATTGTTCAAAGAAGGCCCCCTTCTGACAGGGGCAGTAGTCCTTATTGACTGGGTAGGAATCCCCAAATTCCTAATTAGTGATTGGTCTGAGGAGGAAGTAGTCCCTAGCTGTGGGATTATTTTAGCCAGATTGCTTCTTAGCTGGGGCTGAGTTTCACAGGGGGAAATCCCCTGCGGATTCAATGTTTTATCCATGTCTAGAGAGATGTTGATGCATTGCCTACCAGTGTAAAATGAAATGCTGATTAGGAAGAAATGAAAAGCTATGCCTTTATTGTATGTGTTGCACTGGTGAATTGCTCCCTTTACTCTAACCCAATGGGATGTTTACCTAAGGGGATGCCTATTCTTGCTCAGGAAATGTTGTGCCTTTTTATGGGGTACTTACCTGATAGAATGTTGTTTAACAACTAAAATGGAAATGTTTAACCAAGTTAATGACCTGTTTATTCCTGATTAAGGAAATGGTTACTTCTGCTAATTGAATGTTCTAACCTTTATTGAAACAAGTCATTGCTATTGAGAATATGAATAGCTCTACATGAAATGTTGTTCTTACCTGCAAACAGGATAATTCCTAATGAAAGGTCCCTTCTAGATTAAGGGGATGTTTACCCTGGTTTTGGACTGTTTTAAAGGTCCCAAGGCCCACAGTTTATAGGCCGCAATTCATAAAAGGTTAACCCCTGATTAGGGGCTGTAATAGAATGCCTACAGTACCAGGATGAAGAGTATTAGCGAGGGCTAGGCCCAAACCTTGGGATTATCCATATTCCGCCTAGTGTCCTGTTCAGCCTAGGCCTTATGAAAGGTTTACCTGTTAGTAAATGTTTACTCCTGCTCAACAAAGTGGTTACTAGCATAATGAGATGCTCACCCTTCCTGGGTGCCTTGTTTTAGAATGCTTAAGGAGGTGGTTAATGCTGCACAAGGGGTTGTTTAACCTTAATGACATGTTTTCCCCACTTAGTGCTGCATTTACTGGAAGCCTACAGTTATTAATTTACGAGTTTTCTGCTGTAAAACACTCACTTTTGTTTGGTGAGAAGTGGGTAATATGCCTACAGAACTCATATGATGCAATGTCATTTGGTTGCTTTTGTAATGTATTTCTTACAGGTGCTGATAAGAAGCAAAGCTAAGGTCAGGCCTGTGGTTATCTATATTTAATATCATCTAATATTCAATATTTATCTGATATTTAATATTTATTCATCTGATTATTTATTACAAAATGTTGAAACCTATGTATTCTGAAAGAGAACTAATGAGATATTGATACTGCAATTCTTGATTTCCCTGAATCTGCTCTTTTTAAAAGTTATCTAAATTTTATACACAACTAACTGGAGTGGCGTCACTCATTGCGTGCCCATTTTTACTGTCTCAGTGGTTGCGTGTGCTGTATGGTCGCTTTACACATAAGCTTTCGGATGCCTACCCGCTCGTGACATGCTACCCTCGGGGAACTGGTGACCCAAGTTCCAACATATGTAAATATGCTAATGGTCTTTAAAGACCTGTGAAAAACCCGGACCGGAGATAAGACTCCAGACACTGCCCAGCTGAGGCCCCAGGAGCGCGAGCTGCACTGCAGCAGCTCGGGCTGAGACACAGGATGAGAGAGGAGGGGGGCTGAAGCCCTGGAGGCCAGGGCAGAAGTGACAATGTTAAGGCGCGACCCCCTTTGCATCGCTCCACGGCTCCCCTGGGGGTCGCGCCCAACAGTTTGAAGTCCCCTGCCTTAGGGCATGAATTATAC
The DNA here is from genome assembly GCF_964261635.1 of Lissotriton helveticus. Classification (NCBI taxonomy): domain Eukaryota; kingdom Metazoa; phylum Chordata; class Amphibia; order Caudata; family Salamandridae; genus Lissotriton; species Lissotriton helveticus. The sequence continues at coordinate 405,532,237 of NC_136073.1, forward strand.
TTCCTTGACATAAATTTAACTTATAAATTTCAGTGATATTGCTTGTTTTAAACCTATCCTTTAACTGGCATTTTCACATAACTATAACATCCCTTTAACCTTTAGCATTGTCAGTGATTTTCTAGTTTTATTTTAACATAAGATGCTAATCCCACACCAAGGGGGTGTGTTGGGAGCAGGCATTGCTCCTGCTTGAGGGGAGCAGCTGTTTTTCACCGATCTTGATGCGCAGGACCAATCTGAGTTTCCCTGCTCGCAAGAGTATGAGCAGGGAAACACATGTCTTTTTCTACCCAGCTGGAGCATGTTTAAATCTCCCGCTAGGTGGCAGCTAACATAACTTCCCTGCCCGTGCTACTGCAGGAAGGGAAACTGCTGTTTCCTGGGTGTGAGCTCCCCGGGGCACATTCATTGAGCCAACACCAGTTTATGGCAACCCGAGGGACTTTGGTGGCTGCACCACCTCCTGTTTTATTTTAACCTTGGGCCCAAGGAATGCAGCCCCCAGGGCCCAATAGAGGCATGGGTAGCATGCATGCTTGTCCCTTCTCCTTAAATTTTTATTCAGCTCTGTGGGATGTGATCACCAGGGCATAACAACTTACAAGGTCTCAGTTAGAGGGGTCCCATTTCGTGCAGCACTCCACAAATATTTTACAAATAGGACCCCTTGGTCCTGGCCCCGCCCAGGGGTTTATCTATTTAAATTAAAAGGAATGATGAATTGCACTTTTCTCTTTTTCATATTCCACCTTTCTGCTGGACACAAATGGATTGCGGCATATAAAAACAATTCTTTTTTATTTTTGCTCTGGCTTTCCTCTGCCACTGCCCCATCCCACACAAGTCCACGAACCTTGTTAAGGCTGTCTGCAACTTTTGATCTCATATGGCAGCCTGTCAATCAGAGCCTTACTCCTGTGGGAGCGAGTTAGCCAAGGGAAAAAAGCCCCCTGGGTCAATCAGAGTGCTCTAGGTTTTTAAGTCAGTTTTAAGGGATTCTAACAAGAGTCTGTCGAACTAAACAATCCAGATATTTAAATATTTTTAATGCCTAACTTCTCAAAAACTACTGAATGGATTTCCATTTTTGAGAAATTTAAATTAAAAAAAATAGAGATCTCTGGACAGTTGGTCCCACTGGAGACCGCAGGACCCCAGTGAGTCAGGAAGTTAAAATACTAGCCCATTTTGATTGGCGGAGAGGGCCTTTTTTCGGTAGTCCAGCAGGGTAACATGGGTGAGCAATCTGATTGGCTAGTCGCAACATTGAGCAAGAAATGTTTTATCCGCCATTGCATGACACCCAGACTCTGCCCTCATCTCCTGAATTTGAGTACAAAGTAGGATATTAAGGGGCACTCCTAGGGTAAAATAAAAAAGAAATTGGGCCAGTTGGTCCCACAACACTGTTGTGGGACCCACTTGTAAAGTGCAGCTTGAGTCCCACAGGAGCCGGTACAGCCCCATGTACTTCATTTGGAGTACCTCAGGAGTGTTCTGGAGTAATGCGGGACTGAAGAAAATGAGGTTAAAAAAGCCTGTGCACCCAATTCCATTATGCATATGGCTGTGCACGGTGGGGTTGTGGCCATCTGTGGGGGGTGGCCCAGGACCTGATTCCAGGTTGTGCATCTAGCATCCTACTGCAAACAGTCAAAAGTTAGACTCAGTGATGGAGTTGGGAAAATATTTTTGAATGTCACTGGGAAAAAACAATGGTTACATCCTCATTATAGTTAGGTAAAGTAATAAGATCTTACTTTATGTTAAAGGAAACCCAGAAATGTACTGAAAAAGCAAAGGTTAAGGCTATGTGATAGTTAGGTCAGGTACTAGGAATTTAGAAACATTTTTAAAAAACCTAGAAGTTCACAGAAAAAAAACAAATATTGAAGTTCCACTATAGTTAGACATTGTAATAATATAAATACTAGCATTTTAAAACAACTCTCATGACATGTTCAATGATATCATTGATGGCATAACTGAAGACATCTCAAATTACATTATTGATAACATCACTAATGACATCATCCAAACTACTGCTGTTTAAATTACTCAATAAACCAGTAGACCATTTCTGATATGAAAATAATTACCAAATGGTGCAGAATCATCTAAAGCATAAATTACCCTTCAGACATTCAAACCCCTTTCGATGAATCAGGCTCATCCTATGCACAGCCTTGGCCATGTACGTAATAGTTTGTGGATAGACGTGGTTGGACCTGGTCATTTTTCTATGGTCACCCCCAAACATTTTGCCTTTTTCCTTCCACTTTTTGCTGAATTTTTTTTTGTTGACCGTATAACTCTGTGTACCCTACTACTGTTAGCCAGGGCTAAAGTGCTTGTGCTTACTCCTTTAAAATGGTTTAATTGGCCTATACCCAAGTGACATATTATACTCAATTTACTTGTAAGTCCCTTGTAGAGTGGTATATCATATACCAGGGCCTGTAAATTAAATGCTTCTAGAGCTGCATACTAATATAGCATTTTAAACATGTCCCAGGTCTGTCATTGTCACCCAAATGCAGTTTTTATCTTCTATGTTGAGTTGGAATTAGAACCCCCCCCTTTGCCAAGCCTTAAGCTTTCCTTTTATTACATATAAGATACCCCTAAGGTAGGGCTTAGGTAGTCCATAGGGCAAGGTGCTTTGTAATGAAAAGGTTGGACATATACTTTTAACTTTTACATGCCCTGGTAGTAAAACACTTCTAAATTAGTTGTTTACTAGTGTGAGGTCTACACTTCCATAAGATAACATTGGGAATTCCTTATTACCATTAATAAGGTATCATTCCTAATTGTGAGCAGGTGGCTATATCATGTTTGATATCTATGAAATTGTACGGAACTGCTGTTCGGAATGACTTCTGCCCTGCGGATTGCTACCCTCTTGTCTTGCTGCTCTGCCACCTTCTGCCTTGACACAATAACTGAATTCAACTGTCCCAGGACCTCCAGAGAAATTCATAAGGGCTTGTTTGCTGGCCTCCTGTTCAGAGCCACAGGGACTCAAAGGCTTCCTCCATCTTGAACAGGGACCCATCCTGAGTGAGGCCTAACACTACAAGGGGTGCCCCTCCAGTCCTGGAACCTTGGGAGTGGTGATAAAGGTACCCAGATAGCCAAAGTTCAAAGGTGGGGACTTAGAAGATATTTGGCAAAAAACGACTCTGAGATTCCGGAGGAGCCTTGGAGCAACCTGCTCACCTAGCCACCTGAGATTCATCGTCAGTTGGATTGACTTTGCAACTTCACCCGCTTCGTTCTTCTCTGCAGCAGCAAATCTGTTTCAGCTGTCCTTCACCAAAGGGGTATCTGACTGTGTGGAACTGTCTATAGCTACAGCCCTCTGCCTTGTCCCCCTGCAGATTTTGACTGCCATTTTAGAGATCTAGGGGCACATTATGATGGAGGATTTTCCGCATCCTCCGGGCCGGCGGAAGCCACTGCCGGCCCGGAGGATGCGGAACATCCTCTGCGGACCCATCAAAGACCCACCGCCACATTAGGATGGCTGGTGGGTCCTGGTTTCTGTACGCCGCTTTACCACCGTGGTTGGCTTACAACCGCGGCAGAAAAGGCTTAATATGGTGGCGGTGTCTCTCAGACACCAAAAACCTAGATTAAAAATGGGGTCAGGGGGATATATTTATTGACCTGTCATTTCATTCCCCCAACTAACATTATACACAAAAAGAAAAAGACAGGTCTCATATATGTTGCTGTACTAGTACCAGAGAGAAAAGGAAATAATGCAAAGAGAGTTCCAGATAGGCTGAGATATTCCCATCAGACCACCCTTTGGCGGAGTCTCATCATATGGGGTATTTGTATTTCAGCCAGTCTACCGCCCAACCCATCAACAGATGGTGCGGGTATGGATATACAGTAGAAACTCTAGCCAAACTGTTACTCAAGGGTAGTGCTCAGGGTGTGTAGTGCAGTGCTGTGGTGTAACTTAAAATTAACGACTCAGACAGAAAAAGTTAATTTATTAAGGTTTGTCCAAGTGTCAAGGTTAAAATCACGCCAGGCAGTCTAAACATATAACTGCACTGTGGCGCTGTGCAGGACGGTCAACATGTTTCAGCCAAATTGGAGAAAATTATCCGGCTTTCGTCAGGACCCAATAATGAGCTACTGCAACAAGATAGTAGTGAATGTGCTTAATAGTGAAAAGATAAAGTGCCAAAGATATATATATAAAAGAATACTTATATCTGCCTGGAACTTGGAGCCCCAATGTTCACAAGGAAGAGGTGCATTCTAATGAAAAAATCTTAAAGAAAAAAGCACAAAAATTACTTAATTGCATATATAACCCCATATCTACAGGAAACTGTACAGACAACATATGAAACAGGAGCACTTTATACTCTGTTTTTGAAATATGGTAAAATTACCTATTCACAGTGGAAGGACCATAAACTGTGACTACTCACCGCTCTCTGCGTGGGAAATGACCTCACCTCACCCGGCATCCGCTCGGGAATATGAGGCCCCGCTCTAAGGTGCAAAAAGGAAAGAGAGGGCATTCCACTTTAAGTTTAAATACCCTAAGCCTATATCTCAAGCATCCTTATATTCAGCTTTCTAAATGCAGACCATGCCACCCAAAACAGGGGAGACATCACAGGGATGTACAATGAAAAGCACACTATACTAACTGTTTTCATCTATAGAGTAAGTTATGAACAGCTTTTAAAAAAAAACCCTTGTAGATTTTTCATGTACTGACTAGGAAGTCAGTCCGGTACCTCCACTTCCTCTCGGACGACTGAGAGAGGTACCGACGGACAGGTAAGGCTCCCTCCTAGAAACCGGTCCCCGGAAGCTTGTTTCCTTCCCAGTATAAGAATTGGCTTGGTAGTTTGGTTTGCCCTGTTCCCATCATGCACTGGGACAGGAACAGACTAATTTGCATATAGCCAAGTTCTGAGCTGGGATGGTGCAGTGAGCTAAAAAACGGTGATGGATCAAGCCCTGATCTTTGGACTGGGTAAGAGTGGTCTGCTTAATTCAGGCACTCTGTTCATCACCACCCCCTTTTCTGAATCATCAGACATATTAGGATGGCTGTGCAAACATGCTTTTCCACGGCGGATTCTCCGCCGAGGAAAAGCATGTGGATCTTCACCTCGGGGGCCCGTAGCGGGCCCTCTGGGTGAAGGGGGTTGGGGGGTGCACATGGGGGGTACCTATGGTACCCCCCTGCCTTTGCATGCACGAAGCGGCAGGCACCGCGTGTTGCCTGCCGCTTTTTGCATGCAAATGCACTGCTTTCATTTTTTACATTGTGGGGGATGCTGCTTCAAGCAGCACCCGCCGCAATGTAAAAAATACAGGATGTGACCGCCAGGGTGGCGGTCACATACTAATTGCCATGGAGGGACTGCAGCTGCCCATGCGGACGTTCCCTCTCACACAGGGGTGGCGGACGGACGCAAGTCCGTCGCCATCATAATAGGGCCCTAAGTCCGAACGTACAAATCCTCACCTTGGCGCTGGGCAGAAGGTTATCCAGCAACGACGCTCCCTCTTCCAACACCTTCTGTAGCCTTGCCACACTGAACTTTACCTCTCCATAACATTTGTCTCAGGAATTTGTCTTAGTCTGAAGGTAAGCTGACTTGGCCCAATCCAGTACATGTATCCGAACCGTGCCCCATCATAGTCAACCATATTTTTTACATTGATCTGTTCTCGCATGACTAGATGTTCATGGTTGGCAATTTGATTTTTTACGCTCTCTTGTTTTTACTAAAAACCTTACAAATTCATAACTTCATTTTTACTGATTTGATTTTTGTCATTTTGGGGTCAAATTATTTGTTTACTTGCGTTCTATTTTTCTAAATTGGCCTGGGATTTTTCTTCTGTTATGTTTTCACTTTATTATATATATGTGTGCTGCATAGACACTTTACACATTGCCTCTAATTAAAGCCTGACTGTTTATTGTGCCAAACTACCCAGGGATAAGCACGTGTTAATTTTTGGACTTTTTGAGGTTCACTCTGAAAGCGATTGTGGCTGCTGCATGACCAGGGCTCACACCCCAGTCAACCAACATCGTAATTTCTAACCTGCGACCTCATGTGGGTAATCATCCAGACACAGGTGTCTAAGCGCCTGCTGCACACCATGTTCGCCCTGTGTAAAAGAGAGACCTGACTTTCTCCAGACACGCAAGCCACATTAGGTGTCCAAGACCCTGCTACATACACCTTTTGCCCTGTATCAAACCCTTTGTGGATAGTCAACCTCTCATATGCAATGAACCAGAAACTGGTGGAAAAGTACCTACTGTGAACAGTCTTCACCCTCTGGACAACTCCTCCACAGGGAGTCTTCTCACTCTAGACACCCATGGCCCTTAGGTAGTGAAGCTTCTTCTACACACAGTCTTAACCCTGTAAGGCACTCCCTCCAGAAAATCAATCCCCCTTAGGAGACCAAGTACCTACTATATACAACATTTACTTTGGAGTGAAATCTTTGCAGATAGCTGGTCTTATGGGGGCAATCAATAAAACAAGAGTCAGCCATTCTCTGCTGCGCACAATCTTTGCACTCCAATCAACTATTCAATCAATGGCTCAATCCTTTCACACATCCTAGATCCATTTGGAGGAAAAGCATGTTGCTAAAGCTTAAGCCCATTAGCAGTAAAGAGGCTATAGAAATGTTGGTCTAGATGTACTGCAGGTCTGGATAATGTCATTTTTGATGTAATCAATTATGTCACTTGAGAAGTCTTCAGTGATATCAACACGTTATCAGTTATGTAATATGTGATGTCATAGGCAGTACATGTCAAGGGCATACATTTTAGTTAGCCTGAAACATGTTGAACCTTAATTGGTACCATTTGATACATTTTCACAAACCTTTCCAAAAAAAAGTTCATCCACCTAAGCTCCTTCCTGGAAAGTTTCAGGGTGACTCATCCAGCAGTAGCCAAGAAAAAAAGCGGGATCTCAAAACATGTTTTGCCCACATAATTTTCCACAGGAACTTTAGACAAAGCTACAGCAAAAAATGTCTGAACTGAATTACACTAAGGTTGGACCATAAAGCGTGATATTTGTGATTTGGTGTAAATCTGTTCAGCCATTTTTGAGAAATTGTGGTTCAAAATGTATAGCTCTCTGTTTCTGCAGGGGTCCTGTAGAAGTAATACAGGACTCCCATGGGAAAAAAATTATGAAAAAAGTAAGCTGATTGGCTGGTAACGCTGGAGATCCATGGCACCACGCAACCTGATTGGTGGCTACTTCATTAAGAAATATGTCCCACCTGCCATTTCAGGACTCAAGGACTTTGTTCCCAGGTCCTAATTGTTGTCACAAAAACAAGGCAGGTTAAGGTTACTCTGACCCCCTAGTCCTTGTGAGGAAGGGTCCCAAAGGGACATCCTCTGGGGACAGAATTAAAAAAAATATTAAACATTGTCATAGTCCAAAAGTTCATCCTTTATAAGAAGATTTAACACCTAATACACTATATTATGTGGGCAAGCCCCTACTGTGCACAGTTTTCGCTCAGTGAGCAAACTCTGCAGAGTCCCCACCCTCCAGAGACCTAAGTCCCAGAGGATGGACAAGCCCCTACTATTTACAGTCTGCACTCAGTTTGTAAACTGTGCATTAAGCTCACTCCCTCAAGACAAAGTAGTACTATTTGGTGGTCAAGCACCTACTGCACACAGTCAGCGCTGAGTGTGCAGACTGTGTGTAGAGCCCACTCCCTCCAGAGACATAAGCCGCATTAAGTGGGCAAGCATCTACTATACAGAGTCTGCACTTAGGGTGCAGACTGTGCATGGAGCCCATCCCTCTAGACACACAAGCACTATTAGGTGGGCAAGCCCCTACAATGCACAGTAAGTCTGAGGGAAAAGACTGTGTGTAGAGCCTATACCCTCCAGAACCTAAGCTCCATCAGTTAAGCAAGCCCCGGAATGCACAATCAGCACTTAGTGTACAGACTGGGCATGGAGCCCTCACCATGCAGACATGCAATCAATATTGGGAGGGCAATCCCCTACTATGCACATTTTAGCACTGAGTGAGTAGATTGTGCGTTTCGTTCATTCCCCCCAAAGACCTAAGCCCCATTAGGTGGACAAGACCCTACTCTGTATAGGCTGTGCCATTTGCACTGCTCTTCATGGAGAGTCCACTCCCTTCAGACACCCAAGCCCAATTAGGGTAGGACAGGTTTCTCCTGGTCTTGACCACATGTGGGCCTTGCTAAGTGCTGCTGGGGTCCAACAGAACCATGATAACATTTATATTTTAAATAATTTCAGCCCAAGAGGATGGGTCCCTCTGGGACCCCCCTCAAAAGTCTAAGGGTTTATGGTACCCCAGTGCTGTCCCCTTATCTCCCTTTTTAAAATATGTTTACGCACTCAACAACTGGGTCCCTGATTCCTGTAACAGCAGCCACAGAATTTTTCTTAATGTTGCAATGTTGCAGTCACCAATCAGGTTCTTTGACTCCCCAGGAATTCAGTGGGACAAGCCAATTAAACCCCATATTTTTCCCCATCGTCCCGCCAGACTCCTGCGGAGTCATGTGGTAATAAATATCTCTAGATTTTTAACTACCTGGCTTTCTTCTAAGTTTGATACAATTCTCTTCAGCTGCCTTTTCTGTATCACTGTCTAATTTTTCAAATGAAAATTGCATGGAGAAAAAGCATTTGGTACCCACCCCCGGGATCCACCCCCACTTTTTCTATGCCACTGCTTGACAGACCACTGCAAAACTTTCCAAGAAGAAGTTTTAATTTCCAACGTCATCAGTAATGTAATGTATAAGGTCTTATGCAGTGCATCACAGCAGTGCAAGTTATACTAATGTCAGTTAATCAGATCTTTAACCCAAACCTCCCAAAAGGTGGCCATGGGTTATAAAAGCTTATCATGTTCTCGCTGTAGCCTGGCATGACACCTGCTCTGGATTTACAGTTCTAAACTATGAACCATGGGAAAAAATACAAAATAAGGCCAGACAAAAGACTATGGGCCATATGTATCATTGAAATTCGCATTCGCAAAGGCCGAAATTAAGCAAATGTGGTTCAAAATAAGGAATCGCACAATTTGCGATTGCGATTGCATTTAAGGAATCGCAAAATTTGCGATTCCTTAATTGCAATGTATGATGCAAAAAAATATTGCTACTTGTCCCTAAGGAATCGCAAATTACCACCAACTTCAAGTTGGTGGTAAGTTGCGAATTCCTTTAAAAAAGCATTTTTTTTAAAACAAAAGGTGCCATGTGATGCTCATACATGCCCTTAGGGCATGTATGTGCGCCATATGCGCACACATGTCATTTTCAGGGGTGCAGCAGGGTGTCCTTTGGACACCCCTGCACCCTTGAAAATATTCTCAATTTGCGATTAGCTAATTGCTAATCGCACATTTCCCCTTCATTCCTATGGGCCTCCTGGCCCATAGAAATGAATGGGAAATTATTCCTTAATTGCGATTAGCAATTTGCTAATCGCAATTAAGGAATTTTAAGAAATCGCTAAAAAGAAGCTGATTTCTAGATACATACAATTTTGCGAATTCTAAATAGCGATTCCTTAAAAATCGCTATTTAGGAATCGCAAAACGGAATGTTGATACATATGGCCCTATGATATGTGGACCAACCCCGTCGGTTGTGAGTTGACTGTGGGGCCCTGTGATCTTGGAATTCATTGCCCATGATGGGTTGGTTGCAATGCCTGGCCGCATGCCAGGGAATTTGGCCTACATCCATTGCACATGGCCTTTGAGTTCATGCTCATTAAACCCCAAAGCAGCACAATCCTTTCCTGTGAAGGCATTGCAGGTCAAAGGCGATGTGATATCACTTCTACTATCCCTGCCATTTTGGTGCATCAGTGCCTACGCAGATGAAGTGTATGCATTATTTTAACTTAAAACACACATGATGGTGTAATTTGTAGTTTTGTTTTTTTAGTAATTCTTATGCATATTATAATCCAATTTTAGGGACGTATTTACTAGAAAATGATGCAGCATGGTGCTGCAAGCCATCTTACTGCGCTGAGCTGCGTCATTTGAAAAGTGTAGGGAGGCATCTTATTTACAGCAATACAATGCATCTCTGGGCTTTTATCTGCGCTGGTGTACAATTGGCTGCCTAGCGCCAACGCAGGAACCCTTGCACCTTGCAAGGGCGCCTGAGTTGCAGGGAAGATTTTATTTGTGTAGGAAGGGACACCTGCCTGCCAAAAACAACCACTGATGGCATTTTCCTCCTTCTATGTGTGCTGCAGAATGCAGCACAAATAGAAAGAGTAAAAAATGAGGAGAAATAAAGGTATTTAACACCTCCTCTTGGGAGGCACTAGAATCTGAGGCATTCCCAGTTTTCCAAAATGTTCCAATTCTGGGAATGCATAAGAATCCATGGGTGTTATGTGGCAACTTATTCAGCAACGCCCATGGAATGCCCCTTTCATGCAGAGAAATGCGTGAAAGGGGACATATTTTCAAACCCATGAAAAGCCACACCAGGTGGCTTTGCGTGGCCTTATAAATATGGTCCTGCACACTGCGCTCACAAAAAGTGACGCTCTTGTGGCGCAGTGGCCTTGCAAATAGTAGGCCCCTTAGTGTATGGAGCCAATAAAACCTAAGGTACAAAAATATATTGTACTAAATCTGAGCCTAAATACAGTTTCTAGAGACTGGATGATGATAGAGTTAGACCTAGAACTACCCGCGCTGAAGTCAGTGTGGGGAGGCTTGCACTGCTAGGGTAGGGTGCCATTTTCAGGTGCCTTCAATCTGCAGGCCCAGACAATTAACAACATAAGATTCACACAAGCACCTAGAACTAATCTGAAAGCTTACAAATCCCCAGTCAATTAGACACAACACGAACCAGTGTGGATTGTGTTACTGAAACAGACCCATTGCTGCTACATGTCCTCTGCTAGGCTACTTCAAAATGAGACTTTTGCTCACCGCCGCGCTTTTTACTTCTCTCAATAGTACTATTATGAGTTCCAAAGAGCACAGCAAAAATCTGTCATGCCACATTGATTTAGCAAGTAGACATGAAATGGCCAGAGTCGATGCTCGGTTCTCCCATGTCACCGTGATCCTCCATTGTATTTTGCTGTCTGCTGGTTTACTGATTTTTGAGTTATTCTGTCTCCCACTGTGCCCAATATCAGATGCAACAGAGCGGCTGAAAATCAATGGAACAGCTGAAGAAAATGGCTGGCGATGGGACAGAGCCATCGACAGGGAAAGGAAGAGGAGCTGAAAGGTTTTAAGCTATCTTGTGTTGAAGATTTTCTTCGTGCGAGTGTGTGCTGCACTTTTTCAAAGCCAGAAAGCCAAGCCGTGGGTTGATGACTGGGAATATAACGCATAAATGCACTTTCAAGATACTAACATGTCTCTGGAATCTTAAATTCAGTTAAATAAAACCGTTCGCACATTATCGACCATTTTTTAATTCGTTATTTAATCCCTTTACGCTATCGCTGTCAAATAGATATTAGGTATGCAGAGTGTGATAGTCCATTTATTAAATTAAAAATCGTGTGAAGGGGCGTTGAAATGGGTCATAATGCCCCACACCTCCCTCATAAGCGTTAACAAAAATCGGATTACTCTCTACACATCTGCAGATGTATTCTATATATATTTGGCAGTGACAGCCATGAAGGTAAAATAACGATCTCAGCATTAAAATATGTGTTTTTTAAATTTATAATATTTTTAAAAACGTATTCCACTAAAACTAGCTTTAAATGGGTGACATTTGTGCTACGATGTAAACTCATCTGTAATGAAGTTAACAGCGTTTTTCTAATTCAGTTTTTCCTTATTGTGGTAACAACATGAAAGGTGACCTACTAATAAAAATAGAAAACATTCTGAAATTCGCCAGTTATGATTAGCTCTGCAATCCTCAACTCACTACAGAGAAACAAACCAAAACTCGCACACCAAATGCAACTGATTTCACGCAATTCATACCAGTAACTGACAACAAAAATACGGCACATCATCAAAACACAGCACATACTCAAACGAAAAATAATACCTGTTTCGTGTTCGGATCATTGTCAGTGCTAATAGTAATGTGATATGTAATCTCGCATATGAGATCGTTAATTGCATACGTCACATCAATAATGAGGTCACAAGCATTACTTTGATAGTAACTCTATAGTTATGATTGATCTGAGTTTTATTTACAATAGTGATTATTTCTTTGCTAACAACTTTGAGGCCATTTGACAATTCTGTACAAAATACATTAAACAGTGAAAGTGTCTAGGTTTTGACATGTCAAGTTTCATACACATCTGTCTGGGGGAAACAAGGGTTAGAGGATGTAGTCTTACGTTCTAGAGCGGTCGACCAGGAGTCTGGGGAACCGGTTTCGAGTCTTGGCTACAACGCTCAACATCCTGTGATTCTGAGCAAATCACTAAATCTCCCCGTGCCTAACAAAAATGAATGTGTCCTCATGTAACAAAACAGGTGTTCATGTAAAGCGCTCTGATACCTGATGTCGCAGGTCTAGTTCGTGCTATATAAAACTTTAAAACAAAAAAAGGTAGGAAATAATGAGGGCTTGAAATTGTCAAATCTCACTGGAAAGTTTTCTCTCCACTAATGCCTAAGTCACTGGAATTTTTTTACCCCAAACTTGGCATGAAACTAGATCTGTCCTCAAAGTTTAGCACTGCAATAAAATATTGGCAGTCTGAGAAGGGTTGAATTATAAACATGTTTTGACCACTAATTTGAGGATCCACTGCAGAGTCACAAATCTAGGTAGGATCTGGGAATCCATTTAAAAAAACAGTCATATAGTATAATTTTTTTTGTTGTCCTATCACATATTGTAGTTTCTAAGCTCCACTCTCTAATGTGGTGCACCAAGCACAAAATAAAAACAAGCATAGCCAATAGTTCTCTTCGATGGGCTGTGGAAATGTTTAGCCAGAGCTGTTGGCTTTGCCAAAGTCTTTAACCTATATTGTAGAGCAGTATGGCTGTTTTTGTAGCATTTTGAAAAGCCATAATAAGAAGGTTTGTAAGCAGTTTTATTAACGTCACTCCGGGCTATTTAGGCCGACCTGACCCTCGGGCCAACGCGGTAGGGAGACGGTGGCAGTGCCTCCCAGACCCGCTGCTGTGCCTGTGAGTGTTTTTTCACTGATTGCTGCTATATGCGAGGGCTGCGAGAAGCATTTGTACTAGCGGACTGATTCAATAGTCTATAGTATTTTTACCTGTATTTCTGTTTTTTAATTAGGACAGACTCACGTGTCCCACCAAAAATAGCATTCTCTCCCTGCAACGCCTGGGCTCGATCTTACCGCCTGCCCGCCTCGTTCCGACTCGGCAATCATTGCCGTTGTGTGGAGGGCGGACAGGCAAGAGCCAGGCAGGCAGCACTTCCGGTTCTGCCGGAGCTGAGGTTAGCGCTCTAGTGGCTACCTCACTCCGGGCTATTTAGCCACGCCCTTCCCCCAAGCGCGCAGCGGTTGCGCGCAGGGGGCGCCTTCGAGCGCGCCTAAGAAGCGCCGAAGAAAAGCCCGTCTGCGCCCGTCCGCGACAGGACGGGGCGAGGGGCGATGGACTTTGTCACTGCTCAACGAGCCTCTACCGGTAAGGATACACGGGTAATCACCTATTCGGCCCAAACGCTACTGACCCTCAGACCATCTATGCTATGTAGTACTAAAATTCCATGGCACCGTGTAGAGGGAGGTTTCTCTTGTCTACAATGTCGGCGTCTTTCTAAAAACAGTATTCCTCCCTCAGACCCTAAAACTCCCTCACTGGGCCTTAGGAGCTTCCTTCTAAATGTGCGATCACTACCCAAACACCAACATGAGGTTTGGGATTTAATCCATACTATGCAGCCAGATATCTGTTTTCTTGTTGAAACATGGCTAAAACCTCACACAGTTACTGCCATAGCAATGGGGATCCCCTCTGGGTACAAAATCAAACATCTAGAAAGAGAAATAAAAACTGGAGGTGGTCTTGCAATCATACATAAAGATTGTATAAGAGTTACTATTAGTGAACAACATATGCACCCGCAGCTAGAAATAATGATTTTTAAAATTTCTCTCACTAATCACATAACCTGGAAAGGTGCTTTGGTCTATCGACCCCCAGGACCCAACCCGAAATTTGCACTTACACTCCAGGAAATTTTAGCCCCTCACATTAAATCCAAAGACGACTTTCTTCTTTTGGGTGATTTTAACACACATGTTGATCTACCAACACTCTCTGATTCCACTGCCTTGATTACAGACCTTTCTAACCTAGGTCTAGAATTACAAAATCATGGACCTACTCATAAAGGGGGACATATGCTGGATTTACTTTTCTGCAATTGTGCCAAAGTAATCTGTTCCCCGGTAAAAGAAATATCATGGACAGATCATTCCATGCTAGAATTCTTATTAGTAACCCCATTAAGAACTGTAAAGAGTGTCTCTCTTCCCCCTACCTGGCGACGACAATGGCACAAAGTCACTGTTAACAAAATTCAGGAATGCTGGAAAAGTCCGGAAATTTTGGCAACAGACACAGCTGATACGGCCTTAGCTAAGCTCAACATTTCTATTAAGCTAGCGATTGACATTGTAGCTCCTTTAAAAAAGCATAAACAGTATCCTGTGTCCAAACAGGATAGCTGGTATACCTACGAATTGAGAGCAGAAAAGCAAAATTGTAGGCGAGCTGAGAAAGCTTGGAGAAAAAGGAAAACTGAGAGTAGCAGAGCAGTCTTTTTAGATGCTCAATCAAAGTATTATAAGAATATAAAGCTTGCCAGGAAACAGCATCTAACGCAACAGATAGCACAAGCAGGCAACTGCTCTAAGGAGCTTTTTAATATCCTGCAGAATTTTATTAAACCGACTGCATGTGAGAGCTCAGAGGACTTCTCACAAGACTTATGTGATGAAGTTTCGATATTTTTTGAGGATAAAATAAATAATATCTATGAAAAAATAGTAGCAGCTAACAGCGCTATAAAAAAAACCAACAATTGCCATCCTCAGACCCCGGCAATTAACAATAGAACCCCTCTAACATCCTTTCCTCCGATTACCAACACAGAACTCCTCTCCCTTTGCAGTCATATTAAATCAGGATCGCCAAGTGACCTCATTCCCGCTAAGATGGTTGGCCCCATGATCTCCCTCCTGGGACCTCCCATATTGGATGTGATTAACATCTCCCTAACAAAAGGCCAGGCTGGAAAAGGGCGGTGGTGAACCCGATTAGAAAAAAAGCATCCTCCCCATGGACAGACCTCTCCAATTTACGACCTATCTCCCTCCTACCCTACCTGGGTAAGGTTACGGAGAGGCACGTGAACACCTATCTTTCTCAACATCTTGAAGCGACGGATGGCCTGGACTATTCACAATCTGGGTTCAGGCCAAACCACAGCACAGAATCAGCCCTTCAGACAGTGACCAATAACATCAAAATGGCACTGGATGATGGCAGCTCAATGATTCTGGTGCTGTTGGATCTTTCCGCCGCTTTTGATACGGTGTCTCACACGGTGCTTCTCAACCGCCTAGGTGAGGTGGGTGTGGAGGGAGAGGCTCTGGCATGGATGGAGAGCTTTCTGACTGGTCGTTTCCAAGAAGTTAGGCTGGGCTCCCACAAATCCACTCTTAGGGAGCTCAATAAGGGAGTGCCACAAGGCTCGTGCCTAAGTCCTACACTCTTTAATGTGTATGTGGCCCCCTTAGCCAACTTAGCAAGATCTTTCGGGTTCACCCCGGTGTCGTATGCCGACGACACCCAACTCCTTTTTCCCTTCAAAAACCTCACACCTGCAATAAAAAGATCTTTTGCAGATGGCATGAGAGCCATTGCAGAATGGATGTCATCAAACTGTCTGCAGTGTAATGTGGGGAAAACGGAGGTTATGTGTTTTGGGCAAGCGGCAACACACTGGGCATCTGACTGGTGGCCCTTAGAGCTAGGCCCTGTCCCCATTCCCAAGAGTACAGTCAGGAACTTGGGAGTGCTCTTTGATCAGCAACTTACATTTAAAGGCCACGTAAATCAAGTTGCTGGTACCTGCTTTCGGGCTATTGGGATGTTAAGACGAGTCTTCCCCTACATACCGGACCATCACAGAAAGACGCTTGTACAGGCTCTTGTCATCAGCAGGGTGGATTACTGCAACGGTTTGCTCCTCGGAGCTAACGAGGAGCAACTTAGTAAACTACAGGTAATCCAAAACACAGCAGCAAGGATTATCCTGAATGCTCCACCTAGGACTCCCTCCTGTCCCCTGCTGATGAGACTCCACTGGCTTCCAGTGAGGAAACGAGTCCAGTTTAAAACTCTATGTACAATCCACAAGAGTATGATAGGGGAGGGCCCGAAATACATGACCGAAATCTTCCAGCCTTACATCCCAGGGCGCTTTTTGCGCTCCAGTCACCAGCAGTTACTGCAGATACCCAGAGTAAAAAAGACCAGACAAGGCGGCCGTGCATTAGCCTATGCCGGACCAGCACTCTGGAATTCTCTGCCCCCAGAACTAAGATCTCTCTCCAGTCACCTGACTTTCCGGAAAGTTTTAAAAACATATCTGTATCCGGGTAAATAATGCCTTGTAGCCTATATTTCCTCTCTGGACACACAATCAGAATCTGAATACTCTCTTGTTACGGCAATAGAACGGAGATACCCCTTCGGGGGTCTAGTCTGGCGCTTTATAAGAATATAAAATAAATAAATAAATAAATAAAACGTGTCAAGAATAGCAAAATAGTAGAAAGCTCCGATTATTGTTTTAAAATCTCCCACTTTCCTGTTCTAAAATGTTGCCATGTATGATAACCACACTGAAAATCTGCAGAAGTCATACATAAGCAAACTGAAACCTTTCCAGCTATGAAACCCTAACCGTTGTGTTTGAAGAGTATACACATTTAGAGAGGACTAAATTGCGCCCCAAGATGGCCACCCTTCTCACCCTCCCTGCATTTAACTCATATTATGGCCTTCCCTGCATGAACCACGATGAAACTGGATTACTTCAGTGCCTGCTGCTTTCCTGCCCATTGAAAGATGGACAGTATTAGTTAATGCAATTTGATATATATGTATTTCTTGTTTAAATCAAACTTTCTAATTAATATACTATACTAATATATGTTGTTGAAGAGAATTTCTTTCAATTTCAAGCTACACTTCAATTAAATCCCAACTTATTTGAGCAAATGTTCAGAAATACGTTGCATCCAAATAGTTACTTTTTGATTAAAGTTACCAGGGCATATTTCTTAGAGTAATTTTACACATGGAGCCAGTGGCATTAGACCATTAGAAGCAGCTGCGCAGGTGCGGGGCTAACGCACTGTGAGGCCACCATTTTAGAGACAGATGTTTGACTCACCTGGCAGATGATGATCCCAGCATCTCATTGAGAGTGAACATGACTTACCTGACATTAACATGGCTACAACTATGAACATCTGCAAGCAGCTGAGCATTTATTTGGCAGTCAAGAAAATCTATAAGGCATGACCTGTGGGGCGGAGATAAAATGCCCTGCGTTTCTTAGTTCACTGTCGATAGCACATACACCTACTGTTCATTACAGAACGGTACATTCACCCAATGTTGTCCAGCGAAATTCATGCAACTGTGTTCATGTAAGTGATATTTCGAAAGAACTGCCAGTAACCTATATTTGAGAGTACTAGATTCATCCCGAATTTAATTGAAGACTGTAATCTAACTGTCTATGACGAGACGATTCAATAAAATCATATAGTGTTGGCGCTTTAGTTTGTGACCCCCACCCTTCACCTTTCGACCCGGTGCAACTGCACAGGTCGCACCACCCTAAAGCCAGCACTGCAAAAAGAAATGCAGAAGGTCTATGAATATAAAACAACTTGTAGAACGATATATAACTAAACATAAATGCACATTAAGCATGCTGTGTTGGTATGTGATCTATTAAACAGACTGGGGTGTTTATAATGTATAGGCATTACTAACATGTTAAACAGCAAATGAACATAATATACCAGTGCCCGCCTGGCAGTCCCTTCGTGTTTTTGGGGAGTCTGCTCACTGCAGCCCTGATACAGGCTTCTGGGAGCTGAGGGCAGCACAGCGGCAGCTGACGTCTGACCCCTCCAGTCCAGTCGCCCGTAACGTGCAGACCGTGGCCGCTGCCTGGGTATAAACCATTGCACATAAAACTCTGAGTCCCAGAATGCAATGGGCTGTTAATGGAGAGATCAGAGTCTGGCAGGAGGCTCAAACATACTCAGGATTCTGGCATATCACTTATTCTCCCCATACCTAAAAAGGAAGGTGTCCATCTGTGATGCAACTGGTAGTCATGTAAAGCGCTTGGACACCTTCGGGTAGAGTTTGTGCGATAAAACTGCAAAAAAGGAGACTGGCAGCCAGATTCATGAACGTAAAATAGGCTCGCAAAGGGCCAGATTATCAGAATCTGGCCCTTAGCGAGTGCAATTTTTGCATCTGGGATTCATCATCCCAAATGCAAAAATCACAAATTGCGAAATCGCTAAATTGAGAGGAATTGCATTTAAGGAATCTCTATTTGACGATAAGCAGACATACATGCAAACACAAATCCTATGTCCGTGTCTGAGGTCAAGTTAGTCCCATTTTCCTCACAGCCAAAAATAACCATTGATGCTGTTAGCTTAACTTGGATGGACAGCTCAACAGCCAGGAAGTACTCAACATCCGCAATGAATCGCGCCAATTTCGGACAGTCAAAAAAAAAGTGTGCGGCATCAGCCCCATATAAATTACAGCGAATGCAGTTTGTCCCACGCCCAACACTCCATTTAGCTAGCTTCCCTGGTGTATAATAGAGGCCAAAGACATACATAAAATGCTGGCTGATGAGTGGTCCATTCAATAAAACATTTCTAGCGATTACTAAGCTTCTCTCTATATTTACACATTGAATATTCAGTTTATTCTGCCATTTACTCGCTATAACCTCTAAATCGTCCTCCCTTTGCTCCAAGATTAGTTGATACAGGGGTCCTATCCTTTGCCGCTGCTTAATCGCTTCTAAGATTTCAATATTCCCCAAGAAAATTAAAGATTTTGAGAGTTTCTGTAAACAAAAGCTGCGTACCTAAAGGTATTTGAAAAAATCAGAGCGAGGTATATGATAAATATTCATTAAATGTTCAAACGATACAAAATCGTTTTCTATACTTCCTAATGCCTAGATTATTCCACCTATCCATTACCCCATCATTAAATAGCTCTGGAAGAAGCGAGTAGTTCTGCAAAGGGGTATACAGATTTAGGTTGGTATTGAGCTGAATTTTTTTTTCATAGATCGCCAAATCGAGAAGGCAGTATCAAATATCTTAAATTTGTTTTTTTTATAATAGCTCGCCTCTATTATCCGGTTTAAAGATTGTTTGGCCTCGGTGCCCAAAAGCATTTCATAGATCGACGGGGTCAAAAAGTCCTCCATAAAATCTTCCGGCAATAATAAAACACCCATGTATTGCATTATCGCCATCCCATGATACAGTTGGAAATTTGGAATATCCCACCCCCCTCTCTCTCGGGGTAGCTCACAACTTTTCAATGCTCTCCTGGCCCGACGATACCCCCATAGAAATCTAGAGCACGTTCTCCCTATACGGGCAAAATACCCGCAGGAAATTAACAAAGGTATGGCATGGAAAATATACAAGAACTTAGGAAAAATTAACATTTTTATCGCATTACTACGGCCTAGTAATGATAACTTCAAATTATTAACCCTTTCCAGTGTTCTATTTGAGGATACTATTACAGGATCTAAGGTAAGAGGAATAATATCCTCAATGGTAGCTGTAATTTTAATCCCAAGATACGTGGCCTCTTTGTCTATCTTCATATTCTCAGGACATCCTGCCACCGAGTGTATAAGCTGGGTTTTATCGATATTCAGCTTATAGCCTGAGAAACTGCCAAATTCCTCCGCAGACTTTACAATAATGGGCAATGCCGTATTGAGTTCAGCTGTTACCACGGCAACATCGTCTGCGTAAGAGCAAACTTTTACATCCCAGCTATTTAACTGAACAGGTTTAATTGCGGGATTCCTTGCCAAGTTTCTATTGAATGGGTCAATATATAAAGCAAACAGCAAGGGGGAACAGGGACAACCCTGTCTCGTCCCCCTTGCTATTCGCACCAACCCCGACAATGAGCCAGAAATCCGAATGATCGCAGTCGGTTGGAAATACAGTGTTCGTATCACCTTAATGAGCTCCACGGGAATCCCCATTTTCCCTAACACAGACCACAGAAAGGGCCAGGTGACCCTGTCGAACGCTTTTTCGGCGTCCAACAGGGCCACCCCAACCGGGGAACAAGTCCCCTGCGCCCAATCCAGCAAAGATATTATTCGCCTAATATGGTCAGTGGTACCTTTACCATGTATAAAACTGTGTTGCCTTATAGAAACAATCCCCATCATTAAATCATTTAACCGGTTGGCAATCAGCTTCGAATACATTTTAATATCAGTATTCAGCAGAGAGATTGGTCTGTAAGACCCCATCTCTTCTGGATTTTTTCCTTTCTTTTTAAAGATAACAATTATAGCTTCTGCCCATGACCGCTGAGCCATCCCCACAAAAGCCTGGCAACACACATCCACCAGTTACTTTTTAAGTTGATTTCTAAATGTTCTATAAAATTCCAACAGAATATTATCTGGCCCTGTGGCCTTACCCAGGGCTAGCCCTAAGATCGCTGTCTCGATCTCTCCCCACTCTGGAGGCGCTGAAAGGATCGTTTGCTGAGCCTAAGATAAAGTTACTGAGCTTGTGTCCTTTAGGTATTCGCTCGGTTCAGCAGGTTCCCCTTCCTCACTATAGAGTTGTTGATAAAACTCATGGAAGGCCGACAGAATCCCTTCTTTAGTCTCCTGTATAACCCCCTTCAGATCCCTGATTTTTAAAATATCATTATATACCTGCTTCTCCCTTGCTCTCTCTGCTAACAGTCTACCTGTTTTCTCCCCGAACTCATATGCTGTTTCCTTATATTGAGTATAGTTAGTGGCAATTATATCAGCTATCTTAGAATAAGCATTAGTTCTTTTAATTGAGAGATCATTTTGAGCCAGTTTACTCAAATCGGAATTCACTCCTTGCTTTAACACCTCTGCCAGCTTTTCCTCAGCTCTTGTAATTTCATCAAAATCCTTCCGTTGCTCAATTAGGAGTTGCGTGCGCTTAAACCCAGAATAACTAAGTGTCTCTCCACGAACCACAGCTTTGAATGTGTCCCAGACCGTTTCCTGAGTTGCCGTACCTTTATTAAAAGCGAAGAATTCCTCTATTACTTTAGACATATACTGACAATATTGTGCATCCAAAAGCAATTTACGTTCAAAAGACCATCGTGGGGATTCCATTTTACCCCCCATATCAATAGTCAGTTCCAAAACTACAGGGTTGTGATCAGATATTAGTTTGGGGTGGATCAGGATTTTGGCCTGTGTTAAAAGAACATATGAAATAAAAAAATAATCCAGCCGGACAAATTTTAGGTGTGGAGCAGAAAAGTACGTAAACCATGGATCATTCGGATTCTTCTCATGCCAGACATCATAAAGGCCATGCTCCAGAAGTAACCCCCGTAGGGCAGTATATCCAAGTTTTTTCCTACCAGTATATATTGAGTTAGATCTTATGTCTGCCCCTGCCCTCACATTAATATTACAATCTCCACACAGTAAAACTGGGGTAGTCCATTGTGCCAATTCTAAATTAATAAAATTAAATACTTCTGCATCGTCCAGATTTGGACCATATAAATTGCAGAGAGTAAATCCCTGCTGCCCTACCTTAAATTCCGCAATTACCCATCTTGCCCATTTATCTGCAGCAGACTTTACACAATCCACCAGTCCTCTTTTTTAAAGTATCGCTACTCCTCTTTTTACTCCAGACTGCTTGGAGCAGACTACCATCTCCATCCCCAAACTCTTTAAATATTCTCTATTTGCCCAAGCAATATGGGTTTCCTGTAAGCACAGTATATCTATACCCAGTATCTGTATAATCTTCGCTAGCACTTGTCGTTTCCGCGAATCATTTAAACCGCATACATTTAATGTACAGATCTTAATCTTTCTAGCCATCGAAATGTAGTTCGTGATTTAGTTCCACTTATCTCTTTTACACCTCCTACCAACAACTCTTTATAGAGTGTCTCAGCATAAATTTTGCGCTTTAACAAAATCCTTAACCAAAGCAAATTTAAATACCCTGCTGCTGCCATTTTCACCCCCCAGCACCTAGAACCCGTGCTCCCCCTTACCCCCCCTTCCCCCCACCACTACTGTTCTGCCCTCCACTCCCCCCTCCCAACCTTCCCACCATATAAGGCCCAAGGACCATCAGTCCCTGTAATGATGGAGAATTGTGTCCCCGTCCCCACAATCCCTGAGACCAGAAGCTTTATCCTACCTAAGAATAGAAAAAAAACACACCTACACAGACGAGCAGGAAAAAACAATATAGCCTACAGCCAATCTCTAAAGCCAGCTGCATAAGTGTATAAATGTTTAAGTTACATCACCCTTTTTGCTCTATCTTTATCCAGGCTATTACTTATGTTCCCCCCCTTAACAATCTACAAAGATTCCAAAAATTCTTTCGCCTGAATCTCTGACTGAAAAAACTTGGTTTGGCCTTTAAAGATAACCTTAGGTTTCGCCGGAGTCTGCAGGTAAACAACAGCCCCTTTCTTTTGATAATCCGGGATGAGCTGCCTTAAATGCCACCTCTTAGAGACTGTTGCCTGACAGAAATCCGGCCTAACAAAAAAATGACACCCCCTTGGCTGTTGCTTTCTTGTCCGGTCTAGCCCGGTCAAAGATGTCTTCACGCGCTAGGAAGTTATTGAAGCACACTAATATTGCCCTTGGAAGATTCTCTTGTCCTTGACAAGATTTCCTCACTTTGAAGGGAAACCTGTGTGCCCTCTGAACTTCCCGTGTCCAATCCCATGTAGTCAGGTCCGGAAAAGCTTCTTTCAAAAGTTCAGCGACAAACTTATGAGGGTTCGTCCCTTCCAATCCCTCAGGAAACCCAAGGAAGCGCAAATTTTGTCTCTGAGCATGATTTTCAAGTTCACACAGTTTATTACTCAAGTCCTCACGGTGTGCCTTGATGCTCTCCAACTCCTCTTTCTGCACTGCGGCATAGTCTTTTAGTACAGATATACGGGCTTCTGCTTCTGTTACTCTGTCAGAAGTCTCTGCTCCTAGTTTTATCGCCCGCCTTACTGTATTTTTCACTTTACTGCATTTAGCCTGCACCCGTGTGATTTCAGCTTTACTCTCGGCTCTATGGCCCATTATAGTTTCATATATAGTGACAAGAGAAATTTCCTGCGGGGATGATGTCTCAGAAGGTCTTGAGTCTAGCTTTCTCATTTGACTCAGCATTTGCCTCTCCTCTGTCGTTTCTCCTATAGCAGAATAAGATATTTGAGAATGATCTTGCCTACCCTCTTGATTTTCTTTTTTCTTCTTTATTTTCTTCCTTATAGTGGAGGCACTGCAATTATGCGATACCCTGCTTCCCCCAGTTGACTCATCGCCGCTGCTAACATCACTTTCCTCATCTACCCAGTCCTCGTCCGACGATTTTTCAGATAGGGAGTAAAAATTTTCGCCGGATTCTGGTACTGACAGAGTCCCCAGTGAGCCAGCCTCATTCTGCCGTAGATCGAGATGAATATCTAAATCATCAGCGTCTCTCATCGCTCTGTCTCCCAAGGCGCCACCTTCAAGATTATCCTGCTCCTGCTCCAGAGGTTCTTGAAGCTCATGAGGTTGTACAGGATTTTGCACTGTGTCGGACTTATCGCGCATATCAAGATTGTCTATAGTCTCTACCAGTACCTCATCCTGCTGCGCCGGGGTGCCTGGAGTTAACATTGAAGTTGTAGCTAGTGCCCCATTTTCTACCATTTCTTCCGTTTCCACTATACAATCATTGTTCCGAGCGCTCTGATTCATCATCCCAAATGCAAAAATCGCAAATTGCGAAATCGCTAAATTGCGAGGAATTGCATTTAAGGAATCTCTATTTGAGATTCCTTAAATGCAATTCATTAACCATTTTTGAATTGCGAAATCGCTATTTATGGCCGCTATTTACCGCAAAGTCTGACTTCGTGGTAAATAGCGAAAACTTAGAAAAATGCACTTTAGTGCATTTTTCTAAGTGGTATGTTACACACACACACATGTGTGTGCGCAACATCAGTCTACATTTACATTTCAGGGGTGCTACAGGGTGTCCTTTGGACACCCCTGGTACCCTTGAAATCGCATCCTTATTTGCGATTAGCAAATTGCTAATCGCAAATAAGGAATGACTCTCCATTCATTCCTATGGGCCTTTAGGCCCATAGGAATGAATGGGGATTCATTACTTATTTGCGATTAGCAATTTGCTAATCGTAAATAAGGAAGCTGTAGAAATCGCAAATGAAATTGCGATTTCTACATGAATCCCGTTTTGCAAGTCCTTAATAGCGATTCCTTAATAATCGCTATTAAGGACTCGCAAAACGGGACAATGATGAATCTGGGGCTTGGCCCCCACCCCCAAATAAATTCGCTTTGAAAGTCAAATGCATTGTTTGCATCTTTTACTCACCCATAGTAACAGCAACTTGAGCCAAGTAGAAGGACAGATCCCATCGATACAAACCGCAAACGTGAGCAGGTAATTAATATTAAACACATCTGAAGGGTGCCATGGAAGATAATGAAGGTGTCAGTGTCCTTCCAGGGCTGTGGAGCACCAGATAATTAAACAAGCAGCTCAAAAGGAGTGGTGGGGGCGGGCACAGGGAGACAAGGGGAAGTTGTGCAGGGAAGACAAGGAGGCACTGCAGCTGCCGCCCTGAACGCCACTGCTTGCTCCCGCCAGCAAAACGCTGTGGGAGTGAACCTTCGCAGAAGAGGTGGGACATGCACCCACCTTTAGCCATTTGCAGGCTATGAATACAAAATGACACACGCAAAAGCCAACCCAATGCGTGGGGGGAGTCAGACCTACACAGAGTAGTTTAGAGTAGGTACCAGAAGCCTCACAGAGCAGCGCATGCGCACTGCACTAGGCTCGACCTACGGGCACAGGTTTAAAGTATCCTTAACCATAGGCCAATGTGATAGGGCCACCAAGGGACCCCCTGGCATTAAAATTAAATTATAAGGCGTGAATTTTGTCACAGGTTTCTGGGACCGAGAAACAGATCCGAGACCCTTCCCCGACATCGCCATTTATCTTGGTAATCTCTGAATCTGCTAATCCTGCCCAAGATCTGCAAATTCTAAAAATAATTTGGGCTTCTCAGTTGCACACAACCAACAAAAGTGCAGTGAGGATTAAGCACATGCAAGGGTTGGGTGTGCATGTAAGCCACCCCAGCTGCACAGAGCTAAATGCCATGCGAATCTTGGGTTGACCACCCCACAAGGGTTGGACCTGGCAGGCCTAGCCCGCCCACAGACTTTTGGACAAAAGGCCGGCCCTGCTGTGGTTATGATTTGCAAGCTATGGTTTGCAGAGTTAACAATAACTGTGGTGCTTAAGGGGTTTTTCAGTCATATTTTGTTATGATAACTGCAATTTCACTGTGTATTTTTAAATCAACTTAGAGGCCTTATTATACAACCATTAAGGTGTTATGACCAAAGTTAACCATAGCTTAAATGGATATAGTGATTTTACTCCATTTTACTAAGGACCCTCTGTATGTAAGACAAAATATTATCACAAGACTTAAGTTAAAAAAGCAGTGCATTAGGGGTGTGCAAACGTTTTTTCCACTTTGCAGAAAAATCAGGTCTGTATCAACATACATTTATAAATCCTATTCCGGTTAATAGGCTTCCTCGTCACATTAAAAATTTTCAGGTGTCCCAAGAAACCCCAACGGAGTTGAGTAGGTCTACCTTTACTTCACAAGTGGTAGAGTCTATTGTGAAGACAAGATGCTGAAAGTGTACATATTTTTAAAAAGGCAATCACTTTGCAAATAGCACGTCATGATGCAAATGCAGACAAATGCATTTGCCTTTTTAGCAACTGCTGGCTGTTTTGACCTCAACTTCTCTAACCATATGACTCTACATGTGTATTTTTTTATGTTCCCTCTACCTTCCTGGACAAATCCATCCCTGCTTTCTTTTAATTTTGTGTTGTTGCTAACATGGCTGAGTTGGCTGATAGTAGCAACAGGTTTTCTTCATGGAAGATGGCTGTGCTTATTTGTATGTGCCCAAGCACATTACATGTATGAAAGCATACCGCAAAACATCTGGCAAGGGCTGCCATCTGGAAGAAGGTCTGCTTATGTAGGCCATAGGTTTAAGGGTACATAACGGGTGATGGGGATCAGTCAGCGGGGGATCATGTTAAGTCATTGTTGATCCTGGCCCTTTTTGAAGGGTTATCCCCAAACGTTTTGCCTTCTTCTTCCTAGGAAGTTGTTTTTTAAATTGTGTGTTTCAAAATTTGCCTTTTAAGAGGTAGGCAATTTCTTGCTGAACCATTCTGTGCCTATGCCTGTCTGTAGAATACACATCTGGGTTTGCTGACAGTTGACACTCTTGTGCATTCACTCTAGACAGTCACACAAAAGGAGCTGAGCTAGAGTGGTAGGAGGAGTTGTCACTGACACCTTAATAGGCTCTGCCTGTCCTCACTCAAAGCTGGCTCCACCCCCCTATAGTGTGTCTGGAGGCAGGTCAGGGAAAGGCATGGTCTTGTGAAATACAAAAACTTTCCTTTGAAGTTTGCCTACTTCAAAGACAGAAAGGGGTATAAGCATTAGATCTCTGACACCCGAAAATCCGAGCACTACTGGACTGGGGACATTCTGTCAGGAAAAAGAAATGGATCCTGTAGGAGTGACTGCCACTCTGCCTGTTGCTTTATTTTGCTGGCCTGCGGTTGGCTGCTTCTGTCCTGAGAGCAAAAGGACTGGAATTTGCTTTCTATACCCTGCATCCAAGCTTCTCCAAGGGCTTGTGCGTGCTTGCCTCCTTTTAAGAATTCTCAGGGCAATCAAAGACTTCACTTGCCTGTGCCTCTGCTCTTCTGCTGAGAGTCCTTACTTGTTAAGTGGTGACTGGGGGATTGCATATCCAGTCTCTGCCATTGAGCACCCTCCATTTAGCTTCATCAGACCTCACCCTTTCCCAATTGTGCTGTGTTCAATGTTGCCTAGTAATCTGAGCTGTCTAAAGTATGTCTGGTTGCATTAAAAGATTATCCAAGTAGCTTACCTAGTTGATACGACCCTCTTGTCTGCTGTTTCAGAAATACCAGGTATCAATCAATCATTCAGGGGAATTATAAGCGAGCTACTCACCCGTGAGGGACTCAAGGCACTGGGGAGGGTAAGCAGCTCCGTTTAGTCGAAGAGCCAGGGCTTGAGCGTCTTCCTGAAGATGTTCAGGGAGGGGGCACTTCTGATGTTGAGTGGGAGCTCGTTTCAGGTCTTGGCTGCGATGTAGGAGAAGGTTCTTCCACCTGTTCTGGCTGAGCGGATGCGCGGGATTTCGCGAGGGCAAGGTCAGCGGATCAAAGGTTTCTCTTGGGTATGTGGAGGCAGATTCTCTCATTGAGGTACTTGGGTCCGGTGTTGTAGATGCATTTGTAGATGTGGGTGAGTATCTTGAAAGTGACTCTCTTCTCAACGGGGAGCCAGTGGAGGTTCAGTAGGTGATGGGTGGTGTGCTCATGTTGAGGAATGTAGAGGATGAGTCTGGCTGCGGTGTTCTGTATGGTCTGGAGCATGAGCATAAGAGACTTATTGATCCCGGCATAGAGAGCGTTGCCGTAGTCCAGTATGCTGGTGATGAGCACGTGGGTGACGCCCTTCTTTGATTCATGGGGGATCCACTTGAAAGTCTTTCAGAGGATTCAGCGGGTGTTGAAGCAGCTGGAGGTGACGGCGTTGACCTGTGTGGTCATGGAGAGGAAGGAGTCGAATATGATGCCGAGGTTTCCGGCATGGTTCATGGGTGTTTGGGGCTGCTGAAGGCGGTAGGCCACTGTTAGACCTGGCATCTTTGGCGTGGTTTTCCCCTATCTTTTTGCCTCTATCTCCTGTATTTTTGATGCTGTGCTGGATTTCGTTTTTGCTGGTTTAGATGCTTTGGGCACTTTGCCACTGGTGTTCAGTGTCAAAGTGCAAGTGCTCCCTGTGTACATTGATAGTGTGATTGGTCATCCATGATTGGCATATTTGTGTCACCAGGAAGTCCCTAGTAAATTGCACTGAGTATGCCAGGGCTGGTGATAACAAATGCTACTAGTGGGCCCGCAGCACTGATTGTGCTACTTTCATGAGTATCCCTAAAATGGTGTCTCAGGCCTGCCACCGCAGTGCCTGTGTGCAGTCTGTGAACTGCCATGTCCTCCTAGTCAGTGTCCCCACTGGCCAGGCCTAACCCTTCCCTTTCTGTACACATTGGTCACCCGTATGGAAGGCCTAAGGTACCCCCTGGGGCAGGGTGCAGTGTATGTGGAAGGTAGAGCGTGTACTTGTGCAGGTGACATGCTCTGGTAGTGAATTACAGCCATTTTTGTTTTTCACTATTATAAGGCTATCTGGCTACAGTGGCTACCAGCATATCTTCCCATAGGAGCAAGATAGGACATAAAAGTCTGGTATCCCTGAACTCAGAATTTAATAACACATCTTTTAGGAAAGGTTGTTTTTAAATCCTGTGTTTGAGAACAGCACTTTTAGAAAGTTGCTGTTCTCTTGTCTGACACTTCTCTGTGCCTTGGCCTGTTTGTGAATTGGCTGTCTGGTTTGAGAGTGACAGGGGCTGGGAGCCCTCAGGAGGCTGGCTGGGTCAGCCCTAGGCTGAATGACTGCATATGCATCTTGAGTGGTGGAAGGGGATAGCACCTGCCCTGAATAGGGCTGTGCCTGCCTTCCACAATGCTGGCTCCACCTCCTGCTGGGCGCCTGATTTCCCTGCCCCTCTCCCTGAAAGGAAAGGAGAGGCCAGGAAAACAAAGTGCTCAATAAACACCCAGAACTGGTTCAGACTGGGCTCAGAGCCCTCCTGCTCAAAGGCATCAAAGGCTTTTAGGGGTATAAGTACAGGACCCCTGACTACAGAAAATGAGATCTTCCTGGAAACAAGAAGGAACCTCTGCCAAGGAGAAAGCCGGAAGACTGAAGAAGGACTGCCCTGCTGTGTGATGCTGAACTGACCTGCAGTTGCTTTGCTGCCTAGGATAGGGGAAGGACTTTGTTGTTGCTTTGTTTCCTTATTTGAAGGAATCTCCAAGGGCCTGTTGTGAGCTGGCTCCCTGTTTCGAAGTCCCAGGAACAAAAGGACTTCACCCCCAGCTTCCCTGAGCTCTGCTGAGAGAGCTCTGTCCTTCCTAGAGTGCTTGGGCCAGTTGTGGTCCCTCTGGAAGTTGTACCTGTGCTGGGAAGCTGCAAACCAAGATTTGAGAGACTTTGCTACAGAAAAGTTATCGCTACGCTCACTTACGGAGCGCATCCCTGACAGCACGAGGAAATTCCCGACGCTACGAAGGCCGAGATCGTCGCAGCGCCTATTGCCGCTGCCGGAGACACCGCATTTTTCGTTTGGGGGAAGATCACCATCTCTGCGAGCTTCGCAGCAGAGCCTGTCATCGTTGGGTGTGATAGCCGCACCGCCTGCTTGCGGACTGCATCACGTCGCTGCTCACATCGTCGCAGAGCCATCGCATTCGAGGAGCTGCGAGAGGAAGATCGCCGCTGTATCACGCATCATCGACCTGGAGATCGTCACAGCCCCCACAGATCATCGCATCGTGCCTTTGCGAGAACAAACTTCCTATGGAACCTACGCACCGGAATCCATACAAGTGATCGCCTTCCTCCCCATAAAGACCAGTTTCGTCGCAACACGCCCGCTGCTGCAGCAGGACTGTCGCCAATGCCTCCCCATGGTCTCAGAAGCAACTCATTGCTTGTTTTCCACCGCACCAGCTTCTGCTTTGGAACTTTGTCGCATTTAAAGGTACTGTTGGCTAAATGTGACGCAACTGTGAGCTTTTCACGCAACTGTGGATTATTTTGTCGCAAATTTAAGAACTCTTTCGCAACCATATTCTTGAACTGTGTATGTTGGATTTTTGTCGTTTTGGTTTCGTGTAGTTTAGATTAAATACCTTTATTTTTCTAAACTGTTGTGGAGTCAGTTTGTGGTGTTTTCACTGTGTTACTGTGAGTGTTGGTACAAATACTTTACACATTGCTTTTGGATCAGCCTGACTGCTTGTGCCAAGCTACTAAGGGGGTGAGCAGAGGTTATCTTAAGAGTGTTTCCTCCTTACCCTAACTAGAAGCAAGGGTCCCTGTTTGGACAGTGGTACCTACCTCTGCCAACTAGAGACGCCCAGTTCTAACAGCCACCAGGTGTTGTCCCATGCCTAGAGGGAGGGTCCGAAGGACGAGGACTTCTGTCTGCTCGGAGTTGAGCTTCAGGCAGTGTCAGCTCATCCAGGATGCGACGTTCTTCATTCCTTCCTAGAAGTTGAGTCTGGTGGTGATTGGGTCCTTGGTGAGGGAAAGGATGAGCTGGGTGTCATCGGCGTAGGATACTATGCTGAGTCCGTGTCAGGGTCTAACCCATGCACCTACGAAATTCCGTTGTAAAGACTACAAGACCCAGAATGCCTAGGGAGGAGGAGCCTCCCCGTATTTCAAGAAGTGTCGCATGTCGGCTGGGGTGCTTAATTCCCTATTGCGAGGAACAGTGTTTCCTTGCGACTACAGGATCCAGGGTTCTTCCAAGGTTCGGGAAGAACAATCCCTTTTGTTTTTTCGTTTGCGGCCTTCTGCTGGCTAGCAGGGTGTGTTGAGTGGTATCCGGTCTTCAGACTCGCGGTGGATATTAACCGGAGTCATTAGGAGATGTTGTGTTTAGCTCCCGCTGAGGCGTTCTCATTGCTCGAGGCACTTCGGTTTTGTTCCGCTTTCTGACCTTCGATTAGCTTCATGGCTGCAGAAGCCACAGTTGTACAGGAGCGAGCGGCTGATCCACTGTGGTGAATACCGAGTGCTGTTCACTATGTGGGACCTATTTTCAGTCCATTTGTGCATCACTGTCCGAGAATGTATTGTAGCAGATTCCATTTAACTATTCAGGATTATTGATTTTCTCTATTCTTACGGTGTTTGTAAGGAAAACACCGGGAGTGACTTTGTTTATGCCTGACCGCCTGACCTTCTACACACCCACCCGCCAGCTACGGTCCACCAGCCTCGCCCTCGCAGCCGTACCATGCATCCAAAGAGCCACCGCCGGAGGAAGATCCTTCTCTTACCTGGCTGCCAAGACTTGAACCTCCCCATCCACCTTTGGCTGACCCAGGACCATCTCCCCTTCAGGAAACAACTCAAGACCTGGCTGTTCGAGCAGTAGCATACCCTTCCCCCCAAGCGCCTTGAGACCCTCCCGGGTGAGTAGTGCGCTATACAAATGGCATGATTGATTGATTGATCGATTGATTACTGTGGATTGGCAATTAGAATCAGATTAATCTACTGTGTTTTTGAGAATGACCTTTTTGACTATAACTTGGCATTATTATTTACCACTTTAAAGAGGGATCAAGTGAGAGAAGGAATGGAACTTGTATAGGGTTCAGTGCTCAATTCCTGTTCTCCAGAAGTCTCTTCCTTTGTCTATCTTGGTGCTCTGGAAAATCTTTGGGAAGGAAACACTACTCCTAGGGTATGTGTGATTAAGGGAGGTGGTGTAGGAGTGAAAGATGGATGTTCGTTGTACTAATGTATGTGTTCCATGTTGTAGGGATATCCTCTTCAAGTGTGAGAAGTATTATCACTGAATAGAGAGTTGGATATGGAACACTTCAGCAGGAGGAACTTGATGGGTAGGTACTAGACTGCTTAGTGAGATCATATGAGTGTAGCTAGGAAACTGTGCTGTATTAATCTGTGTTTGTTATGTTTGCAGGTATCCTCTTCCCCGTGGTTCCCACCCTAATTCCTTTCCCTCGCTTGATATCCTGAATACTCTATTACAATATATGTTGGAGTTGAGGCAGTCGAGAGGTGGACCCTCTTGAGCATCGACTGGATTCTGAGGAGTTCCTGTGGTCGTGTCAGTCCGTGCTTTTTGATTAATGGGGCGAGGGGGGCCATGTAGATGTTGAAGAGCGTGGGGTTGAGCGATGATCCTTGAGGCACTCCATTGTTGATTTCCGTGAGTTCGGAGATGAGGGGTGGTAGTCTGACTCTTTGGGTTCTGCCGGTGAGGAACGAGTGGATCCAGTCGAGGGCGGTTCCTTGTATGCCTGCTTCGTGTAGTCTGGCGGTGAGTGTGCAGTGGGAGACGGTGTTGAATGCTGCAGAGAGGCCAAGTAGGATCAGGGCTGCGGTGTGTCCTCGGTCGAGAAAGGTGAGGATATCGTCTGTGGCTGCGAGTAGGGCGGTTTCAGTACTGTGGTTGCTGCAGAATCCGGATTGGTAGGGGTCCAGGATGGAGTTTTCTTCGATGAATTTAGTTAGTTGTGCATTGACGGTTTTCTCTGTGACTTTGGCCATGAAGGGGAGGAGGGAGATGGGTCGGTAGTTTTTGAGGTCAGTGGGGTCTGCTGAGCGCTTCATGAGCAGGGGTTTGACTTCTGCGTGTTTCCAGCTGCAGGAAAGGTGCCGGTCTTGAAGGTGGTGTTGATGGTGTGTCGTACTTCAGGAGCAGTGGCGGAGGCGGCTCTGTGGAATTTGTGCAGGAGGGCTAGGGTCCATTGGGGCCCCTGAGTGGATGCGTTTCATGGTCGAGGAGGTGTCTTTGGTGGTGACTGGGGTCCAGGAGGAGATGGTGGGCTGGATGGCATTGCTGGAGCAGTGAGTGGATTCGTAGGTGGGTGTATGGTCGTTGAAGTTGTTGTTGAGGGCCTTGATTTTCAGAGGGAAGTAGGCTCTGAGTTTGTCACAGAGGTCCTGGGAGGGGGTGATGTCCTTGTTATGAGACAGAAAGCCCAGGAAGATGCACAGTGTCCTTATTGTAAGAGTTTTTAATTATTAAATAAAAATTGCCTTACACAGACAGAGGTGCCGATAAGCATAAACCTTCTATGTTATATTTCATTTAGCAACCCGGTGTTGAGGTATCACGAGGATGTTATAACCACCCTCCTGACTAGTGATGGATCTGACTTGCCCATTCCCCTCTTCTGCACTTGACTATACTCCTCTCCCTTCTTCCACTACTGAAATGGGATGAACAAAATAGCCCTAATGATGGAGATAGTAGGACATGTCTCTGCTTCTGGACACCTTCATGGTCCAATTTGGAATTAAGCCTAGTAATGAGCCTCCCAGGGTGGTGTCAGGAAGACTGGGCTGTGACATTTTGAAAACATTGCTTCTTACTAGATCATTAAATGGCATCCACAGAACATCAATGTTGATGATGTTTTTGAGAAACAAAAGTAACATTTCGTCTTCTTCATAACCAGTGAGTTACTCCATTAATGAATGACTATGGCTTGCAGCATGCACAGTTATGTAATGCATCCCGACGCTAGAATAAATGCTACTGTAGAAGAGCTTTACAGATGTTATTGATGAAAAGAAAAGCCAACTTTATGATTTTTCCATAAAAGTGTACAATCATGTTGAGATTTGAGGGGCGAAGGCAGAGAATACCATGATTTTGACCCTTGAAGGAGAATGATTTGTCTCCCAGCCAGCAGAATTTTGATAGTAGGAATGTTAATCAGATGTTCGGCCACCGATCTGAGACTGCGGGGACTTTTGTAGACAGAGAATTTCCTCCTAAGAAATGCAGGTCTGCAATTATGCAGTGCTCTGTGTACAAAAGATAAAGCTTTAAAGGGGATTATTTTATGGATTGGAAGGCATTGTAGCGAGGAGAGGTAAGGTTCAACCAATGTGCATTTAGGTATATCAAGAATCAGCATGGCGGTAGCTTTTTGTATAATCTGTAGTTGCTTGCAGACTGCACTGAGAGTGTCTAGGCATAAGGAGTTACAGTAGTGGATTCAGGAGGAAATAAGGGCCTAAACAATAGTTTTTCTAGAATCAGATGGAAGAAGAGGTAAGACTTTGTGCAAAATAAGTAGAATAAGAAAAGAAGCCACTTCGGAGAATTGGAGCAAAAATGACAGTAAAGTGTTGAACAAAACAGCAAGAATCCTAGTTGTGTTGACTGGAGGTGGTGGGGGTCCCAAAAGGGTCACCCACAGGTCAGATGGCCAGATGTTCAGATTTCACTTTGTTTGCCAAACATCAGAATTTCAGTATTAGAAAATGTTTGTGTATCCAGTGGTGACCTCCTTCATGCAGGTTCGTATGTCAGTTTTGGCCTCAGAAGAATTGTCTAAAATAGTGAGACACTTTGAGTATTGTCCGCTTAGGACATCAACTTAGAGAGCAACAGCTATAACTATGGCTGCAAAAGGCGGCATGTGAAGTTTTAAAAGTGCGGGCTCAGTTTCGAGCCTTGAGGGTCCCCACATCTGAAAGAACATTGATCTGATTAAAATGGCCCAAACGAGAACATGTGGGCTATAGTTGAAAGAAAGGAGAATAACAGTTTCAGGGACGCATTCTCATCACCAAAATCAATTAGTCTGATTCAGAGTACTTAATGAAAAACTGTATTAAATGCTGCAGAGAGATTAGATTCTGAACTTTGTACAAATTTCAGAAATGTTAGAATAAGTGGCACTAGGCATCTCCAGGTTACTTCCTGTCAAAGGAAGGTACACGGTAGTTTGTGACCTATCTACTTGGATTATGAGAATGAATGAAGCGGAGCGGAGCGCATCCCTGACAGCGCGAGGAAATTCTCGACGCTACGAAGGCCGAGATCGTCGCAGCGCCTGTTGCCGCTGCCGGAGACACCGCATTTTTCGTTTGCGGGAAGATCACCATCGCTGCGAGCTTCGCCGCAGAGCCTGTCATCGCTGGGTGAGATCGCCGCACCGCCTGCTTGCGGACCGCATCACGTCGCTGCTCACATCGTCGCAGAGCCATCGCATTCGAGGAGCTGCGAGAGGAAGATCGCCGCTGTATCACGCATCATCGCCCTGGAGATCGTCACAGCCCCCACATATCATCGCATCGTGCCTTTACGAGAACAAACATCCTACGGAACTTACGCACCGGAATCCATACAAGTGATCGCCTTCCTCCCCATAAAGACCGGTTTCATCGCAACGCGCCCGCTGCTGCAGCAGGACTGTCGCCAATGCCTCCCAATGGTCTCAGGAGCAACTCATTGCATGTTTTCCACCGCACCAGCTTCTGCTTTGGAACTTTGTCGCATTTAAAGGTACTGTTGGCTAAATGTGACGCAACTGTGAACTTTTCACGCAACTGTGGATTATTTTATCGCAACTTTAAGAACTCTTTCGCAACCATATTCTTGAACTGTGTATGTTGGATTTTTGTCATTTTGGTCACGTGTAGTTTAGATTAAATACCTTTATTTTTGCTAAACTGTTGTGGAGTCAGTTTGTGGTGTTTTCACTGTGTTACTGTGAGTGTTGGTACAAATACTTTACACATTGCTTTTGGATCAGCCTGACTGCTTGTGCCAAGCTACCAAGGGGTTGAGCAGAGGTTATCTCAAGAGTGTTTCCTCCTTACCCTAACTAGAAGCAAGGGTCCCTGTTTAGACAGTGGTACCTACCTCTGCCAACTAGAGACCCCCAGTTCTAACAGCCACCAGGTGTTGTCCCATGCCTAGGGGGAGGGTCTGAGGACGAGGACTTCTGTTTGCTCGGAGTTGAGCTTCAGGCAGTTTCAGCTCATCCAGGATGCGACGTTCTTCATTCCTTCCTAGAAGTTGAGTCTGGTGGTGATTGGGTCCTTGGTGAGGGAAAGGATGAGCTGGGTGTCATTGGCGTAGGATACTATGTTGAGTCCGTGTCAGGGTCTAACCCATGCACCTACGAAATTCCATTGTAAAGACTACAAGACCCAGAATGCCTAGGGAGGAGGAGCCTCCCCGTATTTCAAGAAGTGTCGCATGTCGGCTGGAGTGCGTAATTCCCTATTGCGAGGAACAGTGTTTCCTTGCGACTACAGGATCCGGGGTTCTTCCAAGGTTCGGGAAGAACAATCCCTTTTGTTTTTTCGTTCGTGGCCTTCTGCTGGCTAGCAGGGTGTGCCGAGTGGTATCCGGTCTTCAGACTCGCAGTGGATATTAACCGGAGTCATTAGGAGATGTTGTGTTTAGCTCCCGCCGAGGCGTTCTCATTGCTCGAGGCACTTCGGATTTGTTCCGCTTTCTGACCTTCGATTAGCTTCATGGCTGCAGAAGCCACAGTTGTACAGGAGCGTGCGGCTGATCCATTGTGGTGAATACCGAGTGCTGTTCACTATGTGGGACCTCTTTTCAGTCCATTTGTGCATCACTGTCTGAGAATGTATTGTAGCAGATTCCATTTAACTATTCAGGATTATTGATTTTCTCTATTCTTACGGTGTTTGTAAGGAAAACACCGGGAGTGACTTTGTTTAATATCCTTACTGTGGATTGGCAATTAGAATCAGATTAATCTACTGTGTTTTTGAGAATGACCTTTTTGACTATGACTTAGCATTATTATTTACCACTTTAAAGACGGATCAAGTGAGAGAAGGAATGGAACTTGTATAGGGTTCAGTGCTCAATTCCTGTTCTCCAGAATTCTCTTCCTTTGTCTATCTTGGTGCTCTGGAAAATCTTTGGGAAGGGAAAGACTACTCCTAGGGTACGTGTGATTAAGAGAGGTGGTGTAGGAGTGAAAGATGGATGTTCGTGGTACTAATTTATATGTTCCATGTTGTAGGGATATCCTCTTCAAGTGTGAGAAGTATTATCACTGAATAGAGAGTTGGATACGGAACACTTCAGCAGGAGGAACTTGATGGGTAGGTACTAGACTGCTTAGTATGATCATATGAGTGTAGCTCGGAAACTGTGCTGTATTAATCTGTGTTTGTTATGTTTGCAGGTATCCTCTTCCCCGTGGTTCCCACCCTAATTCCTTTCCCTCACTTGATATCCTCAATACTCTATTACAATATATGTTAGAGTTGAGGCAGTCGAGAGGTGGACCCTCTTGAGCATCGACTGGATTCTGAGGAGTTCCTGTGGTCGCGTCAGTCCGTGCTTTTTGATTAATGCGGCGAGGGGGGCCATGTAGATGTTGAAGAGCGTGGGAAAGAGCGATGATCCTTGAGGCATTCCATAGTTGATTTCCGTGAGTTCGGAGATGATGGGTGGTAGTCTGACTCTTTGGGTTCTGCCGGTGAGGAACGAGTGGATCCAGTCGAGGGCGGTTCCTTGTATGCCTGCTTCGTGTAGTCTGGCGGTGAGTGTGCAGTGGGAGACGGTGTTGAATGCTGCAGAGAGGCCCAGTAGGATCAGGGCTGCGGTGTGTCCTTGGTCGAGGAAGGTGCGGATATCGTCTGTGGCTGCGAGTAGGGCGGTTTCAGTACTGTGGTTGCTGCAGAATCCGGATTGGTAGGGGTCCAGGATGGAGTTTTCTTCGATGAATTTAGTTAGTTGTGCATTGACGGTCTTCTCTGTGACTTTGGCCATGAAGGGGAGGAGGGAGATGGTTCGGTAGTTCTTGAGGTCAGTGGGGTCTGCTAAGCGCTTCATGAGCAGGGGTTTGACTTCTGCGTGTTTCCAGCTGCAGGAAAGGTGCCGGTCTTGAAGGTGGTGTTGATGGTGTGTCGTACTTCGGGAGCAGTGGCGGAGGCGGCTCTGTGGAATTTGTGCAGGGGGGCTGGGGTCTATTGGGGCCCCTGAGTGGATGCGTTTCATGGTCGAGAAGGTGTCTTTGGTGGTGACTGGGGTCCAGGAGGAGATGGTGGGCTGGATGGCATTGCTGGAGCAGGGAGGGGATTCGTAGGTGGGTGTCTGGTCATTGAAGTTGTTGTTGAGGGCCTTGATTTTTAGAGGGAAGTAGGATCTGAGCTTGTCACAGAGGTCCTGGGAGGGGGTGATGTCCTTGTTATGAGACAGAAAACCAAGGAAGATGCACAGTGTCCTTATTGTAAGAGTTTTTTATTATTAAATAAAAATTGCCTTACACAGACAGAGGTGCCGATAAGCATAAACTTTCTATGTCATATTTGATTTTGCAACCCGGTGTTGAGGTATCACGAGGATGTTATAACCACCCTCCTGACTAGTGATGGATCTGACTTGCCCATTCCCCTCTGCCGCACTTGACTCTACTCCTCTCCCTTCTTCCACTACTGAAATGGGATGAACAAAATAGCCCTAATGATGGAGATAGTAGGACATGTCTCTGCTTCTGGACACCTTAATGGTCCAATTTGGAATTAAGCCTAGTAATGAGCCTCCCAGGGTGGTGTCAGGAAGACTGGGCTGTGACATTTTGAAAACATTGCTTCTTCCTAGATCTTTAAATGGCATCCACAGAACATCAATGTTGATGATGTTTTTGAGAAACAAAAGTAACGTTTCATCTTCTTCATAATCAGTGAGTTACTCCATTAATGAATGACTGTGGCTTGCAGCATGCACAGCTATGTAATGCATCCCGACGCTAGAATAAATGCTACTGTAGAAGAGCTTTACAGATGTTATTGATGAAAAGAAAAGCCAACTTTAAGATTTTTTCCATAAAAGTGTACAATCATGTTGAGATCTGAGGGGTGAAGGGAGAGAATACCATGATTTTTACCCATGAAGGAGAATGATTTGTCTCCCAGCCAGCAGAATTTGATAGTAGGAATGTTAATCAGATGTTCGGCCACTGATCTAAGACTGCGGGGACGTTTGTAGACCGAGAATTTCCTCCTAAGATATGCAGGTCTGCAATTATGCAGTGCTCTGTGTACAAAAGATAGAGTTTAAAGGGGATTATTTTATGGATTGGAAGGCATTGTAGCGAGGAGAGGTATGGTTCAACCAATGTGCATTTAGGTATATCAAGAATCAGCTTGGCGGCAGCATTTTGTATAATCTGTAGTTGCTTGCAGACTGCACTGAGAGTGTCTAGGCATAAGGAGTTACAGTAGTGGATTCAGGAGGAAATAAGGGCCTAAACAATAGTTTTTCTAGAATCAGATGGAAGAAGAGGTAAGACTTTGTGCAAAATAAGTAGAATAAGAAAAGAAGCCACTTCGGAGATTTGGAGCGAAAATGACAGTAAAGTGTTGAACAAAACAGCAAGAATCCTAGTTGTGTTGACTGGAGGTGGTGGGGGTCCCAAAAGGGTCACCCACAGGTCAGATGGCCAGATGTTCAGATTTCACTTTGTTTGCCAAACATCAGAATTTCAGTATTAGAAAATGTTTGTGTATCCAGTGGTGACCTCCTTCATGCAGGTTTGTATGTTAGTTTTGGCCTCAGAAGAATTGTCTAAAATAGTGAGACACTTTGAGTATTGTCCGCTTAGGACATCAACTTAGAGAGCAACAGCTATAACTATGGCTGCAAAAGGCGGCCTGTGAAGTTTTAAAAGTGCGGGCTCAGTTTCGAGCCTTGAGGGTCCCCACATCTGAAAGAACATTGATCTGATTAAAATGGCCCAAACGAGAACATGTGGGCTATAGTTGAAAGAAAGGAGAATAACAGTTTCAGGGACGCATTCTCATCACCAAAATCAATTAGTCTGATTCAGAGTACTTAATGAAAAACTGTATTAAATGCTGCAGAGAGATTAGATTCTGAACTTTGTACAAATTTCAGAAATGTTAGAATAAGTGGCACTAGGCATCTCCAGGTTACTTCCTGTCAAAGGAAGGTACACGGTAGTTTGTGACCTATCTACTTGGATTATGAGAATGAATGAAGCGGAGCGGAGCGCATCCCTGACAGCGCGAGGAAATTCTCGACGCTACGAAGGCCGAGATCGTCGCAGCGCCTGTTGCCGCTGCCGGAGACACCGCATTTTTCGTTTGCGGGAAGATCACCATCGCTGCGAGCTTCGCCGCAGAGCCTGTCATCGCTGGGTGAGATCGCCGCACCGCCTGCTTGCGGACGGCATCACGTCGCTGCTCACATCGTCGCAGAGCCATCGCATTCGAGGAGCTGCGAGAGGAAGATCGCCGCTGTATCACGCATCATCGCCCTGGAGATCGTCACAGCCCCCACAGATCATCGCATCGTGCCTTTGCGAGAACAAACTTCCTACGGAACTTACGCACCGGAATCCATACAAGTGATCGCCTTCCTCCCCATAAAGACCGGTTTCATCGCAACACGCCCGCTGCTGCAGCAGGACTGTCGCCAATGCCTCCCAATGGTCTCAGGAGCAACTCATTGCTTGTTTTCCACCGCACCAGCTTCTGCTTTGGAACTTTGTCGCATTTAAAGGTACTGTTGGCTAAATGTGACGCAACTGTGAACTTTTCACGCAACTGTGGATTATTTTATCGCAACTTTAAGAACTCTTTTGCAACCATATTCTTGAACTGTGTATGTTGGATTTTTGTCATTTTGGTCACGTGTAGTTTAGATTAAATACCTTTATTTTTCTAAACTGTTGTGGAGTCAGTTTGTGGTGTTTTCACTGTGTTACTGTGAGTGTTGGTACAAATACTTTACACATTGCTTTTGGATCAGCCTGACTGCTTGTGCCAAGCTACCAAGGGGTTGAGCAGAGGTTATCTCAAGAGTGTTTCCTCCTTACCCTAACTAGAAGCAAGGGTCCCTGTTTAGACAGTGGTACCTACCTCTGCCAACTAGAGACCCCCAGTTCTAACAGCCACCAGGTGTTGTCCCATGCCTAGGGGGAGGGTCTGAGGACGAGGACTTCTGTTTGCTCGGAGTTGAGCTTCAGGCAGTTTCAGCTCATCCAGGATGCGACGTTCTTCATTCCTTCCTAGAAGTTGAGTCTGGTGGTGATTGGGTCCTTGGTGAGGGAAAGGATGAGCTGGGTGTCATTGGCGTAGGATACTATGTTGAGTCCGTGTCAGGGTCTAACCCATGCACCTACGAAATTCCGTTGTAAAGACTACAAGACCCAGAATGCCTAGGGAGGAGGAGCCTCCCCGTATTTCAAGAAGTGTCGCATGTCGGCTGGAGTGCGTAATTCCCTATTGCGAGGAACAGTGTTTCCTTGCGACTACAGGATCCGGGGTTCTTCCAAGGTTCTGGAAGAACAATCCCTTTTGTTTTTTCGTTCGCGGCCTTCTGCTAGCTAGCAGGGTGTGCCGAGTGGTATCCAGTCTTCAGACTCGCGGTGGATATTAACCGGAGTCATTAGGAGATGTTGTGTTTAGCTCCAGCCGAGGCGTTCTCATTGCTCGAGGCACTTCGGATTTGTTCCGCTTTCTGACCTTCGATTAGCTTCATGGCTGCAGAAGCCACAGTTGTACAGGAGCGTGCGGCTGATCCACTGTGGTGAATACCGAGTACTGTTCACTATGTGGGACCTCTTTTCAGTCCATTTGTGCATCACTGTCTGAGAATGTATTGTAGCAGATTCCATTTAACTATTCAGGATTATTGATTTTCTCTATTCTTACGGTGTTTGTAAGGAAAACACCGGGAGTGACTTTGTTTAATATCCTTACTGTGGATTGGCAATTATAATCAGATTAATCTACTGTGTTTTTGAGAATGACCTTTTTGACTATGACTTAGCATTATTATTTACCACTTTAAAGACGGATCAAGTGAGAGAAGGAATGGAACTTGTATAGGGTTCAGTGCTCAATTCCTGTTCTCCAGAAGTCTCTTCCTTTGTCTATCTTGGTGCTCTGGAAAATCTTTGGGAAGGGAAAGACTACTCCTAGGGGACGTGTGATTAAGAGAGGTGGTGTAGGAGGGAAAGATGGATGTTCGTGGTACTAATTTATATGTTCCATGTTGTAGGGATATCCTCTTCAAGTGTGAGAAGTATTATCACTGAATAGAGAGTTGGATATGGAACACTTCAGCAGGAGGAACTTGATGGGTAGGTACTAGACTGCTTAGTATGATCATATGAGTGTAGCTAGGAAACTGTGCTGTATTAATCTGTGTTTGTTATGTTTGCAGGTATCTTCTTCCCCGTGGTTCCCACCCTAATTCCTTTCCCTCACTTGATATCCTCAATACTCTATTACAATGTATGTTAGAGTTGAGGCAGCCGAGAGGTGGACCCTCTTGAGCATCGACTGGATTCTGAGGAGTTCCTGTGGTCGCGTCAGTCCGTGCTTTTTGATTAATGCGGCGAGGGGGGCCATGTAGATGTTGAAGAGCGTGGGAAAGAGCGATGATCCTTGAGGCACTCCATAGTTGATTTCC
Organism: Lissotriton helveticus; assembly: GCF_964261635.1. Lineage (NCBI taxonomy): Eukaryota > Metazoa > Chordata > Amphibia > Caudata > Salamandridae > Lissotriton > Lissotriton helveticus. The sequence continues at coordinate 405,574,633 of NC_136073.1, forward strand.
GTGAGTTCGGAGATGATGGGTGGTAGTCTGACTCTTTGGGTTCTGCCGGTGAGGAACGAGTGGATCCAGTCGAGGGCGGTTCCTTGTATGCCTGCTTCGTGTAGTCTGGCGGTGAGTGTGCAGTGGGAGACGGTGTTGAATGCTGCAGAGAGGCCCAGTAGGATCAGGGCTGCGGTGTGTCCTTGGTCGAGGAAGGTGCGGATATCGTCTGTGGCTGCGAGTAGGGCGGTTTCAGTACTGTGGTTGCTGCAGAATCCGGATTGGTAGGGGTCCAGGATGGAGTTTTCTTCGATGAATTTAGTTAGTTGTGCATTGACGGTCTTCTCTGTGACTTTGGCCACGAAGGGGAGGAGGGAGATGGGTCGGTAGTTCTTGAGGTCAGTGGGGTCTGCTGAGCGCTTCATGAGCAGGGGTTTGACTTCTGCGTGTTTCCAGCTGCAGGAAAGGTGCCGGTCTTGAAGGTGGTGTTGATGGTGTGTCGTACTTCGGGAGCAGTGGCGGAGGCGGCTCTGTGGAATTTGTGCAGGGGGGCTGGGGTCTATTGGAGCCCCTGAGTGGATGCGTTTCATGGTCGAGGAGGTGTCTTTGGTGGTGACTGGGGTCCAGGAGGAGATGGTGGGCTGGATGGCATTGCTGGAGCAGGGAGTGGATTCGTAGGTGGGTGTCTGGTCATTGAAGTTGTTGTTGAGGGCCTTGATTTTTAGAGGGAAGTAGGATCTGAGCTTGTCACAGAGGTCCTGGGGGGGGGTGATGTCCTTGTTATGAGACAGAAAGCCCAGGAAGATGCACAGTGTCCTTATTGTAAGAGTTTTTTATTATTAAATAAAAATTGCCTTACACAGACAGAGGTGCCGATAAGCATAAACTTTCTATGTCATATTTGATTTTGCAACCCGGTGTTGAGGTATCACGAGGATGTTATAACCACCCTCCTGACTAGTGATGGATCTGACTTGCCCATTCCCCTCTGCCGCACTTGACTCTACTCCTCTCCCTTCTTCCACTACTGAAATGGGATGAACAAAATAGCCCTAATGATGGAGATAGTAGGACATGTCTCTGCTTCTGGACACCTTAATGGTCCAATTTGGAATTAAGCCTGGTAATGAGCCTCCCAGGGTGGTGTCAGGAAGACTGGGCTGTGACATTTTGAAAACATTGCTTCTTCCTAGATCTTTAAATGGCATCCACAGAACATCAATGTTGATGATGTTTTTGAGAAACAAAAGTAACGTTTTATCTTCTTCATAATCAGTGAGTTACTCCATTAATGAATGACTGTGGCTTGCAGCATGCACAGCTATGTAATGCATCCCGACGCTAGAATAAATGCTACTGTAGAAGAGCTTTACAGATGTTATTGATGAAAACAAAAGCCAACTTTAAGATTTTTTCCATAAAAGTGTACAATCATGTTGAGATCTGAGGGGTGAAGGGAGAGAATACCATGATTTTTACCCATGAAGGAGAATGATTTGTCTCCCAGCCAGCAGAATTTGATAGTAGGAATGTTAATCAGATGTTCGGCCACTGATCTGAGACTGCGGGGACGTTTGTAGACCGAGAATTTCCTCCTAAGATATGCAGGTCTGCAATTATGCAGTGCTCTGTGTACAAAAGATAGAGCTTTAAAGGGGATTATTTTATGGATTGGAAGGCATTGTAGCGAGGAGAGGTATGGTTCAACCAATGTGCATTTAGGTATATCAAGAATCAGCTTGGCGGCAGCATTTTGTATAATCTGTAGTTGCTTGCAGACTGCACTGAGAGTGTCTAGGCATAAGGAGTTACAGTAGTGGATTCAGGAGGAAATAAGGGCCTAAACAATAGTTTTTCTAGAATCAGATGGAAGAAGAGGTAAGATTTTGTGCAAAATAAGTAGAATAAGAAAAGAAGCCACTTCGGAGATTTGGAGCGAAAATGACAGTAAAGTGTTGAAAAAAACAGCAAGAATCCTAGTTGTGTTGACTGGAGGTGGTGGGGGTCCCAAAAGGGTCACCCAGAGGTCAGATGGCCAGATGTTCAGATTTCACTTTGTTTGCCAAACATCAGAATTTCAGTATTAGAAAATGTTTGTGTATCCAGTGGTGACCTCCTTCATGCAGGTTCGAATGTTAGTTTTGGCCTCAGAAGAATTGTCTAAAATAGTGGGACACTTTGAGTATTGTCCGCTTAGGACATCAACTTAGAGAGCAACAGCTATAACTATGGCTGCAAAAGGCGGCATGTGAAGTTTTAAAAGTGCGGGCTCAGTTTCGAGCCTTGAGGGTCCCCACATCTGAAAGAACATTGATCTGATTAAAATGGCCCAAGTGAGAACATGTGGGCTATAGTTGAAAGAAAGGAGAATAACAGTTTCAGGGACGCATTCTCATCACCAAAATCAATTAGTCTGGTTCAGAGTACTTAATGAAGCACTGTATTAAATGCTGCAGAGAGATTAGATTCTGAACTTTGTACAAATTGCAGAAATGTTAGAATAAGTGGCACTAGGCATCTCCAGGTTACTTCCTGTCAAAGGAAGGTACACTGTAGTTTGTGACCTATCTACTTGGATTATGAGAATGAATGAAGTTCTCAGCTAGAAACAGCACTGGTACTCTTATGGGCAAAAATACACACTTTTGGGTGTACACAGATGTTGGTCACTTTCTCATTGTCTCATAGGATTCAATCTATACCTTATTGAGGAGGCCTAAGCAGGCCAAAACAGTCTCAAATTGTTTGTGTTACTGTCTGGAGGGGACCTGGCCTTTCTCCTACTGGAGCAGGAGCAATGCTAATTTGAATATGGCCATTCTCTGTCTGGAGTGGCATAGAAGTTGAAAAACAATGGTCTGGAATGTGACACAAGTTGCTGCCAATGCCTGAGATTAGTTCAATTATTCCTTCTATCACTTTGTTTAATGTTGTTTTTCTTAGGCCATCTTTCAGAGGCTGGAGAGTTTCTAAAATAAGTAAAAGTACTAGGATATTCTTTAAATTGTATATTTTATGTTGATCCAGGTGTGTCAGTGCCAGACCCTATTTAATTTTAAAACCATGCACTCTGGCATGTCTGGGCACTCTTAAATTAGAAAAGCAAATTGAAGTTAATTCAAATATGACAGAAGCTGAATTCTTCTGTATAATTTTCATTGGAAGCAGCAATTGCGGATGCCTGCTTCAAAATAATGCTTATTCTCTGCAATAATGCAGGAACAATAGGAGCTAAAAGTTGCGTCCAACTGTTGCAACACCGTACAGGGATTACAGACTGCTCTGTCAGGGCTCTAAGAAAGCTAGTTAGTCTAGCTCTTTTTCTAGTCCAGCTTTGGGAGGGGTAGGATTAGGGGAGCATTGATGATGGTGGGTGCATGTGGCACAAGGCCAAGTATTTTTTATACATTTGGAACGTGGCGGGGAGGCCATTTAGGTATAGCCCCCATATTACTCCTTTGTGTAGCAGTTGAAAGCAGGAGCAGATGATTTTGGGCACCATACAAAGTATAACATTATAGATGGGTTAAAAGCAAAAAGAAATGTTGTGTTTTACCCTGGAGATGTGAGTGACATCATAGGCAAGTTGACCTTTACTCTTGGTATCCATTTAATGTCACTCAGTACTTCTCGTTTAAAACTATATCACACTCCAACAAGACTTGCAACAATAACCTCAGCGTATTCGCTGTAGTGATTTATTGCAATTGCTGTGGTGTGCAGCATGCTCGCTTGTGGGTCTCAAGGGCCATAGATAGTTACGCCTTTGATACCTCAGCTTTTGGCTGTTAACTATACAGGACTTTCTGACTTTAACTGATAACTCTTAAGCCGGGTGGGAATTTACACCGGCTTCTAGTTCTATTTGAAGATCTCATAACTTCTTGCAAGTCTTTTACTTGATCTCAGACATTGGTCTTTTTTACATTTGAGACGTCAATACCCGCCGGGTTGGAATTATCACCGGCTAAGCATTCTATACCAAAAATATCACCAACATTTTTAAGCCCTGAGGAAGTCGTGGGATAAATCCCATTAGGGACGAAACATGTGTCGGCTGGTTATCGTGTGCTTCTTTGAATAATAAATACAAGAATACATTTAAGATTGAACTTTGAGACTTTTTTGGACCTTACAAAACTATCATTTGAGTGACACCTTGTTCACGTGTGCCCGGGACTTATTTGACATTATTCTGGTGTAGGGTTTTCCTTACACACACTTAAGGGCTTTAGGGAATTATCTGCTTGCCTGGTGACACAGTACACTTAGAAACAATTTACACAGCCATGGATACAGCAGTACGCCTTCATCTCCTGAGTCACTAAAAACCCTTCAGATGTAGTATATCAGTTATTCACTCTTACCAATTTTAATTCAGAATCTGGAACATAGCACATTCATGGTGATAGGTTATTTTTTTATGCTTTACCTATGAAGGCATCTGAAAGAAAAGGTAAGCTTTATTCAAAGGTGGCTTGGCATAGTTATCCCTGAAACACACACCTGATTGTACACCAGGTTCCCAAAACACCCAGTATACAGCAATGGTTATTGAAGCCTTGCAAAAAAAGAATATTGAAATAAGAACAAGACTAGGGGTTGGACCAGGAATCATTTTCTGGGTATAATACAACTGCAGCTGTCCTGTGGTACTATGTCTGTGAATGCAAGTGTAGCGATAAAGGTGGACTGCAGGGAGGATAACCTCACACCTGGAGTGGACTTTCTCTTCTGCAGCCCCGAGGCCTCAGACAAATAGCTAGCCCTCCCATTTAAGCCTACCTCCATTTGCAATTGGACATTAGCGCCCAAAAAGAAAAGCCTACACTAAATGGATAACATGTTAATCCATAAAACCCTATAATACATTCCGTTAACAAAAATATTAACCTACGATACAGGACTAATTGTAATCAATTGATCTGCAGTAAGTTAGATAGGCGGAAGAACATTTTCTGCTTGTCCTCAATAGTGAGAAGAAGCTGCTTTGCATGGTTACTGCTACATATTACCTATTGCACAAAATGTGACGGTGCTAATTGGCACCAGCATATGTTCGGAACCTAATGCATGTAAAAAAGAGTTCAGAGTAACTTTTTATTTGCTCATCATAAAAAAGTGTACTTTGAATTACAATGCATTACTTGTATGGGACAACAGAATTCTTTTTTCAAATTAATCACCCTACACTTCCAAGATACTATGTTACATTTTTTAACAGACTCACACATCAGTCTACGAACAACAAACTATATGACAAGTGTGACTTTTTACGCAGTAGAATGCATAAACAGTCATGCTTGGACAAAAAAGCATTAGATGTGCAAAGAACATCGAGGTGCTAATTAGAATCAGTAAATGTTGTGCTGCATTCAATCCATCATAGGAGCAAGGGGGAAAGTAAAACCCCTGCACAAATTGTCAAACACACAAAAGGTTGTGCACTCCTTAGTTCCAGCCCATGTAGTAGATACATAAGTATGCAAACATAAGTTTATTTTTATTTTTGTACACAGCGAACATTGGAGTATCATATATCCACTTATGAGGGTAGACTACAAAGGCTTATATTGGGTGTTAGATAATAGGGGGCATTCGTAAGTGTTGCTCCAATAGTAAGTAAATTGATGCAATGCTTTGAGTTGCTTTGTGCCATGTGAGTGGCAGTAGGGTAACGCAGGACCCCACTGTCCCCCAACCATTCAGGGGCCCCACAGCCCTACGCGAGGGGTCATTTGCCCAAAACAAAGAATATATGTGAGAATTGGAGACAAAGGGGTCCTTCTTCATATTCTGTAGGGTGGTGCCATCATTTTAAGTTACGCCACTCACGACAGAGTGACAAAATCTGAGTAAACAACCCTGTAAGCCAGAGGTCTTCAAACTTTTGGATGCCGAGACACCCCTGTCAACATTTTCAAGCGTAAGGACCCCCTCCTGACAAAAATTTCTAAACCTCTAGGTTATGAGGAAGGTGAGGACCAAATTATGCGACAGGCTTGACTAAATTGTGTGAGTAGAAAATGTAAATAATGTTCTGTGATGCTGCGTATTTTGGGGTAGCATTGCTTTATTATTTAGAATTTTTTTAAACACAGTAATACTGAGGAAAGATTTCACCCCATCAGTACCAGTTTATAACCAAAATACAGCAATTAACATCAGAAAGATGTCTAGTCAACCTCTGTGAAGGGCCTCCCAATCCGCAGGAATACACGCTGCCACATTAGAAGCTCACCTGGCCATGGCCGGGAGCAGCAATGGTCCATTCAAACCGTGGTGGTCTTGTACAGAGTTAAGCAGTTTACCCATGCCCCTTTCCTCTCACCCCCTTTCTTCCATCCCTCTCTTCTCTCCTCTTTCAACCCCGGTTCCCTCTCTCACATTGCAGGCAGATGATTATTAGCCCCAGGACACCTTTTGGTAACAGTAGCGCACTACAAATGTAAATAATAGGCAGAAGCAGGGGATCCACTAGACCCGAACTTCGGGGGGGGGTTAACACTCCCAGCCAGGGCTTGTCCAAGCACTGGTTGCACACGGTGCAACAGTCTTTCCACCTTCTCCATGAATTCCCTCACTACCACTCACCAACAATACACCTCATCTCTCTATAGCACCTGGCTGACAAACATTTCATTTTTTTATAGCTCTACTCATAGTTTACTCACACTCAGTTCTGTGATGTGCATGGTACATCTTCTTTGTACCAGGCACTTTAACCTTCTGCACTGTGTGGGTGACAAGAGTGCCCATGTGACTGCACGGTGAGCAATGCAACAGTGTGAGAGTAGGGTAAAAGGAGTGACTGCAGGGTGAGTGAGGTGACCATATGAATTTGGGTTCAGCTGTAAGTGCAGAGTGGGACAAATTAGTGCATGGTTAGTGATGGCCTTGTTTGAGTGAGCTACAGATTGAGCAGTAAGGGGGGGACAGGTGAGTGAAGTGTCACATGAGTGCAGGGTGAGTAGTGTGCTCGTGTCACTGCAGGGTGAGGTACAAATTTTTAGTGCAGAGTGATCACTGTGAGAGCAGGGTGAGTGAGTGAATGTTGTGAGTGCATGGTGATCAGTGTGAGTGCATTGTGATCACTGTGAGTGCATTGTGATCAGTGTGAGTGCATTGTGATCAGTGAGAGTGCATTGTGATCAGTGTGAGTGCATTATGATCACTGTGAGTGCAGGGTGAGCAGGTGAATGGTGTGAGTGCATGGTGATTGGTGTGAGTGCAGGGTGAGCGGGTGAATGATGTGAGTGCATTGTGATCAGTCTGAGTGCATTGTGATCACTGTGAGTGCAGGGTGAGTGGGTGAATGTTGTGCGTGCATAGCGATCAGTGTGGGTGCACTGTGATCAGTGTGAGTGCATTGTGATCACTGAGTGCAGGGTGAGCGGGTGAATGGTGTGAGGGCATGGTGATTGGTGTGAGTGCATGGTGAATGGTGTGAGTGCATGGTGATTGGTGTGAGTGCATGGTGATTGGTGTGAGTGCATGGTGATTGGTGTGAGTGCATGGTGATCAGTGTGAGTGCATGGTGATCAGTGTGAGTGCAGGGTGATCAGTGTGAGTGCAGGGTGATCAGTGTGAGTGCAGGGTGATCAGTGTGAGTGCATGGTGATTGGTGTGAGTGCATGGTGATCAGTGTGAGTGCATGGTGATCAGTGTGAGTGCATGGTGATCAGTGTGAGTGCATTGTGATCGCTGGGAGTGCAGGGTGAACGTGAAAGTGAAGGCGAGAATGAGAAGTGAGTAGTCTTAAAGCTGGGTGCATTCCCAGAAACTTGAAGCGTAGGGTTTCAGATATAAGTTAAACTATTGCTATAATGGCATTAATCAGGGTTCGAGGGTGGAGGAAATAAATAATGTGCTGATCCTGCAACAAACTTCCAGTCTAATGATTAGGGTTACCAGCTCATTATTTTGATGGCCCAGAAATAAGCTGTCACCTACAGCTGTATTTTTTGCACTTATCTGTGAATACTTAGAACAGCAAATATAAGTAGAAAGCACTTTTAATTGTGTTCTAGGGATGCCTCAATGATCCATGACTAATAATTAAAGAGAATAAAGACAGAAAAGTCACATAACTAATTAATACATACTTTTTTATTTATAACTCAATTTAGTGTCAAGAGCAGGTCTCTGCAGGATCTTTAAACAACACATAGCAGGCATGTTTCTTTTGGCATCCCAACTTTATATTTCTTTTCATTAAATGCATTCTCACACAGTAAGTGTAAAAATACAAATGTAAGGAATAGGCAGAGTGGGGGCCCAGGGGGTACTGGAACCATAAAAAACTAAGCTTTGGTAATCAGTTAACAAAGGCATGTAAATATGCTAATGGTCTTTAAAGACCTGTGAATAACTGGGGCCGGAGATAAGACTCCAGACACTGCCCAGCCCAGGCCCCAGGAGCGCGAGCTGCACTGCAGCAGCCCAGGCTGAGACACAGGATGGGGGAGGAGGGGCAGAAGTGACACTGTGAAGGCGCGACCCCCTTTGCATCACTCCACGGCCCCCCTGGGGGTTGCGCCCCACAGTTTGAATACCCCTGCTGTAAGCACACCACACATTGGAGGGATGTTTTCTTATTGATTCATTGAGGGTAGACATATGTCTTACACCATTTCACCAAACTTGTATTTTCCCCATTTTGGTTGCACAACTGAGAAAGGTGTTTTATGGCAGCCAAATGTTGTGCAATGGCTGAAGAAAGATGAGATCTGCACGATGTAAAATGCTGTGCTGTTCAAAAATTGAAACAACTCTAGAATTCTGGGACCTGAGTTTAGTTTGCCTTATTTACCGGGCATGAAGGCTAGAACGTTGGAGAGGGAATTATGCAGCACAGCCTAAATAAAGAGGATCTAGACATGAAAAAGGAGCAACAATGTAATTAAATTATAACCATATCAAAAGAAAAACTTTACAAAGAAATGTAATTGGTTCCATTATCTCGTGAAAGAATGATGCTGCCGATGCTGGTGTAGATTTATAGATCACTGTACCAATGTGTAATTTGTGGGAAAAGCCTAATAAAAACCTAACAGCAATACAGAGATAATCTGTGGGCTCACTGTGGAGCTGTCATGGCTAATTGAAATGTTTAAGTGCAGCACATCGTCCTTGCTCTCTGGGATTCATGCTAAAGACACGAATATATACCATTCTTTTGTCTTGAACAGACATATATTATCGCTGTATATTATAGTAATGCCAGTTTAGACTTCTAATTGCCGAAACCTTTAGACACAGGCCACCTAATAATTGCAGTATCATGGCCGGGCTAATGCTAAACATAATTTACAGTTCAAAAGCAAAGGATCATTTGTAATGTGAATGGAGAATGTATATGCTTTAGACTTGTTTCGAGCACGCATGCGGCTGCTTGGCGTTGCTTGCCTGTGGCCTGTACTCTGGAAGCCTTTACCGTGCCTTATACATAAGAAATTCAGGGAACGAATTACTTAGCTGTATTGTATGTGTGTTTCTTATCTTGCAAATTATGTCCAGTGCATTTTCTTTGTAGATTATTTCAAACTTATGAACAGATTTGCGGTAATAGGTCCGAAAAAAGAAAAACACTGGAGAATGAATGTCCATCTATCCACACATCCTTTCCATCCATCCATCCATCCATCCATCCATCCATCCATCCATCCATCCATCCATCCATCCATCCATCCATCCATCATATTGAAGAATAATGCTGGTATAAAGGCAAAAAGTGCAAAAACTTTCTCATTCTGATGAGACACACTCTAAAAAAGAGGTATTTACTGCACCCCGTAAACATCCACTATCTGGTAAGTAAGCCCCCACTTCACCCCTTACTGCTCAATGAATTGCACAGCAGGGGTAGTACTGTTTGAGTGGTAGATTTGCTACAGGCCAGGCTCTGTGGCCAACTTGTGCTGCACAGTGTTGAAGGCAATGTGTAAATTGATACTTGTATAGCGCACTACTCACCCACAAGGGTCTCAAGGCGCTTGTACGAATACCGCTGTGGAACCCATCCTGGCTTTCCCTGTGAGGTGTCCACTCCTGGGCACCCCCAAGGTGGAAGGCAGGCATCCTTAGCGTTGTGGGGGCCGTTGTGGAGATTAAGCAAGCTATTGCCTAGAGTTGCAGAGTGGGACTCCATGATTGGAATAGGCACCGAGGCGATAATTATCAGGTCCGTGGAATTTTGAGCCCAAGACTCGCCGAGGCGGGGAATTGAACTCTGGTCCCGGGCTAGACCTCTGCATCAGGGTCTGCCGCTCTAACCATTGAGCCACACTTCTCCACCATGTGCAGTGGAGGTAGGCTGCACAGTGGGCTGGGAATTGGTAGCATGGCCTGGCTGTAGGCCAGAGACTGTGGCCAACCTATGCACCACAGGGCAAAGTTTCAGAAGATGTTGGCTGTGCTGGAGTTTAGGTAGAAAGCCTGGTTATAGGTTGAATATATGACGTTACAACGCAAACAATTACAACGCATACTTTCAAAATGCGGTTTTTACATCGCAACTGCCATTACATTGCATGAATTTACAACACATGCCATTGCAAAGCATTTTTAAAAACTACCATTACAAACGCATACCATTACAAGCATACCATTACAACGCATAATACTTTTAGGGCAACAGTAGGGTAGGTGTTGGATAGTGTAGGGGTAAAAAAATACTATTCCCACTCCAGTGAGTGCAACAGTAGGGTAAGTGTTAGATAGTGTAGGGGTAAAATTACTATTCCCACTCCAGCGAGTGCAACAGTAGGGAAAGTGTTGGATAGTGTAGGGGTTAAAATGACTATTCCCCTCTACCCCAAAACCTATACCCACCCTAAAACTAAAAAATCTCTATTACTTACCTTATAATGTGTTGTAATGGCATGCTTTGTAAAGGTATGTGTTGTAATGGTATGCGTTTTAGTGACATGCATTGTAATGGCATGCGTTGCAATGGCATGTGATGTAAAGGCGGATGCATTGTTACAGTGCGATGTAATGAATGCGTTGTTATGGATGTTTCCATTTAGGATGAGCCTTCTGCCCACCACCTTCACTGCACCATCAAAGGCAATATGGTGTATGTGAGAAATTGGGTTGTTGGTTGACTAGGGTGTGAGACCTGTTCAAGAAACGCCAACAGTACTTTGCAGGGTGAACCACAGAATGTTACTAAATTAACCCGTGCTTAACCCTCTAGTAGCTTGGCACAATAGCAGTCAGGTTTAACTAAGAGGCAATGTGTGTAGCATTTATGCAGCACCAAACAGTAATGAAGTAAAAACAGAACACAGGAAAAATCGCTCACCAATTTAGAAAACTATATTTTAATAAATTATTTGACACCAAAATGACAAAAATATAACCAGTAGAGCCTAAGTTATGATTTTGTAAATGTTTTAGTAAAAACTAGCCTAAAAAATGTTAGTAAAAAAATATGGCTGACGGCAATGGAGCACGGTTTGGATACAAGAAGTGGTTTGGGCCCGGTCAGAGCTTACCTTCAAACTTAGACAAATTCTTGAGAAAAGTGTTATGAGATAGTAACGTTCAGCATGACAAGGCTGCAGGTGGTGACCGAAGAGGGAGCGCCATAGCTGAATAGCCTTGGTTAGAAGCTGCGGTGAAGATTTCTATAGTTGGAACTCTCTGGCAGAATGAGGCAGAGAGCTGTCGCCGAAGGCTGTTCCACAAAGTCGGATACCCCTTTGTCAAAGGAACTCTGCAACTGATTTTTTGCTGCGGAGAAGAACGTAGCAGGAGAAGCCGCAAAGTCAATACGACCAGGGATGCACCTCCGGTGGATAGGTGAGCAGATTGATTCCAGTCTCCTCCTGCTTCCCAGAGCAGTTTGTGGCCAAATCATTTTTAAGTCCCCACTTTTGGATTTTGCCTGTCTGGGCACCGTTAGCACCACTTCCAAGGGTCGAGGACTGAAGGGTCACCGCTTGGATGGTCAGAACGCACTAATTCTGGGTCCAGGTGTGGGTTCAAGATGGTGGAAGCCGTTTGTGTCTCTGTGGCTCTCAACAGGAGGTCAGCAAACTAGCCCTTGTGAATCACTCTGGAGCTCCTGGGATAGTTGAGGATTTGCTCCTTGTCAACAGGCAGAAGGTGACAGAGCAGCAGGATAACAGGGCATCAATCCAGTAGGGCATTAGTCCTTCAGAGTAGCAGTCAAGTAGAGTGGCAGTCCTTCCAGCAACACAGTCTTTCTCATATCCACATGTCCAGAAGTATATTGAAGTTGGTGTATGAGGTCATCTTTTTATTCTCTGGTGCTCTTTTTCCAGAAGGTGGGAGAAGCTTCTAGACAGTGGCTTTGAAATGCATGGAATTTCCTGACTCCCCTGCCCTGGCCCCAAGCTTGCTGAAGGGACAATGTGAGTTTGTTAGGCCCTTTGGGTGAAGGCAGAGAACAGGCTATTCAGCTGCAAGTGAGGCAGTGCTTCGCTGTGCCTCCACCCTGCCAGCAGATATCCAATTCATGTACACATAATCCCCCTATTGTGTGATTGTCTGGGAGGAATTCATAAAGTTTAAATGTCAGTTACACCCAGTCATGTGACCTAAGACAGGCTGCAGGTACGAGGGCCTAAGGGCAGGATAATGTCAACTTTTTAAAAGTGGCATTTTCAAAATTGTAATGAAAAATCTGACTTTACCATTACAAAGGGTTTATCATTTCTTTTTCATAGATACCAAACATGGCATAGCTACCTGCTCCCAATTAGAAATGACAGCTTATTTAATGTAATAATGAATCCCCAACTTTATCATATGGGAGGGGTAGGTCTCTCAGCCGTGAAAAATGAATTTAGGAGTTTTTTACTACCAGGACATGTAAAACTTAAAAGTACATGTCCAACCTTTTAATTACGCTGCACCCTGCCCTATGGGCTATCTGGGGTCTACTAGTTTAAGGATGGGAATGGGGTTTTAATGCCAAGGTGAAATAGTAGTTTAAAACCGCATTCAGGCTGCTGTGGCAGGCCTGGGTCATGTTTAAAGTGCTACTTAAGTGGGTGGAACAATCAGTGCTGTATGCACCCTGGTTGCATTTACTTTACAGGCACTGAGTATATGGTGTGGAACTCAACAAGGAACTTAGAAGTAAATTAAATATGTCAATTGAGTAGAAGAAACCAATCTAACCATGTTTTAGAGAAGAAGCACAAGCACTTTAGCACTAGTTAGCTTTGGTAAAGTTCTCAGAGTATTAAGGCCAACAAAACTGAATTCAGCAAAAAGCAGAGGTAAAAAGGCAAAAAAATGTAAGGTGACCCTGCAGAGAGGGTCAGGTTCAACAGTGTAGAAGGGTTTCTTTGTATTTGAGGTTTCACTTGGGGCATGGCCGAATGTTGGTCTCAAGGATATCTAGAGGGGAGTTAGCTTGACAGTGGATTGGGTGCTTGGCTGATTTGCCAAACCATGTTATGAACAGTGGAACGTATTATACCAAAAAACTAGAATTGTTTATTTTATGTATTTTTTCTTTCAGTCCATGTCATAGGTAAACCAGTTACAATTCATGTGGGCGTATAAATATATACGGCATAAAAGAATGCACCATAAATCACAATTACATCATGTTCATAAACTGCAAAGAGATGATAGGTCGAGTAGTAAAGACATGGATGAAAAATAAACAAAAAACAATAGCGTACACATTACTTTACTCTTTCCTGTGATCTGTCATTGGGCCCCAGATCCTCAGGCCCAGTTTCCGTCTACATGCCAATTTGAGAGACTACAGACTATGTATAAAATCTAGCTCTCCACATCTCAAAAGTAAGAGGTTCCTTCTGCAGCCAGGAGGAAGCTACGCAGAGTCAGGCAACGGCAGTAGCCGTAAATATCAGGTACTAAAATAGCTGTGTGGCCTGGCTAGTCATCGGCCCTTACCCTAGAGCCAATAGCATTGTTATAGGTGTGATATTCACTTCTATACCTATCACCTCCGCTAAAAAAGATTTCATTCGCCCCAGTAGCTGTATTTATTGAACACAAGAAAACAAATATGGAGTATATATGCCTGTTCCACCCCACAGCCGAAACATTTACCATCATTCAGGTATCTGGATATAAACTAAATCTGACTAAGACACAGATTATGTGTACAAATCAAGTCTGTGCTGGTGACCCTAGGGTTACGGATCCAAATCTTAAATGGAATAACCTTTTGGGTCAACACTGGAAATTCTGGAGAAATCTATTGAGATGTGGGAGGAAATCTCGATCTCTTCTAGTTTAAAAGTACTGCACTTTAAAACTGCTTTTAATCTGTGCTATACTCCTTTTATAAAAGTGTAAATGGTGGGGGGAAGAATGACAGTAAAAAACCTAGAATTAAATGACAAAACACTGTTAAAAAGAAGTTATTTATTTTCTCATAAGACTTTATCTATGTTTTAAAATAATTCACAAAGTCCTTGACAAAAACAGTGAATGTAAAAATATGAAACAAAAACAGAAAAAAATCATGAAACTGTGTTCTTACCTTTTGTTCTTGCGAAACGAGGTTTTGACTATGTCTATATGTGCAGCGGGATGTGTGTGGAACCTGTGTGTGGCCGTTGGTGGCAGCAGCCAATGGATACCTTTTTTTTACAGTTTTATATAATGCAAACTTGACCTGAACACTTTACATGAGCACTAGTTACATTACAAAAGGTCACATTCATTTTTCAGGCACAGGGAGATTAAGTGGTTTCCTCTGAATCACAGGATGTCAAGCCGATGGCCACACTTAAGCCTGGTTGTTCAGTACTATTTCTTCTATAACAAAAAGAGCTATGATGCTGTCAATGCTGGCTGCATCACAGCACAGTTTTTTTTCCCTGACCCGCTAACGTTTTTTTTCCACTCCCACCTGCCCTATCCTGTATCTTCCCCACACCACCTGCCCTCTCATCACTGTTTCTTCCGCCCCCTCACATCTGCAGGTCTCTATTTCTTGTCCCTACCTCCCAACTGGCAGAAGGTACAAAAATGCTACGACCCAGCCAGGGCTGGCTGTTTCATAATTCTTTTTTTAACCATTCTGGTATCCACCACCCACCCTGCTGTTCCCTACCCTCACTTGATTGCCAACGTCAATAGCACGCCCATAAGCGAGACCTATTGGTTTTTCCAGTGATTTTTTAAATCTTTACCTCAAGCTCAAAGAACCCTCCTTTGACAAATGTTGTTACATTAGCGTGCTAATGACATGAAATCTCTTCCAGAGAGGACATTGTTCATCTTGCCAGTGCAGTAGAGGATATGCAGGCATGAATGACCCATCATCAATTGAAAGGTAATGCAATTAAAACTGAGGTTTTACTCATCTTTCTTTCCCATCAGACAACTCAGTCATATTTTGCCTAAACGACACAGGAGTATATTTACTAATCTTTTGCTCAGTTGCATAGTGCTTTGTAACACAAATGTGGCATCTATTTAGTATACATTAAAAAGGCCATGCAGTGGGAGGGCAAATGTTAAACAATATACCCAAAGATTCTTGACTGTAAGCCTAACAATACTGACAACACTAAGTCCCTTTGTTTCATTGTAAAGAAAAACATAATTATTCAAACATTATAAACAAAATTGCCACAAATGTTAAATACCAACTACGAATCATCCCAGGGAACACATCTTTTCTTCCAGAACAACACTCAAACGATGAGGCACTGTTATTGGTTCCTTCTTGACTAGACTGCAGCATTGACAATCTTAGTGGATTTTCCAAAATCCATGTAGCTCCATTGAAAGCCACCACACATGGTGCTGCACGTCCTGTCTCAGGAGGCAGAACTCTAACCATATTACAGCTAAAATACAATTCTAAACTAGCTTCCCATTGAGAGGCAATGTGTATCCAAAAGGCCTAGTTAATTCACAAAAGTCTGAACTCTGAATCCCACATTACTTGGCAGGGAAATAAAAAAGATTGGGTGGATTTTGCGACATCAGGACAAGGTACTCTTCCACTTCTAATTTGGATCTCCAATAAACAACACACTCTAAAGAAATGTCTTTCAGGTTGTGCTCTCAGGATTGATTTCTCTTACTATTTGGCCCATCCACTCCCTCTAATTGTTCAAATAGAACTGATATAACATTCTGTTTTACTGTCATTTCACATCTCTCACTTCCTAAACTGGCACTTCCCTGACTCTGGGCCTGATTTAGATCTTGATGTGATACTACCATTGTACCACCACAATGAAGCTTCTAAGTGCTTCATCAACCTGACGGTGGTCCACCCCGTATTTAGATGTATGCTGGCTGACTCACCATCCACGTCAACAGAGTGTTTACCACCGTGTACGCTGATCACCCCTGCCGACACTGCGGACTCTAATGCTGCAGAATCATACTCTTTTGCCATCAGGGCAGCAGTGTTGCACCAAGCATATTTAGATTTCACAATTGTGTGGTGGTGTTCTAGCTGCAGTTTGCCAACAGAGTAAATCCATCACAGGATTTAGTCAGCATTGGACTATTCCTTTGGGTGTAGGATGGATGCTATCATCACACGTGATGTGGTTTGGCTAGTTGTTAGCACCTGATTACCAAACTATATAACACACTTGATTTCAGACCATGGTCCTTTGCCATTCCACTGCACCACAACATTTTGAAGCTGAAATGTTCTCATTTAAGTCAGGGGTTTTGCTTTTTTTCACTGTTTCTTTTCTCTTTTCCTTCTCTCATTTATTTTCTTCTGGGTTTAATAATTTATTTCAAACTCTTTCCTTGGGAGGGGAAAGTCTTGCAGATCCTACATCCTGAACACTTGACAGGAATCCCTGGTAGTAGAGACTGGTAATGTAGACTGTTGAATGGGTCAATAAACCTAAATATCCTTATTACCTTTCAGTTAGCTATTCCTAATGTGTTTTGCACCTTTTGCAAACATAGAAATCGGCATATGTTTGTATCGATCCATATGTTGTTCTAGTTGTGTGTTTCAATGTATTATATCTTATTTAAGATTACAGGTATCAACTTCCCTTACATTTCCCATGATGGTCTTTGTAAGTGGTTTTCATATATGTGTCTTATATAGTATATATCTGTCTTTTTTAAGTTTAAAAAAGAAGTTTATTAGCATTTGATAAAGTATAATCAATGAAGTACATCAAACAAAAGAATGGGGATAGTAGAGCAAATCTAACAAAATGTTATAATGCAAAAAGGGAAAAATAAGATCATCAAAAAATATCGTATGAAGAAATGTCTATACATAATATAATTGTTATAAAACATAGATATGAAAAACACAAGAGGAACATTAGTAAAAATTGTTAATAATACAGATGATAAATAATTCATGTGGATTTGGGAACTTCTTTGGTTTGAGGATCATGGATGATGGTTGATTGCACTGAGGAATCAAGAAGAGTCATCATAGCAAGCCAAAGAATGCCTCTTTTGAGGGCAAGTGATATGGAATTAACGTATGCTCTATCTAGTCTATGTTTATAACAAACAGTGTACTACCATGCTTGAAAAGATACATTTGTGGAATCTTTTCAAGATTTGGTTATTTGTTTAAATGCTACTGCAAGGAGTAAATCTAATATGGCAATTCTGTCACTATATAAAGAACAATCAACTGAAAGGCTACCTAAGAATATATTTCAAAAATTAAGAGGGACATGTGTATTAAAACAATATTTATCTGTTTCCAAACCCTCAGCCAAAATTGATATGTAGAGGAACATTCAAAATGCATATGTTTAAAATCTGAGGGTGATGTATCGCAGGGAAACATCCTTTACAACGAAACTTTTACAACGCACTACCATTACGACGCAACTTTTACAACGCAAACCATTACAACGCATAGCGCTGGGGGGCGCTCTAGGATAGGGAATGTATTTAATATACTATCCAACACCTTCCCTACTATCCATGGGTACTGGAGTTGGAATAGTAAATTAAATAAATCACTATCCAGCGCCTAAAAGCACTATGCGTTGTAATGGTATGCGATGTAAAAACCGCGTTGTAAAGGCATGCGATGTAAAAGTATGCGTTGTAACGTCATACATCCGTATTGCAAGACCAAAAAGAAGGGGAGGAAGTGTGACATATCTTCTGTAACATGGTAGGTGTAATCATTAGGTCAATCATAAAAAACAATATGGTTTGAATGGTGTTAGCTGCTCTTTAGGATTTTCGTAATTGGAGCCACATTTTATACCTTAAGGGGTTTGAAAAACAAGCACCCAAGTTATGCTCCAGCTGTAACTCCAAATCTGTCTTAGCTCTATCTTTTGGAGAAGCAAGAATTTTATTTTGAATTTGTGATGCAGAAGGGAAAGCTATCAAAGAGGAAGTTAAAGGAGAAGAGGGAATGGTGGGAAAAGTGTCATCTGGCAAACAAATATAAACAGTGTAAATGGACGATATTGAAGAAGTGTATTTAAATGAAAAAGAGGAGGGAAGGGGAAAACGTAAATGAAATACCAGAGTCATCCTCAAAAAGTTGATATATCCACTTTAAACCCTCCTTATGCAAAGTTTTCCAAAACATAGTTTTATTGTTTTATTTTAACATTTTTAGGATGCCATATTAAGGATTGTAGAAAATGATTTTTAGCAGTATTATGGAGAACGAATTTGGGCGTAAAAGCTTACAACAATTGTTTAAAATAGGAAGCAACATAGATAGTGGATTGTGAGAGAAAGAAAGGAATATAGGAAGACAAAATTTATAAATGAAAAAAGCGTTCAATAACAACCTAAAGGGGAGAGTGAATGGTACTATCCTTGTTTAGTACAAAGGCAGCTTGTTTGAGGAAGAAAGCATATGATAAATATTAAAATCTGGGAAATTAACTCTCAAAGGTTTGGGATACTTAAGACTCTGTGGGGATATACAAACGTTTTTATTATTCCACAAGAAATTAGATAATAATGAATACATTTAAAAAAAAAAAACAGGGAATATTTATAGAAGTATTAGATAAGGTAAAAGGTATTATTGGAGCTAACATCATCTATAAAAAGTAGGGATGGGCGGAATTTTCAAAATTCACTTGCGCAAATTATCGCGAAAATGTCAAAGATCTCCGCAAACACGTGGAAATATCGCGAAGACGCAGACTTTTTTTTCCCCGCCTGTTGGCGATATTTTATGTGTGAACGCGTTGAAAAATGTCTCGCCAACTTGCCCATGCGGTCGCCATCTTGTTTTCACTTGTCCGGCCAGCTCGCGATGCTTATTTCCTGTTCGGGGTCATGAATGACGTGTTCCCGATCGCAAACTCATGCGGGATAGCGTGACTGGCTACCAACAATCCAACATAGGAAAACCCGTAAGCGAACGCAGGGACGCTAGCGCGGACGCAAGAATGCATTTTTAAAGCGCGAGCAAGAAAAAACATCAGTTTCGCAGCAGATTGGGAAAGTTTTGACATTTTTGCGCTATCCGCGGAATGCGAAAATGTCAAATTATCGCAATTTCCGCGAGCGGAACGGAATGTACCGCCCAGGCCTAATAAAAAGTCTAATCTGCCCCACCACGACAAAACTGGGGGATTCCATCAAGACGTAAGAGAGGTGATCGATGAGAGAACTTGTTTCATGTTAGTAGAGACGGTTGCTTTAATGGTGGAAGAAAACCAAAGACCAAGATATTTGATTTTCTTTTGGCTCCAGTGAAAATTAGAATAATTGAAATCAGCATGAAAACAAAATGTATTTAAAGGAAGAATTTCACATTTATCTCTATACAATGTATATTCTGAAATAGAAGCACAACATGTAAAACCTCTGCTAAAAAAGCTGGCAAGGAACTTTGAGGACTTGACATAAACGGAATAATATCATCAGCATAAGCAGAACATTTTAATTGTTGTTCTCCATATTGAAAACCAGGAATATACAGATTTAGATGAAGTTTCTTTAGAAAACGTTACAGTGCGAGAATAAATGAAAGTGAGGATAAGGGACAACCTTGCTGAACACCTCTATGAAGAGTGAATTGTGAGGCTATAAGATCATTTACCAAGCTAGAAGCTTTAGGAAAAGAGTATAACAGAGAGACAGGATTTATGCATTTAGAACCATAGCCAGACCAAGAAAGAGTGGAGAAAATGAAGGGCCAAATAACTCGATACAATGTTTTTTCTGTATCTAGAGCAATAGTGGCTGAAGACTGTTTATATTATTGAGATGTAGTTAAGACATTAAGAAATAGTCTAGTGTTAGCAGTGAGATTTCTTTCTTTAATAAAAACAGATGGTTCCCTAGTTATTAATTGGTGAAATAATGGCTCAAGTGGTAGAGCTTGAAATTTAGCAAATATTTTATAATCTAAATTCACATAGGCCTATAGAATTTGCACATTGTAAGATCTTTATTATCTGTGGGAATAAGGCAGATTAGGTAATCTTGAAATGAGCCTCCAGCAGATTTTGACAATACAAAATGAGTAAAAAGATAATGCAATATGCGTCTTCAAAATTTAGAAAAATGGAAATGAAATTCTATAGTAAAACCATCTGGACCAGGACCTTTCTCTTTTTTAAGGGACCGAATGGCAACAATAATATCCTTGATTGAAATATAATTATCTAATGAAGAGAAGTCAATATCAATAGAATGAGGTGGCATAATAGAGAATAAATATTGGAAAATATCTTCTTGGGAAGTTTGGGAATCGGGAGTTCATAGATGACTAACATAATTATTAAATTGAATCAGAATGTCGAAGAAGGGTATTAGTCAAAGATAAAATAGAATCTATTTTAATATGTTCCTTTTTAATTTTAAGGTAGTCAGAAAGTAATTCACCAGGATTATTGTGTCCTCTATAATATTTAGCTGGATTTGAGGAGCTATATATTAGCAATATATGTTAAATTCTTACAAAAAAGTGAAATTGACTTGGATTAATTCATCTAAACATGCCTTTGGTTTAAAGAAATATAATATTTATGTTTCAATTCTTTAATATAATTCATAAGTTGGAGTAATTTTTTAGAGGAGGAATGGAAAAAAAATATGGAGTGTTTCATTATCAATTAAAAAGTTAGTTGCAAACTGTTCAAAAGATTGAGTGAAATGAAGAAGAAGGAGAGAATTATTTAACCTCTGTCATTTGCTCCCAGAGGTATGTGGAAGAAGGTTAAAATCTAACATAACTGGAGCATGGTCAGAAATAACTATGGAGGCAATTTCAGAGTGTGTAGTGTGTCATACTAAGGGCTGTGA
This sequence comes from Lissotriton helveticus, assembly GCF_964261635.1. Lineage (NCBI taxonomy): Eukaryota > Metazoa > Chordata > Amphibia > Caudata > Salamandridae > Lissotriton > Lissotriton helveticus. The sequence continues at coordinate 405,595,828 of NC_136073.1, forward strand.
AACAAACAAATAATCAATATTAGAACAATGGAATGTTGGGAGCTCCATTGAAAACAATGGAGTGCTCTGGGCTTATAAAGGCTGGTATAAGCCTGGAGCTCCAACATTCCAATGTTTCTTTGTTCACAGCTCTGGCTGTGAACAAAGGCTTCAGGGAGCCTGAGGGGATTCCATTCCTCTCAAGCTCCCTGAAGTCTTTGTTTTTTTCTGTTAGAACATTCTGCCCTTTAGTGGCTCTATTATAGCATTATAGCCCGCCGTAGAGGGCTATAAGGCTATATTAGAACATTGGAATGTTGGGAGCTCCAATGAAAACAATGGAGTGCTCTGGGCTTATAATGGTTGGTATAAGCCTGGAGCTCCAACATTCCAATGTTTCTTTGTTCACAGCTCTGGCTGTGAATAAAGGCTTCAAGGAGCCTGAGCGGATTCCAATCCTCTCACGCTCCCTGAAGCCTTTGTTTTTTTCTGTTAGAACATTCTGCCCTTTAGTGGCTCTATTATAGCCTTATAGCCCTCTATGGTGGGCTATAAGGCTATAATAGATTGAGAAAAATTAACCAGAGGGAAAAACGTATATTCCTGTAGGGTGGGATTACACACCCACCAGGCATCAATTAATGCCCTTTATTTTATGGTAGACGAGTGCATGTATGATTAAACAAATTTGGCATTGGAATGTCTGTCAATAAAAGGATCCTGGAAGATGTTACAGCCACCTCCAAAAATTAAATAATCATCAGTGAGGGTTATTAATTTGATTAAAAAAATCAGGATTTATCTAATGTGTGCGAGCTTGTATTTTGAAAATTGCAATAGGAATTGTATTGATATTGAGGGAAACCATAATGCATCTATCAGTAAAATCCAAATCTTGAAAAATAAATTGAATATCTAAACAGTTGTTACATAGTATTGCCATTCCATTATGCGTACCTGTGCCTGACAAAGAAAAAATATGACCAACCCACTGCTTTTTAAGTTTTTAAGTTTAACAATTTGAAGCTTTATAGGAATACCCAAACCTTTAATATTTCAAGAAAAAACTCTTACAGCCATTTACAGTACAATAAACGTTCTAAAACATATTGATCACCATAAAAATAATGAAAAATGTATAACCTGTTAGTTTTTTGACCAATTTGAAAAATAAATTAATTTAGAATATGAAAGGATACTTGAGAATAAGATGTGAGTATTTAAAAAAAAAGAAAGATCTATGATAGAAAATGTAACCATCAAGAATAATAAAGAGTGAAGAAAGGAAAAAAAGACAACAACAAAGAAGGCTGAAGGGAAAACAACATTTGGAGTACAATACACTACAAAAATACCATACCTATAGAACAAACAAATAATTGTGAGTGGTGAAGTCACATAACACGACCGAAACCCAGAGCAGTCAACAGAAGGGAAGGAACTGGTCCACATAAAGGACTTCAATAAAATTCTTCTGAACACATGAAACATATTTGGAAAAAGGGGAGAAGAACATATGAAGGAATTAGAAAACATGTACTTAAAACAAACTAAAATACATAAGCATCAGAAACTGGACAAATAACAATTTGAAATATTATTCATAGATTTTAAGAAAAATATTTGAACACAGAAACATCCGGTAGTATTATTCTTTGGAAGTTTCCATCGTCACTTCTTTGCAGGTGTCAATAAACCTCTGGACAAGAGAGGGATCTTCTTATGTGGTAGGTTTGTTGTTATAAGTTACTTTGAATGCATAAGGGTGAAAATGACCAAGGAGCTGATTATGAGTTTGGCAGTCCATCTGACCACTGAACCTGTGGTGGTCCCTGGACTGGCAGACTACCCACTATATTATGATTATGGCGGTGGGACCACCACAGGCCCAGTGCAACCCCCAGGAATCATAGGATTCCACAAGGGTAGTAAACAATGAGCTGCCATATTGTGCTGGCAGTACAGCTGTGGTACTACTGAGCATATTATGATTTTCCTCACCCCCTTTTTTCATTACGGTGAGACTGCCATGAAAACTGTGGTGGTGAGGAAATAAAATAAAGGGGGCCATGTTTCCTCATGGAGATTTGGTGCCTGCAGGGAGACACATGTGGTGCCTGTTGTGCCCCCTGTGTGCTTTCACACCCTTTCTTGCATGGAATGGACTGCACTCTCTATGCTGTGCAGGAATATCTTTTAGCTGTCCCATTGTGGTGCCTTTTTAATGGGCACCACCCTGGCACTGCCATAGCACCAGCTGCCAGACATGGTGAAACTCGTATTCTGGCAGGCAGTGTCTGTACGGCTCAAGTGGTTGGGGAGTGGGAGGCTGGCGTGGCGGTATGCTCCCACACCACAAAAGTTGTAATTAGGCCCCAAATCTGGCATTTAGCGATTGAAGAACTCAACGCATATCCACAAATATTTTGCTTCTTTCTGCTGTTGTTTTGACAAAGTCTTGTGCAAAAAAACAAATTAGAGCCTGACCATGAAATGTGACCTTTAGCTTTGGCTGCCTTGATGACTCCAAGAAGATCAAGCTATTCCACAAAATAGAAGATGACTCCTCTAGGTTTGTGCAAAGTTGAAGCAATGTGAGATGGATGACCAAGTCTATGCCCTCGCTGTATGTTTAAAGGAGGTGAAGGAGGAAGATCCAGAATCAGGAGAAGAAATGTTTTAAAGAAAGAGGTTGGGTCCGAACCCTCCATTCCTTCCACCAGACCACAAATACAGAAAGTATTTCTTCTACCACGGTTCTCCAGGTCCTCAGCATGCTTTTTTAAAGACTTCACTTCAGTCTGCAACAGGCTTTATGGAATCCTCAAGAGTTTCAACCCTCCGTTCCACCTGACTAATTCTGTTCCCGACTGAGACCATTTCTCATCTAAAAGTTGTAGCTGTTTATTAGTTTCCTCCATATAGGGCTTAAGTGCTCTAATCTCCTCAAGAAGTAATTTCATTGATATTGCCACCGTGGTTTTAATGGGGGTTTTAAAATTTTTGGGTTGGGGAGACAGTAGAGACTGAAGGAAGCTTGGAAGATAACTTAGTGGTTGATGGGGATGCTTCAGGCATGTTAGAGGAAGGTGCTGAAAGATCATGACTGTTACCTGCCTTCTCTTCCATATTCTCAAGTATAAAACATTATTATTTAACATAAATATACATATATATATATATCCACCTCCAGTCCCACCTCTTCCTTAAAGAACGGGTCCGACACATGCGTTAAAACCTCTCCAGGAAAGTTTTATTGCCACCATCCGGACATCAAATTACAAATAAAACACCTGGCAGACGCGTTTCGGCGCTTGCCTTCTTCATTGCCAGCATTGTGTTCTAGCTGCGATGGTTCTGTATGGGGTATATACTACTTATTATGCTCCCATTGGAGCCCAGTTGGTCCAATCAGAGGTGCTGCTCTTACACCTCTGCTGCAGTGTTCACTGTGGTTGCTGGTGGCTGGAGTCCCCACGATAACTTGTAGTCCGGAAGTTTCTCGCAGTCAGGGCATGTAGGCGTTCTGCCATGGTGGACTCAGGGGCAGTGACCAGTCTGTGCACTAAGTACTGCCCCGACATTATCGGCTTGTAAGTCCGCCCACTCTCTGCTGCGGGAACAATCCCTGGCGGCAATGATCTTCCGGAGGTGTCCCAATCAGCTGGAATATGCTGCTCTCTTCCCAGTACCATAAACTCAGTCTTGGGTGGGGGGCGCCACTGTGTGCATTCAGCACGCAACACCACGAAGAGATGCTGGCATCAGTGAAGCACCAGACCGAGAGGCATGTCGGATATGCAGCGCCGACTGCTGCACAAAAATCCACCAGTCCCGCCTCTTCCTTAAAGAACGGGTCCGACACATGCGTTGAGACCTCTCCAGGAAAGTTTTATTGCCACCATCTGGACATCAATTTACAAATAGAACACCTGGCAGACACGTTTCGGCGCTTGCCTTCTTCATTGCCAGCATTGTGCTCTAGCTGCGACGGTTCTGTGTGGGGTATATACTGCTTATTGTGCTCCCATTGGAGACCAGTTGGTCCAATCAGAGGCGCTGCTCTTACACCTCTGCTGCAGTGTTCGCGGTGGTCTACACACTGTATTACGATTATGGCGGTGGTACCACCACAGGCCTACCGCAACCACCGGGGATCATAGGATCCCGCAAGGGTAGTGAACAGTGAGCTGCCATATTGTGCTGGCAGTACAGCTGTGGTTCTACTGAGCATATTAGGATTTTCCCACCCCCCTTTTTCACGGCAGTGAGACTGCCATGAAAACTGTGGTGGTGAGGAAATAAAGGGGGCCCTGCAGGGTTCCCTTTTTCCTCATGGCCATGTGGTGCCTGCAGGGAGACATATGTGGTGCCTGTTGTGCCCCTTGTGTGCTTTCACACCCTTTCTTGCATGGCATGGACTGCACTCCCTAGGCTGTGCAGGAATATCTTTTAGCTGTCCCATTGCGGTGCCTTTTTAATGGGCACCACCCTGGCACTGCCATAGCACCAGCTGCCAGACATGGTGAAACTTGTAATCTGGCAGGCGGTGTCTGTACGGCTCAAGTGGTTGGGGAGTGGGAGGCTGGCGTGGCGGTATGCGGGGAACAACCTTTACAATGAAGGTTTTACAACGCGGTACTGTTACCACGCAACTTTTACAACGCAAGTCATTACGACGACTTGCGCTGGGGGGTGCTCCAGGATAGTAAATAGTTTAATTTACTATCCAACTCCTTCCCTACTATCCACGGGGACTGGAGTTGGAATAGTAAATTAAAATATTTGCTATCCAGCCCCCCAACGCATGTCGTTGTAACGACTTGCGTTGTAAAAGTTGCGTAGTAACGGGACGCGTTGTAAAAGTACACGTTGTAACGTCGTACATCCCGGTATGCTCCCATACCACAAATATCGTAATTAGGCCCCATATCTGGCATTAAGCGATTGAAGAGCTGAACGCATATCCCCAAATATTTTGCTTCTATCCGCTGTTGTTTTGACAAAGTCTTGTGCAAAAAACAAATTAGAGCCTGACCATGAAATGTGACCTTTAGCTTTGGCTGCCTTGATGAGTCTCAGAAGATCAAGCTATTCCACAAAATAGAAGATGACTTTTGTAGGTTTGTGCAAAGTTGAAGCAATGTGAGATGGATGGCCAAGTCTATGCGCTCGCTGTATGTTTAAAGGAGGTAATTTTAATTGTTACTGTTGGTTATATGAGGTTGTTTTTCTTTCAAGTATGCTTGTCATTTTACCGGGGTTTTAATGGGGGTTTTAAAACCACGGTGGCAATATCAATGAAATTACTTCTTGAGGAGATTAGAACACTTAAGCCCTATATGGAGGACACTAATAAACAGCTACAACTTTTAGATGAGAAATGGTCTCAGTAGAGAACAGAATTAGTCAGGTGGAACCGAGGGTTGAAACTCTTGAGGATTCCATAAAGACTGTTAACCTATTGCAGACTGAAGTGAAGTCCTTAAAAAAGCATGCTGAAGACTTGGAGAACCATGGTAGAAGAAATACTTTCTGTATTTGTGGTCTGGTTAAAGGAATGGAGGGTTCGGACTCCACCTCTTTCTTTAAAACATTTCTTCTCCTGATCCTGGATCTTCCTCTTTCACCTCTTTGTTATTAATCTATGTCCCTAGCATGCTTTAACAACTCTTAATAAATCATTGTCCAGTCAGTACTTTTTCTTGGAAAAAAGGAAAAACACATTTATTACACACATACTACTACATAGTTTGATTATATTACAAATATGTACATTAGTTAAGCGGAAATACCTTTGGTGACATTATGAAATTGCATTGGATCTCCCAGTGGGTCAAGAACAACTCAAAATTACAGTACCCCCCACACCAATACCACATAGAACATCACAATATAGGAGGTATCATTTTAAATATAGAAAACCTATTGGCTTTGCAATAGGGTCACCATATTAAAATATAAGTCAGGGGTAAGGGATCACAACACGATAAAAGTCACCAACATTCACATTAAATCAGAGATGGTCTCATCTTGCATTGGAGCAGGCTGTGCTGCGAATGAGACTATCTTGTTCTTAGCACTGAAGATGTTAAATATAGCATTGCAATGTTTATTGAATGTCACTGTCAGCAATTTCCAATAAAGCGCTGGAACTCACAATAACCTGTATTAGAGTTTTTCTTTATACTGTTTCGGACACAGATAATGCAGCCATAGGACCAACCACTAGAAGTCCCTGCACTCCCATACTGTAGAGCTGCAGTTATGGAGTGCTTTAAAAACAATGAAAACCTCCCCTGGAGTCATGAATTCAATTACCCAGTAGATTTATGGGTCGTTTTTAAAATCACTTTTGAAGGGGGAAGCTACACTCTGTTAGTGGCGGGCAGAGAACTCTGCTCCACTGGCGCAGCTTGTGGATTTTTGCCTACTTCGCGTTCCACTGAGAACGTGGCGTTTAGCCAAAACTCTGACTCCACAGTGGATTGGAGTTCTGAGCCCCGGGCCCACCTTTAGCTCCGTGCACGTGCAGTCCTACCACAACATACGTATGACGTAGGGGTTGGCAGAGACCAAGGCGAGGAAGAGAAGGGCAGCCCGGAGATGCTGCATATAAAGGGAAGTGGTTTTATTCTTAATCTTATTTTTTAAATTTTTTATTATTATTATTAGCGGGTTGGAGGCACAGAGCGGACGGAGTTCCACTGAGTTTTTGCCCAACTCCCTGGAACTCCGCATAGAGCAACTATGTCAGCTCCGCCCGGGCCTGCACTCTGTGTGGCCAAAACAACAGTGGTTGTCCTGCCCTTTCGTAGGGCACCATAAGACAGAAAAACATGAACACACAAGGCCTTGCAGGGCATTATGGTTTATGTCATTTGTTTTATGGCATATGTTTTTCTTCTTCAGACATTACACAACTCCTACCTCCCTCTCTTCTTCCCTCTCACATATAGCCGGATGTACTCTGTGTGATATTAAAAATTATGGAGCAGTCCCATTCCCAAAGCTGTGCATCTGTGTTTTGTCAATATTGTATGCCCTGGTCCCACCTAGGGCCCCTACAGCCTTCAGAATTGTTGGAAGAACACAGGGGAGCCTTAAGGTCTCTCCACCTGGAGAGTGTGTTTATCTTGTGATGGTGCTGCCTCATGAAGACTTAAATCCAATTATGATGGGCCATGCAGCAAATGTGAGGGCCTGGCTAGTGCAGGATCAGTTCGGGGACCCTGGGGGATGGGTTCTGTGGGGCAGAAAGAGGATCTTGGGGAGAAGACACACACAAAGTCTCTTTTCTAAAATATTCAAAGCTGTGCCAACTACCCGGGTACTGGCCCACCCCCGGGGATATCTTCAGGAATCAGAGCAGAGCTCCACAAACTCAATTTCTTGAGCAGGGGCCAATAGTCAAATCCTTAAAAGCTGCATAACTCGGGCCCTTTTGGCATGTTGTTGATGATCTTGGGCTCATTTTACTTTGGGTCACAGCCTCTGGCATTACTCTCTTGCCTGGCTCCTGGTGCTCTTCTCCTCCTGCTGGGGCACAGAAGTCTGTGTCTTCCCAAAACCTGCCCTCAGGGGCATAGGAGGCTAGTACTACTGGCCCTGGAGAGATCCATCTAGACCTCAATGACAGCTGGGTTCCAAACCCCCTAGTCCATCATGCAGGGAATCAGATTGCTTGTACTTCTAGCAGTCCGTGGTATTGCCACCATCACCATCAAGTTCCAGGGTCGTTCTCCCTTACTTTCCCCTAAGCAGGGACTTTTAAGTGTGGGTTGACAATCATAGATATTGGGCACACCTGACCAATTCTAGGATACCACATCATCCCTCCAACCTTGCCCCAACTTTCCTGCACTGCATTCTGGGAGACAATCCAATATGGCGTTGTCAAGTTGTCTATATGCCGAACTCCTCTTAGGGCCTCAGCTTCACTCTAGTTTACATCACTGCCAGATACTTTCCCACCAAAACGTCAAAGGGGGTGTCCCTCAAGCGTTGGCTACAAATGTATCGGCTTCATCCTTTGTTTAGTGGGACTGGGCTGTACTAAGTCAGGTGCAGTGTGACAGCTAATTACCAGGTACAGCGTTTCCTTCCTATTCCTTTCTTCTCAGAAATGGAGACAAGCACTGATAATTGCTCCTTTTTCATGGGAAGGACTTTGTTCGCTCTTCTGGAGAGCAGAGTAATTAACTTGGCCCAGTAAGGGGAGAAATGGCTTAGAATCTGATTCTGAACTGAGACAGAAAAATATGACAATTCCTAACTACATATAAGATGTACATATATGTTGCACCTCAGGACCGCCCCAATACTCCAGCCATTCAGAAAATGACTCAAGACCTAGCTGCTTGAATGAACAACATCTCCACATACCAGCTAGCATCCCCAGCACCTCGAGACCCACACGGGTGATTTTCTGCACTTTACAAGTCCTGTTGATTGATTGAGGTTATCGAAACCTGCATATCAAACTTGGCATGCATGTTTCACTCCAATTTGACACCTCAGTACACTTTTTAGGACTAACAGCCTGATTCATGAAGCGAAATAGCGCCCGCAATGGCTGCGAAAACGCAATTGCGGGTGCAAAACACGGAATCGGCATTCAAGTACGAAATAGCGAAATCGCAATAAAATAATAGCGAGCGGAATAGCGATTACGCTGTAAAAGTCGCAGACTCCGGGAAGTCGAGCATTAGCGATAATGAAATAGCGACCAACCACGGAATCTGCGAATTGAATAGCGAAACGCAATATTGTCTCAATCGGCATTCATGAAAGAAATACATTAGCGAAAAATCGCTAAATCGCACATTAGCGCGGCGCAATTTAAGGACAACTCAAAGCAGGTGGTAACCATAAAAGCCATGATTAACCAAAATTTGAAAAACTGTTAGCCAATCACCAACAGGTCCAGGCCTGACCAATCACACATAAGGACATTCAGCAGCAGCAATAGGCGTTCCACAATGCCTGGGATGTACATGGTGGTGAGGCGGCGAAGGCTACAGCGAGCAGCACGGAGGAGACGCATGAGGCAGGCAAGGATTTACCGGCAGCGGGTCACCTTGCTGGGGCAAACCAGAGAACAGATTTATGCTAAATACAGGCTGAATGGGGAAATGATCACCTGGCTGATACAAGAACTCGACCCCATCATGCAGCACCCAACAAGGCGAAACAATTCTGTGCCCACACATGTGCAGGTATTGTGCAGCCTGCACCTCCTGGCATCCGGCAGTTTCCAGGGCATAGTAGCCGCTGCTGGGGGGATTTCCCAGCCCACCATGTCACGCTGCCTCCACACTTTTGTTGACGCCATGCTCACCCAGCTCCACCGGCACATCACATTTCCCACGAGCCAACAGGATTTGGACCTCACAAAACTACAATTTTATAATGTTGCCCATTTTCCCCATGTCCTTGGCTGCATAGACTGTACCCACGTCGCCATCTGCCCACCAGCTGGCACGGAGTATATGTACCGCAACAGGAAGTCGTACCACTCCCTCAACATACAGATGGTCTGCAATGCCAAGACCATCATCACTGACATTGTGGCCCAGTACCCAGGGAGTACCCATGACTCCTTTATCTTCAGGCACAGCGGACTCCACACACGACTGATCAGGGGAGAGTTTGGGGAAGGACACCTACTTGGTAAGTACACTTTGTCGACAATGTCACATTGCTATGAAGTAACTGCGCTGCACAGGCAATCAACATCTGCTCCTCTCATTCAGGTGACAGTGGCTACGCCCTACGGGAATACCTCCTGACCCCTTACCTCAACCCTGCCACACCTCAGCAACGCCGCTACAATGTTGCGCACATCCGGACAAGGAACTGTATTGAAAGGACATTTGGCCTGCTCAAGAGCAGGTTCCGTATACTGCACAAGACAGGTGGGGCCATGTATTACAGTCCTGCAGCGTGCTGCCGCATTGTGGCTGTCTGTGCAATGCTTCATAACATTGCAACCAAGCGCCGGATACCAGTTGACATCTCAGGCAGTGAATCTGAGGGGGACGACCGGCCACCAGCACATGCGCACCATGCACGCGGGGAGAACCCAGCTGAAGGCCACAGACGTCGCAACCACATCACAGCTAACAATTTCTAGCCCACCCCCTTCCCCCACCCCACATATCACAATTGCATGCAAACTGTAATGATTACACAAGGCGTATGTGTGCACCAAAATAAATGTATTTGTTTGAATCACAAAAAAATATATGGGTCTCCGTAACAACTATTTACAAAATGCAGTATTCATGCATACTGCATGAGACGCTCCATGGCAGGCTTAAGTTCAGCCTGCGCCTGTGTCCCTGACACAATGTCATTGGCGCCTCCGGCGCACAATTCCCAGGCGCCTGGGAGCCTCTTCCTCTTCCTGGGCAGCTGGAGCTGGGGCAGCCCTTGTGCTGCGCCTAGGTGTGGGGGCCTGCGTGGCAGAGTGGCTGCTGACACTAGAGGCACCCTCACTAGCATCATCACCCCCCACAATTGCCGGAATCACAGGTGCGTGCAGTGCGGTGACGGCGGTTGTCAAATGCTCCAGCACTCGGGTAATATCCTCGCAGCACTGGACGAGTTGGTGCTGCTGGGTTAACGAGCGCCGCGCAAGCAGGGTGGTGGCATTTGCCGAGGCATAATTGGAGCGGCTATAGGTAGACAGCCGGCTCAGCAACTGGTGGTGGCGCCTGCTAGCAACACTTCGGTGCTTCACCAGCGCTGCAGTGTTGTGTTCCATAGCCGTCGCCATGCGGTCAATGGCCGCCGTCATGCGGTCCACCCTCTCGCCCACTCCCGCCACATTGCGGCCGATCTTCTGCAGCTGGAGCTGGATGGCTCCTTTCTGCTGCGACTGGCGCTGGTGTAAACGCAGCATGCGCCGCTCCACACTCATGCAGGCGTGGAAATGGCCATTGCCCCTCCTGGCGGTAGGCCGCTGTGTAGCGGATGTGGCTGGCCCAGATGGTGGTGGACGAGCTGCAGGTCTTGCAGCAGCTGGTGTTGCAGGTGCGGCAGGTGTGGTGGGTGGCCTGGCCTTGGCAGCCGGTGGGCCTGAGGCGGATGCGGAAGGCAAGGTGGGTGGCCTGGACTTGGCAGCCGGTGGGCCTGAGGCGGATGCAGCAGGCAAGGTGGGTGGCCTGGCCTTGGCAGCCGGTGGGCCTGAGGTGGATGCAGCAGGCAAGGTGGGTGGCCTGGCCTTGGCAGCCGGTGGGCCTGAGGCGGATGCAGCAGGCAAGGTGGGTGGCCTGGCCTTGGCAGCCGGTGGGCCTGAGGCGGATGCAGCAGGCAAGGTGGGTGGCCTGGCCTTGGCAGCCGGTGGGCCTGAGGCGGATGCAGCAGGCAAGGTGGGTGGCCTGGCTGCTGGTGTTGGCGCTGCCGCAGGGGCTGGTGGCTGGGTAGCAGGTAGGGATTCCTCCTCCTGGGCCTCCTCGTCGATCAGCAGCCTCTCACTGTCGCTGCTATCTCCCGCACCTGTGAGGGTAAGTGGATACTCATTAGGTGCATGTGACTGTCAGACGTGCAGATGTTACATGCATGCTGGGTGTCATTCCCTGGGTGGCTGTGTATATGCGCACTTTGGAACCTTTGGGGCTGCATTGTGGTACTACTACATTGTGGACATACTACGTCTCCCACAATGCTTCAGGGCATTTCCTGATGCACGGCATGACTAAGGGCCAATGAGTGAGCCTATGTGGTCAGGGGCGGTCATAGGGGACAGGGTCGCAGTCGCATGCCACTTACCTTGGGTGTCTTGGGTGGAGCGGGAGGAGTCCAGAGGGGTCACGCCAACACACGCCTCCCTCTCCAACGTGTCCTCTACCCGGTCCTCCAGGGGGGTGTTGGGTGGGACAGTCGGTCCACCACCTCCGGTGCCTGATGCCTCACCAAGGCGCTCCGCCACCCTCTCCTTGGCACGCCCTCGGAGGTCGTACCACCGCTTTTTTAATTCCTCAAGGGACCTGTCCGCAACGCCCACAGAGTTCACGCTTGCGGCAATCCCCACCCAGATCCTCCTCTTCTCCTGCTCTGGGACCCTCCGGGAGTTTGCACCAAACAGCTGGTCGTGGTTGGCCACCACACCCTCTATGAGGTCCTCCAGCTCCTGTTCGGAAAATTTCAATTTGCGCTTTCGGCCAGCGCTGTTGCTGGGTCCGGGCTGCGGGTCGTCTGACATAGCGGTCGCTATTTCGGCGGGGTCGGGATGCGCAAACGGCGGGTTGGTGGCAGCTTTCCGTCGTGGACAGTCGACTGATAGCGTCACTGTGGTGTTTGGGGGTGGGATTTGGCTGCTTCCTGGTTGTGATGTCATCACGGTGCTCGGAATGCGTCTTCCCGTTTTCCAGATCCCGCGAGAATGCGACTCGCAATCCCGTGCAATCGGGATTGCGAGCGCAATCTCGTGCGATCGGGATTGCGAGTCGCAATCCCGATCGCAGGTAGCCGGAAATAGCGATTATTCTGCGTTTTTTGTGGGTCGCTATCGGCTTTAGCGCCCGCATGCGAGTCGCTATTTTTTCTCCGAAAAGTACATGAATGCCGTTTTGCGTTTCCTCAATAGCGAGTCGCTATTGATCGCTATTAGGGACACGCAAAACGGCCCGTACATGAATCAGGCTGTAAGTGAATTAAATCTGCACTTTAAGGCAGATGTCACCTTTGTGTATACAATGACACCATAGATAATCCAGTAAACACTACTGACCCATCTATGAATGCCCACTTATTTTATGAGGCTTACCCCGGCTCAGTGCCTACCCTGGAAGGGTCCATTCTGTGCCAGGCTACCAGTATACAATTAACAGGCTGCGCTTGACAATAGTCTCACACACTCTGCCTGCACACGTGTGCTCAAACATGTGCACACATGTTCATGATAACCAGCCCAGTATCCGTTACGGTAGCAGCGTTGCAGAAGTCTTTCCTTAAAATGCGGATACTTGTGGTAAACATGTACAGTCCAATTACTATTTAATTTCTGTGAATGAGACTCAAGTAATGAGACTCACCCATAGAAAATGTCCAAAAGCAGTGTGACCCAAAAAATTAAAACAGAGGCCATAACCCAATTTGCTACAAATGTCACTGGTGGCTGACGGTGCACAGACATAATATCGACTCCAAAATATCGTTTGGACAGAATATCGAGTCAAAAATATCGTTTGGACAAAATATCGACAGGACAGAATATAGACAGCCAAAATATCGTTTTTAAGGTAAGTGAAGTAATATCGACTGTAAATAATATAGAAAGTGAAAATATGTAAGTATATAATATAGATAGTAAAAAAATGTGTTTTTATTTTTAGGGTTCAGGATCAGTTTTGGGTTTTTGGGTAAAGGGGTATTTTTAGGGTTCAGGGTCAGTTTTGGGTTTTTGGGTAAAGGGGTATTATTAGGGTTCAGGGTCAGTTTTGAGTTTTTGGGTAAAGGGGTATTTTTAGGGTTCAGGGTCAGTTTTGAGTTTTTGGGTAAAGGGGTATTTTTAGGGTTTAGGGTCAGTTTTGAGTTTTTGGGTAAAGGGGTATTTTTAGGGTTCAGGGTCAGTTTTCAGTTTTTGGGTAAAGGGGTATTTTTAGGGTTCAGGGTCAGTTTTCAGTTTTTGGGTAAAGGGGTATTTTTAGGGTTTAGGGTCAGTTTTCAGTTTTTGGGTAAAGGGGTATTTTTAGGGTTCAGGGTCAGTTTTGGGTTTTTGGGTAAAGGGGTATTTTTAGGGTTCAGGGTCAGTTTTCAGTTTTTGGGTATTATTTTATTATATTTTGTTACTATATATATATGTTTTAATAAATATGAAATAATAAATATTTATTTAACTTTCATTAATTATTTAATTATTATAAGTTAATTTAAGTAATTTTAAGTATATTTTAGTAATTAATTATTAATATTAATTTAATTTAACACTGTTTTTAGTAAATACGATATTTTTTACAACTATATTTTTGTAAACGATATTTTTAACTCAATATTTTTGTACTTACCTGTTTGTAGATAGAAACTCGATATTTTGACTGTCGATATTTTGTCAACGATATTTTTGATGGTCGATATTCTGTCCCTCGATATTATTTCAGTGATCCGTGGCTGACACTTCGGGAAGAACCAGCTAATGCTCATAGGTACTCTTGCCTAGTTAGTGGTAATGAGTGCTAATGGGTTCCAACAAGACACACCATTCACTAGTTTTCCGCCGCTACAGAAATGTTATCCTGCCCTTCTGACATAAATACCACCCTCTAACTCAACCATAAGGTCATCTTTCCCCACAGCAACCCAGATTGTATTAAGAGCCCACCTGGTGCTAGGTCAGATGCATTCAACACATAAACCCTAACATGACCTGAGCAGGTCTAGGCCCACTTTTGCCCTGGGTCATGCATCGCTGCAGCCACTTAACTCTTCCTGGCAATCGTTCATTGCCTCAGCACTAATGCTATCACAAAAGACAGGTCTAAAACCTGTCCATGGGTCACTGACTGTTCCCCCTCTGGAGAATATACAACCCAATACCCTCACTCATCTGGGTCCTCAGTACTTATGCAGGGGTCCATAGTTGCCACTACCCTTGCAGGATGACTGCCTGTCCTAAAGAAAGAACAACCTACTCACAAATCCGGGCACTTTCCTAACAGAGAAATGCCTTGGTCCTTGGCCTGCATCCCACTGGAACACCAGATTCCAGCCCAGTGTCCTCAATGGTCAAGCTAAAGTCACTCACCATCACACGGGCAGTGTCGGGAGGGCTGAGGTGTTTTGTCAGGCAAGCCTGCATCACACTTCCCCCAGGTAGCTCCATAGAGAAGCCACACTGGAAACTTGGATACCCCTGTTCTCCACCAAGAGAACAGGTTCCATAACCCACACCTAGGAGCTCTCAAATCCCTTTCAATCTTATGGAAGGCTGATGTCTACCAAGGGAACTGTCCAGGGAACCTAGATTCCCACCGTCCTCTGGGAGAACAGGGTCTATGTCCTCAACCCAAGGACTCTCAAGTACTAAAGAGTATCAGGAAGGCTAATGGTTCCCAAAGAAAGACCTGTCACTCCCTCCTCACAGCAGCTCCACCCACAAGAACCACCCATGGAATTTAGTTCCCCCTGTTCTCCACAGCATGGGTCAATGTTCCAAACCCAGGAAGACTCAAACCCTTCTTGGTCTTATGAAGATTGCTGTTTCCCAAGGGAATCATCTTGGGAACCTAGATACTGCTGTCCTCTGTGGGAACAGGGCCCAGACACCCAACCAAAGGTTTCTCAAGACTGATAGTAGTGCTATTTGCCTCAGGCCAGCCACACCTCACACCCACTCGCCACAGGCAACTTCCCAGCCTCCTAGCAATCAAGCTGTAGACCAATTAGGGATGTAAAGTTCTCTCTGTGAAATTTGAAAAGTCACCCTGTAGGCATACACAATCACCTTCAACCTCATGGGCATCTGCCGCGCAAGTGGCACACCTAAAGTGCACCCTTCAGAAGTCTGCCAGACAAGGTCATCTGCAGCTTACCCTTCTGATAGTGCAGAGCAATAATCCTGAACAGACGTGTCTAGCACCAACAGGGTGCATACTTCACTGTACTTGGGCCATTGCCTACCCTACCCTGACATCTCAGGGTCTCTTACTAACTCCTACTGTTGATCTAAAGAGTCCATCACCACCTCTCAGATCTCCACAGGGTCAGTCATTAGCCCATATGGGAAAACAAGGGCTGTCACTATACCTAATTTTTAAGAAATCATCCCATTACTGGTTTACCCACCACTTTAGGCCACTATAGGACAGCTTCCCCTCTCCCCTAGATAACCTATGAGGACCGTGGGACCCACACATTTTCTTTGGGAACCACTCCAACATCCTGGTGGGAACTCCCATGGATGCCACTAACTTCTAGGCACACTCCTGCCACAGCCTTCCAGTGGTTTGTGGCCTTCTGCAAAGAGAATCACTCAATGTGGGCTCCTGCACTGGAAATCTGCGCTCCCAAAGCAAGTGAGAAATTTTCCTAGTACCCTCAAATCACCGGTGTTTGTTCTCCTCACTTTCCTATAGCATGGCCTTCGTGGAGTTTAGGAGTTTACGACTTTGGCTCCGGGATCTGCCTTTTAAAACAAAGGCATCTGGGATGTTTTCTGGCAGGCAAAATGAACTTCCAGAGTACTCAGGGGCAAGTTTCAGACCTGATTCTTCCTTACTTCAAGGCTCTGGAAGTTCATTAAAGCGTCAGGAAATGTGGCTTTATAGTCACCTTCGGCCCTGAAGAACCAGCTGATCTGTTGGGAGGGAACTGCAAGAGACCGTGCCACTCTGGAGAAAGTGGTTGAGTAAGTGTTCTATTGCTGTAGTGGCTTCTGGATCATAAGAATCTCCCCCAGCTGTTTGGAATCCATCAGAGTAAACTTGAAAACTTTGTCTAGCTTCTCCCAAAACAAATTTAGGACTTATAAACTTTTTGACCTCACTTGGAGCACAAAAAGGTACCAGTACTTCAGAAACAGATGAACGTTGATGGATGAGATATTCCAGTTTGTCCTATTTGGAGCTTTTTCGTGCAGATTTTGAGACTATAGTGGGACCATCAAAAAGAAGTATTTAACCTTGTGAAATCCATCATGATCAGTATGAAATTGCAGTCAGGTCCCAGTCAAATGCTCCATTTACTTTTTACTAATTCCATATCTTGAGTACTTTAATGCAGAGCTGACCATTTTGTATAATGTTTGCTGCTTATTACTTGTATCTTCATTTTTGTTCAAGTTGGATTCGGAATTGTATAGTGCTGTTTACATGTTTCATAGCAAAAATGTTGTTTGCCACTGCTTGAAACTAAACGTGCACCAGTAGGGAAAATAATATTTCCTTGATCATAGCTGCCAAGGATATTGCACATATTTTTTCAGTGAACGTTATTGACTTAGCAAAATATTGTCTGATTAGCTTGGACATGTTCAAAATTCATAATTAAAATTCTAATAGTAAGCAAGATAGTTAAAATACGTTACAGCTTCTTCAGTCAGTCTGTGTGCTCAATGGTCCGGGGGATTTCTCCTGTTGAACAAATTTGCTATGCACAGTTTCATAAGCCTCTTGTGTGGTGAATTCTTGTTCTTGTCCAGTCTATACATATATGTTGCACTACTGTTTACAAAAACGTTTTTATGCATATAAGTAAAAAAGAAATAGAAAGATTCATTACTAGTGATGGAGCAAGGATTCGCACGTAACGCGACTTGCTTGTATTCAGTCCTCTCGACATAACGTTAATAAACTAATCAACATGTTTGTATTACTATTATTACACGACATCCAAGGGAAGCTTGCATATGTGCTTTTACTAACTATAATCCGCTTGCATTAAAATGGCTGCTGCTACGCGGGATTTTCTACTGCGCATGCGCCTGTCATACTCACGTGACTCTTTGCTTTGGAGGGAAACTATCGCTTCTGCGCACTAGAACTGAAAATGGCTGATCTGTGCTGCAGCATGCATGAAGCTTGCACTGCTGCATTTGCTAAGCTGTTTGTTTTGCTTAACCTTAACGCAATAGTTAAATATAAAGTAATGGGAATAGAGTAGAGATAAGTGGTATATAGTGCATTCTTTTATTCCGTGGTCTTAAACTGTTTCTTTTCTATTCTTACATGTAAATCAATTTGGGCCTGAAGCCTGACGCTGAACTCCATATTGAAACCTTTGAGCCTGCACACCAGAGTCTAAAATCCATCGAGTCATGGCATTGAATGAGTGCCAGGGACAGTCTTGACCAAGATGCGCCGGGGAACCTCACCTCCTGAACTTTACGAAGGAAACAGAATTCTAATATGAACTAAAATGTAACAAATAATGGAACATTAATTGTCGGGTGGAATAAAATATACATGGGAAAATAAAAATTGATAGGCGGGAACGTTAATAGAATATTCAAAAGAAAAGTGTCATTTTGGTATGGTGTGAAGACCTCTCCTTATTCCTTGTCCAATCAAAATTGAGGATCCTTACACTTTCAACATTGGGGGCTGGTACACTGACCTGGAAAATAGTATAACTAGGGTAGGCTTAGCTAGTTAATTTGCCCGACTTGTCCGAATAGCTGACCTGTCACTGACCCAACAAACTCAATAGGTGACCAAGAGCAGAGGGCTGTGGCGCACTCTGTCAGAAGATTTGATAACACAATCGGGGTTCTGGGAGCTGAAGTGCTGGCGAAGGACTTTGTCGGGGAAATTGATAACCCAATCAGGGTTCTGGCTGTTAGCTGCAGAGAGGGAGTAGCGCATGCGTTGCAACTTAACTGCGGGTGCCAGTCTCAACCTTTGGTGGTCCTGTCCTGATCCAATTCGGTTTTACCTGTCCTGATTCTAATCTGCACCTGCTAGCCTACTGGCGACTGCAACTTTCGGGGTTCTGTCCTTTAAACTGACCTGTGGCCAGGGTTAGTTCTTTACACCATTCTAGATAAATATAAAATCTATGTGGGTTTGTCATTGATTTTTTTCCCTCTCTTGCCCTTCCTAATCGCTACATGTTTTAATTGCTGCATGTTTGCATATCATGTTCCTTCTCTTTACCCTTCCTACTGTTAAAGTTTGACATATGTTCCCTTTTTACCCTCCCTTTTGTTAAATGCCTAAACATTTTGATAGTATTTCATGTTCCTTTTCTCCACCCACCCTATTGCTAAATGTTTGAAATTAGTTTAATACATCTTTTGCATAGTTACATTTTGATTCTGATCTTCATAATTGAAAGTCTTTTGGTGTTTATTCTTTGGATCATGACCATTTAAGGAACTTAGATAAAGAGTTAAAACTTTCCCGAGTCTGTGGTTATTATATGAGTGCAATGTTAAATTTTGCTGCCTATATTTTTATAAACGAACTCCCTGATCCAATAGGTTTACAGGTACCGGCAACAAGGGTTGGTAAGTTAATGGTACAGGACTAAGCATGGGCGTAAAATCCGCTCCGCTCGCGGATTTTTCGGATTTTCGGCAAATCCGCAATCCGCGAACGCTCGCGAATTTGTCGAAAATCCGTGAATCCGCTCGCGGCGGATTTTTTGCTTGGTTGCGGCGCGCGGCGTGGTGCACGGCGTTCACTTTCCGTCATTTTAGCGTTTGCCGAGTTGTTTTTCTTTGCGAGTGACGCGCCATTTTAGATCTTGCTGCGTGTTCCCGCGGGAGTTTGTCGCCCGCGAATACGTACTCGCGGCTTGCCACCTTGCACAGCACACCTCGCGAGAGTTCGCAATTGCGAACACGTAGTTGCGGCGGAAAGGAACAATCTCGCACTTGCGAAATAGAGATTTTGCAATTTCGCACAAGAAAATCACCAGCAAACAGGATAAACCTTCAGAAAATTATGATTTTTATCAGAATCACTCCTCAGGTTGACATTTGCATGCCTTTTTTTTTTTGCAAGGAGTCCATTTTGGGGGGGGGGGAGGAAGGAAGTGCCCCACAGTCTCCAACTTCCTGTTCCTGTCCAGCAGGCTCCTCCCAGTGCTTTGTCCATCTCCTGGTCACTTTCATTTGGATCTGGAGCTGGAAGGATTACTTTTTGTGGGTGCTGCTGGATATTTGGATTTGAGGCCTTTTTGACTGTCTTTGGATCACTTTTGGATTAGAAATCAACTTTCACAAGTAAGTTTGTTTGGGGCATTACAGTTGCTGCAAGTAAAATTTTGGAACTTTTTCAGAACATTAAATAAATTATATTGTGGGTAGCCACAGTATCCAGTAGGACCAGGGTTGGTTAGGGGTGCATGATACAACTGTTTTGTTGAATTTAAACACCATTGAGGCCATGGATGGGCTGGGATTGTGCTGATTTTTGTCTTTTTTTTGGGACTGCTGGTGGGGCCCTTTGCCCAGGGGTGGTGAGTGTTGCATGGGCCTAGTCTTTCTGTGGGGTGTCTTCTTAAATTTAAACATAATTGAGGCCATGGATGGGCTGGGATTGTGCTTATTTTATTGTTTTTTGTCGTTTTTGGGGGGCTGCTGGTGTGGCCTTTTGCCCAGGGGTGGTGGGTGGTGCATGGACTGAGTGTGCCTGTGGTGTGGTCTCACTCTCTTTAATGTAAACATCATGGATGGCATTGGATTGTGGTGATTTCTGGCTGTTTTTCTGTTTTTTGGGGGTGTACTGTTGATGTGGACTGGTCATGTGGGTGGTGGTGGTGGCCATCTTGAGTGCTGGCTGGTACAGGCAACATGTGCCTGGGGTGTAAGGGGCCATTTTGAGGAGAGGCAGTGTCTGAGGCCTGCACTTATTTTGCCTACTTTTCATCCATTATGCCCAGGGGTAGTGAGTGTTGCATGGGCCTAGTGTTTCTGAGGGGTGTCTTCTTGAATTTAAACACCATTGAGGCCATGGATGGGCTGGGATTGTGCTGATTTTATTGTTTTTTGTCGTTTTTTTGGGCCTGCTGGTGGGGCCCTTTGCCCAGGGGTGGTGAGTGTTGCATGGGCCTAGTCTTTCTGTGGGGTGTCTTCTTGAATTTAAACATAATAGAGGCCATGGATGGGCTGGGATTGTGCTTATTTTATTGTTTTTTGTCGTTTTTGGGGGGCTGCTGGTGTGGCCTTTTGCCCAGGGGTGGTGGGTGGTGCATGGACTGAGTGTGCCTGTGGTGTGGTCTCACTCTCTTTAATGTAAACATCATGGATGGCGTTGGATTGTGGTGATTTCTGGCTGTTTTTCTGTTTTTTGGGGGTGTACTGTTGATGTGGACTGGTCATGTGGGTGGTGGTGGTGGCCATCTTGAGTGCTGGCTGCTACAGGCAATATGTGCTTGGGGTGTAAGGGGCCATTTTGAGGAGAGGCAGTGTCTGAGGCCTGCACTTATTTTGCCTACTTTTCATCCATTATGCCCAGGGGTAGTGAGTGTTGCATGGGCCTAGTGTTTCTGAGGGGTGTCTTCTTGAATTTAAACACCATTGAGGCCATGGATGGGCTGGGATTGTGCTGATTTTATTGTTTTTTGTCGTTTTTTGGGCCTGCTGGTGGGGCCCTTTGCCCAGGGGTGGTGAGTGTTGCATGGGCCTAGTCTTTCTGTGGGGTGTCTTCTTGAATTTAAACATAATAGAGGCCATGGATGGGCTGGGATTGTGCTTATTTTATTGTTTTTTGTCGTTTTTGGGGGGCTGCTGGTGTGGCCTTTTGCCCAGGGGTGGTGGTGCATGGACTGAGTGTGCCTGTGGTGTGGTCTCACTCTCTTTAATGTAAACATCATGGATGGCGTTGGATTGTGGTGATTTCTGGCTGTTTTTCTGTTTTTTGGGGGTGTACTGTTGATGTGGACTGGTCATGTGGGTGGTGGTGGTGGCCATCTTGAGTGCTGGCTGGTACAGGCAACATGTGCCTGGGGTGTAAGGGGCCATTTTGAGGAGAGGCAGTGTCTGAGGCCTGCACTTATTTTGCCTACTTTTCATCCATTATGCCCAGGGGTAGTGAGTGTTGCATACTTGCATGTCCGTAGTCTTTCTGTGGGGTGTCTTCAATGTAAACATCATGGATGGCATGGGATTGTGCTCATTTTTCTGTGTTTTGTCGATTTTTTGGGGTGTATAACTGAACTGATGTTCCTCTGTCTTCCATTGCTTTTAGGTGCACAAGAAGACTCAAGAGAACCACCAGTGCCAGGAAGAAGTCCTGCAGCGGTGTGTGTGTGCAGCATAACGTCACGCGACGTCACGTCTGGACACAGAACCCTCTGCAACTCGTGCAACTGCTGCCTGCTGACCTGCTCTGAAGAAGATGGCCCCAAAAAAAGTAACCCGTAGCTCCTCTAGCAAGAAAGGTGCCAGTAAGGAGCAGAAGAAGCAAGTTACCAAGGACACTGGTGTGCCGCCCGCCCCTTTTTTTGGGAGTAAAAAAAAAAGTATGCCTGCAGCAGCAGCGGGATCTGCTGGGGACCAAGCTGGCAGCAGCACCCCCGCTCCATTGGGCTCAGTGCCACCACCACCACTACGCCAACTTAAGTCCAAGCCCTTGAGTGCTGCAGAGGCAGCCAGTATAGTTCTTCAATCACCATCGACCAGTGATGTTGGCTCATCGCAAGAAAGCAGCAGCAATGTCCCTCAATCAACACAGGTTGTTGTAGCTCATCTGACGAGTGTTGAACAACCACAGCCGCAACAACAATCACATGTGCAAGTACAAGCCCAAGTACATGTGGAAGGAGAGGCAGCGCAAGGAGATGCGCAAGCAGAGGTGCATGGAGGGTCACAAGTGCCCACAATAGTTGTTCCTCCCGAAGTAGGGGCACATCAGGAAATCGACAATCAAGGCGAGGTATCATTTGAGGAAGCCACTCCTCCTGATGATCCTTCATTGTCTTCCACACCCCTAGCAAGGAAGAGATCAAGGGTGGTGTCTACATCTTCTTCAAGCACACCTCCTTCTGATGATACGGATCAAACTTGGGAACCAGCACCACAGCCGTCTGAGAGTGAGGCACACCATGATCCAACAAAGGTACTTAAGCGTAAAAGGAAGCTCGTCCAAAGTCTCAGACTTATGGAGTGTGATGAGGCTCAACAAGAAGTGGCGGATACTGCTGCTGATGAAGACTCTGCCAACGACGACCCAGTCATCATAAAGGTCACTGCAGCCCCAGCGGGCATGCAGCAAACAGACATTTTGACCCTAGCCCGAAGAGCTGCTGCGCATGATGATGATGATGATGATGTTGTCGATGAGGAGGCAGTGGAAACACCACAATCATTGGAGTTAAGTAGTACACCAACTCGTCCCGCTTCCATATTTCTTTCTGGCAAGAAGAGACCTGCGTCAACCTCGACCTTAATTAGTGGCGGTGAAAGTGGAAAACGTACAAAAGTTGGCCAATCCAGATCCTCCACTTCATCTGGCATTAGCTTCATGACCACCACCACCAGTATCGCCGCCTCCTCCAGGTCCCACAGACACTTCAAGTCCCCAGTTTGGGACTTCTTTACTGTTTGTCCCAAAAATCCAAAGTTTGCCATTTGTACCCTTTGTAAGCTTGCAGTTAGTCGTGGTAAGCCAGGTAGCAACTATGGTACCGGCGGCCAGAGTGGTCATCTTGAGAGAAAGCACGCTGTCAAATGGTTTGCGCACCTAGCTGCGATCAAGAAAGGCCAAAATCAAGGAAACGTTGATGTTTCATCTGATGTTGACGAGCAGGAAGAAGACGTGTCAAACACTTCCCTTACACCCAGTACCCCTCTCAGCAGCACACCCAATGTGAGGCACACTAAGAGTGTTGGAGCGAGTGAGACACCAACGCACAAAAGTTCACCAGCGAGCAAAATTGGGTCAACGAAGTCATTATCAGCCCGTAAATGCTTGGTCCAGGGCAACATTAGAACAATGCTTACTTCAGAGGTGCCATATGAACGCAACCACCCACTGACGCGTCTGTATAACACTAAGCTGGCTAAAATGCTAGCTGTGGACCTTCTACCTTTTTCTTTTGTAGAAGCGGTAGGTTTTCTTGAATTAGTTGCAACGCTCTGCCCTAAATGGAAGGTTCCGAGCCGGTTCTATTTTGCCAGAGTTGCGGTTCCAGCACTACATGAAGATGTGCTGCAGGCGATTGGGGCAGCTTTGCAGAAGAGTGCTGTTCACACAATACATCTGACAACAGACATGTGGACCAGTGGCCCAGGCGATGATTACATGTGCATCACTGCACACTGGGTCTCTTTTTCAGGTGTTATAGCAAAGCTAAACGCAGGTGTTGACCCGGACCAAGTTTTCAAAGCTGCTCGGAAACATGCAACACTAGCCATGTTTGGCTTGGAGAAAAGTCACACAGCAGAAAACCTTTTGCAAGAGTTTAACAAAAAGGTCTTGACAATGCTATCCCCCCTAAAACGCAAGATTGGTTATGTTTCCACGGATAATGGCGCCAATGTAGTTAAGGCCATGTTACAGGGTGACCATGTTAGAGTGCCGTGTTTGGCGCACTGTATCAACCTGGTAGTTCAAAAATTCTTGAGTGATAAAGAGAGTCCAGCGTTCGAGGTAATGGCCACCTGCCGCAAAATGTGCAACCATTTCAGCCATTCTTTTAAGGCCCGGAAGCATCTGCGGAGACTGCTACTTCAATGTGGATTGCCAGTGAAAGCACTCATCCAGGAGGTGGCAACACGTTGGAACTCAACCTTCTACATGCTTGAGCGTCTGCATGAGCAGTATACGGTACTCGATCACTATTTCTTGACAGAGGCTACATCTCAGAAGGAGGACCTGCGGATGAGTAAGGCGCAATGGGCCATAGTTAAAAGCCTGACAGACATGCTTCGTCCTTTTGAGTTCTTCACGCGTGCAGTCAGCCAGGAGGACTGTAATTTGGGAAAAGCTATCCCATTGTTGTGCATACTGGAGCACCAACTGATGGCGGTTTCTTCTGAGTTTGAAAAAGATGAAAAAAAAAAAAAACATTTCATTTTGTCTGAGAAATTATTACATCGCCTACGTGGTGATGAACGTCTTAAAAACATCAACTCAGATCAGCATTACATTTGTGCTACTATTCTGGATCCACGCTACAAAAAGGCGCTGGCAGACAACGCATTCTTTCCTTTCGCTGATGCAGATGTTCAAAAGTACAAACATTGGTTAGCCTGGTCAGCCAAGAGGTTTGAAAAAGAACGGCAGGTTATTGAAGGAGAAGCCAGTACATCAGCATCAGCAGGCCATCCGCAGTCACAAGAATCCACTTCTGCACCTGTGGCTGGGGCACAAGTGACCTCTCAGCCGTTAAAGACACCGGCAACTGGATCATCTGCACCACACACAATGACAACACTAACAGTGGCTGGGGAGGAGGATTGGCTAAGTTTGATGGGGTATGGTTCTCGAAAAAATGTCACAGGCACAGCAAAAAGTAAGCAAAGTGGAGGAACAGTTGATGACCTTGAGTCGATGGTGCAGGACTATCTGAATGACTCAACAGTGGTCTTTCTTAATGAGGAGCCATTGCAGTATTGGCATGGCAAAAAACAATTGTGGCCACAGCTCTACAACCTGGCTATAAACTATTTGTCTTGCCCACTCGCAAGTGTGTCTTCTGAACGTGTTTTCAGTGCTGCTGGTGGCATTGTAACTCCCAAACGGAGCCGCCTATCGCCCAAAAATGTGGAGCGGCTGACAATGATCAAGATGAATCAGCACCTCATACCACCAGATTACAAAGTGCGAGAAAGCACGCCACATGAAGACGAGGAGGACAGCAACGTAGATGAGGGGATTTTTTCTCTGTTCGGTGCCACTGACCTCATCCAGCCTGAATTCGCAGAGTATGATGACGAAATCTTGTTCTTATTCCCTGACACCGAGCCCTGAAAATGAGACAATCAATCAAGAACTTTCTTTTTCGTCCTTATTCACTTTTATTCCTGTGTGCTTTGTGTCTCTCTTTCTTTGTTTTGCACAGTTAATTTAATTCAAACTTTAATCACCTAATCCCAAAAACAAGACCATCATCAGAACTGTCTTCACTTGTTTGCTTATTGATTTGAAGGTGCCGCAGTCTACATTCCTCAGGTTCACAAGTTCTGAAGAACATGCTCCTCTATCCTCCTCCTCCAGACTGCGATTTACCTCCAAGCAGAGTGCTGGATTACGCACAATGAAGAAAGACTCAGCACTTGTGGGGGTGTTGTACTTCTTTGCGGGTGAGTTGACGGTTTTGGGCCCATTGCTGTGAAGCTCTAATAATGGACAAAAGTGTTTTGGACCAAATATGAGGTGGAAATTTCTTGCCGTTTTTGCTGACTTGCTTGCCTTTGAGGTGCTCTTTGGCGGGGTTCCGGGGGTTTGTGTGTAATTTTTGGTGTCTGTCGAAGCACTGCTGCGACAGTCTAATCTTGATTGCATTTGCTTTTCAGGAAATCCGTGGTGGAAAACAGGAGTTATGATGATTGATGATGATGACCTAGCTGAACAGCGCGGCATTTGGAACGAAGGCCGAGAGATATTGTAACTTGTAAGTATGAGATTTAGCTTTTTCGCTGTTTGGGGGTGTTGTCGGGTGTTTTTTTGCGGGTGGGTTGGCGCCGGCGGGTCTTGCCTGGGGCATTCCTGGGAAGGTCTAATACCGGATACAAGTGTTTTGGACAAAATCCATAAGGAACAGCCTTTTTTTTGCCATTTCTTCAGACATCTTGCTCAATGTAGCGTTTTGGGGGGCTTCCTGCTGTTCGTGGGTGGGTTGCGGCCGGGGTCTCTGTCGAAGCACTGCTGCGACAGTCTAATCTTGATTGCATTTGCTTTTCAGGAAATCCGTGGTGGAAAACAGGAGTTATGATGATGACGACCTAGCTGCACAGCGCCGCGTTTGGACCGAAGGCCGAGAGACATTGTAAGTATGAGATTTAGCTTTTTCGCTGTTTGGTGGTGTTGTGTCGGGTGTTTTTTTCCGGGTGGGTTGGCGCCGGCGGGTCTTGCCTGGGGCATTCCTGGGAAGGTCTAATACCGGATACAAGTGTTTTGGACAAAATCCATAAGGAACAGCCTTTTTTTTGCCATTTCTTCAGACATCTTGCTCAATGTAGCGTTTTGGGGGGCTTCCTGCTGTTCGTGGGTGGGTTGCGGCCGGGGTCTCTGTCGAAGCACTGCTGCGACAGTCTAATCTTGATTGCATTTGCTTTTCAGGAAATCCGTGGTGGAAAACAGGAGTTATGATGATTGATGATGATGACGACCTAGCTGCACAGCGCCGCGTTTGGACCGAAGGCCGAGAGACATTGTAAGTATGAGATTTAGCTTTTTCGCTGTTTGGTGGTGTTGTGTCGGGTGTTTTTTTGCGGGTGGGTTGGCGGGTCTTGCCTGGGGCATTCCTGGGAAGGTCTAATACCGGCTAGAAGTTAGTTGGACAAAATCCATAAGGAAACACCAGTTTTGGCACTTTTTGTAAGTTAGGGTTCGTTAGGGTTAGCCCTAGCAGCAGGATTGCATGTGTTTAGGGGGGTTCGATTGCAACGCGGTTCTGTTGTTGTAGAGCACTGTTGGAGCGATGCTGGCTATGGATACTTTTGCTTGCAGGCAAGTGGTTTGAATACAATCCACGGTCTGTATTTGGGTCTACTGTTACTTTCAAAGTACGTTTTGTAACCATTTTTCTGCTAGGCATCGTTTTTGGAGATATGATTGGGTTCTTCTACATTTTTGCGACTGGCTTTAGTAAGGGTCTTGGTGGGAGCATTGCTGGGAAGGTCAAATTTTGTTCTAAAACACAGTAGTACACCCACCTTGAGGGGAAAGATCCGCTATAATATTTTGGCCATACTTATTGATCCTTAAAAAGGTGACTCAGACAGAGCACGCAATTTCAAAAATATTGTACTGTCTATTAGGGAAATCAAAGTGTCACTTTTTGAACCACACAGCGTACATACCTTTTATTTATTTATCAGTGGTATTGTAATAGCACTTCCTGTTTTCCGTTCAATAATTACAGGCCGGGTTTCAGTCAACATCCGCCAGGCAGGCAGTGGACAGGGTGTCTCTTCTGTCAGTGGTCACCACCACATTGATGGACGAAGCGTCAGCTGGAATGGAGGAGTGCCGCCAATAAGAGGAATTGTTTGCTGCATGCAACTTACTTACCAATTTCAACAGGACAACTCCAACAACATACGCAATACAGATACAGTATCCATTGTTGTCTTTTATTCTATGAGTGTGACTGCATGTGCTTACCTTTAGTTTGTAACCAAAGATTGTCTGTAAACTCTGTATCTTCAATTATTGTTTGTCCATGCTCTGCTTTTTTTTTCTTCTCTCAACAAAACCTACCCAAAAAGTAACCCCCATTCCCATCCATTTTACAAACCCTAACCCTCTTCCCCCGGGCTGTGTTGTTTTGCTTGATGTCTGACTAAAATGACATCAATAATTCCACACACTTGCTGGGGAGGATAAGGTGATAGCAGCAACAGGCTGGTGAAGGAATACGAGGATATCTTCTAGACTTACTCAGCTTCAGTACTATATCTTCTAGTAGTAGTAGCCAATGTCAAATAAATTCAACGCAAGTACTAGTTATACTTGCAATACTTTACCATTTGTTAGGCTACATTATGGCACTGTTCTAGTGTACTGTCACCTGCTATTTTCTCGATCGTACCGTAACCGTTGTAATGCTACAGTAAGGAGTACAAACAAGGTTTCGTTTTCTTTTTTTCCATAGGCATGCAACTGCCACTGTGTCACACCACTAGTAACACCGCAATGAGGAAATGTCACCCGCCCAGGAATGACAACGTTAATCCCCATTTCACCTGGAGCCAGCCCTGGGCCTAGCCCTAATTTCTAACACAAATTACAGGTAAGATAAGCGTTTGGTGGGAGGTAGTATAATGGAGTATTATTTCGGAGTAGACAAGAGATTGACGGTTGTACTACTAAAGTCCTACGACTGTTCAGGAAAACAAAGTTACTGTTACACCCCCGCCCCCCACCCACCAGACTGAAAAGCAGTAAAAAACAGGTATGGTCAGATAAAGTTGAAAAATATATTTATTTATCCCTAACAAAATAATCTCCCTCACCCACCCTAACCCCAACGATTGTCTCTGAAACGTCCCAAAACGATCCCAACTCCCAAATCCCACCCCCCAAAAGTCTATAAAAAAAGGGCAAGGGACACTCCACTACTGGAGGGTGCTGGTGCTGGTGCATGATGCGGCATGGGCATCATACTCCTTGCGGAGGGTGGCAAGCTCGGAGCGGAGGCCCTTAACCAAGGTCTTATACCTCAGGACCTCCTGCTCCAGGTTGGACATGCGGACTCGTAGGCGGCGTTGGCGTTCCTTGCAGCTCCTGTGGGGGGCAGCTGGTATTTCGGGTGCTTGGCGGTGGCGGTCGGCTTTCTTAGCCCGGCTCGGTCCCGCTGGTTTAGTCACGGAGGAGGATGCAGTGGTCACAGTCGAAGATGTTGCCCCGCTCGACTGCGTGTCCTCCTCCTCCTCCAGGGCCACCAGCCGCCGATACTCGGCGACTGTGGCCTCCAGCCTCCGTTGCCGGGCCAATCTAGCCTGCTCCCTCCTTGTTGTTGATTTGGAAGGAGCAACTATATGAAGAAAGAAAGACATAGTCTGTAACCAATGCTCCTTATTAATAACACAAAGTGATTGAGCCGAAAGTTGGGTCACAGAGTACAAGTAGCAAATTGAAAGCACAGTACATAACTATTGAGGACAGTATCTATGTAACCTCCCACTTCTGCATCCTTGCTCTAACAGTAGTGGTAGTTTAATGAACTAATTCTACGACCACTATGGACTTCCATTACAGTCGACTATGACAGTACACCAGTCTTATTCTTCTTCTTCTCTCTTGTTTAGGGAAATGGGTACGTTATCTTATGCAAGCCGGCAGAATGACATGGACACAGCACAGTGAAGTTGCACCCGAGAAAAAAAGTTGCACACCATGATGATGGAGACAGACTTGCGTTACTGTACCGGTCCAGTACATGCAGGTGGTGAAGCTATTACTTTTCTATTACGGGTGGCACTGAGAATACTCTGTTACAAGGGCTACTGCTTAATTAATTTACCTTTCACCCTACAGTGCAAATGAGTACTAGAAAAGGAAACTGAAGAAGCTAACTAATTTGATTATCTATCACTTCACATGGGACGTATTTAATGACAGATGAGATGACTTTAGGTGCTTTGCTTAATATTGAGTGAACACAGTGATACACCCACACATGAATGACGTACTACAAGTAAACTAAAGTTATTAAGAGAGGTACGGAGTGTCCACCGTAATAACCAGATATATGCTGTGAATGCAAACGCAATACAAAGTACTGCTACTATTCATGGTAGTATTGGACACATTTACAATTTCTTTTCCTTGCCTTCCCTGCACTGGGACGGACGTGCGGGTGCGGTGGTACATGCTCTTCAAGGTAACACTTACTTCACCTGGCGACCATCTACTCTCTCTAGATACACATTTGCTATGTAAGAGTCAGAGAATACCATGCTCCAGGCATCCATTCATTCAAAGTATACGCACACATACAGTTTCTGTTTCACCCACCCAGGCTGCTGTCCTTCCACCCATCCTTGCTTCATCATTGACCCAGCCATGCACCATACCATATTCTTTCCTTCCCAGCCACCTCTGGGTCCAAGCAAACACATATCGTTCTTCTTTGCCAGCCATCATACAAGTTCGCGTCCCACTTACTTACACCCTTCTTTCGCTTTTCGTTCATCCCATCCATCACGTTCGTCTAAGAACTTATTGGGATTCTTCTCACCAAAAACTTCACAGCTAAGTCGAAGTACATTTCGAGGAGGCTACTACCTGGTTGATTTGTAATTGTAATACACCCGTGCAGAAAGCACACTATGCAGTCTTCAATCTCAATAAGTAAGGAATATATAGCTTACCTGTTTCCGCCACCACCGTTTGATCCCCCACAGGAACGGCCACCAGCTCTTCTAACGCCGCCTCCTCCCCAGAGGCCTCCGAGTCCAAGTCCAACACAGCCACCTCCGCGCTGGCCCCGTCACCAGATGTTACACCTACAAAGTACATTTAAGAAAGTTAGAATACACCACTCACTACTATATAATATTTGGTCTAGGAGAAATGTTAAAAAAACAGAATACAATGTAATAATTTGTGACTGTCTACTCCATAGTAAAAATGTCCCATTTTCCAGGGAAGGCTGTTGTCTTGCTGCACTTTTATGCACAACTGATGAATGCTTGCTTTTGATTTTTAACACGCACCACTTTTTCTCCTAACAGACAGAAGCTTGACTCCTGAGTCCTAAGAACACGACCAGGATCAAGTTCAAACTAGGTGAGAGTTCGGCTCGACCACAAGAAATGTGTCCAATTAATCGTCAGCACTAACCACTTTTCCGTTTACAGTTAAATAGTTTTATGACAAAGTAGATTTTAATAAATGTGTTTACTTTTAATAAAGCTTTTACACTTAAATAGACTCTGTGGTTTTTGTTCCTCTAGACTAGAGTGGATGAGCTAAAGGTTTTGGAATTTTTGCAAGCATGAGTGCCTCTGACACTTCTTGACTGTGCTGTGACTCCGTACTACTCTCTTGTCCTGCGTACGATAATCTAGAGATCATTGGGGATCTATAATCGGTGACTTCGGGAGCTGAATGACTCTGCCACACTATCTAGTCAGTAAGGAGACAGTGCATAGAGGTATTGCTGAATATAATGGGAGTCCAATGGAATTGCCAAATGTCCAATCTTAGTTAGCTACACAGACAGACTAATAAGAATAGTCTAGTAATACCACAGGGAGTCATATTCGAGGCAGGATAAGAATTTATATCCAGTCTACAAGAAGATCAAAGACGATTTAGAAAAAATCGAATGAGGAACGCTAGGAAAAAATAGGTACTGTTTAGTAAAATGTAAACTTACTGGGGCCAGCAAAGGAGCCCTCGCCTGCCCGATCCTGGCCTGCATCCTCAGCACCCTCCTCCTGTGTCCTCTTGCCCTTGGGGGGAGCTGATGTACAACATGAAAGAAAGAAAAACCATAAAACATGGATGAGATTTTTCAACCAAATCAAACATTTCAAAAGAACAATAACAACATATTTTGGAAAAATAGCAAATAGATAGACAACTATTCCACGGGATCTATCTCATGTGGTATACTACGTTATTCGTATTGCCTGATTTGCGGAACGTTGACTTAGAAAGTTCCTATGTAACTCAATAAACAGACTACTAAAGAGGTTTGCCTAGGCCTGGCACTGCAGGCAGTAGTGCGCAACACGTGACAGACAAAGTCCATCCTGCTTGCAGATCAGTGAATACTCAAACTATCAATCCACCCGCCACCACCGCCACTATTTCTTCTGATAGCCATGTGACTGTCTAAAGGAAGGACACTGGACTTCAGTCTGTTGGGGCTGATTTATAAGTCCCTTGCGGAAGTTGCGGCTGATTTTCCTCCATTGTTGCGTGCCTTTTCTGACGCAGCGGCAGAACAAAAGACTCGCCATGGTGTTGGTGCGGCGTATATATAAAAAAAAAAAACACATATGGGCATATGGGCGATGCATCACGTTGTAAAGCCCTGCGCCATCAGGGGGCGTTCCGGCGCAAGGGAGGGCGTACCTGCGCAGGAACGAATCCTAAAAGTGGCTGAGGGAAATCTACAAGATGTCAATCAGTCATTTTTAGGACAATGATGCATGACTCAAACCCTGCGCGCTTGAAGCCGACGTACGGCTTGATGCAGCATTGGGGAGATAGGGTACCCCAGAGCATTGCTGGAGCTGCGCCATCGTTGGCACGCAACTCCAGCAATGCGCTGCCTTTACGGCACAGATGCGTAAGGCTTCTGTGACGTTTTGGGCCAATGGGTGGTGGTGGCATGGCACACAATTACTGCCGCATCCCTGCTACTTTGCAGGGATGCGCCGGTAATTGAAAATATGACCCTCACTGTCTAGCATTACGCAGTTCTTTTCTTTACAGTACACTCATACATAATTTCTCAGGCCAATGAAATGCTTCTGAACACAACATACAAAACAAAGAAGCATAGTAGCAAGCAAGGCTACTGAGAAGGAGAGCAGTGCACCTGAAAATGAAATGCATAGAAGATTTTGAAATATAATTTACCTCAATGTAATCGGCAGCATTATTGCTCTTGGTAAAGAACAAAGATTTGCAAATAACAGAGCAGGATAAAACAGAGTAGTAAATGTACTACTACTACTACTCACCAAGCCCGGGGACCTCTACGCCGAGCGCGTCCAGCAAGTCCCGCTCCCGGTCCATGACATCGGTCCAGCGGTGGGTGGCCTGGTTATATGTGCGCCGGACCCCAGAGATCTTGTACATGGCCCGGCACACCTTCTCCCACCGCTGGCGGCGCTCCCGGATGCCATAGCCGGTCGCGATCTTGCCGCCTCCCAGGATCGTCTTGGGGAGGCGGCGCTGGACATGGAAGATCAGTGCCGCCACTTCCTCCGCGCTGAAGATCTCCCTCGGGACCACTTGCTCCCCCCTTAAACGCCCGCACGGGAGCCGGGCACGGGGTGCGGGACCCTTCCCCTTCTCAGGGTGCTTCCCGGCTCCCTTTACCATGGTCTGGGCAGAAATAAACTTAAATGATAAAGAAGAAATAGAATAGTGAAGAAGAAAAGAAAAGAGTTTAAAAAAGTAGTTTAAAAGTAAATAAAAGCTGCAGAAAACACAAAAATATAGAGCTAGAAAAATAGAGGGTTAGATAATAAGTAAAATTAGATCAAAAAAACTTCAAACAAGCAAAGGATGGCAGAGATTGAGAGAGGATACAGAAAGCATGCCCAGAACCATAGCAATGAATGAGAAACAAGATGGCCGCGCCCGTTCACGACCGCGTGGGTAAGTTCGCGCGAGATTTTCCTTGCGAGTACGCGCGAAATTGTACTAGCGAGCAGCACACTTTGCGAGATTACACATAGCGGGCGGAAGCGGAATTACGTCACGCCAACAAGATGGCCGCGCCCGTGTACGACCGATAGGGTAACTTGGCAAACGAATAGCTAGAAGCGCCTCGCGAACACGCGCAAGATCACGCGAACATACACGTCGCAACAAAAACAATTTTGTATTCGCACGTATTCGCGGCTTCCGAAATCGATCTCGCACGGATTCGCGCCCCAAATAACGTGCGAAATTGCAAAAAATACGATTTTAGCTAAAATGAAAGCAATGAGCAGGTGCAAAAGTTCAAACTTAACATTAGTAACATTCAAGGTAGTGCTTCCTGATGGGCCCCTCCAGAGTTTGCAACAATTCTATGACCCTGCTATGACCCAAACAGCAGGCTCATAGAATAGCACCATAAAGGTCCTGTAAAAAAAAAATTTCACTGCAACAAAAAGCAAATTACAGATAAGGAAGGAAGCAGGTGCCAGCCAGACTGGAACTTTCAAAATTACTGACACATTAATGAAACACAAATTAATTGATGGCAGTTGAAGAAGGGCAGGTGTGCTAGCTTTTTTCAACCACCATAATCTACAGTAATAAATAAACCTAATAGGTGCCTGTGAGGATGTACTAGAGGGTGGCATGGGTGTCCCAGAGGGTGGCAGTGGTGAAACAGAGGGTGCTGTGAACCTGTGATGATAAACCAGACGTAGAAACAACATAGTCGCGGCCGTTGCAAGCCGAAAAGTAAGTTCGCAATTGCGAACTTGTCCCAAAATCGGCGCGAACACGCGCCAACACAAAAAACGGAAAAATCCGCAAATCCGCTAGAGTTCGCGGATCTTCGCGGATTGCGAATCCGTAAATACGCAAGTTCGCGGATTGCCAATCCGCAAAATCCGCCCATGCTTATACAGGACCTAGTAGGGAAAAATATCTGGTAGTAAAGCTAAGGTTACCTGATTAAGTTATATGTTTATTGTATATCGGCCCAGGTGAGTATGGTAAAAAATATAGTCTGGTGACCTGCGCGCTCTATTAGTATATTCGTTTGGTAGCAGCAGTATGTTTAGGGTTTAGTTAAAATAGGTAGTTGGTTAAGGAAAATATTTTTGCATATTTAAAATGTATTATTGATTGTATTGATTTCATGTATTAACCAAAATTGTTCGTACCTGTTATATGTTTTGTCTGGAATACCCGGGGGGATTAGGTTCATGGTTAGGTAAAACCGGAAGCACAAATTTAGGGATTTTCTGTATGAATGTATGAATAAATGATAGCAAAGAGTTCACTAACAAAACTTTTGGTGTGATATCACCTAGAAAGGGTCACACGGAAGGAGTAGCAGGTTCGTCTGAGCTTGATTGATAGCAAAGGGGTTCGCTGGTGAAACTTTGGCCTAAGTACATCCCAGAAGGGATAAGTCTGAAGGATTAGCAGGTTCTCTAATGCTTACGAGAAGGGTAGACGGAAGGGATCTACCCATAGTATATGAAGAGTAAGCGGAAGAGATTTACTCGTAGTGAATGAAATATATCTTTCCTTTAAACTAGTCACTCAGGTACAGTGGCGAATGTTTTTACGTTGTTAAATAATAAATTTGCATTTAAAAGTATAAGGAATTAGGTTTTTGTATTACCTTGCAAGGTATACAACCGTTACCACGCATCTTTTACCACGAAGTACTGTTACAACGAAACTATTACCACGCAGGACCCTTTACCACGAATACCTTTACAACGCATTACACTACAACGCAGATACTATTACAACGCATACCGTTACAACGTAAGTATAGGTAAGTTTATCTTTTTTTTAAAACATTTATTAGGGGTATTGGGTTTGGGTTTTGGGGTACAGGGGTATTTTTAGGTTTCAGGGTTGGGTTTGGGTTTTGGGGTACAGAGGTATTATTAGGTTTCAGGGCTGGGTTTGGGTTTTGGGGTACAGGGGTATTTTTAGGTTTCAGGGCTGGGTTTGGGTTTTGGGGTACAGGGGTATTTTTAGGTTTCAGGGTTGGGTTTGTGTTTTGGGGTACAGGGGTATTTTTAGGTTTCAGGGTTGGCTTTGGGTTTTGGGGTACAGGGGTATTTTTAGGTTTCAGGGCTGGGTTTGGGTTTTGGGGTACGGGGTATTTTTAGGTTTCAGGGCTGGGTTTGGGTTTTGGGGTACAGGGGTATTTTTAGGTTTCAGGGCTGGGTTTGGGGTACAGGGGTATTTTTAGGTTTAAGGGCTGGGTTTGGGTTTTGGGGTACAGGGGTATTTTTAGGTTTCAGGGTTGGGTTTGGGTTTTGGGGTACAGGGGTATTTTTAGGTTTTAGGGATGGGTTTGGGTTTTGGGGTACAGGGGTATTTTTAACATATATATTTACAAATTAATAAATAAAAATTAATA
This sequence comes from Lissotriton helveticus, assembly GCF_964261635.1. Lineage (NCBI taxonomy): Eukaryota > Metazoa > Chordata > Amphibia > Caudata > Salamandridae > Lissotriton > Lissotriton helveticus. Next base: position 405,631,657 of record NC_136073.1, read on the forward strand.
TAATTAATTAAAATATTTAATATTAAAATAATTTATTAATTAAAAAAAATATTATTAATAATTACATTATTTTAACATATTATATACTTACCTATACTTACGTTGTAATGGTATGCGTTGTAATAGTACCTACGTTGTAGTGTATTGCGTTGTAAAGGTATTCGTTGTAATGGTTCCTGCGTTGTAAAAAATGCGTGGTAATGGTATGCGTGCTAAATGTATGCGTGCTAACATCATATATCCCCTTGCAAAGGAGGGAGTCAGTTGCGGAGCTGCGCTGACTTCACTCAGAGCCCCGCTGGTATTGGTTGAAACAGCGGGTGTGTAGCTGAGGTAATAATTGTAAAGGAGGGGTGAGTACAGGAGCGTGACAACTAGTCTCACGAGAGAAGCCGCACAACTATTGGTTGGATTTATTTGAATTCAAAATTTTGATTGGACACTGGAAAATCAAAGACACGCTGGTATTGGAAGTATTTTGTAAACAATTGAGTATTATCGTAAAGGTTAAAATTTCAAAATTATATGTGGCATTTAGATCCAGGAATTATAGCAAATCGACCTGATAGAAGATACTTAGGTTTTGCTAAGAACAGATGTTAAGGGGCAGACCTTATATCATGTACGAAGGTGAAAGAAAAATGTCATTTGTTAAGAGAGTTAAAAATTCCTTTAAGAAAGATAAACCGATTAAAACCAGAGAAGGAATTATTATTCCACCACCGAATACGCCCGCATCATACATGATGTTTGACAGGGGCTACCACACTTGTGTATGGTTAGAAAATTGGGTGGAATACACTAAAGATGATGGAGTTTTGGCATTTCCCGAATATGGTACTTTCAATGGCAGAGTTTTATTTAATTTAAGGACACGTATGAATGACTTAAATCCCACACCTAGATTAACGCAGTATGAGGCACTAGAAGAGTGGGAGATGATTGAAGCTTTTGAACGAGACAGACCCAGAAGTGACAAAGGGTTGAGTAAATTCTACCCTAAGTTTCCACGAGAAACTAGAGATAAACAAATGAAGCAATGGAGACAGTCCGTGATGGTAGAAGGGTTGTATCCTGTATTTACACAAGAAAAACCGTCAGGAAGTAAAAGCACAGACAAAGCAGGAAATCTAATGATTAGTGATAATCCAGAAGATGATTATTTGGAGGATTTGTTAATGAAAAATCCACCACCGTATAAAGAGGAGTCAAGCACAAGTAATCCTAGTGCTCCATTTCTGAAACCACCTCTGATTCCGCAAGTGGTACATGAGACTTCGTTAGAAAAAGTACTGCAAGACAGGGAAAGAGAAGCATTAAATAAACAAAGAAGTGAGTTGATTCAGAAGATTTCCCATTTAAATACAAGTCCTGAAGCCCTAACAATTTCGGTAACTATTGGCCCAGTTGTTCCTTTGTACGGAGATGAGCAAGCTAGTCCTAAAACTCCCGTTATGACTACACCTGTAGTACAGCCAAGAAAAGAACCATCAATAGGCGTTAATCAAGCAAGTGAATGTGAATCAGTAATTTCCCTCATGGATTTACCAATAAAAGAACCAGTGAGTGACTCGGTTAGGAAAACCACTCCTACAAATTCTAGAGAAGTACAGACTGAGACATCTTCAGGTACAAGAAGTGCCACAGTAGTAACTCCAGAGGAAATAGAGAGATGGTCAAGAGAAATAGAAAAACCCAAGTCACAGCCAAAAGTATTAGATATATATAAATTAAGAGTCGAATTAGAAGAATTGATGGCTGGGAATGTGGGATTGGACAGATTAAATACACTCAGTGAAGATGAATTATTATTCATATGTAAAAGCATTACTAGAAACACCAGAGTGGTGCATGAAAAACTAACAGATATGGCTGCTAATATGGGAATTGACATTGGCAAGTCTAAAGCGTTACAAAAACCATATCGAGCTGAATTTTCTGACAAAGATTTGGAAAATATGAATGTGTCAGGATGAAAAGTACAATTTAGGGAGCTTTTGTCATTATTGCAAAAATGGGGTGATATAGAAAAATGGAGAACTAGATGGGCAAAGAAGAGGCTCGATCAAAAGTTGCATCTGAATATGTTCTAAAAGAAACAGAAAAAGTAGAAAGGTTGTGTCCTATGAGAGAAGTACCAGGTGGAAATATGTATATGTCCCATGGTCCCGACAGGATATTTTGTCATTTACAAATGATTTCCTGAAACTCCAAGAAAAACCTGTAGAATCGTACAGACAAGTTGAAAGATTTGTAAAGGTTTCAAAATGTCTCTTGAAAGATTTAGATGGCTTATTTGACATTGTTGTACCTGTAGATTAGTGAACAGAATGCAAAATAGCTATTGATTGGCCTAGTGATGAGTACCCTAGAGACACAAAGGCAGGGGCACCTTCTGACGAAGTGATGAAGAAATACAACCAGGTAATACTCTACCTCAAAGGAAGGTGCCTGCTAAGGAGACTGATTGGACTAGAATAGATAGAACCACCCAGAATAAAGATGAATCTGTGCATATGTATTATGAATGTCTGTTGCAGGTTTTTAAACAGTATAGCGGTTTGGACATTATTGACATGAAGGATATGACGCATTTCATCTATCGGTTTGTGTCAGGATTAAGGCCAGAAATCTCACAATGGATAAAGGACCATAAAATGTGTTGGCAGGCCCAACCCATTGATGAAATCCTTAAATGCGCAAAGTATTGTGAGGATGAACTTGACAATAAACGAAAAGAGTTAAAAGAAAAGGTAATGTGGGCACAAGTGAAATGAGCAGAGCAACAAGAGCTTCAATTGAGTCAAATAAACAATAATCAGAATCAAAATGATGGAAATGGGGGTAAGCCAAGGGGAAAATTCAATAGAGAAGAAGCAAAGAAGAAGTTTCCTTGTCACAGGTGTAGGAAGTTGGGGCACTAGAAGAATGAGTGTAAGGCTATGCAAAATGGTAATATGCAAACTAATGATTTGAATCCACATACGCAGAATGAGGTACCACGGAAGCAGCAGCAGCAGGTAATACAAAACCAGTTACCCCTAGCACCTATGCCAAATTATAGGAGCAAAGCACAACAGAGAGTTGACACCGCAAATTGGGAGGTAAGTGAAAGGAGAGACACAGCGTCATCACAATTTCTTTTGAGTGACACGTTTTTCAGTGAGGACACCTACTGACGGTGCCTGAGAGGAGAGGACGAGGAGTGCGTACTTGTCGCCTCCTTGCCGGTAGATCAGTCAGGTCCATACATTGAAGGAAAGGTTGAAGGAAATGATGTCACCTTTCTATTGGACACCGGTACCACACGTTCTACTGTGAGAACAGCAGACGTTCCAAACCTACCCCTCGCGGGAGAAGAGATCCAAGTAGTGGGCATTTCTAATAAACAAATTAGTACCCCAGTTACAGAACCAATGGAAGTTAGAATAGGCAATTTTAAAGAAATGCATAGATTTGTTGTATGTGATTCAAGTCCAGTAAATTTGTTAGGCCGAGACTTGTTGTGCAAAATGAATTGAACCATCTTTTGCTCACCAAGTGGTGTAGAAATTCAGACCTCAGACGAAGATGGGGTTTATAAATTAATGTTAGCGAAACAGGAAACTGAAAATAAAAAGTTAACTATAGAAGACTTACCAGAAGAATTATGACAAACTGTAGATCCTAAAGTATGGGATTTCACTGGAAAAGGTGTAGGATTAATGGCAAATGTCGATCCGATAAAAGTGACAGTGAAGGAAGGTGCAGTTTACCCAAATACTCGACAGTACAAAATGAGCCCAGAAATAAAAGCAGGTGTTGCAGCAGAAATAAAAAGTTTGGTCGAAACAGGCATTTTACAAGAAATAATGAGCAGTTCATGTAATTCGCCCATAACTGGAATAAAGACCCCGAGTGGCAAGTACAGGGTCGTACAAGACCTCCGTAAGATTAATAAAATTGTTGTCCCATGTTGTCCAGTTGTGCCAAATCCTGCAGTGATTCTCTATCAGATACCGTGGGAGGCTGGATGGTTCACCGTGATTGATTTGTGTCACGCATTTCTCTTGCTTCCATTGCATCCAGATAGCAAATGTCTTTTTTCTTTTGAATTTGACAGTCATGTGTACGTCTGGAATCGCGTTCCTCAGGGGTACACAGAAAATCCATCTATTTTTAATCATATTCTGAAAAAGTGCCTTGAGTCTTTGGTGCTGCCAGGACAGTCAGTCCTGGTTCAGTATATAGACGACCTATTGGTGGCATCTAAAACTCGAAATGACTGTGTTGTTGATACCATTGCTTTACTGAATCATTTAGGTGAAGGAGGGCATAAAGTGTCACCTGAAAAATTACAGTTTTGCACCACATCAGTAAAATATCTGGGGCACAAGATAGAAAGAGGTGTCAGAAGGGTTACCTCAGAGAGAATTATAATAATCAGAAACATGAATCTACCCCAAACTCAGAAAGAGATCAGAATGTTTCTTGGAGTAGTAGGTTACTGCAGGCAATGGCTGTGGGATTTGCAGTCCTAGCAAAGCCACTGATACAAATGACAAAGAAAAGAGCAAAAGACCCAGTAGAATGGGATGATGAAAGCATGACTGCTTTTCTGAAATTACGAGAATGTCTGTGTACCGCTCCAGCATTAGGAATGCCTGACTATTCAAAAGATTTAATGGTATGACACGGAGGCCAATATTATACAATCTCCTTTATTGCTTAGCTCACAGCAGCAACAATGAAAGGTTCTAGAACAATAATAAACATTCCAGGTAGGTATATAGTCCATGTGCACGCAGTGGTCTTCCTTCTTTGTTGCTGCTGCTCACAAGATAAGTACCCTACTTTGTCTCTATGCTGGGTGATTCTGCCTGCCTGTGTTTTTGATATTTAACATATTGTGGGCTGCGTGGGAGGTTAATATTCAGTGTATTCCACTTCCTCCCCCTATTCTTCAGCAACTCTCTCTTTCCATTTACAGTTTTTTTTCCAAGATTACATGTTTCTTTATTGAAACACCTCTCTATTCGGCTTGCCGTCACCTTTGATCTACTCCTATTTCGCAAAATCCGCCTCACTCTGAGGCACTGTTCCTTTCCTATGAAGCACTGTTTCTTTCCTTCTCGAAATCACACCCTTCTTTTCATCTCATCGGCTCAACGGCATTACCGCCCTCATCGGCACTCCCTCCCCCTCCCGCTATGCTTTTCTTCACCCGTACTCCCTTGGCCATTTCAGGCCAAAGGGGTAATCCGGACGGGACCGGCGTCATTTGAACGCCGGCCCCATACTTCAGACACCGCTGCACGCGTCTCCATGGCAGCGTGGCCCTTTTCAAGCATAACAGGGCCGCGCAGGGTTGCCATGGAGACGCAATCTCGCATCGCAATGTTTCAGCGGCATTAAAGGTGAAAAGCAATGTTTAATACACGCGCTTACCTTTTTGACCGTCCTCACCGCCTAAGAGATCCTGCAGATCTTCCTACTTGTTCGTTTTCAACACTTTCAATAAAAAAAGGGACATTAACATAAAGGAATTACTACGCTGCAAGGAATGTATTGGAGCCGATTTTAACGACAACTAGGGGGCAAGGACTAGATAAAGCATAGAAATAAACATAGGACTACATTTACTTTAGAGGAAAGTACACTATATTAAAGAAAAAGAACACAGTTAATTACCTTGGTAAGAGAAAATGGACTACCCTACATTAAAGGAAAGCTCCTTTACACCTGATTTGGTTTCCATGACTACTTACCTCCATTTTGTCACCAACATTCCTGTTTCTGACAGTTAGCCTTTACCTACCACACAAATTGCAGATCCTCTCTTTTACTATGACTTCTGAAGCTTCCAGCTCCTCTATGGAAGACAAATTGGAAGGACTTATTAATAAAGCCCTGGAGAAAGTGATGGGGTCTCTGGACGAGACCATAAATAAGAAATTAGAATTATTTACAAAAGCAGGGAGACAACAAAAAAGAGCTCAAGGAGACTCTAACCAGAGAAAAAGGCAAATTACTTTTAATCCCCCCGATGGTGCCAAAACATCTAAGAACTCCAACTCTGGTTGCTTGAACTCACGCTCTGGCGGTGACAATAATGATGCCTCGGGCACACAGGATGGGCAGTCAACAGGCCCAAACCTTCCTATCCCCATCGATAGCGATGGATCGGAGGACGAGATAGATCTCTCTTGTTCCTCAGACTTTAACTCTGATGAAGAGGAAGGTGAAATCAGAGAGAATTTGGGAGAGGCATTAGAGGCCTCTGGGTCCAGAATGGGAATACTTGACCCCTTTGGGGAACACATGTTTGACCCCCTACTTATTAAACACCCCCTCTCGCCAGAATGGACCCCGTCACAACATATTGGTGAATATCTCTCCTTCTGGCTCCGTAAGGAAATGCCAAAAGAGGTCAGGGCTCGCTTAAGATCCGAATGTCCCCGACCCTCCCTTCCCGACAAAATAGCTATGACCCCTGAACTAGATAGTAAGGTGGTGGCTTTCATTGCCAAGACAGGGAAGGATCCCAGGAGGGGACTAGATAAGTGCCTGAAATCCTTCCAAGATAGGCTGTTAGACATCACGGGTCCACTCACTAAAATGTTCGAGCTGGCGGAAGGGGTGTATGTATCTGATACTCCCATTGACCCAAGAAAACTACGCCAATGGGCACAAAGGGCGATCTGCCTCCCAGGCAACGCAAATACCGAACTTTCTAACGAAAGGCGCAAGAGCGTACTTCTGAAGATTGACCCGAAATTGAGCGAACTTGCCACAAAAGAAGGGGGTGCTTCATCTCAAGGCCTTCTCTTCATGGAAGAGTTCATCAAGGAAATGGGGTTTTTAACTCCATCCAGAAGTCCCAAAAAGACATCAAGAGGGTTTTCAACAACAGAATTTTTTAACGGGCCGGTAGGATGCGGGGTCGATTCCCCGGCCGTGGAAATTCTTCATCAAGACGCTTTGGAGGACGTGGAGGAAGATCCTTTCAGTCCAGTTATGGGTACCAGTCATCCTTCTTTCCCCAGAGACAGAGGTTCAGAGGAAGAGGCTTCAGAGGTGAAAGGAAAACAAAAAGCTTCTCTACCGGTAAGAACCAAAGACCTTTCAGATACCCCTATAAAGGTGGGCAGGAGACTAGCCCTTTTCTCTGGGAACTGGACTATGGTGACTCAGGACCCTTGGGTGCTAGACACCGTGAAGGGATACAAAATAGAGTTTGTCGACTTTCCTGTCCAAAAAAGACTCCCCCAAGAAATACGTTTCTCACAGAAAGGCTCCGCTTTAGTATCCCAGGAAGTCAAAGACCTTTTTTTAAAGGGTGCAATCAGGGAGGGAGAAGAGATTGGCTTCGTCAGCAACGTCTTTCTGGTAGAGAAGAAAGACAAAAAAATGAGACCCATCATAAATCTCAAAGACCTAAACCAGTGGGTGATCTACCGCCACTTCAAAATGGAGGGAATTCACCTTCTCAGGGATGTGTTGAGAAAGGGCGACTGGCTTACTCGCCTGGATCTCAAAGACGCGTATCTGGCCCCCTCACCAGAAATTCCTCCAATTCTTCTGGGAGGGCAAACTTTGGCAGTTTTGCAGCCTTCCCTTCGGTCTTTCATCGGCCCCTTGGTGTTTCTCCAAGGTTCTTCGTCCGATAGCAGGATGGCTAAGGAACAAAGGGGTCAGACTGATTCTTTATCTCGATGACATCTTGATAATGGCTGAATCCAGAGAGGTCGCTTCTCAACACACTACCCTCGCAATAAATCTTCTCGAACACCTAGGCTTTGTGATAAACACAAAGAAATCCTCTACGTCTCCAACCCAAGTCACTCAATTCTTGGGCTTTTCAGTAGATACTCTCCAAGTGGAATTGAAACTTCCAGTGGACAAAGTCAGGAAACTCAGAAAAGAGTTCAGGAAAGCGCTAAAGATTCGCTCCTTTCCTCTAAGGAACCTGGCAAGGATACTGGGTCCACTATACTCAACTATCCAGGCGATTTACCCGGGTCCCCTACACTATCGGGTGCTTCAGAGGCTCAAGGCCATAGCCCTCAGAATAAATCCATCTTATTCTCAAATGGTTTGCCTGGACACGGACTCCAGGAAGGAGATAATATGGTGGTTGAAGAATGCAGAAGCCTGGAACGGCAGAGCGATCTTCGGAGAAGAACCAGACCTAGTCATACACTCGGATGCGAGCCTGGAGGGTTGGGGCGCGACATGCGGCAAAACCTCTACCGGGGGACTCTAGAACCCACAGGAGAAGGATCTGCATGTCAACTGCCTGGAACTTCTGTCGGGGTCCTTCGCTATCCAGAGCTTTACCAAAGATTTGATGAAATGCTCGGTCATGCTTTGCATGGACAACGTATCCGCTGTGAGATACGTGAACAAAATGGGCGGCCCTCACTCCAAGGGCCTCTCGGACCGAGCCAAGAACTTTTGGGCCTACTGCCTCAACAAGGGCATCTCGGTCGTTGCCGAACATATTCCGGGGTTGAACAATGGGGTAGTGGACTGGTTCTCGAGGAACTTTGCAGATTCGAGCAACTGGAGACTAAACAGGAACATTTTTCTTGCGATTCAAACTCGTTGGGGTCCCTTCGGAATAGACCTTTTTGCAGACCACCTCAATACTCAGCTGCCCACATTTTTCAGCTGGAGGCCGGACCCTCTGGCCTTGGGAATAGACATTTTTTTCTAGAACTGGCTTGGTCTAAGACCCTAGGCATTCCCACCTTTTGTCATGCTTCCTCGCCTCCTAGTTCAAGTCCGGAGGAATTCAGATTCCCCTGTAGTAATAACTCCCCTTTGGAGATCTCAAGCGTGGTTCCCCATTCTGCTGGAAATGAGTGTGGATTTTCCAATCCTCATTCCCGCTTTCGAAGAAGTACTGACAGGACCTCACGGAGAGTACCACCCACTTGTTCTTCGGGGCATCCTGTGTCTGATGGCCTGGAAGATTTCAGGAGACAGTGGCAGATCCCAGGACTTTCGGAAGGCGCTTTCAAGCTCATGTCAGAATCATGGGCCCCTGGATCCAGAAAAGCCTATAGATTGGCTTGGCGTAAATGGGTTTGCTGGTGCCTTCGACGGGGTTACGATCCCGTTTCAGCTGATATAGTTCAGGTTCTTAACTTTTTGACAGAAATATTCGCCTCTGGACTGGCTTATCGAACAGTCAATGTATATAGATCAGCAATTGCTGCAGGTCACTGTTTACTAGATGGCTCCTCGGTGGGCCAGAATCTTCTGACCAAAAAACTTATGAGGAGTATGCGCTTTTTGAATCCTCCTCTACCAAAATACTCTGCTCTCTGGGACGTGAGAGATGTCCTCAGATTAGTTACTTCTTGGGGCGAGAACTCTTCTCTCTCTTTAAAGAAATTGTCTTATAAATTAACTGTTTTACTATGTCTTATCTCCTTCAGACGTACTTCAGATGTTAAGGCCCTAGAAGTCTCTAGTAGGGCTTTTCAGCCTGAGGGAGTTTGCTTTTTCATTAAGAGACGAACTAAAACTATGTCAACCTCTGTTTTCCATCTCTTTTTCCCTCAGAATGAGATCTTGTGTGTGGTGTGGTGCCTTTTGGAATATGAGAAGAGAACTTTAGGTCTGAGGGGTTCTGTAGATCAATTAATCATTTCACACAGGTACCCTCATAAGGCGGTTTCTTCTCCCACTTTGGCTAGATGGGTTAAAGACGTCATGAAAGAAGCTGGAATTGATGTTTCTATTTTTGGCGCTCACTCTCTTAGAGGAGCTTCAGCTTCAAAAGCTTTTATTTTGGGTGGTGGCCTCCAAGATATTCTTAGGGCTGCAGATTGGTCGAATGAATGTGTCTTCAAAAGATGTTACTTTAGGCCAGTTTCAAATGTCATTGATAATGTTTTGAACACACTTTGAACTTGCATAATGTTGGCCTCCGTGTCATGCCATAAAATTTAGATTTTTCACAGCCTGCTGGGCAGAAAATCTGGATTTTATTAAAGACACGGAGGCTAAGATTATCCCACCTCTTTGCTCCCACCCTGGGATGTGTTTTTTCTTATCCTTTTCTTATTTCTATTTTGCAGATTAATTTCTTCAGAAGCTTGCTGCGTTGGCTTCAAGTTCTATGGCTTTAAGTTCTCTAAATTGTTATTATTCACTTAATGTTTTTAAAGTTATTTGGAAAAGTTATCTTGTTCGCTGCACAAAGAAGGAAGACCACTGCGTGCACATGGACTATATACCTACCTGGAATGTTTATTATTGTTCTAGAACATTTCATTGTTGCTGCTGTGAGCTAAGCAATGAATGTGGGTCTAATGTGGCATATTTTTCTTCCACATTAGACCCAGTAGCATTTGCTTTACCAGGTTTTCTAAAAGCAGTAACTGCAACTTGCATGAGTCTTGAACAAAGCGAGTCAATCATTATGGGACATCCTGTAACAGTGTATGTTCCACATGCAGTTGTAATATTACTGACCAGAACAAAACTCAATACTTGACTCCTAGTCGGCTGACTAAGTACGAGCGTATTCTTGTAGGTGCAGGAAATGTAACCATTGCTAGGTGTAATATTTTAACTAAGCAACATTGCTACCTAATTCACATTTTGTAGAGGTGAAGGAAGAAGTCAAACATGATTGTATCGACTTGACTGAATACAGTACAAAACCACATCCTGACATAAGAGAAGAGCCACTAATTGATTCTGAATATGAGCTATTTGTAGATGGCTCATGCATGAGCCATGAGGAAGGAGGTCTAAGTGCTGCCTATGCAGTATGTACGTTGGGGGGTCCAAGTATCCTATTTACCTGGAGTCAATTCTGCACAAGTAGCCGAATTGATTGCATTGACAAAAGCTTGCAATTTTGAGAAAAATTGGAAAGTAACCATATACACTGATAGCCAGTAGGGTTACGGGGTTGTGCATGACTATGGCCAATTATGGATGCAAATGGAGTTTCTGACTTCTTCAGGTACTCCAATCAAAAATGGTCAATATGTAAAAGATTTACTCGAAGCGATTTAATTGCCAAAAGAAGTGGCTGTGGTCAAGTGTACTGCTCACAAATCTGGAAATGACAAGGTGACAGCTGGTAACAGATATGCAGACCAGAAGAAACCGCCTTATGAGGGTACCTGTGTGACCAGTTAGCCCAACATTGTGCCAAATTTAAAATGGCTGTAAACAAGAAAATTGAAGTAGTTGAAAACAGCTGCCAACTTATGTTGCTTGAAGGTGTGAGAACGTGGGAAGAAGTGAGAGACTTGCAAAATGAAGCAAAACCAAAGTAAAGTGAAGAATGGAGAAAGATAGGTTGTCAGAGAAGGGTTGAAGATGGTGTCATTGTTTACCTTGATGGTAGGCAAGTGTTTGGCAGACTGTATGCTTGCTCCTATGCTTGCTCCTATGGCTAGGATGTTCCACGGAGATTCCCACTTGGGAAGAGATGCCATGATAAGATTGTTCAGACAGAGTTGGTTCAATGCGAAATTCAGGAACATAGCAGAAGCACTTTGCCAAAGATGTTTAATTTGTCAACAGATGAATCCTGGAAAAGAAAACTGTAGTGTTACCAGGAAAGATTGGGAAGGCAGAGGGTCCCTTCATACGATTACAGATTGATTTCATTCATTGTCTGCCTGTTTTCACAATGGGTGGAAGCTTACCCCACACATAGGAATGATAGTATCACTGTAGTCAAACTCCTACTCAGAGAACTCATCCCGAGGTTCAGTTTTCCAGTAACAATTGAATAAGACCGAGGCTGCCATTTTAATAATGAAATAATTTGCTTAATCTGTGAAGCATTCAATGTTAAACTGTGCATATCGCCCAGAGGCTTCTGGAGTGGTAGAACAAATGAATGGCACAATCAAGTCAAGATTGGAAAAGATGTATGAATCTACCTGTCTAGAGTGGCTAGATGCCTTACCTCTTGTTCTGATGGGACTCAGAAGTATTCCAGACCGGAACACAGGCTTGACTCCTCATGAAATACTAATGGGAAGAGCAATGAGGCAAACATGGGTGCCAGGACACAAGTTGATAAATATATCTGATGATTTGGTACTGGAGTACTACAAAGAACTGTGTGACCAAGTGTGTTCTATTTCTCACCAGGTTGGGGAAGATGCTGTCGCCAGACAAGCCACTCCAGCACATGACCTGAACCCAGGTGATTGGGTAGTGCTAAAGAAACACACTTGAAAATCTTGCCTTGCACCGAGGTGGGGAAAACCACGTCAAGTGATTTTAGTTACCACCACAGCTGTAAATTTCGAAGGAGTTCCACACTGGATCCATGCCAGTCATACAAAAAGAGTGACTGAACCTGATGAAACTGAAGCTGAAGGTTGTGCAGCTGAGGGGTCACAAGATACCGATCCTGAAGTAGCTGAAGAGGAACAACCGAGCACCAGTCAAGATGATTGGATTCCAGTAGTTGAGATATCTGCAGAATACGTTAAAACCAGAAGTCAAACTTATCGAGACAGTCAGAGTGAAAGTGAGGACGAGAGAGGAATAGAAGAAGGTACTCAGATCATAAAAATAAAAGTCAAAAGTGATTCTGAGGAGGACCAGATAGGGACAGATCAGAATACTCAGATAATTGACACCCCACCAAGAACTCCAGAGTCTGAGGAGGGACAGACAGGTACTATGGCGGAAGCTCATGCGGAAGAAAATCAAGAGTTCAAAGAGCCCGAGCAGGACCAGATAGGTTTAGAAAAAGGTGTTCAGGAAGAAGAAGGTGAATCAAAACAAAGTCAAAGTCAAATTCAGCAAACACCTGAACAAGGCCAGATTAGTAACCAGGCAGTAGAAACAGTAATAAGACCTGGTCCTAGTCAGATAGAGAAGGATACAGAAGACAACATCAAATTAGATGTGCCACAACTGAATGAAAATAAAAGAGCATTGGAAAAAGGCCAGAGCACAGTGCCAGCTAAAAGACCCAGAAAAGGAGACAAATGGCCTAGGTTTGTCAAAAGGCTGAAATTCCGTCTAAAGACCATAAATGAAGAACCTGAACAAGTTAATAAAATAACAAGTCAAACTGAACAGTCTTAAATACAACCAAGAAGGAGAAGTCCACGACTGAAAAGGCTGAATAATAAATTCAGAAGCCCTTAATGGACTTACATTGTTCTTGAAGAATTTGAAAATCTAGAAATAAGTGATGAAAGTGATGACTAATTGATTGCTGATCAGACAGACGTAGAAGTGAGACCTACTTGAAATTTTCACAGGGTAAAAGACTGTGTGGAAGTTACAAAGAGGAATTAAAATATCCTTAGTCAGAAATGGCTGATCGTACTGTTAATGTAGGACCGAAAAGAAACTGCTTGAAAACATGCTGTAGAATATGCACATGTAGTATAGCGATAGTACTCATAATATGGTTAGGACTGACAATAGCTATTCTTACATAATGAGTAGAGACATGAAGAATGATACTAATAAGCCACAAACGATAGATACACTTAGAAGGATAGATACACAAGAAAAGGCACTTAGCAATACAAAAAAAGAAGTTAGATTTAGAAGCATCAGATGAAGAAGGAGTACATTATACCGGGATTAGTAATAGAACTCACTTAAATGTATTTGCAAACTTATTAGTACACTATGTAGAAGCTATGGAAATAGAAGATTGCTATGTTTGTATGAAATTACCTAGTTCAGTAGCCGAAGGTGTTACCTACCACCATTTACCACTAACATATGGTATTTCATGTAGTATTTTAGCTAGTCTATTCTATAAGAAAGGACCTTTGCAGTATTACTATTCTAATACAGATGCGATATTTTCTGAACTTCCTATACGTAGTAACCTGAATCCTGTACATACTAAGAGTGATGTAACAAGTTATATGGGTGAATATTTTCTAACAATTAGAACGAAAGATATAGCTGAAGCACACAAGAATAATTTAACATGCTTATTATGTGAAAAAGAAAAAATATTTTTGAATACGGTCGAGAAAAGGAGAGAGAGTTTCCAAAGAAAAGCAAATGATAAGAATCACACAATTCCTAAATGGGCTGAGAATATAGGGTCCACCCCAAATGGCATGACTCATGCTGCTATGTTGCTGGATTTCGAAAAGAAGGGGAAGCTCTGTCTCCATAGGGAAAGAACTAGTTATTATAACAATATATTCATTGTTTCCAGTTTATGTGAACACAATTATAAGGTAATTGGGGGTTGGGGTTTCAAAGATGGAACTGAACCTGTGTTTCCTGGAATTTATTTTATATGCGGAAACAAGGCTTATTACAAATTGTCAGATCATTGGTATGGGAGCTGTTATTTTGGAATAGTCTTCCCAAAGATATATCATGTAAATAAAATCACTGGAAACAATGAAGAAACTAATGGATTAATACGTAGCAAAAGAACTAGTTTTGGAGAAATAGTAGGGGATATATTTAGTGCATTGATACCTAAGGTGGGAGTAGCTCTGAATACACAAAGAATTTGCAAATTGTCAACAGTAGTGGATCGGTTATCAACTGACACTGCTGGAGGGTTCTTGATGGTCAATATCGAATTGGTTGCGATCAGATCAATGGTTTTACAAAATCGACTTGCTCTTGATACATTATTAGCAAAAGAGGGCGGAGTCTGTAGAATGTTGAAAGCGCAACATTGTTGCACTTACATACCTGACAAAAGTGTTGAAATTAAAGGGTATGTAAGAAATATTACACTTTTGGTAAAAGAGCTCAAACCACTGTAGGTTGATAGTGCATGGAAGAGACTGACTGATGGTCTCTCTTCAATAGGTAATTGGATTTCTAACGTAGGGAGAAGTTTTGTAGGTAGAATACTGATGCCAATGGTGGGAATAGGCTTACTGATTTTAGGGATAATAGTATGTTGCAAATGTCGTAAACATGGAAAGAGATATACAGTAAATGAAAGAGGGAAGAAAAGAAACTGCAATGAAATAGAGCTTGAAGAATTAAATGGCAAAATTTATAAGAAAATGAAAACTTTTCATTTAAAAAAATGATAAAAATCCTAGAAGAAAGATTGAAGCAATTGAGTTGGGTGAGTTGTGAAAAGTTGGCATCTCTTTTATTAATTGGTGATGATATGAAATATCATCAAAGAGGGGATTGATGGAGCAAGGATTCGCACGTAACGTGACTTGCTCTTATTCAGTCCTCTCGACATAACGTTAATAAACTAATCAACATGTTTGTATTACTAATATCGCATTACACAACATCCGAGGGAAGCTTGCATATGTGCTTTTACTAACTATAATCCGCTTGCATTAAAATAGCTGCTGCTACACTGTATTTTCTATTGCGCATTCATCTGTCATACTCACGTGACATGACGTACTTTTTGCTTTGGAGGAAAACTTTCGCTTCTGCACACTGGAATTAAAAATGGCTGATCTGTGTTACAGCATGCATGAACCTTGCACTGCTGCTTTTGCTAAGCTGTTTGTTTTGCTTAACCTTAATGCAATAGTTAAATATAAAGTAATGGGAATAGAGTAGAGATAAGTGGTATACAGTGCAATCTTTTATTCTGTGTTATTAAACTGTTTCTTTTCTATTCTTACATGTAAATCAATTTGTACCTGATGCCTGACACTGAACTCCATATTGAAACCTTTGAGCCTGTGCCCCAGAGACTAAAATCCATCGAGTCATGGCATTGAATGAGTGCCAGGGACAGTCTTGACTAAGATGCGCCTGGGAACCTCACCTCCTGAACTTTACGAAGGAAACAGAATTCTAATATGTACTAAAATGTAACAAATAGTAGAACATTTATTGTCGGGTGGAATAAAATATACATGGGAAAATAAAAATTGATGGGCAGGAACGTTAATAGAATATTCAAAAGAAAAATTTAAGTTTGGTATGGTGTGATGACCTTTCCTCATTCCTTGTCCAATCAAAATTGGGGCTCCTTACACTTGCAACATTGGGGGGTGGTGCACTGACCTGGAAAATAGTATAACTAGGGTAGGCTTAGCTAGTTCATTTGTCCGACTTGTCCGAATAGCTGACCTGTCACTGACCCAACACACTCAATAGGTGACCAAGAGCAGAGGGTTGCGAAGATCTCTGTCAGAAGATTCGATAACCCAATCGGGGTTCTGGGAGCTGAAGTGCTGGCGAAGCACTTTGTCGGGGAAATCGATAACCCAATCAGGGTTCTGGCTGTTAGCTGCAGAGAGGGAGTAGCGCAGGGGTTGCAACTTAACTGCGGGTGCCAATCTCAACCTTTGGTGGTCCTGTCCTGATCCAATTCGGTTTTACCTGTCCTGATTCTAATCTGCACCTGCTAGTCTA
Organism: Lissotriton helveticus; assembly: GCF_964261635.1. NCBI lineage: Eukaryota > Metazoa > Chordata > Amphibia > Caudata > Salamandridae > Lissotriton > Lissotriton helveticus. The sequence continues at coordinate 405,647,974 of NC_136073.1, forward strand.
CTGGCGACTGCAACTTTCGGGGTTCTGTTCTTTAAACTGACCTGTGGCCAGGGTTAGTTCTTCACACCATTCTAGGTAAATATAAAATCTATGTGGGTTCGTCATTTCTTTTTTTCCCTCTCTTACCCTTCCTAATCGCTACAAGTTTTAATTGCTGCATGTTTGCATATCATGTTCCTTCTCTTTACCCTTCCTATTGTTAAAGTTTGACATATGTTCCCTTTTTACCCTCCCTTTTGTTAAATGCCTAAACATTTTGATAGTTTTTCGTGTTCCTTTTCTTCACCCATCCTATTGCTAAATGATTGAAATTAGTTTAATACATCTTTTGCATAGTTACATTTTGATTCTGATCTTCATAATTGAAAGTCTTTTGGTGTTTAATCTTTGGATCATGACCATTTAAGAAACTTAGATAAAGAGTTAAAACGTTTTTATTGTTTAGTATATTGTCCAACACAGCCTGACTTATGTTGCAAAGAGAAAAAATTATTCGCCAAGCACTAGTTCCAAAAATGCTTGAGTACTGATGAGCCTAGTCCTTAGTTTACAAAAAGTAACTTCCACCACTCTTCCCAATAAACAATAGATAAAGAGATTCTGGACATTCATCCATTAATAATATGAATGACATTATCATCACAAGTAGGATAGCTCTTCCAACAGGACCAATGCTTTCCTATTGGCTACTTTTGTGCTGCACATGCCTTTGAATTAAAAGGGGAAGGCTATATTTAGCTTACTGGGCAATTAAAAAGCCAACGTGTGTCTCTTTAAGGTGATATTTCAGTGTGTTCCTGATATGAAAAGCTTCTCTGGGGGTCTGTCAAGCCTGTGAAGCTAGCAGTGAAAAACAAATGCAGCTGGGCAATGAACCTCTGCAGGCAGGCTGGTTTAGTGAAGGAACTTCCTCTAGCAAGATATTTTAAAGGCACACGCCACCTGCGTCATAGGGGAAACAAACCAGCCCACCTATTTTAATAACATCACATGTGTATCTTGAGAGAGGTGCACAGATTCTAAGGTTAAACATAGGTGTTATCTCTGTAAGCAGAAGCAGCTAGTAATTGTGAGATTCCATGGATGTTGTCGTAAGGATTGGCTAAGTGATTTAATGCCTGGTATCCTACATCACCAAAGTAGATAACAGATAGAGTCATATGTACACCAAATATGAATAACAGATAGAGTCATATGTACACCAAATATGATATTTAGATATACAGAAAAGCACTAAAATGGATGACTTGTGTATGTTGGACTTCAACCTTTGACATCGGCACATTTCAAAACGACAGGACAACTGTCACTGAGTTCTGATGAGGAACTGACAGTGGTCAACTCTTGCTGGGCTCAGTCATTCTCCTGAAGCAACTAGAGAAGTTTGGAGAGATTTAATCATAGGAATCGATGTCATGCTGGCTCTGTCTACTTCACCCATTTAACTTTTTGTCCAGATTAGGAGATATATCTTAACAAAAAATGTACAGCTATTCTTTGAAACTTCACTTTGTAAGTAATATTAAAGCTTGCAAAGTCACAAAGGTCTGTGGTAATTGAATTTTGGGAGAGAAATATGCAGGTGCTGCGTTTAAATCTCACCATTATTTGGATGGAATAGGTTCATACACAACCCTTTTAGTACATTTTTACAATAATACTTTTAAGGTCTTGCAGTCAAATTCCAAAGCAATCGGGTCATGATTTGCATTTATTAATTACCAACCAAATTCATGAGAGGTCTCTGCTTTGGGTGGGTGATTTCAACATATATGTGTGTGTAATTTGCCCGCTGTATGTTATGGGTGATGCATTGAATAAAATTGTTATGAAATACAATCTTCATTTCGCTTTTGACATATGTAACCCCTTATCATCAGTAATTCCTGTATTTTCTCTACAGTTGACTTAATGGTTCTTTCAGATGATCTGTGTACAAAGGTGCTTGACTTTACATCAGCCCCTCACTGTGCTAGTGATCATAATCCCTTAATCCTGTACTTGAGTTTAAGAGAATCTTTGACTATGAGATTGCTCCATCTTTAAGATTTAACTGTGGATTAATACAAGGGTGTGCTATTAAGGTGGAATAAGATTAATCCCACTGACATTCTGATACATGTAGTCGCACCCATTTTCCTACTTGTTTAAATGCAGACCAGGATTCAATTTTGAAATTCACTTGAAGCGGTTAGTTTAGGTATAAGTAAGTTGAGGTTGAGGCCCTTACAGTGCGCCATAGAAAAAACATGTAGATTGTTTTTTTCATTTTTCTCAAGGGATCACAAATTACTTAAATTGCACTTCATAAGCAACCAAACAATTGAATGTAAATTAAGCTATGTTGGGGTAAATCAAAAAGGGTGCTTATTCTCAGGAAATCCATCATTCCTTAGCTCCTGCTCGCACTTTATGTAGTCATGCTGAATTCGAGAAAGTGATTAATGCTCCCCATTTCAAGGCATCTTCTTTGCTATCCATCTACATGATTATTTCCTCAGTTAAATGGGAAGAACATTTTGCAAATATATATTTCTCAGAGGACCCCACCTCAGAACACAGCATGATTTTCGAATATGATGCTACGACGAGTCTCGTCTTCAAATTAGAAGAGCTAAGCTCTGCAATTATTAAAAGCATGGGTGAGTGCTGGGCCCATATAGTGTCCCAGTAGATATTTTTAAGGATAATATAGACTTTGTGGCACCAATTGTTGCTTATGTTTCGAAGGTGGCTGTCAATACCCAACCATCTAGGTCTTTGAAAGAGTCGTGATAGTGCCAATGATTAAAAAAGTGATAAAGTGGACCCAGCCGGCGGATCAGGCCTTCCGGCTCACACATTGGAACTTTATCCAGGAATATTTTCAACGCAACGCGGGTTCGGCCACCTCCAGGGCTATAGAGTGGGAAGCATACAAGATCACCGCCCGGGGCCACTGCATTCAACAAGTGGTGGGGGTCCGTAGAACACTAGAGCGCGCATTGCAAACATCAGAAACAGCGCTAGCGCAGCTGTCCCGTGACTCAGACCAGGGACTAGCCACCCTAGAACAATTGACAGCGGCGAAGCTCACACATGCGGAAACACTGCGAGACCTGCGAAAATACAACTTCCGTATGTATGCTACACGGGCACACAGGGAGGGTAACAGAGCAGGGGCACTTCTAGCGGGGGTAGCCAAACAAGACGTGACTACACAGCCTATCACAGAGCTAAGGGATGAGACTGGAGTGCTCCGCACCTCCCAACTCAACATCCTGCACATTTTTAGCAACTATTATGCAACTGTGTACCGCACTCCGGAGCCGGAAGTGCCTCACACGTTGGCACATTTCCTAGGCACACACACACTCCCCACTATCTCCGCGGAAGACAAAAGGGATCTTGACAGTAGAATTACGGCCCCAGATATCAAACACGCCATCAGGTCCCATGCACGGAAAAAAACGCCAGGGAGGGATGGGTTCCTGTTGGGATACTATAGCACGTTCGCGGCCCAGATAGAACCCCAGCTAGCGATCACATACGAGGAGGCCCTCTCCAAAGAAATTCTGCCAGCATCCTTCCGCAAATCTACGATGGTGACGTTCCTCAAACCCCACAGAGACCCCACGCACCCCTCTTCCTACAGACCCATCACACTCCTCAACACGGACTGTAAAATCCTAGGGAAGATCTTGGCCAATCGGTATAGCCAAATTCTGCCAACCCTGATTCACCACGATCAAAACGGTTTCGTACCAGGGCGCAACACATCCCACAACCTGAGACGACTCTTTCATGTTCAGGATAGGGCAAAGGACCGCTTCCCCCGCGCAGCGTGTCTGATCTTTGACTTAGAGAAGGCGTTCGACACCTTGTTGTGGCCCCACTTGTTTGAGGTACTACAGACACTGAAAATCGGCCGGAACTTAATGGCATACACGCGACTTCTATATGGGGGACTCACCTCTAGAGTACGGATCGGTAAACTTATCTCCACTCCATTTCGGATAGAAAGAGGAACCAGGCAGGGATGCCCACTCTCCCGCCTCCTGTTCGCACTTGCAGTCGAACCATTGGCCGCCCGGCTGCGTCAAGAGGGAGCAACCTGGGGGATTCCGATCACGGACACGACGCACTGCGTATCCCTATACGCAGATGACCTACTGCTCTACATCCGCGATGTGACGGGCGACCTCACACAGTTCAACTGCCCAGGATGCCAACTGTCAGACGCGAACTTCCGGCACATGTTCTGGGACTGCCCCTCTCTCCACCAGTACTGGTCCATGGTACATCGCACACTCCTCACGTTAGTCAGCCTACCACACATTGACTCCTGGGAAATCTGTGCGCTGGGGACCTACAAGCGTAAGAAATCTGAGAAGGTACATTGGCGCATCGCATCCCTCGCCCTCCTACTGGCCGAACGAGCCATTGCTATGCACTTAAGGGCCCCCTCGGGTCCCCCGGAAGCGGCCTGGATTGGAGCGGTGAGTAAGTGGGGAGCAGCAGAGGAAGACATCATACGTGCAGAAGAGGTGCAGGGAACCCGCAAACACCCCATCTCCATTGAATGGGCGCAGCTGCTCATACAGTTCAAACGAGAGACATCCCCGGACGACACACCAGAGCCATCCCCACGTCCTACTTACGCTTCCCCACAACACCCTGATTCCCCCCACAGCCAGCCCGACGCTGTTGTCCCGCTCCCCCCAGTTGTGGCAGATTGACCCTCGCGCCCTGTCGGCGATGCGGCCCGCTGCCCCTGGCGCGACATCCCCCCCCCCTTAATCCCGAGTTCCCAAGTGCTCCCAGCCCCCCTGGGCCACAAGCCCCAATGCCCTCGGCTCACCAAGTCCACTGACCCCAGCTAGCCCGCCGCGCGTTTCTATTACCGCCCATGTCTCTAGGAAGAATCTATCCCCATAGTTCCACACCCAGTTTCCAGTTGGTAGTTTGACACCGACACGCACTTTCTCTTACCACACTTGCCATCTTTGTGACGGTTTGAAAGACCACACACGGGGTCGACATTCACACATACCCCGCGCCCGCATGCAGTCTTGGGACGGCTTGCACGAGTTTGTGTCATGATGCCTTCAGCTTCCCGAGCTACGCTCCCAAGACTCATAAGGTACACCTTGTTTACTCTTTGCAATTAGCGGGGTGGGTGCATATGTGCTTTCTCCAGTTAATTTTTCCATGATGTATTTTACATGACCACCCATTGTGTGATATCCTGGACGAAAATGATTGATGTATTACCCCCTCTCGGGGGCTTTCACCTGTAAAACCTTAATAAAAATATTCAAACAAAAAAGTGGACCCAGCCGGGTAAAGTTGTAATTCTCTCCTGGATTCGCCGGTTAAAGTGGCAGGGTGGATCATTTTAGCCAGGCTTGAATCTTAGGCCTAGGATAATCATATCCTGTCTGACGTACAATACGGCCTTCGCAACAGTTTGGGAACCATAGACCAATGCTTAAATCTCTCTCTGTCGCGTTTTATAATGCGCGTCATGGGCAGGATTGGCCTATGCTTTGTATGTATATCCTTGCACTGCTTGTATCTGAAGCTTGTTTTATTCAATAAAAAGAATTTTAAAAAAAATCTTTATTTGTCAATTTCTAAATACATGTGGCAATAGCCAGGGCAATCCATCTAGCTTTTATGATTTTGTCTTATGCTTTTGACAGTGTAAACCGAGGAAGGCTCTGGCATATTATTTTGTATTTGGGTGTGTATTTTTAAATAGTAAAATGTTGGCACAATTTTATTTGAGGACTACCAGTTGTGTATTGTATGGCCCTTCTGGTGAATGTTCAAACTCATTTGGAATTGGAGGAGTTTTAGGCAGGGTTTTGTCCTGCCCCCTTTTTTATTCAAATGTGTATCAATGATTTTGATTTACATTTTACTTCATTAGTTCTGGAGAATGGCATGGTAAGCAAAAAAATGATGGATTTAGGCCCAGAACTCTGTACTGGGGTGAATATATGACATTGTACTGCATTCTATCCATCAATTGTTTTTTTTACTCTGAGCTGGGAGGCAGGTATAATATGGATTTCATTAAATTATGTCCCTTGATACTCTGGTTTTTGATGTGGGGCAAACTGGGAAATCAGTTAATTGTACATTTATTTTAGGTTGTCTATCCTTGGTGAATGGCTTCTGAATCCCTTGTATTATGGTTATAAGAGACGGCTTCGCCTTGATAGGCAAACCTGTTCTTCCCCAATCCTGAATTCTATTGTCTCGAATGTCAAGTGAAACATCTGTTAATAGATAAATGTCTGGAGGCAAGATTTTTTGTTGAATCATCTAAATCTGCTGTTGCAGACCACATGGTCACTTCATCTATTAATAGTACTGAATCATACTTTTACTTCTAATTTGTAGCACAGATTTTGTTTTAACTCAGATTAGGTTTATTCTAGTTCCTTTGTTATATACTTTTCCAGAAATGTTTATGTGGTCTAGGCTACCTCCTAGCCTGTGTGATAATTATTCTGTGCAATATTCCATTCACGTTAGTTTTTCTTCCACTTTTTTTTCCAAACCTAGAAGGTGAATCCTGGTCCCAATTTTGGACCACCTTAATTTAAGGCCCTAAAAGATGGCATATACTTTTTACAACAATTAAATTCAGTATACGTGTGTCCTCCCTTATTAATTTCATTACTCTATTTATAAAAATCAGCAGCTTCATTCACTGATGTTTGTTCTGCTTCTATGTTTTTACGTGTTATGCATTTTAGTCATGGCAGTTGCCATGAATGATTTTAAGCTTGCTGAGAATAGTGTTTATTGAGTACTCGTATTGATTAACGCTTTGCGAGAATGTGCTCAAAACAACAAATTAAATGTTTCTTTTTAAATGTTTATTATTGTACCTTTTGTGGCATGGATTTTGCCAAATAACGCTGATTTGATTGATTGATTTGAATGAAAGAGAAACAATCTCTAGTGGAACAGCCTTTGTGGTAGACTATTCTATGGTAGACTCTTTGTAGACAGCACTACTCCTAAACTTCAGTGACATAAACTCAAGTCAAGTCAAATGTACCTTTATTACTGCCAACATGGCCCAGAAAGTGCAAAATTTACAAAAAATCGACAAGTTATTTTTTTTTTAAAAACATTAAAACCAAGAATAAAAAGAAGCTCATGGCATATATACAGTTTATGATGAATAAAACATGTTGGTTAAAAAGTGGGGTCAAAATGTTGTTAAAAAGTGGGGTCAAAATGTTGTCTTCCTCCCTGACTCGTTACATAGCAGCATAAGGTTTTATTTCAAAGTGTGAGGTGCATTATACAACATTAATTTACTATTTGTTCCTCCCCTTGTTATGCTTTTCCTTCCTACCAAAGCCAAATAGTGAAAATAAGGAAGTTCAGTAGCTAGTTCTTAACTTCTAGAACATTTGGAAAATTAAGAAAGACCCTTCTTGTGCACCACATTGAGAACAGAAACCCCGCCACAGAGTAGACAATAGGGGTGCTCGGATAACATTTCAGTATCCTAAATGTTTCAACACAGGACCCCCTGCCTAGGTTTCTGCATGTCTGGGCTAACCATCTCCTTCTCGTTTTGTTGTAGCCCGGACATGCGAAAAAGACATGAAGCTCGGATTCCCCAGAATGATCACAAGCAGAGCACCTGGACTCATTTTGAGGATTCCATTTAGAGGTCATGCAACGCAGAGGCAAATCTGAACTGCAGATAGAGTCTTCTAGCTGCCGGGGGTTTGATTAAATCAAGAACTCTTTCAAAGACGGGGCTGTCCTTGATATCCAAGAAGGTTAAGGTTGTTTTGCCTATATTGGAATTAGAATGTAACAAAGCCATCCTGTAGTCCTTGTAGGTAATTTTTAGTTGTTTCTTAGAAATTTGGGAACAAGCTACAACCGGATCAGACCATAAATCCCCCAAACCCATATCAGCTAATAGATGTTTAATATGAGAGAACCAAGGAAGCCTAGCAGCGCCCCTAATTTCTAGAACTTCAGACAGTTCCTCTCTGTAAGTGATGAGTTCCGGGGTCGACCATAAGCGGCGCCAATATAAAAGGGGTCTAAGACATAGCACAGCCTCTAGATCCATTAAACCCAGATCTAAACGGAGAGGGACTAGAGGGGTGCTACGCGGTAATTTAATGAGATTCCTAATATATTGGTTTTCTATCTGCAGTAAGGACCTGGACCTGCAGTGTCCCCACAGTTCTGCTCATACAATGCACCCCCACATGCCTGGACCTTATACATTTCCAGTGCCGGGCTGATGGCGCTTCTATTGGAGTTATTGAAAACCTTCAGAATACCCCCTGTAGACTGAGCTAATTTTAGTGTTGATTTCCCTATATGTGCCCCCCAATCCATTGTGTCAGAGATTGTAATGCCTAGATACGTGAAGGATGTATGACGTTACAACGCATGCTTTTACCACGCATGCTGTTACAACGCAAGTATTACAACGCAAACCTTTACAACGCATAGCGCTTTGAGGTGCTGGATAGTGAATAGTTTAATTTACTATTCCAACTCCATTCCCCGTGGACACTAGGGAAGGTGTTGGATAGTAAATTAAATCTATTCCCTATCCTAGAGCGCCCCCCAGCGCATTGCGTTGTAATGGTTTTCGTTTGAAAACCTGCGTTGTAAAAGCACTGCGTTGTAAAAGTTTCGTTTTTAAAGGATGTTTCCCATACGTGAATGATGTTACTCTTTCTAAGGGTACATTATTTAATAAAGGGTTTGGACGAGTGCTCTTCGGTTTATTATAAACCATAAATTTGGTTTTCTGGAGGTTGATCGCTAGTCCTCTATCCTCACAGAACAGTTGAAATTTGTCCAACACCCTTTGAAGCCCCATAGGGGATTTTGATACCAAGAGCTTATCATCAGCAAACATCATAGCTGAGATTTTTTTTTTAGGCTAGTTTGGGGGCATCTAGGTTTTTTTCTTCTGCCAACACTTTGATCAAGTCATTTATATAAAGGCTGAATAGTGTCGGGGCAAGTACGCAACCTTGGCGCACACCTCGTTCAATTGGTATCAGGGCCGATAAATTGCCATCCTTACCAAATCTAATTTGTGCAAAGTGTTTTCATGCAGACGTAGTATAAGGTGTACTAGGTATGCCAGGGCCCCCAGCTCAAGTATGACGGACCATAATTTTGACCTGGGCACCAGGTCAAAAGCTGACCTCAGATCACCAAAAATCAGGTACAAGCTTCACCTCTCAAGACAAACCGTCTTCCAATGGAGTAGCTGAAGTCTTAGGACCTGATCTATGGTAGACAGTTTTTTTCTGAATCCTGCCTGGACCGGAGAGAGAACACTCTCATCGTCCATCCAGGATTGGAGTCTCAGTGATAGGACTCGAGCAAAGATCTTTTGTGGTCTGTAATTGCTTGGCAATAGAGGGGACCCCTTCTTGAAAATGGGAATTATTTCTGCCCCTTTCCAACTCATGGGGATTTTCATGCCTGCCAAGATTGCATTAAAAATAACCCACAGGTAGGGGGCCCACATTTCTAGCTCACTCCTAAAGAGAGTATTTTAGTCATGGGAGTTGCCATGAATGATTTTAAGCTTGCTGAGAATAGTGTTTATTGAGTACTCGTGTTGATTAACGCTTTGTGAGAATGTGCTCAAAACAACAAATTAAATGTTTCTTTTTAAATGTTTATTATTGTACCTTTTGTGGCATGGATGTTGCCAAATAGCGCTGATTTGATTGATTGATTTGAATGAAAGAGAAACAATCTCTAGTGGAACAGTATGTGTGGTGGACTATTCTATGGTAGACTCTTTGTAGACAGCATCACTCCTAAACTTCAGTGACATAAACTACTTTCAACACACGTTGCTGGCTTCCACCTGTTTCTGTTATATTAGAGAATGCAGAGCAAAAACTCTCTTGGATATTTAGCCATTTGGCACTGATTATATCTCAGGCTGAGTCGAATCGCCTCATAGGATTCTGCTCCATCTGATTCTGAGTACTTTTTCCTAATGTGAAAGAACCTGAGTCGATCCACACAAGACCTTGAACACAGCAGCAGCTAAGTCTCATTCACTTTTGTTCCTGATGGGTGGCACATATAAAGCCCCTATTGCGGAAGTTTACAGTAGACAAAGGAGTATTTAAATGAAATTATTGCCAAAAAACAAGAAGCCCACGACCACAGAGGAACATCCAGCTTGGTGATCAGCAGCAACTGAAAAACAGTGTCCTTGACTGGATCCTCGAGCCAGACAATTCCACATCCAGAACATGGAGCCAAACACATAAGTAAGAACAGCACAGAATGTCTTAATTACGTCATCAGAGTGCACATTCCCAACATATTCCCCCACACACATTACAAACACACTGCATGAAATACTACATAATCGTCCTCCTGTTAAAATAACAGACACTTAAAATATATATGTTTCTTTAAAAAAGTATAAACATCCTTAAATATACATTTTAGATAAGTAACACAATCACAAGTAGCCTGTTACGCAACTTCAATTTCTTTCTGATCACTATATATGTAGAAGTTGGAGTCTCGTCTGCAACTGTGAAAACAATATTTGAGATTCATAACTTCTTAGTGAAACAATTATGTTAATTAGTACCTTCAGAATCGAACCTTTGTGCCTCAGAGGAGTAACCAGATACATTGGCTACAGGAGGGGGACCTTCGAAAGCTTTCACATTCAAATCATCACCACAAAGAGCATTATTGTCACCCAAACATTAACAATTTCTTGACATGACACATTTTTAGCTTCAGAAATTATGTTAGCTTCTTCCTGAGTAACTTTTACCACATTCCTTTAACTCCATTAACCCTTTCTGTTAAGCAAAACAGCTCCTTTGGAGACTCTTATCATTCTTACTGAAGTTGTAAATTTGGAATCACCTTAATTAACCTTGCTAGGTTTCTGCATCATTACCCTCTCTCAAAACTTCAGATCAGCCACTCTGGCATGACATTTTTCATCACAATGCAATTTAATGTTGCCTGCCTCTGTAGCGCTTTGCTATGTATGCCATCTACTACTTCAATACCACATCAAGATTTAGATTGCCTAACATTAATCCAATCGGGGCACAAGTTAGACGTTACAACCTTATTTCTCAAAAGTTTGAAAGGAGAAACACCTGTAGTGCTATGAAGGGTAATGAGGTATGTCGTAATTCTGTCCCAAGAATTTTGCAACCTGTAAACCTACATTCTAGGAAAATGGGTGCAGAGCAACTTGTGAATGCTTAATACAAAGATCATGCATGAAACCCCACATATGTGATGAAGTAAATTGTGTCTCGTTATCTGTAACCAACTCTTTTCGGGAGGACCTTCAGTGGCAAAAACTTACCGTGAGAACCTGATAATTCAACTAGCGTTTATTGTTCCCACAAAATCAAAATAAAATCCATTTAAATTAATATTCTACAAAAAAAATCCTAAAGGTTGTATGTGGCAGCATAACTTCAAAAACTCTGGCAGAGTCCAATGCAACTTTCTTCCATGCTTCTCCAGGAAATGGCACTGGATGAAGCGGACTTTCAGAAGTCCTCCAAAGTTTATTTGACAGTAAACGCTCAATACATGAATAGATCCATTTACCTACTTGTTTTCCAAAGAAGACCACCAATAATATTGTTTGAGATTCTCGCAGGAGCTAGTAATGCCCAAGTGTCCTTTGTGAGCAATTTTTATTCGAGAATTTCTCAAGGATTGCGGTGATATAAATAGAATAATTCGACTCACCATATTATGAGCAAGGGTCAATTCACTAGAAACTTGGGTAAAGGGTCTTAAACTAACGTAAAGATTGCTATCATTGGGCCACCAATTCTTGACAAATGTAATGAATTTCTGTAACACCATGTCCTCGCAATAAGCTTCTTCCCACTCCATTTCTGAAAAAAACACAATTGCATTTCTGACCGGCATCCAACATTGCTACCGTACACTCCACCTCCTCATGCTCCCTCCATCCACTGTACCACAGTCTAAAGGCATCCTTGAAAAAGGACCAGCTCTGTAGTTCCTTCCTCCCAGGATATACTTTATGATACCATTTAACAATTTTACAGTTACCCCAAAACCGTGAAACTTATAGTCAGGGCCTCTGGCTGTAAAGATCAATCAATGAGCTCTGGAATCACAACCAAGATTTACACAATCGCAGAAGATAGAAATGATAAAGTTTATTAACGTAAGTATTAAAACTGAGTAAAACTCACATGGCTCAACAAGCCATACAAAACGTGCAGTATGAGCATGTTGCATGGTTTCCATGCATTTTAATTGTAGTGAAATATATGTGTAGTGCAAGAATATAGACTTTTAATAAGCCATTTAATGCAGTATTTAGGCACAATATACTCTACTACAGGATAGTGTTGGACATTTCCAACAGAATATCAGTCTCATGTAATGTATTCTCCTATGGAGGTCTGAAATGCCTGATGTGAAAAGTTTTTTTTTCTTACGAAATGTCCAGGACTTGTTCAGCGACAAAGACTTAAATGAAACCATTTTTTGTGTAAGCAATACATATGCATTGGATATTATGGACATTTTCTTCTGACCTAAGTGAAGGTGCGAATGAGTGCCACAAAGGTGACCAGAGCCCTTCAACTTAAGTTGTCACAAGGCTGTCCACCACCACAGTACACTTTTAAAATTGGCACATTATGTAAATGTGTTTATGCCTCATTCTGAATGTGGAAACTAGGGGGCATATTATCAAGAACTGCAATGAAATTATCGCTGATTTAGCTTGCAGGAAACTGCCGCTAAAACGGTGATAATGGGCTTGATAATATGCCCTTGTGAATTCCCATAGCAGCCCAGGTTAACACCAGAACCTGGGCTGCTATGGGAATTCACAAGGGCATATCATCAAGCCCATTATCGCCGTTTTAGCGGCAGTTTCCTGCAAACTAAAGCAGCGATAATTGTATTGCAGTTCTTGATAATATGCCCCCAAATACCTCAATTAAGAACAGTTAACTATTTCACATGAAAGTTCTGCACACCCATAGTTGTTTCCACTTTATTTTCGAATACCACGTTCACTGACCCCTGTACTAGGAGGGACAAGGGAATAACAACACGTGCAGAATATCTGTTTATGATTAGAACCTTACGTTCCCGTATTTTTTCTGTCATAATTTCACCTGCCAAGAAGGCCGCGCAGACCTCTCGCGTGGTGGATCCCTGCTCAGTAAATATACAATGTTTACAAATGTGTTCACGCTGTAAATAATCCGTGCGCGCTTCAAGGCTGGCAAAACTCCTGTTCACACGACGTCCCATCACTGCTCCACATTGTGCGCTCTGAAGGGTACAAGTAATTGTTACCTGCAACAGTTTTGTAAACCTTGATTTTCTTTGAAAAGGCACATTCCTGAAATAAATTCTTGAAAGAGCTACAAAAAAACGTCCGGAAACTTTGGAAACCATCTTTTTTTTTACATATCTCAATGCATTGCGATCCAGAAAGGTCATTTCCTCAAGCAGAGCACCAGGCTTTTATTATACAACCACATCTTTTTTCCCTTCACTTTATTTTGCCAGTGTGTCTTTGTCTCAGCTTCGGAAACCATCCCCAAAGCCTCAAACCGAGTCTAAGTTTGCCTCCTTGCCACCCACGTTGCATGGACAACTCTGTGCGCCATAAGGCTTTATGTTTACTAACCATCTTTATGGCTGACAGGCGCGTGTACGCTGTGAGGCATCCGTGCCTTTGGCAGACAACTAAAAACACACCTCTTGAAAAAGCCTTCCGCCCCATGCAAGACGCTATTAAGAAAATTAAAGTCAGAGAAAGTTTCTATCAAAGTTCACCGACTTGTCTGCGCCCAAGTAGGCGTTGCAGCAAACATTGGAGAATACATTTTCTGAGTGTGTTGTAAAACTTACGGATGTGGTTCACTGCTCAGCATGTCTTTCAGCAGCTCACATTTCTGAACACTTTAAATGGAAACATGGCTAGCAGCGAAAGGAACGTGTGATTTAGTTTTATTTTCAGGAGAGTGTTCGACCATATTTGTCAGCATACAGTACTGTATGATGGTTCACCACGTTTTCTCTAACGAAATACGCTTTCTGTAGAAGTTAAAAAGAATGATGAAAAGCCCTTTCTTGGGGGCCAATAAGCCAATGGCACCGAAATATCGATAATCTAATGATATTCATAATGACGATGCACACGTTCCAGCCCGTGCACGCTCAGTTCAGTTTTGTTAAATTCAGTAACAACTTTATTTGAATGAAAGTGGCACACAGCACATATTCAACTATTAGTAAACAACAAACTGATTAAAGAAGTCAATAAATACAAGCACCCCCAGAGCCCACAAAATCGAAAAAAATCATCAAGATAAAATAACATGTCAAGCATGCTGACAATTTCTTTTTTATACATACTTTTTAAAAACTACTGATTAAAAAAAACAACAGATACATAAAGTAAGATAGTTGGAGTCTTTATAAACTGCAAGTATAACAGAGATTGGCCTTGCTTGTCTGAAACTCATGGGTAGCAAGTGCAAGTTAAACTGTTCTAGTACACGCTATGAACCATTGACTTTACTGTGACTACTCCTGACCGGCAATAGGACATCACTACATCTCTCCCTTCTGTTTTAGTACAGCCTTTTTGCATATTGAAACATAAGCCTACTGTCATCTTCACGTCTCCCATTCAGTAACTCAAGTTAAAGTTGGGCTTAATGTTTTTGTGTACCTGTGCACAACCTCAGTACCTGTGCTCTTAGTCAACACCTCTTAATCCATTCTCCAACTTGTTGTACGCCATTGCTTCCATTCAAAAAGTCTCTGGGTCCCTAGTTCTTCTAAATTCATGCTCTTAGCTAAGTGGCTTCTATCCCTCTTACCTCAGGGCCCAGCTTCTACATGAATTCTAAGATTTGATGCTATCTAGTTTCACATCTGCCTGATCTTTTCTATTCCAGGCCTTGCAACATTTGGTGCGCTTTCCCTATATCTCTTTTAATTGCATGAAATGTTCTCTGCCATTGCCAGTTAGCTAAACCCTGCATCATCCTCCATCTTTGCTTCAACAGATGGGTTTGGACTGGAGCATTAGTTTCATTTCTTTTCTGTTACCACTTATGCTACAGTCTATAGAATAGGAATATTGGGTGTGTGCAACACCTGATTCCCACTCACCAAGTTCTTTCACCACAGCAGAGCTTCTGCTCCTCACCTTTACCCCCAACAGGTCTCACATACATTTGAAATTGATATTTGGACTCAATACTTTTCTTGCCTTTCCAGATCTTTTCTTTCTTTTATTATTCTCCTGTCGAATCCGGGCCCACATCCTCTGAGTGGGACGCAGTTCAGACTGAGGGAAGATACTCACACGGGGTTACATAAAGATATGAACAGTTCTAAGTTTCTTCCTGAAATATTGATACCCACTTCAACAGACCAGTCACCACATCAATTTACAATTATTAAGAAGCAAAATGATAAGTGTAATGCTATTTTTGTTTGTTAGTCTTTTTGAGCAGCTAAGCTATTGTCTGGAATAAGCACTCATAAAAATCTTCGTGAAGGGAAGTTCTGATTTAGGACCTTCTCAAAATACTCTTATTAAATTACTCTATTATTCCTTTAGGAAGAAAAATAAATCATGAAATCAAACAACTTTGGTCCATGATTGTCTCCACCAATGAAAGACAAATTGCACAGCTCATTTTTGGACTCCTTTTCTTTTCTCTAGCTGGTGCTTGGACACCCCTAGATTCTTAGACCGTCCCTTTTCACATTTCCTCATCTCTACTGCTGATCACATAAATTAGTTGCTCTTACCTTGTTTTCGGCATTCAAGTTATGTTTCTACAAGATGATCACAGTTGTCTTCCTTGGATTGGTGGTTGCCTACTGCAGTTATTTGATACAGTGAGACGTAAACTGGGGCACTTAGTTCATTTGATCTGCCATGTTTTCCAGGTTCACAACTACCTCACCTTTAGGCTATTTCTCTGGTCCCTGGGAAACTCGGGGACAATAGATCATGTATAATAAAGAGCATTGCCTCAGATTTCTTCTGAAAGCTCACTGCATGTCAGAAGCTCAGTTTTTTGGCTTTGCCCCTGTTTTGAATTTGGTAATAAAGTAAGGCTTACTCTTGAACACAGGCAGTATAACTAGAGCAGATTAGGGACAGTTTTATAATAAGAATGTGCTCATGGAATATAAATAGGATATGTAAAAAACTAAAAGTTGCCCAAATAAATGCATTACCAAGTTCCAGTCATGTTATACTGTTGCAGGAAACATGGGCAATGGACCCATTTGTATTACATCAGTATAAAAGATATTTTGAACCTGCAATCAAAAATCACAAATTTGGTCGTCCATGTAGGGGGCTTCCAATATTCATATTGACTGATTTAAATGTAAATCATGAGCGCATAGTTGCAAATAATTCGAAACTTCTTGCTGTAAAGTTGCGATATGTATCGGGCAAAAGTAGGATTCAAAAAACCATAATTTTGATTAACATATATATTTCACAAAAACAGACCTCTAGGAAAGAAATGTGTGCTGCACTAAATAGTTTTCTTCTGGAGCAAATCTTGGAAAAGCCTTTGGCAGATTATATCATATCAGGTGATTTTAATATAAATTTGTTAATATCTTTTCTACGGGAAGACTTTGTCCAGTCCCAAAACCAACAATGAGAAATCCCTGAACAAACAACCAAACTTAGAACAAATATCAATCAAAATAGAATGGGGAGAAACTTTTTGATAGACATGAAGGCATTGGGACTAAGAATATTGAACAGTAGATTCCCAATGGACATACCACCTGCTTGGACATTTAATTCGCAGAATGGTAATTCACAAATTGATTACAAAATGGCTTCATTATATATCTTTAATAAAGTGATTTCCTACCATCTGAATGAAGTGCCGGATAGTGACCACAGTCAACAAATAATGAAGACAAAACTATCCTGTCCATAACCTCAAAAGTATTTGACAACGCAAGGCCAGATCTGTACCATCAACTATAGGAAACTTACATGTAAACCAAATATTGCGGGTGATATAAAGGAAAAAACACAAAATCTAGTTAAAGAGTGTTTTAAAGAAACTACGATGACAACAGTAATTGAGCAATGGGAACATTTTACACAGAAAATAGTGAAGTCTAATGAAAAAACTATATGTGTACAAACAAAACAAGTGACCCGGACTGAAACAAGAGAAATTAACATCCTTCTCCCGTATACTGTGAGAAAAATTAGACGCACCCGCAACAGTCTTAGGAAACAGTTAACCAAGTTTCCGTTAAATGAAGATATACGGGTACAATTAAGAAATACTAAGTATAACCTGAGGAAATTGATTTGGAATGAACAAAATAAAGTTAGACAAGAATTGTGGACCAAAATCTTCCACGTAAGTACTCAAACAAACTCAAGGGAATTCTGGAGACTGATTAACGGTCTAGTCCGAACGAATAAATCTGCTGTAGGATCTGCCCTAACTGAAGACGAATGGTCTATGTTTCTTATAAAACACCTAAACCCAGAGACTTCAGCAAATATTGAAGGTAACATACAGAAAAAGATGGATAAATGTGACCCAGAATGTGATTATGAAATAATATAACTCAATCACAAGTGGCCAAGCTTATAAAGAAGCAAAAAGATGGGGCACCCGGCCCCAATGGTATTCCATTTGCGTTATACAAAGAAAATTGAATTTTGGTCCGCATATCTAACTGATATCTTTAATGAAGTGGTTCAGAGTGGATTAATTCCGAAATCGTGGAGAGGGTCACTAATATCTCTTATCTTTAAGAAAGGACATTGGCAATTTCCGGAAAAGTATCATTTAATTACCCTTCAAGATACTGATGCAAAACTGTTTGCTGGGATTCTATTAATGATTTAACAGATCGGGCAAAGGAAAAGCAGGTACTGCCCCCGAATCAAACAGGCTTCATTAAAGGTCTGGGAACCTCTACAAATATATTAATGTTATCCGTACTAATGGATAAGGAAATCTTAGCAAAACAACCTTTATATTTTTGTTTTTGATTGTGTTGACAGACAACTCTTGTGGAAAAAACTTGAAAATGGGGGCTACATATGCCCCTAGCCTGGAAATCATCTTTATGGACAGTTACGAGGAAGAGCATCTGTACAGTGACACGAACCCATACCTCAACAAGATCGAGGTATGGAAGAGATACATCGACGATGTGATCATGATTTGGGATGGCGAACAAAATGAGCTAGAAGAGTTCCATGCATGGCTTAACCAGAGGAGCGGTGACATTCAATTTACTATGTCTAGCAGCAAGGAGTCAATAGACTTCCTAGACCTGACTTTCAAAACAGAAGAAGGCAGACTGTATTGTGACCTGCACCGCAAACCGATGGAGAGGAATACATTATAGATGTATGGGTCACACCATCCACGCAACCTGAGGGACAATCTGCCCTATGGGCAATACCTTCGGATAAGGAGGAACTGTTCACACAGAAGAGACTTCTTCAGGGAATCAGAAGTATTGGCCAATCGCCTGAAGGAGAGGGGATACCCAAAGAACTTGCTAAAGCGTGCACAAAAACGGGCATGGTATTGCCCACGTGAACAACTATTGGAAGTAAGAGATAAATCGGATGATACTGATAACATTGTGTGTGTAACTACTTTCAACACAAAGAGCAATGATGTCAAAAAGATCATACTGAAATATTGGAATCTGATTATTGGTGTAATTCAAACCACTGAAAAACCCATCTTTGCATTCAAAAGGGGAAAGAATGTCAAGGACATGGTGGTGAAAGCCTTCTTGGAACCACCGAAGCGAACAGACCTGAGAGACTATGTTGGGCTTCCACCTATAACTGGACATCACAAATGTGGGACCTGCAGAGCTTGTGACCTATGCCAGGAAGGAAATGATTTTGCATAACAGGACTTACAAATTGCCATACTTCACCAACAGCACAAATCTGATATATTCCATCCTTTGCTCTTGTGCCAAAATCTACATGGGTCAGACAACGTAAAAAGTAAAAACTAGGATCTTGCCACACATGAGCTGTATAAGGTGCAAAACACTAGGGGCCCCCTTGGTTGAACACTACATTACACATACCCACACACCCGACGATATGAAATGGTGGGTGTTGGAAAAGATCCATGCCAATCCTAGGGGTTGCTCAATCACGCGCTCTATGAACTATAAAGAATGCCGATAGATACATTCACTCAACTCATTGCAGAATGTGTTGAATGAGACCGAGGAAATTACCAGACAAATGGGGCAGTTATAATTACGACTGTTGAATCTGGGAAGTTTATGGGTTTGTTTTGATCAGGCCGACATAATACCATTTAGATTGGGTCCACTTTTTCCATACCCTCAACACGCTATACTAGCTATACCACCTAACGTTTGCAGATGTTAGCACCTCTAGGTACACAGACCTTTGTCAGGAACTGCAATGATATATGTGATCTAATTATTATACAATTCTGCATGACCCGCCTAATTCTTGTGCCTGCCTAACTGTTAATTTGCATGCTTCCACCTAATGAATCTTTGTTTGTTAGTTTCTATCTAACAAACATTATCCCTTAACAATGTAAAATTGGATATGTCTTATTGAACACTGTGAGTGCTAATATGAAGTAATATGTAGTTCGGCCATGAGGTTGATGTTATTTAACAAAGACAACGGTAACGACACACCACCTCTTACAATCCACTATAAATCGACATGTTGCGCTGACTCCTCCACAATCCTGCGCTTACGCATAAGTCCTTGGGCGCTGCGTTCCATACGCTGCGGCAGCATTACCTCCAAACTGTATATGTCGTACGGATGTTTTGCAAACTGGAATTAGCCAAGAATGAGTATCCCATACACACAGCCCACACTATTCGTTGTAATATTGTAATATTATGAATACCATTGCCGCAATGCTTCCCCGGTCCAAATAACCCCCTCAAATAAATCCCTGAGTCATACAGTGAGGTTTTCGACGTCTAAAGGGTAGCCTAGCAACACGCTGTGCATCGGCTCCGGTAGCGTCCTCGCGCTTGAGATACTGGCTTTAACTAGTTCAGGATTTCTCACGCTGTCATTCACGCCGTGAACCCGGACAGAGCACTTCTCACCGCCGGGCCAAGAAGCTTTTTGGATCCTGTTGGGCCGCACTGAATAATCTAAGTAACTGAAGGATTCAGTGTATAAATTAAAAGTAAGCGGACTAGGAATACCCGCGGATTAGCCTCACCAAATTAGTTTTTGGGATATAAGGCTAATCACTTCCCCTTCTTCTCTAGCAACTACTGACACCAGTGTCAGTGAAAACGCTGGATGCCACATGCCCAGTGAAGGGATCCCGCAGACAGATTGGGATTCTACAAATCAAATCGAGGTAAGCGTAATGAACGAGGTCACAAGTTAACTCTGTGCCAACCTCTTCACGAACTAATGGGAAGACCTTATTAGGCCAATACTTTCATTAACAGAGCTCAACGGCAAGGGAGTCTTTTATCCATTGATCGCCTAGCTGCGAACATTGAACACCAAAGGAGAGCCCGGCTGGGCCTACTTTGATGTGAGTGGTCAACACTGTGCACTAATCGCAGTTGTTGATTATAATGACTCATATATCTGTGAATCCAAACCTGATGATTGCCTTTTCAATCATTAGGCTGCCACACATACCCCTACCTCCCCCAACTTCACTCAGTCCTGATGAAGACCAGTGCAGATGCTTCAAGGGCGCAACACTAGGGTTGAAATGTCGACATACAAAACTGTGGACCATCTTTCTAAGGATTCTGTATTTGAGACTGACTATTGTGTTTTACAGAACACTCTTAGTGACTTTACAATACTGGCCATGCTCTCCCCTTCCCATTCCCCTCCCTTTTGCCTGAAATTGGCATTGTACATAGTGTATATATAATACTTGCACAAAATTTCACTGAGCACCAATTGTCATTAAGTTTCACTTCGTACACCACTGTTTAAAACTGACAGCCTTTTATGCTTCTAAAATGAGAGTACTTATAAAGGAATACAATTTAGAAAGTATTTTGCGATACTACAGAAGGTTTGGATTCCTTTTCTTATCTGTAATTGTGTTCGCTTTGATTTACTCATCTTGCAATGAATGAATATATTGTGTAAAATGTTAGAAAAAGTGAAGAAATATAGTACACCCGAATTAACCAACTGTTTATATTTATCTTACTGCCCAGGTTCTTAGGGATACTGGGTCCCCCCATAGATACTAAACTTGTAAGAAGGAATCATGCATGTCCAATTATAAATGGATTTAAGGGAAAAAAGGTTCAAAAATATCTTGAAACATCATGGTCTAAGAAAAACAAACACATCTTTATCAATGCTAGATTTGGTTGTCTGCCAGGATTATGTCAATTACCTCCATGGAAGAGAACAGAGGAGGATAAACTATGCAGGCTATGTAAATCCAGCCAAGAGAACATTATACATTTATTGTATCTTTGCCCGGAGTTGGAATATGAAAGAAAATCCACTCTTGAGAAACTATTCAATAATCGTGGTGTAAGAACATGTAGGCAAGCCCTCATAGCATGTTTAAATTCTGAAGACTTATTAATGAGTTCTGCATTTGTAAAGTTTATATGTGCTGTTGGGTAAAAGCGGGAGGTTTTTATCTGATTTATTTATGGATTGTGCTAATATATATTATATATTAGCAAGTTTTTTTAAATATAAACCTTATATGATTGATTGTTTTATAACTTTTTAACAATTTTTGTAAGATTTTAATTATTCAAACAAAATAAAGAAACTTGAAACTTACTCTTGAACTGAGGCATTGGCTATAACAATAAGATATCTGTAGCACTGGAATGGTGCAAAATAAATGTAATGTTCAGTCATTATTATAGCCGTGATGATAAATAAAACTTTAATTCACAGGAAAAGGTGCAACAGTTTAGTACAATGAATTTTTTAATATCTTACAAAAAGTTACATTCAAAACAATTTATGTGGCAAATCTAACTCACTCAGGTATTGAAGGAGGGTGGCATGCATGCTAAGAACATCTGCAAGCATCTCATGAATACTGGTAATGATGCATAGGTGAGGTGCCTGGTCTGCAGGGGACAGCGTCTGTGCAGGTCTTGCTCTTGCTTGCTTTGAGGAATGAAATCATGAAGTAGATTTTTGACTCTTCTCTTGCTTAGGTGAATGTTTTCCGTACACTGATGGCTATAAAGAGTTCATGCAGGCGGATTCTAGCAGGTAGTCAAGTGTTCCAGTTACTTAGACATTTAAGTGAACACTGTCCTGAGCTGACAGTTTAGTGAAAGATAAAATGTGGTATGGAGCATCTAGTGGACGTCCAACCATTGTGGCCAAGATGGATCAGCAACAAAGGAGCCACAAAGAAGCCATGACGATACCCTTCATGCTGTGGATGGCACAGATGGGCGAGATAAAAACCGAGACAAAAAGCCCCTCGGGGAAGCTGCAGAGCATAGTTGTTTGCCCTAGACATAATTTAGTTTTTCCCTCTGATTCCTGCTTGCAGGCGCAACAAAGCAAGTATTCTCCTTAATCTGTCTAGCCTGGTCCTGATGCTAAAGTGTTGTAGTCAAACTTCATGCCTCTGATTTAGTCATTACGCCAGATGAACACAACTTTTAGTCACATGTGAACATGAGCATTTGACTCACAGGACTAGCTTAAATTCCAAAACAGCATCAGATGTGGTCAACACAAACTGCCACAACGAACTGGTGTTGCACTTTAACTTGTTTGGTGGGGGCATAGATTTGGTTAATGTACATGGTAGTATAAGAAGGTTTCTGTATCTTGGTAATGAAGTAGCGCAATGTTTTCTGCTTCAATGGGAATAGCAGACATTCAATAATATCACCTAGCATAACGCTTTTCACTCAGTCAGACCTTGAGCCAAACAAATACTGTTATCTGGCTTCCGCTCTCTTCTTCCAGAGATAACAATTGTCACATTGATAGTAGTAACTATGGTATACTGCACAGTCTCTCACGATGTAATGCTTCGTAGAGGGCTACAAGCTGACTTATTCAAATAAATCTTATTTGTTGCGGTTAGCATATATGTTTATGTTTATAGGATTTGTAAAGTGCGTTACTACCCTCGGGCATCTCAGCGCTAATAGAGCAGTTTAGTGAGAGTGGGTAACTAGTCTTGTGGGAAAAGCCAGGTCTTAAGTTTTTTCCTGAACTGTGCTTCTTCTTGGGTGTATCTAATGTCAGGGTCTAGGCTGTTTCAAAGCTTAGGTATCAGATGGGAAAAAGATCTTCCACCCCATCTGGCTTTTTTTGTTACAGTGTTCTTCATAAGAAACTTTGAACTCGACCTGAGCTGTCGTTGGGGTGTGTAGTGAGTGACCAGGTTTTGAATGAGTACCGGACCTCTTCCGTGCATGGCACGATAGGCCAGATTGAGGGATTTAAATTTGATTCTGGCTTGAACCGGAAACCAGTGTAGTTCCTTCAGTCTTGATTTAATTGATTGACGTCTGGGTACATTCAACAGTAGCCGTGCTGCTGCGTTTTGAACAACTTAAAGACGGTTGATTACATATTTCAGGGAACCCAAAAAGAGGGAGTTGCCGTAGTCCAGCCTTGAGACCACCAGGGCCTGATCCACTGTTCCCCTTCTGTCTTCTGGAATTAGGGGCATAATCTTCCTAAGCAGACGTAATATCCCAAAGCAGGTGCCAGATAGCTTTTTGGCCTGTGTCTCCATTGTGAGATTTTGATCTAGCCACATGCCGAGGTTTTTTATGGCAGGTTTGGGCGAAGGCAGTGATCCCCAACTGATAGGCCATGGAATATCCACGTGGGGGTTAAGGTTGATACCCAGAATCATCAGTTCTGTTTTGTTGCCGTTTAACTTAAGTTTACAGTCTGCCATTCAAGATCTGATTTTCTCGAGGGAACAAGCTGTCGATGATCAGAGTTAAGGGTGTCTGAGATTGAAAAGACTAATTGTGTATAATACGCGTATGACACGACGGAGATACCAAATTCTTGGATGATGAGGGCTAATGGACTGAGATAAATATTAAAAAGGGTAGGGCTCAGGGACGAGCCCTGAGGCCCTCCCCAGGGTGCTGGGAAGGGGTCTGACTTGAACCCAGCCTCCACACATTGGAAGGACCTGTCACTCAAGAAGGAGGCCACCCATTCTTTAGCTGTTCCGCTAATGCCCACCTTTTCCAGTCTCTGGGTCAGTACTGTGTGGTCTACCGTATCGAATGCGGTGCTCAAATCGAGGAGCACCACAGAAGCCATTTTTCCTGAGCTTTTCAGTGACCACTAACAGTGCTGATTCGGTACTATGCTTTGGTCTGAACCCCATCTGTGTCTGATGGATGACATTGTTGTTCTCGAGAAAGGTGGAGATTGCAGCATTTACGTGCTTTTCTGCCATTTTGCCCACTATGGGCAGGAGTGATATTGGGCGGTACTTTGATAGTTCAACTGGGTCCAGGTGTGGCTTTTTCAGCAGGGGTTTGATAATGGCGTGTTTCCATTCCTTTGGGACCACGCCAATCTCAAACGAAAGATTGATAAGATTCCCCAGTTGAGTAATAACAGGTTCCCCTCCTTGGGCGAGAATGCTGGGAGGGGCTGGGTCTGAAGGAGAGCCTGATTTGAATTTTCTTAGTAGTGCGGATATCTGATCTGGCTTTATGGAAGGGATGGTCATGAGGGCTGGTCTGTCCAACGGTACTTTGGTCTGAGATTCAGGTGGTGGAGGGGAGATGTTTCCTATGGGCCATGGGGGTTTGGATTGGAAAGATGTATAAATAATTTCAATGTTGCTTTTGAAGAAGGTTGCCAATCCATTGCACCTCTCTTTGGAGTGTTCTGGGCTATTGGGCTCTTGAACTGAGGTATTGAGGGATTTTACAATCTTAAAGAGCTTCCTCGGAGAGTTAGAGGATTTGGCAATTCTTTCTTCATAGAAGACGGACTGTGCTTTTCGGACACTTATTTGATAGCGTTGAATGGCAACTCTGTAGGTTATTTTTAGTTAAGGATCATATGACTTCCTCCACTCTCGTTCTAGTTTTTTACAGTCCTTTTTCTGCTGAACTAGCATAGGAGAGAACCAGGAGGACCTGTTGGTGTTTTTATAAGATAAGGGACCCGGCTTCCTGAAGTTCCTGTTGATGGAGCTGTTTATCCATGTTTGCCAATTACTATGGGCTTCGTTCAGATCTTTAGTTTCGGGGGGGGGTGGAGGATTCCAGATCACAGATCCAGGCCTCCGGCACTATTTTTGGCCATTTCCGTCCCATAACTATGAGGGTTTTGTTTGGTCCTGTTATGGGAATCTGGAGTTGGAATGGGACCAAGGCATGGTCCAGCCATGGCATCCAAATTGCGCCTAGTACCTTCAATCTTTCATCGTTTGAGAAAATCGGGTCTAAAAGGTGACCTTTCTCATGGGTGGCGGAGGGAACCAGCTGTGGGAGCTGTAAGGGTTCTATATCAATTAGGCACCTCTTAGCGCAGGAGTCATAAGGATCATCCAAATGGATGTTGAAATCGCCTAATACCGTTATGGCATTTTTCTCTATGAGCATACTCACCAGTTGGTCTGGGGCTCAGTCCAGAAACCCAGTGCAGGGTCCCGGGGGTCAGTAGATTAGTCCTCCCGTGAAGGAGCTTGTCGCAGAAAAGGATAATCTGAAACCGCAGGCTTCGGAACTGTTAATATTCAGGGGAGATATTGTACATTCTAGTTGGGCCTGGTACATGATGGCCAGTCCTCCTCCCATCGCTCCAGACCTATCAAGGTGGGCAATTTTATAACCAGGGGGTAGTGCTTTTACAATATCTGAGGCTGAGCTTTCTCTGAGCCAACTTTCAGTGATAAAAAGAGCCTCCAAGCGCTCTTCTTCCAATAATAGCTTAATTTCCAGCGCGTGTTTGGGTAGGGATCTGCTGTTAATTAATCCCATTTTGGCTATTTTCCATTTGGTCCTTTCTGCATCTTTTCCATGCTCATTATAGTTCCTAGTGTCTCCCTTAAACCCACATACCGTACAATACAGTACTTGTTCAATGTTTAGCAAGTGCTGACATTGAGGGTAGACTGTATCCTTTCCTTTCAGTAGCTCTGATCTGGTATAGGTGAAGGATAGTGTTTCCGTGTTCCTTTGAAAATGTTTTGATCATAGCTAGACACGCAGCCTGCCCACAAAGGCTGTAGAAGAAGGGGAAGAGGGAGAGAAGCATGCACAGATTTGGGAGGGAGTATCTGTTGTAAGTCTTCCCAACTTGGGATTCAGGTTAACTCATCTGTATCCTATGACTACTAATCAGCGGCCACCTTCATTTACAGTGCCATCCCTATTCTAATAGAGTGCAGTGCTATTGTAGGGAACAACCTGTTCCAAAACATGTGGAGTACCTGTCACAACCTATGTTTTCTGTGCAGGAACCTAAACAAGCTATGTCTTTTTCTGAACATTTCCAAAACTGCCTCCCTGTGACAGGAACTAGTCCTTTCTCTCTGTCCCTAAATACCTGCTGATCTACCACAGTCCAAGAGTATTGAACCCTGCCTTCATCCTAACTCTGTGGGCCATCTCAGGAGGCCCACAAGCATAAACAATTCCTGCTGATCTGTTGTTTGCTGGGACTATAAGTGAAGTGTCTCTTTCTGCCCTCGGATAGCTGCCACTCAAAAACCAAAATCAAGTTCTCCAGTTATGTGCAAACATATGTGAGCTGATCCGACCTGCTCTCCCATCTGCTGTCTCCAGATCATCTTTGTTTCCTCATGTAGGACCTACCCTTTGCCAGGTAGTTATTTTAGCATGAGAAGTTGGCAGGTCATTTCTCTGCAGATCTTTTGTACACCAGGAGCTTTATATGGGCTGGTACTCACTGGTACTGAGTATCTGCACTTCTACATTTTCACTCCTTGAAAATCACCACTTCCCCTTCACCAAGGATAGTACTGGTACTCATACGAGAAGCCCATCAATCTCAGTGTTATACAAAGGTGCTGCTGAATAGCTGTTGATGAGCCTGTCAGTCTCAAAGGAAGAATTTGCTGCCTACCGCGACTTGTGGGAAACCGAAGTGATGACGATATGATGTTGCAGCAGGGTGCCCCAGGACATCTCTGTAGCTAGGCTGAGGCAAAGGGGCTGAAAAAGTGACAGTGAGGAAAAACAGGTGATAATAGAGGCACAGCAGAGCAGATATCAGCAAAGATAAACACTTGTAAAAACAAATGTATTAACTGATATGTAAATATCTGTAAGTACCAGTATGATTCTGTGCATGTTTGCATGTGTAGTTGCTGTTGTGTCAGGTCACCTTTGCTGGTATTTAGCTGCCAGTCCCTCAGGCCTTGCATCAGGATAGCCTGTCCTGTCTCTGAATCGTACTCACCAGGGTTAGCGTGTAGCAGTTCTGGGCCTCTTGATATCTCCAGTGGGGGCCTGCTTTTTTCTGTGTGGAAGCCACACTCTCTCAATACAAATGTACCTTGGCTCTAAGAGGCCATTCCCTTTGCAAAGGTTATAACAGACCTTTTCTCCTGGTAGGGTTTAAGGTGATTAAACATTTATAAAACACTTTAAAGTTTGTAGAAGCCATACAGTTTGAAAGGTCATACTGTGGTATACTCATGTAGGGCTGCTCTGCAAGCATACATTTAAAACTGCACATTTTGTTTAACTTACCCTTCTGCTCATTGGAATCGACTGCTTGGAATAAACATAGAGTTTGAGGGTTGATGCTGGTGGTTTTGTAAATGTATTTACGTTTCATCTTTCATCTTTCATCTTTCATCTTAATGAAAACAAATGCTCATGTAATTCTTGGTGGTATTACTCTACTTTTTCTTATGGTTTATTATCCACAATGTATATGACATGAAGTAGAGTAAACTATGTAAAGACAGCATGGATGGTCTAATGTGGATTGAAGTTTTTGGGCATCGTAGTGATAATGAATATATGACTTTACAACGTTTGCCTTTACAATGCAAGTTATTACAACGACTTGCTGTAGGGGGTGCTGGAGTCCAGAATAGTATAATTTACTTTTCCAACTCCAGTCTGTGCAACAGTAGGGAAGGTGTTGAATTTAAAATCCAACACCTTAAGCCACCTACAGCAAGTCGTTTTAATGACTTGCGTTGTAATGGTATGCGTGGTAACAACACAGTCGTTGTACTGACCACATTGTAATGCCACCGTGTTGTACCAACAGCATTGCAAATGCTGTTTCCCAGTCATAATACATTCAACATTAGAAAACCACAGGTGTTAGAATGAGACCATGGTATATCACTGGTTAATTTTTGTTTCTTAAGTTCCCACACTATTCGTTACTGTACATGGTATATAAATGCATAATGTCTCTTATGTGTCATGCATTGAGATAATCAATGGACCTGGAAAATATAAAATATAATATTACATTTACACTCTTCTACACATAAGGATATAAAGAATATTCCAGATACCAGAAGCTCCTCTTAAATATCTAGATTCCTTTAATTGTTCACCCTTGTCCTGCCTCTTAGCCAGTTTTAATGACTTGCGTTGTAATGGTATGCGTGGTAACAACACAGTCGTTGTACTGACCACATTGTAATGCCACCGTGTTGTACCAACAGCATTGCAAATGCTGTTTCCCAGTCATAATACATTCAACATTAGAAAACCACAGGTGTTAGAATGAGACCATGGTATATCACTGGTTAATTTTTGTTTCTTAAGTTCCCACACTATTCGTTACTGTACATGGTATATAAATGCATAATGTCTCTTATGTGTCATGCATTGAGATAATCAATGGACCTGGAAAATATAAAATATAATATTACATTTACACTCTTCTACACATAAGGATATAAAGAATATTCCAGATACCAGAAGCTCCTCTTAAATATCTAGATTCCTTTAATTGTTCACCCTTGTCCTGCCTCTTAGCCAGTCCCTATATCCGTCCCAAACACACCTTTCGTCCACAGCTTAATATTGTGAGTACCTGCACTTATTGTTTCCCATTTAAGGCGCTGTCTACACCTTACATACCCTTATATTCCTCAGACAGACTGACTTATACATTTTTAAACCAGCACCTGGCACCAAACAACTGCATTTGTAGCAAAATCACAAGTGGTCAAGTAAAAAAAAAAACCTGCAAATGGGAACCTGCAAAGAAAATGCAGGGTAACCCATCAAAATGAGTGCCAATTCAAATGGTCTAAACTATAATGGCTCTGTAGTTATGCATCCCAGAATTACAATTACAATCTCCAAGTATCCATACCTTTAGGAACCAAATTACTACATCAGTTAACGCAAAGCACTTAGAATGAGGACCTTCGAGGTGAAATGTGCTTGTACACATGTTGATATCAATAGACTCGAAATATTACTTCTATCACAAAATGACTGCTGCCAGTAAATCATTAATGGATCAGTCTGAAATATTTGCAGATCCAGAAAGTACCACACGAATCCCAGCACATACACCAACAAGAATAGATGGTTCTCTAAACGATAAGAACAAACCTATAGAAGCCTGTCCAATCTCATAGGCCCACTTTCTTTCCAGCATCCTCTCAAAATGTCCCCAACTCCATTCTGCTGCTGAAGGCTGGTAACGCCTAAAATATTTGCCATACAAAAGTACAGCGGTTAATTTACCCACTATGGTAAAAATTGATATATTTTTCTTCATCATTGCCATGACAAAAGGCAAAAATATCTCCCATCTGACCTCCAAATCTTTCCCCACACACCCAAGCCTTTCCACATGACGATCCAAAAAATTCTTCAAGGCTTGTTTATATGCTTTTCCTGTTAATCATCCAATCGACATTTCAAATAAATCCATCACCCTCTTCCTCTCACAACCACATATGATTAGGAAGCTTGGTGGTCTCCCGGCTCTAGCCCACAGAACCTCCATCATGGAGAACAAGACAAAGCATAAGAAATTGTATTATTAAAACATGTCACATGTGTGGTGCTAACAATAATGCAGTAATGGAAAAAGCCCACAATAAAATGTTGAGACATGATCAAAAGCATCATGTCTCTCACTTTTTGCCTGTTACCCAGAGCTATCACTGCTTCATTATGTTATGTTATGTTATGTTATTTAAAATTTGTAAAGCGCACATACGCCCAAAAGCTTCTTGGCGCTGAAGAGAAAATAAAAAAAACATAACAAAGGGATACCAAAGAGAGTCGCTATTTCAGATAGGCCTGTGTAAAAAGAAAAGTCTTAAATGCCTTTCTGAAGGCAAGGAGGTCCTTACTCTGTCTCAAAGTCAAAGGTAGGGAGTTCCACAAAGAGGCAGCTAAAAAGTGAAAACAGCTACCTCCCTGTCGTTTTTTCTTAAATCGGGGTACCTCAAGTAGATCTTTATGAGCTGATCTCAAACTACGTGAGGGACTATATCTCCCGATCAATTGTCTGATAAACATTGGGCCCTTGCCCTGCAAGGCCTTGAAAATAATACAACCAGCTTTAAATGTGGCTCTCTGCGCCACAGGCAGCCAGTGTAAATTCTCTAGCCCTGATTTAATCGATTCCCATTTAGGTACCTTGCAGATCAGTCTGGCAGCTTGATTCTGCAGGTATTGCAGTCTTCTAAGTTGACCAATCGGTAAACCCAGATAAAGACTGTTTGAAAAATCAATATGGGAAAGAACTAGGGCATTGACTACCTGAATTAAAGCCGAATCAGTAAGGAGATGTGCAATTTTTCTTATTTTCCTTAATTGAAATAATCTAGAAGAAACTACGGTTCCAATCTGAGATTTTAGGGCAAGGTCCTCATTAATGGTCACTCCCAAACTCTTTACTGTTTGAGATTTTTTTGGGGGAAGACCCATGTCAGAAGGCCAAAAGTGTGGGCTCCAACTGATCTCGCTCTTCCCAGGCAAGATCAGTTCAGTTTTCCCCAGATTTAATTTAAGATGGTTTGAGGACATCCAACTCTGAATGAAGGTCATGGTTGACTGAAAATTCTCTGCAGCATTGGTTGAATTTAATACAAAAACCAACTGCAGGTCGTCTGCATAATTATATACAGTAACTTTATGCTCTCCTAAAGAGAACAAAAGAGGCCGCATATATAAATTAAATAGTAAAGGGGACAAGGAGGAACCTTGAGGAACCCCGCAAAAGGAATTAATTTTAGGGGCTGTAAAAGAACCTAGCCAAACAGACTGGGTGCGTTCAGATATGAAAGATTTAAGCCAGGCCAAGGCAGAGTCTCGGAGGCCGGCCTGTTCGACACGGTTGACCAGAATGGTATAGTCAACCGTGTTGAATGCTGCAGACAAATCCAGAAGCACCAAGGCTTGATGTAAATTTTTGTCGGCATTAGACCTCAAGGTGTTCTGAACGGCCAATATTACTGCCTCAGTGGAGTGACCAGGCCGAAAACCTGCCTGGTTAGGTTGTAAATAAGCAGAATCTTCAACAAAATTTGAGAGGCTATTGGTGACATGAGCCTCCAAGATCTTAGATAAATAGGGCAAAAGTGATATAGGCCGATAATTAGTGAGGTCTAAAGGATCGATACCAGATTTTTTTGTGAATGGAATCAATAAGACCTGCTTGAAACTACTTGGGACTATCCCAGATGTAAGAGAATTGTTGAGCAGTGGTATCATGCTGTCGGGAATTGCCCGACCGATTTCTCTCATTATTTGAGGGGGACAAACGTCCTCAGGAGATCCTGATTTGACTCTGGTCAATAGATCTAAAAAATTTTTTAGATCAATTGGAGGAAAAGAATGTAATGTTGAGGGATTAAAAAAAATATCATCCAAAGGGGCGCAAGCTGGAAGTTTGGATATATTATGTTTAATCAGTAATATCTTTTCACTAAAAAAATCATTCAAAGAATTGCAGAGTATTTGTGAGGGAACTACTGGGGGAGAGGTTCTATCATCATTACATAATTCAGACACAATTCTGAAAATTTCTTTCGACTTGTTAGTAGAGTTTAAAATTTTTGTAGAGAAATAAGCAGTCTTGTGATCATGTAAAGTTTTTTGATAAGCTTTCCTAGTTAGGCAATAAACAGCCCTTGCTTGAGGGCAGTAATTGGTTCGCCAAATTCTCTCCTGTTGCCTCACTTCCAGTTTTAATTTTTTTAGCTCCGGCGTGAACCATTTATGTGCGTCCATGCCTCGAGAGCTACAAAAGCGAGTAAGAGGGGCGTGAATATTGATGGCAGTGGTTAGCCATTCTTTAAGCCTGTGGTCGGCTGTCTCCGCATTAGTACTCTGTAAAGGTAGGGAAGTCATTTAAAAGTTTAAAAAAGCTGACATATCCATAGAAGTCCACTTTCGAGTGGTATTACTGGTTTGCAGCTTGAGTTGAGTAATTTTATCAACACAAAAGGAGAAACTTATGCTAAAATGGTCAGACCAGCTGCAAGGTTTAATATCGATAGAATATACTGGTAAATTCAAAGACCAGATTTGGTCGAGGCTATGGCCCTTCTGATGAGTTTTAGTATCAATGTGTTGTATCAAATTAATATCATTCAGAAGGTCCTTCATCTCGGCTGCTTGAGGGTCTAATGATGTGTTATCGAACCAAAAGTTCAAATCCCCGACCAAAAGTAGTTTAGAATTGTTTGTAGCCAGCATAGCCAGTTGCTCTGCTAAAATGGAAGGAAATGTGGCCATTGTTTGAGGTGGACGGTATAATAGGACCACTACAAGTGTTCCATTAGCAGTATCTAATTTAGCAACTATATTTTCTACATTTGGTAAAAGTAAAGAGGATAGTTGTCTGAGTTGATGTTTTTTGTTAACAATAATTGCCACTCCTCCCCCAGCTTTACCTGCCGGACGAATTGCTGACAGAATATAATAGTCTGCAGGTAAAGCAACTAAAATATCCCGGAGAGAATCCGGAGTGAGCCATGTTTCGGTTAATAACAACATATCCGGTTTTGTCTCGGTTAGTAACAGAAATATATCCATCTGATGTCTGATCAAAGAACGGGTGTTTAAATAAATGCACCTAAAGTTGCAAGTTGTGCTTGGTGTAGTTGTAAGCACCGCATACTTGGGGGCAGAATCCACAATTAAGTTAGCGGGGTTACTGATGCCAAGACGAGATGTTCGTTTCGTTATGAACGTAGAACACTCACTTTCCTGTTCGCCCAATTCACACCCTACAACACTAGCACTAACAGTAACAGGAAAAACTGAACACTGAGGGGTATATTCACAAGAACGTGTGATAACTACCGCAAGAGTAGCGTAATGCAACTTTTAACATCGCAGCCTATCGCAGGAAAATAACCCTGTGTCAACGTGGAATACACAACGCGGCGGTAGCATGCGATAGACACCAGATAACACGGCAAATGTCCACATGAAAATCGACGCCATGCCGGTAAAATGCGGTACGCGAACGCAAAAGAAGATACGATGAGGCCAAACGCGGTACAAAAAGCAGCGAAAAGCAGCCACAGGCCTGCAAATCCCACGTGTCTGGTGGGCCAATGCACCATAAAAACCACAGAAAAAATACACCAGAAACAAGCCAAAGCATGTAGCAACATGGATGCACCCTAACCCAGCGCAGAGGCCAACTCGAACCCCACAACCCCCACAGACTATCATCAGGGAACAATGGGGTTGGGGTAGGACAAGGAGTAGAGGGAGAGGAAGACAGGGTGTAGACCGCAGGAAAATAAGACCAGCGTCACGGAGGTGACAGAACACTACCAGCAGCTTACCCACTAGCAGACCACCTGGATTGGAGTCGGAGTGCAGAAGAGGCCACTCCAGGAGGCCAATAGGCGACGGCATGATGTGACTACCTAAACCAGGCACCAACCCGCTGCCAACAGGAAGGCGGCAACGGCGACAGGAGGTGGCAGTCCAGCACCACCGGAGGAACTGGAGGAAACCCATGCCACAGTCATCAGTGTGTATACTGTACTGTATATCTTTATTTCGACAATAATGTCCTAAAAGAGCAGACAATTATTTACAAACATTTCACAGTAAGTTCATTTCATTTTTAAAAACAGAAGTAAGACAGGGAATTAAAATCACCATCTGTTCCAGTAGAAAGGGAATAGAAAGTCTTCGAGATGGAATACATTAGGATGAAATGGCTCATTACTCAGCATTCGCAGTTCAGTTTAAAAAGTTGCATGTGCGCTCGATTACCATAGTCTGTTTAGTTAAAAGTCCTGGCCCCCAACAACTAGGCAGATATCTCGTCCTTAATCAGTTTTAGTCCATCTTCGCTAGCTTCCTTCTGATGATCCACATGGCTCCTAGGTATTTCGAGACTGCAAGCACAATTGCCGGGGACAGATCCATCTTAAAAATTCTATGTGCTTGCATACACTGATTCATGCCCAAGTTCTTACAGATAGGAATGATCCACCTTTTCCTGGCTTTTACATAGGCAGGGCAGAAGAATAGAACATGCAGTACGTTTTCTATACTTGCTTTGCAGCCAGGACAGTTCTTTGGAGATAATGGGCACCACTTGCTTGTAAATTCTCTGATCGGTAGTGACCCATACCTCCACTGCAGATAAAGTTTCCTAAGGGAAACTGAGCTAACATCATTGAAAACAGTTTCGAATTTGTAGCAATCTTTAAACATTAAAAAAGTACTAGTTAGGCTACCTGTTTGGGTGTTCGATAGACGTGCATTTACATTTTTCCCATGGTAGAACTTAGCCAGCATCTTACGGGGGACCTTACTGCATGCCTCAACTGGATCAGACCACAGGGTCGCAAGATCAAGTCTCTCTAGTTCTTCCCTAATATATTTCAGCCAGGGAATACTTTGTGCATTAGGAAGCCTTAAGACTTCGAGGAGCTCAAGCCTATAGCCCTTTAGCTCCGGGGTGACCCAAAGTCTCCTCCAAAAGGCTAGGGGCTTGAGACCCAGTTCTTCGTTAATGGGTCTTAGGTATAAGTCCAGCCTGAGTGGGAACAGTGGTGTGCTTGGTGGAAGAGCTGTCAATTGCCTTAGAAATCTGTTCTCCACTGCTGTAATTGCAGGGGTACATTTGTGGCCCCACAGTTCGCCTCCATAAATTACAGCCCCCCCGGGCTTGCAGTTTATGAATCTCGAGGGGTGGGCCCAGTGGTTTCAATTGTGCCTTTCCTAGGATCCTAAGGATACCCCCCACTTTTTGTGTGTATACAGTGCAGGGGTGGGGAGTACGGACACAATTCAAGAGGACCTGACAAAACATCAACAGGGAGTGCAATGAACAGGGACTCGGGGGACGGGGGAGAGGGGCACAATGGCATACATGCACAATGAGGCGTAGCACACTGCACACCCACAAACACCCTGGACCATGTCCCAGATCCCCTTGGCACACTGCAGCACACATACATAGCATGAACAGCACACCCACATTGATGACAATGTGGCACAACGCGCATAGCTGACACTGCAGAACAAAGGACACAACTGGCTCCGCACAGAAACATGCCCACCACATCTGACAGAGGCAGAAAGAGTGAAATGGAAATGTACTCTACGACCTCACATCTGTCATGAAGTCCAAATGTACTTACCCGTAGGAGAATACAGCATCCCCAAACAGTCACAATGTACATTGCCAAATAGTCTGCATGCAAACCAGCACAATGCGCCAACATATATGTCTACACAAAGTCAACACGCACCTCCCCTTTACATCGCAGAGGGGCACACAACACCTTCAGCAGAGCACAGAACACAACACACCTGTGATGCCGAAGAGGACCACCACACCTTCGACACCGACACCCTACAATAGCCCATGGATATCCCACGCAACCCCCCACCAGGACCTGGCCAGCCAAGCGACTCAGAGGAGAACACCAAGCCTGCAACAGAGCACACAGCAGGAAGCACCCATAAGCACAGCTGGCTCACAACACTTCACCCACCCACACATGGTACCCCAATGCCATGTGTCAGCACGCAGAAAGGAGGTGGGCCAACCGGTGTGGGTGGCGGCCAATTTCATGAAATGCGAACAAGGACAGATCCGTAAGGGTCTATCACCCTTCAGGGCCCACCCACACCCCACTAAGGAGACCCACTCTGCCATAGAGATACATGCAGATGCACAGCACAGAACCACGCCCAGGGGCGCTCAAATAGCAGTCACACACCCATGTTGGCTGTGCGTACAACGGTCCAGGCCCCTCCCCTTAAGAATTGAGTGGGTGACGACAAAGCTACAATTCCAAGCTCAAAACCGCTGTCTGTGGTAATATGTCTGCATCCGATGTACACAGCGCAATGTAATGTCGTAGGGCCCAGAACCCACATGCATACTACAAGACCACAGGGACACATGCAGATGTCATGTTGAACTGGCTACGGGCACATGCGCCCAGCCCCTTTATTGGCAAGGCCACATGTACAGTGACACCTGTGCTGGATGTGTGTGGGGTAAGTGTAAGCCATTCTGCACAGAATGTCTGGTGCTGGCAACCACTGGAACATTGGGCACCAATGCAACAGAAACAGAAAACATATGCAATACAGAGTCAACTGCTGAGCAACATGGAGCGAGCCGAAGAAAGTCCAGAGGACAGCCAAAATGCAAACAGTTGTGTCCGTGAGTTGCAGTGCACTGGGGTTTGGACACTAGAGACGAGCGCGCTCATGTGAAGAAAAAGTCTTGGATTGTGTCCCTTCAATACATTCCTGATGCAGATGCAGTGGGGTGTGTTAGACCTGCATCATGCTCCACATCAACGTCTCAGGGCCCACACACTGTTTGAGGTGACATACCTGCACAACCGCTCAACAGCACAAAACACAATCAGCAACAGACAAAGGCACGTGGAGTGCTGAGCAGGGCATCAGGCCGATGATGCCATCCACGATAGGCCTAAGCAACACCGTAAGTCTGTCAGGGTGTCTATTTCAACTCTGACAGATGGAGGTCGGAGTTGGCCTGTGCCTCCTGCGGTGATCCGTCGTCCGGGCCAGTCTGGACTCGCTGTGGTGTGTGAGCCCTGGTGGGACGTACTCTGGCCTGGAGTCTGCGTACAGTGCAAGGCCACAGAGAAATGGTGTTGATGACCCCAAGGCCTATGCTTCAGGGCCCATCCAATGTCTCCAGATATGGGGTTCCGAACTTGACCAGCACAGAGTTAGTGGCTCCGGATGCACCGCGGCCGGCACAGGCACCCAGCCACGGGACGGTGACTTGCGGTGCAGTTAGATGGGCCATGCGACCTGAGCGGGTCACCATCAATGTCCGAGGTGTATGTTGCAAAGGGTTTCGGGGACAGTGGAAGGTGTCCTCCAGTGCAAGACACGGAAAGGTTTGATTTTATCCGGAAGCAGCAAATGGAGGAGTGGAATGCGACAGCCTCGTTGCCACCACCAATTCGGTATCAGCTACATGAGGATGCAAACTGCCCTCTAGTCCATAGACTCAGACGCCACCAAAGTTCGACCAGAGAGTGTCCATGAATGTCGGGGAACAGACTTAGTGGCACCGGGGCTGAGTGGGGATGTAGGCTGCAATGATGCCGGCACACTGATATGAACTCCGCCACTGCTGAATTATGACTCTGTGACCTACTGGTCAGCAGTGGCCCACAGCCACGTGTCATTGGCTCGCGATGCACAGCGCTAGTAACACCAGGGCAGTTGTCGGTAGTGTATGAACACCTCCATAACGATGATCCTTTTCTCTCCATCAAGATGCAAGGTGTCAAACTCTTACACCTCTCCTTGTGTGCAATGATATGTAATCTGCCTTTGCATACTCGTTGTTCAGTTCAGAATCTGTGACCTGCTCGAGTGCAGCCTAGGCCGAGAGGCGTGTAGGCTGGAGGCAGCGGTCAGCACGGGCCATTCACCGAGTGTCGCCGGCATAGGTTGGTGGCCCCACTGGCCTGCGTAGTTCAGGTTCAGTGGCACCATGTGTTCGGTCACCTCCGTGACCATGACTTGGCTTTCGTCCGGACTGAGACGCATCTTCCTCTTACTCCACGCGACCACTGGTGTATACTCTAGCATCCTTGAATCGCGAATAGGTGCTGGATGTGAGCCCGACTGGTCCGCAGGGTAGTCCTGGTCCCTCTTCCACGTATCGCCAGATGGCGTTGAACAGGGTTTGTGGCAGCAAGTGTCGCTAGATGGCGTTGAACAGGGTTTGTGGTAGCACGTGTCACCGGGTGGTGTTGAACAGGGTTTGTGGCAGCATGTGTCACCAGATGGCCTTGAACAGGGTTTGTGGCACCACATGTCGCAAGATGCCCATATGGAACTATGCCTCACTGATCGGGGGGTCTGGTGCTGTTGCCGGATTTGGGGTCACTGGTATTCATTAGCCTGGACAAGGTTTCACATATGGGACCCACTGGGTCGCATAGGATGCCGGTAGAATATGTAAACGAGAAAGGAGTAATGTGGGCCAACGTCGGGGGGACAGCGGTGGCCTGAAAGGCTGTCCAGATCGCGGGCTTCGGGCTTGGAGGTTACACTGGGCCCTCCTTGACACACGCCGGTGTCTGCTGCTGATTAGCTGGCTGCGCGGGTCGGCCCTGATGGGTTCGTGCTCCAGCGGGCTGGGGTACGGCAGGCGCACAATATCTCAGGCAACTCCGCTAACAAGGATAGCATTGGCCTCATGGCGGGGTGGGAGGCGCCGCTCTGGCGGAGACATTGTGCTTTCCGGAAGAGGACCACGCCCAGGGCTACATGTTTTTTATTCACACCCCTACGCTGACCTGGCGTACGCCGACCCATCCCACTCTGCTCACACTTAAGGGGGGCATAATAGGCAACATTTCTGCAAGGACCCCTACTGGCTGTGGTGACATGGTTGTGTCCACTGTCCTGTACACTCCATACACCAGAGGTGTATGTCGCCATGGATATGGGTGTGTTCTGCATACTGTGTTCTGTTTAGCACTTCGCTGCTACTCTTGGCATTGTGTACTTTCCCAATTATGGTTCTACTGCATCCTTCACACATGCCTGCTTGCCTCCTCTCCACACATTCATCTATTGTGTGGCTGAGTTGCCATGAAGTTGATTGGTCATGTTCACGGCTTGCCCAGGTTACCATTGTAAGTTATTCAATCGTGTCTGGTGGGTGGGCATGTTGTGATGCATGCTGGTTGTGAACTTTTACGTGTGCATTGCCAGATTTGTGGATTGCATGTTGTGGAGTTGAGGTGAGTGGAGTGTTAATTGGAAACTTGCCAAGGAGCTGTGAATTTCCCTGGGTGCCATTCTGGGAAGGCTGGTTGCTGATGGAATGTCGGAGGGTGAAGTGATCATGCACACTGGCTGTATATTTGGATGCGACATTGGTGAAGGTCCCACGGTGTTCTGATGTTGCCTGCACATAGATGTGTTACGTTTGCTTCCTGTTGCTCTGATTGTGTGCTGTGTCACCAGGGTGCACAGGCGGGACATGTGTGCAGTGGATTGCCCCCCACACATGCGTATGGTCCTTTCTTGGTCTCCAGTAGTTCATGTGCATTGTATTGGCCTTGTGGGGCCTGGGCAACAGGGTGATGGTGATGTCCATGACAGGTGTGGGGGACTTGGATGTGGCTGTTTGTGAGACTCCGCCGACTCTGGCGGGTGTTTGTTGGGGTGGGCCAGGGGCTAACAGGTGCAGCATGGCCAGCAGCTTGGTGTGGGGTGGGATGCTGGTCGTCCGCTGTGTTGGTGCCGTTGGCCTGTTGGGCGATGATGGCCAGGAAGCATAGGATGGTTATCCCTTTCAGCCTGTAGTGAACAGTGACATTATCAGAAGTTGTGCATGTGAGGCAGGTGTGTTTCCTGGGGGGCCACTGTCTTAGTCTGCGCTGCCTCTGTGGTGGTCCAGGAGGGGTGGTTGCTGGGTGGGTGTTGTGGTCCTCTAGGGTGTCCGAGCTGCATGATCAGTAGCTCTATGGCTTCTATTTGTCTTCAGGCATGGTCCTGGGCTAGGCTTCCTATTGTGGTGCAGGCTGCTGTCCGACTTTACACCAGGTCAGAGTAGGTGTAAAGTTCCTGCTGCTAATGCGCATTATCACGTGTTTTGTGTTATTATCGCTGATCTGGTTGGTTGTTGTGAATGTTGAGGTGTGGTGTTATCACAGCTTTTGGCACAGGAACGCCTACTCTGCATCTCATTAATGATATTTGTGGGGGTCCGCTGTGGCGATGTTTTTTGCAGCTGGTATCACGGTAAAACTGATGCTGTGGGCTGTTAGCACCTGCTTGTGAATGGTGGGGTAAATTTATCACGACTTTGGCTGCGATAAAGTGCTGGTATTTCGGCGATAACTCCTTGTGAATATGCCCCTTAGTCATTACTTGCAGTTAGTGAATGCCCACAAAAGTAGTTGTGCTGTAGTAATCCACATTTACACCTCCCATGAATACTTCAGTGAATTACTCGCAGGCATAAATGGAGGTATTGTCAGCCATAAATGTGCGTTTACGAATGGGAAAAACCTTTTGAATTGGGCACTGGGATATTTTGTAAATCCTGTCAAAATTCATTGAACAATTCCAATTTATTTTGTATACACATTCACAAAAGTGTCATTTTGGTAATGGTATGGTGAATTTTATTTGGAAGGGGCAACCTTTAGATCCAAAACAGGAAGATCGGTTTCCCCCATTCTTAACATCATGCCCCTTGCTGGGGCATCTTGTATAAGTATAGCGTGCACCTCAGGATGCCAATGGTAACTGTAACAATAATAATATCTCATTGTTTTGATAGTCTTTGGTGCCACAGAGACCTTTCTGTGCTGCAAATAGCTTCTGGTACTAATGTAATTCAGCCAGAATGGGAGGGAGGAGTCACCACCTTGATGAATGATATATCAACAATCAGAAACACAACACGGTTTTCCTCTCACATATATGATGCAATGCTCTTTGTCTACTACTCTGCAAACACAAATAGGAGCTGATTCACAAAACTTTTATATCCGGCTGCATATTTTTAATATGCAATATCCTCACATAACACTGAACAGATAACTCAGAAAGGTTAATAAGCAAAAACACAGCATTTAATTTTATTTTATTCAAGCCATTCAGAGAGAAAGATGTGTTCCCTAAGGAGAGGGGGCACAGACAGAAACTGAGATGAGATCTGCATGCAAATCAAAACAAATCTTGAAAAATATTTATTTAAAATCAAAGTTAAAAAAAAAGAAGTTGGAGGCAGCAGAAAACTCTATTTACTTTGTGGAATTCATTGGTTAGAATGGTGAAAGGTGTGTGGCAGTTTAATAGCAATGATTCATTGTGAATTAGACGTGGAATCTCCCTATCACGTATTTGGTAATATTTATAGCCTTATAGCCCGCCGTAGCGGGCTATATTGGCTATTAAAGGCCCGCTGAATCGTTAAAGGCCCGAGCCGAAGGCGAGGGACTTTAACGAGACAGCGGGACTTTAATAGCCGGTATAGCCCTGCTACGAAGGGCTATAAGGCTATTAGAACATTCTGCCACTAGAGGGCAGAATGTTCTAACAAATTAAACAGAGGGTTCTCGAAGCTCGAGGAGATGTAAATCCCCTCAAGCTTCGAGAAGCCTTTGTAGAACATTGGAATGTTGCTCTGCGGGCCTTTACCGGCCCGTAGAAGCAGGGAGCACTCCATTGTCTGCAATGGAGCTCCCAACATTCCAATGTTCTAATACAGCTTAAAACAAAGGTGTCATTGGTATTTGACTGGTTTAATTATTTGTCATTAATTATATAAGGCTG
The DNA here is from genome assembly GCF_964261635.1 of Lissotriton helveticus. Classification (NCBI taxonomy): domain Eukaryota; kingdom Metazoa; phylum Chordata; class Amphibia; order Caudata; family Salamandridae; genus Lissotriton; species Lissotriton helveticus. Next base: position 405,689,788 of record NC_136073.1, read on the forward strand.
TATTGTGGCTCTATACTATAGTAAGGAAAATTCCAGTTTGTAAATGTAGGAAACATTTTCTTATGAGAGCTATCACTGCTTCCAAAGAATGGAAATAAATATGGAATTCAAGGATACTGCCATAATTCGAAATTTGGCAGCAATATCTTCCACTTTTTACAAGGCTGGAAGACATTTTTCCGGTAGTAGACTATCTCGAAAAGCCTACTAAAAACTAGGCCCTCATTATAAGAGGCCCATAAATTCCGAATGACCTGTAAATGGGTATTATCAGGCTCATTGGAATAATACGTTTTAGTTTTTTACAAGGAGCAGGTGAAATCTCTATATAAAATATTGGGGAAAACAGGCAAGAATCTGCAGAGAATCACCGATTCCTACATGTTATTCCCAATAATCATATCCTCATTATATTTCCCACCTCTACATTTACCAAGATGCAGTTGTAATCGACGCCCTAGTGTAAATTTCAAGGTTGGTATGTATGCATCTCTAAGAAACTAAAAAGTCTAATTAAGATATAATAGATATTATGATAATGTAAACATTTTACATAGTACCCCACTCTCCAAACTTTTCTAAAATTCAATTCCTACTTTTCGTTTCTCTTCTTTTTTATCATTCTCAATCACTGACAGGTAAAAGAAACAAACAAGTTTGAATATTTTGATTTGTGACTGTACACATTTTGATGATCAATCAGCATTCAAAGTTATATGTTTTAATGTATTTTGTAATATAATTTGTACTGAAAATAATGTGACAAACTACAAAACTTAACAACATAAGGTAAGCCTTCTAGCCTAATTTTTAACCTGAGCTGTAAAGAATTAAGCTTTGTGTCTACTTGTAATGAACGGTTTTGAATTATTCAACAATTGATTTACTAAACTTTGGGTCAATTTACATTCACTCATTTATTAAGCAGTTGCAAGGTTTGATAAAATAATTATCACCAAACTAATAAAGACATTTCTTTTTGACTAATTTATGAACCACCTTTTGGTATTCTTGATACTATCAAAGACCACAAATGTTTGCTTTGCATATTCAGCTCATAGTATTCAGTGGTGACTGTCGCCCTTCTGAGACCACTATAATCATATTTCAGGGGTGGCAGGAAACGTCTGAGAGTGCGTGGAGAAACATTTAAGTGTGGGGGGGATTAGAGTTCTTTTTAATACATGACAGTACCTTTGGATCAGGGATATATTTGATAGGAGGACAAAAAGTGTGATTTATTCCATATATTTTTAGCAGGAGAAGGAAGAGACCAATTATTATGTGATGGCAAAAGTTGTGTTTTAGGAAACAGGGGTCCTTAGCTTATCGAAATTAAAAGTATAAATGAAATATAGACCACAATGGGGAGCTATATTAATCCTCTGTCCAGCCGGACAGGGTATTTATTTAAACACAGTGAATAGGCATTTTCATGAATAGTATTAGGCACAATCCTGTACCTTACTCATAGAGGACACATAACAAAAGAAATAGGTAGAAGAATAGAAAGGGATTTCACAGGCAAAAGAAAAGAGCAGAGTTGGCCACTTATAAATGTTAAATTGAAGTGTGTGCCAAACAGCGCTAAACACAACTAGAGTAAAACACAGTGGTTAGGTTGTGAAAGCACTATATACAGTCGACGTTTCGATCCCTTTAAGCTCTAATTATACAGGAATCATCATCAGGACTACAATTTGACAAACATTTGCCTGCCTGGTATTGTGATACAACCGCCTAACTTTCATAAGGTGACGGTCCACACATTGAGGGTCGGACTCAAGGGTCCGTATTTAAGCCAACGAGAATTTTCTGTAGTACAATAACGTCGTTGGAGGCGGTTTAGTTGAACCCGCGCGGTCCGGTCGGGGCAGTTTACATGGAACTGCAATTTCCGAATTAGTGTCAGCGCCTTGATAGTACAGGGACTATGTTGTGAAGGGTTTTCTGGTGGCCAAAGGAGCGGTGTCTTCTATTTTAAATCCAATAGCGATCGAGTGAATGTCGACGTTGTATCTTGGTAGTGCAATGACTACGTTGCCGATGGTGTTCTGGGGGCCGGGCGATCGAGTGAATGTCGACGCCGTTTCTTGGTAGTACAATGACTACATTGCAGATGGTGTTCTGGGGACCGGGGGAACAATCTCCTATCCGACCATTGCTGCTGTGGCCATGTGAAAGGGCCTGCTTCAGTCTTACGCCTACTGTGAGGCAGGCGTAAGAAATTGACGCATTTGTGTCCTAAAAATGGTGCAGTGAAAGCTATTCACTGCGTCACTTCCATGACCCTTTCTTGCGTCAAAACGCCCCTCTTGCATACATTATACCTGGCGCAGGTATAATGTAGCGCAGGGGTTTACAAAGTGACGCATCTACCTAGATGCGTCACTTTGTAAATTTGGTGCAACAAGGCACATTTTTTACGCTGCTGGTGCGTCACAAAAAGTGACGCACCAGTGATGTAAAAGTGATGCACAGTCTCTTTTACGCCACCGGTGCATCACTTTTTGTGACGCACCAGTGGCGTAAAAAATGCACCTTGTTGCGCCATATTTACAAAGTGACGCATCTAGGTAGATGCGTCACTTTGTAAATCCCTGCGCCACATTATGCCTGCTCCAGGTATAATGTATGCAAGGGGGGAGTTTTGACGCAAGAAAGGGTCATGGAAGTGACGCAGTGAAATCTATAAGATTTCACTGCACCATTTCTTGGCCACTAATGCGTCAAAATCTTACGCCTGCTTCATGGCAGGCATAAGACTGACGCAAGCACTAACAACATGGGACTTGCCCATGTGAAAGTACACATTGCTGGAGTTGCGTCACTTTTGTGACACACTCCAGCAATGCGTCACTTTTGCGCCTTCAGTTACGTCAGAAATACTGACTGACATATCTGTAACTCCTTGCGACATGATGCGTCATATTATAAATATGACGCATCAATCATGACGCAAGGAGTGCGCACTGAGAAGTGACGCATCGCTGCTTTCATGCAGAGATGCGTCATTTCTCATAAATGAGGCCCCTAGTATTTACCACAGCCAGGGGTCGCAGAAACCACAGATCTGGGCCAGATTTGCGTTCCAAACTATTCAGTTGACCATAATGTGCTCTTCTGGTGGAAGAAAAAAAGGAATTCGTTATTTAAAAACTGCAAGGAGCAATATAAGCTTAAAAAAGATTTTGAAATGTTACTTTAGCAATTTCCTTATTTGAATTTCATCAAACCTGAACTGTAGAGATATATTTTACATGGTGAACTGTATTATCTGAGCGGATCTCTGGGGAATGAGTCACAGGTGTTGAGAGAGAGTTGGTTGTTTTTTTAAAACAAACATTCGCATTCCCATCTTTTAGCAATTTCGTTCCAGCCCCAATCAAAGCAGATGAAACAATTACTACAACAAGACTTTCAAAGACGTGTATTATCTGCAGCCTGCATATGATTCATATTTCCAAGACACGGTGACAGTGCTAGGTCAGCAGGCTCCAATTCTTATTTTCCCTTAAAAGTTCTTTCATGTTTTCACTTTTGCTTAGTTGTTGAAATATAATGGGGCCATGATATGGCTAAATCAAAAGACACCAAAATGAATGGATTCACGTGAAATCATTTGTAAGTGCTGGTAGATTGGTGGCTGCTACTTAATGCAAAGTTTCAATATATGTATATTCTGATGGTTACATGTTTCAACAATTGTGACCAAGGAAATAAAACATCATCCGCTGGCAAGTAAATATATAGGAGCGTCAACACAGGAGAAATGAGAAAATGCAAACTAGACATGCACCTCTGCAAATGTTTGTGCAAGATTGCATTTTTTTGTGATTCATAAATGCTTGTTTAACCTTTAGACAATAAAGAAAGTATATGTTGATGTGATTTTGCAAACTGCTTAACATTTATATCTTGCCTTTAAGGTCTCAGACTCTCTAATGCTCTGTCAATGTTTTGAGCAAGCCTTATTCACAGTGCCACTGGAACCAAGTTAAACTCGATTGATGAGTCCCAATCAAGGCAAAACTGGTCTTGAATGGCTTGTAATCCAGTTAAGGTAGAACGTATCCTGCTAGGAAGGGCTGGGCTGTTCATATTGCAGCAGGGTCAAGAATGATTTGTATATGGCTGGGTCCAAACTGCGGTGGCATAGTGGGCAAAATATCGACGGGTCTTTATGCTACCACAAGTGATTGCTGGCACACAAACTTGTTGCAGGAATTCCTCCCATTACCTTTTGTGTCCTTGGCCTAAATGGCTAAAGATGTGCCAAGGTGTGGGTCCCTTGCTCACTGAGCCACTGGAACCAAGCTACAACCAACTGACATCCCCAAAACTGGCCTTGTGTTGCATGTGTTCCGACTTGGGGAGGGCCTGGGCCTGGTAATTCTGGCTCAACTGTTCCTGTTGGAGATGGATAAAGACTGATTTGCCTATTACGGGGTCCAAAGTGAGGTAGCATAGTGGGTAAAAGTACGATGGGCTGGAATGCTACGTCGAGCAATTGCCAGTGGTTAGAGTTATCACAAGCATTTCTCCCATCACCTCTATTGTCTTTAATGTAACATCGTAAGTGGCTAAGAGTCTGCCCAGATGTGGGTCCCTTGCTTGCTGCACCACTAGAACCAAGCTACAACCAACTGACTGGGCCCCAATCAGAATGAAACCGGTCTTAGGTTGCTTGTGCTCCAGTTCAGGGAGGACCTTACCTTGCAGTTCTCATTCAACTGTTCCTAATGGAGTAGAGTCAAGACTGATTTTGTGTTGCTGGGTCCAAATTGAGGTGGTAAAGTAGATACACGCAGGAGATCAAATGTCTCCTTTTATGTGCCTTTTATTGTTAAATCTGTCTCGACTTTCCAGGTTCTTCAATAAATAGTAGGTTAGATACGCCAACTGGTGATCCAATTCGTATAAGGTATTTTGAGCCCTCTGGAAATTGTGAACTGTATATTTTAGCAGCCAAAATTTATTTGCGGTTACATTGTTCCCTACATGAAGGGTTTAATCATTTTATCAGCTTTGAGCAAATGGGAATATGGAAAATGCAATGGCAGCATGTGAAAGATATAAATACATCTTGGGACTACCACTATTGTAATAAATTGAACTTTGCTCCAAGGCCAGATCTGTGGCGAATCAGTGGCAGTCATGAGTTAAGGAGTAGCATTTTTATGCATAATTGCAGGAAAATAAATGCCAATATTGATCCCTAAATCAGTGGACGAAAAAATCCAGGTCCATCAATAAGGGTAAACCAGAGTGGCCGGATGGGCCATTGTCCAGCATATTACAGTTGAGTACCCATGTGAAGACAGCATCAGTGATCAACAAGCATTGAAAATGCAATAGGTCTCACCTTTGATTAAGTTAAAGCCATTTCCTTTGCTAATGGTATTCTATCGCAAAGCATATGGCTTTCACTTAATGAAAGGCGAGACCTATTGCATTTTTAATGCTTTTTTCCCTTCTCTTTCCCGATCGAGTGAGAGGAAAGGGTTAAGGAGATGTGCATATGATAGCAGCTCTGGTTTGTCACAGAATCGGGAAGGATACTGCTTTGCCTGCCTGCTCAGATAATCACAATCTGCCTTTCCCGGTCACTTCCAGTGCTGGGAAGCGGACGGATCGCTCTCGGAGCCCGGTGTGCGAGCCCTCACTGGGGCGACTTCACAACCCCTTCCCGACAGGAGGTGGTGACTCCACGCAGGTCCGGGTCAGAGACGACATTGGAAACCCCGAGGGGCTCGAAACACAACTTGCCAGGGAAGTCAACCTTCAAATGTTTGTTAGCTAGGGTGGTCCCTGGTTTTGGGACACAGACCATCGAAAGTGCGGGATGTACTCGCAAAGGGAGAACGAGGTTTAGAAGAGCAGGAACGTTGGATTTGTCTTTTTTTTGTAAATCAGCCCCTCAGAACCTGAATCCTCGAAGAACTTTGCCTATTAACAGATACAAGACTTCTGTTTTACACGGCAGATGTGGACACGGATTTCGATTTTTTCTCTCTTTCGGAACTCCTAAAGCAACATGAAGTTATCCACTTTTGCGCGCTATGCAAAATTGCAGTTGACAGCCCACCAGTGGTGTAAGTACATGGTTTAGGTAACACAAACCTTTATATGTCCCCCCTGCCCACCTTATCCGTACTGGTTTACCAGCTGCAAGCATTTTTTTGACTTTCAACCCTCCTTGCGCTGTAACTCTATGAAAGTGAGTTTTCATCCAGTCTGAAGTGAGTTGCGCCTCTGAGGGGCCATGGGGAACCCCAAGCCAGATTTGGAAATTCATATTGTTGAAATTTTTGCATCACCTCATTTTCGGGTCCGTGGTTGCGCACTCGTTCTCAGTGTTGTGACTTTTGTGAGTAAAGCTGTCAGTCAGCATCAGGGAACAACAGCTACACAGAGCAAACAAAGATCCCCCTTAAAAAAAGAGAAAAGCATCGATCTTTTGTATTTATGGGGCCATGTGTTTCAAATTAGAAACACATAGCCCCATAAAGATAAGAAAGTGCTTTGCGACAGATGCAAAGCAGGCCACCGAGTCTGGCTCGGAGGCCAAAGGGCGTCTAAAGAAAACCTTCCTTTCCAATGGCAGTTCACCGTTTAGCATAAACGGTGACACCAGCCAATAGAAATGAGTTGCGGGTCTTAAAGCCCCCTTCTGAAAGTCCTCATCAACAATAAATCTCACGGGGTGAGCAGCGCATGCGCTGCCACGCCACGCGATACCTAAAAAGTAGTCAGTTTTACTTTCCGTGCCATTAACACAGAAAAGAAATATGTATTGTTTGTCTCAGCAATGCAGGAGGCTGCAGAAATCCATGAGAGAGTTGTCATCTATTAAGCCCACAATAAACATCTGTCTGATTTCATATGAATTTCAAAAGGGTCATATGTGTTGACTAAGGCATCCAACATGATATTCCAATTGCTGCCTATAATGTTCTTTGCTCTGTGAAAGATAGTCAATAGTCTGTTTAGATCAGAGACGAAGTACACTTAAGTGCCAATGGAGGCATATACTGAGCCTATAATATCATTGATGGTGTGGATTGGTAACTTGGTGAAGATGTAGTATCTCTTGAAATTTCACAGGTTTTGGATACCCTGGAAGGTGTTTATGGATCAGTATTGCAATATTGTTGTTTTGTAGTTTGTACCAGAGGCTGACAGGACATGGCTGATCCAATCTGTTTTTAGTTTTGAGGATTCCGGAGGGGATAGTTGGATCTCCAGGAGGAGGGTGATGTCTGGTTTCTTTGCTGTGTGAAATGTGAGGATCTACTTCCGTTTCATGTTGTTACTGTACAGTAGATATGCTAGTAATTTAGAAGCATTGCATAGGTAAAGTGAGAATGAAGGGACCAAAATGAAAAATTGCACAGTAGTGAACTACTAGGACCGTACTTGAGGAGACCATTTACTCTTTAACGGGTGAGCCAATGTTAAGCTTGGCCAAAACCAATTCCTAATCTGTGAATCATCAGTGTAAAAAAGGGAGGCCCCAGAGCTTTGATGCATGAAAATATGTCCAGTATTTGTAAAGCGTGAAAAATTCCCCGAAGGTGTCAAGGCGCTGGGGCCGTCAGGAAGATTAAGTGAGCTATTGGCCAGAGTCACATGGTGCTGGGCTGATCTGCCGCCGGCACCGGGAATCTAACCATGAGCCCCCGGGTTCCGGAGATTCAGTTGCCCTGGCCGCTGCACCACACCTCTAATGGGGAGGATAGGTGCAGGATCAAGTGTGGCAAACAATAAGGACTAGTACTGTGTTATTTCATGAGCTTGAAAAAAACATATTAATCAAGGAATACTGTTCTCGTCTTTAATGGGGTCAGGACTTGTCCTGGTCTGTGGCGATACTACCACTAGTTCACCTTGTGGATAAAGAAGAACTTCTTTGAAAGTGGGTATTGCTGCCCGAATCTTTTATTGCCTTGGGTGCTTGAGCTGATTGTAGGGTTTCTGAAGATATTTGTTGTCTGCTAGTGGTTCTTGGACTAATGTCCATGGAGTAAGGACCAAAAAATTCCTTTATGTTACCAACTGAGAGCGACTAACATGGTCGCTGGGTCACTGAAACCATATCTCATGTCATGAATCTTTAATAGTGAGCAGAGAGAAATTAATTTCTTTCTTACCATATTGGCTTAAGAGGAGAAGTCTTTTTATTGGTGCTGCCCATGTTTTTCAGAAGTTTGGAAGAGCTGACAGGCGTGATAGGTGATTATGGGCCTCTGAGAGTCTTTTGAATGCTCTCTGAATAAGTGAATTCTATGAGCTATGTGAAATTTGAGTTGTGGTTCAAAACTGAGTTCCATAAGACTGGCCAAAAAATGTTGTGACCTCTCTCTCTTCTTATACTGGTATTCCAAAGATCCAAATATTATTCCTCCTACTGTGGTTCCTCCATATTGATTACTTTGCATTGAAGAGCCCAAATTTCCTTTTCTTCTCCAGTTCTTCCACTTTTTTAAGTGTGGAGTTTAAACGGAATGTGAATTGGCCCATGTTAGAGTTAAGTGCATTTAGCTACTTGTTAATATCCGCAATATTTACTATTCAACTGTGAAGACAGAAAAGTTTATGGCCTTGATCTAGAAGGGTATTGTCAAGAGTAGGAAAGGACATTGTTAGGTCATGGTCATGGGGAATATTGCAACAGGCCTCCCTGCTAGACTTTCAGAGAACAATAGTTGTAGATGGGATTTCTTGGACATATGTTATGATGTCTCGCAGATGGGTGTTCTTTGATTACAGGCCTGTAGAATATGAAGATGTGAGGTGTATAGTTTAATTGTGCTTGGGGGTTAAAGACAATGAAGCAGTTATGTAATATAATGCTCTCAGAAGGTCTATAGGGTCTGGTCAGAGGTGGATCCTCACCAGAAGAACCAGCACCACCCCTCACCTCAAGGCTGTCCACTGGCTCTCGGTCTAGAAAATATATCTCTTCAAACTCCTGACACACACCTACAAGGCCCTCCACAACTCTGGACCCACGTACATCAACCACCGCCTGACATTTTACTGACTGACTAGGGAGCTCCGCTCTGCCACCCTCACCTTGGTACACAACCTCTCTAGCCATCGGAGCCGCTGTGGAGGTCGTTCCGCTCCTATCTGGCTGGCAAGGCCTGGATTGACCTCCCCTCCACCTGTGTACCACTCCTTTCCTTGAAGAGTGCTTGGAGATGCTCAAGACATGGCTTTTCGACAAAGGCTCACAGAACCTCAGCACCTGAAGAACATCAGGGCGACAAGCTGTGCTACAAAAGACCAATTGATTAATTGTTTGATCCCTATTCTTCTCACCCTGACCATGATCAACTGGGGGTGTTTCAAATCGGTGAGTGATGTAAAGGGAGTGTACCTCAGTGAGAGGATATGCTGATCTTTTATGGGCAGAGGGAATTATCAATTACTTTCAAGAGCCACTAGTGCTGTCAAAAATGTGGACATTCATATTTCCCCTAGAGAGGCTGGGAGACTATTGTATGGGAAAGACGTGTTCTCAGGTAAGATCAAGTGTTATATACACCATGGAAGGTCGGCGCATCCAATGAGGATGTAGCCTGTAGGGCCTCTCGACGGCACAACAGCATCACCATTTCTCAATAAATGTGCAGATGTTTCTAGCCACCTTGAAGATCTCAGGGGATGAGTGCTCATAGGGGTATTCATTGACACAAGAGAGCACCATCGAAGGGGAATGGACTTTCACTATGCATATAATATCCAGAAGGTGGCAGTATTTTTTTTAGAATTGAGCAAGGATGCCAGGCATCAGTGGAAGGTAGGCATCTGAATCCAAGTTGGCTGCAGCTACAGTTGACAACCGGCGAGAAATGCTGCCAGCAGCCTCACAGTGAACCCCAAAAAATCAGCAAGCATGGTGTGTGCCGCACAGCTGGAGGTAGAAGATGCTGCAAGGATTCCCTGAATAGCAGCAGGTGTTGTCAGATGAGGCCTCACTTAATGTTCCTCAATGGCGGGCACACTGAGCTTTCGGGAAAGTGGCTTGCAGGTTTCTCAGTCTAAGTTGCAGCACCAGTATCGCCCCACAGACAGAAGAGATAGTTAGGCACATTGGGAATCTCCAGTTGCCTGTCTTGGGCCTTGGGTCAGGTTGCTAGTTAACTCAGGGTCCTTTGAGAGGGAGTGACTTGGGACTTTAAACTTCACAGGAAAGGATTCTAGCCTTCAAATTAAGGATTGCCTGATGTTGCTGGGCTGTAGCAACTGGGCCTTTCACATTTCATGATACAGCATTCCACCTGTTTTATGTAAAAAGACAAAAGGTCTGGCGAAACTAAACTAAAGAGACAACATCTTCATTGCAGCCACATTCTGCCCCTTTTCTGTTTTTTTAAACATTACATACTATGTGACTTTCGCTTAATATAACATGACTTTGACCATGGGTTTTTTCACAGATTTGCTGAGGGTTTTTATATTGTAAGTTGAGGAGATTTTTCCATACCTAACTATACCATCATTTCAATATTTGGCTTTGTCAGTGAATTTACAGTTTCTTTTTTTTATTGTATTCATTTAACGTACCCTACTGCACACAGCCTACAGCCCCAAACAGCAGAAGGTTAACCCAGGCTCATTCCACAATGCAAAAGAGCACAGGCATCACACGGCCCGAGGAGTACAGGCAGGGGTGGCAGGAGCAACCCACGTTTCCATGGAGTGCAAGTTAGAAGGACAGGGGCTGAAATCTTACCTCTGAAAGCAGATGGGAGGGGTAGGGCACCACAAGGGACCACAGAGGGCAAGCCAGAGTGGCACAGGCAGTAACCTAACCTTGCAGAGAAATCAATGGGGCAGGGGCAGCACAACAGACCATGGAGGGCAGGAGGGAGAGGCAGGAGTAGCACATGGACCACAAAGGGCAGACTGGAGGAGCAGCAAGCTGACCTTTGATGACTAGTTGAAGGGGCAGGGGAAGCACAAGTACAATGGATGGCCTGCCAGAGGAGTAGGGGTAGCAAACTGACCTTGGATGGCAGGTGTGATGTTCAAGGGTAGCACAATGGACCACTGGGGTTAGCCAGATGAGCCAACACATGGGCTACAAAGGGGCGGCCAGAAGGGCAGGGCAGTTGCTGCAGCACTTTCTGCCTGAAGTGTGATGGGTATGCCCAGACATGGGTCCCTTGGTCGATGTGCCACTGGATTCAAGCTAGCCCGGCTGATGAGGGGTGTTACCCTGAAACCGGTCCCAGGATGTTTGTTTCCAGGGAGGACCCAGTTAGGCACTTCGGGCTGGACTGTTCCCCATGAGGAACAGGGTCAAGACTGATTTGTATATGGCGGGGTCCAAACTGGGGTGGCATAGTGAGCAAAAGAACAATGGATTTAATCCAGATCTCTTGACTGGGGGTGAATGTTTGATTCATTCAGCATTCCGTCCATCAATTGTTGCCATACCACTTTTCCCCCGAGGTGGGATGGTTATGCCCAGACGTGGGTCCCTTGCTCGCAGTGCCACTGGATTCAAGCTAGCCTGGCTGATGAGGGGTGTTACCCCGAAACTGGTCCCAGTATGTTTGTTTCCGGCCCAGAGAGGACCCAGCTGGGCAGTTCAGGCTGGACTGTTCCCATGAGGATCAGGGTGAAAACTGGGGTGGCATAGTGAGCAAAAGAACAATGGATTTAACCCAGATCCCTTGAATGGGGGTGAATGTTTGGTTCATTCAGCATTCTGTCCATTAATTGCTGCCGCATAAGGGCAGGGGCAGAACACTGACCTCAGAGGGCCAATAGGAGGGGCAGGGCCAACAAGTTGACCTCAGAGGGCAAACAAGCAAAGCAGGGGCTGGCACAATGGCCCACATAGGTCTGACACAAGGGGGTACGTGAAACAGATGCATAACAAACAGTAGTGGGAAGGGAGGTAGAAGAAGAGATAAAAAGCTGATTTTATTTTTGTAAGTATTTATATTTTTAAATCTTTAACACAGTAAGGTTGTCATTTTTTTCCTTACTTGTTATGTTTTTGTACAACTTTATGTGGTGTTGTGTGTCCATTGCTTCAGCGCAAACTCTTACATTAATCTCGCCTGAAGAGCCCACCTAATGACAGTCATTTCAGCATGTCATAAAATGCTGCACATTGCAGTCCTACTCCTCCTGTTGCTCTTTCAGTCCATCAGCAGGTCCTTTTTTATTTCTTCATCTACTGCATGTTCTTTCTTGAACGAGACCTGGGCAAATTAATGTGGGTGCATCGATTTAAGGTGTTTTCATATTCTGAATTCAGGATAGCCTTGATGAAGCACTTGATTGTACAATGTGTGTGTAACATTTCAGGCATTGACTTTTTTTGTCTTGGACTACCCATAAAAACTGCCACGCAGCAGATTCCTTCTCGGGCCAAGTCAGTGGTGGCACTGTAGATGTTGTAGGCATCACCATTATATCTTCATCCTGCGATGATTGTGTAAATTATTGTAGGTTCTTCCTCTGTTCAATGACTCCATTTCCCAGTTTTGCAAGAGGCCATGGAGGATGTAGATATTATTTTTTCCACCCCACACTCTCAAACACCAATGGCAAATGGTAATGAGAAGTTTCTTCCTCTTTTTTTATATAGATGATGGGCTGGTTTTATCTACTGTTTACTTTCTGGCCAATCAAACTGATGTTTTCCTTTTATTATTTTTTTGATCTACCTTAATGTGCCACATCACTCCCATGGGAGCTTTACCTCTTTTCCTAGACCCGCAGGTGTATGGCGGGCCTGAAACTTAAAAAAAGAAAGTTGTATTTACTATGAAGAGGTACTTATAGTTAAACTTTGAACCTTGAGATTTCCTCACAGGCCCAAATAACAAAGATATCTTGAAGGTTTTAGTGAAATTTCCATGTTTCTAGGGGCACTGGTACTGCAATACCTAAAAACTGTACCATGGTATCACCGTCTGCCAAAGAAGCATTAGCTTTATCTCAATGGCTAATGCCATTAGTCTTATATATTCACAGGAAGTTCCCACTCTCTAACTGTTTTTAAGGGTGGCAGTTCACACTATTCCCACCATCTCCATTGTCGTCTGGATTTCTTTTGGTTTTTGCAAACAGTTTTGAGGACTCAAAGAAAAAAGATAATATTTGTAGGGCAAAACCTGTAATACCTGAAAAACAAGCAACAGGAGTGCTCCCAACTGCCTCCCAGTTCATTGTCTGAGACTTTTTCTAGATACCACCTGACAAAAAGAAAGTGTTAGCCAACCTTCTGTCTTGCACCTTGTGCGACAATGAATTTTCCATAGATGCTAGAAAAATATACTTATTCAATACCACAGGGATCTTAGAACATCTCAACCCTAATTCCCTTCATTATATGCTTTAGATAACCATGTTTATGCCCCAAAGGTCTAAAATGTCCATAAATATAACAAGAAGTTAGACATGTCCTCATGTTTCATAGTGTTAAAAATAATGTTGGATACTCAGTATTCTTAGTTGCTAATGTCTATTTCTTTTTTCTTGTTTAATTCAATGTTTATCTAATCTTAGGTTAGGACTCAAAAAAATGACATTATCGGCTCTGCTCAACTTTCGCACAATTGAATATATAAGCATGCGGGATTACAAACAATGAATCATCTACTGACTTAGGTTTTTCTATGATGAAAGTCGCTTTCTCTCAAAATCTTATCCATAGTCCGGATTCAACGTCTGAAAAATGGGAATGACTTTCAAAAAGAATCCTGATAATAAACATCTCCTTACGTATCATGAATCTTTCTCTATGATGAATGCCTAATGTTAAAATCTTGTTTAGAACAGTTTTTGCAAACTATAAGCTCTTACGCAAGCATCTAAACAGAATTTCATCAAGAATGGTGAGTGAGTAAATTGTCTTCTTTGCAGAGATTAAACAACAATATGGCTCTGAGAATCTATGGTGTTCAACAATACATAAGCCTCAGGAGCTTAATCACAAACAGCTTTTGCATAGAAGCCACTAGGCCCCTGTTGACCTCCGGTCAGCTATCTTAATCACACCTGAGAAGAAAAGGGGAAGCTAGCTCCTTGTCAATCAGAATTCCTAAACCCAGAAAGAAATCATATTCAAACTGGCATAATGAGTCTGTTGACAGACTAGGAGCAATAGAAGTCTGCCAGTGACATGGCAGAATATTGTAGAAAAAAATATTGACTTACCTAAATATCGTCAAAATAATATTGTTTACAAACATATCACAATCCTTTACTTAATTTGAAAAAACAAAAATATTGATGACACAAATAAAATCATAAAAATATCTATTTAACAATATCAGCAACACAAATATTGAAACCAAAAATATTGTACACAAAAAACATACAATATCACCAACATCATTAAAAATAAGCAAAAAAATAGCAATTTTAATTATAAACACCTACTTATAAAATGTTATAAATAGAGAAATTATAAATACATTTTTACTCCTGCCAATAAAATATTAAACAAGAAGAATAACAGAAACTCATATAATAATAAAATATTTTCAACATACACTCAGTGAAAGAAGAATAGTTTGACCATCAAACATAAATACAAAAAATGGAATGCTATAAGGACACCAGCGCTAGCAGTACGGCATTAGGACTTTGTGCCCCATCAACCAAGCCATTGTGAGTAGGGGCCAGGAGCAGGAGAGCCAGGTACTATTAAAAGCGCTTCATCTTCCTGCAGCAAGGGATGCCAGCACTAACCTTTCTGCATTGGAACTTCGTGTCCCAGGAACCAAGCTGTTGTGAGCTACCTGGTTTAGCTATAGGGGAGATGGGCCTTGGACCCCCCCATGGGTCGTCACCTACCCAGTTGGCCTTTAGACAAACTTCTTTTCGTCTCCCTCTATTTTTGTCTCTCCTTCTCTCCTCTCTCAATGTTTTGAGACTGAACTATTTTGTCTGATGCCCGATGGAGCTACCTAGTTTTGCTATAGGGGAGATGGGCCATGGACTCCCTCCTTGGTCGTCACCTACCCAGTCGGCCTTTAGACAGACTTCTTTTCGTCTCTCCTTGTTGTCTCTTCCCCTTTCCTCCCGTTCTCACCCTCTCCGCTACGCTCCATTATTCTGCCCTCCATGTCTTTAAATGTTTCCCATCAAGACCGAGCTTTTGGCAAAAGCCCGGGGAGCTACCGGATAGCTAAAGAGGAGTCCCTCTATTTCTATCTCTACTTCTCTCCTCTCAATGTATTGAGACTGAACTATTCTGTCTGATGCCCGATGGAGCTACCTGGTTTAGCTATAGAGGAGATGAGCCGTGGATTCCCTTAGACAGATTTCATTTCGTTTCTCCTTGTTGTCTCTTCCCCTAGCCTCCCTTTCTCACCTTCCCTGTTCCCTCCCCTCTGCGCTCCATTTATTTTGCCCGCCATGTTATTTAAATGTTTCCCATTGAGACCTAGCTATTTGGCCATAGCCCAGTGGAGCTACCTGATAGCTATAGAGGAGATGGGTTTTTGGGACTTCCCCCTCGACCGTCACCTACCCAGCCGGTCTTTGGGCAGACTTTCCTTCGTCTTTCTGCCGTTTCTCCCTCCCATCCTGTTTTTCTGCGAACCTCTTCCCTCGACACCTGAGAATGAACTTTTTTTGTCTGATGCCCGATGGAGCTACCTGGTTTAGCTATAGGTGAGATGGGCCGTGGATTCCCTCCTTGGTCTTCACCTACCCAGTCGGTCTTTAGACAGACTTCTTTTCGTCTCTCCTTATTGTCTCTTCCCTTATCCTCCCTCTCTCACCTCCCCTGCCCCCTCCACTACTTTTCTCTCTCCTTTCTCTCCTCTCCTAATTTTATTGCCTATTTTTGGGGATTTATTGTGTAATTGTTGAACTTTTTCTGTTACATTGTTGATTCTCATGTAAAGCGCTCTGATACCTCTGGGTCTGGTCAGCGCTATATAAAACTCTATTAAATAAATAAATAAATAAATTAAAAAATTCTACATAAAGTGCTACGTCATCTCAATTCATCATTATCTCAGCTTTTCAACAGCTGGCTAAATTCTGCTGCCAACAAGTTAGCTCCTTATAAAAACCCTCTAACAATAGGAAAATCCCCTCAGCCTTTTGGTTTTCTGAATAAAATTACAGAAGACTCCCACTTCCTGCTAAAATAGTGGAGAAAGTTATGAATACTCAGTTAGCCAACTATCTACAAGACAATCAACTTCTTGATGAAACTCAATTTGGCTTTAGGCCAGGGCACAGCACTGAAACCGCCTTGATCAAAGCCACCGAGGAAATAAGTACTGCATTGGATAGCAGTGGAGAGGCAGCACTTATTCTCCTTTATTTTTCAGCAGCATTCAACACTGTCAACCACAAGCTGCTAATTAGATGTTTGATTAGCTTTGGTATCAAAGAGAAAGCTTTAACCTTACTTCCAAGGCACCTTTGGTAAACGTGTGCTCAATAAATTGCTATAACATAACATCTTCCCGTAGTGCCAGATGCCAGCAACAGCCTTTCTGCATTGGGAATTTGTGTTCCTGAACCCAAACCATTTTGAGGGGGGGACAGGAGCAGGAGGGCCCAGTGCTACTTAAATCGCTTCATCTTCCCAAAGCACCGGACTCACCAGACTTGGCCCTCTCCAACATCTTCAGCTCTTGAGGACAAGATGGGAAAATGCAAGGCCACTACTGGTGGGGACACAGCTCGACAAAAGGACCCGATCATGTCCAAATCTTGGCAGAGTAAGTCAAGTAAAGTATCATATCTTTTCTCGGTTGTTGGTGCGTTGAATGATGACTTTTCTAAGGTGGAGGAGGTACTTGCCTGACTTAGGGGTGTAAGGCCTGCCATTGGGGTGTCTTACCTATGCCAGATGTAGTGCTGGCAGGCATGGCACACAGGGATGTGTAACTATGAAAACTCTAAAGAGGAGTATACAATGCACACCTAATTTAAATCAACATAAACTGTTTCATCAAATAGTAAACTTGTTCTTGTGTGCTATGCTGGAACATGTCCTGTCTGTTACACATGTGTTATATTACAAAGTAGTAAGTAAGTAAAGCTTTATTCGATTTCAAGTAAAATCATAAAAGCACAACAAGTACATCAATTGAAAATTCATAAACATGATTAAAAACAAGATAAAATACGATTATTATAAATTTGAGATCCTATATCATCAAACAACAATAGGCGTCGGGGTACCGAGAAGGGAAATGTTTTGCCACATAGATTTACGGTACTTTATGACCGTTTTTAAAAAACATGACACGACGAAAATCACTTGGTCATCTTCTAACTGTAACAGTTTTTGAAAGGCTGATCCGCAATTTCTTAAGCCCCATCGGTTTAGTAAAGGTTTCAAAAATTGTTGTCTAGGGTTAGTATATAATTTGCAAAAAAACAATATGTGTATGTTAGATTGCACTGCGATATTATCGCATGGACAGACCAACTTACTGGGTGACCAGTTGTTCATGTCAGGTAAGGTGACCATGCGGAAAAAAATCCCTAGACGCAGACGAGACAGAAGCATTCGATGATACGGGCTGGGGACAACGGTCAGGTAAGTTTGCAAGCCTTCGTTGGGGGTAATTTCCTGGAAATTTAGAACTGTGTGTTTTTGTTTTACAAGATTCCATCTCGCAGTTTCCAGGTGGATGGTTATAATTTTTTTAAGAACTGATCTTGGAATACCCTCCATGATTCTTGGGTTTTCGAAATATTCTGGGTGTCCCAGCTCAGAAAATATTGATCTTACATATGTTAACCATCTAAAGTTAGCAACCCCATCTAAGGCTAAACAGTCTTCTATGAGGTCCCTGTTGAAGCTAGCTTCGTGTGTTACCCACACCTTATGCCACAGGAGGATTGGGGACATCTTAATAGTGTCGCTAAGGTATTTAACTCCTGCCTCGATATGCGCCATAAAGGTAGAGGTACTTTTAGGTAGTCCCAATAGGTAGCAGATAAATTGATTTTCGCAAACCTGCAGGGAGTAATCCTTCTCAATGCCCCATAAGCCCGCACCATAGGTGGCTGTTGAAGCACATTTAGCCCAGTAGATCTGGATCAGCTCCTTAATTGGCTTACCACCAAGTCTGCCAGAAAAAGCGCGCAAGGCGCCTATGGTGCGGATAAAAGCCAGCTTTCTTGCTGCAATCGCCGGCTTCCAGCGGCACCGTCTGTCAAACAGGACTCCTAGGTAGCAAAACTTATCAGTTGTAGCTATTTTTTGTTTATCCAGGAATATATTACAAGGGGGTCTGTTAAGCTTCCTAGTGCATGGCATGGTAAATGTTTTTGAGATATTGACTCTAAGACCTCTGTCCTTCATGTAACTTGCAAAGTTGGTTACCGCCCTCTGTAAGCCGACTTGGGTCTGGGACATTATGGCCGCGTCGTCGGCGTACAATAAAATTGGTACTGGTAAGCCTTTCACAGTGGGGTAATCATTTGGTAAGAGAGAGAGGTGTTGTCCGACTGAATTTATATAATAAGTAAAAAGCCGTGGGGCCAGAATGCAACCTTGTCTCACCCCTCTTGAGATCGGAAATTTTTCAGTGCATTCCCCCTGTTTGCCATACCTCACTCTTGCCCCTGAATTATTATAAAGCTCTTTAATAAAAATAATTATACGGGCGTCAATACCCAGTTCGCCCAGCGTGGTCCATAATAATGAATGGTCCACGCAGTCGAAAGCGGAGCTTAGATCGATAAAGGTTATAAAAAGTGCTCCGCTTCTGGCCTGGGTGTACTTGGAGATAAGGAGGGACAAATTTAAACACTGTTCAATTGTCCCTATACCTTTCCTAAACCCGTACTGCAAGTGTGACACAACGTTATGGTCTTCCTCCCATAATTGTAATCTTTTTAAAATGATTCTACCTGTTACTTTCATTAGACCATCCAATAAGGAAATTGGCCTGTAGCAGGTAGGGTCGTCCCTACTGCCCTTTTTAAATATAGGGACCACTATGGCATCCGACCAGGTTTCAATAAACCCACTTCGGTTTCCCATATTTAGAACATTTGTAAGCAGCGGAGCCCAGAAATCCGGTTCAGCCTTATATACGTCTACCGGGGTACAGTCTGGCCCAGCTGCTTTACCTGCTGCACTTTCCCTAATTGCGTCACGGACCTCTTCTATAGTAAAGATTAGATCTATTGGGAATGGGCGGAAAGAGGGGTATACCTCTCCACTGTTGACTATGCTTTCATCTACAGTTGGACCAGCCCCTACTGGTAATGTAGTGTCATCTTTCCTCGTTTGATTATATAGTTGACTAAAATGGGTTAGCCATCTTTCATCAGTTATTGCAAGGTCCATTGTGTTACCGCTTTCCCTCGGTTGGTATAGGGTTTTGACCAGCCTCCAAAAGTGAGAACTATTTTTCTGTCTGGAGGCCTCCATCAGTGATTCCCATGCTCGCTTTTTTAAAGCCCGTCTTCTTTCTTTGATAGCTAATTTATATAATTTCCTGGCTTCGCGTATTATAGGGGGGTTTCTTGGTTTCAGGGACAGGGCTCATTTTAGAGCTTTCAGCGCTTTCGTACATTTCCCGTTGAACCACCCTTCAGAGCTTATTGGGTTACTTTTGGACACACGGACCAGCATATTTTTAATGTGGTGTTGAATATTAGCAAAAGCTGACATGACATTACTGGGCTCCCCATGTTCCTCCAAACAAACATTGACATCAGCAGCACAATAAGTGATCAGCTTCTGTAGGAATGCACTGGGCACAACTTTTTCCCATTTTACCACATATCCATTAGTTTTAGATAAGTCGATCTTATATGGGTACGAGCGTGGAAGTCCCTTATTGTCAAAACGCCCTTTGACATTTACGCCAATTATCAAAGGGTAGTGGTCACTGGATATGTCTTTTCCGACTTCCCAGGAAGTTATAAACCCTGGGTTGGCATGAGTTATTAAGGCGAAATCAATAATCGAGTTACATCCTCTACCAAAGAAGGTTGGCTCAAAAGGAACAGGCGGTGAACAAATTTGATTGACAAAAGAAAAATCAAAATTAAAAACTATACCATTTAAAAGGGACCCCATCTTTGTATGAGAGAAATGAATTGGGCCCTCCACCCCATAATCTGACAGACCACACAAGTCTGTTTCAGTGAGCGAGCAAATGGAACAATTAAAATCCCCCACCCAAATTATCTTTGCCCCCTTTGAAACATCAACAAATCGGGCCATATGACACAACATATTTGACATAGTGGGCTCCATTTCACTATTAGGCATGTTGTTGTAAAAATTCACCAATAAAATTTTCTCATTGTGGCCCCATTTTAAAGATAAGATTTGAAAATAAAGGCTGGAAAAATTTTTATGAACCTTGACATCCGCAGTTGTTGAAACATAAACACAGAGCCCACCCTTGTTGTGTCCCTGTGCTGACGGCTTAGCCGGGGAATGAAAAGTCTGATACCCTAACAAATGTATTGCTTCCGAAAGCCATGTTTCTTGAAGGCAGAGAATACCATGCTTGTGTATAACGTCTAACCAGGCCTTATTGGCAGCTTTACTTCCTAGTCCCGCCACGTTCCATGATAGCAAAGAATTGGAATGGGCTACCCTATTAATGACCGCATGTGGGCTACCAGTATTCACCAAAGAATTTCGGAGGAGCGGGGAAGATATATTTAGGGTGGCAGGTGAAGTCATAAGGGAAACAGTGAAGCAATCATGAGAAGTTGGTTGGGGATAATATGAGGCGGAACTAGGCTTCAAAACGTGTCCGGATGGAATTTACCCCACCAACGTGTTAACCTGATGCTCCTTTAACGGACTAACTAGAACGTTTTGGACGGTAATACATTGACACGACCGATGCCCCTCAAACATTTTCTCTCTATTATCAGTCTCATTGAGTCATTCGTTCTCATCCAGCCCGGAGAGAGGATGGAATAAATTAGTCAGCGGTATATTCCAAGAGTCCTTAGGATTATAAGATTGAAAATTGTCCCAGTAATTATGGGAAATAGGATTTTTGTAATTTGGCAGTCGTTGGTCTAACTGCCAGGATGGAAGACAAAAATCACTAGAGATGTTATACAAATTCTGGGCCCTTGTAGTCATTGAAGGATCTGGTCTATAGGGAACATGAGGTCTTTGGGTCTTAAATTAGAGAGGGATGGGCATTGGTTGATAGAAGGGAGAATTATTTCCCATATGATGTCTTTGAGCTGGAAGCAAGGGTATAGTGGGTCCATAAGGGCCTTCGGAATTCCATTTGTTCATAGAATGGTGAATACTATTCCTCATTGGTAGTTTATTAGGGGGTGGGGGCTTCATCATAACTTCCGGATAAAAATAACTTAAGTTATGCGTGGTAATCCCCCCCTCGCCCTTCCCAGGAAACCAATCGCTGATGTCTGTGACCAGTCTATGATCTTTAAAGTTGACTATGATCACATCGCCTTTGATGTCCTTAGGTCTGGAGCCCACCCACTTACAACGCCTAACCGAAACAATATCACCGTTTAGGTGTGTGGGGAGTGGTCTATTTTTCCGCAGCCAGTGGATAACCTTGTTTTTTAGGTTAGAATGATGTTCTGGGTTACCATCTGGCGGAGGCGGAACACCGGTAAGTACGATGACATAGTTTAGGCATTCTGGCGGTAAGTCAGCAATATTTCTTGATCCTGTTCTTGTTTTAGGATCAATGGTTGTATTACCTGGAGGATTTATGTTATTGAGGCGTCTATTTTGGGTCCCTGTTAAAATGGGGCTTATCTTTGCTAGTAATGTTATTAGCTAAAGCAGGTTTATTATTGGTTTCACTATCTAGCGCATGTTTAGTGGTCCCATCTGTAGATGTTGTGGTTGTTTTTGGGGTACCAGTCGGTAGCTTAGGCTGTTTAGGTTGTTTAATAGGCTGGATTATGTTGCTACGACCATCAAGTTTGTGACAAGGTATACCCTTCTGCCCTTGAAAGATTTGATCAACTTTCTCCCCTAACCTTCTGATCCTTTCAGTGAGGGGAAGGATCAAAGCCTTTATGAGACAGTCGATATCGCTCAATAACCCTGCATAGCTAGGAACAGATATCGAATTAGGAATCAAGTGCCCTGTTGGGTCCACTTTCCCTTCCTTTTGGGGAGTAATATGCGGGGTATGTATAACATTTGTGGAATTCGTGGAAGGACCGATTCCCCTTTTAAAAGCACCCTTCCTTCTTCTTTTCCTCGGCGGAGGGCCAGAGGAACTATTAGGGCACTTTTTGGTAACCCAAATAGGTGATCTTTTAGTCTTTCCATCGGGAGTGCAAAGAGGGTGTTGGTCGGGCCCGATTGGGGTAAATATGGGAGAAGGTATGTTTATGTCGTGAAGAGGGGCTGGATCATTAAGAGGGGTGCTTAAGTCTATTATCTGATTATCTAGTGTCTGGGAGAGAATGGGGTCAGAAATGATTATAGTCTCCTTCTGGCCAGGATACTTAGTCAGAAAAATGAGGGGAATATCCTCTGTGGAGAAAGAGTCATTATCGTGTTCTTTGGATTTAGTTAAGTCTATTGAGGGGCCTGTAGCTACATCCGGGGGCGGGAGAGGTCTTTGTTTTAGCATCTCGATAGAAAGACGTCGCCCAGCTCGCTTCTCTGCAAGTGTGAGCTCCCTATCGACTTCATTCCTAATTTTGGCAAAGAATTTATCCAGAGGGCCTAAAATGGAAGACCCTACTGTTCCGGGGACAGAGTTTGCCTCAAAAGAAGACATCTCATCATGTAAACAGGACAGGAAGGAAGCAGGGGTAACGGAAACCCTTATGTAGGATGAAACAATGACAAACACTACTGTGGCTAGGATGAAAAAAGTGGCATAGGAAGTCTATAGCAAAGTCAAGTATGGCACAGTGTAAGTGGTACTATAACACGGGAATCAAGATGAAAGGGAGTGGGCCCGGCCCGGCCTCCTTCGGCCCCGGACGGCCACAGACGGTCCCGTCCTTGTCCCGGGCTTCTCCCGGCGCCCTCCCGCACGCTCCCGCGCAGCGCGATCTACGCCACCTTTAAATAACTCACTGATAGGAAGATTAGCGAGCGGGCGGGGCCGGCAGGGAGAGCAGCCCAGCTGATCCCAAGGGCGCGCAGGGACTCCTGGTCCTTGGAGTCCCTGCTAGTGTCGCAGCCCTGCCGGTTGCCAAGAAAGTACCCCTGGTAGTCTTTAAAGCTGTCGCCGGTGTCAGGGGGCGATGCGGGACCCACGTAGAGGGTCCGGCGAGGTCCTGGGGTACTGGATTCACGGGAAGGACTTGAAGAGCTTGAAGAGGCGCTGTATCAGCAAGCAGCGCGGTGTGGGAGGGAAAGCGCTCGCTCCCAGGTGCAGCCGACTTTTAGTTCCAGGAGCGGGCGGGCGGGGCCGGCAGGGAGAGCAGCCCAGCTGATCCCAAGGGCGCGCAGGGACTCCTGGTCCTTGGAGTCCCTGCTAGTGCTCGCAGCCCTGCTGGTTGCCAAGAAAGTGCCCCTGGTAGTCTTTAAAGCTGTCGCCGGTGTCAGGGGGCGATGCGGGACCCGCGTAGCGGGTCCGGCGAGGTCCTGGGGTACTGGATTCACGGGAAGGACTTGAAGAGCTTGAAGAGGCGCTGTATCAGCAAGCAGCGCGGTGTGGGAGGGAAAGCGCTCGCTCCCAGGTGCAGCCGACTTTTAGTTCCAGGAGCGGGTGGGCGGGGCCGGCAGGGAGAGCAGCCCAGCTGATCCCAAGGGCGCGCAGGGACTCCTGGTCCTTGGAGTCCCTGCTAGTGCTCGCAGCCCTGTCGGTTGCCAAGAAAGTGCCCCTGGTAGTCTTTAAAGCTGTCGCCGGTGTCAGGGGGCGATGCGGGACCCGCGTAGCGGGTCCGGCGAGGTCCTGGGGTACTGGATTCACGGGAAGGACTTGAAGAGCTTGAAGAGGCGCTGTATCAGCAAGCAGCGCGGTGTGGGAGGGAAAGCGCTCGCTCCCAGGTGCAGCCGACTTTTAGTTCCAGGAGCGGGCGGGCGGGGCCGGCAGGGAGAGCAGCCCAGCTGATCCCAAGGGCGCGCAGGGACTCCTGGTCCTTGGAGTCCCTGCTAGTGCTCGCAGCCCTGCCGGTTGCCAAGAAAGTGCCCCTGGTAGTCTTTAAAGCTGTCGCCGGTGTCGGGGGCGTTGCGGGACCCGCGTAGCGGGTCCGGCGAGGTCCTGGGGTACTGGATTCACGGGAAGGACTTGAAGAGCTTGAAGAGGCGCTGTATCAGCAAGCAGCGCGGTGTGGGAGGGAAAGCCTATATATATTACAAAGAACCAGACAACAATGATTGTGTGGAGAAGTATGCATTTCTATTGAATTTATCAAAACATTAATGTTCAATCTTAATCAAGATAACCAATGTGTACATTTAATTGTCAATGTCAACAATTCCTTAGAAAATACTTTTTAAAGACTATACAAATTGGCATAAATCCTGCCACCATTTTACATTTTCATAATAATTTTACGTACCCAAGATTATTTTCCCTGTGTGGTACACGCCCAATGCATTTCGAAATCTGATGATTCCTTCTTCAGGGGCAACTAGACACAAAGTTGAAAGACAGGGAAAATATATTCAATATTTGTCACTTTCTTATGTGAACAACAATGTAAGTAAGAATATAACATGCCTTAAGTATAGCATACTAACTAAATTAATTTAGATTATCTATAGAATGTTAAAAACCTTGTTGACTCATGTTGCAGGAAATCATGATCACTAATTGAAGAACAGCTCTCATTATATTATTGCGTATCTTCTGTTTGGTTTTGCGGTCACTTTTCAGAACGTGAGTGTCATAACTTTCATATAAATGTTTGGATTATGGCACACTAGTGGTTAGTTTCAGTAAATTATTTTTGCGACACTCTGCATACACGGTGTTTGTATAGTCAGTGTATTTTGAAACCCATTAAGTTTATAAATTTCAATTATATCTTATTAAAAGGAGCATGTTTTTATTTTTACAATAGCACACTGTTTTTGGTGATCGGTTTGAGTTTGGGCGTTTGCTTTCAATACTCTTGCTTTATATTCTTACTTACATTGTTGTTCACATAAGAATGTGCTAAATATTGAATATATTTCCTCTGTCTTTCAACTTTGTTTCTAGCTTCCCCTGAAGAAGGAAGCATCAGATTCGGAGTTGCATTGGGCGTGCACCACACAAAGAAAATAGTCTTGGATTGTAAAATGATTTTGAAAATGTAAAATGGTGGCAGGATTTATGGCAATTTATATTGTGTTTTAAAAGTAGTTTCTAAGAAATTGTTGAAATTGACAATAACATGTACACATTGATTATATTGATTAAGTTTGCAAATGAATGTTTTGATAAATTCTATAGTAGTCTATGCTGTTCCCCACAATCATTATTGTCTGGTTCTTTGTAACACAGGGATGTGTGCCATGGCGACTCTTTGGTTTCGTCTGCACCTAGACATGAAGGCTGCAATGGTAGTTTGCATGAGCTTGGTGAGAGGTCCCTTAGGGCAGCACAATTTGTGCTACAGCCCTTAGCTACCCTCTTTAGTTCTATGGATCTAGGTAGCAGGGATACCACTTACTAGGGACCTACAGGGATCCTAAAGGGGTGCCAATTGCAAGTTAGAGCGACTTGGAATAAGTTAGAGTTACTAGGATTAAATCATTTTCAAAACAAAAAATGTGTTCTGTGTCTACAATAAACCTACAGTTCAACTTCTGTTTACAGTCATTACAAAGCTCAGGTAAACTAGGGAACAAAAAACGTCAAGACCAGACGAGTAAGTAAGTTAACCCAGGTACCCGGCACTGAAACCAGGAAAATTCAGTTGTTTCAAATTACCAGGGCCCAGCTAAAAAGACGCGCAAACTGGGCCCCCAATTGCAGAAGCAACCTTTACGCACCAGCGCTTCTGTTCCTGCTTGGACAATCATTTTTAAGATTTAAGATTTTTAAGTTTTAGGCAAACTCAGTGAGTCTTTTTAAAGTTCTCTTTCTTTCTCCTTTTTATAGCATATTGTAATGATAGTATGTTGTAATGAATTATTTGAACAATAAAGTACAATACAGTGGAATACAAGTGGTGCCAATTGCGGAATTTTTTTTACAGTTTTAGGGAAAGAACACAGGTGCTGGGGACCTGGTATGCAGGAACCCAGTGCACTCTCATTCAAAGTTGCATCAGATACCAGACAAAAGGTGGGGGGATACTGCAACAAAAACCCAGTTTCCTACAGATAAGTTTACAGGAATCATGTGAGACTTTGAATTGTTTCTTTTTAGAGGTTTATAAAGCTTATTTTATTTGGGAGGCTGATTGGCGCTCTGGTAGGGCTAAAAGGGGACTAGTGATTTACATTTCATTGGTAGTTGAAGGACAGGTTGATGACGTACATTCAGGGGCATCTGCCCCGCAAGCATTAAGCATGACTTTGCCTGGTTCCCCTGCATTTTATTTACTGCCTTTCTATAATGCCAAACCAGGGTCACAGAATTCATCCAAAAAATTAATTCCTGGGCTCTTTTATTTAATCATACCTGTAAAAGGGGAGGGCTCGGCAAGTTTAATCATTGCCGGTGATTTTAATATACATTTATGCAAGAACACGCAATGCAGTAATTAAAGATTTTTCCTGTGTAACCAAGAAAGGATTACATATGGACACTCAAGAGAATGTATATAGCTAAATAATATCTTAATTAACAATAATTTAGTCTTTTCTCTGGACAAGTTGGCTAACTCTATAGCATTGCAGATTCTTCCTACTTTCACTGGCAGGGCCTGTTACACCAATATACCTTTTTTTCTGCCCCTATTTATTTACAAATACCCAGCTTTAACATATCACACACTATTTTTAGTGATCGCAATCCTGTTTCCTGTACCCTGAGCTGCAGGCAGCCCATTTTAACTTGAGCCCAGGGGCCATTAGGAGCCTATACCGCAACTAATCAGAGAAGGAACCTAAGGTGGGTGATTGTGGAGCCTGAATGCTTTAAACAAACTTTCGGGGATATTCTCCAGAATGTGTGATAATTAATTATCGCAAAATTAGCTTAACGCAACTTTGCACATTGCAGTCTTTCGCGACAAAATAACACTGTGTTAACATTGTATTCCCAACCCTGCGGCACAATGACCATTGTTAGAAACCCTTACTCCAATTTTCACTGGAGCGGACTAGCTTCTCTTTGAAGAAGGGTTAGCTGAAACCCCTGTGAACCATTCTTAGGGACACCCTTGGATGATGCACATCTGAGCCCATGTTTGTAATATGGCTCAGGCCCAAAGGAAACAGCCCAGAATGAACAGGGAGGAGGCGCAAATACCCAATGTGCAAACATGGCTTTTTCTGCAATACAGTGCATGATGTTTAGCAAACTTTATGCTCCCCTAGAGGGTAGATAGTGGGAACATCCCCAGTTTGCTTAGCCAATTGGGACTGAAAGACTGTTGCCCTGCCCTCTAGAGGTGGAAGTGTAGCCCGATGTCAGGACAGGCTGAACAATCTCATTTTTTTTATTCTTATCCCTGGTGCCAACTGGGCTTTCTACCCTCTTGGGGTGGGAAGATTGGGGATAAAATCCTCAATCGCCCCTCAGGAGAGGCAGAAAAACAGTTGCCCTCTAGGGTGGCACAAGGTCTGATGTGTGGACCAGCAGGCCCCATCCCATTCTTTATTTAATGCCTATTCATGGTGCTTACATGGCTTACTGCACCTTAGTGGTGGGCTGATTGGGTGTCCCAATCCACCACCCGGGGGAGGGAGGTAGGGCAGAAAAACTGACTGGACTTTAGGAGCAGGTCTGCACGCCAATGCCTAGCAAGCTGGAACCCACCCCATTCTTTTTTTGTGTCAAACTTTTTTTATTTAACTTTTCCCAAGTACATTGGCATAGTGACATCATACATCAGATGAAAGCCATTGTACATGTCAACAAAGTACTAATGATAGATACAGTTGCTTATGACATGGTTTGATAAACATTTCAGACAAAAGTTTATTTAACAGTGTCAGCTAGTCAGGTGGGTAAGACAATTCCAGTGCCCAATTAACCCCCCCAACAAACAATAATACATGCGGGAAGACATAGTGAAAAAAGGTTCATATAATATGCCTTGTAGAGGGGTATTGGCTGGACTACGCACCTACGTACAAGACCAGGAAGTTGTGAAAGTGCTCTCCAGGCTATTGGGGAGGGTCAAAACTGCAAGAGGTTTAACGCCTTAGCTGTGGATGTTATTTCGGCGCAGTGCTAGGCGTTCCAAGGAGAGGGTCGGGGCCGCGTCGGCCGTTGAACGTTTGCAACACCAGCCAGGTAGTGCTCCGAACGTTCAGCGGCCGACGGCAGCAGCAATGGGGTTAAAGTTCAAATGCGAGTTGGAAAAGAACTGAGCTGCAGATGTTCTGAGAGAAAAGTGACCAGCAGCCCCCATTTATATTCCACATTTGTATTTGTGTCTAGCAGCATATCTGTCATCCGTTCCATCATTAGTGCTTGCCATAACCTGGCATGCCATTGTGCCACAGAGGGTGCCGTGGTTTTCTTCCAGGTGGCCTCCAGGATCATCTTGGCAGCCCCCAAGCAAAGCAATAAAATGGCGCGATCGCTTGAGGTTTGGTATTTTAAGGACTTGTCCCGTAACTCCAATAGTGGAAATCCGGGGGAGAAGGAATGGGGTAACCCAGTATAGTTTTAATTTGTGCTAAAACTTCTGCCCAGAATGGTTGTATGATGGGGCAGTCCCACCATATGTGCCAGAAGTCACCAAGTAGGCCACAACCCCTCGAGCAGAAATCTGGTGTGTTTGGAAATATGTTTTTTTGTTTAGTGGGAAAAAGATACCAATTGAACAAGACCTTGTAGTGGGCCTCTCTAAGTCTCAGGGAGGGATTGTGTCAAGGAAAATCTTTCCAGACCCTCTGCCATTGATCTTCAGATATTGGATCGCCAAAGAACAACGTCCAGAATTGGATGTGTCGTGGTGTGCCTGAGGGGAAAGTGTTAAGTAAGTAGGAGTAAAGGGAGGAAATTAGACCTCTGGTTACCCCCGCCTGCCCTACAAATTTGTCAATAAATAAGAGCTCTCTGAGGGCTGCCTGATAGACTTCCGGTTGTGGGACCCAGTCTTTCAATTCAGGGTAGTGGTATCTTTTGGAGGATGATATTCACTTCTGAAACGCAAGGCTACACCATATTTACAAGAGCGTGGTGCAGCCTTGCGTTTCCTCCCTGCGATGGCGCTAGGTTTAGCAACTTAGCGCCAACGCAGGCACCCTTGCACCATAGTGCAAGGGTGTCTGCATGCAGGGGAGGATTGTTCATGTGTAGGAAGGTATCCCTACCTGCACATAAAAAATCCTAAGATGCCAATATGTAACTTTCATGTGTGCTGCTTCACGCAGCACACATTAAAGTGAAAAAATTTAATTTTTTTAAGGTTTGTTTATGCACAGGAATGGACACCTTCCTGTACATAAACAAACCATGGCATTTTGCTTTTTTCATTTGTGCTGCACAAGGCAGCACACGTAGAAAAAGCAAAAATGAGGAGAAATAATGCATTTATCCTCATTTACCTGGTCATATTTTTAGCGCTGCCTCCTATGTACACCCACTTGTACATTAGGGGCAGAGTAAAAATGAATGGGTGTTACAGGGAAATGCCCACCGCAACAGCCACTGCCCACCGCAACAGCCACTGCCCACCACTTTCATGCTAACCATAGCGTGAAAGGGGGCCTTATGTACAAGGCAGCGCTTAGCCATGTTAAGTGGCTAAAAGCTGCCTTATACATAAGGTGCAGCCCATATCGCCACCACAACATCGGGAAAAGTGATGTTGTGATGGTGATAGGGGTTTGTACGTATGCCCCTGAAAGTCTTATGAATTAGCGTGGTGAATCCATCAGGTCCAGGGGAAATACATAACTTGAGGGTGGCTACTGCCAACTGAACCTCTTCCTTATCTATTAGGTTGCCCCACTCTTTGTTTTGAGCTACCGACACTTGGGGCAGATTAATTTCCTCCAAGTATTCTTGCTGGACATCCTCACAGGGTGGGCCGGAGGTATAGTGGGTATTATAAAAATCATGAAAGACCTGGGCTTTATCCTGCTCAGAAGTCACAGATTCTCCTGTCTCTGTATACATTTGGCTAATATATTTTGTTTTGTGCTTTACTTGGAGTCGGCGTGCTAGAAGAGTGCCCACTTTATTTCCCTTATCGTATGTTAAGTGTTTAAGATGCAACAGGGTGAATTTGGCTTTATTCTTATAGATGGCATTTAACTTCCCCCTCAGGGCGGAGACTTTCCTCTGTATTGCAAGTGTAGGTGTTTCTTTATGTGCTTTTGCTTCTGATCATAGTTTTGCTTCGAGAACCAATCCATCTAGGGTTTCCCATTTGGTCAAGGCAGAAAAAAAGGTCAATGTATTGCAAAATGATGAGAGCTTTAAAAGCATCCCAGGTGTTGGAGAAATTGGTGTCTAGAGGTTTATTTAGTTGAAAGTATTCCCGAGTTGTTTTGCGTATCTCATCCCTAAAGAGACGTCTCTAGTAAAGGACCCAGAAAAGAACCTTGACAGAGTTTTGGAGTGGTGAGTGCCCACTCCAGAGTCAACTTGACAGGGGCATGGTCAGACAATGCAATAGTGTAGAAGTCCACTGCTGAAATAGCATGGGTTAAGGATTGGCTAATGAACACATAATCGATTGGGGTGTGTTGTTTGCCACGCGTCCACCAGGCAAATAAATAGTAGGAAATGTTGCAAAGCCTTTGTAAAGCTGCGTGTGCTTGTTATGTTATGTTATGTTATAAATGTATACAGCGCACGATTACCAATGGTGTCTTGGCACTAGCAAACCTAGAAGCAGGCAAAGGGATTAGTCTGTGAACAGCCAGGTTTTAACGGCTTTCCTGAACAGAGTCAGAGAGGGGAGATTTCTAATGGTAAACGGGAAGGAGTTCCAAAGCGTGGTGGCTCCCACCGTAAATCTTCTACCTCCCCAGTTTGATTTGAATACTCTGTGAAAGAATCACTTTTGCTCCTTGTGATCTAAGACATCTGTTAGGGGAGTACCAGTGCAATGAACGTCTCAGGAACTCAGGGCCAGCCCCTTGGAGTGCCTTGTATGTAATACACAGGGTTCTAAACTTGATCCGTTTTTTTATTAGCAGCCAATGCAACCTTTGAAGATGAGAGCCCAGAGACTGAAATTTGGAAATCCCTACGAGAAGTCTAGTGGACGCGTTATGGATCATTTGAAGCCTTTGAAATTGTTTTGTTGGTATGCCGAGATGTAGCCTGTTACAGTAATCTAGTCTGGAAAGGACTAGGGATGTGACTACCGTTATTCTGCTTTCTGTAGGAATCAGGGGTAGGATTTTCTTAATGTCTTTTCGCATGAAGAAGCTGGAGGATGACACTGATTTAACTTGAGCTTCAAAGTCAAGTCTCTGATCTATAATCACACCCAGGTTTTTCACTTTGGGAACCGGGATAGGTGCTAATCCCAAATCATTTGCCCACCAAATCTGTGACCATGAAGGGGAAAGTTTACCAAATAGAATCACCTCAGTTTCCCCGGAATTTAATTTGAGACAGTGCGCGCTCATCTAGGAGCTAACTGCTGTCATGCAGTCCCTAAACCTTTTTACTGGCGGTGATGTATTTTTGGTAATGATAACCACAATTTGGGTATCATCTGCGTAGGATGTTAATGTCACCTCAAAGGATCTAATAAGGGATGCCAGTTCCAAGACCTAAACATTAAAAAGAATGGGACTTAAGGAAGAACCCAGTGGAACTCCACAGGGAAGCGTGAAGGACGAAGAGATCAGATTTCCCAAGGCCACCGATTGTATCCTATCCTCAAGAAAGGAAGATAACAATGTCAATGCCTTTCCGGAGATTCCCAGAGAGTTCAAGGTTTTTAAAAAGGTTTTATGATCTACTGTATCGAAGGCCGCCGACAAGTCAAGCAACACCAGGGGCCGCAGCACCCCCGTGTCCCTGACTGTTCTAATTTCATCTGTGGCCTTAATCAGCACCGTTTTGGTGCAGTGCTCTGATCTGAATCCAAATTGAGCCTCGTCCAGCAGGTCATGCTCTTGAAGATATGTAGTGAGCTGGTTATTCATAATATTTTCGGCCAGTGTGTGTGGCACTGGGAGACGCGAGATGGATCTATAATTCCCTGGATCCAGAGCACCAAGATTAGCTTTTTTTAGAAGGGGTAGTATCGAGGCTCTCTTCCATATAGAGGGAAAAATGCCTTCTTTAAACATAGAGTTAATAATGGGAGTTAGCCTCGCTCCAAGTACCTCCGGGGCTTTTTTGAATATCACAGGTGGGAGTGGATCGTATGGGGAGCCGGATCTTATTTTAGAGATAAGGATCATTATCTCAGCGACTTTTACTTCTCTAAATTCTGCAAAAGTGGGGCCATTAGGACATGATGTCTTTGAAGTATTATATTTCTTCACATTTTAGTGTGCCACATTATCAAAGGTAGTGAAAATGTGCTCTACTTTATTTTGAAAGTGCAGCCAGATTGTCGCAATATTCCTGAGAATGGTTGCTCCTTTTTCTAATGGGGGAGTAGACAGTGTAGTCACCACTCAAAAGAGTTCTTTGGAACTTGCGCGCTGTGTGTGTGTTATCCAGCTGTTGGTCCCAGGTGAGAATGAAATCTCCCATGAGTATGATATCTCCCTCGGCATAACCCCCCAAAGTGTAATATTGTTTGGAGGAAGGTCACTTGTGCTGAATTTGTGTTGTAAATTGAGGTGATCATACATAGCCTACCGAATATTGTCGCCTTCACCATCAAAATTCGCCTTCTGTTTATTTTGCTGCCTAGAGGGTGAAAATAAAGGGAGGGATGAAACCAAAGGGCTACCCCGCAATGTTTAGTGGGGGCTGTAGATTGATAAATGACTTGTTAGTGCTTATGGCGAAGCCATGTTTTCTCCACGTGTTTTGGATGTTTCTCTTGAAGCTCTACTATCTCGTAACACCTAACAGTAAGGTACTTCCAGAGCGTGCGTCTTTTCGCTGAGGAATTAAGGTCCTTGACGTTCCAGATTAATGTGGTCAGTACCTTTGGTGTGGTGGGTGTGTATGTCAGTGGAACGATCATGGTCCTGGCCCTCCCTCAAAACCTTGTCGGCTGCCTCCAGTACAACTCTCGAAACGTGCCCCTCCAGCACATCAAAAAAAAGTAATCAAAATACCTGTAGGAGCATGTGCATGTAAGTCATGAACAACATTAAACCTTCATATGAAAATAACAAGTATAACAGTAGGAGTAGGCAATATTAGGGAGCTATATGAAGTACAGTGAACATCGCTTGTAAACCCCTGGGGAGTCAAAGATAATTTATCACAAAAAGGAGCTTTCTCATGATGGGACTTACCATACAAACTGGCTGCATGCATCATCAGTTATTAATAGCTACAACCAATAAGAGAATCAAAGGTCCTCAAATATGTCCGCCACAGTAGATCAAAGTTCCTTTTCCCCTGTCTCCTGGAGCGGCATTGTAGAAGCCACAGTCTGCAGCCAATATCATCAGGGGGTCTCATGGATGGGTCTTCCACTTGATCGCTATAGGTCTCCGGATCCAAAATCTTCACTCCAAGAAGGGCCTCAGCCTCAGGCAGATCATTAAAGTTATGAGAAAGCTAGGCCAAATAGATACGTCCATCTATATTTAATGTTATTGTGGCGACTTCTTTGCTGCTTGGAGGATGGCTTCTTTGGTTTTGAAAGAATATAACTTTGTTAAGATATCTCTGGGTAGTCTCCCCTCCCTCTGGATCCACACTCCTACCCTGTGGACTCGCTGTAGCTTAACCTTATCCCCCCAATTCCCAGTAGCTCCGATAACAGGCTCACCACAAACGCTTCTAGGTCCGGCCCCTTCCGTTGAATCCTCCAGGCATCGCATTCTAAAGTTATTGTGTCTAGAGCAATTTTCAAGGTCCTCGCACTTCAGAAGCATGGCGTGGAGATGTGTTTTAGGATGGTTGGTAGAGCTCTCCAGATGTTCTACACACTGGGTGGGTGAGTGTTTGGCAAGTATTTTCTAGGCCAAGTGCCCTAGTGCCGATAGAGTCTACATCTTGCTGGAGATCTACAAATCTAGAGGTAGTTTCTGCTTGGAGGGTCATTATAGAGTTGGTCAGGTCAGCTTTTAAGTCCTCACAGAATTCTTATTTGAAGTCCCGAAGAGATGACAGGAGTTCATCCTTAGTGGGGGTCATATCATCTTCTTTATTGGGGGGTGAGTGAGATATCCGCAAATCAGTTGGAAAATAGCTTGAGACCCTGCTTGTCTGAGATTTTTCTGGAAAGCATGAAGATTGGGAGCTGCAAATTGTAAATTCTGATAATACCTTGTGACCGACCAGACCATAACTTTATTATATAACAAAGAGGTGAGGGGATGACTGGTCATTCAGCCTCCCCAAGGATCTTGAGCTAGAGTATCGATGGCATGTGATCTGTCATGTCTATATTACTACCTGAGGCTTAGCAAGAAGTAGCAATCTGTGTAAGTTAGGAGTTAGAGGTATCACTTGGGGGCTGCTGATATCAGGGTCATCCGTTCAACAGGCAAGCTATAGCATGTGCTGGTTAACAGATTGCGGTGTGGTCACATTAGAATTCAAGAAATCAGATCATCAGGGCATGAGTACGAGATCATGGGCAATATGGTGCCAGCAAGGTGGGTAGGTCTCTCGTCCAAATGATACATGGAAATAGCCACCATTTTGGAGAAGTACATGGGCCCAGATTTGTAGTTATCATAGAAGTCCCTAATCAGTGTCCTTGGGCACTTCTCTGTCTCACCAGAAGCATGAGCAAGTCCACGAAAGAGTTGACGCGAATGTAGGAGCTGCTAGCAAAACATCCAGGCTCCACTGCAGCACAAGCACTGCCCCAGTCACATCGTCATCCATCGGTCCCCATCTGGAATGCATCTGCCTCTTTCATCAGTGAGACTGGCTACTTTGTGGTTGTTTAATCACCTAGTAGGGTTGTGAGCACTGGTCTGCTTGGGCCTCGGAGCAGCAGAGCCGCACAGTGGTTTCAGCAGTGGGGACGCGGGGGATGAATGGGGAAAATTCTGCACTCACAGCAGCTTCGGGTAGTCGGATGCCCCCCACCACTCAACTCCACCGTCAGAGAGAGCATTACTGTCCCTGGGAGTTCCCAGGCCTGGCAGCCCTCCTGAGGCCTTCCTCTCACTCACACAACTCATTGCAGGCTCGCGAAGAGATTGGATCCGCTCGGCACCAGGATTGCAGCGGTACCTCTCACTAATAAGATGTCAGCTCACATTGGAGGGTGAGAGACCACTCTCATCGTCTGCAGCTTCTGTGGTATGCTGTTAATTCCCTCGAGGCAGAGCGTGGTAGGTCTAGCCATACCCTGCAGGCCTCGCCTCAGTGCATCATCAGGTGGTGTCCATGATAAAGTGCTGTCAGGTTCTCAGGACAGATTCTTCAGCTTCATCTCTTCATAGTTCCATCTCCCTTGATTTCCATAGTGGTTATGGGGTGATGGATCACCCATAAAAGCCTGTTAACCTTTGTTTTATAAGCTGAAGGCAGTGTAGGTTGTACTGATCATGTCTGTGCAGCCATGATGGTTGTCCATCCCCATTCTTTTTTTATATAACATTTTATCCCTGCTGTTGAATTTGCCTTCAGCTCAACCACCTTTCATATTCCTGGTGGTCTAGTGGATAGATGTGGGGCCATATTATGGATGGGCACCCTGTCCCTGTTTGAACTGTGGTGCACCTTAAACATGTGCGCCAGGCAGAAACAGGAACAGGTTACCCTACTACAATAAATGCACAGTCTGCAGTGCAGCCGCACACTTGTGCTGCCCTTGGGCAGTGCATTTAGTGAAATACATAGCAGTTACGTCAAAACAATCCGTGTTTCATGATGACATGCCACCTGCACTTTAAAGAAGGGAACGTGATCCCCTTGCAGATGTGGGAAGTGAGTGACTGTCCTTGCCTACAGATGAATGTCTGGGGTGTTTATGACACCACATTTCCTCACTCCACAGGGCTGCCTTCAGGAGGCACACTGACAATGCACCTCCTTTTTGTGGAGCACAGTGATGCACCACCTAAGGGCCTGTTTACATTCACGCGCACATCTATATTATGGTGCAGAGGTAGAGAGATTCCCTCACTGCAAATGAGGGAATGCCCTCTCATGATAGCGCTGGTACTACATATACATCGGTGCTACTAGTACTACAGAAGGGGTCGCATAAGTATTTATGGCCCTTTCCTCAATACCATTGTGCCGCAGGGGCATGCACAGTGGGTGCACACACCCTTTGTACCCCTAAAGTTTCTTGCCACTTTATGTTTCACAGGCTGTGATATCAGTGCACATGAGGTGCTATAAGTCACAGCAAGCTCAAAAAATCATGAGAGAAGCTTTGCAAGTACCTCAGGGATTCCCTCCCTTTAAAGGGAGGGCCTCATGTTCACCCTCTCTGCTCTTACAGGGTAGTGCGGAGCATTTACACACCATGGGCCTGATTCACAAAGGGCCTCTGCGCTCGTGGCGGAGACCATGCAGTTGCTGCAGGTGGCCTACAGTCGTGGCAGGACCTTGGAAATAAAAAACTGCAATGCGCAGGTGCCGCCACCACTGCGGGTCCCCTGACTCGAGTGCAGGGCCCTTCACCATGAGCGCGGAGGCCCTTGTATTACGTTAAACAAACACGGTTTCACATTTTTCATTGGATGGCTACCTATTATGAGTCAAAGCTGTCCATTACATTACCACTGGTGCAAACTGATGGGCCCGATTCACAAAGGTAAACTGAGATGAAAGTCTAATTTTACGACTTTCGGTATTCACGAAGGGCATTTACAAGTAGTAAAGTTAGACTTTTGTCTCACTTTTGGCCTCAGTTAAACTTATGAACAAAAATTAAGTTTACAGGAGACAAACCTCTAACCTTACTACTTGTAAATGCCATTTGTGAATACCGAAAGTTGTAAAGTTAGACTTTCGTCTCAGTTTAACTTTGTGAATCGGGCCTTATATTTTTATAAAGTGCCCAAGATTCTGTGAAGACGATGAAACAAAATTACACGTTTAGGCCTCAATTCAAAGTGTCGCAGTAATTGTGCATTATTTATTGCATGTGATAAATAGCGACACCTTAGCATAATTTTTTATCAAATGGGATAAATAACATCAACCTCACGTTTCCGAATTGATATGAGGATTAACAAGACAATCCAGGCATAAGCTTTTGACTTTAATCTTCAATAAAAATACTCTGCAACGTTTCTTCCATCCAACAAATACATATTACAACAAAGAACACGTTCAATTCAAATAGCCCAGAACTATTGAATTTGGCATTTGTTTTTAGTTTAGGGTAAAGAAATCTTGAATTCTACTTACATATGACCACAAATAACAATATTTAGCAGTCTGAAACATGGAGAAAACTTCCCTTAGCAAAATGTAAAAAAAAAAAACATTTATAGACAACGAGGTAAAATAAAATGGTACTAAATATTTCATTGCTTTTAGAATCCGTGCCTATTAAATACGTTTTCTTCTAAACAGGAAACAAGCACGGAATGTGAGTGGTCTCTCATGCTCGGAGCATTTTAAACGCTTCTTGTATGTGCATTGAGAATTATCTTGAGTTTCAAATTCAGCTACTTAAAACAACCCACTAAATACTCAGTGCAACTGAGATTTTTGCATCAATGGATCCCACGTGTGCAAAGAATAACTTATCTTTATTACTTGAATATGGAGATTAAAATAAAAGACTTTGGGTGGGGTTTGTGGCCCGAGACACACGCCTTACCACAGCAAAATGTTTCCAGGCTATGGGACTTTATTCCAGTTAATGATGACATCTGCCTCTTTTTTAGGTTATAACGTAAACATACGATTCTTTTGGTACTTTAATGGGCTGGTAGTTGAAAGTAAAATGAAGTACTTTTTAAGCACTGCAATTTAGTGCAATTATTTGAGAATAAACAACGTCTTTGTTAATGAAACATTCTTCTGTTTATATTTTTTCTCATGTGAAATATCATTGAGCGTTAGGGCTTCTTCGGTGGAAATAGCCATATGTTAGCTATTGTGCAGAGAGATGATCTGCAGTAGATTCAAACATCCTTCTCAAGCAATATCAGACTTAATGACGCTGCAATGTATTTTCTATCTAGGTGGCACATGGGAAATGGGGCTCAGAGCACAGGGAAATGGGGCACTGTCAGTTCCTGTAAAACAAATAGAGGTGCATAAATTCACTGTTAGGCAGGACTTGACACGTGATAATGGTGTGAGTCCTGGGATTGAAGATTCAGATATACAGGCAGCACTGCCATTATTCAGAGTTAAAATATACATCCTTGAACAGGGAAGACATATGAAGCTGAGTTAGAGCTGCATAGTATTCCTGGTAATCTGCCGCCTCATGATCATGCAGGGCAAATCACACCTTCTTGGGCCTCAAAACATTCCACAAAAGCAAGTGGTCCTTCAGCCATTCTGGTTTGGTACTCCATAGACCAAATTCTTCAATTTCTGCCAAACAGATTGGTTGCACTAGATCAATGTGTTCAAGAGCATACTCAATACACATTGCAAATTATGAGAGAAATATTAACGTTATAAATTGAGGTCCTACATAGAGATACTTGTTATGAAATGTTAACTATATGCACTAGGAGGTTATGGTGCTGAGGTAGTATTGGAAGTCCAGTGTTCACGGAAACAACACTTTTATACTGATGGGATTCCCTGCTCTATCATCTCGATTTTCAACATCCTTTTTTGGAATTTTGCAGGAAAACTAATATCCGACATTACAGCACCGGAGTGGGTGGTTGAATAAAAATTCATTTTATTACTGTCAAGCTCCTCGGTTGGAACGATTAGTTGACATGGTATACTAAGTGGAGGCCCATATTCCTGAAATGTAAGGCACTTAAAATACATTAATCTGGTAGATGAGTCTTCCGTACAAAGCTTCAGTGAGATGGTTTGGGTAGTGGGGTACAGAAACTGAACTTGGGCCCAGATGTATCAAGCTATTTTTTTGTCGCAAACGGTGCGAATCGCTAAAATTCCCTGTTTGCGACAAGAAAATAGAAATTCATGATGTATGTAATTTTTCGCATCGCAAATCAAGAATTCGCACTTTTTACGATTTCTTATTTGCGATTTTTACAAATATGCGAATTACTTTTGCGATTCTTTAACTTGCACGTTTCCTAGTTTGCGATTATCGCATATAAGAAATCGCAACTTAAGAATTCGCATACAGATGTATGAAAAAATCGCAATTTGCGAATTCCTGAAATTCGCAAAATAAGAAATCGCTAATAACACTAACATCAAGCAGGTGGTAATCAATTTGAAAGTATAAAAGAAAGTTCCAACTGCATTATTCAAAACACAATGGCTGGACTTTACCTGATAGCTAGGAGGCTGCGCATTCAAGCTCTTGCACACAGGAGACAGAGGCAGGAGAGGATTTTCAGACTGAGGATAACTTTGTTTCAGCAAACTGAAGAAGACATTTTTGAAAAATATAGACTGCATCCACACACCATTTTGGACCTTTTTGATGAATTAAAGACTTTTTTGGAGCATAAAACGGACATAACCCATTCAATACCTACACATGTACAGGTACTGTGCTCCCTGCATCTTCTGGCTTCTGGATCATTTCAAAGGGTCATTGCAGAGGTTGGTAGAGTGTCTCAGAGTGCTTTTTCACGTTTCTTCAGTGTATTCTTGATGCAATGATGAGTAGGCTGAACCATCATATTTATCTCTCTAGCAATCCACAAGATATCCAAATTTCAAAATTGGATTTCTATCAAATTGCACATTTTCCACATGTGATTGGATGCATAGATGGAACACATATTGCCATCACTCCTCCTGCAGATACAGAATATGTATATAGAAATAGGAAGTGCTACAATTCTCTGAATATTCAAATGGTGTGTAATGCCAAATACATAATCACTGATATAGTGGCAAAGTACCCTGGAAGCACTCATGACTCTTACATCTTCAGGCACAGTGGATTGCATGGACGTTTGAGTGCTGGGCAATTTGGTGAAGCTTTTTTACTTGGTAAGTGCATATTTCATTTCAAATTTCATCATTATCTAAGGTCACCACTAATATTCATAAAAGTAACCCCTCTTTCATATTTTTATGCAGGTGATAGTGCATATGCTGTACGTGATTTCATTTTGACCCCTTACCTAAATCCTACAAATGTACATGAAAGGAGATATAATAAGGCACACCGTTCTACACGTGGAGTCATAGAAAGGACTTTTGGAATTTTAAAAAGCAGGTTTTGTAGGATTCACAAAAGTGGAGGTTCTTTACAGTACAAACCATCATTGTCCTGCAAAATTATAGCAAGCTGTGCAATGTTACATAACATGGCCATGAGAAAAGGAACACAATGTGAAGTAAGTGACCCTGAATCTTTATACAATGATTATTTACCTGCACCAAGAAGAGGTGCTGCAGGAGTTGGAGCTGCAGCAGGACGTGCAAGACGTGCAGAAATCACACAAAATTACTTTTAGGTATGAATGAAAAGCATGACAACTGTTTTTCAATTTTCCATGTTTTACTTTATGTAAAGAAACACAGAAAAGACATTGTAATTTGCATAGTAGAACCTGTTACTGCACAGGACATTACAAGTATATAACTGTTAGAGAAAACATTGAAATTAAGTTTTCAGAAGCATTTTTTAAAGTGTAACAATTTACTTTCGGCGCTGTCTAATGCTGGAGCGCTGCCCTTCCTCACTGCTCCTACCAGCTGTAGTTGGGATGGCATGTCTCCCACTCCTGCTTTCACTGATGTCAGGAGTTGGAGTAGGGTTGCTGCTGCTCCTACTAGTAGTGTCCCCCGTTTCCAAAGGTTCAAAAAATGCACGTGCCCCTGAGTTAGAGGTCTGCATCAAATCAACAGCTGTTGTTACTTTATCAAGCCCTTTTGCCACATTCCGGGTGCATTCACTAACCATGCGCTGCATGGAAATACTGCGCCTACTGAACTGTGCAGTGACACTACACAGTCTATTTATTGCAGTGCAGTACCTTAGCATTCTGGTGTTTTGTCTACATTCTGCCCTGACCCTGTTTTCCTCTGACTTCTCCATTACCAAACAAAGTCTATCCTCAGAGCCTGCTATTTGCCTCAACCCATCCCCCATGCCAGCAATGCTTTTGTTTAGCTGGACAAGATGTCTATTAATGGACCTCAATGCTTTATGTTGTTTCTGCTGCACTTCCAAAATGTGTTGCTCTAAACCTTCAAAAACAGTAGGATTGACTGATGCTACACCCCTGTTGGGCCTGGCACAATCTAAGGTATAGGCTCTTCTTCTGGCACCATTTCTTTGATCAACATGTTCAGCATTATTCAATGTCTCATTGGCTCTTTCTGTTGCCCCTTCAGGTTCTTCATCATCATCTACAAATGGTGGGAAAGGGCCCACATGTCTTCTTTTGGACCTGATGATTGGATTTAAATCCACTTCCTCATTTGAATTATCTTTCCCCGGTGTAAAGTCATGTGCATATGAAGAGTGTCCTTGAAATTCCTCACTTTGATCTTCAATTTATTTATTTATTTATTTATTTTTATTTATTATTAAACTTATAGAGCGCGACAGCTACCCGTAAGGGTTTCCCGGCGCTAATTGACAGTAAACAACATGATTAATTCTGAAGAAAAAGGGGTTATTGGGCAAACAGCCAGGTCTTTAAGGCCTTTCGGAAACGGAGATGGCACTGCTCCATTCGTAAGTCCACGGGAAGAGAGTTCCACAGTTTAGGTCCCAATACAGCAAAGGAACGGCCTCCCACTCTGGAAAGCCTGAACCTAGGTACGCAGAACAGATGTTGGGAGGAAGAGCGAAGTGAGCGTGTAGGTACGTAAGGCTTGACGAGTGCTTGAAGATAAATGGGAGCAACCTCAATTTTAATCTTATGCATAAAGCATAGTGCCTTAAATTTTACTCGGTTGTCAATATTGAGCCAATGAAGTTGCTTAATGCGTTCCGCGATTGGATCATATTTCCGACATCCACACAGGAGCCGGGCAGCAGCATTCTGAACCAGTTGGAGACGATGCAGGATAGCCTTGGTGACCCCCAGATAGAGCACATTACTGTAATCCAATCTTGAGGTCACCAGGGCCGTCACAACAGATCTTTGTGTGTCAGAAGGCAGAATCCAAAAGATCTTTCTCAGCCATCTAAGAATAGTAAAACAGGTGGCTGAGACTTTGTTGACCTGGTCTTTCAACGACAGATCCCTGTCGATGAGGACCCCTAGGTTCCTAGCACGTTCCGATGGAGTGGGTAGAACGCCCATCGTTGATGGCCAGTGTCTCGGACTCCAAAGGTCAGGCTTGTTGCCAAAGACGAGCACCTCCGTCTTATCGCTGTTAAGCTTTAGGAAATTACGGCTCATCCAGCGAGAAATGTTACTAAGACCAGTTTGCAGAGAGGAAGGAGAAGAAGGGTCTGCTTGAGTTAAAGAAAACACAATCTGAGAATCATCAGCATAAGTGAAGAGGTTAAGGCCAGAGGACTGTGCAACATGGGCTAACGGAACAACGTAAAGATTGAAGAGGAGAGGGCTAAGAATAGAACCCTGGGGAACACCGTGAGGGGAATGGTAGATGTTAGAAGTGGAAGTATTAGAAAAGATTTGAAAAGTCCTGTCAGAAAGAAAGGATGAAAACCAGAGTAACGCTTTGTCACAAATGCCAAAAGAGGCAAGGCTATTGAGAAGGATACTGTGGGAGACAGTATCGAAGGCTGCACTGAGATCGAGCAAAATCAGTGCAGCCGTTTCGCCTTGATCTAGTAATTGGCGAATGTTTTCAGTTACACCTAGTAGGGTGGTTTCTGTAGAGAAACCTTGGCGAAAGCCCGATTGAGATGAGTGAAGAAGATTATTAAAAGTGACAAAGCGAGAGAGATGTAAATGAACATGTCTTTCCAAAATTTTTGAAAATGATGGCAGCAATGAGATAGGCCGGAAATTGGCAGCAACATTAGGATCTGCAGTTGGTTTCTTGAGAAGTGGGGTGACCATTGCATGCTTCCAGCAATCGGGGACAGTGGCTGAAGTAAGAGAAGCGTTCAGTAAAGAGCAGATCACTTCAAGTTGGGAAGATTCAAGCTGACGTAGAACCGAAATGGGTACAGGATCAATGGGTGAACCAGATTTAATATTGTTTAGAATTTCTAAAAGAGTGGCAGGTACAAGGTCAGGCCAGGTCTGCAGAGAAGCCAGGGGAGGGCAAGTGGCAATAGGGGGTGACCAGGGGCAGGCAGTAGATTTCTCAAGAGATTTGATATCTCTATGGATTGTGTCGATTTTAGATGTAAAATACTGGGCAAGTTCGTCACATTTCTTACTCGAAAGAGGAGGGGGTGTAGCGACTGTCTGAGAGCCAGCAAGGTCTTTTACAACTTTAAATAAAACATTTGATTTATTTATGGATTCTGTAATCAAATTTGTAACATAAGTGGCTCTGGTATGAACACAGGCCTTATGGTATAGTTTCAACTCGGCTTTATACGTAAGCCCGGCAGCAGTAGAGTAATCTTTCCTCCAGGCCCGTTCAAGTCTCTTACATTGAACTTTGTGTAGCCGAAGGGTTTCATTGTACCATGGGGCGGGAAAATTATGAACAACATTTCTTTTGTTTGTAAGAGGGAGACAGATATTTATAGCATCAAGGAGCCAGGAGTTCAACGTGTGCTGTGAATGTAGAAATAAAAATATCAGATAATTGTGTGCCTATCTGTACATTTAAAATAAATGCTCCATGATTTTGGACCAAATCTGCCCTCCTTTTTTGGTGTATATTATAGTCACAATTCAAAAAATTTGAAAAAAACAATCAATTGTTTGGTAAAACTAGAAAGGCTAATGTTGTAGAGGATGGTTTCAAAAAGAAAAGTGTCAAAAATCCTCACTACATTGAATAAAGTAAGTAAACCCTTTCCTAACATACAATACATGCATGACCCAGAGAAGAGCAAACAAACATGCAACCTTCTTACCTTCTTCTCCATGTCTAGGCTCCGAACTGTCAATGTCTGTGACTCAACTGACACTCTCATGCAAGAGTGTTGCCTCAACCAGCTCTTCATGTGGAGTAGGCTGATCCACAGTTGAAGTTCCCCCACCAGTCTTACTTGCTTCTTTGATTCTCTCAGCAAGCTTTTCTTTGGACCTCTGGCGCATGTCATACCATCGCTTCTTCAGTTCG
Organism: Lissotriton helveticus; assembly: GCF_964261635.1. Classification (NCBI taxonomy): domain Eukaryota; kingdom Metazoa; phylum Chordata; class Amphibia; order Caudata; family Salamandridae; genus Lissotriton; species Lissotriton helveticus. The sequence goes on from NC_136073.1 coordinate 405,734,124, forward strand.
TCGATGGATCTTGGGGTCACTCCTACAGAATTGATTTTTTCTTGTATTTCAAGCCAAATTTTTCTCTTTCTGGCTTCTGGAACTTTCAAGGCTTGCTTACCAAACGGCAAATCATGGTTGCAAGCCATGTCTTCTATTAGTGTTTCAAGCTCCTTCTCTGAATATTTTTGCTTCCTCTTCCTTTTTTCACAAGATGCACCTTCTTGTGAATTCTCAGGCTCCATGGTGCAGGGAAATATGTCTGCTAAGCTGCCTAACAAGCTTCCAACTGCCACTGGGTGTGGCTCAGGCAAGCAGGTGCTGATAATCAAGAACACTCCCTGACTATGACTCAATCATTTTCTTCCAGCATTGGCAGATTCATGCTTTTTTGCGATGTCTTATTTTGCGAATTTCGCAAAATAAGAAATCGCAATAAAATCGCAGAATTTTCGCTAAAACCTAGATACATCTCATTTTGCGATTTCCTAATTGCGACTCGCAAAAAATCGCTATTAAGAAATCGCAAATACAAATGTTGATACATCTACCCCTTGTTGACTGCAATCCAGCATTCAAACTTAGTGAGTCACAGCACAAAGTACTGTAGAGAGAACATGTAAATAAACAAAATGGCACAGGGTCATAACAAATTGCCTTCTATTGTCATTGGGAATCAAACAATTTCTATTGCTAAACACACCTTTTCCAACCTTCTACCTCTATGAATTCATGGAAAAGAATTATTGAGACCCAAACTATCAATGTAAATGTAACACATTGAGCTATAGTGCTAATAAAGCAAATGGTAACTCAGCAATTACTAGTTTCTCTATGCATCAGCAGGTGCCTGTAGTTATTGAAATTCCAATAAATCTGATAGTGTCTGAAATAAAAATAATAATGTCCTAGTGCAGAACTGATGAAAGGGGCAATGTAGAGATCTAGCCATTCTGAACATGGTACAAACATAGCTGAATAGGCGAAAGGTGCCATGTTGGCAAAAAGTCTAGCTTTTTCAGTAAGAAAATACTGATAGTGATGACAGAAATGAACACAATCAGTTCACTGCAGAATTCTATTTTCACTTGTTAATTTAAATGTTAGAAGCTGGCTCTCTATATAGGGTACTAAAAAGAAGTACACTGTGCAGAGAATCCCCAAATGGTACATAGATGTAAAAGCAGATCATTTTAATGTTCTTTTTGTGGAAATGTGGGTGAGCAGTTAGGCTTATCCGAGGGTGGTGCTAAGCATTTGCTGTACTCACAGAGACAATAAATGTGAAAACTGAGCAAAGCAAGCATTCACCCCCCAGTTAATAGATCTAGGTTAAATCCATTGTTCTTTTGCACACCATGCCACCACAGTTAAGACCTAGCCATATGCAAATCAGTTTAGACCCTGTGCCTCATGGTAACAGTCCAGCTTGAACTGCCAAGTCAGGTCCTCCCTGGACCAGAAACAAGCAACCTGGGACCGGTTTCAGGGCATCACCCCTTATCAGCCAGGCTAGCTTGAATCCAGTGACACAGTGAGTCCGGGTACCACGTCTGGACATACACAGCGCACTTAGGGTGAGAAAGAAAAAGACATACAGATGATGGAGGGAATGCAGAGCACATCAAACATTCACCCCAGTCAAAAGATTTGGGTAAAATCCATTGTTCTTTTTCTCACCATGCCACCCCAGCTTAGACCCAACCATATGCAAATCAGTCTTGACCCTGTGCCTCATGTGAACAGTCCGGCCCAAACTGTCAAGCTAGGTCCTCCCTGGACTGGAAACAAGCAACCTGGGACTAGTTTTGGGTCATCAGCCCTCATTAGCCGGGCTAGCTTGAATTCAGTGACGCAGTGAGCCTGGGACCTACGTCTGGGCATACCCAGCGCTCTTAGGGCGAGAAAGGAAAAGGCACACAGATGATAGATGGAATGTAGAGCAAATCAAACATTCACCCCAAGTCAATAGATCTGGGTTAAATGCATCATTCTTTAGCTCACCATGTTACCCCACTTTAGACCCAGTCATATGCAAATCAGTCGTGACCCTGTGCCTCATGGAAACAGTCTAGGACAAGGATGATATGAGCAGAGTAAAATTAATATAGACTAGTAATCAGTACTATATTTCTGCTGTACAGCTGGACAGGATCAATTTAATATTTCAAATTGTTTCAGAAAATAAAGTGGGGACAGAATCCTGCATCCAACAAGGTGTACATAAAACAAAAACATAACAAAGGCTCAGGACGAACAAACACTTGTACGTCATACATTAAATAAAACAATCATAGATATGCGGCGACACCGTTACACATGGGCAATAACAGATTAAATTGCTTTTACGGTGTACAAAGAGTCGACGATCCCATGAAAGCAATTGTAGGATCATCATCAGGACATTACATCACATTCCTGAGTAAAATTGCCTTTAAAACAATGGAGAAGAAAGGGAGAAAGAAATAAGAAACAATAGAGAGGTCAATGTACAGTAAGGTATAAGAAAGGCGAAACAACATATATCATGCAGTTGGGGGTGACAAGGTGGTTTGATCCGATTAACACAACTGTGAAGGATGAAGAAGTGACTTCTGCAGACCTGCCAATGGGTGGAATTATTATTTTAGTGGAGTGTGCAAATGGAAAAACAGTTTGGAAGAGGACGAAAAACTGGAGAGTGAACGGAGCGTTTATGGCATTTCCTAGCACAGCTCAGGGCTACCCCTGTCAGTGTGGGGCAATTGGAAAGGTGCTAGTTATAATCAAGTGGCAATCAGAGGGTGGGTTGACACTTAAATTAGTCGGGTGAGAGCAGGGCTTACTGTGGGAGGTAATGGACCTCACACTAAAGGTTCCTTAGCAATGGAATTCTGCAGCGTAGCCAAGCAGGGGCCAGGTATGTATATGGAGTCCCTTGGAAGTAGAAAACAATGGCTGAGTGTAGCGGTACGATGAGTGTATGAGAGAAGGCAAAACTTAAATGCAGCAAACCGCGTGGTGTGAATTTATCTGTGAAAGTAATCTGTGTGTCTAGGTGCAAGGCTTACCGTAGTAATTGAACAGAGGTGCGATGTCACACAAACAAATGCAGCGAAAAGGACCACATCAGCATGCCCAAATGGGAGACAGATAGATCGAGTCACGTGGGAGTAGAGATCGTCTGCTGAGTACAGCGGTTAGATGAGCCTGTGAGAAAACTGTGTACAGTGAAAGGAATCTATGTGCTAAGGTGTCAGGCTTACCGTAAGAATTGACCAGCAGTGCTAGGCCATGAGATCAATTGGCCTAGTAATGGACCGCAATGGCGTGTCCAGTTGAGAGACAGAGAAAAATGGAAGGGCAACCAGTTGGGATTGCCAGCATATAACCACGGTGCAGTCAACCTAAGAATGGTTTACAAGCGTTAGTGCGGCAAGCCACGTGAAATCAATCACTAGTCACTGTGCTGAGCGAGCTCCGGTTCTGGGCTTACTGTGAGAAGTACTGGGCACATCGGTGTAGACACCTCAGTCTAAACCGTGGTGGCGTGTCTGGGCGGGAAACCCGGAAGCTAGTGTTTTCCCGCTGTGGGTGAATCTTATATTCGAATGAAAAAATCATGTGGTGTGTCACATGATCGGCTGGAAAGTGCAGTGTGGAAGACCCAGACGTGGCGGCCATCTTTAAGAGAAGAAGCAATAGAAAGAAATTCTATGATTGGATAGGAGAATAAAAGGGAAAGACAGTAATAGTTGATAACTGAAAATGAGAGAAGTTGCGAAGCAAGTATTCACGGGGTACACTGTCATGAAACAAGTAATTGCAACGCACAAAATGAGGCACATTTCTATCCAATAAAGCTAAAAATAAGGGTAATAAATAATCACTTCTAGATAAATTCAATTTAGCGCATGTACAACGTACAGTGTATTAATAAACAATTGCACACCAAAAACAATGAATTAGTTGAAAAGGTGGTGGCCATATTAGAAGGTATTAAATTGCATTGTATTGTATTGTAATGTATTATGGATTTATATAGCGCACTATCACCCGACGGGTATCCTGGCGCTCAGTTTACCTTGCAGAGGCAAAACTTGGTAGTGAACTTACGAGCTGGAAGGACTGAAACAGTAGCTAGGCTAAACTAGTCCCTGGGAAAGAGCCCTGTTTTCAGCTTCTTTCAAAAATTCATAAAATTTACAGTTTATTTGAGGTCAGGCGGTAATTTGTTCCACAGCCATGAGGCTACGGGGCTGAATGATCTGCCCCCCATTCGTGTATTTTTTAATCTGGCTATTCACACCAGTTTTGCAGTTGATGAACAAAGGTTTCTAGTTGGAGTATACCAGGCGAATTTATTCTGCAGTGATTTAGGTCCAACTTCATGTACTGCCCTGTGGACAATACAGAGTGCTTTGAATATCAAATAAAGAAAGCTGTGAAATTTCAAAAGTAGCAAGAGAGGTGAAAGCTGGCCCAAACACAGAAGGGAGAGAATCAGCATTAATAACAGTAGCTTATCAAAAAAATTCAGAGCAGAAAAGAAACGGATTACACTTATGTCGTATTTAGCAATTAAGCGAACAGCTAGGCTGTTATGCAAGGTAGTAAATAGTAGTGCATAAAATTCATACAATCATCATATGGGACACAATTGAAATGGTTATGAAGGCTGTCTAAAATAATGGGACCAAGGTACAGAAACTTTGCAAGGAAGAAACTATAATGGTTTGAACGGCTACAGCAAGGTAGTCCAATCCTCGAGCCTGTTGCGTTTGGTACATATGCTGCCCGTGCGGAGGATCCACTTTAGTTCTTCTTTGTTGAGAAGTTGCCCAATATCTGCGCCTCTTGGTGGAGGTTTTACCACACTGATGAGAGTCCACCTGATTTCATCCTCATTGTGTCCTGTGCTCGTGAAATGTTTGCTTTTTAGCAACGAATCTGGCTGCAATGTTGGCAGATCCTAATCTGCACTTTCTGGGTGGTCTGCCCAATGTAGATCTTATCAGGGGCACAGGATAGTGTAAACAACATTACAAGTGTTACAATTAGAGAATTGTTTCAGCTGTACCTTGATGTTACCAAATATAAATTCTTTACATTCAATTGTGAACTTACATACAATGCAATTACCGTATTTTGCATGTCGAGAGAGGGGCTCGAGCCCCCAGAGCTCGTTTAATGTTCCAGCAGGTTTGGGAACAGGTAGTGTCGCCCTGACCAAATGATCCTTTATATTCTTACTTTTACGGAACACAAAAAGAGAGTGTTCAAGGATGAGAGTACCAGCGTTGAGGGCCCCCCAATGCTTCAAAATGCTTTTCTGCACAGTGTGGGACACTGGTGAAAAGGTTGTAACACAATCCATCTGGTTCTGAGAAGGCTTAGGTTTGGGGAAAGTAGGCCTTCCCTTGGGCAGTGCGTATTAGCCTCCATGGATACCCCCTTGACGTAAGTTTGTTGGATAGAACAATCGCCTTGTGGAAGTAATCTCCTTTGAGGGAACAATTTCTCCTGATATGTAAGAATTGTGAGTAAGGGAGTGAGTCATGCTGGGCTTGAAGGTGGTTGCTCTCATACCTTATTAGAGTATTGCGCTCTGTTGGTTTTCTGAATAGACTTGTGAGTATTATCCATTTCTGTGTTGGATGTTCAGGTCAAGAAAGGGGATTTCATTTCTGCGTGTGAGAGAGTGAAGTTCAAGCCCTGACAGTTGTTGTTAAGCCAGTGTAAGAAATGTGTGACGGTATCTTCCATGTCATGCCAAATAAGGAAGATATATTGATGATATACCGTTTCCACAGGGAGATACTTGTATGGAAAGGGTTGCATGGAGTGAGAATACTCGTAATTTCTAGATGGTCCATGTAGAGTATAGCCAGGATGGGAGTAAAAACGGACCCCATGACTTGTTGGTAATATTGGTCATCAAAAAGGAAAACATTTCTAGTAAGGCATAATTCTAATAGCTGTAAGATTGGTACTGCATGGGGACCGGGTCTTGTGTTGAGTACCAGGCCCATTACCTCCTACAGTAACCATTGCTCTCATCCGATTCGCTTAAGTGTCGATCCACCCTCTGGTTGGCACTTGATTATAGCTAGCATCTTTCCAATTGCCCCACACTGACCGGGGTAGCCCTAAGCTGTTCTAGGTAATGCCATCGAAGCTCTGTTCACTCTCTGGTTTCTCCTCCACTTCCAACTGGTTTTTCCATTTGCACACTTCACTAAAATATTAATTCCACCCGTTGGCAGTTCTGCATAAGTCACTTCTCCATCCTTCACAGTTGTGTTAATCAGATCAAACCATCTTGTCAACCCCAACTGCATGATCTATGTTGCTCCACCTTTCTCATACCTTACTGTACATTGACCCCTCTATTGTTTCTTTTTTCTTTCTCCCTTTATTCTACATTGCTTTACAGGCTATTTTACTCAGGCATGTAATGTAATGTCCTGATGATGATCCCACAATTGCTTTCATGGGATTGAAACGTCTTAGACTCTTTGTACACCGTAAACTCAATTTAAACTGTCATTGCCCATGTGTAATGGTGTGTCCGCACATCTTTTTTTGTTTTATTTAATGTATGACGTACAAGCATTTGTTCTGCCTGACCCTTTGTTTTGTTTTTGTTTTATGTACACCTTGTTGGGGTGCACAGACATAATATCGACTCCAAAATATTGTTTGGACAGAATATCGAGTTTTAAATATCGTTTGGAGAAAATATCGACAGGACAGAATATCGACAGCCAAAATATCGTTTTTAAGGTAAGTGAAGTAATATCGACTGTAAATAATATCGAAAGTAAAAAATATCGTTTTTTATATAATATGTAATTATTTATAGTGTTTTTATGTTATAATATGTGTGAAAAGTGTCATTTTATGTTATAATTATTTTTAATTAATGATTTTTTTTAAATTACTGTGTAATTTTATTCTGTAGCGGGTTGTGGGTTTATAGGGGAATAGGGTGGGAAGTAATTTAATTATAATTAATTAAATATGTAAATTTATTAATTGGTAGTAATAATTAATTAATTGGTAATTAAATATTATATGTTTATTATTTAAAATTTAATTGGTAATTAATTTAATTTAATTTATTAATTTCTAATTATGTAAATTAAAATAATGTATTTCCTGTAGCGGGTTGTGGGTTTATAGGGGAATAGGGTGGGAAGTAATTTAAATATTATTTATTTTATTAATTGCTAATTATGTTAAATTAAAGGGGTATTTTTAGGGTTCAGGGTCAGTTTTTAGTTTTTGGGTAAAGGGGTATTTTTAGGGTTCAGGGTCAGTTTTTAGTTTTTGGGTAAAGGGGTATTTTTAGGGTTCAGGGTCAGTTTTTAGGTTTTGGGTAAAGGGGTATTTTTAGGGTTCAGGGTCAGTTTTTAGTTTTTGGGTAAAGGGTTTTTTTAGGGTTCAGGGTCAGTTTTGGGGTACAGGGTACAGTGTAAAAATAAAGTAAAATTAAATTTACATTAATTTAATTTAATGAAATTAAATTAAATTAAATTATATTTAAATAATTTTAAATAATTTAAATTAAAAAAAATATTATATACTTACCAATACTTACGTTGTAATGGTAGTGCGTTGTAAAAGTTGCGTTGTAACGTCATATATCCACTGTTGCACTCTTTGCAGTGGGAATAGTAATTTTTACTCTTTTGTATTTGTACGTTAATAATATTGGCTATTATTTAATTACATTTTGTTACTATATATATATATATGTTTTAAGAAATATGATTAAAAAAATATTATTTTTTTACTTTCATTAATTATTTAATTATTAAAAGATTTTTTAAGTATTGTTAATTATATTTTAGTAATTATTTTTTTATATTAATGTAATTAAACATTGTTTTTATTAAAGTCGATATTTTTTACAACTATATTTTTGTTAACGATATTTTGTACTCGATATTTTTGTACTTACCTGTTTGTACATACAAACTCGATATTTTGGTTGTAGATATTTTCTCGTCGATATTTTGGGTAGTCGATATTTTGGTAGTCGATATTATTTCAGTGATCCCTTTGTTGGATGTAGGATTGAGTCCCCACTTTATTTTATGCAAATATTTGAAATATTAAATTGATCCTGTCCAGCTGGACAGCACAAAGATAGTACTGATTCCTAGTCTATATTCCCTTTCCTCTTCTCAGATCAATCTTGTCTGGGACCAATGTGTTCATAACTCGTTGATACCCAAGGTCCCTGACCATTGTATGTGAGTTCCCTTGTCTCTAATATTATGGGAACAGTCCAGCCTGAACTGCCAAGGCAGGTTCTCCCTGGACTGGAAACTAGCATCCTGGGACTGGTTTCGGGGCATCACCCCTCATCATCCTGGCTAGTTTGAATCTAGTGACACATGCAAAGTAGGATTAATTCCTGAACAGCCAAGTCTTCAGGGATTTGAGGAAGGGAAGTTCATGCTGCATTATGCATAACTCTAAAGGTAAAGTTTTCTAGTGTTTTGGAGCTAGAAAGGATATTGAACATCCACCCTATCTTGATTTGTGTATCTTGGGGACATTTAATAAATGAATAAAAGGACATTAATAAATGTACCAAGGAAAATCTGAGAGTTCTCCCGGACACATATGGTAAGGTTAGAGGTCTTAGCAGTGAGGGTCTTTTTTGTTGAGTGCCCTGTGCATAATGCATAAGGTCTTGAATTGCACTTGTTGTTTCACCAGAAGCTAGTGGAGATCTGTCATAGCCATTGTGGTAGACTGATGTCTCTAGACTTTCATCAGGACCCGGGCAGCAGCATTTGGCACAATCTGCAACCATCTGACCACATAACTTGCAAGCCAAGGTCCAAAGCATTCCCATAGTCGAGGAGTGATTACACAGGGGCCTGTACAATCAGTCTTCTAGCTGTGAAGGTAAGAATATTGAGGACGTTCCTTAACAATTTCAAAAAGCCTTAGCACTGGCAGCAATCTTTTTAGCTTGATGGACATCGTGAGGCTAGTGTCCAACCTCATTCCAAGGCTCTTTAGCCATTTTTTTGGGCTAGGAAGCTTGCTCAAGTAGTTCAGCATGGGGGTTGTAACATTATTTGAGAAATGATTACCCAGCAGCATAACCTCCTTCTTCTCCTCACTGAGTTTCAATCAGCAATTAGCCATCCATCTGGCTACTTCCTGAAGGCAAGGGGTCAGGGATAAATGGCTTGAGCTGGCGTCAGGGGAAATTGGCATGACCAGCTTGGTGTCATTGGCATAATAATCCAATGACAACTCAAATGAAAGCACAATTTCAGCAAGAGGGAACATTTAAAGATTAAAAAGGCTGGGACTCAGAGAAGAACCCTGAGGTACCCTACAAGTGAGAGAAAGACTAGCAAAGTAGCCAGACTTGTCTGTGGCCTTAATATGCATCAGGGCTGGCTCCCAAAGGAGGAAACAAACCTCCTCCTGCCCCAGGAACATTTGCACCCAGGCAGGTGGGAAATTAGGTATGTAGGCGTGGTACTCCCCCAGAAGGCTAACCACACCTCTAGGGTTTGCTACCTGGTCTGTACACCTAAGGAAGACTTCTGCCATTTTTAAAAGTGTTAGAAATAGTGGGTGCTGTGTAGAAAAGGTGACCTACTCCCCCAGATGTGGTCACCTCAAGGGCGGACAAGCTGCAGGGACTAGCAGTCCATTGGCTACTTGCTACAACATCCCTAACACCCCTAAATATAGGATTTAAGGGACCTCCCTGCTACCAGATTCTCAGTTCTGAATCAACCTGCATCAAAGAGGATGAAGAACAGACCTATGTCTGTGACAACAGGACTTCCACAAACCAAAGGAGGGATACTCTGGACCTGTGGCAACGCTCCTGGAACTTCCTGATCAGGACTTGTTGTAGGCTAACTCTTGGTTCCCCTGAAAGAGGGACCCCTGTGAGAGCCTCAAGCTCCCATACGCTCCTCTGGACTAGTGGCACTAGTCCTCTGCAAACTTCAGGTAAAACAACGCTCCACATCCAAGCAATTGCTGGCCATGGGGCCCTCTGAGGGATTGCCCAAATCTAGATGGTCCAATGCATTGTGGGAAATGTAGTTGTGCCTTCCATGAAGCTACAGCAGCTACTGTGTTCCTGGGACCACTGGACATCGAAGTACCTTTCGCCAAAGTTTCCAGCTGCCAAGTCCTGCTGGTTGTTAGTCCAGTAACCAACCCTTGCACTCAATGCTGCACCTAGAAGGAGCTGCATCCGACCTTGGACTGATGTCAGTAACCACTCCGTTGTGTTTTTGCATCTTGTTCCCCGCAGCACCATGCAAGTAGTAAAAAGCAGCTCTCCCGCTTCTCCCGTTCAGCACCAGAGACAACCAGGACAACTCAGCACCCAGGCTCTTCAGGCCAGGTAAAATTGATCTGCCTGTCATGCTTTGGTGCTGGGACCCGCATCATCATTACCCTCCTTGGGTTCCATGCACCTCGACCTGTAAGTGAGCGATTGTCACAATCACCTATTCCCATTGACAGCAATGCAAAAGTTCTGCAGTGTGGAATTGCTGTAATTTATGTTTTCTTTGAAATCCATAACTCCCGGTATATGCATCTGATCACGTTTGTTCTGGTGTCTAAATTAAGATAAAATACACTTTATTTTTTTTAATTGTTTTCAGATTTCTATTGAGTTGTATCAATTACTCATCATCCATGATGGAACTCTGACATGCTTAACACATGTTCCTCTAGTAAAGCCTGACTGTTCTTTGCCACACTACCAAGACTAAGCTAAGAGTTTCTTATTGAAAATCCATATTTGGGGTCTGAGAGAGTATTGCATGGTGAAGCCTAACCAGCATCCTCACATATTAATCCACCTTCCTTTGAGGAGAAAATACTTTTCCAGAGTGGATTTAGAAAGGAGCCCCTCAAAAGCTAGTAAAGAACCTGAAGGGTTTCACCACAGGGAAAATATTGTTAGTGGAAAAATAAATATACATGTAGTTTGCACTTGAGATAATGCATCTATGTATGAAGAAAAGGTTTACAAAAGTGTACCAGGGCTATCCATGGATATCTGTGACTGTTGTAAGTTTCCAGTGGTGCCCTTAGAGATTTTTGTAGCTCCCCAAAAGTCAGACACACGCACCCATGCATAGTTTATAGCTAATGAGTGCAAAGTTCCAACTTTTGCTGTGAAGCAGGCCCAATATATTTATTATGACTGATGATATACACATCATGTGAGTGATAATAAAATGATAGCAAAGTTGTGAACAAGAATTGAGTGGAGCTGGTAGTGATCCGAACACAGGACAAAGACAATTTGTGGATTAGGGATTCAACAACAACTTACGATAAGACAATATTTTCGTAGGCCTCTGTTGGTGTGAATCCATGACACAAACATGGAAATTAGGAAAGGAATGAAAGGAAAACACATACTTCTAATCTAAATGAAGTTCAAGCTATCAGGTTAACACAAAGACATTTTGAAACAAATAATTAATGTGACGGCAACAAGGAGAGCTTACTATCAATTAACTGTTAAAGTCCCACCATTATGTTAGATGAAAATGTGTAAAACTTTATTTGAATTTAATGAATCTTGTTGGCTTGGTTCATGGGGGAATTTTCTATGTTTTCTTCTGTAAATAAATTAGCAGACATATAACATGCTAGAGAGAGGCCAGAAGCTTAACATACTTTGGGTAATCTCCCTAAACACCTTAATCTTGTTATTTACAAGCAGAGGCAGGACATAATCCTTTTTGAATGACTCTGTCTATACAGAGCGGATCACAGTCAGAGGTTTAACTCCAGCTGAGTTGCTGGGGGCTCCACGCATCAACATCAAAAATGAGCAATAAAGTTTATGATAGACATATACATTACAGAATACAAGTCAGTGTGACCACCATGACAAAGCGAGTTCATTCATGTGTGTCTATAGATAATTGGCAAAAGTTCAGAAATGGCTATAAGTAGGTATGTAACTTCTCAAGGGAAACATGACAGGCTGAGCCACAAGGGTACTAGTGTTGACAACAGGTACTTTCAACACTGAATATGCCTAGAAGCTCAATTCTCAGATGAAGGCTGGTCACAAAAGTCATAAACAGTGGACCGCATGGACTGGCTTGCCTCAAATTAGCTCTAAAGAAACACTAACTTTTACCTCTCCTCACTAGTAAAATAATTTTGCCTTCTGTATTCTTTTTATTCTCTCCCTTTTTTTGAACTACTCCATCTAATGGTTGTTAAATTCTTGTTATCCCTACATTATCATTTTTTTCTATATTTCCTGTTTCTGTAGAGGACTTCCTCCTGTCTGTAGTTTTCTTCTGCTCTTTTAGTAAGCTTTCCCTCTCCTCTTATATGTCTTGTGGTACTGTAAGACTAAGAGAACAGATTTTTGGTACTGTGGACATTGCAGGCCCATGTAATCTATAATTCACCACACTTTTTGTGAGGAAGGCTTTCTTGCTCATGCTAAAACAGTCAAAATGAGAGAGTGGCTATGGTTATGGACCCCCCCCCCATGTTGTTTTATCATTCATTTACACAGTATATCATCAGTTTCCATGACAGTGCAGCATGGTTGGAAAGAAATGAGATCCCATTGCATTTGCCAACTGGAGCCATATGGCCTTCATTGGCCATTCCAACCCTTCATTGCGCTTCAATGACTAATCAAAGATCCGTCTCTTCATTATGAAAACATGTTTTTGGTTGGCTTGACTGCCTGGCTTGTCTAACATGCCAACCAACAAACCTCCCAAAGTGATACTTTCCATAGAATATACTGTTAACCCAACTGTAGATAGGGATTGCTGTTGTACTCTGTTCAAAATAATTGCTTAGGAGGCAAATCTGGTATCAAAAATGGGTGAGTTCTTTTTTAGCTGCACAGACCACCAGTGCCAGAGTCAGCACCATCAACGTGGCAGCAGGGAATGTGAGAAAGAGGCCTCGGAGGTCGGAGGGGGACGAGTCCGAACGGTGGCAGGGCCGAGTGCTGATAAGTCACATTCCTATCTTATTGATAAACTAAGCATACTGTATTTATTAAACGAGGCAGGTATCAGACCCGTCGTATTACCTCCCTGCCCATGGCATGTCGCCACCAGTGAATGAACTGCAGCATGGTTCAATTTGGCACTGCAGTGTCAACTGTGCAATGTGCGTTTGCTTCAGTTACTGTCACATTATGAGGTTTTCAAAGCATTACAAACAAAAACAAGGTGTGTTTCCCGATACCCACTCAGTCACTTTCTAATAGTACTTCACTTCATTATTCCTTCATAAGTACTGTCCCTGCTTACCCCAAAAATTGAAAAATCCATTCTTGGCATGTGCCACATTTTTCTGCCCGAGTGATTTATTTATATATATTTACTGACAATCAAACTATGTGCCCAGGGAAAGCAGCAGGGCCAGTTGCGGTCCCTGTTGACTTTTACAAATCAAACATACATCTATGGGCCACACTCTTAGATAATGTATTTAGAAGTGTTGTGGTAGGCCCTATTCTAACTTGTTGGTGGACAGCTATAATATACAATTTGTAAAAGGAAATCGAACTTCACCCTTGTGTTATAGACCGATTCCCTTTTTAGACTCTAGTTCTAAGATCTTGGGCAGAGTCATTCTGTCACACCTTGAATCCTGGGCCCTTGAAAATAAAATGTTATCTGAGGCACAGTTCGACTTTAGGCCAGGTATTGGCACAGTCAAGCAATCCTTAAATATATACATCATTGCAGGGAAGTATGTGCTGGCTAAAAAGAGTACCCTATATGTGGCATTTATTGACTTAACTAGCGCATTCTACCTGGTAAATAAGTCAAAGCTATTTATTTCCATGTGCATTTTGATATAATAAATGCATTTAAATAGATTGCAATCTCTAGATATTCATTTGGTAGGTTTTGGTTCAGTGGATACTATTTTATCAAAATAATTCTGGTACAGAAGGGAAATCTTGTTTTGTTGTAATATATTTACCCAGCCCCTTTTGGCCTAACTGGGGTAACTCTCTTACTTTGATGGTCTTTATTTCTTAGCCCTCTTGTTCACGATACGCATCAGTTTGAAAATTCAAAGACTGCAAGTTATAATCATTCTTGGAGGCCAAATGACCTGTACTCGAGACAACATATTCCCATAAGTAGTTTACCTGTATTTCCACTGGGCTCAATTCAACCGACGTCCCACTGCCTACACAATCGGCGTCTGTGGGGTTCGTATTCGTACCGTGTGTATTTGGAATATTGGGCGTCTACGTACCACATTCTATGGTTATGGAAAGAGGACTGCTCAATACATGTGTGTACAGCTGGAAAACTATCGCAGCCCCTTAGGCTTTGGGAGGCTAATATAGCCGGGCCACACAAAGTGATATGCCCACACCGATTTATCCAAAAAGCTTGGATAAATATTTATGAAGAATCTCAACGGTGCAGAGCAATCATTTTCGTGCCGATGAAACATTATCATTCTCCTCAAGTGTATATCATAAAAGAGGATAGAGAGAAAAGAGTTCCCATTTCCCACAGGAAAGATAGAAAGTTGGCATTGTTTTGTTTAAATATACGCTTTAGCCATATGCATCATATATAGACCAATATAGGTATAAACATTAAGATCCCCTACATTAGTAAATATAATATTGAAAAATACAATACATTCAGACAATCTTATGTTGTTATAACATTGTTTCATAGAGGTAGAGTTTGTCAATACTTAACAAGAATTTGATTACCACTTGAATTCATTGTGTCAATAACTTATGCATAGACTTTGTTATACATGCAATGTCAAAGGTGCACATATTGAAAAGAGTATATACTTATGCAGTCAAAAATATGCAATACAGCAAAGATTTCTCACTATGCTTAATGCAATTCTAAAACGAATCATTTAGTGAATAGATATTTAACTAGATGACAAATCGAATTCACTTCTAACAAATAATATAGTGGTCGCTAGAAACACGATTGGATTTACAACTCGTTAGAGAACACATGACAGTGTGTGCCATTCAGTTGCAGAATTCAAGCCTTTGTTAATGTCGTCAGTGCAACAGATCCATCTGTTTCCTTTCAGAGTGAGCACCTGATCAACATTTGCCTGTTTCTTTGATGGATTAACAACCTCAATTACCAACCATAACATGTCTTTTTCTGAATGGCTGGGTTTTAGATAATGTTCCACTAGAGGGGCATTGTCCACTCTGCATCTAATACGTGATTGATGTTGTAAAATTCATTTTTTAATGACCTGTGTTCTTTTCCCTATGCAGTATAGCTCACAAAGTCATTTGATACAATATACTACATTGGTTGTGTTGCAATTCGAGAATTATTTAAGTACAATCGTGATGCCATTGATCTCACGTGTCTTGGTTGGTTGTGTAGTGCCAGATGCTGTACACATATTACATCTGTAATGTCCTACCTTTGGTGCCAGTTGTCTCATATTATCAACTTTGTTGGTGTTGATGTTATCATATGCATGTACTAAAGGATCCTTTACATTTGATCCTCTTTTGAAAGAAAACATAGGTTTGTTTTTCAGCTCAGGTAGACTTTTAAAAAGCAACCAATGTTTATTTACTATTTTCTTGATGTTATTTGAGTGAGTGCCAAATGTTGAAACACATACCAATTGACTTTGATTAAGTTGTTCTCTAACCTCTAACAAAGCCTCACGGTTATTGTACCATGCATGTTTGAGTGATCTTTTCAATAGTTTACCTGGATAACCACGTGCTTTCAGTTTCTCTTTTAGTTTTTTAGCTTCTGGGAAGTAATCTTCTTTACGTGTGCAGTTTCTGCAAAGACGCAGGAACTGCCTGAAAGGCAATTCGTCTTTTAAGGCTTGAGGGTGGTGACTGCTATACTGTAGTAAAGTATTTCTGGCTGTAGGTTTTGTATACAGTGTGGTGTAGAGACAGTTACTAGAATCCACTTTAATTGTTATATCCAGAAAGTTCATACTGTTAGAGTCTGACTGTATCGTGAATTTAAGGTGTGGGCTTCTGGAGTTAAGCCAAGAATGGAAAGCATTAACTTGTTCTACATTGCCACGCCATATAGGAAACACATCGTCAATATATTTCAACCAACAAATAATGTTTGATGAAAATGGATTTTGTGCATCATAAATGCACTGATTTTCGAAGGTTGAGCCTTAGATGTTTGCTGTATCTGGGGCATAAACTGTGCCCATGGCTACACCTTTCAGTTGCTGATAAAAAGTATTTTCAAAAAGATTTTTTTTCTCACAAAGTGATATTTTTATACATTCAATGATAAAGGCTGCAGGTACAATATTTGGCCTCGGTCTAGTTTCTAATAGTCCATCTAAGATCCTTAAAATATCTTTCTGAGGAATGTTTGTGTATAAACTTTATATGATCATTGAAACGACTAATTCATGTACGGGATCAAAATGATGATTCTCTACAATATTGATGACAGCCATAGTGTCCCTGATGTAGGAAGATTGTTCCACAGCAAAAGGACATATAAAAAAGTAAGCATATTGTGCCAAGGACTTCAAGATTGAATTACACACCGAAACAATAGGACGTCCAGGCAGTGTTGAAAGCATCCTTATGTATTTTTAGCAAAATATTGATTGCTGGTACAGTAGGTGAATTGTTGAGGAAGCCTCCTTCTCACTTAACCAATCGCCATCAAATCCTTCATGACTCAAATTAGAAATGATGTTCACAAGTTTATTTGTCGGGTTACAGTTACATTTTTTGTAATGCTCTTGCACAGAAAGTTGTCTCAATAGTTCTGATCTGTATGCCTCTTTGTCCCAAAGCACTATTCCCCAGCCTTTATCGGCTGGTTTTATCACGACGACAGGGAGAGATTGCAGATCTTGCAACACTTTTTGCTCATCCCTGGAGAAGTTGGAATTGATAAATCTTTTTTCTTTAAATTGATTATCTATTTCAGTCATGATCACATTTGCCAAGGTAATTATTTCCTTAGCAACCATTGCATTTGTTGGAAAAAATGTAGGAGGATTGCGTAAGCCAGTAATGTCATTAGATGGTATAGACACATTGGCCGCAAAAATGTTTTTCAATCTGATCGTGCAAGAGAATTTATATAATTCAAGCTTAGTTTGAAATAAATCCTTCCTGAAAGTTGGTAGAAATTAAAGACCAGCAGATAATACAGCAATTTCTGACTCTGATAATGTATGCTTTGACAGATTGAAAATGGGGATTGTTAGAGGAGAACCTACCATTCGTCATACTAGTTCCTCTTCTATCTGAAACCTGGTGTATACTGGTTGCGATACTATCCCCGTATCACTGCTCTTTGTCTCCTAGGGGGACCAGAACCCCTCTGTTTTTGCCCTAAAAAGCCTGATGTGATGTTGATGGCTGTTGTTCGTAGTGTGGACAATATGGAGTGTCTATAGTCTGATCACTGCCTGTATCAGAATTGGTGTCCGAGAATGTGACTGTCTTTCGTGATTGTTGATTCGGTCCTTGAGGATTGTAAAACACTTTATTAAGATGAGGATATGTCCTCTCCTTACTATAGCTTTTGATGTCTTTTGCAATTTGTCTGTTTTTTTGTGTGTGTTAAACTCTTCAAATTCCTTAAATGTTTGAGAAACCTTATCCAACAGAACTTTACTATTCATGATATTAGAATCAGTATTGATCTTTTTCTCTAAAATCTCTATTTCTTTTGTGAGTATTTTAATGTGTTTAAGAGCAGTCTCAATGCTCAAAACCATCCACATACGTGGACATTTATTTGCTGAATAACTAAACACAATTTTAAAATCTTCATCCTCAGTAAAGATTATTGGAATGTTCCCTTATTTGTAACCCCGTCGGGATAACGTTAGCATTGAGACAATCAGTTAGAGATTTTACATGTAGTTCTGTCTGAACTAATTTCTTCTTCAGCCTTTCTAAATGATTAAGGTCTGATTCATGTGGTAACTGTGTTATGGGGCCTCTAGTCCCTAAGAGGGATGGGCCTCATCGGTGTATGAAAGAGTTTTGGCTTCTGAAATAAATAATACAGAATCAGCACTTAATAGTGCTAGTTAAATCACTATAGGACAACCACTTCAGACGAAGTGACCCACAACGAACAATCGTCTGTGCAACATTCAGTATTAAGAAAAGTGGGAAACCTAATACATGCCTGGGTGTGTCAGTCAATGCATCATCGTATGCCTTATTGTGTCAGCGTATGCCTGGGAGGGTCCGTATGTGCCTGGGTACATCAGTGTCTGCATTGCTGTATGCCTAGCTATGTCAGTGTATGCATCAGTGTATGCCTGGCTGTGTCAGTGTATGTGTAAGTGTCTGCCTGGGTGCATGACCATATGCATTAGCATGTCCCTGGGTGTGTCAGTGTAAGCCTCAGTGTGTGCCTGGTTAGGTTACTGCATGCATTACAGTTTAGTTAGATGTGTCAATGTCTGCATTGCTGTATGCCTGGTTGTGTCAGTCTATGCATCAATGTATGCCTAAGTTTGTCACTGGCTGTGTCATGTGCCTGGGTGTGTTATTGGATGTATTATTGTTTGGATGAGTGTGTTAGTATATACTTTGGTGTCTGCCTGGATGTGTCAGTGTCTGCACTGGTATATGCCTGGGTGTGTCAGTCTATGCATCAGGGGGTCTCTAAGTGGGTTATTGCATGCATTAGTTTTGCCTGGGTGTGTCAGTGTCTCCTGTGGTGTATGCCTGGCTGTGTCAGTGTCTACATTGGTGTATGCCTCTGTGTGCAGTCTATGTATAATGTTTAAGTGGGTGTATAATAAGGTATGCAACTGGCTATATCAGTATGTGTATCGGTGGCTGAGAACCTGCATCAGTGTTTGGCTGAATGTGTAAGTGACTCTATCAATATGAGACTGGGAGTGTCATTGCCTGTATGACTATGTGCCATGGTGTGTCTGTTTCTCTATAGGAGTGTGGATGAGTCTAACAGTAGTATGTCTGGGTATGTCAGTGGCTGTATGTTTGATTTGGTTAGTTGATTTGTTAATTACTGCATTGGTTAGTGAGTGGTTATGTAAGTAGCAGTATGCATGAATGAATGGGTATGTGAGTGACTGTATGAGTGGAAGTGGCTGTATAGGTGTGTCCCTGGGTGTGTCAGATGTATCAGTGTGAGTCTGGGACTTCCAGTGAATGTATTGGTAGGTGCCTGGAAGTGTCAGTAAATGTATTATTCTGTTAATAGATGTGCCAGTCTCTGTGTGGCTTTATTGGTGTATGGCTCTGTGTATGAGTGTGTATATCAGTGTATACATAGGTGTGTGAGTGACTGTATCAATATGTGAGTGTGTGTGTAAATGGCTGTATGGGTATATGAGTCTATGTAAGTAGGTGTTTGCATGTATGAAATGGTGTGTGGCGCTACTGGGATTTTTAGTGGGTGTGTGCGTATATGTGTAAGTGTGTCAGCACCTGTGTATATGACTCTAGGTGTGTGAGTTCATGTATGAGTACCTGTATGGGTTTTTTGTGACCTAAGAGTAAACTAAAATACACATTTTTAAAATGTCACTAATACATTATATTAACACATTTCTAAACAATTTAAAGTAAACAATTAACAAATAAACATAATATAACGTATGTACCTGTTTACTTTTTTTTTGGTGGCGCAGATATGTACCTGTTTACAAATACACATCTGCACAACCAAAAACAAAAAAGTGATCTTTAGAAGCATTGTACAATAGCTTCAGTGAGAAAGAAGGTTACCGCTAAATATGTTGCAGTGCAATATTTCCTGCAAGCAGTTATCCCAGGGCACTGCAAAAAAGTATTCACATGAGCCAACTTCCGCGTGGAAGCATTTAACAACAATGGGTGAAAGGGATGACACAGGAGAAACCAGGTGCAGCAGGACAGTCCAACTCTACAGCAGCCTTTGGAGAACCCTCACCAGTAGAACTCATTATAATACCAGCTGCCTGTGAAGATTTAAGAGAGATGGTTACTCACTGTGTGAAATGCCACATGATTGTTACTATAAAAATGTTTTGTATGGGTGCATTTTTGCACAGTGAAGAAGCACTGCAGTTAGCTTTTGCTTTAAACCAGACCTAAAAACTGTTATTTCTCCAGTGGGGTCTGTAGTGGGGTGTGTAGAAAGAGAATTCAGAACCAGTGGTGCTCTGATTTTGTTCTCTTTTGGCTAAAATAAAAAAAAAATGTCTGAAGGTTAATGTTCTATTCAGGATGAACATCCAGAACCTGTGGAGGATGAGGATGCAGATACACCACCTCCAAGAACACGAACGGATGTTTGCAACCATGTAACAATACCTTCAGGGGAAAATAAGAGTTAAGCTAAATATGTGTGCTGCAATACTTGTGGCAAGCATTTAACCAGGGGCACTGCATAGAAGTATTCATATGGGGCAATGTTCATATGGAAGCACTTTAAAATAATCATTGAAGTGTCTAAAACTGGATAATGCCAGAGAAACTAGGTGCAGCAGGACAGTCCACCTCCCCAGGAGTCTTGGGAGAACCATTACCAGAAGAAGTGTTTATATTACCAACTGCCTGTGAAGCTTTAAAAAAGATAGTTACTAACTGTGCAAAATGCCACGTGCGCTTCACTATAAAAATATCTTCTTTGAGAGTAGTTTCCCTTTGTTTCTTGATCTTCGTTTATGTACTCATACCACCAAAAATGATGTACTCTTAAAAGAATCATCATTGAACAGTGGGGAAAAAACTATCACATAAATTATAGAAAAAGACCCAGAATTGCAAACAAATATACAATTTAAACCAAACTATTAACAAATAACATAACTTATTTAACTATTTGCAAATTCATTCAGACATCCAAGCCACGTGTTATTTCAATGAATGGTGTGCCCACAAAAACACAAAAATCTGGCAGGAACTAGTGGATGTAATATGATGAAGGAAGCTACTTTATATCTTAAAGAGAATAATGTGTCTTATAAATATATAGAAGTTGTTGCACATGGAAGTTACATGAAGGAAGAAATGTTGCCTTCAAGTTGACAGTTTGTGAAAAAGGATAAAATAAGATCCAAAGAAATATATGAACACTATAGTATCCATTCACTGCATTCAAAAGAGTTTATAGCAGATGCTATTGAACTATATCAGATGAAACAAGGTAAAGAAGCTTCAATGAGTGTGTAAGAGAAATGTTTAGAAGCTCAGTGTTTTCCTCATCTATTTTCAACTGGAATAGGTTAAAAGTATGAGGACTGCCCTGTGGAAATACCTGCAGTTGAGTATAGGTCAACCAGATTATATTCAGAGGATCCTACATTTCATCTAAGCATTCCAAATCTATTCCATCTCATTTTGGAAAGTGCTTTATCTGAACTGTCATATACTGTTATATAAGATTGGAGTTAATCTACTAAATATGCTAAATTCATGAGAAGCTGGATGACAATTTGATCAATTTAACCGCATGCCAACACGGGACCAATGAGAATTGGTATCGTCATCATATTGAGCTAAAGTGTCTGTTGCAAAATTTAAATGTGTCAACTTGGTTTGTAACCCTGAGTTGTGCAGAGTATGCATGAGATAATTTTCTTTATCTTTTGAGAGAAACAAACTCTAAAATAAACGCACTGGATTAAAGACACCAAGAGAACATAAAGGCAGAGTTGTCTATTTCTCAAGTTACTACAGAGTAATATCTGCAGCAGGCAATTATCAAGACAGACTTGTCAAAAGCATTCTTACGGGACAAATTCTATGTAGAAGCACACATTAATACATGATTATGCAATTCTAACTAAGAGCTTCGGATAGATGCAGGTTTGTGTTTAAACCAACAAGGAAACCCTGACTCTGTACTGGATGAGGAGGAAGACATGCCACCTGCGAAAAAGGAGTAAGGTTTGGAAAAATGTTAGTATTCCTTCAATCGCGAAAAAGGTTACTGTCAAATGTATCCAGTGTAATCCCTGCAGCAAGTGGGTATCAAGGCATAATCTGAAGAACTAATCCCTTGAAACAAGTTCCATGGGAAAGCAAATAAAAACTATCTAAAAATGCATGACCATCGAATATTGCAGTAGAAGGCAATATCAAGTCCCCTTTCTCCTTTCCTGCTCACTCTAATGTTAGTTTGATATTGTCATCTAAGCTCGCTTTTATTTTGCCTTCTACTATAGTGTCTAGAAGCTATTCATTTTCTTTCAGCTTATATACACTCACACTTTTTTCTAAATATACTTTTTTACACTGCAACCTAGTTAACATACCTGTAAAATGTGATTGCTTTTGGCCAACTTTAGTTAACATCTCTTTTCATTGGAAATTTCAAGTTACAACTATGACGCCTATTAGGATGGCGGACGGAAATGTGTCCCGCCCGCCATGGTCGCGGCAAAAACACTCCCGACCGCACCGCGGATAATCCGCGGTTGCGATTAGGATATTTCTGTCAAGAAATATAACAGAAGGGGGGAGAGAGAGAGTCAGTGGATTCAGTCTCCCTGAACGTATACATAAACAAAGTGGAATCCACTCAAGGTGGTGGTGATCCTTAAAGTGAAGGGGAGACACACAGTGTTGTTTAAATGCCCCTCACACACCAACAGGCCCCTTGGTGTCATGCTTCATCATCGGGGCCTTCGCACCCCTCTACGGGATGCGGCGTGCTACGACTCGCGGATACGCAGGAGCACTTTGAAGTGAACTATGTGTGGGGGTGTGTGTATATAAATGTGAGTGAGGTGAGGTGAAAAAAGTGAAAGGTTAAAAAATACCTGGCACGTGGGAAGGAAAATTATTTAATTTAATCCCCGGCTGGTATTACTAAAAGAAGTGCAGGGCGTGGTTAGATAGATACGAGTTAAGGTATCAAAAACCACTAGTAGAGTGTCAACATGTTTCGGAGGTCACAGCCTCCTTCTTCAGGACAAGGGTTGTGCACTTACCCTCCCCTTACTCACATGCAAAATGTAAAAGTGTATTAAAAAATTAACAAAATTACCACAATGTGTAATATTCCTAACAGTGTTTAATAGTGTTAGCGAATGCAGTTGCGCCCAGTTGGCGAAGAACCTGTGGAAAGAAATGCATAGATAAATACATGCATATGTCACAGACAGGTCACTGGAGAAGAAGAAACCTTCTCTGAGTATCACCAGGTCAACCAAAAATAATGGGACCCTGTGAGGAAAAGAAAAAACACACAAGTGGACATACCAGTACTGAAACACACACATATATACAAAACACAGAATTACTCTCTGCTCTGATGGAAAGAGAGCACTTGATAAAAAAGGAGAAAGTCTTACTTAGAGTTCTACAGTATAAGACCTCATGAGCCTTAGCGTGTATTGGGGATCCCTCCTTCCTGCTCAGGAAAGACCTAGAAATAAACTAGGTTCAGTTGGAAAAAATGCGCAATATTCAATCTACCAGACTACAGGGAAATGCTACTCCTTTGTCACCCATAGACTCACGGTTACTGCATTGGCAAATCCCCTGCCTTCCCTCAACGCGGCTCCGATGAAGTGAGCCTGTGTAGCGTCAGGGCCCTTATATATACTGTGCCTCATAGTAATTGGCGATGGTAAATTGGTTAATTGGAATCGGTATATGCCCAAATTCGGAACAGGGAATCACAGCAGGTCCGGTGTTGCGCTCACGGTGAACGCTATTGGCGCGCATGCGCACAACACCCTGTCTCAAGCGCATGCGCGGCCGAAAAAGGCGACCGCGCATGCGTGGGGCAGACGCGCTACACATTATGCCGCGATAGACAAGCAGGAACAAAACATGCATTGCCTCTACCTTGCTCACAGGAGCGCAGTTTATAAAACGGGCAAAGGTCTCATTTTGGAATTACGAGGGACAATAAAGTGTAATGTTGGATAGGTATTCAATTTGCACAATACTGTGAGGAAGGAGCGTCTAATACATAGTAGTGTAAAAAAACCATGATACATAGACCCCAGAATTGATTCAAACAGTGAAATACCGTATTCTAATAGGTTGTAGGGGGAAAGAAAGGAGAGACACTGTCAGGGTTGGTACTCAGATGGAAGTCAGTTGCAGGGCATGGAGGCCTTGCGCACAAGATGAGGTGATGGCTGTATAACCTGATAGACCAAATGCATCATGATCTAGGGTGTGGGCAGAACAATGTAAAAGAGATAATAACTATCTCAAAAGGCTCCAAGGGATGGAGTCATTAAGCCCCATTGTGTCAGTTCCCAGCCTGAACACCCACCGTTGTTCCTTTTCCAAAAGGCCCACCTCTGAGGGTAATTGTTCAATAACAGTCCACTGCAGCTCATTCACACAGTGTTGATGTTCAATGAAGTGGGTTGACATTTTGGTAGTGAGTTTCTTACATCTGATGTTACTCTTGTGTTCATTTAATCTCACTTTAACAGGTCTTGTTGTCATACCAACGTATTCTTTTCCACAGGGGCACGTGATCAAATACACAACATTCTTGCTGTTGCAATTTGTGAACACCCGTTGCTCCCATTGTGTCCCATTTGAGAAGGTCAAGGTCAAGCTTTTTTTAGTGAGGTGGCAGTTGTTGCAATTACCACATGGATAGTGACCATGTATGCCCTGAAGTCTTGTTTGATCTTTTTTTATTGGAGGGGGTCTTGTGTGGACCAGCATGTCCCTCAAGTTCCTACCCCTTCTATGGGCAAACAGTGGCTTCTCCAAAGTTAAACCGCTACTCGTCAGAGTGCGCCAGTGTTTGTTCACCAATTTTGTCACCTGATTGGTAACTGGACTATATGTGGTGACACATACTGTTCTTTTTTCGGCTCCCTCCCTCCGAGGATTATCCTCAAGGAGGGCCTCGCGATTGTTGTGCCTCGCCCTTTTCGATGCTTTTCTGATTACAATTTCAGGGTATTTCCTTTGTCTCAGTTTCATACTTAGATCTTTAGCCTGAGATTTGTACTTGGCAATGTCACTACAGTTCCGCCGAAGACGCAGGAACTGTCCATAGGGAAGGTTCTCCCTCAGATGACGCGGGTGGAAGCTGTCGAATCTGAGGAGACAGTTCCTGGCCGTTGGTTTGAAATGTGTTTCTGTTTTGAGCATTCCTGCTTCACAATAGATATTTAGATCCAGAAAGACCATGCTTTGGTTAGACATCTGGTGAGTAAATTTTAAGAAGGCATTTTGGTTATTAAGCCAAACGGTAAAGTCAGTTACCGTAGTCACATCTCCTTCCCAGATGACCAAAATATCGTCTATATACCTCCGCCAGGTGAGAATCCTCGTCCTGTATGGGTTGTCTGGGTGGAGGATTTTAGTGGACTCTAGGTGATGAACATATAGTCCAGCCAGACTCGGGGCAAAGGTACTACCCATACTGGTCCCATGTTTTTGCCAGAAGAGGGTGCCCTCATATTCAAAAAAATTTTTGGTAAGCGCCAAGGAGATGCATTCCAGTACCACACTTCGTGGGGTATGGTATTTCCAATTTGTAGAGTATAATACCTCCTCAATAATTTGTAAAGTCTCCTCGTGTGGGAGACTCGTGTAGAGGCTCTCCACATCAAGACTAAGGAGCATCTGGGAGCTGGGATCAAAAGTTTGGTTGTTCAACAATTGAAGTACTGCCTTCGTATCCTTCAAATATGTGTTAGTGGCCTGCACAATTGGTCTGAGAAAGGCATCCGCAAATTTGGACAATGGTTCCAGAATAGATGAGATGCCAGAAACAATGGGGCGACCGGGAGGGTTGTCAAGGTTTTTATGCACCTTGGGTATGGTGTAAAAATATGGAGTACGTGGGTTCTTTTGTATAAGAAACTCCGATTCCTTTTTAGTAATCCAATCATGGGACAGCGCCTCTTCCACCATGCCTCCTATTTGAACTCTCAGTGATTCAGTTGGATTTTCAGTGAGGATCTGATAGTTCCTATTGTCAGAAAGGAGCCTCCTACATTCTTTATCATAGGCTATGGTGGTTTGAATAACCACTGCGCCACCCTTATCCGCGGGTTTTATGACCAAGTTCTTATTCATCCTCAATTCCTTGATGGCCTCACTTTCTAGTCTCGACATGTTTTGAAAAACCCTCTGTTTATTTTCAAGACATTTTAATTCTTGCATTACGGCTTTTTCGAAGGCCAGGACCTCAACCGGGAGTTGATTATCCAATGGGGTAAAAGTGGATCTCGGTTTCAAACCGGTGTCAGAGGTCTCTGTGGATGGTTCTTTGTCTTTGAAAAACGCCCGTAGTTTAATAGTTCTAATAAACTCTTGCATTTCTTTGTGCAGTAAGAAAATGTCTGGTTTGTTCGTGGGGACGTATCCCAGGCCTTTGTTCAGTACCTCCCTCTGTAGATCTGTGAGGGGCCAGGGAGTTATATTAATAACTAGGTCCCCCTGTTGCTCGATGACGCTTGATTCGCAGTCATACTCCTCGTCATCACCACCCGTGGGTCGGCCTCCTCTGTGGGTTGCCAATTGACGTTGTTGCCCTTCTTGTTCCGCCCTCTGCGGGGTCCTGGGCCCCAGGATAAAAAAGGCTGTTGGTTCTGGGGAGCATTGGTTTGATCCGGGACCCATTGGGGGTACATTTGTCCCATTTGTGGTGGCACAAATTGGTATTGGGGGAATTGGAAAGGCGGTTGATAAGGATTAAATTGGGGTCCTTGGAAACCTCACCAGCCTCTCTGGCGTGGGAATTGGGCCCTTTGCTGTCGGAAACCTCCCCGTTGTTTTCTTTGTTGAAAACCTCCTGACTTATTGCTTGAATTACTGCCATCAGAGTTGACACTATCAGTATCACTCGAGTTATCCTTCATGACATAGTCAGCTCGGGTGTAGGGGTAGGCTCTCTCAGGGGTAAAGCGATCCTTATCTTTTTTTAATTTATTAAATTTGCTTTGTTTTAAGGTAGCCTCAAAATCCTTCATTTGTTGATTTAGCTCCTCAAGGCCTTTTTTTAAATCTGCAGGGGAAATGAAAGCTTTAAGCTGTACTTCCAGTCTTTGGATCTCAACTTTTAATTCCACTGACTTCCTTGCGGCGGTTTGGACTATGAGTACCAGCCAATCCCTGGTACAGTGCCAAGAGATGAGTGACCACGCCTTTTTAAAAACGAGGTCATCTTGGAAAATAAATGGTTCTGTCTTGACTAGTAGGCCTTGTGGGGCCATCTTGCTTCGTAGGTACTCCCTCATAAGTAAGCCATGGAGGGCTGTCCTAATTTGGGTTTTCCGGACATTCATTAATTCATCCCAATCAGCCACAGCAGGGCCAGGGTCACTGTTGCTGAGGCCTTCAAAAGGTCTGTCATCAGCCAAAATACGGTCGATGTCATCTTCACTAAAGGTCAATCCATGTTCATCCTCCATGTTGTTAGGTGAGGAGAGCAGGAAGGTTTTATGGAACTCACGTGTTTTTGTATGTGTGTCTAGGTACGCCCAAAAGTGAGAATAAAGATGGGAAGGGGCTCCCACAGCTGTGCGCTGTTAATACACGAAATATAACAGAAGGGGGGAGAGAGAGAGTCAGTGGATTCAGTCTCCCTGAACGTATACATAAACAAAGTGGAATCCACTCAAGGTGGTGGTGATCCTTAAAGTGAAGGGGAGACACACAGTGTTGTTTAAATGCCCCTCACACACCAACAGGCCCCTTGGTGTCATGCTTCATCATCGGGGCCTTCGCACCCCTCTACGGGATGCGGCGTGCTACGACTCGCGGATACGCAGGAGCACTTTGAAGTGAACTATGTGTGGGGGTGTGTGTATATAAATGTGAGTGAGGTGAGGTGAAAAAAGTGAAAGGTTAAAAAATACCTGGCACGTGGGAAGGAAAATTATTTAATTTAATCCCCGGCTGGTATTACTAAAAGAAGTGCAGGGCGTGGTTAGATAGATACGAGTTAAGGTATCAAAAACCACTAGTAGAGTGTCAACATGTTTCGGAGGTCACAGCCTCCTTCTTCAGGACAAGGGTTGTGCACTTACCCTCCCCTTACTCACATGCAAAATGTAAAAGTGTATTAAAAAATTAACAAAATTACCACAATGTGTAATATTCCTAACAGTGTTTAATAGTGTTAGCGAATGCAGTTGCGCCCAGTTGGCGAAGAACCTGTGGAAAGAAATGCATAGATAAATACATGCATATGTCACAGACAGGTCACTGGAGAAGAAGAAACCTTCTCTGAGTATCACCAGGTCAACCAAAAATAATGGGACCCTGTGAGGAAAAGAAAAAACACACAAGTGGACATACCAGTACTGAAACACACACATATATACAAAACACAGAATTACTCTCTGCTCTGATGGAAAGAGAGCACTTGATAAAAAAGGAGAAAGTCTTACTTAGAGTTCTACAGTATAAGACCTCATGAGCCTTAGCGTGTATTGGGGATCCCTCCTTCCTGCTCAGGAAAGACCTAGAAATAAACTAGGTTCAGTTGGAAAAAATGCGCAATATTCAATCTACCAGACTACAGGGAAATGCTACTCCTTTGTCACCCATAGACTCACGGTTACTGCATTGGCAAATCCCCTGCCTTCCCTCAACGCGGCTCCGATGAAGTGAGCCTGTGTAGCGTCAGGGCCCTTATATATACTGTGCCTCATAGTAATTGGCGATGGTAAATTGGTTAATTGGAATCGGTATATGCCCAAATTCGGAACAGGGAATCACAGCAGGTCCGGTGTTGCGCTCACGGTGAACGCTATTGGCGCGCATGCGCACAACACCCTGTCTCAAGCGCATGCGCGGCCGAAAAAGGCGACCGCGCATGCGTGGGGCAGACGCGCTACACATTATGCCGCGATAGACAAGCAGGAACAAAACATGCATTGCCTCTACCTTGCTCACAGGAGCGCAGTTTATAAAACGGGCAAAGGTCTCATTTTGGAATTACGAGGGACAATAAAGTGTAATGTTGGATAGGTATTCAATTTGCACAATACTGTGAGGAAGGAGCGTCTAATACATAGTAGTGTAAAAAAACCATGATACATAGACCCCAGAATTGATTCAAACAGTGAAATACCGTATTCTAATAGGTTGTAGGGGGAGCCGCGTTGAGGGAAGGCAGGGGATTTGCCAATGCAGTAACCGTGAGTCTATGGGTGACAAAGGAGTAGCATTTCCCTGTAGTCTGGTAGATTGAATATTGCGCATTTTTTCCAACTGAACCTAGTTTATTTCTAGGTCTTTCCTGAGCAGGAAGGAGGGATCCCCAATACACGCTAAGGCTCATGAGGTCTTATACTGTAGAACTCTAAGTAAGACTTTCTCCTTTTTTATCAAGTGCTCTCTTTCCATCAGAGCAGAGAGTAATTCTGTGTTTTGTATATATGTGTGTGTTTCAGTACTGGTATGTCCACTTGTGTGTTTTTTCTTTTCCTCACAGGGTCCCATTATTTTTGGTTGACCTGGTGATACTCAGAGAAGGTTTCTTCTTCTCCAGTGACCTGTCTGTGACATATGCATGTATTTATCTATGCATTTCTTTCCACAGGTTCTTCGCCAACTGGGCGCAACTGCATTCGCTAACACTATTAAACACTGTTAGGAATATTACACATTGTGGTAATTTTGTTAATTTTTTAATACACTTTTACATTTTGCATGTGAGTAAGGGGAGGGTAAGTGCACAACCCTTGTCCTGAAGAAGGAGGCTGTGACCTCCGAAACATGTTGACACTCTACTAGTGGTTTTTGATACCTTAACTCGTATCTATCTAACCACGCCCTGCACTTCTTTTAGTAATACCAGCCGGGGATTAAATTAAATAATTTTCCTTCCCACGTGCCAGGTATTTTTTAACCTTTCACTTTTTTCACCTCACCTCACTCACATTTATATACACACACCCCCACACATAGTTCACTTCAAAGTGCTCCTGCGTATCCGCGAGTCGTAGCACGCCGCATCCCGTAGAGGGGTGCGAAGGCCCCGATGATGAAGCATGACACCAAGGGGCCTGTTGGTGTGTGAGGGGCATTTAAACAACACTGTGTGTCTCCCCTTCACTTTAAGGATCACCACCACCTTGAGTGGATTCCACTTTGTTTATGTATTTCTGTCAAGAAACACCGACCACGGCGGACGGATCACATCAAACACCGTCCGCGGCGGACGGATCACATCAAACACCGTCCGCTGCGGGCGGCTCACACCAAAGACCGCCGTAGGTGGACGGTACCAAAGAAACACCCTCCGCCGGGGACGAATATGACCGTGGAAACAGACCCAACCGCCGCAATACCTGTGGAGGGTCCGGCCGCACGATTAGGATAACGCCGCCATCCCAATGGAACTCACCACCTCCCTCGACCGCCGCGGAAACAATGCTTCGACAAACGGAGAATGACTGCGGAAGGACCAAACAAACAACCTCCCTGCTGTCAAACCGATTCCAAAATGGCTGACGGAAGTAAATAGAAAACACACTAAACAGGACACACACCCACCTGAAACACCCACCCCCAACAACTACACGCCCCAATGACACCCCCCCCCAAGCACCGAAAAATGCACCCAAGTCACCACACCCACAGAACACCTGACTGGCAACAACCATTGGGACACAACCACCACACAGAGTATAAAATGAATCCCTCCCATTAACACAATCCTTTGCATCAAAGCATAGCTGCAAGAAAGAGGCAGAATACCACAAACAGCAGACACACACAAACACACATATAACCTGCACACAAACACACCCACCACACAAACCCCCACAACACCATCCCTACACACCACACACCTGCACACCCCACCCCACCACACCAATACCTTGCACATAACACACCATGGCACCCAAGAAAAACCCCAAGTTCACAGACATTGAGTTGAGCGTCATGGTGGATGAAATCATCCGTGTCAAACCACATCTGTTCAGTACCCTAGTCCAGCAGAACACCTTGGCAACCAAAACAAACATGTGGGACAGGATAGTGACCAGAGTGAATGCGTCAGGGACCGTGCCACGCACCAAAAACGAGATCCACAGGCGGTGGCACGACCTCAAGGCAAGGGTGAAAGGCATCAGGGCCAAGAACCACCTGCGGGCACACCACACTGGCGGCGGCACACCCCTGGAGCCTATACCATTTGCAGAATGGGAGGAGAAGGTGCTGGGCATACTGCACCCTGAGAGCCTGGAAGGAATCGGAGAGGTACTAGAGGCTGGTAAGTACAAACCAATGACCACTATCACACTGCCATGGTCTGCCTTGCACAACTGCCAAGACACATCTCCCAGGCTCCAATCCATGCATGTGGGCCACATAGTCACCCAAATGTGAAGTCCTGGGCTCAAATGCACCCACCATGACCAAACACAAATGTTGCCTCCTATGTTCCCAGGCTTGCATGTTGTCAAAGCAGCCGGCACCACAACTCCCAACAGGCCCCCATGTGGACAGGGAGGGTGGCGGTGGGTGGGGGGTATGAGAGACCAGCACTACAACTCCCAACAGGCCCCCATGTGGACAGGGAGGGTGGTGGTGGGTGGGGGGTGTGAGAGACCAGCACTACAACTCCCAACAGGCCCTCATGTCGACAGGGAGGGTGGTGGTGGGTGGGGGGTGTGAGAGACCAGCACTACAACTCCCAACAGGCCCCCATGTGGACAGGGAGGGTGGTGGTGGGTGGGGGGTGTGAGAGACCAGCACTACAACTCTCAATAGGCCCCCATGTCGACAGGGAGGGTGGTGGTGGGTGGGGGGTGTGAGAGACCAGCACTACAACTCCCAACAGGCCCCCATGTTGACAGCGAGGGTGGTGGTGGGTGTGAGAGAGGTGGGTGGGGGTTGTGAGAGACCAGCACTACAACTTCCAACAGGCCCCCATGTCTCATCCCAGAGCAAGATGGAGTCCGCCCACCATTTGCTGACCAGTGCATCTCCTCCTTCAAACTTACAGGTAGATAGACATCTTCACAGGGGCACCATCCAATAGCAGGACTGGACCACACATATCCAAGTATTGTCTCCCCACCTCTACGCCACCATATTGCCCAGTACTGTCAACCACAACAACATGATGACAACAACAACCATGTCCTGATTCCATAGTGATTTGTAATGTTACAACAAAAAACCTGTCATGTCCACAGTATTGATTCTGAAATTCATGTCCCTCAGATGATCGCAACTTGACAGGCGAAAGCAGCAACCGCCAGCACCAGTCGCCCCCTCACAGCCAGGACTCTCTGGTGACGATCCCATTGACACCTCGGGTGCAGGGGACGATGCTGGCCCAAGCACACTTCCAGTGCCATCAGGCTCCCAGGACATCCCGGCCTCCACCACCTTGGCCAGTGTCACAACACCAACACCTGCCATTGTGAGCTGTGCAGCTACCACCACCACCACCACCACCACAACTGCCTGTGCCACCCTGCCTGACCCATCGTCCGATGATGGTCCATCGACATCCCAGGCTAGCAGGGAGAGTGGACAGGAGAGGACACAGGTGAGGCCACAGCTCACAGACAGGAGTGCAGGTGCTAGGCGAGGTCGGGAACGAGACCCACCGCATCCTGGGACCGAGACCTTGGATGCCATCGCCAGAGTCCATGCCTCCTATGAGCAGTCGCAGGCACAGGCAGATCGGGCCCACCAAGACTCGCTACAGAGCTGCCAGCTGTTGCGGTCCACGGACACCCGCATTGGCCAAATTGTTGACCTCATGGGGCAGCAAACTGCTCTTTGGAGGGAGTGGTTATCCCGCACCACACCACCTCCCCCTCACCCAAGTGCCCAGCGGGACAGGTCACCAACACCACCACCACCATCACCTGAGGCCACTGACAGGGAGGTGGTCCCTGACCAACCTGCCCCCACAGCTGTCTCCGCTCTGGCTCCAAGACGGAGGGGCCGTCCGAGGCTGGATCCAGCTGAGAGCAGTGGCAATGCACCATCCACCCGCTCAAAGAGGGGCCGCCACTGACTTCACCCTTCCTTGAGCCTGCCATTCACCCTGCGAACTATCTTGCCCCACAATGCCAAGCATTGGCACACGTCTGTTGGACTAGGTGTACATCACACAATGTGGTGTCCCCACGGTGTTTTCATCTGCCATGACTTTCAACTCTCACTTCCCCCCAACACCTGCTTGTAGATATGCACTAACATCAATCCACAACCTGGTAATAAACACCACGTAAACACTCAATGCTGTGTGACCTCCATGTTTTAATCATTTGTTTGTCTTATAAGTTGTCATTACCAGGTGCAGGGATCAATGTTCTTGAGAATCATGCCTCTGTGGGAGTGACCTAGGGATAATGAGAGAACAACAAGCACAGGTCAGGAAACTGAATCACACCCATCACACCACACCGTACTGCAACATCCCACAAACCACACTCATCACCAATTAAGTGGATCACAGGACACACATCAGGGAGCTTTGCATGTACACCATCTCCCACACCCATTTGCGAACAGAACATACCAGAACAGGCAGCATTCACACACCACATCCACACATCACCAGCAAACATACATCACGCATTGACCAGCAGCACAAGAGGTAGTTACTCACATTCAAGGAAAGAAGCGATCAATGAGCTGACGCCTCTGGTCCATAACCTTCTTCCTCCCCAATATCCTCCTCAGTGGACATGGGTGGGATGGGAGGCGGAGCAACCTGTTGGTCTGCAGGGTCATGATCAGTTCAATATTATTGTGCAAGGCCAGGTTGTGGAGCATGCAGCAGGCAATCACGATTTTGCATACTTTGGCTGGTGAGTATGGCAGGGCCCCTCCGGTTTTATCCAGGCAGCATACCTAGACTTCAGCAGTCCAAAAGTACTTTCCACCACCCGACGTGTCCTCCCATGGGCCTCATTATAACGCATTTCACCAGGGGTAGTAGGATTCCGTATGGGGCTCAGCAGCCACGGCCGGTTTGAGTACGCAGAGTCGCCTAGGTGGGGGGATGACAGACACATACATCATTACCAGGATTGGTAGGAACACCATGGCACACATACAACACAATAGTCCTCACAGCACACTCACCTACAAGCCACGAACGTTCTGGATGCAGATTAGCCATCAGTTGGGGGACACTGCTGCTCCGCAGGATGTGGGAGTCATGTGCGGACCCGGGAAATCTGGCACACACATGGAAGATGATGTTGTCAGCCAGGCACACCACTTGCACGTTGATCGAATGGTAGTGCTTCCGATTGCGATATACAGGTTCACGTGCCTGGGGTGGAATGAGACCAATATGTGTGCCATCAATGGAACCCACTACGTGTGGTATCTGGCCCAGGGCATAGAAGTCACCTTTCACTGCAGCCAGCTCTGCTGCACGTGGGAAATGGATGTAATCATCCTTGTAATGCATCATGGCATTCAGAACATCCCGCAGTACCATGCTGAACATGGATTGTGACATCCCCCTGGCATGACCAACTGTGTACTGGAAAGTGCCTGTTGCGAAGAAGTGAAGTGCCGCCATCACCTTTGCTGTAGGTGTAATAGCTCCTGGATATGGCCTGCGTGGCTGCAGATGAGGTGCCAATTGGGCTACAAGCTCCTGCAATCTACGTCGGTCAAGCCGGAATTTGCGGATCACCTCCTCGTCAATCATGTCCTCCAGCACAGTGTATGGTTGATGCACATTTGGAGCCCTCCTGTGTGGGAGTAGATGGTAGCAGATGTCAATTGACCAACACCGCATAGCTGTGCCACCCTATCACATCTTGACAAACACAATACATATAATACATGTTTCAGACACTGATTGTATGTGTGACGTGACCGATATATAAGGCACTACAGCTAACTACAAACACAATGTTCACCCCCAAACAACATCCTGTGTGCAAACATGTCCAATGTAACGTGCACACATGTTGAAAGACCTGCCAACAATTGACTGAGGGCACAAGTGTGGACAAGCGTCCCCACAGACACACATGGACGTGCACACACAACACGAACATGGAACACACCCTCCTTGTCTTCATGCACCCATGACCCCACCTACAATGCTGTGCATCCTCACATGACATGCATGGGCACACAACAGGCGACACACATACGCATACACAGAATGCATGTATACCCCCATCATTGGTACTTGCACACACAAACCACACACTCACAACAGCTTCTGAATGTGGGTACACAGCCTTGATGTACTGTGTAGATGTGTACAAATGGAAACGTGTGTCCGCAAAACCAAGACGTCAACACATCGCCATGCACATGTGACGCAACTTGGGTGCACATCACTGGCCTTTGTTAACCACTGGCAAGGTCAATAGTATGACCACACATGCAACAAATGGACATGAATGACACACGTGGACACGGGCCATTGACTTGACATAATGATTCTTGATGCATTCTGGACATGTCCTGACACACATGTACAACTATGAACATTAAATGTGTGCGGAGACATGCAGTGTGTGTACACACGCCATCCGGGTACGCCTTCCCCCAACACAGAAGATGATCCTTGATACTGCAATTGTGCATGACATATGCTGCATGGTCAAGGACCATCACGGTCACACCCTGCCAAATGCATGTGCGCACTACCGCGACGGTGCATCTTTTGAAAATCATCACTCACTGGCATCGCAATGGCGGAGCACGCATTCCGTGGGGGCTGTGCAGGCTAACACATACATTTGAATATGCAAGTGGAAATGGCAGTTGGTACCCCCCTTACAGTCACATTGCAGCACCCACCACAGACCACCAGCCCTGGCCGGTCACCCTCCGCCGTTCCTGGCCAGTCACCCACCGCCGGGTGATGGCCGGTCACCCACCGCCGGGTGCTGGCCGGTCACCCACCGCCGGCCCTACCTGGTCACCCACCGCCAGCCCTGCCCGGTCACCCACCGCCGGGTGCTGGCCGGTCACCCACTGCCGGCCCTGCCCGGTCACCCACCGTCGGGTGCTGGACGGTCACCCACCACCGGCCCTGGCCGTTCACCCACCGCGGGCCCTGGCTGGTCACCCACTGCTGGCCCTGGCCGGTCACCCACCGCCAGCCCTGCCTGGTCACCCACCGTCGGGTGCTGGCCGGTCACCCACTGCCGGGTGCTGGCCGGTCACCCACCGCCGGGTGCTGGCTGGTCACTCACCGCTGGCCCTGCCCGGTCATCCATCGCCGGGTGCTGGCCAGTTACCCACCGCCGGGTGCTGGCCGGTCAACCACCGCCGGGTGCTGGCTGGTCACCCACCGCCAGGTGCTGGCGGTGGGTGAGCGCCCTGTGCATTGAGGTCATCCTGGCATGGATGGCCCTGGCCGGTCACCCACCGCTGGCCCTGCCCAGTCACCCACCGCCGGCCCTGCCCGGTCACACACCGCCGGGTGCTGGCCGGTCACCCACCGGCGGGTGCTGGCGGTGGGTGAGCGCCCTGTGCATTGAGTTCACCCTGGCATGGATGGCCCTGGCCAGTCACCCACCGCCAGGTGCTGGCTGGTCACCCACCGCTGGGTGCTGGCACTGGGTGACCAGCCAGGGACGGCGGTGGGTGACCGGGCAGGGACAGCGGTGGGTGAACGGCCAGGACCGGCGGTGTGTGACCGGCCAGGGCAGGTGGTGTGTGACCCGCCAGGGCCGGCGGTGTTTGACCGGCCAGGGCCGGCGGTCTGCGGTGGGTGTTGCAATGTGACTGTAAGGGGGGGTACCAACTGCCATTTCCACTTGCATATTCAAATGTATGTGTTAGCCTGCACCGCCCCAGCGGAATGCGTGCTCCGCCATAGCGACGCCAGTGAGTGATTAATTTCAAATGATGCACCATCGCGGTAGCGCGCACATGCGGTTGCCGGTGTGTGACCGTGACAGTCCGTGCACATGTAGCCAATGGAAACAAGTAACGCGGGGAGCGTAAGCGCATTCAAAAATAGCGGAAGCCGTGCACCGCCACACCAGGGCCAGTAATTGGCTCATTTTGGATGAGGCATCCAGGGAAAACCAATTGCTGCAGACGTGTGCCACTGATATGAGCTCAGGGCCCTATAAATGTGTGAATTTCTGCAGCACACATTCACTGCTTCCAGCCACTGCTGCCTGCGACCATCACCTCGAACTGCTGCTGCTGAGCTATCCAACAACTGCTGCCTGCGACCATCACCTCGACCTGCTGCTGCTGAGCTATCCAACAACTGCTGCCTGCGACCATCACCTCTACCTGCTGATGCTGAGCTATCCAACAACTGCTGCCTGCGACCATCACCTCGACCTGCTGCTGCTGAGCTATCCAACAACTGCTGCCTGCGACCATCAACTCGACCTGCTGCTGCTGAGCTATCCAACAACTGCTGCTGTTGTGCCACAGTCCTGGACCTTGCCATGCAGAGAGTGCGAGAGATCCGGTCTCGTCCCTTCACCGCAGCGGAGCTGGATGTCCTTGTGGACGGTGTGCGCCGCCACTATGAACGGCTCTACGGTGCCCCCGGACAGGTGGTAAGTGCAGTGGGGGACATGTTGGTGTGCATGAGGTGGTCACTGACTCCTGGCTTCTGCATGCTTGGCGGTGTGCTGTGGGACCTTCACATGTGTTGTACTGAGCATGTCTGCTGAAAGATACGTGTTGCTACTATGTTTGTAAATGTCCAACTGTCCACTGACGTTCCCCTCTTGTCTCCCATCATGGTAGGTCAAGCACCTTCGCAAGGCCGTGTGGTGGACCATAGCACGTGATGTACGGGCAGTGGGGGTGTGCAATAGACGACACACAGACACTGCCACAAGCGCTGGGACGACATATCCAGGCTCAGCAAGAATGTGGCAGAGATGACACTGGGGCTGATTCCAAGATCAACCCGGCTTGCACGACGCACCATGACCCCTCTAATGCACCGTATAATAGCTGTGACACATCCTGACCTGTCCACCCGGCTGAGAGGGGATCAACAGCAAACTAGCAGTAAGCAGACTGTATGTGTCTGTGACTTGTGAGTGCATGCATGTATTGGTGCTAAGACACAGTAGTGACATCTGTGGTGCGTATGTTTTGCTGCATTTGCATGTTGGTGCCATTAGCGGAGTGAGCATTAGCATCCATGTCCGCAAGGTGGACATACCAGTTGCTTTGTAGTGGAGGGTCCCAGGGCATGCCGTTGAGGTCTGTGGTCCCATGGCATGACATGTGTGGTGGTCTGCATGCACTTGCCCTGTTTGTTTGATGTACATGTTTCACAGGCACCCCTGGTTCTTTGACATGAGGATGTCTGGTAGGGGTGGTTTGTGTGCAGGATGGGTGCTACATGTTAGTCGACTGTGAGGAAAGTTGTGATTTAGTAACCTTCAGTACGTGAGTGTGGCACTTAGGTAAACATCTTTTCTCTCTCTTTCAGATTTGTCCGAGGGCACTGACCCACAGACGACTGAGATGAGTGGTGGCAATGCATCCGGATCCGAGATCACACACATGCAGACTGAAAATAAAGAGGGCAGCCCCGGAGAGGGGGACAGAACCGTCCCTGAGGACTCACATGTGGAGACACCATCGTCCTCATCTTCAGACAGTGTTGGTGAGTCAGCACTGTTGTCACACACAGGGAGTGGGCAATCAACACCTTCAGTTGGTACACAGCACACAGGGCCCACACTGCCACCAACTGCAACAAGTACTGCTCGTGCTCGCCAGAGTAGGGGGAGCAGAGTTGCCTTCGGTGCAGGCACCGCTGCCCCTGCCCCTGTGACACAAAGTGCACTTTGTGCTGAGGCTGTTGATCTGCTGCGACAGCTGTGTGTAGGGCAGACCAACATGATCAATGCATTCCAAGACCACGATAGGAAGTTGGGGCAGATGGTAGCATTCATGGAGGGGATGCATGGCAATGGAGCTGGTCTCCACAGAATAGTTCAGTCATTAGCAAACACTGTGTCTGCAGCCATTCTACAGTCGCATGGACAAGGTTCTACTTCAGTTCCCCCATCCATATCACTTGATGTCTCAGGGGAGAGTGACATTTCAGACCAGGCCTCATTTTCTGGGTATTGCACTAGAAGCAGCCACAGGCAGCACGGAGGGCACAGACGCCATCCCCTAGGACAAGGAAATCTTTCACCGAACATGACATCAGCTACCCTGGAGTTGACACACAGGATCCTCAAGGGGTGTTGGGGGACAGGGATTCACATGTAACACAGGCATACCCCTCAAAAGGTACTCCCAAGGCCAGGGACACTCCCAAGGACAAGGACACTACAAAGGAAAGGGCACCTCCCAAGGCCAGTGACACTCCCAAGGACAAGGACACTACAAAGAAAAGGGCACCTCCCAAGGCAAGGGACACTCCCAAGGACAAGGACACTACAAAGGAAAGAGCACCTCCCAAGGCCAGGGACACTCTCAAGGACAAGGACACTACAAAGGAAAGGGCACCTTCCAAGGCCAGGGATACTCCCAAGGACAAGGACACTTCAAAGGACAGGTACACTACAATGGACAGGGACACTACAAAGGACAACCCAACTCCCAGGGACAGGGCACCTCCCACGGATCAGGCACATTCCAGAGACAGGACACCTCCTACGGCCAAGGCACCTCCCAGGGCCAAGGGTTCTCCCATGGACACAAGCTCCATCAAGGACAGGCATACATCACCCCTGTCTGCCTTGAGGCTGATGTTGGTGTCTGCGGTGGAGTCCCCCCATACCTCTACTCCCATCCACACCCGCAGAAGCAGGGGAAGGAGTACACTGTTGTTGCATCCCCCATTACACATGATGCAGAGAGCAGAAGGCAGGCCCACAGCAATGTCAAGCAGGGTCCAGCACGTCCCCAGAGAGCAGACCCCCACCAGCACATGATCCACCTTTGATGGGTGATGTTTCTGATGAGGCCACACCACTTACCAGTCCAGTCATGTCCAGGGTGCCCCTACATATCCCAAAGAGACGGAGACACACACCAGTGACACCTGCCCACCCCAACGTCGCTCCAGTACAGCTGTCCCCAGCTCCCAGAGCCACCCTGCCTCCTGGCCCATACAGCCCTGTGGCACATCATTTCAGTGGTCTTAGTGGGTCCGCTGCAGTTCACTCTCATGTGTCAGATAGTGGCACTGTGTCTGTTGTTCGATGTCATGCC
The DNA here is from genome assembly GCF_964261635.1 of Lissotriton helveticus. Classification (NCBI taxonomy): domain Eukaryota; kingdom Metazoa; phylum Chordata; class Amphibia; order Caudata; family Salamandridae; genus Lissotriton; species Lissotriton helveticus. Next base: position 405,774,160 of record NC_136073.1, read on the forward strand.
TCATGTAGTAGCACTGTGTCAGTTGTGCCCTCTCCTGTTTCAGGTACTGGCACTGTGTGTGTTCGCCACTCTCATATCTCAGATGCTGGCATGGTATTTGTTGGTCACTGTACAGGGACATGTTCTGGCAGTGTGTCTGGGTCTATGGCTCATGTGTCAGTCACTAGAGCTGTGGCTGTGTCTCACACTCCTGTATCGGGTGCTGGCAGTGTGTCTGGGTCTATGGCTCATGTGTCAGTCACTAGAGCTGTGGCTGTGTCTCACACTCCTGTATCTGGGTCTATGGCTCATGTGTCAGTCACTAGAGCTGTGGCTGTGTGTCACACTCCTGTATCTGGTGCTGGCAGTGTGTCTGGGTCTATGGCTCATGTGTCAGTCACTAGAGCTGTGGCTGTGTTTCACACTCCTGTATCTGGTGCTGGCAGTGTGTCTGGGTCTATGGCTCATGTGTCAGTCACTACATCTGTGGCTGTGTGTCACACTCCTGTATCTGGTGCTGGCAGTGTGTCTGGGTCTATGGCTCATGTGTCAGTCACTAGAGCTGTGGCTGTGTCTCACACTCCTGTTTCTGGTGCTGGCAGTGTGTCCGAGGTGACTAGGTCAAGCTGTCCACCAGATTATGTGCTGTGAGGTGTAGCTCCCATAACTCACATGTCATTTGATTTGGTGTCTAGATTGTCCATTGTAACCACCCTTGCATTATTAATGTCCATGGGACCGGGCGCTTGACCCACGTACTTGTGCTGCCTCTGATGTACCTGCTCTGTTATGGACACTGCCCTGTTGCTGTTCTGATACTGCATTATGCCCTCTCATGTGCTGCCTCTGATGTACCTGCTCTGTTATGGACACTGCCCTGTTGCTGTTCTGATACTGCATTGTGCCCTCTCATGTGCTGCCTCTGATGTACCTGCTCTGGTATGGACACTGCCCTGTTGCTGTTCTGATACTGCATTGTGCCCTCTCATGTGCTGCCTCAGATGTACCTGCTCTGTTCTCTGCCATGGACTGTTGATGCACTTAGCCCCTCTCATGTGTTGCCTCAGATGTACCTGCTCTGTTCTCTGCCATGGACTGTTGATGCACTTAGCCCCTCTCATGTGCTGCCTCTGATGTACCTGTGCCTTGCCATGGACTGTTGATGCACTTAGCCCCTCTCATGTGCTGCCTCAGATGCACCTGCTCTGTTCTCTGCCATGGACTGTTGATGCACTTAGCCCCTCTCATGTGCTGCCTCTGATGTACGTGCTCATTTATGGACACTGCCCTGTTGCTGTTCTGATACTGCATTGTGCCCTCTCAGGTGCTGCCTCTGATGTACCTGCTCTGTTATGGACACTGCCCTGTTGCTGTTCTGTTACTGCATTGCGCCCTCTCATGTGCTGCCTCAGATGTACCTGCTCTGTTCTCTGCCATGGACTGTTGATGCACTTAGCCCCTCTCATGTGCTGCCTCTGATGTACCTGTGCCTTGCCATGGACTGTTGATGCACTTAGCCCCTCTCATGTGCTGCCTCAGATGCACCTGCTCTGTTCTCTGCCATGGACTGTTGATGCACTTAGCCCCTCTCATGTGCTGCCTCTGATGTACCTGCTCTGTTATGGACACTGCCCTGTTGCTGTTCTGATACTGCATTGTGAACTGTCATGTGCTGCCTCTGATGTACCTGCTCTGTTATGGACACTGCCCTGTTGCTGTTCTGATACTGCATTGTGCCCTCTCATGTGCTGCCTCTGATGTACCTGCTCTGTTATGGACACTGCCCTGTTGCTGTTATGTTACTGCATTGTGCCCTCTCATGTGCTGCCTCAGATGTACCTGCTCTGTTCTCTGCCATGGACTGTTGATGCACTTAGCCCGTCTCATGTGCTGCCTCTGATGTACCTGTGCCTTGCCATGGACTGTTGATGCACTTAGCACTCTCATGTGCTGCCTCAGATGTACCTGCTCTGTTCTCTGCCATGGACTGTTGATGCACTTAGCCCCTCTCATGTGCTGCCTCAGATGTACCTGCTCTGTTCTCTGCCATGGACTGTTGATGCACTTAGCCCCTCTCATGTGCTGCCTCTGATGTACCTGTGCCTTGCCATGGACTGTTGATGCACTTAGCCTCTCTCATGTGCTGCCTCAGATGTACCTGCTCTGTTCTCTGCCATGGACTGTTGATGCACTTAGCCCCTCTCATGTGCTGCCTCTGATGTACCTGCTCTGTTATGGACACTGCCAAGTTGCAGTTCTGATACTGCATTGTGCCCTCTCATGTGCTGCCTCTGATATACCTGCTCTGTTATGGACACTGCCCTGTTGCTGTTATGATACTGCATTGTGCCCTCTCATGTGCTGCCTCTGATGTACCTGCTCTGTTATGGACACTGCCCTGTTGCTGTTCTGATACTGCATTGTGCCATCTCATGTGCTGCCTCAGATGTACCTGCTCTGTTCTCTGCCATGGACTGTTGATGCACTTAGCCCCTCTCATGTGTTGCCTCAGATGAACCTGCTCTGTTCTCTGCCATGGACTGTTGACGCACTTAGCCCCTCTCATGTGCTGCCTCTGATGTATCTGTGCCTTGCCATGGACTGTTGTGTCGCAGGGTTTCTGTACTCACACAGAACTGTGCACAGAGGAGTGGAACCTCGGCAAATTAGGGTGTCCCAAAACTTACCTTAGCAACCAACTCACCCCTTACCGAGCTAGCTACAGTGTCTCATTGGACATATCAAACTTCCAATGTTTAGACAAACCAGAACATGAACTTACAGTACCTCAGGGTACGTGGGACACATGAACACTCTTTCGTTATATTATCATTACAAACCAAAACATGGAGTAAAGAAGACACATGTGCATTTGAAATGTTTATTTACTAATGCCGTCTTCTCAGGCGCAGTATCTTAGATAATACAAGTATACTTATTATCATTAGCAAAATTATCAGCATAGTTACTAAGACATAAAAAGCGAATGGTGACAGCATGTTAACATGCTGTAATGAATAAGAGTTAACAACACTTATATCTCACCCTCCCTAACACATATATTATATTATTAGCTAAGAAGGTCTCTTTGGGTTGTTTTAGGGCGGGCCCATACCTTAGTGTCCTAGCATGAAGGAATCACATCAGCATACACCAGCTCTCTCTGCATGTGCACCGCATCAAGTGTGTTCACAATTCTCGTGCAAAGCAATATCAATCCCGCCTCAAGCCCAAGTTGGCAAAGGCTGCACTTGTGTTATGACTATGAAGGCGTGGAGATCAGACCTCATAACAATTCCATATCGTGTTGCTCCTGAAACTTCAGCACTCTCCGTGCAGACATGGTTTATTAAACAAAACTGATATCAGAGCAATAACATATTATTCTCACATACACCACGGCAAACCACTAGGTTGAAAGCTAAGTCAACAATTAAGGGTCGTGTGCAGAAGTTGCAAGAAAGGAAAAATGGCGTTTAAATCTCAAATGTACCTATGCTAACTTAACACGATATAAGGATATATAGGAGCTATATAACACCCCCCCATGATCCGAGAACGGACTAAATAAGATAACAGAAGTGCCATCACATGAGAGCAGAATCCAACAAAAAACGAGCATGAATAAAAATTCAATTATAAAAACTAATGCTAAAAAATAGCCCACAAGTATAATGTGGCTCAAGCCAATAGGCAAGTAAAAATAAAATGTCTTGACCAAAAGTCAATAAAATCAAGGAAATGCTATTAATCAGCATGTCAATTCGAGGCAGTGTTTATGATAAGACTGTATATGAAAAGTAAGCTGCAACAGCCTCCAGGAGGAAGTCACTGTCCTCATCCGAAAACAGTTCAGCCATCCAATTTAAAAGATGAAAGGAACATACGTGATCTCCCAGCACCGGATCCTCTATAACCATCAGAGGACAGCTCGGTGGGTTTTCAAGAAAACTTCGTTCCAAGAAATTTTGCGCTGCCGACAATACATCCCAGGGACCCATTAGTCCATGTGCCACCGCCAAGGCCATAATCCTTTCGTCAGAACAAACCAACTCGTGAGCAATGATAGGACTCATCAGTTGATCAAAATCGACGTCAGAAGAAATCGGTCCGCAGAGACACAAATCAATGGCCCAAAGGAAATCACAGGTCAGGCAGCGAAATACAGGCTGGACACAGGTGAAATAGGAGAACCGAAAAGATAATCCAAACGCCGTGCTTAGAGTCGCCAACGGCAGTGTGCCATAATAATTAAGCATGCGGTTGCGAAACCGCGTCAGTAGCAGTTGAGCGTGGTCTTGCACAGGAAGGGCATCCATATTTAAAAAGGCAGAAAACCACCAAAGCGCCAGCCGCTAATGCAAGAAAAAACGGGAACCCTCCAAATAAGGATGAAAAAATAGAATGGAAGAAGGCAGGGATGACTCCAAAAATCTTCTCAAAGGAAGTCACGAGACCACTGCTAACAACTTTAAAAAAATGTGCTAGGCCCGTTGTGGAGGATGCGTTAAAGATAGAACGAACCATGGCTCCGAAATGCAAAGGCAAATCAGTATTTAAAAGAGCCTGAACCTCCGTACGGGTGTTAGCAATGTGAAGCACGAAAGTTTCACGGGCCGAGCTCAAGGCCACCTCTTTCTGGGACAATAGAGCTCTTATTCTAGCCATGCCGCTGAATTCTGCTCCCAAGGTCGGTATCTGTGGCCAAATGGAAGACTCCCTATGTTCACGTGTGGGAGGATAAAGAACATTTCTGCAGCAAATAACTCGCTCACTTACTGTTACTATGAAAGCTATACCTTTAATTAACCCACAACAGTTTTCATTATTGAGCATTAAATAACTACCATTCTCTAACAATTTAAACGTGGGGATGATAGCAGGAACTGGCGTGCCCTGTAAAACGCAAGCCATATTCGGACGGTCCTTGTTACATGAACCGTGTAACTGTATGTGTCTGCACATTAAAGAATGATCTGGCGTCTCAGTACACTCCTCCCCTGTTAGATAAACCTCCTGTTCATCCTTGAAACATCTGTATGTGTATGGGAGCGACCAGACCTCATGAAGAAAACCGCTACCCAAGGGTTCAAAACGACCTATTGGCACATATTTCATACAATTTGAAAACTTATATAAAGCAAAAGGCAGTGTTATTAAACCGTGGATAAGCCACGTAGCAGCAGTGGCTTCTGCCACAGAAAAAGGTAAAGATTCCAACCTTTCAATATGTAACATAGAAAAGGAAGCATCACGCATTGAAAGCAAGCGTTGTTTGTCAGTCAAATTAAATGGTGCAAATAAAGAGGAAACGTTCATGTATCCCCAGGGAACTTTACCCATTTTCAGAGTCTGAAGTGTCCATGCAAACTGCATGATTGACCGTAATTGATTTTGACCATGGTATAATACTGACACTTCATCATGCACAATATCAACAACAGACGACACAATATTATCCAATGTGTAAATTCTAGAGGAAAGCACGTTAATGCTATTGTCAACAACTGCAAGCACTTTCTCAAGATTTGCCTGATCAATAGCCCTAAGGCGTGTAGCAGCCTCAATCTGTGACAGTTTCCAAATTTCATTGTAAACCCCATATAACCACCTTTTCGACCTGCCACTAGCTGGGCCTCTAATGAAATCATTCAAATCCACGTCTGCATTCAGTTTGGAAAGGTGATACTTAACCGCAGGTAAAGTTGAATGTTTCAGCCAAGCTTGACACAACTTGCCCACAGAGTAAGAGGTGACAGTATGACTCAAATCAAACCGGGGATCAGATCTAACAGTCTTAAAACCGTCAGTTATATTCAAAAATCTTTTTTGGCAAGAATCAGCACTACGGTGCCAAAGCAGCCAACCCTTAGGATTCATACTGGAAATATTAAAGGAGGAATTAAGAAGCAGAGCCTGTATATCTTTAATGGACAATTGAGTAAAATTACTCCAATCCTCATATTCCTCCAACTCTGGGAAAGACGGGGTGTTTAACCTTTTAGATGTAGCCAATCCAAAGCATGTGGTCTGGGAAATGGTTTCATTTAAAAACAACATATGATTCGGGATGAGACATGCACGGTGCAAAGCCTCAGTGCCTCGTACCTGCCAGGCCCTTGAACCCCAAACCGATTTAAGGTCTATGGTTTCCTTCCATAACTCATACCCCCCAGTTACTAATTGATCTAGGAAGGCCTTCGAATACAACAATTTTGTATTTGTAAGTCTAACCTTGGACAGTGGCTGTTTGTGAAATCTAAAATAAAAGGACTCGGGATTGGACTGATTAAAGTCAGTGAAATAAGTATACTTTTTAAGAAACGTTTCTGAACTCCCTTGTGTAGGTGCTGGGCAATGTTCCCACTGAGTAAAATTAACAGCATCCCTTCGGGAAGATGTCTTGTGTAAGAAGTGATTGCCATAATGTTGGTAACAGAACAATTCACCATAATTAGCAGATTCTAAATATAAATCCTCAGCATCAAAAGCAGCATAGTATTTCAAATCAGAAAACAAACTTTCCACAGCATTAACATCCCAATCATCAGAACGAATGTTTTGTTTCACCACATCCCCCATATTCACTCTAAGTACATTAGGAACATTAACGACTTCCGTTGGGCCATGAATTTGAAACCGAACTGCATCCCACGCGATTCCATCCAGAACAGGCCATGCTGTGATGTTAACCAAAGTCAAGTCTCTTTTTAATCTGTGTGTAGAATGTGAAGAGGAAAGTGGGGCCAAAGTTCCATTTAAATGAGTAATGCAAGTTCTCTCCTCGACATAGTGTCCATTCATAATTCGAAAAAAATAAAACACAAAACCAATTGACATAAAAAGGTAAACCGAAAAAAGGACCAGCCAAATGTATGTCCAAGGAGGTATCAAAAAATGTTTTTTAAACAGGCTAGCATAAACTGCAATTTGAGAGGGTTTTTTCGAGGCAAGGGAAGCAGAGTCAAATGAAAATCTGGATTCCGTGGCTAAACGAGCTTGCAGGTCAGGCATGGACAAATCAGTGGGGTATGTATAGTCCAACTCATCAACGTTAGTTCCGGGTAAATTATTTAATAATGGACTGGAAACAGCAGGTAATTCGATGGCCACTACAGGTTCAATATTAGAAGCAGTGGGCATAACTGAATTTCTCACAATGGAAGGACAGGAAACAGCCGGTGTCATGCTAAGAAGAATCGGCCACTCTGTGTATCTTGACATTGTCAATTGAAATAAACCTGCTTTCCTTACGACCAGGAAGTGGTGGTAAAATGACTGTTCTTGTGCCCTTCACTCCAAGGACGGGAACCGGAGCTCGATAGGAAGGACCAAATTCTTTCTTGTTATCGATCTTCTCTCGAACCAGTTCGCCAACTTGAGGTAACCAGCCAGCTACCGGGATCTGCAACGCATCATCCGACGTGGAGGGCAAATGTTCCTTTGCAAGACTGTCTCTGGTCTTTTGTAGATTCTGTAAAACATTGCAATGTTCATCTGCGTCAAAGCAAGTGGCGCAAACCACCAAGTCTAGACCGTCAAGGTCAGGGACGTACATCTTGATGCCAAAGAGCATCTCGTATGGGGTCCGCCCACCCAGAGACCTTCTAGGGAGATTATTAAGAGCACGCTGCACGCCATAGAGGTGAGCCAGCCAGTTTCTGCCAGTGCCTATAACTCGGGCTGTCAAAGATTGCTTTAAATCATGGTTCATTCGTTCAACTACACTATTACCCTCAGGTCTGTAGGGTGACGAAAACTTGACTTGGACCCCCATCGAAGTCATGGCATCCTTATACGCCTTAGAGGCGAAAGCCGGACCCTGATCCGAATGGAAGGTACCACAGGCAAAAATCCCTATAAAGATACGCAAATCTCTAATGACAGTCCGTGAATCAGCGCTGCGATGTGGCCATACCCACACAAAGCGTGTGCATGAGTCAACTGCTACTAAGATGTACTTATATGCAGTATCAGATGAAAAAGGACCGCAGTGATCTAAATAAACACAGCCCAGCGGTTTATTAGAAATGTACAACTGAGTCTGTGGCGGACGCGTAGCAGTTGAAGGTTTAATCTGCTGGCATATGTCACAAAGAAGGACATAATCACGCGTCTGTTTGTACAGTCCCCGCCACCAGAAACGTAGTTGTAATTGCGTTACAGTGGCCGAGACGCCCGCATGCGCAGACGCCACACCTTCATGAGCCGCTGTAATCAAGTCTGCTCTGCGATCCGAGTTGGGAATCAGCCGTTCCCCAACATCAGGAATTGTCACAAAAGGAACCTTTTCGGGACTTAAGTGGTATTTATACTTCGAAGGGAATCCCGCAGGATGTTTACTTCCCTTCTCAGAGGCAGCAATCGCTGCCAAGATGTCGCTATCAATCTTGGTTTTAGACCTAGTAACTGCTGCAACTAAGTATGTAGATACTGCTGATTTCGCTGCTTCATCAGCAAGCGAGTTGCCAACAGCGTGAACTCCTACGCGCTGATGACCGAGAGTATGAATAACAAAAACGAGAGGCAACTTAGCCTTAAGCTCTGCCACTCGAACCCAGATCATTTTATGTTTTATTGTGCTACACTTGGAATCATGAAAATCATTTTGAATCCAAAAGAACAAGTTTTCATTGTAAGACTGGACACAGTAATAAGAATCACTTACAATCAGAGTTGTAACACTTGGATCCGCGTACTCCAACGCTAGTAATAGAGCACGAAGCTCTGCCAATTGTGCGGTGCAATCGCCCAGGGGCATCGTGTGCACCTCCCTGGAAATGAACTCATCATTCAACATAGCACCGACCACAATGGCGCATGCGGAAACGTAGGCATGTTTAGAGCCATGCGCAACCTGCGCCGACCCATCAGTGTAAATGATGCAATGGAAGTCCTCCAAAGGTCGCATAGCCAGAGGAGCAGGATGAACGAATTCATACTGCAAGTACTCTTGCGACCGTAAGGAGGCGTCAAAAATAAACATGACATCCGTGGATGTCTATGACGCAGCCCACTGAATCCACCGAGGGTGCAAAGCTTTTGAATTTGGTACACTGGCTTTCGTGACTGCCTCCAAATGAGGACAGGGTGTTACCACTAGCATGCGTTTCCCCTGAGACAGTGCTCGTTCCTTAAGAATTGCCATCTGTACAGCAGTTAAAACCTTTTCCACTGTGGGAAACCGCAACTCAGCCGAAGTGTACAAGTGCGACTTGTAAGCAATAGGCACTGTGTCTCCTTCATTAAAAGTGAGGTATGTGAAACCCACCGTCCCAGGAATTAGTCTTATTACCAGGTTGGTGTGGTTATCACGAGTCAGTAAATATTTAGAAGCGAGCAGATCAGCCTGCAAGGATTGCAAAATGGCTGAATGCTCAGGCAGCCAGCATGATTTTGAGAAAGTTGGTTGTATCAAAGCATACAAAGGCTTGATACGCTGGGCATATTCCGGAATGTAAGTTCTGCCGAAATTCAAAAAACCCAGCAAAGACTGTAATTTTTTCAGTGTTGTAGGAGCGCGCAATTGTGCGCATTTCTCCAAGAAGTGAGGAGCCAAACCTCTGCCTTCATCGTTCAGCTCATAGCCGAGGAACAACACCGTGTGTTCTGCAATGTGCGATTTTGCAAAATTAAATTTGTAACCCATATCAGCAAAGGTACAAATTATGGAATTCACTCGACACAGATGCATCCAAATCTCGTCGTCTGTGAGATAAATATCATCTACATAAGAACATGCATCTGGATCGATTCCCTCCAACAGAGTGACTATTCTGGAGGTGAAGACTCCAGGACTATTTTTGTAGCCCATTGGGAGTCGCCGGAAGCGTTTTTGCACCCCAGCGGACGTAAAACTTGTCCACTGGGAGCTAAAGTCATCCAGTCTGTGGGCATAAAAACCATTGGAAATGTCAAGCGTTGTCTTGAAACGCTTACGCACTAGACTATCCACTAGGGCAGAGCCGTGAGTATTCTGTACTGCACAGTTACGGCAATGCGAGTTCAAATGCCGGTAATCCAATACCAAACGATATGATCCGTCAGGTTTGGTCACAGTAAAAAGGGGATTATCCATTGGTGACACACACGTTTCAATAACTCCCTGATATTCCAATTGTTCAAGGATTTCTGCGACGGCTGCTTTAGCTTCACGCCGTATGGGATATTGAGGCTGAGGCTGCGGCTCAGACCGCAAAGGAATTTCGTGGCAAGGGGACAATTTGTCCCAACCACATTGGTTGCGGTAGAGAGCCGGTGCAAGAGCCCGAGCCCACTCTTCTGCAAAATGCTGCGCATGCTCAGTCGAGACAGTGTGCGCGAAACTGGGAAGGATTACCTCCTCCCCTCGCGGCGCTGCGAGCACAAAAGGTGGGGGCCAGTCAGCCTCGGAAAGCAAAATGTCGTACGTAGACGAAAGGTTCTCCCAAAACACCCCTCTGACAGTACGCTGTATGTCACCTTCAATTAACAGGACAATTTCAAAAAGTCTTTCAGGGGGAGCTAATCTCGTATCGGCTGTTTCTATTACAACAAACACTTCAGTCGCTGTCACCCTCAGTAGTGGACGGAGCGCCTCTCTGACTATGGTAATCTCCGCCGCGCTGTCCAGCAAGGTCAGAGCCCACGTCAGATTCCGAAGCCGCGTTCTCACTATCTGTGGCATATCTATGCGCTGTTAAGGCTGCGACTTTCTTTTTCGCAAACTGCGGACGCTTAGGCGTAGAATCCTCCTGCTTCACTGCGCCGTCCGTCTGGCGGGAATGACCACGTCCTTGTTGGCCACTACGTCCACGTCCACCCCCTCCTCCACCACCGGTCTTCGGGGCCGATGTTTCCTGAAAGGAACGAGGAGAGCGTTGATCAGAACCCTGAAATCGATCAGGTGATTTAATCATCGCGCGATCGCGCAAATCATAAACTTTTTCTGTCGGCGCAGGTGCTTGTACTGCAGGAAAAGAATCCTGAGTCTGTGTACCCTTCTTCCCCTGTGTCTGTTTCTTAGGCCAATTTTGTTTTTTGGACTTGGGCTGGACATCTGTCACTGCAGATTGTCCCTGAGGTTGTTTTTTCTCCTTTACTGGAAAATATTTCAGACCTCTACTTGTGCGGCCAATTGTCTTATAAGCGGCCACCACAATCTTTGCTAACTGGCGGGGTTTGTCGGCATCGGGCAGAGCAGCCAAAGCATTCGACACCTGAAAGTTAACTGCATCTCCTTTAACATTGGAGAGAATGAGATCACTTACAATCTCAAAAGAACCACACAGGCGCATACCCAATTCAACCGCTGCCTCCGGACCGTGATCATTCTGAACACGTCTAATGATTTCAGGCAGGGCAGTCATAGACGGGGTGCCGAAGCACCTTGTATAAACTGCCGCAAATGTTTTACCCCAGCTTTCACAGTCAACAAGTTCAGGAGTTATATCCTTCGGTAGAGTAATCGTTAACATTCTATGTTTATCAGCAGGAGTAGAATTCGGAAAAACCGCCTCCAGTTGATCAAACTTCTCTGCTAGCCAGAATGGGAAGTCATCGTTGTCAACTGGACGCGCACCAAAAACCGAATTAACCATCACTGGATTGAGACGCATTCCGCCTCGATCCACGGGAGCGGCCGCACCCCCCTGGGGACCACCAGGAAGATGTCGACCGATGTATTGCACTAAAGCACGAATCACGGAAATGGAAACAACATGTAGCCTGCGAATTTCTGCTAGGGTACAAGCCCCGTGATTCGGGTGCGGGGTAAAGCCACCCAACGCAGGCCAATTCGTACCTGGAATTGAGAGCGGACCTAACCTCGCTGCGGACAAAGAGTGGGGGAGGGCGCCATCAAACCAAACTCGATGCTGCCAATGATCAATAGGTATTTCCAATGCCCTGTACGGCGTATACTCAGCCGGGACATCCGAGGCGGTGTAGGAGTGGAACAGACCAGAATTAGCGTCCACAGCCGGAAACGTAACCCAAGAGTAAAACAACTCGTAAGGAAACGCCGGATCTGCACATACCACGAAAATCACAGCCATCCCATCTACTGGGACCTGGTACGTCTGAAGATGGTTGCGAACAGCTACGCGACTATGCTGCGCAATAGCCACCGCCGCCATGACAACACTGGAAACAAGAAAACACAAAGAATACTTTGTAGCACAACTGGGTAGTAATTCAAAGAAACCGTTTAAGAAAGAATCAAGCTTGAATAAAGACCTATTCCAAAAAATAGGTAGGTTTCACCGACACCCCGTTTTCCGGAAACGGATGTGAAGGGGTTAAGGCATGAACGATAAACTACTCGAGTGTCATGATAAAAGACCACCGAAAACGTTGGGCGCCATGTCGCAGGGTTTCTGTACTCACACAGAACTGTGCACAGAGGAGTGGAACCTCGGCAAATTAGGGTGTCCCAAAACTTACCTTAGCAACCAACTCACCCCTTACCGAGCTAGCTACAGTGTCTCATTGGACATATCAAACTTCCAATGTTTAGACAAACCAGAACATGAACTTACAGTACCTCAGGGTACGTGGGACTCATGAACACTCTTTCGTTATATTATCATTACAAACCAGAACATGGAGTAAAGAAGACACATGTGCATTTGAAATGTTTATTTACTAATGCCGTCTTCTCAGGCGCAGTATCTTAGATAATACAAGTATACTTATTATCATTAGCAAAATTATCAGCATAGTTACTAAGACATAAAAAGCGAATGGTGACAGCATGTTAACATGCTGTAATGAATAAGAGTTAACAACACTTATATCTCACCCTCCCTAACACATATATTATATTATTAGCTAAGAAGGTCTCTTTGGGTTGTTTTAGGGCGGGCCCATACCTTAGTGTCCTAGCATGAAGGAATCACATCAGCATACACCAGCTCTCTCTGCATGTGCACCGCATCAAGTGTGTTCACAATTCTCGTGCAAAGCAATATCAATCCCGCCTCAAGCCCAAGTTGGCAAAGGCTGCACTTGTGTTATGACTATGAAGGCGTGGAGATCAGACCTCATAACAATTCCATATCGTGTTGCTCCTGAAACTTCAGCACTCTCCGTGCAGACATGGTTTATTAAACAAAACTGATATCAGAGCAATAACATATTATTCTCACATACACCACGGCAAACCACTAGGTTGAAAGCTAAGTCAACAATTAAGGGTCGTGTGCAGAAGTTGCAAGAAAGGAAAAATGGCGTTTAAATCTCAAATGTACCTATGCTAACTTAACACGATATAAGGATATATAGGAGCTATATAACAGTTGATGCACTTAGTCCCTCTCATGTGCTCCCTCTGATGAACCTGTGCCATGCCATGGACTGTTGATGCACTTAGCCCCTCTCATGTGCTGCCTCAGACGTACCTGCTCTGGTATGGACACTGCCCTGTTGCTGTTCTGATACTGCATTGTGCCCTCTCATGTGCTGCCTCAGACGTACCTGCTCTGGTATGGACAGTGCCCTGTTGCTGTTCTGATACTGCATTGTGCCATCTCATGTGCTGCCTCAGATGTACCTGCTCTGTTCTCTGCCATGGACTGTTGATGCACTTAGCCCCTCTCATGTGTTGCCTCAGATGTACCTGCTCTGTTCTCTGCCATGGACTGTTGATGCACTTAGCCCCTCTCATGTGCTGCCTCTGATGTACCTGTGCCTTGCCATGGACTGTTGATGCACTTAGCCCCTCTCATGTGCTGCCTCTGATGTACCTGTGCCTTGCCATGGACTGTTGATGCACTTAGCCCCTCTCATGTGCTGCCTCAGATGCACCTGCTCTGTTCTCTGCCATGGACTGTTGATGCACTTAGCCTCTCTCATGTGCTGCCTCTGATGTACCTGCTCTGTTATGGACACTGCCCTGTTGCTGTTCTGATACTGCATTGTGCCCTCTCATGTGCTGCCTCTGATGTACCTGCTCTGTTATGGACACTGCCCTGTTGCTGTTATGTTACTGCATTGTGCCCTCTCATGTGCTGCCTCAGATGTACCAGCTCTGTTCTCTGCCATGGACTGTTGATGCACTTAGCCCGTCTCATGTGCTGCCTCTGATGTACCTGTGCCTTGCCATGGACTGTTGATGCACTTAGCCCCTCTCATGTGCTGCCTCTGATGTACCTGTGCCTTGCCATGGACTGTTGATGCACTTAGCCTCTCTCATGTGCTGCCTCAGATGTACCTGCTCTGTTCTCTGCCATGGACTGTTGATGCACTTAGCCCCTCTCATGTGCTGCCTCTGATGTACCTGCTCTGTTATGGACACTGCCAAGTTGCAGTTCTGATACTGCATTGTGCCCTCTCATGTGCTGCCTCTGATATACCTGCTCTGTTATGGACACTGCCCTGTTGCTGTTCTGATACTGCATTGTGCCCTCTCATGTGCTGCCTCTGATGTACCTGCTCTGTTATGGACACTGCCCTGTTGCTGTTCTGATACTGCATTGTGCCATCTCATGTGCTGCCTTAGATGTACCTGCTCTGTTCTCTGCCATGGACTGTTGATGCACTTAGCCCCTCTCATGTGTTGCCTCAGATGAACCTGCTCTGTTCTCTGCCATGGACTGTTGATGCACTTAGCCCCTCTCATGTGCTGCCTCTGATGTATCTGTGCCTTGCCATGGACTGTTGATGCACTTAGTCCCTCTCATGTGCTCCCTCTGATGAACCTGTGCCTTGCCATGGACTGTTGATGCACTTAGCCCCTCTCATGTGCTGCCTCAGACGTACCTGCTCTGGTATGGACACTGCCCTGTTGCTGTTCTGATACTGCATTGTGCCCTCTCATGTGCTGCCTCAGATGTACCTGCTCTGTTCTCTGCCATGGACTGTTGATGTACTTAGCCCCTCTCATGTGCTGCCTCTGATGTACCTGCTCTGTTATGGACACTGCCCTGTTGCTGTTCTGATACTGCATTGTGCCCTCGCATGTGCTGCCTCTGATGTACCTGCTCTGTTATGGTCACTGCCCTGTTGCTGTTCTGATACTGCATTGTGCCCTCTCATGTGCTGCCTCAGATGTACCTGCTCTGTTCTCTGCCATGGACTGTTGATGCACTTAGCCCCTCTCATGTGCTGCCTCTGATGTACCTGTGCCTTGCCATGGACTGTTGATGCACTTAGCCCCTCTCATGTGCTGCCTCAGATGTACCTGCTCTGTTCTCTGCCATTGACTGTTAATGCACTTAGCCCCTCTCATGTGCTGCCTCTGATCTACCTGCTCTGTTATGGACACTGCCCTGTTGCTGTTCTGATACTGCATTGTGCCCTCTCATGTGCTGCCTCTGATGTACCTGCTCAGTTATGGACACGGCCCTGTTGTTGTTCTGATACTGCATTGTGCCCTCTCATGTGCTGCCTCTGATGTACCTGCTCTGTTATGGACACTGCCCTGTTGCTGTTCTGTTACTGCATTGTGCCCGCTCATGTGCTGCCTCAGATGTACCTGCTCTGTTCTCTGCCATGGACTGTTGATGCACTTAGTCCCTCTCATGTGCTGCCTCTGATGTACCTGTGCCTTGCCATGGACTGTTGATGCACTTAGCACTCTCATGTGCTGCCTCAGATGTACCTGCTCTGTTCTCTGCCATGGACTGTTGATGCACTTAGCCCCTCTCATGTGCTGCCTCTGATGTACCTGCTCTGTTATGGACACTGCCCTGTTGTTGTTCTGATACTGCATTGTGCCCTCTCATGTGCTGCCTCTGATGTACCTGCTCTGTTATGGACACTGCCCTGTTGCTGTTCTGATACTGCATTGTGCCCTCTCATGTGCTGCCTCTGATGTACCTGCACTGTTATGGACACTGCCCTGTTGCTGTTCTGTTACTGCATTGTGCCCTCTCATGTGCTGCCTCAGATATACCTACTCTGTTCTCTGCCATGGACTGTTGATGCACTTAGCCCCTCTCATGTGCTGCCTCAGATGTACCTGCTCTGTTCTCTGCCATCGACTGTTGATGCACTTCGCCCCTCTCATGTGCTGCCTCAGATGTACCTGCTCTGTTCTCTGCCATGGACTGTTGATGCACTTAGCCCCTCTCATGTGCTGCCTCTGAAGTACCTGCTCTGTTATGGACACTACCCTGTTGCTGTTTTAATACTGGATTGTGCCCTCTCATGTGCAGCTTCAGATGTACCTGCTCTGTTCCATCCAGTGCCCATGCTCTTGGCTACTCTCGGATTATACCACTATTATGTGCGATAAAGCAAGTCAAATCAAATCAAATCATCTCTATTCGGTTTCCGTTATTTTCGAAAGCCATAAAAGTACATATAAAAACACAATAAAAGTTATATTTTAAGATTCACATTCTTTCTAATTTAAAAGGGTGTTATAAAAACATTTTTTATCATTTGATTTGAATAAAGCAAGTCAATCGTGTGTAGTGGTTTGTCTTTGTCATTCCTGGTTGTCTACTTGCATTGTTGATGTATTGGTGCTATCGTAAATGCTGTTCCCCCAACATGACCCTCCCTCGCCCCACGTCACGGCCCCGGAAGGTACTCCCCTTCCGAGAGCAATTGGTGTGTTGGTGTACCTGGTTCGTCGTCGGCGACGGTCCATGACTTGCTGGTGGTGAAGCAGGAAGAGTATAGGGAATGCGTGTAGCGCTGGATCCATGACGGCGATCTGCCTGTGGTGTGTATCTCTGCAATGTTTTGCCTCTCCGCTATGGTGAATCCGCCGTGTTCTGGCAGGTTGTGTTTTCCGCCATCGTGATTTAGAGGACGGTCGGAGACGTCATTCCGTACGGCGGTGTCTCTGGATTGGTTACGTCCGCCGCGGGGTCGGGTGTAGTTCCGCGGTGGTGCGTGCTCTTCTGCGGCGTACGGACATTTGACAGTGCTTCCCATCCTAATATGGCAGACGGACTGACCGCGGCTGGCGGACTGTCAAAAGGCATTTTCCGCCTACACCAGGACGGCGGTCGGCCTTCCGTCCGCCATCGTAATCGACCCCTAGGTCAGTCTTCCTCCACGCTCGGTATAAAAGCAGCTAACATAGCTAACCTTCAACATGTGCTCTCACTTTATACTGTAGTAGTTAACAAATCATAGGCTTCCTTTCATGTCTTATTTTTACCACTTGTAAATGGTCAGTATTTTTTAACCCTTTCCATGTTTCCAGGGAACAGGCCCAGTTTGGCTGCTTGTTTCCAGGGAACAAGCACAATCTGATTGCTTTTTTGTGTGGATTTGCGGATCTACCACAACGCCAAGCGTGACCCCCGTATAACTTCATGATGGATTCGCGGATCCAACGGCCATGTTGCAATTTACTATTTGTACTTTCCATTTATATTTTACTTTGTAAGAACAACTGAAATAAAAGCCAAACACTCCCTAATTACCAATGTACTTAACCATTAACACATTCACCAGAAACCGTGGCTGCTTGAGTGCCTATGCCGGTCTGTAGTGGGTGTGTCAGTGGACGTACAGGTCTGTGAGTAGGTGTGTGATTGGTTGTGTGGGTGTGTGAGTAGGTGTGTAAGTACTTCTGTGGATTTTGGAGTGGGTGTGTGAGTGCCAGCATGAGATGGTGAATGGGTGTCTGAGTGTCATTATGGGTCTGGGAGTGGGTGTGTGAGTATCTGTTTGGGTCTGTGAGTGGCTGTGTAAGTCTCTGTATGGGTCTGTGAGTGGGTGGGTGCATTTCTCTGCGGGCCTGTGAGTAGGTGTGTATTTCCCCATGTGGCTCTGGGAGTGGGTGCATGAGTGTCTGAGTGGGTCTCTGAGTGGGTGTGTAAGTGTCTGAGCACATCTGTAAGTGGTGTGAGAGGAGTGTCTGAGTGGGTGTAAGAGTAACTGTCTGGGTGTGTAAGTGGGTGTGATAGTGTATCTTTGTACGTAAGTGGGTGTGAAAGTATCTGTGTGAGTGAGAGAGTATGAGAGTGGCTGGCTGGGTGTCACAGTGAATGTGAGAGTGTATGTGTGTGTCACTGGGTGTGAGAGTGTTTGTATGGGCACCAGATTGGATGTGAGAGTGTCTGTGTGTGTCACTGGGTGTGAGAGTATCTGTATGGGTGTCAGAGTGGATATGATAGTGTCTGGGTATGTCACTGGGTGTTTGAATGTCTCCTTATGTGTCTAATTCGGTGTGTGAGTGTCTGCCTATGTGTCACAGTTGGAGTTAGAGTATCTTTCCGGGTATGTGAGTGGGTGAGAAAGTGTTTGTGTAAGCATCAGAGTGGGTATAACAGTGTCTGTCCGGATGTGGGAGTGAGCGTGATAGTGTCTGTATGGATTTCAGAGTGCATGTGAGAGTGTCTGTCTAGGTGTCACAGTGAGTGCAACAGTGCCTGTCTGGGTGTATGACTGCATGTGAGAGTGTCAGCTGGGGTATCACAGTGGGTGTAAGAGCATCTGTCTGGGTGTCTGAGTGGGTGTGTGAGTTTATATATGTATTTTTTGATTTCCTGCGCAAATCGTGGATCCATTGCTGATTTACACAGGGGCTGCACTGAGCACTTCGATGGATCCGTGGATGTTGTGCGGACAAAACAAAACAAAACAATTTCTGGCACTTTGCTGTCCTTTCTACATGCTTACCCCACATCTATAACACACATATGGGGTCAGGCAAGATATAAACAGACCACTTCATTTAGTGAGCATGCTACGTCTGACCCCAGGACCGTTTCCTGAATATAAAATGGTGGCTACAACTTTTGTGTCATGTTACGGCCAGTCAATCAGGTCCTTGCAGTGGAGCGGTGAATCGTGGTCCCCCCATGGGTGGATCCGCGGAGGATCCACATCCCTAGATATATTTGGTTTCAATTAACATCTATAACACTTCTTAATGGATTTACACCAAATCACAAGAAGTACTCTTTCTGGACCCAGAGCTAGCTTTCTGCCAAATGTGGTGTAATTCTGTCCACTGGTTTGGGGTGTAGTCTTGTGCATAATCCCTATGGGAAATTGCATGGAAAAAGCAAATTTTCAATCATGAACTTTCACCTCAGTAGCTGAAAAAATTATTGTACAAGTTTAGAAAATCTTATGAAGATTCGTCAAATGATGCCAAAGTTATTGACAAAACAAAAACGCCTTTACAATTCAAACTAGGTCCTAAATATAACTAAGTACTGGTGACTGCCAGTAGGTAACATACAATTATAGCTATACATATATATCTGCACCCAGAATCCACTTGTTAAATAACAAGCCATAGAATGTAAATGCCTTGTTTGGTGGGGAATGCAGATTTCCACAGGCAGGTTTCTGGGAAAATGCATTTGTATGTTAAGAATGGAACAGTAGCTCATCGATATGCAAAGTGCGGCTAAGTCTTCTAATGTGCTAAATACACAAAGTTATGAAAAATGCACCCTTGTTCTTGTGCATACCGAGAAACAAGTTTTCACTTTTTTTATAGTTCTGATATCTGAACAGCAATTGTCTTCAGATAACATTCAAACCAGGTTCATCTTGGAAAAAATGCTTATTTTAAAATAAATTAGACCATTGTATCACTATTTCCACTATAAGATTTACAGGGAGGCCTATAGTATGAATCGTTCCACTCTGCAACATATATAAATGCAAGTAATATTTCTCATTTAAAACGTAAATTAAACCTGCACACTCACAAATGAAAAAATTGTAATTTACATAACTGTGAACAGAGCATGCATGCATACGATACAGTTTTTTTTAACTCTGAATGTACCTGTGCTTGGTGCACTGATGGGAAATACATTCCTCTAATGCCGTGAGGGAAACGGCTCACCGGGCTTACCTGTCCTCCTGTTCCCCGCTGTGAGGGCAACGGCAGCGAAATCTCCCGCCTCGCGCCGTGAGGGAAATGGCAGCCGGGCAAAACTACAACCCCCAGCAGCCCCGGCGCCGGCGCAGCCGGCGTGACGGCATCCACGCGCCCGGAGGCGCATTAAGACCAGGGAGCACCTCCCGCACCGCGGGACGCGCGCGGGCAGTGCCGGGAGAAGCCCGGGACAAGGGCGGGACAGTCTGTGGCAGTCCGGGGCAGGACGAGGCTGGGCTGGGCCACAGACCTTGGTCATTGTCGCAGTGGGAGGGTATTCACACCCGATCAGTGAGACATTTATGACTTTATGAATGTGACTGGCTGCCGTACTTATTAATGTTTTAAAGCCATACGTATATGAGCTGATTTTATCCCTATATGTGGTTAAAACAATTAATGAAAGTCTTTGTTCTAGTTATCATATCTATTATATCTTGGTGATATTGTCAATAATGTCTAAACAGAAAGCCCCTAATACTGTACCAGTTCTAGCGACGCTGGATAATTACCTAGTGAAAGTGGTCAGCAAAATTAATAATGATCGGAGAAAATCTTTAGGTAAGGGGATTCCACTTGATATTCCCCCTGCAACTCCAAGTGCCTTGACCACTACTCTCCTAGATGATAGTGGTGAACAAATGAACCCTGTTGATTTGTGTACCGAAGTGCTTGTTGAACTTGAGACAAATCAGGATACGCCGGGTGCCTCTAGTGTCTTTAATGAATCCCTGTTACAGACCCCTCGTGCCCCTAGAGCGGTGAGGGCATGTAGGAAACCACAAACCAAACGGGGAAGGAATCGCAATAAAAAAAAGAGCAGACCCACCACTTAATAAAACTCCTGGTGATTCGGAAGCCACTAGATAAGAATGGAGTTGTTAAAATAGATAATGAGCAATTTAATTTATTAGTCAGCATGATAGACGCTAAAATTGAAAAGCTGATTAAACCCCTGGTGCTCAAACTTGATATCATCTCTACGGAAGTATTAAGACTAGGTGGTCTCCTGAATTCTCATATTGATAGAGCTGGAAGTTCCAACACTGCCAAGATGGCTACGGTTGAGAATAGTGTTAAAGTTAGGGAAGATGTATCCAACTTAACTAATGGACGACCTAACTTAAATGAAATTGCTATGCATAACCCTTCGCCATTACCTTGCCAAAATAAACAGGCTGCTAATGCAACTGAGAGTAGCACAGGATTAGCAGAAGCCAAGAAAGGTCGTTTCATTAACCTCCCCCCTGACTGTGCACCGTATGTGGTCGTTTTAACTAATGTGCCACCAATCGAAACCCATTCTGGACAGCACCAGCAGGAACCACATGCTTCTCTTAAAAACAAAACAGTTTAATGGCTGCATAGGCAATGTGGGTTTACTATTGCTTATTCTGAACATATTTTATCCACTAGGAGGGTAAACTGGATCATTGTTAATTTTAAACACCCCCAACATGTTGCCACTGTTTTACTAAGAGCTGCCTCGCTATTATATAATGAGAATAATGTTTGTGCGTGTCCACTTGGGTACTTTTATAGTCACCTAATTAAATCACCCCCAGCGATTAATAGAAATAGACCAATCACACCTATTCATTGCCCTGTCCTTGAAGATTCAACGCGAAATAGGTATCAAGTCCTAAGTTCTCTGGACTCAAATGATTGACGCTTTAAGGATCATGGGCCTGACGTATGTGTGCCCACAAAAAGCATGGTACTTACCTGTAGTCGGGTGACCGATTTTAGCAAGGAGATTATTTGCCCCGCGCAGGTTCGGACGGTTGATCAGAACGTGCCTTTAATTAGACAGGTGTCAACGACCAGTCAGGTGATCGAATCAAGTGAGGAGCAAGTACACCCAGAGGTAAATTCGACTGGCGATCAAAATGTGACTGGTAACTATAGGGATATTTTAAATGGAATGGCTAGAGATGTTACAAAAGCTTCTGATGCACAGGACGTTGTAAAAAGAGCTGGCTCCTTAGGTTTCACAATTGTCAGCTGGAACATTGCCGGACTGAAGTCTAAGGGGAATGTTTTGGGCTGGAAGAATTTCATCAATAGCCATGATATTATTTGTTTCCAGGAATCATGGTCCAGAGAAGACATTAATTACGAGGGGTTCGTCTCCTACAATTTAGCGGCGCACGCATCCGCCTCAGGGAGATTTAAGGGTGGCCTCTTGATTCTGGTCTCTATCAGTCGGCAAATTATAGTAAAAAGATATCTGTTTGTGGGTACACATGCTCAGATTCTCTGGCTCATTGATGATCAAGGGCATAACATTCTGTTAGTCAATTACTATAATAATGTTTTTGATAATACCAGGACGACAGTAGTTAATGATTTGGCTAGCGCATTAGACAATTTTAGCGTAGAAAGTTGTGTTCTCTTTGATATTATTTGGGTGGGTGATTTTAACATTTCACTATGTGAATTATCAACCCGAAAGGTTTGTGGGGTTACCAATAATGATGGTTCCGATGTCCTGCATTATAGACCTAATAGTTATGGTGAAACGTTGAATAAGTTAATGGGATACTATGATTTGGAAATTCTGGAACTTGCAAAGGATGATAGGGGCCAGCCCATTCCTACCTATAAGAACAAGTTGAGCAGTTCAGTCATAGACCATGTGATTGTTTCTTCTAGTATTGCTCCCTTTTTTGCTTCTCCTAGGATTGAAGTCACATCCCTTAGCGATCATAACTATATAATCCTAGATTGCTCTCTTTGGGGTAAAAGGTTATGTAGGTACAGGAACCATAATTAACAATGTGGAACCCCATAGACCGAATGGAGTTCGATTAAGATGGATAGGAGAGAAAACCACAGAATTAATAAGCTCCATCATTAGAGAAAATCTGATCGATATTATACTTATTCTTGATAATAACATGGATTTCGAAAGGGTTTTATATGTTTTTAATTGTATTAATAAATCTATTGATGCCAGGTTTACCAGACCTAAAAGAACCCAGAACAATAATGGACCAGGTTGGTTTGACCATTCGTGCACCAGCTTATTAATTGAGTTAAAACACGCACTTGCCAAAAATCCCAGGGACCCTGGCCCTATAATCAAGTTAATACTAGAGTATAAGCAAGCCCTGAAACTGAGGAAGCGAGAGCTAAAACAGGAGGCTTGGGACTACCTTAACCAAGCGGCGGAATTATCCAATAATACACTATTTTGGGCAACGGTAAATTCCCCGTTTCTTAAGGAGGATAATATGCCTGAGTTAACCTCCAATGTACCTAGCGACGGATGGGTCTCGCATTTTTTAAATATTTTTGGCTCTGATAGCTGTACAGATATTAATGCTGGTAGATGGCCCATTATTCCTCTGGGGATAACTGTTAATGAAGTGGAACTTGGGGTACGTGCAAGCAAGGGAGGGAAAGCCCAGGGACCAGATGGGGTCCCAATAGACGTTAATAAGGCAGGGCCAGAGATGTGGAGTCCCCTTTTAGCTATTGTTTTCAGCGCAGCAGTCTGTATTGAGGCACCTAAAACCTGGAAGGAATCCATCATAATCCCAATACATAAAAAGGGTAGTAGGGCAGATGTAAAGAACTATCGCCCTATCTCCCTTCTAGACACTTCAGTCAAGATTATGAGTAGAGTCATGCTGGCTAGAATAGAAGAGTGGGTTGAGCAGGAGGCTATCTTGGCCAATAGCCAGTATGGATTCAGGAAGGGCCGGGGTACAGTGGACCAGTGTATAAACCTTGACTTACTAATCGGTAAATACACGGAAGCTAAATATGGCACCTTATATCTCTGCTTCGCAGATTTAAGTAGCGCATTTGATATGGTTGACCATTCCCTATTATGGCCGACCTTGCTAGAGCTAGGAGCCCCGAAGGGCATAATCTTTTTTCTTGCCAGGCTGTACCAAAAATTACAAACGTGTGTGCGCTACGGCACAAATGGGGAATGTACCCCCAAATTTGGTGTCAATCGGGGGATCAGACAGGGCTGCGTATTAGCTCCACTCCTTTTTATATTGTTTATTAATGAAATCGACGCTATTTTAAAAAATGTAATTGCGGATGCCCCCAAGATCCTAGGTGTTTCTGTGCCAGTGTTATTGTACGCTGACGACACGGTACTGATTTCAAGAACCCCGCGTGGTTTACAGCACCTAATTGACAGATTTTCCTCCTTTATCAAGGGTAGAAAACTTACTATTAATAAGGGGAACACTTACACCATGACCTGTGGGGCTAGAAACAAAATTACTAATGCCTATTTTATCGATTGTGAAAAGGTGCAACAAGTAGATACATTTTGCTATCTTGGTATAACCTTCTCTAAAGACAGAAAATGGACTAATGAATTTTATAACATCAGCAACAAAATGGCCAAAAACGCCAATGGTGTCTTTAAATTTGCGTCAAAAATTGATGACAGAAGGACTAGGGATATGTTACAAATATACCAGGCGAGATGTGTGACCATAGCATTGTATGGGGCAGGTGTTTGGGGCCACAGATGTGATCCTAACTTACAGAAGGAGGAGAACACTTTCTTATAAAAGCTTTTGTGTTTACCCCCCTCCGCCTCTTCTGAGCTGACCCATCGGGAACTGGATATTAATTTTTTAAATGATCTATTATCGCTGAGGTCACTTATGGCTTGGCGCTCTATCTGGCTCCAGGATGAAAAGTCATTTAATAGATCTATAATCGAGGAGTCTTTATTATTGGATAAACACCAAAATATCCCTTGGCTTAAATATGTTGCTGATTGTTTTTTGGAAATTTTTAACATTAATGTTTTGACTGATCGAACTGCCGCTTCTCAAATCTCCACAGCTGAGCTAAAAGCCAAATTTCTGACTAGCAGAGCGAGGAAGCGGGCCTCAGTCTTTGGATCTTTGTCCACTGTCACGTTTTACAGTAAATATATTGTTAAGGAAGGTTTTCCAGTTTATCTTACCTTGGTGACTAGGCCATCGCATAAGTATGTGCTGACCAGACTAAGGTTTGGGGCAGCACACCATTTAGTGGCCCAACCGAATCTTAAAGAAACACCCGACGCGGCCGTGTTTATGTGATGGCGTTTCTAAACAAAGCACCTTGCACTTTTTACTATTTTGTAGACTGTACATGAATTTCAGATTAGCCTATTTGAAACGTTTATTTCTCAAATATGGTGTTTGTACAGTCAATCAGGCTATGAGTCTAATATTCAACCTGGAATTTGCCGATGTCTGTTTTTATACTGCAACTTTTTTAAATCAATCTATTAATGCACGTAAAAGTATGATATTTTAGATATTTGTATGTATTTTTATTGAACGTTTTTATTGATCTGAATTTTGAACCTTGTAATATTTATATCATTTATTTTCTTTTGTCTACGCTTTTATGGTAATTTTATATGTACCGAATAAAGCTTCATGAATTGAATTGACATTCTTGTCAACAATATTTCATATAGATATTTGAATCTGATGTGCGGTGTCTGAACATTACTGGTACCTAAAAGTTTCTGAAAAAAGATTGTTTGCAAAGTTCAGCGCTTATTTGATGCTCACATTCTGTTTCATATCAAGGTTCAGTGTTTAAGATTGCACAACATATAATGACCAAAACAGGATTATTTATAGTAACACTAAGGGCCTGATTATGAGTCTGGCGGTCTGAAGACCACCAGAGTCGTTAGTGGGCACAGGTGGCGGTCTAGTCACCGCCAGACCGATGGTCTGATTGCCCAATAACGAGTGGGGCAGTCAGACCGCCCTGGGACCACCGCCACCGCCAAGGAACGGCAAATTATTAGAGATTACGCAGCAGTCAGAGGCCCCAGTTTGCTTGGCGGGACTGACATGGTCCCGCCAAACTTATTACAAATTTCTTTTCTGCCGGTGGTGACATGAACATTCCTCCTCCATGTCAAACCTGGTGGAGAGGAAACAAAGGGTGACCTAGAGAGCTGCCTGTGCCTCCTCCGCTTGTGCATGCACACAGAGGGGCAAATTATGTGCCCCTCTTTGTGCATACACAAACATTCCTGCACGACATGGACTTTTCAGTCCTTACCATGCAGGAACCTTGTGAGGCGTTCCCATTATGGTGCCTTTTTCAAAGGCGCAGCAGCCTTTGAAACAGGCACCGCTCTAGGAACGCCAGGCCACCCGCCCACCAGACTACAAATAACTTGTAACCTGCCGGGTGGCAGGAAGTCTCGGTGGTGCAGGGGCATGGCAGTGGAGTACTGTCTGCCCTCTCATCGCCAAAACTCGTAATCCGGCCCTTAAAGAAATAGACATTTCCCTAAACTGGGCAGTTTCTAATTGCATCCAAGGTTGCCAATGGTCAGTCTCTTTCAAAGATAAAAAATATTTTCTATGATGTTTTGTCCATTTTATAAGAGAAGGCTGCATTAAATGTGACAAAGGTTTCTATTTTGTATCAATGGTTCCTAAAGAGACCTTTCGTTACCAGATGCAGCGCACAACAAATATAACTGTTTTTCAAAGTATTGCTGTGTATTTTAGTATGGCCAGAAGAGTGATTTCAGGTGTGGTAAAAACTCTGAAAAAGGTGTTTATTGTTTTTCAAAGTGATTGCAACACATTTATTTTCGGTTTCTCAAAACAATTTAAGAGAGTGCTTTTGCTCTCAGATTAGCTAGAGATTCTAATTGTACATATTGGACACTGGTTTTCTTTACTTAAATTCAATTACAAATCAAAATATTTACTTTGAGTTTCTTTGTGAGTAGCTCATTTTCCTTAAATGCTGTCGAAAAGTGAATAGTTTGTTGCAGTTATACTGTATGTGCGTGAAATCAGGAGGTGGGAGAGTTGCCCCACAACATTCAAGTAAATGATCAATATTTGGTTTTCTATTGTACTTCAACATTAAAACTGGGTTTCATTCCCCATTATGGGCTGCCAATGCAGGGGCGCATAGCGAAATACACTGTGATGGAGTTAATGCTTGGCAGAGTGTTGTATGTGTTGTGATTCTATGTGAGACATATTTTGAAGGCAGAAGTGAGTTTTTAGTGAGGTGTTCTTGGCTTGTCTTGTGATTCAGTATCGATCAGTGTGACATAGGAGGAGGTGTGTGAGATAGGCATGCAAAGAAGGGTGGAAAGGGGAAATTGGCAGCAATTTGTCTGGATGGTGTTCTAGTTTCAAGGCAGGGGACTCAAACATATAGGCAGGAACAATGTACCAACTTAGGCAGAGGAGTCACAGTGTGCTGTGTACATATACACTACTAAAACAGGGAACGCAGTTATGGCCAGGTAATCAATATGGCAACGTGTTCAAGGCAGAGATGCTGTGTCAAGTAAGTAAACTAATGCCGATGGGCAAGAATGGAAGTTGTAAACATGAGCAGTAGTCATGCACCTGTTTTTTTTTAATATTTCTTTTTATTAAAAATAAACAAAGAAAACAGCAAGGTTTCAATAAATTACACAAAGCAAATAGACTGTACAAGGGTGGACCATCAGCACATAAACAATAGGATAAAAAGGATTTGATTGGGGGGGAGGGGGAGAGGAAGAAGGAAAAGGAGGTCTCAAATATAATATTTAGTCAAGATTAGGGGGAAAGCGGGAGATCAAATACAACTGTTTCAGGTGGCACACATATATCTCCTCTATAGCGATTCCAGGGGCCCCAGATTTTATGCCACTTTCGGGGACGACCCGAGCCACATATACAGTCTTTTCCCTGAACATACACCAATCCATGTCATCCATCCAACCCTCAATTGTAGGAGGCCGCTGGGATCCCCACAATTGTGCAATATTGCGTTTCGCAATCATTGTTCCCAAGGTTGCCCTCGCCGCCGTTCCACGCATCCGAAGAGCTACCATGGGAGGAAGATCCTTCTCCTACCTGGCAGGCAAGACTTGGAACTCCCTCCCAATCCTCCTCCGTCTGACCCAGGACCACCTCTCCTTCAGGAAGCAACTCAAGACCTGGCTGTTCGAGCAGTAGCGGACCCCCCCCAAGCGCCTTGAGACACTCCGGGTGAGTAGCGCGCTATACAAATACCCTGATTGAAGGTCATCCATTGCGTTTGGGCTACATTATGGTCAGTGGGCTCCCAAACATTCAACAGGCAACGCCTGGCTTCAGGCAAAAGTGCCACACCCGTAACTTCCTGAAGCACCCTGTGGACCCTGCACCAATAGTCGTCAACTTTCCCACACTCCAGATGATGTGCATAAACGTGGCCAACTGGCCACAACCCCGCCTACACAGACCCTCCTTCGAAAAAACCCATCTGAACCAAGCGGGGACCCGTGACATACACTCTATGTAGTATTTTGAGTTGGACCAATCTCAGGCGAGCTGGAATCGCGACCTCCTTTGGCGAGGAGATCGCGGACTGACAATCTTAATCATCAAGTTAAAGACTGTCACTGGTCCACTGATCTCGCAGTGCAACAGAAGGTCTGCTCTATGGTTAATCAGTTTTTTATACACTAGGGAGATGGTACTATCCGGTATATAACCATCCAGCACACGGTCCTCCATCGGGGCAGACTCAGGTATCTCCACCCCCCTAGGGAAGACCAAATTGAGCGCATGACGGATCTGTGCATAACGGAAGTACTCCGTTCCTCCCAGCTTGAACTCGGCCTGTAGGGCCACAAAGGACTTCACTTGCCCCTTAACCCAGAGATCACCCACCCTGAGATACCAATGAGGTCCCACCTGTCAAATCCCTTTGTGTTCCACAGTTTACCAAGCCGATCTGATCCAAAAAGCGGGGTCGCTAAGGTCAAACGATCTTTCCACCCCAACGCGCTGGTGGCGTCCTGCCAAACCCGCACAGCTGTCCGTGTCGGCCCCGTCAGAGACCCCACTACCGATTTGGAATATAATGCCCTATAGTAATTACCTCCAGGGATCAACCACCTATCCATAGCAAAACCTGGGTTTGGCCCGGGGCAATACGTACCGTGGTTGATGGCCCCCAACTGCGACGTCCAATAGTCCCTTTTAATATCAGGAAGAGCAATACCCCCGTCGTACCAGGGGAGCGTCAATTTGGCAAGTGCAATCCGGGGCCTACCATCCCACAGCAATTTCCTCCGTAGACCCTCAACTATACAGAAGTAGCTACCAGGAACAAAATCAAGGGTATTCTGCAGGGCGTACAAAAAACGAGGAAGAGACATCATCTTAAAAAGGGCCGCACGTCCGAGTAACGAAAGTGGAAGTTTCCGCCAATTCGCCACGTCTCGCCTCAACCGCGCCAAAGGGGAAAGGAGAATTTTCTCGTATCGGATCAAGGGGTCCATTGAAATAAAAATACCAAGATATTTAAACCCCTGCTGTGCGATCTGGATAGGACAGCCACATGGCAAAACCGGTACATCACCACTGAGTACATAAAGAGAAGATTTCGCCCAGTTGATAATCAGACCAGAATTCTTACCAAAGGAAATCAAAACGTCGCATAACACTATCAGGGACTTTCTGGGGGAGGTCAGGTACAAAAGGATGTCATCCGCATACAAGGAGATACGATCTTCGTGTTCCGGGGACCAATAAATACCCTTTATAGAGGGTTCCCAACGGATCCGCGCTGCTAGGGGTTCAAGCGCCAGCGCAAACAGGAGGGGAGACAGCGGGCAACCCTGATGGGTACCTCGCCCAAGACTAAATGTTGCAGAAACGCGGCCATTTACCACTACCTGAGCGAGGGGATCCGCGTAAAGAAGCCGCACCCAACCAATAAACTCCGAGCCGAAACCAAATTTAGTCAGCACCGCCCATAAATACAGCCATTCCACAGTATCAAACGCCATAGTAGCGTCTAAAGACGCCAAAATGGCCGATTCACGCAGCGTCGCCGCCCTAGCGATAACACCATGCAGCCGCCGAAGATTCAATGCCGTATTCCGGTGCGGGATAAAACCAGATTGATCCGGATGAACTAGATCGCCGATGACCGTGATTAGTCTATTAGCTAACAACTTAGCAAGAATTTTGGGCTCAGCGTTTAACAATGAAATTGGCCGATACGAAACACATTTATTCCGTGGCTTCCCCTCTTTATGTATAACAACTATGGTAGCCAAACGCTGATCCCGAGGGAAAAACCCACTATCGCAAGACTCCATGAACATGTCCCTTAAATACGGGGCAGTCCTGTCGGGCTGAAGCTTGTATAACTCAATTGGCAAACCATTGGGGCCCATTGCTTTACCCGAACGTAAGGAACGCATAGCTAACGCTATTTCATCCGCCGTGATCGCCGAGTCCATTAGATCCCTATCTTCCTCAGAAAGTCCTGGAAGGGCTATATCTCGAAGCAGTAAACAAGAATTCTCCTCTGGTCTATCGGACACAGAGGAGTACACGGTGTGAAAATGATTGGCGAAGCACGTCACTATCTCCTGCGGGTCGGTAACTAGGGCCCCATCCTCCGTCTCAATCTCTGGCACCACACGACTTGCTCTATCTTTCCTATCCAACCAAGCTATCAATTTGCCAGCCTTATCTCCAACATCATAGATACGCCCCTGTTGCTCCCGGCTAAGAGCCTTCACCGCATCCGACACCAATGACTTATATTCAAGCTGCTTCAACTGCAGAACATGCAGTTTCGAGTGGGTCACCTCCTGCTCCAATGCTCCAAAACCAATTCCAAATCTGTTATTTCCGTCTCTATCTTAACCACTCCCTCCTCTCTCTGCTTCTTAACTCCAGCGATCAATGACAGGGCCTGACCCCTCAGGATGGTCTTAAAAGCCTCCCATAGAGAGACCGTGGAAGAAACCGAGCTTTCATTCTCGCGGAAATAATGATCCAGAGCCTTCACAAGCTCACTACGAATTTTAGGGCTACGAAGATACCAAGGGTTAATCAGGGCAACCCGACCCTCGGCCCCCGGGACTAAGTCCAATCGGACCCATAGTGGAGAGTGATCGGAAATCCCCTGAGCCATATGACGGACCTCTGCAACACCAAACGCCTGTGCAGTCGGTACTAACACATAATCAATCCTGGAGAGACTACCATGGGCTCCCGAGTGAAAAGTATACTGCCGCTGAGTGGAATGAAGCAATCGCCAACAATCCACCAGACCCAACGCATCAATAAAATCAGGTAGCCAACTGTGTGTCCCCTTGACGTCCCTGGGTGGATGTCTATCAAGCCTACCTGAAACCACCGCATTAAAGTCCCCACCTAAGATCAGGGACCCAGCCGGGAGATCAAGCAACACCCGCCCCAGATCAGCAAAAGTAGTCGACTGCAAGCCTGGAGGAACATCAATAGAAAGCACGGTGATTGTACGACCCTCCCACCGCCCCGAAATTGCCACATAGCGTCCCCTATCATCAATGACAGTGGATTCCACCTCAAGCGGGAGAGCAGCCTTCACAAGGATCCCAACTCCACGAGATCCAGAGGAGAACCCAGCATGGCCAACCAGACAATACCCTTTCCTGTTCATGACGTGACACGTATGCCCCACCAAGTGAGTCTCCTGAAGGAGAACAATATCGGGGATTGGCGTTTCAGGAGCTGTAGTACCACCCCACGCTTAATCTTGTCCCCCAATCCATTGACATTCCAGCTCATCAACCGCAATCCCCTACCCCCATCATAAAAGAAAAAGAAGATCCAACCACGAGCTTGGTCCAATGCTTCGATGAACATGTCCTGCAGTATAGCACCTTGCAACAACAACGAACAAAACATTCACACCCCCCATTCGCCCACCCCTAAACAACCCATTACAACACCCCCCACCCTGCACCCCTGCGTACGACTAAAAAGCCACCCCAACTTGCAGTGTGCCTGTCGCCCCACACCCAACTAAACTACGAGAAGTAAGGCTGAGGAGGAATAAACCCCAACGATATCCCCGCAACCCCCCGTGTAATAAGTCAAATCCAGAACCACCATATGAAAAGTCCTTTCGTAGTCCCCGGAGACCTGGAAGAGGGTGCTCATTCCTGCTCTTCAGGTCCTCCCTCCGCTCCACCAGGCTGACTCTCAGGATCCTGTCGGTCCGGCAGGGTGTCCAACTAATCAGCCCCCACTTCAGGCTTATCAAAAAAGTACACCCTTTCGTTATATTCAATCCTCAATTTGGCAGGAAAGAGCATGGCATACTTAAGGTCCATCTCGCAAAGTCTCCTTTTCACACCCAGAAGACTGAGCCGCTGTTTCTGGACCATCTGTGTGAAGTCCGGGTAAAAACTGATGGAGGAGTTTTCAAACTTCAGGGGACCACCCGCACGCGAGGCCTGAAGGATAGCGTCTCTGTCCCGAAAGTTGAAAATCTGTGCTATCAGAGGCCGCGGAGGGGCTCCCACTTTCGGTTTTCCACCCGGGATTCTATGGGCCCATTCCACCATGAAAAACTTGCTCAGTCCCTTAGGTGCTAAATGATTGATGATAAGGTCCTGAACAAAAAGGTCAGTAGCTTGCTCCTCTGACTTTTCCGGAACACCAATAATACGGATGTTGTTCCGCCAGGCCCGTCCTTCAAAATTCCCCAGGCAATGAACAACCATGTCATTAGAGGCCCCAAGAGTACGGACTTTGGGTTGTAACTCAACAACGTCGTCCGGAAGGCTCAATGTTTTAATATCCAGCGATTTAACCCTTTCATGGTTTTTGTGAGGTTCGTTCGGATCAAATTCACATCAATCGCCACCGTATCCAACTTGTGGGCAAGAGTCTCCATTTGCTTCCCGAGGGAGGACTGGATACCATCTATGGCGGCCATCACATCCTGCAGCGTCGGCTCCACCACTGGGGTCGACGAACTCTTCGCCTCCTCCAGCAACCTACCGGTTCTGCTGGGCGATCCCCGAACTTGAGCATAACGATCCATGACGTTGGTTTGGGTATAGATGCCCTTCTGGTATTCTTCACCCTCATTTTGTCTCCCTCAGGTTTGCCCGCCATGTCGGGACAGTATCGAACAATGTCCCAGGTAAAGGCGAGAGGAGGGGAGATACAGCAGACCGAACAGGGAGAAAAGAACAGATTCCACACAGAGGGACTACCAACCAGAGCGGTAGAGCGGCAGGGGGGCCGAGAGAGAGAAAGTCAGTGGGGCGTCGCAAGTCCGGAGACCAAAGCGATAACCAAAAACGAAAGTGAAACTGAGCTGGACCGGGGCTCTTCGCTGCCCCAAGCCGTTGTTGTTCAATTATGCCCCGGGCACCCTGTCAACTCGGGCGCCGGGCATCCAGGAGACGGAGGCCGCAAACTTCTCAGCCCCACAACTCCGGTCCCCGGGGTACGATTGGGACGGCGGAAACAATTTCAGGATCACCGGTGGTTCATCCGCACAAAGATGTCAACTGCAAGCAGGATAAATGACAGGATATATTCGGGAGGTTACGAGGGTCTCGGGAGCCCCTTGCTCACGCGGCCATCTTGGTTGTGCGCGAAGCTCCTCCCCCTAATGCACCTGTTTTTAATGCATATATTTTGTACAAATAATAGGCCTCGATAAGGAAAGAAGTGGAAGAGCAATCAGATTGCCAGTCTTGATTGCTCTTCCACTTCTTTCCTCACAAAGGACCTGTATTTGTATAAAATATATGCACTGTGTTTGGGTGCTGCTGCATCGTCCACAGGTATAGAAAAAAACTGTTGGGAAGGAGTTTTATATCGATAGGAAGTAGGACTGGCAAGTATGGAAATATGAACCTTTAGCTGCATGGTCACATATAACACATTTGTTTTTGCAACATTATTTTAAGAACATGCTGTACATGTTGTTTGTTATTCAGAGACTCTTCTTGAGATTTAATTTACTCATTTTGTACAAGGTTGCTTGGAATACATAACAACATAGTGTACTGTTTTCTTTGTTCATTCAGCAACAGCTCTTAAAGTTTAGACATAACATGGTCACAGGGCTGCATCTCCAGCACAATAGCTTTATCATATAAACTTAGTTCCATCCCTTTGGGGGCAAGAGAGGGAATTCCAGCAGAGAGGACTATTCTGGAATGACAGCAGTGCTAGACATGCGGCCCTGCATGAACTATGTTTACACTCATGATGCAGCCCACCTAAATACATACACCAGGTATGGGGTCTAAAGCCAATCCCGGTGATCGCAAACATATACCTGTGCTCACATAGTACGGGGAGACCTAGACAAATATATAACTTGCCATGGTTGGGTTGTTTGTCCTGTACAGTATGTTAGTAATTCT
Organism: Lissotriton helveticus; assembly: GCF_964261635.1. Taxonomy (NCBI): domain Eukaryota; kingdom Metazoa; phylum Chordata; class Amphibia; order Caudata; family Salamandridae; genus Lissotriton; species Lissotriton helveticus. The sequence continues at coordinate 405,808,104 of NC_136073.1, forward strand.
AATTACTTTGTTTAGTTGCATCTGCCTAACGATCGCAGCACATTTGCTTCATAATAGATGGCAATAGTTTCAATAAATGTATTGTAAACTTTGTCTGTGTCTTTTTTATGTTTACTACTGGCATGCATGAGTGAGTAAGTGAGCAATGAAATGGGAGGACCTGTTTCCCTGGTTCCTTTGGGGACTAGAGGGTAATGTTCGAGCTTGCCAAAATCAACTGTTGCTCTGGGAAGATTAGGACTACAGGTAAGGCACTGTGAGCTAGCCAAGAGTGGGCTGACAGGTACTAACCTTGCAGGGAGACTCAGTCCCTACATTCTGATGTCCTGTCACCTTAATACACAATTTTGCTTTTCCATCAGAATCCGTGCAACACTACATTCAAATGGTAAACATGGTGAAAAAGAAGTGGAATATTTGATTAAACTGTGGGTGTGGATTGTAGAAGAAAAGCACTAATATTTAAATATTTCCTCTGTAGCAAGTTTACAAATTCTAGTGAGTGCGAGAAGGAAAGAGTTTTTTAAATTGTCTAATATATTTGACACCAAAATGATCCTCACTAACCCGGTCTGAAGTAGAAGAAAGTTGAGCAAATGGCAGTTGTCTAAGGTGCTCTGAGAACCCTTCATGTATGTTGGCTAGAAAACTCAATGGTCCTTAATTATTTCTTCTTCATTCCTTTATTTTCCTATAAAAGAGGGGGTATTTTGTCTTTCTTTTGATTATGTACAAAACTCAATAAGTCCTCTCAATTTTATGGATAGCAGCATATCCAAATGCTTTTTCTGTATTCTTTGGTAACAGGATCATTACTCTGAGTCTTAATCCTCCCTTTAAATAGGGCAGGCTCTATGTTGTGTCCTTAAAGTAGAAGTATCGGAGTCAGCAGGCCAGTAGTCCTGTTCACAGAATCTCTCCCTTATTATATGCCCACCCTTTTTGGATAGGAGGCCACAAGTTCTACCCAAACACTCACCTGTAAGTGTGAGATATATGAGTATGTCAGTCGGTTCACAACATCTCTACTGTGATTCTTCAAGCGACTGCTTATATAGGGAGGATGGAATCTCTGCGTTCGGCACTGGACAGGCTGATTGGGAAAGACATGCTGCATCACTTCCTGTTTCATGGGCAGAACAAACAGAGAATGGAGCGATATTCTGCACACTATCAGATCCAGAGTCCCCAAAATAAGTTTCTACAGTAATGGTTTGAATAGATAGAAGATATTTGTCTCCAAAGTGCCTTGTGACAGAATGTGATGAGTGAAAGTACCCTACGTGCAGCAATAGGCACCCAGCTCTCCCAGGTGTACACAGCCACCAAATTTGCTGACAAGAAAATTCCCAGTGAGCACATCCCACAGCATCAATGTGAACCCCAGAAGCAGACACACATGCAACCAGTGCATTGCATTAGCAGCCACACCAAGTGTCGGTGGGACACAGTCCTCTGCTGTGTCGTCTGTAGCGCTGGGAGGCCTCAGGGGAGCCATCGCGCTCTATAAATGCTATTTCATTTAATAATTTCATTTCATTTCACTTATCCACAAATTATTTTATTCACCAGCTCTTTCAAGCAGTAAAATCAGGCCCAGTGTTCCCACACCTGAAACACGCAGGCAGGTGATGAATGAAGGAATGAATGAACGGAATTTGATATAACGCACAGCTACTCAACAAGAGCGTCCTGGCACTGACAGAGGGAAAGGCAGGACTCAGAGGCTAGCTCATTTTTAATAAGCCAAGTTTTAAAATATTTTTTCAAAGATGCTAAGTCAGTGGAGGTTGTCAGCATAGCAGGCAGTCTATTCCATGCCTGAGTGCCCACAAACCAGAAAGACCTGTGACCCATAAGGGCCAAGCGTACTTTCCAAATGCAGATGAAATCAGAGGAGGAAGATCTAAGGGTACGTACTGGAGTATAGTGTTTAATGTGCTTATTGAGGTAACTGGATCCAGTGCCATGCAGGGCTTTGATAATTATCACTAGGGCTCAAAACTTGATTCTTTCCTTCATTCTCAGTCGGTTTAGGGTCTTGAGGATGTGAGCCATATGAGATCTAGGTTTGGGCCTAAGGATCACCCTCACAGCAGCATTTTGCATTACTTGCAGGCTCTGGATATCTGGGTAGACCTAGGTACAGGCTATTAGTATAATCCAATCTGGACGTTACCAGGACCTGGACCACTGTCTTTCTGGTATTTAGTGGCAGGAGTGGAAGAAATTATTTTAGCATGCGCCGTATCCCAAAACAGGAACCGATCAAAGCTTGGATATGGTACCTCCTTGAGAGGGTGCTATCAATATAGATGCCCAGATTTTTAACCACTGATTGGGCTAAAAGAGGGGGAGTCAACTCCTCCAGTCATCAGATGAACAATATACCTACCTTTCCACCAAACTCATAATCGGGGAATAAGATTGAATGCCTGATTTTGCAAATATGGCCATGCAGACAAGTCTTCTAAGGGATAGTATAAACTGGGCTAAGGCTTCTGAATCCAAATCTAAACATACTCTAAGGATTGCTGTCAAACCTATTGAGTTCTCCAACATTTGTGTTACTTTATTTATATGCTAGATACAATTTAAGCACATAACAGACAGAGGTTATGTAGGAATCTGACAAAACATTAAAGGATAGTCTGCTGGCAAGACCAGATGAGGAAAGAGAGGCTCAAGTGTTACCCTGATTTATCGTGTCATCATTTTAATAGTTTTACAATAATCAGTAAACGGACAAGAAATAAATTGCTTGTAACAATAAAAAAAAGATTACCGTTAATTATAATTAAAACAAATATTTTAAACATTTTATACTTGTTACTTCCCCACACTGGTGGGATAGACAGAAAATCCACTGAGGCTTGAATCTTTTAAGGAAAGTATTTTATTGAAAGGATGCATTTGGTATGCCGAGACTTGAAAGTCTGGGCCTGATCCACAAAGGTGAACTTACCCTTTTGTGTAAGTTTACTACTTTTCGGTATTCACAAAGGTAAATTTAGTCTAACTTTACTAGTAGTAACTTTCTTTTGTGAATAAGAAAAAGTAGTAAGGTGTGACTTCTGGTGTAAATTTACCATTGTGAATACCGAAAAGAAGTAAACTTACACAAAAGTGTAAGTTTACCTTTGTGAACGGGGCCCTATATATGTTTTGTATGCTTGAAGTTCAAGGACAGCTAATTTAGGACTCTCCACTGCATTATACATTTAGAAGTGTTCTGTATTTGACGGAGGAATGGGTGATATATTTTGTAATCCACTTCTTATGCCCTGCCAGAGGTACAGTGAGGATTTTAAGGCCCAAGTGGGGGCAGTGCCTTTGTCCAAATCTAAATGAGGCCCTTCATAACTAAAGCCTTCCTACATGGCAGGTTTGGCAGCTGCCTCTATTGATGAGATCCTAATTGGAAACATGGGCATTCAATTAAGATTTGAAGACTGTGAAGGAATGCTCTGAATACAGATCAGTGGAAGGAGCACTAGTGCCATGTTCCTGCCTCCATTCTTGATGAGACTAGTATCCTTCCCTCTTCCTTGTCCACTAGATATGGGGTCATCGCCTATCTTTGAATAGGCTTAAAACTGGAATGTGATCTTTGACTGCAACCTCTCCTACATTCCCCAGTTTAATGCAGTATTCACACTGGCATTCCAACCTCTATAGCTGCTGAAATAGGTACTGCTTTTGTTCCATTGCTTCCTGAAATAAGTATTGTTCTTGTTGTGGTCTTGTCAGGCCTTAACTACCAAAACAGCTGTTACACTGGCCTCTCCTTCACGTGCTCATAAAACTGCATAGAATTCAAAATTCTCTTTCCAGTGCTAACATTTGGCTTGAAATAGGAGGACTCTGCTCCCCCTACCCTCACCCCCACTGGCGCCTAGAAAAAGAAAGAGCACACCATGGATGTCCACCGAACTACTCTGTAAAAGTGTTCTTTCTTTACTAACCATACAGAAGCCTGGAGCAGCGTAATTTTGACTACATCCTTTCACGTCTTGACTAAGTCATATATACGTGCCTTTAGTACCAGATATTTGTGTGCTTTAAAATCATTTATGTAAAAAGATGCACTTCATCAAAATGCTGACGGTGCATTTGCTGTATACTTCAGACATTTACATGAGTGTGCATGCTAATGTTTTTATTATAGTGATACCAAATTACAGTTTTCTATTTTTATCTGCATCTGTGTAGCTTAAGTAATTATTTCCACTCTATTAATACTCACATATTCATTAGTATAGTATCCGGCATTTAATTTATAACTGTACATGTATTCATAACCATGCATTTAAGATGTGTATTGAAGTGTTTTCTAAGTTAGCTTGACTAAAGGCCTTATGCATTTGAAATCGAATGTTTGTCCTTCAACTGGAAAGTTTGCTTGGGTTGCAATGTTTTCTTCTTCTTTGCGGGTAAGTTCTTATGATCTCATAGTTAGCGAAAGGCACATTGTGTATGAGATTTAGTGAGGTTCAGGAGAAGAACCTTTGGCAAGGACAAGAGGCGACAACGAACAAAGGGAGGACCATGATTCATGTTATATCTAGAGACTAGATGAACCCAAGAATGCTCTGATGTTCATACTGAGAGATGAGAGTATCGAATACGGTGGGCAAGTTCTATTTGAGATGGTGACAAAGTACTGGGACAAGTGATTTGGGATTCTCAAATGTTCTGTGGAGTTTTCATTGGTGGTCACACTTTAGCTTTAGGCAAATTTCTTTTAAACTCAGAGCAGTACAGATTTCGAGTCTATATTTCTGTAATGTGGCTTTATGCTATTCAATATTCCTGATTTTGGAGAACTTCTACAGAAGTCTAAACAATACTCTGACACCTTCCTGCTTTACTGGAACTAGTTATGGTTTCCTCAACTAATGCTACTTAGTTCAGGTCTTGTTTATGTAATTTAGATTTACTCATGTGTAGGCAAGAGGGCTGGAAATAATATACAGATCACCCGATTTTGTTCCTCATTTTCTGTATTGCTTTAACTGAATTCCTTGTATGTTTCATGCTGTTGAGACTAACTTTGTCCGATGATTTGGACTGCTAGTAGGGATTCCGTATTTTACAGCATATTCTTGCGACTGGTATACATCAGTTTGGCTTTGAATGTGTATCAAACCTACATTTAATCTCATTTATTGACTTTTGGGTCCTCACTATGTAGCTACACTGTAAATTGAATTTTTAGATGATGTTAACTCCTCTTTATTTAGACATCTAAAAAGGTCCCTCGCAGGAAAATCTGGATATTCGGCTCAGTGTTCTGGCAATCCAAAAGTCCGCTAACAGAGGCATATTGATGAACCAACAAAGTATATGCTGGTCAATAATCCTCATTCAGGGTTGCTCTCTCTGTGAATCCCTGTTCCTTCATTTTTGACTGGAAAATGATTCCTTCAAATTCAGGAAACCATCTCTTCACCGTGTATTTTAAATTATTTTTTGCTCCCTAAGATATCATATGTCATCTGAATTCAATGTCTGACCCACCAGAAGCCAAAAAACGGACTCACCTGTTCACTTCGTCTCCGACTATTTCTCCATCAAGGTTTTAACACTAAAAAAAGATGATATTTCTGGCTGATTTTCTCTTGGACAGATCATCCTTGCTGCTTGATTGATTGCCATTCAACATTGGTATTGTATTGTATATTTACACCTCAAAAGGACATTATGTGGTGGTAAGCAGCACTTTACAAAAACTCCAAATAAAATAACAATGAACTAGCAAACTTGCAGTATAAATGAATCAAAAAGTTATCTGTATGTAAATTTTTTATCTTGGGGTCACAGTATTCTGGAGGTGCTGTAGAGTGAAATTGTGCCCTGGAAATTGAATGTTTCAATACCATTAAGGAGTTTCAGCAATATGTAGAAACAGTTCTACTTGAATTTTGGCTCCACCATATTCCACTAGAGACTTTTAGTTGCTCCAGGTGTGAAAGTGGATGAATACATGGGGTGGATGGTAGCCCAACACAGGTAAAGGTTTCAGTAATTTAAACCTGAGGTCAACACTTGATAGCTATGGCTCAGAGCAGACAGGCTAGCTTTAGAAAATGTGTAAAAAATTTAGAAGTACCAAACCAGTTAAAATGTGGAAAACACAACACAATAAAAATCCCCCTCCTATTGATAAAAATCTAGAAATTATTATTAAATGAACAAAATTACACCATAATGACAGAAATCCAATAAGCAAAACCAGAGATCTGAATTTTCTACGTTTTAGATAATACTAGCACCAAAAAGTGTTATGTGCCAACCGTTGTCACCTGGTTGCATTTGACCAGTACCTAGGAGTGAGGTTAGGTGATTCACGATAGAGCACAGGTTGGATACAGAGTCCAGGTTTATACCAGACTGAAATTTTACTTTCTGACTTAGGGCATGATTTGGAGTTTACCGGATGGATTAAATACCATCGCCATGACTAAAGTAATGCACTCCAACACCACATTTTTAAATGTCTACTGGCCCAACAGACAACTCTTGCATTTCCAGGAACCATCATAGCAGTTCCTGTAAATGTATTGTAAGTTTGATGGATGACTTCATAAATATGATGGAGCGATAAGTGAAACGTACAACATTCTTTATAATTTTCAAAAACGAAATCCCAAAGCGGGTTAATGTTTTTGAAAATAAAAAAACTTGACCCCTCACAATGGGAGTTTTTTGCCATGGCTTGGTGTCATTTTGCACCCTGGTTTTACCTGGCAGTGAAGGACAGAAAAAACTTGCGATTTGTCCCCCACACTACATGGGGCGGGCAGACAAATAGTAAAACCTCCTAAGGCCTGACAGAGTAATGTCTGTGGAATATTTGCCATTTGTACATATATTGTATGGTGTATGTCGAAAGTGGGGAAGAAATAGTCTCCCCGGTTGACATACTGAAGGTCAGTTTGGCAGAGAAGGCACTCCATTGCATTTGTGACAGAGAACCCTCTCTGACAAACTCTAAATTGTGCCCTTAGAGATTGTTTCCACGTATCCGGGTAGCCATCGGACGAAGTCCCGTCGTAGCCCTTGAGATTTAGCAGGAAAGCTCAGAGTGAGAGCAACTAAAGTTCATGCACAACAAAGGTCCCTCACAGCCTGTTTACTGATTGTGCCTTTGTCTGATGCAGATTTACGAGTGAGAGGATGTGGCGCAGCGGCCAGAGCTGCTGACTCGGAAGCTGGGGCTCAGGGTTTGTGTCTCGTGTCAGCTTTACATCGCCTGATTCTGGGCAAATCACTTAATCTGCCCCATGCTCATGGACAGCAGGTGGATACCGTCATGGGCGATAAGCTGCACTGTATATAACAACAAATTTATTTGTTCAACCATTTGATCCCAAATGTATTTCTATTTCTGACATGGATTTAGCCAATTTATTGGAGCTCAGACACCTTCAGTAGGGCAAGGCTGAAAGAAGTAGCTGAACAAAGCTACACTAAACTGGATACCTTCTCCAAGACTCCCTGCTGAATTGGACTTGCTGCTGTGAAAAGACCTGAGTGGGAACACCCTGAATCTTTGGCCAAGAGGCAACACCCCTTACTCAAACTGACTAGGCAGGTTTGTCCCTGTCTTCTGTCAGTCCTCCAAGCCAAACGTCTAGAAATGGTTTCTAAGTCCAGGAGTTTAGTGTTAGGCAGAAGGAGTACACTCTCAGACTCACACAAGCCAAGGGTTCCAGGCCTCAGGGACAGCACTTGGGGATCAGGACTCATTCCAACAGACGTCACCTGCATGTTCCAGAGCAGGTCTAGTTGAAACTGGTCAGCTCAGCCCTTGCAGCAAAATTGGCTTTGGGCAGTGTCTGTATCCCTGTAGCTTAAAAGGAAGTCAGCCAACTGACCCTCCGAGTCAACTTCTTGGTCATGAGTGCAAGTGGTGGAATATCCAGCCCATAGGGTTCTCCTCACATGTCACAACAGCAGGTGTAGACCTTCCTCCGTCTTTCAAAGATTCAGTAGTGTTCTGAAGAATGTGTTCGGGGTGCCACATTTGTGCCTGGTACAGGCCTGTAGCAGGTGTGACTCTTGGCCCCTACCTAACCAATAGGGAAACATTTCTGGGGCAAAAAATTCCCTGGGGACCTTACCCACTTTTGCAGCAGTTCCTGTGTGCCCTGCTGCAAACAATAACACAAAGCCCTTCTATACCTAAGACCAAGATGACAGAACATTTCTTTCTATTTACAGATTCCCTGTGCCCACCCTAGAGGTACAGCCAGAGAAATGATAACCCTCTTGTCTATGGGCACTCAATACCAGTTCTGGAAGCAGCATCTCTCTCACTAGGATTCGAGTCTGGCTGGCTAGGAAAACTAAAGGGAGTCAGACCCAGGTGTGAGCTTCATATGCCAGTGACTGTTAGGTATCCATGTCTGTGTATATATATGTATATAGGTATTTGGTATTTGTAAAGTGCAAACTAATCACCCAAAGGGGTCTCAAAGCGCTGAGGGCTGTCAAGGAGATTAAGTGAGCTATTGCCCAGAGTCAGAGGGTGCTGAGCTGAGCTGCAGTCGGTGCCAGGGATCGAACCGTGAGCCCCCCTCCAGAGTCAGCCGTGCTTGCTGCTGTGCCACCTCTCTCCTCTGTTCTACTTTTAAATATAATGCACTCTATCTTATGGGTATTTAAGGCATAAGTAAGGGTGATTTAATAATATTTAAACAATTGGTTTGGGCCTGTCAAAAGGGGTTATTTTAACAGGTCGAATTTGTCATTTAAACATGTGCAGCCAGGTTACCGGTGGAAGACCTGTAGTCATGTTTTGTACTCTATGAGGCAGTTTTACAATGAAAGTGACTCAGTGCATTCCGCAAGCCATTTGGCTGCGCCACACTGAGTCACTTTCAAGGCACAGGGATGCGACATATTTTAAACATTATGTTGCATCTCTGTGCGTACCTCTGCACTGGCACACAAACTGCAGCCATGCGCCAGTGCAGGCACCTTTGCACCATGGTGCAAGTATGCCTGCGTCGTGGGGAGATCGTTTTTGTGCAGGAAGGGGCACCTTCCTGCAAAAAAAAATCACTAAAGTAATTTTCCTCTTTCAATGTGTGCTGTAGAATGCATCAAGCATAGAAAGAGGAAAACACAAGGAGAAATGAAAACATTTCTCCTCTTTGCGCCTCCCTACGCCTCCCATGGAGAGGCATGGCATTCAGACGCATTTCCGGATTCACGATTCCTCATAAATCTGGAAATGTGTCTGGTTCCATGGGTGTTGAGTGGGAATACCCATCACAACACCCATGGAATGCCCCTTCCATGCAAAGTGCGTGCGTGTAAAGGGGCAATATTTACAAGGACAGGAAAAGTCATGCAGGGTGGCTTTTCCTGTATTTGTAAATATGGAGCAGTAAAATGCGCCACCAGTACGTCACAAAAAGTGACGTACTGGTGATGCCGGGGGCTTGTAAATCTGCCCCCAACATTTTAGTGGTGGCACAATATGTGCTGCAGTCCACTAGTGATAGTTATCTTACAGGCCCTGTGTTGGAAAAATGCCCTCTCTGAGGCGTCATCCTTTTGCCTCCCTCCTCCTCTGTTTCTGACCTTTTTTTGTTGGCTTTAGGACTCTGGGCACTTTACCACTGCTGACCAGTGCTCAATTGCATGAGCGCTCCCCTCTAAACATGGTACAATTGATTTACACATGCTTGGCACATTTGATTTACTTGTAAGTCCCTTGTAAAGTGGTATACCATATAGCCTGGGTCTATGAATTTGAAGCTACCAGGGGGCCTTTTGCACTAATTTTGCCACCCACATAATTATCCCTTCAAACTTGTCTCAGGCCTGCCACTGCAGTACCTGTGTGTGAGGTTACAGCCACTTCGACTTGGCATTTAAAACTACTTGCCAATGCTCAAACTCCCCTTTTATTACATATAAAACACCACTAAGGTAGGTGCTAAGTAACCCTAAGGGCAGGATGCTTTGCAAGTAAATGTTAGGATATGTACCATTGTGTTTAACATGTCCTGGTGGTGACAAACTGCCTATCTTGTTTTTTACTACTGTAAGGCCTACTCCGCTCATGGGCTAGCATTGGGCATTCCTTAATACACTTTTAAGCTGTAATTCCTGATCAGAGAGGAGTCGCTTTTTCATGTTTCATATGTTTGGATTGGTAATGATAAATCCACCTTACTTTTGAATTTTTATTTAACATTTCTGTGGTGGAAATGTCTCCATACTTTCTGCTCTGTGTACCTGACAGCCTGTCTCCAATACACATCTGGGGTGGGTGATAGCTACACTTTGTGCTTTAGACAGCCCCAACAGAGGAAGGATATGTGTATCTGAGTACCATTCTACATACATCTGCATTCTAATGGCCTAGCCTGGGCAGTATAGAAGGGATGGGCAAACACTTCACTTGAATAGGCTGTGTCCTGGCCCCAACACAAAGGACTGATTACACCCACTGATAGCCTGGCAGACAAGACAGGGTTGAAAGGGATCCGGAGAGCTGCTTTTAAGTCACCCTCCACATCAAAGGCACTTGTGGCTTTAAGTAATGGGTCTCTGAGCCCCCTAAAATCAGACACTACTGGACTTGTAACTGAAACTCTTCCAGAAGAACTGCTGTGTTGCTTGAAGGACTCAACTGGACAGCTGATCTAGAAGGCCTGCTTTGCTGTTTGTTGCCCTGCTACCTGCTGCTCTCTGCTGACTCTTCTTTACCTTCTCTCCAAGTGATATCAAAGGACTTGTTGGCTTGCCTCCTGTTTTCTGAAGCCTCATGGACACAAAAGACTTCTTGCAATCCTGCTGGTGCTGCTGGACTCTGCTATCTGAGAGTTCTACCCTTGCATGAGGTGTCCTCTCCAGTACTGGGTCTAAGAAGTGGGTTCTGCAGCTGTTTTGCTACAAAATCGATGCATTGCCACCACTGAGCCAATCAGGGCCGATGCTGTGACCTTCAACGCTGATGGATTGCCAATCTGGAGACAGCCCTGCGTGGCTCGTCGACAACACAGGAGCTGACGGCGAGGTTTCACGATGAGGCAGCACCAATTCGGGTTCCCGACTGCAAGGCTCCAATTCGATGCATCAACTCGACTGCGAGGTTTAACGATGATGCAGCGTTGATCTCAGGTCTTGACTGCGAGGCTCAACTTTGATGCTTCGACCCGACTGCATGAAACGGAACTGATGCATTGCCTTTACTGCGTGGAGGAGATCAATGTCATGTTGCTTGCGATCAGGAAAGCTACTTTGTTTACTGGGGCCTGCGTGGGTACTATAGCCAGCCTGCGCTTCCATGAGGTTTGGCTGAACTTTGACTTTGCCTCAGTCCAGCGTGACTAACCTTTTTAGTGCTATTTGCTTCTAAGTGCTTTATTGCATTTATTCCTTTAAAACTCAATACCTAATATGTCGTACATTGGATATTTGTCATTTGGTCTTGTTTTGTTCAGAATATAATAATCTATTTTTCTAAACCTGTGTAGATTATTTTTGTGGTGTATTCATTGTGTTACTGTGGGTGTGTGTTGGGGGGGTGTGCCGTCCAAATACTTTACACATTGCCTCTTTGGTTTAGCCTGACTTCTCTGTGCCAAGCTACCAGAGGGTGAGCACAGGTAAACTTTTAGTGAGCATCTTACTTACCCTGACTAGAACGGTGGTTCCTGCCTGGCTAGGGTGCATACCTCAGCAAACCGGGAATCCTAATTCTAACACCCTGGATACTGCTTGTGCCATATATTAGGGACTTCTACGTAAGTTAAATATGACAATTAGGAGTGTATCCAAATTAAACATATGTAGGAGTCGAAAAACATGCACTGTGGCCTGAGTAGCAGAGTACCAGTGCACATGGTAAAAGAAACAGCAATAAAATCTATCAAAAAGTGGCTGTAATTGAGCGAAAAGGGGCATTTTCCTGCGTTACTGACACATGACCTATGCTTTCTGTACATTCTTCACCTTATGGAACATTTTCAGCAATGCATAGAAAAGGCGTGTTCGCATAATTTAGCATACCACTAACAATAGCTTAGATAATTAAGTTGCAGACAACATATCAATTGTTTTTTTACAGCATCTACTGGAGATGTTCTCAAAATGGGCTCCAAAGTGCTTGACTTTGGTTACTATTTAAGTGTCTGTGTCAAAGAATTTTGAAATGAGATTGGAATATAATGGTTGCTTAAGCTGCAAATTTATACGAAATCAGTTGAATCAGCCTGTGATATGCCAAGAGGATGCAGCCTATGGTATATCTGTATCTTAGCTAGATTCAAGATGTTTTATATTTATCAAGAGTCCCCTTAGCCTTCATAATGGCTTGGGTATTTTCCCCTGTGATTTTAGCATCAGGTCATACTCAAGAATCATATTCATTACATAACCTGTAGAAACATAAAATATTAATAGAGGCAACTGAGACTTCTCTTGATCATCAATCAATAATGATGTTATACAGTAAGATATACCCTAGCTTTGCTTTCTGGTATCAACTGAAAAAGAAGGCCAAGAACCAGGGGGGTGTTTCCCTCCTATAATATAGGTAGTATCCTCCACCTAGCAGACTAGGATCCTGCTCCACTATATTGAATACCAGTGATAGACCAAGCATGATCATAATTATGAGGTTCCCTTCATCTGCATTTTTTATTATATTGTCTATCACATTATATTGTCTAACAAATCCACTATACTATATGATTGAAATGCATTATTTGATCTGTAATATTCTTCTCTGGTATTCTGGGAGAATATGTTGCCAGATATAGGACGATTAGGCCTCTAAACCACAGTAGAGTGATGTGGTTTTCTCCTTTTACTAAAGTACAACACCCTGCATCCATGCCACCAGTCACAATGAGTAGGCAAGGACACTGGCATTCAGCTGGCGATACCCTCTCCCCTGGCATGTATTAACTGGATGGCTGTACTTGCTGTCTGATTTGACTGGCATGAAAAAACTGGCACTAGGGGGAATAGAAAAGTGCACAACGACCCCCCACCCCTTACCATGCAGGAAATTCCCATAGTGATTAAGGGGTTTAAAAATATATATTTTTTTTCACTAAGAAAATCTTGCTTTGGGGCTTTTCTTTTGGAGACAATAGTTGTACGTTTGAGATGCTTCTCTTTCATGTTGATTGAGCCATCCATCAAACTTACAATGCATTGGCAGGAACTGCCTGTCAGTGGTTCATGTCAATGCTAGAAATGTCCACCAGCGACTTAATGCATAATGCTACCTTGTGTTACCTTGTGTCTGGAAGGCGTTACATGGGTGGAGCATGGGCGTTCCCATGCACACATGTATTTTGACTCAACCCCATATTTACTAAAGTCAGTAAACATGGGTTTGTGCCAAAATGGTGCACCTACCCGAAACTGGAGCAAAGAGGAAAAATATATCGATTTCTCCTTGTTAATTCTGCTTTGCATGTGTGCTGCATTCTGCCACACATTTACAAACAGGAATAAGCCTTGAAGGATATTTTTTGCGCAGGAAGGCACGGGTTCCTCAACAAAACTATTCTGACAACAGAGCAGACATCTTTGTTCTATTGTGCCAGGGTTCCTCCGTTGGCAGTAGGCATCCCAAAGTGCTCCAGTGCAGGGAGAGAGCTGAACTGCTCCATATCATTGTAAAAAGGGTGCATTTCATTTATCTCTCTTTCATGCAATGCAGCAGTGCAACTTCCCTTACTGTGTTGAGCTTCATGAAATGTTAGTAAATATGATCTTCAATGTATAGAGGGTTAATGCACAGCAATGAATAAACTTCTCAGGTCAAAATGCATTAGTACGGATAACATGTTAGCATTGCACATTACCAGAAAAAAGGACCCCTAGATATTTTGTTTATAATTTGGCACATGTGTAGTTCTGAACAAACTGACCCTTATTTAGTGTTGCAAAGCCACATTAGTGCGCATTTTAACATACAAGACTGTGCTGTTCGCCAAAACGGCATATTCAGTTATACTACAAACACTTTCCTTGGTTATTTAAAATGAAATCATTATGAACCACAAAATAGTCCAAAAGTTATGTTTTGCCAAAATCAACAAACAACATGCACACACAAGCCCTATCTGATGCATGGTTTCGAAATATTTTAAGCTAATTTAAAATATAGGAAAATGGATTACCAGTGGACTGTATCCATGACTACTTGCAAAAAAGAAAGTAATTACTTACAGATCTATACAATGATCCTCATTATATGTAGAGGAAGTCTTACTTGCAGTCCTTCCTCTCCTCCCCAGCTATGCCTCTTGTGCGTCTTTAACCAATTGTGAATTATTTCTTTGAATGACTGGCCACTTTTCTCATGTCGAGTCCTGTTTGGAAACTCTATTCTCTTTTTACTTCCAAAATTGTGCCTTTGAGTAGGTTCTGTAGCTTTACATTTCACAAGGTCAGACTAGGGGCAGAAGTACAAAAAAAAATTGTGATTTCCAAATGGTAATTCTAAGGGCTCGATGTACAAAGACTTTTTGAAGTTGCAAACAGACCGATTCACGGAATCGGGCCGCTTGCGAATGCAGAAAGGCTTTTCAGAAATGTAGAAAGGCCAATTTGCAATTGGGTAACCTGTTACACACAAACATTTCGCGACAAAATGCAGTCGATAAGCATTCGCACATTAGCGCCGGTTCAAGGTTGGTGGTAACCCATTAACAAATGGGAGGGGGTCCCCAAGGGACCCCTTGCCCTTTGAGAATGATTGGCAAAATATTTTTAAGAGCAGGCACTGGTTACACGGACCACTGCTTACTCTTAATGAAACTTCAAAGTTTCATTTTTTTTAAACGCATCCCATGTTCCTTTAAGTAAAATATGCTGCATTTAAAAAAACAAGATTGCTTTACCTAAAACAAATCACAGACATGGTGGTCTGCTGACCCCAGCAGGCCACCAGTCCTGGAATGGTAGTGAATCATGTTGGTCACAAATTGGGACCTACCTCATTACTATTCATGAGGTAGGTCTATTTGTGACCCACTATGAATTGCTAATGAACTCAAAAGAGTTTCATATGTTAAGAATAGTGATTTCCTAATTGTGATTCACAAAAAAATTGCAATTAGGAAATTGCTATTCCTAACTTTCGTACATCTATCCCTAAATTCAATTCATAAAACCTTTGCTCTCAGATATCATGCCATTTTACAGATGGTAACGGTTCAATTAGTAAATCAAAGCCTTTCTGACCACAAAATGGCATTTTATTATTCACCAAACCGAATTAGGGATTCAATAATGTGGTACAGAAAATTACAGAATAGCCAATTGGATTTGGGAATAGACATCAAATGAGTATTTGGCCGGGGTATGCAAGGGCATTCCTTCCAAAGGCTGATTCCTTTAGGAATGTAATAATGCTTTGCGACAGAAATCTGGTTGCAAAATATTAATATTTTGCCAACTCTTCAAAAGAGGTGGTAAGAAATTCGAAACTGGGAAGAGGTCCCCATACGACCCCTTTCCTTTTGGGAATGTTCAAAAGGAGGTTTTTATGAGCAGGAAGTGGTCCTTAAGACCACTACCTGCTCATAAGGAAGGTTTGTGCATTTTTTTTAAACGCATCCCGTTCTCTACTTAGGAAAATGGGCTGCATTGAAAAAAAAGATTGCTTCATTTAAAAGCAATCACAGACATTGTAATCTGCTGACTCCAGCCGAGCACCATTGCTGCCATTGTAGCCAATCAAAATGTGTCTCAATGTATGACCTACCTAAATGCATAGTAACGAGGTAGGTCGAATTGCGAACCACTACGAATTGGTATTTTGAGAACCAGCCTATTAATATATAGATCGGTTTCCAAAATACCAATGGATCATTGGAAGCACAAATTGCGACCGCTTCAACCAAATATATTTTGTACACTCCATTTAAGGAATTGCAAGTTGTGAATCTTCATTTGCTGCAATTTACTACTCCTTAAGCGGTATCTTTATACATGAGGCCCTAGAACTTTTAATTAGTGATTTCTTGTGGGTCACAAATACTCCTACCTCATGAATATTAGTGAGTATAGTTGCAGTTTGTGACCCATTAGGAATGATAACTATTACAGCTTTTATATAAAGCTTTTTTATATGCTTTGGCATGTGTTTCAAAAACAAAAGATAAAACGGTAAAGTTTCATTATTTAAAAGTAGGCAGTGATCCGTAGGACCACTAACTTTTGTTTAAATAAAAATTAAACATTCGCCAAGCGGTTGACCCCTTCCCATTTGTGAATGGTTACCACTGCCTTTCAGCAGTCCGTAAATATTAATGTTATGCAGCCATATTTGTGTCACAAAACTTTAATACATACCAATGTGATACAGTATTTGGAAGGGGCACCCTCAACATGCCCCTTCCAAATACCGAATCGCAAAACCAAATTGTGATTTGGGAACAAGTTACCTAATCTCAATTTGGTATTGGTACAATTCAAAATGCTTTTTTGTGGTCATAAATGGCCCGATTCTGTGAACAGGGCTAATTGTGACCTTCATAACGATTTTTACATATGGCTCCTGGTTTCTAATCCACTGTGAACTTTATCATGCGTATTTGGCCATGTCTCAGTACTGACACAGGAGAAATCTCTGTTACAAAAAATACAATATCCATTGTTATCTTTAGCGTAAGAAAAAAGTCCCCCCAGAATTTCTTTCGCATACAGATTTTCGAGTGTTTTTCCTTAATTTAGTGTTTTGAATAAAAGGTGCCAGGCAAACTACATATTTGATGCCCCCAGTGTTACTCTTGCTGTACTGTGAGACAGGAAAGCACCTCAGCGGAATCCCCAGCCCATTAGTTTTGAGTGGTTACCTCCTGATCCTCTTACCTTAAGTCCTAAAAAAGGGCACCTTTTATAATTTTGTAGAGCAGTTCTTAAACTCAGATACCTTCACCACCACCCTCTGTAATTTAAATCCAGTTGCCTCTGCTAATAGGGATACTATTGTACATCTGTCATTAGTGTTAGCCATACCTGAACCATAAACTTGTTATCATGCAAATATGGTGTGCAAAGTGAAAGTTGGAGGATGACCATAGAAAGAAAAAGGACAAACTCAGCCCCAATTTCTTCTTGCGAGCTGAAAAAGATTAAGAAGTGAGTGGGGACTTGGAAAATCCTGCAATTGGCAAAAAACACAGAAAAACCTGACCGTAGAAAATAGGTGGGCATCTCAAACATTAAAAATGCCATGTTTGTGATTGGTAGTAGACTGTAGTCTAAATGCCAAGGATTGTGAATAGAAGCCAGAGCCACTTTACATGACAAAGGACTACATTTAGACACACCTGAATGGCCTATGTTGATGCACTTCTTGAACAGGGAGTTGATTGCTTCCCATCTCATCTAGCCAAGGACTCCAACACATGCCCTGAAGAAGGATTGATTGGTTGTCCAGCTGCTGATGCTGCCTTTGTGGACACCAACAGACAGTCCAGCAATCTAGTGGTGATAATGCATAGAACAAGCAAAGCCGACTTGAACCCCAAGAAGGAATCAGAAACTTACTGCCCAAGATCAACCCAAAAGATCAGGTAAGCTGAGCAGCAACTCTACTGCGGGCAAACTGCCTTCATATGCCCTATATTTGCTTTCTCCACTTTTACGAGATTCTCACACCATGGCCTTGACTTGTACCTCTTCGCCTCTTTCTGAAGGGACCCCAACCACCCTCAATGACCTTAGAGCATAAAGAGCTGTTCCTGATGTGCCCCTGGCGGTCTTCTGACCCTGTTGTTTGGGCAGAGTTCCAGGGCCTAACTGACTAACTCCCTAGTTGGAACCACAGCTTAAAGATTTTCCTGAGTGATCCTTGCGTTTGAGCAATTAACCTTTATTGTCTCATGATTACAAATTTCCCTAAGCTCAGAACCCTGTTTGAATTGATTTGGTGCTAAGATGTGTCCTCTATTGAGGGGGAGCCCTTGATCTTGTGTCACTGCAACATTTTGGTCATAAGCTCTCTAACTGTGCTATTCTAACCATATTCCATGACACAGAGAAGGTTTCCTGACCAGGTAGCTCTAGATCACATACCCAAGCACTTTAATGTTAATATTGTTGTATCTTATTATATTTTGCCACTGCGGGGCGTGGCTACGGCGCCGAGGCATCATGGCGCTCCATGTGTGAGCTCCGCGGTGCTGCTGGACTCAGTCAATATTACGAGCCTCATTTTGCAGCTCCTACGAGTGGTGAACGACGGCATCATTATTCCGAAGATGCGGTGAGTTTCGGAACTGCTTATGGAACACTGTCGCACCTGCTAAGAGCCGCATTTGTATATCGGCAATTTTTCTCCCGTCAGAGATGCGAGCGGCCGCCATTTTAGGTCGCTGCGCTCACGTCTCTCTACTCCTCTACGTTTTGCCGACGAAAATGCCCTAATGTGTACCACAGCCAAGTTTTCTTACAAATTGTCTGCCTAAACTGAGGATATTCTTACATGACATTTTTAGTGGATTTTGCCTGCTTTTACTACAGCTTCTATCCCTCCATGCTCTGTTTTCCTCAGTCTCCAGCTTTTCCAGGGCAATGGCTAGTATTTTTGAGGAAATGGAATTCTCCACTTATCTACAATGCCAGCAACTATTTTGTGACGATATTTAACCTGTGCTCCGTTGGTCATTAGTAATTTTTGTGGATCTGGTCTCATAATGCCCATAATATTGTGAGGAATGGAACAGTCCACTTACCTGCTTCTGCCACTATACATTTTTTGAGTCATTGTACATGTTTCTCAGTGGTTATTTCCTCACTTTGCAGGTATTTTTCAGTCTGGTCTTATGTTTACCCACAAT
The DNA here is from genome assembly GCF_964261635.1 of Lissotriton helveticus. Taxonomy (NCBI): domain Eukaryota; kingdom Metazoa; phylum Chordata; class Amphibia; order Caudata; family Salamandridae; genus Lissotriton; species Lissotriton helveticus. The sequence continues at coordinate 405,826,937 of NC_136073.1, forward strand.
AATTTGAGGAAATGGAACAGCCTGCATTTCAAATATTGCCAATGACTCTTTGTTTGTCCTTCATTGGTTATTATTGCATTTTGGAGGATCTTTTCTGTCTACTCTGATCTTACCACTTATACGCATTATAAATATACTCGTTTTTTGAACTTTTTGTGGCAATTGTGGTGAACGCTTCATTTGTCCTATAATTAGAGATCTCCTCTGTTAAACTACAATGGCCTCTGACACTCATATGGCTCGATCCTCTATTACCGGGACAAAACCGAAAAGACATAAAAATGTCCTACCTTTACCTATTCACTCTTCTCAAAATCCTGTGTTAGATTCAATCTTAGATGAAGTCCGGGGTCTTCAGCCTTTTATTTCAATGCCAAACGAAAAATTAAAACAGATTGAGGAGAGATGGATTGCTATGGAAGGTAAGTTCTGGATTTAGAACAATGAGTTAGCGATCTACAAGATGTTTCTTCAAAGATCCCTATATTGGAACAGGAAACACATAAGCTAAAAATACACACTGAGGACCTTGAAAACAGAAATAGAAGAAATAATTTACGCCTTTATGGTAACCCTGGGCGTAGTGGGCGTAGTGGGGCTTCGCGAAGCTACGCGAAGTGGGTGAGAAACTACGCCCACCTGCGCACTTCGCGTAGCCCCACTACGCGCCACCCGCCTCCCTCCCACCCTCCCTAAATACTTAAATTAAATTTTAGAAATGATTAAAAACCACTTACCTTGCGTCCCCGGGGCTCCCTCTCGTCATCGCGCGATTCACGCCGCCGTCTTGGATAGTAATGAGTTAGCCCCGGGGACGCGGCGGACAAGGTAAGTGGTAAGTGGTTTTTAATCATTTCTAAAATTTAATTTAAGTATTTAGGGAGGGCGGGAGGGAGGCGGGTGGCGGGCAACTTCTCTACGCCCGCGGGTTGGGCGTAGTGTTGCCTGCTATGCCTACTTCCCAAATGGTGATGTAGGCAACACTACGCCCACTCCGTGGGCGTAGCAAAGTACTACGCCCAGGGTTACTTTATGGTCTTCCGGAAAACATCCAAGGTGCAGACATGGTATCGTTTTTACAGAAACTCCTTCCTGAACTTCTAGGTCTACAAAACTCATCAAGTCCCCTCAACATTCAAAGGGCTCATCGCCTGGGACGTCTCAACCCTAACCCTACTACACCGTGTGGCATTATAATGCTTTTTCTTGAATTTACTGAACTGATGCATGTGTTGAAGGCTGTAAGACTTAAACATCATCTCATTTGGTCTCGACATACCCTTTTCATCTCTCAGGATATCTCTAATGCAACCAACGCCCGTCGCAAAGAATTCCTAGCTTTACGTCCTCAAATGAGACACCTCGATATTCAATATGGAATCCTCCATCCTTGTCTCTGCAAGATTACGTATGATGGTCGTTCACGTTCATTTGATGACCCGGGAAAACTTAAACTCTATCTTCAGAATTTTTCTCCTAATGGAATGGACACTAATATTTGATTTTTCTATTCCTTAGAGCTAATGTTTTGAAGTTATCAAATATGTTCATTCAATGTTCTCAATTTACTCGCTTGTATATCTCTTTATGAAGTTCTTTTTCTCCTTTATATACATTTTTCTTCACTAGGATTGCTAATTTTAACTCATCATTGGTGTTCATTCAATATTCTCAAATTCTTATTTTTTCCGTTTATTCATGATGTTCTTTTTCCTTTTTCTTTCCTGTTCTACCTGTTTCTGAGTTCCGTGCCTTCTGGCATCACCATCCCTGTCATTTCTCGTCTTTTTTTTTTTCTCTACAGGTCTGGATGTTTTTCTTTGATCTGTTTACATGTTTATCTCTCTTGTCTCTTCTCTTCCTTTTCTTTCTTCCTCTTCTCTTTCCTCTTCTCTTTTCATCTTCTGGTCTCTCATTTTCTATATATTTCCCTCTTCTAATCATCCCTATTTGTTCAATATTGTCTTTTATCAATTATATATTGTTATTCTATCCTAGCAATGTGGATCTTTTTGTAGTATTTTACATTTGTAATTTTTTCCTGTAGTTTGTCTTTTCTTGTAGTTGTATCCTTGAAGTGTATCAACTCCAACTGTGTCATACCTTCCCTTCCTTCCATTATGTGTAACTTTGTCACGGGGAACGTCCGTGGTCTTGGGAGTCCAGTCAAAAGACAACAGGTACTGTCTCATTTATCAAAACTCAATTCTCAGATTTCTTTTCTTCAAGAAACTCATAGTAATGATGTGGAGACCCTTAAGTTGAAAAAGCAATGGGTGGGCCAAGTTGTTTTTTCCCCTGCTTCCAACAAAAAAGGGGGTGTTGCTATATTGTTTCATAAAGCTCTGGCAGTACAAATTGTATCCACACAGAATGATGCTGAAGGACGATGGGTAATGGCAAAGATTGTGGTACAAAACAAAACGCTAGTTTTATTAAATATTTATGGACCTGTTAAGCCAGATGCTAAATTTTGGAATGATATTAAAGTTCTACTTTCTTCAATTGACTGCCCTAATATTATTGTTGCTGGCGACTTCAACCAATGTCCTTTGATACTTTCTCTGATAGATTATCCAAGTGTAAATTTCAACCTGACAAATCTCATAAAGCTTTTTAATCGGCCATTACCTCTCGTCCATTGTATGATGTTTGGAAAAAGTGTAATCCTGATCTAATTGAATTTACTTTTTTCTCTAATGTGCATCACACCCGTTCTAGGATTGATTATATTTTGACCAATAAATCTTTGCTCCCTTCTATCCAACAATCTGAAATCGGATCAATTTTTATATCGGATCATGCCCCTGTTCATGCTGTTTTGGATCTCTCACACAACTCCTTTAAATTTAGCCGATGGAAACTTAATACTTTCCTATTATCAGACACGTTTTTATCAAAGAAGCTACCACTTTTGTTAATGACTTTTTCAGTATCAATGACCCATTGGATACTTCTGTTCCTAAAAACTGGGATACTTTTAAAGCTGCTTTTCATGCCTTCACAATCTCTTATGTATCAAAAAAGAAGAAATCCACAAGGAAGACATATGAAGATCAACTACAAAAACTCAAACGCTTAAAACATACGTATTTTACTTCTCGATCATCTAATGCACTTCTTGATTTGATTAAAGCAAATACTGAACTTAACAAATTAGCAAGGACTGAAGCATGTAATATTTTACTTAAAATTAAATCTAAATACCATGGACATCAAAATAAAGCGTGTAAAATGTTAGCTAATTATTTAAAAATTAAATCTGAACGTAAGACTATTGGTCCTATTCTTAACGAATCCACTACAAAACTAGTATCGTCAGACGAAGATATTGCTGAGGTTTTCCATGACTATTATAAATCTCTTTACTCTGACAATACATTTCCCACTAATCAAAATCTAAACACCTTCTTCTCAGACCTACCTTCCCCTCCATCTTTACCTGACGAATTTAACGCGTTAGAGAAAGACATCACTCTTCAAGAGGTAACCAATGCTATCAAATCCCTAAAAAAGTAAAAAGCCCCAGGACCTGACGGCTTGTCTGTAGAGTTTTACAACACCTTTAATTCCATTTTTGTCCCCAAGCTCCTCCAACTTTCTAACTCTTTTATTGCTGACGCAAAAGCATCTGGTTCTTTTATGGATGCCTTAATTGTTATCATACCTAAACCTGACAAAGATCACTCTTATTGTAAAAATTATCGCCCTGTATCATTAATTAATTACGACTGTAACATTTTTGCCAAAATTCTCGCATCCCGACTTGAAACTATTATTCCTCTTTTCATTAAAACTGATCAAGTTGGATTCGTGAAGGGCAGACTGGCATCTGATAATGCTCGAATGTTGCTAATATTATTTCTTATGGCAAAAAATATAAATTTCCCCTTGCAGCCTTGTCTTTAGATGCTGAAAAGGCATTTGATCGTATTAATTGGCAATTCATGTTTCAAACTCTCCAATGGTTTGGTTTTGGGCCCTCTTTTATTTCTTATGTTAAACTTTTGTATTCTTGTCCTCGAGCCAGTATTTTTGTTAATAATCATTTCTCCAAATCTTTTTCTCTGTTCAGAGGCATGAGGCAAGGTTCCCCCCTTTCTCCTTTATTATTTATCCTGTGCCTTGAACCATTCCTAGAGTGCATCTGTATTATTTCCCAGATTGGTGGCTTCAAGCATAACTCCTTAGAAACTAAAATATCTGCATATGCAGATGATATACTGATTTATATGTCTAATCCTGTTGAATCTCTCCCCCATTTTTTGAATGGAGTTCGATTATATTCTAGGATTTCTGAATACAAACTCAACCTTTCAAAAACAGAAGTATTGCCCTTAAAGTCTACATGCTATCAATTCATGTTTAGTGATACTAATTTCGCCTGGTGTCCATCTAAAATTAAATACCTTGGCATCTGGTTTTCATCTTCCCTAAATGATACAATTAAATTCACGTTTACTGCATTAATAAATACAATCCAATCACTCCTCCTTATTTGGTCACCCCTGTATCTCTCCTGGTGGGGCAGGTTAGATACTATTAAAATGATGATTGTGCCTCATGTTTTATATACATTGTCTATGCTTCCTATAAGAAGTCCCAATGTATACTTTTCTAGAATTAAATCTACATGTACAAATTTTTTGTGTAACAATAAACACCCAAAAATTGCTCTACACAAACTCATACGCCCTAAGGATGAAGGTGGTGTATGTTTCCCAAATTTTTCAGCTTATCATTCAGCTTTCTTGATAAGACAATCTTTTGCTTTAGCTTATGATTTTGTGGACATCCCTGTTCCCAGATGAATCCTTTTTGAACGCTCCTTGTTAAAAGATTTCTCTTTTCAACATGTACTCTTTATGTCAAATTGCACCTTTTTATCTACTAGTCGTATTTTAAAATACTCCCGTACTCTAATATATAACACTTTATCTAATGATTTTACTCGACTTCAATGTTTTTTGTCCTCCACCGTATGGTATAATACATTTCTTAAATATAAAGGTAAATCAATCTACTACAAATACTGGAAGGAAAAGGGTATTATTTTCGTTCATCAGTTATTGCACAACTTTTCTATTGTTCCCTTTCATACATTACAAACATGCCATCAATTACCTGACTCTTTTCTCAATGAATATAATATTATTGTTAATGCCATACAATCTCATCTAACCACTGTTTCCCTTCCACCCCACACACCAATTACATCCCCTTCTCATCCTCTATACTCTTTATTTTCAACTCACAGACCTAAAGCCGCTCTTGTATATAAGTTATTGTTGGCAACTGTTACTGAAAGACCTAAGTCCCACATTGAGATTGCATGGGAAACTGATTTGTCTGTTTCTTTACCTATTACCACCTGGGATAAACTATGGTCCAAACTATTCAAAGTTTCTGCTGCTGCTCGTATAACCCAATCTTTGTATTTTATTTATCATAGAGCGATTATTACTCCTGTTAGTATTTGTAACTTTTCACCACCCTCTTCTAAATTATGTTGGTCATGTTTAACTGAAACGGGCATGTTAAAGCATCAACTTTATGAATGTCCTAATGTTTTATCCTTTTGGAACTCTGTTTGGAATGTTTTCATGTTAGTATTTAAACTCAATGCTACTTTAACATTACAGAATGTTTTTCTAGGTTCCTTATCTCCTGATATGGATGTTGTATCTTCTGTTCCCAGAATATTTGATCTTTTTATTGCATTAGCTTTTAAAGTTATTTTATCATCCTGGAAAGACAACTCTTCTTTCTTTGCTAACTTTGGCTTCCTTTCACTACATATCTTTCTTCACACTCTCCTATACATTAATTATTTTTCTCTCCTTCTCTATACTATTCTGCCACATCATTTTGGTTCTTCCTCCCCTGTCTTTTTCTCTATCTCTCTTTTCTTCTTTCTCTTTCTCTTCCCTCCTTTCCTTTCCTTTCCTTTCCTTTCCTTTCCTTTCCTTTCCTTTCTCTTTCTCTTTAATTATAATATTCCTATTTTATCACATGGTATTTGCCTGATTGTTTATTTTACTTATGTTATGTATATTTTATTATGGCTTCTCCCCCTTCCCAGTTTTATTGTCTCCCTTTTCTCTCTCATCTTATGTATTTGAAAAACCTAATAAAGCTTCTTAAACAAAAAAAATATATATATTTTGCCACTGCGATCTATGATCAACTATTAATTGCAAACAGTACTGTAAGAGCCATAGTTTTTGGCAGGATAGCAATACTAATTGTCCGTGCACATCAGAATGAAACATGCTGTGATCTCAATCGTTGTAGTAATAGGTAAGAGTATAATTGGCACATGAACTATTGCTATTAAACTGATGTAATCTCTCGTAATTCTTGAATCTGGCCTCACTTGACAGTTGTGACATTGTTGTCCTTATGCATAATGTGAAATTTCTCATGATTTGTACCTGCACCGGATTATTTTGAGTAGAAACTGTGCTGCCAAGAGACATCAGGGCATATTTACAAGAACATAACACTGCTGTAGCATTATTTGTTTGATGTTACATCGTTTTCTATTTATTGCATTATTTCCTTATTTATAAGTTGCCGCTAACTGCAGTTAGCTGCAGTGTTCACACTTTAATGTGAAATTTTCACATTGTCCCGTCTGTTAGTGAGACTTATCGAAAATGAGATGCAAAGTGCGCTTTCCCATGTAAAAACTCCAGCAAAACTCACAATGCGATATATACAATGTTTTACTTGCATGTCGCAAATCCCACAAAACTACCCCTAAGTCCAATTAGAGGCAGTTTTTTAAGACCAAAAAATAGCTGGTCTTAAAATTGGTGCAAAAACTTGGGCCCACATATAAGATGTTTGGGTGCTGGACAGCGCTGCAAGGAATATTGTTGCACTGCTGTGCTCCAAAACAAAAGGTCATGAATGCGCCCTAACAATAAGATAGGGTGCATTTCTGGGCCCCATCCATGAAAAGTGTTGCATCGCTATAATAAAACAGCGATTGGACACTTTTCAATGTACCCTCCTTGAGACACCATGGCTGCCCCGGATTTACTGTACGATGCTCCATGTCGCAATCAATGACCGAAACGTCTGGAATCCAGACGTATCTGTCGGCTCTAAAGTTGCGCATTACTGCAGTTGTGTTGCAAGCATGACGCAACGTGTGTAAGAACAAGGGTACCCCTGACAACAGTTCCTGAATCAGGGAAAGTAACTAGGGTGTAAATATCACAATGTCAGGAGCAAAGAAAATAACTATGGACCTAAACAATGTCAAAGACATATGCATGCAACCTCTATGCAGTGGTATCAATTTTTTTTTAATTTATTGTTATTTTTTTAAATAAAATAAATATAAATAGATTGAATTAAATACATAGACAAACTTAGAACATATCATCATCTGTGTGTATGTTTATGCTGAGTTTAAACAGTCAAAATACAACATTGATTGGATAACATGTATTGGGGATACAATCTCAATCATGGATATATGAGAGATTATTGACCGAAAATTATAAATCTCAACAACATACAGACAAAAATAATCATTTTACTACATTTCAGAAGACAGTTATTTCAGGCATGGCTCCAGTAAATCAGTGTCCTACGCACGTTTCAGCTGTGTGCCTTCATCAGGAAGCCATGTACAAAAAACTGAGACCTTATTCAGTTTTATGAAGTAAATTACTGGGGAAGACGTGGGACCTCAGATTGGATGACTGGTTCGATCAATGATGGATAATACGGCGTTTGAAGCATGATGCAACTCCAGCAATATGGGGCCAGCCTATCCCTATGGCACTGCGTCACCCTTAAACCTGCCACGAGGCAGGCATAAGGTTTTAAAGCAGTGGCGTCCTGGAATTGTCGTAGTGAAATCTGATAGATTTCACGGCGCCACTCGTACGAGGATTTGTTGCGTGGGAATGCCCACCCTGCATATATCATACCTGACGTGGGTATAATGTGGCACAGGGCTTTACAAGGTAACGCAAAGGCCTAGATGCAGCACTTTGTAAATACGGTGCAATGTGGTGCAAAAATCATGCTGCAAGTACGCCAAGAAAATGACGCACATGTGGTGTTAAACTGTTGAAAGAGGCTCATGATTAAGCCCCTCTGTCTTTTTCGCCTACGTTGGTGCACAATGGCTGCCATGCGTCAACACAGGCACACTTGCACCATGGTTCAAGGGGGACTGTGTTGGAGAGATGATTGATGTTATGCAGGAAGGGACACCTACCTGCACAAAACCTATCAATCCAGGGTATTTCCTCTTTCTATCTATGATGTAGAATGCTGCACACAAAGAAAAAGAGGATAAATATCCTTGTAGTGCCTCCCGAATGCCACACTTAGGGTGATGTTAGATTCTGACGCATTCCGAAGGATTATGGGTTGTCATAAACCTAGGAATTCTTCAGATATCATTGATTTGGCATGAGAGCACCCACAGCAACACTCGTTGAATGCCGCTTGAACACTCTACAATGCATGAAAGGGGCACATATTTACAAGTCCATGAAAAGCCATGTAAAGTGGGTTTGTGTGGCCTTGTAAACATGCTGTGGCACATTGCGCCAGCAGAACATCAAACAAGTGATGTCACAGCATTGAAAGAGTGCTGCTAGGGCCCCCTAAATGAGGCCCTTGGATAATAGAAGTACTCCCACAAGTCATCCTTGGTAAGGTCAACAATGCTATGGACCTCCTGCCATTGCAGCCTGGAGCATCAAGGAGACCACCACCTGTGACATGCATCACTCACCTGAACAACTGCTCTGTTCCTTTTGGGTAACAACTGGACCTGATCTCCTCTAAGTGCTGACCTCAGTACACTAGAACTACAGCAACAGGAAGCTGGAAATCCGGAACCACAGAAAGCCAGATACTACCCGGAGCTGTCTGTAACCATGGAAGGAGAGATGCGTAACTAGTCAACATTAAATTAGGTTATTTGCTGTCTGAGGAGTCACATCCGGGGGCTGCATGGAATCCGCACTGGAAGACCACGTCGCAGTGGAGCCCAAGTTGCTGGGGGAGCGTTCAGGGGAAGTGTTGCTATCCTGTCTCTGTGTGTGATTGTGCATCATTGCCGCTGCAAGCAGCGCCTTCTGCCTCTATTGTATAGCCTGCTTCAGATTGGGGGTGGCTTGTAGGTGTGGTCAGTGATGCCTGCTCCACCTACACCTACACCTACCATTAAGACTGGCTCCGTGAATAAAAGTTTGTTGCACAGACCCTTCACTCCCTGTCCCCAGCACAAGGCAACCAGTAGATTGCAGCCAGATTTCGGTGTCACCATCTGAGGTCACTCGCAGCCTTGGCAGGAAGTGGAGGTAGTCTTGGATGTCCAACTCTCAGAGTTGTCGCTTAACCTCTAGAGCTGACCCCCTCTGCCTGTGTACCCCTGTGTCATACTCAGGGAAGAGAACAACTGAGGCATTATCCACTTTCACCTCACCCAGCTTGTGTACCTCCCTCAGGACAGTGTCACGATCCCTGTAGGAGGTGGGAGAGAGGGGGTCTAGGACCTGTCCCGGAACAGCTGATTGCTCACCGGCACTCAATGGGCCCTCTTTACAACAAACAATGGGGAGAAAGCAAGTGTTGGCAGTAGACCAAGAAACCATGTCTCAATGTATGCCACAGGATCAGCGCCTTCTGCTCCCTTGGGCAGACCCAACACCCTCACATTGTTACACCGGCAGCTGGTCCACCGCAACCTCCGCTGTTCTTTCTAGTGAATAAACACGTGTCTTTAGTGGATGTTACTCCAATGCTGCAGTCAGGGTAATCAGGGGGACTTTGGCCAGTTCTCGCTCAATGCTGTGTACATTGTAAGTCAGCTTGCATTGATCTGCTCATTCCAGGGAGAAGTCGACTGTGATTTTGTCTATGCGGCTCTCAAAGGAAGTGCGCATATATTCAAGGGAGGTACCCACTGTGAGTACAGAGTCTAGTTTGGAGTCCAGGGTGTCTACTGTCACCTGCCCTTGTGGCCAGCGATCCCCAGCCACTCGGTTCACTGACATGCAGGAGTGGACAAATGTCAGGCACTATGCATGAAATATGGGGCAGTGAAGTGTGGCCAGTTGGCCTCTCTCCTGCCGTCAGGTGTATGCTAGCCAGAAATCTACGTTCGGGCGGCACAGAGGGAATTCAATCAATCAATCAGGAACTTATATAGCATGGCTACTCACCTGTGAGGTTCTCAAGGTGCTGGGGGAGGGGGTGATGGCCACACTGGGTGGAGGGTCATTCGAGGAGCCATGTCTTCAGGGCCTTCCTGAAATGGGTCAGCGACACAGATTGCCTGCAGTGCAGGGGCAGGGTTTTCCAGGTCTTGGCAGAGAGGTAAGAGATTGACTCTCCTCCTGTTCTGGTCTTGTGGATCCTGGGGACAGAGGCAAGGGTGAGTTGTTAGGATCAGTTTTGTCTGGCGGGTACTTGAAATGTGAGGTGGTGTTCAGGTGTACTGGTCCTTTGTCATATAGAGCTTTGTAGGTGTTAGAGAGGAGTTTGAAAGTGACTCTCTTGTTGACTGGGAGCCTGTGGAAATGGCGGAGATTTTGCATGATGTGGCCGTGGCCAGGGATGTCGAGGACCAGTTTGGCTGCAGCGTTTTGGACGTTCTGTAGTATCCGGATGATGCCAGCATAGAGTGCATTGCCATAGTCCAGTCTGCTGGTGATGAGTGTGTGGGTGACAGTCTTTCTGGATTCTGTTGAGATCCATCAGAATGACCTTCGAAGAAGGTGGACTGTGTGGAAGCAGTCTGAGGAAACTGCGTTGATTTGGCAGTTCATAATGAGTGATAAGTACAATATTATGCCGAGGTTGTGTGTGTGGTCCATTGGGGTGGAGGAGACCCCACAGCAGCTGGCCAACAGGAGTTGTCCCAGGCAGAAGGGGTTGGTCCCAGAATGAGTAATCAGTCTTGTCCAAGTTGAGCTTGAGGCAGCTGTCGTTCATCCAGGTAGCAACGGCCTTCATTCCACTGTGGAATTTGGTTCTGGTGGTTGTGGGTTCATTGGTGAGGAAGAGGATCAGCTGGGTGTTGTCAGTGTAGGAGATGATGCTGAATCCATGGCTTCTGATGATAACTGTGAGGGGGGCCATGTAGATGTTGAAGAGGGTGGGGCTCTGGGAGGAACCCCTGGGTACTCCACAGCTGGTCTCAGTGGGTTCTGAGAGGAAAAACGGTTGTCAGACTCGCCGGGTCCAGCTGGTGAGGAAGGAGAAGATCCACTCCAAAGCCTTTTCACAGATGCCAGCGTCCTGGAGTCTAATCTAGGCAAAGTTCTTCAGGAGGGAGGTGGTCTTCTGGTCACTGGGGTTGTCCAGGTGGAAGTTGGGGTCTCCGAGTAGGATGTAGTCAGTGGATGGGAGAGCCTGGGGTATGATAAGGTCTATGATGGTATTAGTGAATGGGGGGGTCAGGGGCCAGGGGGCCTGTAGACGAGGGTCGCTTTAGGGTTGGTCCGGATCTGGAAGTGGAGGTGTTCCATGGTCACCGTTGGGTCATTAGAGTGCGTGGTCAGACGGAGTGTGCTTTTGTAGATGATGGTAATGCCTCCTCCTGGGTGGTCATGGTGGTCCTTTCATGTGATTTTGTAGCTGTCGGGGATGGTGATGGCGATGTCTGGTCCAGAGCAGAGGTTGGTCCAGGTTTCCGTGAAGAAGCAATGTCTGGAGAGGTGGCATTGAGGTGCCAGATTTCTGCTGCGTGTTTATAGAGGGACCGCACATTGAGGAGGATGCAGTTGAGCCAGTTGGGTGCACTGTTGGTTGGCTGGGCGGCAAGAGGCGCAGGTGTGTTGATATTGTAAAAGGTGCGGTTGCAATTTTGGCAGGCAAAGAGAGCAAGGTTATTCTTTGGTGATGCTAGATGGCAGGTGGCGTGGCGTCCAGGGTTGAGTGTGAGGAGGGTGATGGTGTTGCAATGGTAAAGTGTCCATGAGGCAGGGTCCCTGGCGCTGGGCATGGTCCAGATGTGGAAATACGCAGGCGTGCATACCTTTGGCACACCAGTGGCACACCCGCTGTGCATGGCTGCACAGCGGCTGCCATTAATCAGTGCTGCGGGGGCAGGACAGCTGGGAGGTGGGAAACCCAGGAAAGGACACTGGAGGGGCGGGCACAGAGGATCGCAGCGGCAACGAGGGAGAGCACAAAAGGAATAAAGCCAATCAAGGCAAAGAAAAAAAAACAAAGTCAAAGGTAGAAAAGCAATGGAGAAGAGCAGAAAGAAGGACAGAAACAGCAGAAGGACAGGAGGGCAGTCAAGAAGCAGAGCAGTGATGCTCTACCACTGGACCTACCGGGATGAGGCACATGCAGGAGCCTGCGGGTGGAGGAGGGTCTCAAACCCATGACCTCTGGGACAGAGGAACCAGCAGCTACCAGACAGTACAGAATTGTGGGAGGAGCAAGTCCCCTAAGGGATAGTCCCCCATACACTAAAAGTAAACTTACAGGGGGCAAGAAAAGGCAGCACCATGCGGTTGGCTCTTCAAATGTAATATTGGCAACCAGCTTCCGTGTTCCCCAGCGAGTAACGGTGGATCAAGCTGCATACCCAAGGTGCAACCCGGTGTAGTGGTGGCACGTGTTAGGCAATGCAGACCTCCCTACGTCGGTGCATAGGAGCGCCTCTATCGATCACAGCTCCAAAGGGCACCAGGCGGTCCTCTCACACAGGTCAGCAATGTGTCTCCATGCGACCTTAGAAACAAACAGGGAGTACCACCCACATGGAATCGCCGATTCCTAATGGGGTGTGTGGTAAAACAAAAGTGAGAAAGTTCTCCTTTTGTTAAGAAACCCCTCACTCACCACCTAGTGGTGACATGCTTCATCATCGGGGTCCACCCTAATGACCTAGCGTCATCAGGGTGTGCTACAACACCTGTTTACAGTGGAGCAGGTTGTGAGTGAGGGTGCGTGAAAAAAATTTATAAGTGTATTAAAAATTGTCCTGGTTTAACTTGGGAAAAATAAGATTTTTATTTGCAAGCAACTGGACAATGTTAAAATCAATGGCGAGATAAAGTGAGGGTAATTATGAGCCCATGTATCTCTATGTGTATCTGGTCTACATGTTTCAACCATGAAGGTATACAATAACCAGGTTTTCTTCAGGACCAACAAACCCTGAGAGTGGATGGTCTGCGTCCCCTAAAAGACACACCCGGTCCTACTCTGTGGGACCACAAAAAAGCAAAAGTGTGCCTGTGGTATGGGCTTGGACCACAATGGGTAAGCCTTAAAAAGATCAAAATACCTGTAAAGGAAGAATGAAGACAAATGTCAGTTTATAAACTTCTACAAGCCTGTTACGTTGTGCAGTGCCTCAAATTCGTGCTCGCATGCTGTTAGTCCCATTAGGAACGGTACCTTTCGCTTGGCATCGCAAAAGTCTAGGCACAGAGGGTTGCTGATTGTGCCTCTTCTCAGTGTGAGGACGTGGCAGTGCCTTGGCCATAATTTTGGCGACAGTTATTTACCACAACTTGCAAGCTTTATAATTATACGTGCTGTGTGGTACCTCTATATCTATTCAACTCACGCATCATAACATATTGTGTGGCGTGATCAAGTCTCGCATTCCAATTGTAAATGTAAATGTGCTGGACTTGTAAAGCGCACAGCTGCCCGTAAGCGTCCCGGCGCTTGCTTAGGGAACCCGTCCTGGTATTCCCCTGTGAGAAACCCCGGCAGGGTGTCCACAAGGTGAAAGCGAGGCATCCCGCCGCGAGGGGCCGTAGTGGAGATTAAGCAAGCTATTGCCCAGAGTTGCAGAGTGTGACCCTGTGAGTCGAGTAGGCACCAGAGCGAGAATTGTCGAGTCTGTGGAATTTTGAGCCCAAGACCCGCCGAGGCGGGGAATCGAACCCTGGTCCATGGTCGATCTCAGCTTCCGGGTCTGCCGCCTCTAACCACTGAGCCACACTTCTCCAGGCGAGGCGAGGTCTTATTTTGCAGGCGAGGTCTTATTTTGTAAAAAAGTGCATGTACTGCCATACTCATAACACGCAACACAAAACGAACTCACTGACATAAAACATATAGGACAAACAGGTGAAGCTTACTCTCATTGGGGTATTGCGATACCTCATAGGGCGGGGTAAGGTTATCCTCGCTAAAAAAACGTATTCTGAAACATAAGATTGATAAATAGTTTCGTGAATCACGTTCTGAAGGGGATCAGAATCGTCTCAGAAAAACGCGGGGGCGTGCTAGTGGGTGAGCATTGCCCGTTGTCGATCAGACGCTCGTCTATCTGGGTGATTACTTACAGTTTTGGAGCGAGGTCTGTGGCCGGAACCAGCAGCTACCAGATAGTACAGAATTGTAAGACCTTGCCTGCACAATTGGAATGCGAGACTTGATCACGCCACATAATATGTTATGATGCGTGAGTTGAATAGATATAGAGGTACCACACAGCACGTATAATTATAAAGCTTGCAAGTTGTGGTAAATAACTGTCACCAAAATTACGGCCAAGGCACTGCCACGTCCTCACACTGAGAAGAGGCACAATCAGCAACCCTCTGTGCCTAGACTTTTGCGACACCAAGCGAAAGGTACCGTTCCTAATGGGACTAACAGCATGCGAGCACGAATTTGAGGCATTGCACAACGTAACAGGCTTTTCGAAGTTTATAAACTGACATTTGTCTTCATTCTTCCTTTACAGGTATTTTGATCTTTTTAAGGCTTACCCATGTGGTCCAAGCCCATACCACAGGCACACTTTTGCTATTTTGTGGTCCCAGAGAGTAGGACCGGGTGCGTCTTTTAGGGGACGCAGACCATCCACTCTCAGGGTTTGTTGGTCCTGAAGAAAACCTGGTTATTGTATACCTTCATGGTTGAAACATGTAGACCAGATACACATAGAGATACATGGGCTCATAATTACCCTCACTTTATCTCGCCATTGATTTTAACATTGTCCAGTTGCTTGCAAATAAAAATCTTATTTTTCCCAAATTAAACCAGGACAATTTTTAACACACTTATACATTTTTTTCACGCACCCTCACTCACAACCTGCTCCACTGTAAACAGGTGTTGTAGCACACCCTGATGACGCTAGGTCATTAGGGTGGACCCCGATGATGAAGCATGTCACCACTAGGTGGTGAGTGAGGGGTTTCTTAACAAAAGGAGAACTTTCTCACTTTTGTTTTACCACACACCCCATTAGGAATCGGCGATTCCATTTGGGTGGTACTCCCTGTTTGTTTCTAACGATATACCCAGGGGTACAGGAGTACTCCCCGTTCACCTACGTGAACTGAAATCCTTGCTCTCCCCATTGTTTTTCATCTCCATGCGACCTGCCCTTCTTCGCCACCAGGTAAGGGCTATCGGCGATGCCTCAATGTCTACTGCCATGGCCCACAGGCTTGGGCCCAATGCAGCCCACCTCCACCGTCATGCCACACTGATTCCAAGGCACCACCGCCTCTCACTTCGGGGCTCAGACGCAGGCCCAGCGAGGCCTCCGTGTCACGATTCGCTCCCTGTGTTCTCGTGTCCACCACCAGGGGGCTGAACTGTGGGACTCTCCAGTGTTCTAATATGCTTCCTGATACTCCCCTGCATGCATATCTTGACTTCCAGCCATTTGGAAACTATTTGGGAATTGACATCCATTCCCAATCCATGCCGGGTTTTGTGAAAGCCAGCCTGCTTAGACTTAAAGCCAGCCTACTCATGCCTGAAACTCCATTACCCAGAATTCCCTGCTCACTGCTTTGTCTCTACCCCTGCAGGCCAAGGATGGGTGGAAGAATTCAGCTCACCTGTGGCTGGCTGCTGCTAGCCTGCTCACACCAGCTGCATGTGATTACTGTGAGCTCTTTTAAGCCCCAGCTCCCTTCAGGCAAAGGTTGGTCATTGTAGCTGTTTACCGGTGAGACCAATCCTTGTTTCCAGAGTTCCCTGAGCTTTTACTATTCTTGTTTCCAGTGTTTCCTGAGCTTTAATTATGCCTTGTTCCTGGCCTGCTGCTGTTTACCCTGTTCCTGAATTAGCACTGCCTGCAGTGCTACCCTGACCCCATAGCCTTAGTATTCTTTGTTCCTGAACTGCAGCAGTTTCCCTTCTCCTGAATTAGCACTGCTTGCAGTGCTACCTTGTTTCCTGAGTTCCTGAGCAATAGCTATTCCCTGTACATGAATTAGTACTGACTGCAGTGCTACCTTGTTTCCTGAGTTCCTGAGCTATAGTTATTCCTTATTCCTGGGCTTAGCTATTTCTTGTTCCTGATTTGCACTGCTTGCAGTACTCTCTTGACTCCTAGTTTCCTGAGCTGTAGCTATGTCCTGTTTCCTTGAACCAGTATTGCCTGCAGTGCTACCTTGACTCCTGAAGCTTTGGTAGTTCCCTGTTCCCGAACTAGCACTGCCTGTAGTGCTACCTTGTCTCCTGAAGCTTTGGTAGTTCCCTGTTCCTGAACCAGCACTGTCTGCAGTGCTGCCTTGACTCCTGAGCCTTAGCTCCCTTCTTGTTCCTGCCCCAATACTGCCTTCTTTGCTTCTTTGTTTTCTTGATTCCTTAACCTGCACTCTTCTAGTATACCCTTGTAGCCTCCCCTTCTGTATATTCGTTTCCAGTCCCTGCCTTGCTACCCATTTCCTTGGTTCCAGTTCTAGTTTGCTGCCTTTCTATTCTGCTGTCTTACTTATGTTACCTTGTATGTTTGTTACCTGCTTTCTGACAAGTGTGCCCTGTCATTTCCTTCCTTTCCTGTTAAGCACTCCTCCTTGCTAGCTCCTTGTCTATTGTGCTTGTGTTTAGTTCTACCCCTTTGCTGTGACTGCCTTGCGCGTTCCTGTTTGATCACCAGGATCCGTGGGCTCAGCTGACTACCTAGGTGGTGTTTCTTGTTCACTGTGAGTTTTGTCTTTGAGTTACATTTATAACATCACTATAGGTATAAGCTCCACAGACCCTGCCTTTGCATGCATATCCTACATGTGGGTATTTGCAGTCAGTATCTGTAACAGCAATTGCGGGTAAGAAACTTACTGAGCTTCAGCCTTACCACGTGGAGCTCCTAAGTGATTTACCCCACCCCCCCTTTATTGTTAATGTTGTATTATATATATGTCTTGCACATCTGTCCTGGGTGTAGTTAGTCTGAATGCTAAATTGCCTTGTGAGTGCCCTTCCTTTCTGAGTCTTACCCATCGTGTTCACTTGTACAGGCTTCCCCTTTGGATCCCTTTTTCTTCTCTGACTCCCTGTATGATCCTGGGCAGCACTGTACTCCTCCTTTCTGTGTACGTCTTCTACCCAGTTCCCAGTCCTTGTCCAAGTCCCTGACTGTGTTCCCCACATAGTCCCGGACAATCCCTGACACTCCGGGCCTCAGGGACTGTCCGCTCTTCCAGGCATAAGCTGCCATGTTGTCACAAGGATGATGCTATGAAAAGTGCTGCATCACTGGTTTTCTCCAATGACGTGCCTTGGTTTATGAATGAGTCCCTGATCCTACATTTCCTCTTCCCATGGGACTCATGGCTGGTCATCCTGGCAGTTGGAGGGTTTGGTGGGGTTGTTGACCTGTGCTGGACTTGGCCCTGGCTGATCCATTCAGTATTCCATTATTTTTATTTGATATTTTTTCATTAGGGTTGTTTTTATAGGATATTTTTATTCTCTAGAGACTGAAAAGTGACGTTGAGCTGACTAAAGTGAATTATTTTTCCGCTAATTGGCCTTTTGTCACTTTTCTCTTGCTAACATCACATTTGTGTTAGCGGCAGCTTTCGCCGCGGCTAGCTGATACTATCGCCATGTACCAATGTATTGTAAATACATCGATAGCATGACGATAATTTTTGTGGATAAGCCACATTAAAACAATTACTGCTAACTACTGCAAAAACTCGTTAGCAGAAGTTCTTGTAAATATACCCCATTATTTCCTCAAACTGCATATTTTCTATTTGGACCAGTGTCCTGCCAGTATCTTGAGTAACATTTCAATGCAAGGTATGCCTTGCCTCAAAGATTCACCCGAGGTGCCATGAAAACAATTTCATCCATGTATCACACAATATTGCCTCATTTTCTTAACATTTTCCAATCATTTTGGAGCAGAGGAATTATGCAGACCTCTGCAGTGTATTTTGAATATAATTTGGGTGCTGTGACTATTCAAAATGTAGGTCACTGATAAGTTAACATAGTGATGTTATATTCCTTTACAAAGTAAAGTCCTGTCTCTATTTCCCTTCTTAAAACAGACTTGTAATTTAGCTAGCCACCTGTAATAGCCGCTGAACTGCAATAACGTATTATAGTTCTGATGTCAAAATGCCTGCTACCAGAGTTAGAAACTAAGAACCAAGTCATGTCACAGAACATAATAAAAGCTGCAGTTCCAAAATAGAAAACTAGATGAGCAGTAATAAGCAGAAAGGAGACATTTATCCAACATGTTTATTTTTACACGCTTTAGGTATAGAAAGGAAAGATAGAATCTCTGCATATTTCTGCACATCACATTTTTTTATCTGGATTCCATTAGACTGATTCTGATATAATTTTGCAAGAACTATCTAACTGATTTTTGGTGTTTTTAATTTTGTACTAGAGATTATAAATTGATTCTTCATGTTTACAAATGCTTTCTCTCTTTCACATAAAAAAGCAACACATCAAGGATTTAAGCATTTTGTGGGAAGGGTGATGGTGTGGTCATGTATTCTAAGAAATATAGTATCTCCTGGTTTACATTATAAGGATAATGCAAGTCACCTCGGAGGTCCCTGATGTTATAATAGAAATCATTCCTCTATGTGGTCCCGGAACGCCTTGGTGACTTGCAATATCCTTATTGTACAGCATGACATGCCTTATCCTCTATGTAAAACAGATGAAGTGACGTTCACAACTAAACAAAACTGCACATCTTCTCCTTGGCTTACCTAAATTAACTTTATTTGTATCTATGAAAGCAACTTACTCACTGAGTTTTAGAAATTTGGTTAGCACACTGTTTTGAAAACAGTAAAATCTCAGGTGCCTAGACAAGAGTGCCTCCTATCTGGGGTCAGAGAGGAAGAAATCATACGACATGTCATATTTGGTTACTTATGAGCATTAAAGCCCCTTAATTACCTCTTTACTGCCAGAAGGGATATCAGTTTGGCACATGGGTAAATCTAAATACCTATATACCCCTTTGTGTTACAATACAAGCTTTCCATTGTAGTTTCTCGGTCTATCCCTAACAAGTAAAGGACCTTTTAAAATCACCTGGAAATGTGAGAAGCATTGATCCTAACTCAATGTTCAGTCCATACAAATTTTAACTCATCCTTTAATTTAGGGTAGAGACTATGTTATGTTACTATGTTACTGCGCTACTCCCTGTAGTGTCCCGGTGCTAGGAAAGGAGAAACCAGTGACA
This sequence comes from Lissotriton helveticus, assembly GCF_964261635.1. NCBI lineage: Eukaryota > Metazoa > Chordata > Amphibia > Caudata > Salamandridae > Lissotriton > Lissotriton helveticus. The sequence goes on from NC_136073.1 coordinate 405,846,375, forward strand.
GAGCAGAGCAGGCAGCCCATAGGCCGCTGACCTATTGTGCAAAAAGCCACGTTTTTAGTCTGCGTCCAAAGCTGAGGAGGTCCTGCGCCTGACGCAAGGCTGGAGGCAAGTTATTCCAGAGCTGAGAAGCTACCACCCGGAAAGAATGCCCACCCAGACAAGAGCGGGAGAACCTTGGGATCTGCGAGAGTAGCTGATTTGAAGACCTCAGACTTCTAGATGGAACATAATGCTGGCACCAGTTTCTCAAATAAGAGGCCCCAATATTATGGAAGGCCGTATAGGCCAGCACCAAGGCCTTGAAATTTGTCTTCTTTCGTACTGAGAGCCAATGCAAGGACTTCCGGTGGGGAGTTATGTGTGTCCTGAGGTCCTCCATAAGTATGGATCTAGCAGCGGTGTTTTGTACCACCTGTAGGCGGCCGAAAAGATAGTCAGGAAGGCAGACATAAAGAACTTTTACATAATCAAGGCGGGACAAAATCCGTGCTTGTACTACTGTTTTCCTATGGGAAACTGGCAGTAGTGGGAGGAAGTTTCTCAGCATTTTCAGGGACTTTCCTCATACCAAAGTTAATGGTTGGTGATAACAAACAGTTATGCAACCTATTACTCCTACTCATCTTTAAATTCTCCTATTGTCACTGTGAAAGAGCACAGTACCAAAGTCTCAGATTAGGTCAGGGCAAAATACCAATGCAGTCAGGCAAAAATGTATCCCATCTCCATCTACTGTCCACTCATAACAGTCTGTGGTTTGTCATTCATGTGTCTGGCCACATGTAGTGCTTTCACCATAAGAAACACTAATTTTGGTTTTAGGGCCTTCACTTAGGAGACTAACTATTCTGATTCCCGTTTTGACCATGGTTAATGCTGGTAAAATGTACATCAAAAAAGCAGACTCTACTCCTACATTCCAAGCAATTGATGGGCTGTCCAAATATTTTAGAATCTAAGACCAGTTGTCCTCTGTCTCTCTTCCCAACCTGATTTGACACCCACAAGAAACTCTGAAGCTCTATCATGCTCTTTGATGATAGACTGATTGAAGAAGACTGGTTGATGAGGATGGTGAAAGGGCACTAGTGCTCCTGGATCTCTTAGCAGCCGTCATTGCCATCAATCATGCCATAACAATTTCCTGACAATAAGACATAGGCATTTCAGAGTAAGATCTTAAATGGATGCAATTATTATTAAAAAGCAGTAACACATTGCAATCTTGCCCTTGTCCTGCCCACTCAAACCCAAAAGATGCTTAGTTGCAGTGTCACACAGGGTTCCATTTTTTATCCACTTTTATTCAATATCACTTCTTTTAAAAGGAGCTCATTGTTACATAAATGCAGAAGACATGCAACGGATCTTTGGACTAACAAACACAAAGTGGAATCTAGACCCTTTCGAGTATCTGTGGCAGACTGCTGAGGGGTTACCCAAAGATGACTGGCCAACAATTTTCTAAAATCAAATCCAACCAAAACTGTTCTTTTCTCTGGATTGGTGCTTTGTTATGGGGCAAAAACCAGTCCTGTCAAAATCAGTTCATAATCTAGACGTTTATATTGATGCTGATCTGTCGCTTAAGACTCAGGGATCTAAGGAAACCAAGACCAGGTTTTAGCAAATTAAGATGCTCAAATCCGCACTTCCTTTTATTGATTCTATCTTTCACATTCTGGTCATAAATTCTCTCTTTTAATTGCATCATGACTGTGACAAGTTTGTTTACACTACTTATAAAATTGTAGCTGGCACTGTTAGGGGTCACGGCGGACGTAGTCGCGTAGGCATGCGCTGAGCCAGGAAAAGACCGCTATCACAGTGTTCTTGCGAGGGAAAGATTCTGATACGTTATTTGGCTTGAAAACTTGTACATTCTTTTGGCATTATTTCTGAGGGTATAGATTTCCTTACGTTGGCAAACTTTCCTCAGTCTCAAAGTTCATGCGGGGGAAAGTCTTTACCTCTCAGATATATTTACTGTTATAGGGGATCCTATTCAGTTCTGTATGGTGTGCTATTACCTAGCGGGGGAGAGTGACGTAACTCTTCTCGTTTTCTTTGGTGCTAACTGTTCTTGCTGCATTTGGACATTGCTGACTATTGGAGTGCGATTCCTTCTGTGCATATTCCAAATATTTTATGACATTCTCTGCTACTGCTTATTGTTGATTAGTTGCTTTTCTTGTATTCCTCCACAGGGGTGTCTAGACAGAGATTCTGGTTTGAGCCTCAGTTGGTACCTCATTATCACAGGTAGACATCACAGGGGACCATGTTGTGGTGTTAGGTGTTATGCATTAGAAGATCTTGTTCTGATAGACCTCTTTATGTCTTCCAGCATTCTGTATGATAATAAGAGGTGCAATCTCAACACCCCCTGTATTTTTGGACTACGTATTTTCCTTTACAGGTTAGTGGAAGTATGGGTGACAAGAGAATATAAGTGATAGAGAGGAGTTTTAGAGCAAGTAGTAATTATATCTCTTTTGTGTCTCGTTACAGGTCTCCCTCCCTGCTGTCCCCATCCTTCCCTTCCCCCGCTTAACCACCCTTTAGTCTGTGTGTTCATATATCCAGACTTGGGGCTGTTTAGAGGTGGACCCCATAGAGCATCGGTTCGATCCTGAGGATACGTTCAGGCCTGGGACAGAATAACCGGCCCATGAATAGATTTATCTTCCCGGTCGAGCTGATCCTAGGATGGCAACTTTAGATGACATGATGGCGGCACTGGCCCTGGTTCAGATAGAGCTTTCCGCTTCACATAATGAGACCGCTGCTTTACAGGCAAGAGTAGACAGAATGCAAAGAAATCCTTTTGACTTTGGTAATCCAACACAGCCCCAACCCAGTTCTATTGTGGTAGAAATCCCTACTCCTATACCTCTTGCATCCCCTTAGAAATTTACAGGAGACATACACAAGGTCCAGGTGTTTATAACACATATCCTCTTACATTTCAATTGCAAACCTAAGTTATTCTATACTAATCAAGCTAGAGTAGCTTTTCTCATATCCTACCTAGCGGGTGATGCAGCTCAATGGGCAGTCCCTTTTGTCCGCAAAGATAACCCCATGTTACATGACTGGGATGCCTTTAGGGAAGAGTTAGAAAAGACCTTTGACCATAGAGCAGATACCTTTTCAGCCGATAGGGAATTGCTGGAATTAAGACAAGGGAACAAAGACTTAATAGGATACCTGAATACCTTTCGAAGATTGGTAGCAGAAACACAATGGCCAAAAGGCAAACGATCAGCTATCTTTTATCAGGGCCTTACAGACGATCTGAAAGATTTAATAGCCCAAGTGGATCAGCAACCTCTGACGTGTTCTGCATTTATTGAGCTGACCATGCGGTTGGACCATGGAATGAGGGAGCGAAGAGGAAAAGGCAAGAAGAGAGAGGAATACCCGCAGCGTTTCGAAAGACCAAGATCTCTGGATTCAGGAGGGTCAACCTATGGACATCGGAACGGTGCGAGCTTCGCAAACTGTCGTTGAGAGGGACCATAGGAGAAAGAATGGATTATGTCTGTATTGTGGCAAAAGGGGTCATTATTTGCATGAGTGTCTCATCAAACCAAAGTTTAACCATACTCGTCCGGGATCGTCTGTGGTGAACACCTCAAAGTTGTTACCAGAAATATGCTGAGCTCGAGACTAGTAGAAGGGGAGTCTTTGAGTAGAGTTGTTTATCCCTTCTCTAAATAAAGAAGTTGTTGCCTCTAAAGATCATTTTTTCATACCTATGGTGATCCATATTGATGATAGACTATGTACCACCCAAGCCATGGTGGATTCCGGAGCCAACGGTTGTTTCATGGATACCCAAGAAGCCCACCAACTGGAGGTACACCTGATCTCTAAGTCCATACCTGAAGTGGTGTTTGCGGTGGATGGAAAGCAACTTGAATCTGGTCCCATAAGTCAAACCACCAATTCTTATATTGTGGAGTTTATAAAAGGGCATCAAGAGCTTTTATCATTTAATATTATTCAAGCCCTACTATATGGCATCATATTTGGGTTACCTTGGCTATCTACACCACAACCCCAATATCAATTGGAGTTATCAAAAAATACTGCTGCAGAGAAAGAGACAGTGTTGCCCGCATGCTATCAACAATTTGAAGATGTGTTTGATGATCGGATGGCAGAAGTGTTGCCTCCTCACAGGCCCTACGATTGTAGGATTGACTTGAAACCTGGTTCAGTGGTACCCTGTGGAAGGGTTTATGCGCTAACTGAACCTGAAAATCCACACCTATGCCAATATTTGGACAAATATTTGGCCATAGGATTTATGCGTCCGTCCAGTTCACCTGCGGCTTCTCCGTTTTTTTTATTCCTAAAGCCAATGAAGAATGAAGAATTAAGGCCGTGTATAAACTTTCGTGCCTTAAACACAATCACCATACACAATCAGTACCGCGCCCGCTGATTTCGGTATTATTGGAACAGGTTAAGGGAGCCGTGATATTCACGAAACTGGACCTACGTGGGCCCACCATTTGGTACGGATGCGCCATGGGGACGAATGGAAGACTGCTTTCAAGACTAGGTATGGGCTTTACGAGTACCTAGTCATGCCTTTCGGCCTTTGTAATGCGCCTGCTGCGTTTTAATTCTTTTTAAATGATGTACTAAGGGAATACTTGGATCAGATAGTCGTAGTCTATATCGATGATATCCTGATTTATTCGAAGAAAACCGAGGACCATATTAGATATGTGAGTCTTATCCTATAGGCCTTGAGGAAACATCACCTGTTTTGCAAACTCAGCAACTGTGAGTTTCACGTTTCTACCGTTAAATTTTTGGGAGTCATACTCACTCCTTCAGGACAGGAAATGGCGGAACGTAAGGTGAGAGCGATTACAGAATGGCCCAGTCAAAAAAATTTCAAAGACATTCAGTGTTTCATGGGCTTCGCCAATTTTTATAGTCGTTTTATTTCTCAATTCTCAGACAAGGCGGTCCCACTCACCCGTCTCACCAAAAAAGATGTTCAGTTCCAATGGACCCAATAAGCGCAAACTGCATTTGACCAATTGAAGGAAGCCTTTGTGACCATTCCCATACTAACGCACGCCAATCCCACCCTGCCATTCCTAGTTGAAGCGGACGCTTCAGATGTGGCAATATGAGCCGTGCTTTCTCAAAGTGATACTGTAAATGGGCAAATGCATCCAGTCGCATTTATGTCAAAGAAACTAAACGGTGCCGAACAGAACTACACTATCACAGAAAAGGAGCTACTTGCAATCAAGGAGGCGTTAGGAGAATGGAGACATTGGCTGTTAGGAGCTCAACATACGTCACTGTATACATGGATCATCGTAACCTCCAGTTCCTAAAAACAGCTCGTCCGCTTTCGCCTAGGTTACTCAGATGGATGACCTTCTTTGAAGAATATGACTTTATTGTGATGTTCCGTCCTGGAAGCATGAACAAGAAGGCTGATGCTTTGACCCGACAGGAGTCCACCATAATACCTTTGGTCAATCCCGAAAGAACCATATTGGAACCACAGAAGGTGATAGGGGTAGTACACAGTGACCATTTCCTACATGGCGTTGCGAAAGGTCTTCAATCCTTCAAATGGAAGGATTGGTTAAAACACCATCCTGAATGGATGAGAAGGCAAGGAGTCGTGATGAAAGGGACTCAAGTGCTAGTTCCCACTCTCCAACTGAGATGGACCATCTTTCAATGGTGTCACACAGATCCTAGTGCAGGTCATCATGGCACAGAAAAAACGTGTGAAAAAATCATACAACAATTCTGGTGGCCTTCTATCAGAAAAGACATTCCGGAATGGATAAAAGCCTGTACAGTGTGTGCTCAAAACAATACACTTCCAGGAAAACCACAAGGGTTGCTTCAACCTCTCCTCACTCCAGAAGTCCCATGGGAAAGGTTTTCATTGGATTTCATTGTAGTATGTCTTCCATCTGATCAAGGACATACAGTCATTCTGGTCATCATTGAATATTTAACGAAAATGAGGCATTTTGTAGCCTGTAAATTGATCCCTACTGCTGGACTTTTAGCCTCTCTGTTAATGGAGCATGTAGTGAGATTGCATGGCCTACCAAAGGTGATTGTGTCAGATCGTGATTCTCTATTCACGGCCAAGTTCTGGAAAATCTGGTGTTCCACATTACACATATAGTCTGCTCTGTCTACTAGTTTTCATCCCCAGACGGACGGGCAGACCAAAAGATTGAATCAAACCCTTAAGCAATATCTCCGTAGTTACATTGACAATAACACTGACGCTTGAGTGGGATGGTTATGGCTGGCTGAAATAGCATACAATAATGCACAACACAGTTCCACAAAACACTCCCCCTTCTATAATACCTATGGGTATCACCCTCGCTTTGTTCCCTTCATAGCTCCTGGTAGGTGTGAGCGTATTCCAGAAGTGCATCAGAGAATAGGGCAGATACAGAAAGTATTGCTAAACACCTGAAAACATCTAGTTCATGCTAAAATCCTGTAAAAGAGACAAGCTGACAAACGTTGTTGACCAGGGCCCACTTATAAAAAAGGGGATTTGGTGTGGCTTTCTACACGTAACATCCGTTTCAGACGATATAGTGTATTCAATCCCAGATATATAGGTCCCTACAGGGTAGTGAGACTTATTAATCTGGTTGCAGTGAAATTAGCTTTGCCCTCTCATATGTGAATCCACCCTGTATTTCATGTCTCTTTGTTGAAGCCTGCATTTGGTCCAGCTCAAGCTAGGCCGTCACCTGTGTGGATTGATCAGGAGGATGAGTATGAGGTGGCTAGGATCCTTGAATACAGGGTCAGACATAACAAACTCTGGTTTTTGATTGCTTGGAAGGGGTATGGTGCAGAGGAGAACTCTTGGGAACCTGAGGCCTCTGTGCATGCTCGTAGATCGGTTGCTGTATTTTACAAACGTTGCTCTGACAGCCCGTGCGCCTGCCTGTGCTCTCCGGGAGGGGGATGTACTGTTAGGGGTCACGAAGGACGCAGTTGCACTGGCACACGCTGAACCAGGAAAAGACTACAATTCCTGGCAGCCGTGGCACAGCGCATTGTGTCAGACGCTGCGTCTTCCAGCACGTCTCACAGGATGCAGAAATGCGGACATAGCGAGGCGGCGGGGTGAAGACGCTGCCGATTATTCCGCTTTGCTAGAGTTTCCTTTTGGCCGCAGTTCCTGTTTCCCATGGTCGGGTAAGGATGCATTTTACACGCTTTCCTTTTACTCTTTCTGAAGTCTTAGTTTGATTGCGTGCTCCATTGTTTGACCCTAATTTCACCGGAGTGTGCAGTACCCGATTTTTCCCTTCCTTGGCTGAGCTCGTGAGCTCTATCACAGTGTTCTTGCAAGGGAAATATTCAGATACGTTATTTGGCCTGAAAACTTGTACATTCTTTTGGCATTATTTCTGAGGGTATAGATTTACTTACGTTGGCAAACTTTCCTCAGTCTCAAAGTTCGTGCGGGGGAAAGTCTTTACCTTACCTTCCTCCTACCAGTCCCTCGCACCAGAACCTCCACCTGGGGAGACAGACGTTTTCTGGTGGCAACTCCCAGGCTCTGGAACTCTCTGCCTATGTCCATCAAAACCAGTCCCACCCTCATGGCTTTTCCTAGATCATTGAAAACCTGGCTATTTGATCAATGATTCCACCAGCTGGTTCCTGGCCCAGGAAGTTCCTTATGCGCCGAGACACCTCAGGGTATTTGTTGCGCAATACAAATCTCGTAAACATAAACATAAACAAACATCATTATCACAGGTAGACATCACAGGGGACCATGGTGTGGTGTTAGGTGTTATGCATTAGAAGATCTTGTTCTAATAGACCTCTTTATGTCTTCCAGCATTCTGTAGGATAATAAGAGGTGCAAGCTCAACACCCCCTGTATTTTTGGACTACGTATTTTTCTTTACAGGTTAGTGGAAGTATGGGTGACAAGAGAATATAAGTGATAGAGAGGAGTTTTAGAGAAAGTAGTAATTATATCTCTTTTGTGCCACGTTAAAGGTCTCCCTCCCTGCTGTCCCCATCCTTCCCTTCCCCCGCTTAACCACCCTTTAATCTGTGTGTTCATATATCCAGACTTGGGGCTGTTGAGTGGTGGACCCCATAGAGCATCGGTTCGATCCTGAGGATACGTTCAGGCCTGGGACAGGTACAGAATGAAGCTACTTGACTGTTTGTCAAAACTCCAAAGTTCTCAGGTACCACCCCACCCTCCACCATCCTTACTCATTACCAATAAAAAGCTTTAAAGTTTGTTTCCAATGCAAAAGTAATGATCTAGGGGGTCTGAGTCACCTAGACAGGGAATATTTGTTTAATTGACTCACTTCTAGGTGGGCTGTACTCCTACAAATCCAGAATACTACAAAATTAAGTGACCAAAGGTTTAAGTAAGCCATATGCAATATATGAGTCAAAAAGACCCAAATGGGTTATTCACAAAATATAAATATGATGTCTTGATATTAGAATGTATTGTGTTCATTATTTTGTTAGCTCATGTTGCTTTTCAAATATAATAATATAGTATAGAAATAAGCAATCTGCAGCCCACCAGCATTTGTTTTACCCCCTTTGGTGTGCAAGCCTGGGGCATTTATTTATTTATTTTATTTATTTAATTTGTATAGCGCGTTATAACCACCGGGGTCTCTAAGCGCTGTTTGTCCAGAATTACGTAGTGGGGGTTCGGCCTTTACTTGATATTACCACAGCGCCTACAGGCTACACCATGCTTGCCTAAACAGAGTGGTTTTTAATTTTTTCCTAAAGGATAGCAGGTTACATTCCTTCCTTAATTCTGGGGCCAATTTATTCCATAGTGCAGGAAGCGTGTTGGAAAAAGCACGTCCTCCCACCGTGGCCAGTTTGAAACGGGATTGGGACAAGAGGGTCGCATCCGACGAACGCAAAGTACTGCTCGGTGTGTAAGGGGACAGGCGAGATTTCAGGTATCTCGGTGCATTGCCATACAACACCTTGTGTACGATGCACAAACCTTTAAAAACAACCCTCTGCCGAATCGGGAGCCAATGTAGCTCCTGCATCAGTGGGGAAGAGTGGGCAGTTCTAGGTTTTTTATAGATCAGCCGGGCTGCATCGTTCATAACCCCCTGTAGCATATCCAACAGCCGTTGAGGTAGGCCGATATACAGGGAGTTACCGTAGTCTAGCCTAGCCAGAATTGTGGCTGAGACCACGTGTCTCATGGTGGAAAAAGAGAGAGAGGAGAGATCTTTCTCAATTGTCGCAGCAGGCCTATACAAGTGCCCACTACCGTGGTGACTTGTTTCTTCATGGAGAGTTTATCGTCCACGTATAGACCCAGGCTTTTTACTGCAGACGCCGGCTCCGGCGACGCACCCAGCTCCACAGGCCAAAATCTCTCACTCCAAGGGTTGCCCGTGATGGAGATAGGCAGCACTTCCGTCTTGTCCGGGTTAATTTTTAAAGAATTCTCGGACATCCAGTTAGTGGTGGCTTTAAGTATATCCTGCAACCTGGTGGACGCTCCCGGACCATCATCCAGCCGGATGATTATCTGGGTGTCATCAGCATAGTTGTACACTAAGCAGTCCATCCTGTTCAGGAGTGCAATTAGAGGCTGCAAATATACATTAAAGAGTAGGGGTGACAGGGCAGATCCCTGTGGAACCCCACAGGTAATAGGGGAGGAAGTGGAAAGCAGATCCCCCAACTGTACTCTCTGTGTCCTGCCCTGCAGGAATGATGTGAGCCATGCATGCGCTGTACCCCTGATACCAAAGGATCTCAACCGCGACAGTAGTTGTTCATGACACACGGTATCAAATGCCGCGGAGAGATCCAATAGTACCAGGGCGCTTGGTGTTTTTATATCGGCGCGACTCCTCAGTTCATCCAGAATAGAGAGCATAACTAGTTCCGTGCTATGGTTAGCACGGAACCCTGCCTGATTGGGCTCCAGCAGGTTATTGCTCTCCAGATGTCCCGAGAGCAGCGCCAGCACATGCTGCTCAATAACTTTAGCCAGAAAAGGCAGCTGGGAGATGGGTCGAAAATTCTTTAGACACTTCGTGTCTGATCCAGGTTTCTTTATTAAAGGGATCAGGCGAGCCTCTTTAAAAGCCAGAGGCACCTGTCCTGTGAGAAGAGAAGCGTTCAGCAGATGTAAAACTTCATTCTCAATACCTGGCAGTGCCAGTTTGAACACATCCGGAGGGCAAAGATCGACCTTAGAGCCAGACTTAACTCGATCCATGATCGTGCGTAGCTCCTGTTTTGCCATTGGGATGAACTCAACCAGCGGTATAGTGTCCGATGAGATGGAAAGATCGGGTGGGCAGGGACAATCGAGGGGTGTAGTTGCGGCAATTTCTCCCAGAATATTGGCGATCTTATTCACAAAAAAGTCCTGGAACCTCTGACAGTCCACCTGGGCGAACTCAGTGCTTTGCTCTTTGTTTGTCCTGAGCTCAGCAAGGACCCGAAAGATTTCCTTCTGCGGATTTCTAGCCGCAACTATTCTTTCCTCAAAGAAAACAGCCTTCCTAGATTGGATGGCTAATTTATACGTCGACAAGGAAGAAATATATTCTTTCTTGGCAGTGGCGTCATACTCCTTCCGCCATGCTCGTTCCTTCCTCCTCACCGCACGTTTCAAATCCCGTAGGGTATCATTATACCATGGAGCACCGGCTCCTCTCTCCACCTTCTTCGTCCTCCGAAGGGGTGCCACCAAGTCAATGGCATTCTCAAGGCAAATTGGCCTTATTATAGCCTAAGGTTATCAGGCTTACTTGGAGGATCAGATTTTGTCCAAAATGTTGTGGATGAAATAGTCTTCTGTGTATGCGATCCAATGGTAAAGAGTCTCTCTGGTCCAAAGGGAGAGGTACTCCCTGTAGTTAAGCAGTTGCACAGTGACAGGCTTGTGGTGCAGCCATCTTTCAGCATGTGGCACCTGGATCTTGGGTGTTAATACCCAGGATTGTTCCACTGGACCATGGCTCACCAAATCCACCAGGTACCATACCTGGTTCTTCCATATTCTTGAATCAAGGATGTCTTGTACTTTATATGGCTTAGTGTCCTTTTTCAACTTTGGCAAAATAGGTAAAAAAACTTTCAAAGCCGGATGAGCTTTCTTTAACAACGACTCATGAAAGACAGTGTGTGCTTGCTTCGTAGATGGGAGGGCCAGTTTGACTGCAGAGGTGCCAATCATTTGTTTTACTGTGAAAGGGTAAATAATTTGAGGTGTTTTGTTGGGGACTGTCAGCGTGATGGGCAGAAAAAGAAGTGAAGTGGCCGAATCGAGGTTATGTTAGACGTTTTATTGTTAAAGGTTGACTTAGGCGTATACAGTTTAATCAATTTGAAAAGGAAGAAAAAAATATCTGGAATATCCCAAGGATTCAGTTAGTGCTCAACCTAAAATTACAGTACCTTCACTGAGTCCCTCCTTGTTCGGTTTCCTTCCAGCGTTCCAGTAAGCTGGTGGGGTCCCGGGAGGCTTGGGGAGAGATCACCGCATTAGGAGAAAAGAAAAAACAAACAACAACAAAAACACAGTAAGTATGGGAGTAGTCGTTCTAGTCAACCTACCCCTTCACCACACCCAGTGGGAGGATTGTGAATGGAGAAAACCAGATGGGAAACATCAGAGGGAGTTTCAAGCTTGAGCCCGTCTTCTGGACCCGTGGCCTTGTGAGATCAATAGGTTCTTTCTTCAAGACAGAAAAAGGAAGGAGGGAAAAAAAGGAGGAAAGAAAGAAATGTGAGAGTAATAAAAATGGTGGTGAGAACATTGCAGGCAGGTCATGCTCTCTTTTTTTAAAATTCCTGTGCCCAACACAATGCAGGAGGGAAGGGTTTATGAGACTGTGCAGAGGGTAGAGCAGCAGTGGCAGTTTTACTTCCCACAAACCCACAACCTCACCTTCACCCTACTCACGGTTATGTACCGCCTATAGCCACAACTCTCCAGAGTTGTGGTGGCTCTTGGGCATCCTCCGGTGACCACCACTCCTCGCTCCACTCATCTGGTGTCTCTCTATTTCCGGTGTTTTATGGTCCCCCGTCTGCCTGGTCAGCGTCTTCCCGGTTGGCATCTTCTTCCAGTTCCAGCGTCTCCGTGGTCTCCTCTTTCTCCCCTGGGTCGATTTTTTGTGTTGTGTTTTCATGCTCCCTGGCAGTGGATTAGGTCTCTTCCCTCACACCCTCGCTTAGTGATTGGTTCCTCCATTAGGGCAGGAAAGACTCCTCCTGGGAAAGGGAAACAGAGTCCCTCGTCTCTGTTAGACTGCCTTCCCGGTCCCCGTTGGTGTTGGCAGCATCGGGGTGGAATGGAGACCATAGCGGAAAGAAGAAGGGTGAGTCAGGCTTTGGTGGGAGGGTACAAGGCGCCTTCTCACAGGGGCCTTTTATGGCAAAGTGACGGGTTGAAAGCTACACCATGTTCCCAGATTGATAAATGTCAGGTGGACAGCATTGTTTGTCAGCTTGGCTTTTATAAGCTTGCAGAGATTTGGGCAGCTTCTTTTGGGTGTAAGTGAGGGTTCAGCCTCCAACGTTTGTAGGAGGTTGGCAAGAAGGGTCCTCAGAAAGTAATTCTGGGAATAACCTAGGATCGTAGTCATACAGAAAAAATAACGGTGAAAACCCTGTGGATGAATGTTTGGCGTTTTTGTAAGCAAATCTGCTATATCTACACAGTCTAACCAGGACTCCACCACATTGCAGTAGGTGACATCTTATAAATTGTTCCACGGATTGATTCATTCTTTCTGATTGACCATTGGTTTGTGAAAGTCAGCTCATGGAACACTTCAACTCCAGTCCATTTCCTATAGATTACTGAGAGACTTCCAAACCTTCAAACTGCATTGAGACCCCTGATCAGAGACCACACTGTTAAGTACACCAAGTGCTTTTACAATGTTATTCAGAAATAAAGTAGCCGATTTTGGGGAGGAGGATAGAATCCCTTAAATGGGAATGAAGTGGGCTGTTTTGGTCAAGTAATCAATGACAACTAGTAGTGCATTGTATCCTCAAACAGAATGCACATCAGTTACAACATCCATTTACATGGTTGTTCAGGGATAGGCATAGGTTTTAACAGCCCTTGTAACTTTTGATGATCAACTTTGCTTTGAATACAAATCAAACACTGTTGTACAAATTCTTTAACATTTTAACATACTGTTGACCAATAAAAATGTCTCCTAACTTCATCCAAGGTTTTAGTTACCCCAGGAGGAGCCACTAAAGGGTGGCTGTGGAACCAAGTCAAACTTGTATTCTGTATTTTTCAGTTTGGAATGTAAATTAAGGTGCATTCAAAGGAACTCCTTGGTGCAGAGATTGAGTGACTTGTCTTAATCCTAGTTGTTAGATTTGGGGGTCTCTAGTTGGCACAGGTACGTACTTGTGACAAATAGGGACCGTAGCCTTTAGTCAGGATAAGGGGATTACACTCCTAAAAAAACCCTGCTCACCCCCTTTGTAGCTTGGCACGAGCAGACAGGCTTATCTCAGAGGTGGTGTGTTAAGCGTTTGTGACTACATACAGTAACCCAGTGACAACACTACAGATGGAAACCATACAAGGTTTTTATATCAAAAATAAGTATACTTTATATAGAGTTACCACAAGACCATAAACGACAAAAAATACACAATACTATTACTTTAAGATGCAGGATTTTGCTTAGTTCAATTCAGTTCTTAAGATGCGACACTTTGCGTCAATGTACCTTAAGTTGCGTTATGCTTCCATGACAAGCAATGTCGCTGCAACGGAAATGCGTCAAAGTTCAGGTGCAAAGAAATAAAGACGTGAAGATCTTCCAGATGCGGCACGCTTCTAGGGGATGCGAGAAGTTCTCAGTTCGATGCGTGGACTACAGCGACGACACCTTTGTTCTGCCATGCAGCGGCAGCAGCTCCAGCGGCAACGCTCTTCTCCCACGATACGTGAAGCTTCCGCTCGATGCGACAACTACAGCGGCGACATCCACGATGCGACTGCAGCTGCTCCGATGGTGGCGCGCTTCTCAGGGATGCGAGTTGCTCTTCTTTGATGTGGTGCAGTGCGACAGTTCCAGTGGTGACACCCTCCTTCGGAGTTGCGACGGCAGGCACAGCGACGGCGACGCGGTCCGACCTCGTTGCGAGATTCTTCTCTTGATGCGGTGCAATACGACAGCTACAGCGGTGACAATCCCCCTTCAGAGTTGCCATGGAAGCCGCAGCGACAGCAACACGCTTCCTCTTCGTTGCGGCACGCTTATCTCCGATGCGGTGCAGTGCGACAGTTCCAGCAGCGCCACCCTCCTTCGGAGTTGAGAAGGCTAGCCCAGCGACGGCGACACACTTCTTCTCGTTGAGTCGCGCTTTCAGCTTCTTGCAACCCGCAGTTCCTCAGAAGGCGCAAAACAGCAGCAGGCACTTCCAAAAGAACTCTGGGGAGCTGGGGGTTGAAGTCTGTTGTCCCTGAGACACAAAGTCTCAGGGACAACAGACTTCAGAAAGTTCCTTTCTCCTTCCTTTGTCAGTAAGGCAACCACTGCAGGCTAATCCCCCAAGCAGCACTTCTGCTTGGGAAAAGTCTCTCCTCAGTTTCTTCAGGTTCCTCTCCTCAGTAAAGGTTTCTTCTTCTTCTTCACCAAAGTGATCTAATTTCATGGGATCAGGGTCCCAATATTTATACCCCAAAATCCTTTGTTCTCTGATGGGAGAGGAGCCTTTGCCCAGTCCAAACCAGTTTTGAAGCACTCTGTTTACCAGACGTCTGCTTTCCTTTCACAGTGCAGGGCAGGCATATCAGACGCCCCACGGGAGGTGGAGGCAGTATTGTGGAAGGAAAGTACAGTCCTGGAGCACTTAGTTTACAGGACTCCTTCTCTTCTTTCAGTGTGCAGGGCAGAGACATCAGCCGCTCCCCAGGAGGTGGAGCCAGTATTGTGGAAGGCAGGCACAGCCCTATTCAAGGTTCAGGTGCAACTCCTCCCTCTCATCTAGATGCAGATCTCTCTATTCACCACTGGGTGACTCATATTGTCTCTTGGAATCCCCCAGCCCTGTCACTCACAAAACCAGACAAATGAATACACAACCTAGCAGAGGCAGGCTTGAAAGGTTAGGCAAGCAAATACCTACTTTCTAAAAGTGGTATTTGCCAATACAGAATGTTAAAACCAACTTCACTAAAAAGATATATTGTATCATTCTTAGTTCAGGCATACGAAACTTGAATTTCTACCATGTTCTCTGAGACAGTTAGGATTATAAGCATGTAACAATCTAACAGCCCATTCTGGCCTATGGAGAACAGGTAGCCTTGCAATAGTGAAAAACGAAAATGGCTGTAATTCACTATTAGGACATGCCACACACATCAGGGCTTGTCCTACCTTATACTTACAGTGCATCCTGCTCTTGGGCCTACCATAGGGGTGAATGATATGAAGAAAAGAGAAGATTTAGGGACTGGAAAATGGTTGCACTTGCCCAGTCAGCATGACAGTTCCAGAATGCACGCGGGCTCTGCAATGGCAGACCTTAGACACATTTTACAAGGTTGCTTCTGTGGGTGGCACAACCCGTGCTGCAGGCCCACCAGTAGCATTTGGATTTACAAGCCCTGAGCCCACTCAATGCACTGTACTAGGGTCTGACAAGTAAACCAAATAGCCAAACATGGAACCACTGATTAATACATCAATTTACAATCAGTGGCACAGTGCCCGAAGCATCTAACATCAGCAAAAATACATGAGGCAACAGCAAAAATGGAAGGGAGACCCACGCCAATGGTGCCAAGTCTAACACTAGTTCTCTAATTGTATCTTGGGGACAGTTTACAATAATTCCTGATCAAAGAATTCCTTAGTAATGGGTGCCAGAAACAATTCTGGGGCTATATTAAGTCCCAGTTTATCTTTAACCCTTACAGACTCCTCAATGCATGATAATAGATCTGCTTTTCAAGATAGGGTTTCTGGGAAAAACATGAAGGTAAAGTGATACTCAGTGAAGAATAGAAACCTACATGGTTGTCTTGGTCTAAGAATTTTTGCACACTTATGGAACTGTAGGTTGCAGTGGTCTGTATGGATGGTAGTAATATGTGGGGTTCCATACAGGTAATGATGCCATTCTGTGAAAGCATTCTTAATTGTTAAGAATTCTTTGTTGGCAATTGTATAATGCTTTCCACAAGATGTCAACTTTAAAGAATGAAACCCAATAGGATGGAGCTCAGAAGTCTTGTGATCCCTTTGGGACAATATTGCTCCTACAGCTGAATTAGAAGTGCCGGCTTCTACTGTGAAAGGAATATCTATTTGTGGGTGTTGTAAGACTGGTGCAGTGGTGAATGCAATTTTCAAAGCCTGAAAGGGCTTCTTGGCTTCTGGAGTCCATTTAAAAATGACACCTTTTCTCAAAAGACTTGTTATGAGAGTAACCAATTAAGAGAAATTTACAATGGAGCATTTGTAAAAATGTTAGGATCCTAGGATTGAATATCCTTTATTCACTTTGGAGATGACCAGTCAACCAATGCACTGATACTATTGGTATCCATTTGAATCCCAACTGGGGTGATAACAAAACCTAGGATTTCTACTGTTGTGGTGTGAAACTCACATTTGCTCGATTTGGCTTCGAGCTCATTCTCACACAACTTTTGTAAGACCATATGCATGTGTTTCCTATGCCCATCCTCCAAATTCAAGTACACAAGGATGTCAATAATGAAGATGACTAAGAATTTGTCTAAAAATTCTCAGAATACTTTGTTCACAAAGAACTGGAAGGCTTCGGGTGTGAAACACAACCCGAAAGGGATCACTAAATATTCATAAGGGCCAAACCAAGTCTCAAAAGCAATCTTTCACTCATCTCCTTCGCGTATCCTAACCAGGTTATAGACTCTGTTGATGTCTTATTTTGACTAGATAGGTTGGGATTTGATCCTTTCCACTCGAACTGGGATGAGTAGAAGAGGATTCTGTTTTTGATTGTAACTCAGTAGTCTGTACATCACCTAAGGTTTCCATTAGCCTTTGGCATACAGAACAACACTAATGCCGCTGGTAAACAGGAGAATCTTATGAAACCATTGGCTAAGTTATCCTCCAGACACTGTTTTAGATGTTCATTCTCCACTGTAGTTAGGACATGCACACAACTGCTAGAAACCTTAGCTTCTTCTGTGAGGTCTATGCAGCAGCCAAAAGAGCAGAATGGATACAATGTCTCAGCCTTCTTTTATCAAAGTCATCACCGTAAGTGAAATCGCACTTGGGAAACACTCGAGTTGTTTCTTCAGTTGCAGCTAAGGTGTGTTCAGCTCCATGAGCCAGGTCCTGGGATGGAGATGGAAATGGAGGATTAGTGAGATCCTTTTGGTTATATTTGCAGATTTCCTGGCAATAGAGAGACATGGCTGAGATGGAGAGTGAATCCATCTAATTTTGGGGTCATGTAATGATAGCCAGGGAAGCTGTAGCAAGATTTTAAACTGAGGATCATCTATAACATCAAAACATATGGTCTACTCATGTTGTTGACCATTACAAGCCAAACTTAAATTGACCTTTTTTGGTTGTAGCTTCTTAATAAGGGGGCAACAAATGGCCTGTGCATATTGAGCGCCAATAAAATTGCCAGTGTCCCCAGAGTCAATTATAATCTCTTCTCGTAAACTAAATTGATTGAACTGCAGTTCATATGCCAAAGTGAGAAGGACAAATACTTCCTGGAGTCTGTGGGCAAAATTTGGGGTGGAGAACTGAGGTATTTGCCCAGTCAGCTCCTCCCACTACCACCAGGCATTGAAAGCTTCCCCCTAAATCTACCTTAGGCTTCTGGGGACATACCTTTACAAAATGACTGGATTTTCCACAATACAGGTATAATTGTTCTCCTCTTTTTCCTCTTTTAATAGAGGACCCATGGCACTACATATCTGTATAGTTTCTTCTTCAGTTTTTCATTCCGTTGATATGGTGACAGGAAATCATAAATCAACGCTTTTGTGCTCTTAAGATCTGTGGTCTAAGCACTACACCAAATCTATTAGAACAGCGCACGTTTGGGTTTCTGGTTCTATGTGGGAGAGGGAGTGCTTAAGGTTGTCCAAAAGGCTGCAATAAAAGACAGATGCTTTTTTGCCATCAGGCAATACTGAGTCCTCCACCAAACGGTTGAATTGTGTAAAATACGACAAAATGTCTTGAAACCCTTGCTTCAGGTTCATCACTTCATTGTCCATGGATTGAATTATACAATGCCTATCAAAGATTCAGCAAAATTCTGCCAAGAAGGCTGTCCAGTTGTGTAAAATAGGACAATTTGCTTCAACAAATAAAACTGACCATGAATCTGAATCTCTCAGTCAAGTAAGAAATCCGAATGTCCACTTGTGTTTGCAGCTGGATTTGGGTCAGAAACTGTTGATACTTTTTTGCTTCACCTCTGCGTCTTTTGGGGGGAGGCAAACACAGTGGAGGCAACCCTACAACCTAAGGATTTTAAGTTGAAGTCTGAGAAGGGCCAAAAGAGGACTGACTGGGAAAAAGAGTTGAGACTGTGATGTGGGAACTGAAAGGTTAAGTTCCTGAGGTGTTACCCAAAGTCGGTACTGGAACTCTGGAAGGCACAAGGGTAATCTGTGCTTACAAATAATCAACATGGCTGTCCAAAGTAGCATTCTCAGCATGAAAAGTGGCAATTTATTTCTGGACCTGTTCCATAGCCTTGAAAATGGAGGACAGAGGATCTAGAAGAGTATCCATTCTGCTGAGGTGGAAAATGTTTTATAGGCCAGTTATTCTGTCAGAGCCTGTGAATACGTATGTGGGAGCAGGCTCGAAAAAAACTCACAAACCAAACTCACTTAAAGTATGGGGAGAGTGGGTTAGGAATGGAACACTGGGGAGCAGGTCCTAAGGAAGGTGGGAACTCATTAGAGAGTGGTCTTTGGAATACATTCTTGAATTGGTGAGAATGATGCAACTAAAAATAATGTCTACCTGATGGATGGATCTCAAACCCATCTGTGGAGAATGAACACTGTACTCTTTTCCTGGTGTGGTGATGGAAGGAGTGTAGGAAAGTCATCTTTTTGCCCTGATCACCCCCATTTTTTGACTGACATTGGTAGGTACTGACTCTTTATGTGCCCTGGGGTCTGCTAACCAAGCCCAGGGCCAGTGCTCTGTTCAAAAGATATATGGTATTTGATGATAGTACAATTGGCTCAGACAGCCTACCTGTAAGTCCCTAGTATATGGTGTCTGGTTTCCGTTTAAAGACAGCCGTGCCTTGCAGGCAAGTTTTAAAATAAATTTTTTCCAAATTTGACTTTGGTATTAAAAGTAGTTCCAAAGTCTAAAACTATCTTTTGTTACATATGTGTCACCTCTAAGGTCTGCCCTAGGTGCTCCATGGGTAGTGTGCCTTGTTTTAAGAAGCAGGGGGAGTATAAAAGATGTTTTATATGCCCTGGTGAGGGAAAAAGTCATTTTTATCCCATTGTAGTGCTTCTAGCTCTATAGGCTAACATGGAAAGGCTTTGTTAAACTTTAATAAGGTCTAACTTTTGATAGGAGTGAAATAGCAACTTAAATCAAAGTATAAAAATAATAGTTACAATAAATCCAACAACTAACTGCTATGCTGATTTATTTTAAGTTTTGCTGGAAAATAGTTCTAGAACGTACTTTCCTGAAGTTGCCTAACGCAGCCTTATTGCAGCCTCTTCGGATTGGCCAGCCGTTGACAGCCTGAGCCAAGCGGCTCCCTTATATGGTATGAAGAGGTCCGGGGCTGAAACAATACAGCCATTTGGTGTGAGGAAATTAGGTTTCTGGATAAGCAGGGATAGGAAGGGGGTTGGGGAGATACACTGGCCTTCAAATGGAGAAGCCCAGATGTCACAACACCTAGGCCAGCCCCCACTTCCCTGATCCCCATCAGATGGGAGCCCATCTAGTTAGAATAGGAGAGGGGCTGGAAGGGGAGTGCAGGGAAAAGATAGCTACACCAGTGGGTTGGGTTAATCAGACATGAATTCCAAGGAGAGAATTTCTCCATTTTGATTTTGGCTGAAATGTGCATCCTGGGACAATAATAAATGCCACACTTCCCAGGAAGTTATCATGGCAGAGGGCGGCAACTTGAGCCCCATTGGCTGGGGTACCCTCCCTCCCGCTTGCCTGCCCAGAAGGGGAAATAAAAATGGGGGAGCTGCAAGAGCACCTCAGACCCCTGCCTAAAAACATCTGGAGAAAAAGAAGGCTTGCCCTCTTCGACCCTTGGACTGTACAAAAGAGGACTGCACTCAGAAGGACTGTACCTCTTGTACTCTAAAGGCTACGCAACAGGAGGACTTTGACTGTCTTGAAAGATGAGGAGTGGACTCCCTAGCAGGCACAAAAGTACTGGACGAAGCCATCTGCAACATTCCCTTCCAGGACAACTCCAGCTGAACAGCTTCACCTGGAATTTACTTGGATTGATCAAGTGTATTGTGGGAGCTGGATTCCCAGACTCCAAGAGGTAAACCAGAGCTTCTGAACCCTTGGCTGGTTCTGTGGACCCTTTCTGACCCTTCAGAACCTTTCAGAAGAAGATTTGAAAGTTCGGGAACTTTTTGTTAACTTTTGTGAAAAAGTTCCATAAGAAGACCGAGTCAAGCCAGCGACGTGGAACCGTGACTTGGCTTGACCATTCAAGTTTCCCCTGCAGAAAGCTCCGGAGCTCATCGCCATTGATGAGAAAGACCTTCAGGACTCACCAAGGCATTGTGTTGGAGCAGGCCAGCATCATCAAATCGAAATCCAGCTCAACATCTAGCGAAAATGCTTAAAAAAAGTAACTATGTCAGAAGATAAAAATCTGACCGGACCCGACCACTTATCGTAGTCGACCTGTGCTCCATCGCGGTCTGCCTGAAATGTTGTCTTTGTCCCGGTCAAGC
Source organism: Lissotriton helveticus (assembly GCF_964261635.1). NCBI lineage: Eukaryota > Metazoa > Chordata > Amphibia > Caudata > Salamandridae > Lissotriton > Lissotriton helveticus. The sequence continues at coordinate 405,867,397 of NC_136073.1, forward strand.
ACAACCAGATAGCCACGGTTGGCGCTTTACACTTTGAGGTGCTAGATTTTGAAGAATATTCTCTATATGTATAAATTAGTATTAGATTTTTATTGTGTTGTGTCCTTTACTTATTTACTGTTTTGGTGATATTAGATGCTTTCACACCTGTCTCCTAAGTTAATGGTGACAGCTCGTCAGCCAAGCTACCAAGGGTTGAGCAAGGATTAATTTATTGAGACTTGAGTGGACCTTATTTGTGATTGTGGTGTTATTATTAGCTGTAGACACCTACCTGTACATACTAATAAACCACCTTCCAACAAGGGGGGATACTCTCAAGAATGTGTAATAATCATCGCTAAAATTGGTTATCGTAATGTCTCACATTGCCGTCTATCGCTGGAAAATAACTCATTATAACATGTGATATGTTCCCGATAACGCGTCAAATGTCTGCAATAAAGTCACTGGGACGGCGATAAAAATGTAAACCCCAGTACGAAAAAAGTTGCGATGGGCCCAACAGCAATAAAAAAGTAATTGATAATCTTCTCCAGGCCTGCAATTCACACCTGTCAGGCGGAAAAAATCACTATAAAAGTAGAAAAAAAACATACAAACAAAAGCCAAACAACTGCAAAGCACAATGGAGGTAGCCGGAGCAAGTACAAATGAGAACCAGAACAGCACAAGCCCCCCAGAGGACACCCAGGGACCTCTGGGCCAGGGAAGGGCAAGGACAAGAAGAGTAAGAAGAAGCATTTCAGTCCGCAGGAAAACAGGCTCCTGATAACGGAGGTGGTAGATTACCATCAACTACTGATCGTCACCTGCACTGTGTCATTGGCAAGAAAAAATGGAATATGGCAGTCCATCGCGGACAAGGTGAATGCAGTTGGAGTGCTAAAGAGGTCAATGGAAGAGGTCAAGAGATGCTGGAATGATTTGAAGAGCAAAACCAAGCAGAAACTTGCCAACAACCGGAAGGCAGCAATTTAGACTGGAGGTGGGAGTCCAGCGCCACAGGAGGAGCTGGACGATATGGAGGAAATGGTGTCCACAGTCATCAGTGGGGAGACAGTTGCAGGAGTTGGGGGACCGGACAATGCTCAACATGACCTGACACAACAGTGATGTTGTTGAAATGTCCACTGTCCCGCATCAAATAGGCAGCTCTCCCCAGTCACAAGGTACACTCTCATGCAGTCTGTATGTAAACATGTGCAATGCGTCAACATACATGTGAACACAATGTTAAACTGCATCTCCCCATCACATTGTCACATTGCATAGGGAAAACCAACACCTCCTACAGAGCAGGCCGAACCTCTCTTCTCTGATGACAAAGAGGACCACCACACCTTCGACCCCAACGCCCACCAACAGCTCGTGGACAGCCTCCGCACCCCACCTCCAGGAGCTGGGTAGCCCATCTGTATCAATGAGACCCCACCCCCTGCACAGACCACACAGCAGGAAGCACCCACCACCATGGCTGCCTCCCAGGACCCCCACGAAGAACACATGGATTTCCAACGCCGTGTGTTGGGGTGCCATGAGCAGCTGGCTAAACAGGTGCGGGTGGGGTTTGACCGCATGGAAGCTAAACTAGAAGCCATACGTAGGTGTCTAAGTCCCATCAGGGACCACCCACAGTCCCTAATGGACACCCACAGTCCGCTCCATGCTCTGCAACGATCCATGGCTGACATCGCTGGAGTCCTGATTCAGAGACAAGAACAACTGTCTAGTCAGAGTGGCTCTAGCAATGTCACACAGGAGTTGGGACACATGCGGAGGATAATGGAGACCATGGAGCGGACACAGGCAGAAAGAGCAGTTGCCACAGCTGCACACCACTGAGAGATAGCTGGTTTCCTGAATGTCCTAAAGACCCTCCTCATGGCATTGCTGCCACAAGGCCTGGCGCTGATGAATGCTGCTGGTACCCCTCCGCCCAGATCTCTGCCCCCTGAAGTGTCAGTGCCACACAGTGCAACTGACATTCCACCTCTGGCCCCTGAGGTATCACTGCCACACAGTGCTGGAGACAGAACACCACCACCCACACATGAGGCACATGAAACAGCAGAGAACGAAGAGGCAGATGAATTTGCCTTTGTGGTAAGAAGGACGCAGTAGCATTCATCTCCGACATATGGCCGGTTTCTGCTGGGTTCTGCCCTCTGCATCATCACCTTCCACTGTCCCACAATACACTCTGCAACACCCACTTTGAACCTCGACATGGATTGCCATATTCTGTATGGCTACCAATGACACAGCAATCAGACTGCAGACTGAACTCTTCCTCTTCCAATGAACTTGTCATTCCCTGAAGGACTCTGGCTGGCCCTCCATGGGCCAACAATGCAAAGTGGGGGTTTGCATGGCCCTGTACTGCTCCAGCTACAACACTCCACTGAATGTGCATTGAACAGTCATATTCACACAGATGTGTGACGGTGGGTGTTGTGGCCCTTTCGGGACTCTGAGCTGCATGATCAATGGCATCCAATGGCAACTTTTGTTCTTTTGGTGTGGCTCTGGGCTGGACTCCCTTTTCTGGTGCAGGTTGTCATCCGACTTTACACCAGGTAAGAGCAGCTGTTAAATCCCTGCAGCTTAATGCACCTTATTGCCTTTTTTGTGATCTTATCCCCGATCTGGCTGGTCGTTGAGAATGTTGCGGAGTGGTGTTGTCGTGGCTATTGCACGGGTACGCCTACTGTGCATCTTATTAGCGTTAGTTGCCGGGCTCATCTGTGGCGATGTTTTTTGCGGCTGCTATCGCAGGTAAACTGATGATATCGGCTGTTTGCACCAGCTTGTGAATGGGGAGATAAATGTATCACTACTTGGCTGTGATAAAGTGATGATAACTCAGCGATAAGTCCTTGAGAATATGCTCCAAGGAGTTATTATCCCAAGCAGACAGTTTAGATGCCAGGCAAAAAAATTTGCAACCAGGTTACAAAGGCATAATCAATAACACATTGACCTTAATTAACATGCAGCTCATGCCCTCATCTTACATACCAAACTCTCACTTAAACAAAGTATCAGAGTACCTGCTTAGAATTTTGTGAAACATTATGAATCAAATTGTTTCCTGAGTATTCTTTACAAGCGCCTTGAGACCCTCCCGGGTGAGTAGTGCGCTATACAAATGGCATGATTGATTGATTGATTGAGTTCTGCAGTCTCAAGAGTAACAATAAGTGTGTGAGAGCTTCTCTTTATCCAAGATTTTTTTTTTTATCTTGTGTTTGTAATCAGTCTTTTTTATCTTTGATTCTCTTGATTCACCTTTTAGGGTTATATTCCGTTCCTTTGAGAATGATTTTCACTCAAACTGTTTGGACTTTTTCTCGAAAAATATCCTTTCTACTTTTAAAATAAGTCTTTGTCTTCCTAAGAATTCACAAGCAAAAACTCAGATTCAAAGCTCATGTAGTTTCAGTCACCATCTTAAACAATGCCATTTGCTTTTCTCCAGGGAAGTACAATGTGTTTTTATCTCTTTAAGAAATCTCTTTAAGTGTTGGCCTTCTGAGCTTTTGTCTTTTAAGAATATATCTATTTCCTCAATAGAGGGTTACCTTAATCCATTTAAATCTGATGTCTTTTCTTTTGAGGAATGCTGCTACTTTGTTGGATGTAGATTCAATAACTGGCTGTTAAAGCAGGGTGAGGTCTCCTTTTATTGTGGAGCCATGCCCAGATCCACTGGCAAGTGAAGCAGGGTGTGGTCCTCTATTTTTATAGGACAACACCTAGTTTCAAAATGATTAGCAATGTTCCGAAAGGCAGGAAAAAGTTTAACTCAGCCTCTGAAATGGGCTTGAAAATGTTGTAAACTTTAACGTGGTCTAGGGCACAGATGGTGGGTAAGAGCTCCAGCCCCCATTCCGACAGTCTCAAAAATCATGTCACTGGCTGTGGCAAAATACTGGGAGGAATGGGAGTGGGTCCTGACACCACTCTTTCCCAACTTTATGGCAACTATATTAGGGTGATATTCATCAACACAAACCTTGCATTCAGACAAGCTTTCTCTACTGTCAGTCCCAAGGTCATGATCTGCAAGGTCCGGAGAAAGAGCATTCTTGGTTACTGCTGTTCAAACCCAAAACTCTCTTCCTGTCTGCTTCAGTGCAAAATTGGAAGTGCGCCAGTTTAGGAAATTGCTGAAATCCCACATGATCAACTTGAAGTAATTTCTGTCTATGGTGCACAATTACTCGCTCACACCAAGAAGCTCTCCTGAACATTGAGCTTTATATGTACTAAAAATAAACCAAAAGCCCATTTGTGGTAACTGCAGTGGTCTGTATTCTCATTATCCTTAGGCGTCCTTCTCACATCTCTCCTCTTCCAAGACATAGGTCTCTCTCTAGGAGATCCACATTATCTGATGGCATTCATGTTTAAGTGAGTGGAAAACCTATTTTCAACCACAAGACTTCTTCTCTGTGATTGGTCTTCAACCCCAAGCTCTATCGAAACCTCCAAAACAGAAACTGTAGACACACCTTCTTTTCATGAGTTAATGCCCTTCACTACATTAACGATTTCCTTAGAGCCCGGTCTTTCAGCTTTAAGCTTTTTAGCATTTGGCCTTTTGCGCATTTTGTATGAATGTGTAATTTCTCTACTGAAGGAAAATGGTTCCTGAAGGTGTCATTCTATCCTAGTGCTCACAACTCTCTGCCTTACAAGAGTCTACTGGTGCCTGCACTCAGATAGTCCAGTACAATCCTAAAGTTCTGACACTGCATAATACTTTGTCAACTCTAAATCCTCACCTGTAAAAGGAGCAAATTTTTCGTTCACTGAAGTTGGTCAATTAACTTTAGACCTTAGTGGCCTCTATCTCTTTTAATGTCTAGAGTGTTTAACATGTTCCTTCCCCTGCCTTGGCTCCAATGGGTCTGGGGTAACAACAGATTAGAGTGAGGTTTGTTCTGAGTGTGCTGGAGCAGTGCCTTAGAAGTGCAAGTATGGTAGGTGACAGCTCCACCCCTCCGATCTGAGGATGGCCCTTCCTGCCAACACCCAATCTCCCCTTTTGTGATACTGTCTGGGTGGAAAACACAAAGGCAAACTGAAACCTACATCTAGGCATGTTGCCTGGGATACAGGCTGAAGGCACCAAAGGGTTAGGAGAAGAAAATTACAATTTCCTAAAATTGGCATTTTCTGAATTGTGTTTTAAATTTCACCTCTACCATTAAAGAGGCATCTAAATTAAAGTTCAATAGAGACTAAACTTGACTTTTCTACCTGTTCCCAATCAAACATTATCACTTATTATCTGTTTAAAGGGAACCCAATGTTAGTCTTTTGGAGAGGTAATCCTTGCAGTACTGAAAAACATTATGGAGTTTCTCACTACAAGGACATGTGAAACTTAAATTACATTACACATTTTAGGGCATAACTTAAAGTTGACTTATATGTATTAAAAAGTAAGGTTTAGGCCTGGCAAGAGGTTTAGTTTGCCAGATCGAGATGGAAGTTAAAAAGTGCCCCCAGGGCTGCAAATCATAGGCCTGGGACAATTTTGAAAGGGCTGCTTAAGTGGGTGGCACAATGAGCACTTCCAGACCGCTAGTAGCATCTAAGGCCCTGGGCACATGCCGTACCACTTTACTAAGGACTTATAAGTAAATTAAATGTGCCAGTTGCATGTACGCAAGTTTTGCCATGTTGAAACGAGTGAACACTTAGCACTAGTTAGCAGGGGTAAAGTATGCAGAGTCCTAAGATCAGCAAAAACGAATGCAGCAAACTGGGAAGAGTGAAGGCAAAAAGTTTGGAGAAAATCATGAGACCATGAAAAGCAATATATTTTCTTTGGTATTATTTATTGTGTCTAATGTTCCAGTAGTCCCTAAACCTGAGTTCTCCCTTATCTTTTCCTCATTTCCAAGTGGTGAAAGACAATATAAAAGCTCACACAATTTTTTGTATACAGCCCTGTCACTTATAATGAGCAATAAAAGTATTAACTTAAGGCTGTATGCTGATGAGACCCAAATATACCTAAAAGTCTGTCCCAGATGACTTCAGCCTCTTATCCAACAACCTGGAAATAATTCAAACTTAGATGACAAACAACCACCTCAAACTAAATGAAGTGAGAACAGAATTTCTACTCTTCTCTTCAAAGAAAGCCAACCCATCGATTCATAACTGATGTTACTCCTCCCCAAAATGGAGGGACGTCCTTTCATCGCTTGTCAAATGTCTGGGATTCACCCTCACCAGATATCTCAACCTCCAGAACCACATTCCATCTACGGCCAAGGCTGTCTAGTTTCAGCTAATAATGCTTTGGGGAATCAGGCACCACATCTCAGAATGGGACATGGAATCAGTTGTCCAAGTGCTCATCCTCTCCAGACTTGACCACAGAATTGCTTGCCTTTCAGGCATTCGCAAAAACTACATAGGACTGCTTGGAATTGCCCTACAAGCGGCAACATGCTTCGTAACAGGACACAAGATGTTTGTACGCATCACGCCTATTCTACTCTCTCTTCAGTAGCTTCCCATAGAAGTGAGAGCCCAACTGAAAACAGCCTGCATCATGAATGAAGCACTTCACTCCTCTTCACCCTCATACCTAACTCAGAAACTAAAAAATGTATGGTACAATTGGGACTTAAGAAGCTCTCAGTCCCTTCTCCATAAAACTCCTCACCCGCAAGAGGGAGCGTTATATGACCTAACCCTTCTTCAGAAGAACAACAGGAATCTGGAACTCCCTCCCTCCATCCTCCACCTGACCACTTGTCATGATGCCTTAAAAAGCTCTTCTCTATGAATGACACTTGGGTTAACTAACCAGGCCCCAGCACACCACCTTTGTGTGCACCATGGCTCGCCTGGCATGATCGAGTGATGATCCTTACATAGTAGAGCGTCCGCATCAGTGGCTGCTATCACCTGATCTTCATTGCTATGTTTTTTTATGAGTATGTGTATTTTTCCCATTGTGAGGGTTCCCTGTCATTCACCCCTTCCAGGTTAATTGTTTATTAATATCCCCTTATTATGGTAAAGCCTACTGTAAAACCTGATCTTGAATGAGTTTCAACTCTATTGTTAAGTGCTCTGATACCTACGGGCCTAGTCCATGCTATATAAAATCATAAACATAAATACATTAATTAATAAGGTATGTATCTGCAACAGTTTGTGCAGACCGGTGTTTTAAATAGCTAAAGAATGGAAGCAGTGCTAGTTTCCCATCTTAGACAACGATAAATGGTTACTTGTCCCGAGAACTTCAAAAGGATGCTCTGCTGTTGGCTGAAAATGTTGCATCATTTGTTGCCAAATATAAAGTAAACAACAGAACTTAGCACAATAAGATACATGAAGCAACATAAAAAGATAATTAAAACATAACTGGCCATAATAGAACAATACAACGAAGCAGTAAAACAGAACAAACACTACACCAGCTGTACAACATAACAGAATCAAATTACAGTACAGCACAAAAGCGTAGCAGCAAAAAAAGACAACGAACACATCACCACCAGCACAGCCTACAATGCAACAAATATGATAAAAAATCCTTGTCACATTTGATACGTGTTCTTTCAAGGACTGCCTTAACTTACCACAAAGAAAATGAAACAGCACCAGTCAAAAATGTTTTCTGATGATGAACAAGTGGCAATTAGCACACAGGGCAGAACGTAAAAATAAGTTTTTCTCAACATAATAACTGGCTACATGGTGGGACACCACTCAGTCATTTCTCAGCAAGCGCCAAGACACCCTGTAGGTATGCGAGCACTTTATAAAAATAATAACATATCATAACATTGGCCTTCCCAAGTTTTGTCCTACTTCAATTGGAATATTCCAACTTGAACTGCCAAGACAGGTCCTTTCTAAACTGAAACACAAGCAACACAAGACCAGTTTTGGTCTAGGAATAGCACGAGGACCCAAGTAATTACCAGTGGTTGAGATTAACTGAAGCATTCCATCCATCAGCTGTTGTATTCCTCAGTGAGATTTCCTAATTGTGAGGCGGCTATGTCCTAACATGTTTCCCTTGCACTGTGTGCCACTGCACATGACTGTGGAGGCTCAAATAGCCGAACCCAGTCTAGGGCTATTTTGTGTTCAGTTTGAGAGAAGACCTGTTTAGCTCAGATTGCATCAGGATTGGTGGAAGCATTAGAGGTCAGTGGCGGAGGGTACTGTTTGTGCATGTAAATGTTTGTAAGTCAGTTCTTATCCACTCGGCATTGTGATCATTTATATCCATCTTGCAAGTGAGCAGATATTAAATCAGGGAAATGTAATCTGCTCAGCCAGCCTAAATTTTCCATCCACTCCCAGACCACTAAGTTTATCCAGAGTCCCATTTGAGATAGGTGGTTGTTTATATAATTCAAACTTGGTGTCGAAGTGTATACCACTGTTCATTGAAATATAATCAAACAGTAGGGAACTATTTCCTTGTAAAAAATATGTTTTCATGTACAGGAGCACCTAAACGGTATGAACAAGACACCTAAAGAGAAAAAGGGTCACTATGAGTACAATGCAAACCCTATTGAATTCTGAACCCAAAGGTGATTTCTTGCCTCCTGCAGATACGAGTCGCCTATCATCTAGAATGAGGATTAATGAACTCGGGAGCTCTCTGCAGCTAAGTCATCGGTGGTATCAAGTGGCTGTCCATCCCATAGGGGATACTCCATTTAAGATTTTCTGGGTAGCTGCTTAAGGCGTGTAAAAGGCTATTACCGGCGGTGGATTTTCTGTAGAGTTCTGTATGTATTTTATTGTTTTTAATAAAACACTCTGGTGTCTAGAAATTCCACAGAATTACTGCTAACATTACTAGTGAGTGTAAGATTTTTGTTGTTACAGTTCAGTTTGTCTATAAAATGGTTGACTTCCCTCTCAGTACGCCTCCATATAATGAACAGGTCATCGATGAAGCGTAGCCATACGACAACCTGTTCAAAGTCTTTAGTTACATTAGGATCAGTTTTGATGTCGTCCTCCGTTGCCCCCAGGAAAAGATTGGCAAAAGTGGTGGCAAAACAAGTCCCCATGGCACTACCAAGGGACTGTCTATAAATGTCACCATTGAATAGAAAGTCTTTGTTGGTGAGGCAATACCGAATCATCTCAACAATCATTTTAGTATATTACAGAAATCGTATAGGACGTTGTTTGAGATATTTTACACAAGCTTGTATCCCTTCCTCGTGGTCTATTATCGCGTATAACGAACTGACATCCATGGTCACCAGTAGAAATTCTGGTTGACACTGGATATCTTTGATTTTAGTGAGGAAGTCCTTCATATCTCTAACATTTGATGGTAGTGTGGATACCTTGTCAATAAGGAAATGGTCAACATATCTGGAGACATTCTCCAGTGCACTGTTCCTGGAAGAGACTTTAGGTCTCCCCGGGGGATTGTGGGCATTCTTGTGAATCTTCTGGTAAAGGACAAGTAACTTGGGGAAATCCCATTTAAAAAAACAGTATTCCTCCAAGATTAGTAATCCCTGATCTCTCCAGTCATTAAGTAATCTCCAAATGCCAGTGACGCTGTTGGCATACTCCTCCCTGGTACTCTTGGTGTAAAATCTTGAGTCACTTAATTGGTGCATGGCCTCAGTGACATACATAGCTGTGCTTAATATTACAATGTTTCCGCCTTTATCAGCAGGTCTGATAACATTAGTGTCATCTGTGGTCAGCTCTTTTATGATGTTTTTCCGTGCTATACTGAGGTTATATGTTTTGAGTTTGCTTTTAAATTACGAGATTTTGTCTTTCGGGTTGTGCCCGATTTTAGCCAGGTATGGCCTTGTCATGTTCAATTTTGACACTTTGTCTTGCAGTAGTAGGCCTGACAGACACATAAGTGGAAAGCCAGCATACAGGTTCCCGGGCCATTCGTACCACAACATGTATATTTAGCACTTGTGTGTGTATGTTATTAACCGATTGTATAGAATCAGATTGCTCGCCGCATTTACTTTGCCTTTAAACAATTTTGTGGTTATGCCAACAGTATTAGTGGGGAGGCACAACTATGGCAGAACACAGCACTGTGTAGTACAAATTTGGATGAATTTTATTCCACGTCAAGCTATTTCTGGTTGTGCCGATTTTAGTCAATTATGGCCTTGTCATTTCAATTTTGACACTTGTCTATGCAGTGGAAGGCCTGACATACATATAAGTGGAATACCTGCATACAGGTTACCGTGCAATTCGTATTATAATGTGTATATTCAACACTTGCATGTATATGTTATTAATCGACTATATACAACGAGTTTGCTCTCCGCCTTTACTTTGCTTTTAAACACTTTTGTGGCTATGTCAACAGTATTACTGAGGGGCACAATTGTGGCAGAATACAGCACTATGTAGTAGAGACTTGGATTAATTTTATTCCAATTCAAATTTGCTGCCTGATTTGATTCTGGAGAGGCTTTCAGTTGTTAGTCCAACCTCAGTTATTGTGAAATGCTTTAAATCACTCAGCAGTTTGTGGAAAAGTAAATTTTGCCATGTTCTATGTCCCTACGCCTCATCCATCATATGTTATGTGTGCATGATCAATATGCATATGTTATTCCCCATGTCTAATTAATGACGCAATTACAGTTGTGTCCTCCTCTAGTATGCCAGTTTCCAGTCCTCGTGAATACTACGGATATCAGGCCTATGTAAGGTAATGTTGCCACGTTTCCCAGTGTGCACGTTATTCCATTGTAAAGTCCCCGTTTCTAGGCCTCAAAAGGGCCCGGACATCAGACTCAGCTCCTGTCTCCTGAAATCCTCGCTGAGGAGCGATACAGCCCCCACCTGTATCCTCGACCTTTCACTTACTTCCTGCCTCGCAGTGCCCGGTGTAGCTTGGCTCTGCCTCTGAGTCTGCCAAGACTATGTTGTAGTTCCAGTTATCAGTTCAGTCCTCCTTCTCTGCATTCCTAAGCTACTGAACTGCATCAATAGTTTCCGTCATTGTCTAGCCTATGCGGCTCCACGTTAGAGAAATACTGTATTTAATGGTCATTTAATATTCTCCATCACGCACTACATGTAGAATAATGCATGGTCCAGTCTTAGAGTCAAGTTAGCCTTTCCCCTCTTGACTTCTAGTTTATATCAACATGTTCCCTAAACATCAGATACTAGATAGGGTTTAGGTACATGTCGCTCCGACCCTCCAGACTTTAGTCTCTGCTCCTAGTATAGAGTTCATAGCCCCCAGCTTCTCCTAGTGATACGTCATTGCCAGTTTGCGCGCACCACCAGGTTAGAGGTCCCGGCTCCTTAGGTAGCCCCCTCCTATGTTTCCGCCCATTCCTGACATATTCTGTTACGTTTGCACCACATGTCTATGGATACGCCCAGTTACACCTACTTTTACTGTTATCTTTCGCGACTGCTACGCGTCACGCCTTCTGCTCCACCCACTGCTACGCCTACTGCAATGTAATGCTATGTGTTCGCGCTATGTATATATACTCATGTATTGTTATTAAAAGCTAGCGCGCTCATCCCAGACCCAGCCCCGGCAGCTGCCGGGCCACTCTAGCCCTGCCATTCTGTTCCTATGCAGGTTGTCCTGATCCTGTCCTTATGCTGTAATAAACCTGCAGAAACTCCTACTACCTCGAATCTTGACTCTTATTTATTGAGCTATCTGTTATGATATATGCCTAGTCAAAAATAGGGTATTATTTATTTATTTACCACATAATGGCGCCCGAACAGGGACTTGCCCTTTCCCCACGCGTCGGTGAAGCCACGCCGACCCCCTGACCCTCTACAGTCGTGACGGAACTCTTCTGCGCAGTGGCAGATATTTCTGCTCAAGTATCCCTCAGGCCCACGGAGGAGACGGAGGAGGCGGTCCAGCATCCGAACGAGACGGTGGAGGAACGCGGCGAGTCCCGACCAGAGCCCAAGCCGAGAGTCCAAGGTCCGAGGTATCCGGAGGCCCACCCGTAACTGAAGTCCGAAGTCCGTCGTCGTCAGCCCAGTCCCGTCCGAGGCCTTCCGTTCTTGCTGCCCGGTGAGTACCATTGCTGGGGTAGTATCTAGACAGGACCAATCTAAATTGACTCCTGGTCCGTGGGTTGGTGGTGCCCAGACTCACAAACGAAGTGTTCACCTAGGTGGATACGGGTCTTGATGCGTCCCTTTATGGGACCGGTATGTTCCGTACTGTTTCAGCAGTGCATCCAGTAATTCTAGTCTGTTCCGTTCTCGAGAAATTCTGTTCTGTTTCTGTTCTCAGTATTCCAGGTAATATTCTGTTCGAACTGTTATGTTATGATATTGTTTAATGTATTTCCAATGTCGTGGTATGCCTGAATTGTTTTCCCAATTGTTATTGTTCTTCGTGTATTGTATTGTGTTCCGATTCAAGTTTACAATGCCGCTCTTTTCAAGATTACGTCAGCTAAAAACTAGAAAGGGTTTATTAGAAGAAGCAGTTCCTGTCCCGCCTAGGGACAGTCCAGGTCACTTTATGTATCAGAAACATGGCATAAGCGCCATATTGTATCTAGATTTATGGGTAGAATATACCAAACAGTTAGAAGAAAAGTATAGATGGCCCGTATCGGGTACATGGGATGCCGAATGTATCATGCGAGTGGAAGAAGCATTATGGAAAAAGAAAGCCAGACAGTCACAGAAAGATGCCATCGAGTTATGGCGTAAAGAAGCGCATAAAAGAACGGAAAAGGAAGTCAGAAAGTCAGGGTTAAGTAGAGAATCCCAAGAACGAGCCCAAGAAAGAGAATTAATCGAGATAGGTGAACGAGTCAAAGCCGAACAATCAGACAGACAGAGGCATGCCCTCATTAAGGGTATGTATCCTCTTCTTGCCGAAGGCTTGCCAAAAGCGACCCCAGAGGCATCCAGTAATTTCCCGCCACCATTAGTTCCGACCAAGCTACGTCACAAACCGACCGCAGCTGATATTTTTATTTCGTCCTATCTGGACGACACAGTCCCCGAATATGCAAATCCTATTCACGTTCCGCCAGTCCCTGTAAATCAGGTAATTCCTGCTCCTCCAGACACCGGGGTGCCCTTAACAGCTCCCCCGGGTCAGCCCGCCATACAAGTCCAGCCTGCATTTCCATTTCCCACTCTGCCAGGACGTAGAGCCTCAGTAGACGACTCCAGTTTAGGGGCCGCAGGAGGAGGTCCTCCTCAAACCCCGCCGCCACACAAGCGTTTAACGTTAGCCGAATTACATGCACAAGCATTACAGCGTACGCCTAGGTATCAGTCTGTTGCAGAAATAAGAAAATCCCTTGCCGAATGTTGCTATGATCCAGTCCCAGGCGAGGATAATATGGTTTTATATTCATTTCGCGTAAGAAAGGTGGCCGAGTATCTAGTCACCTTACCGAATATGAAAGAAGATCTAGACAGAATATATCGTTTCATCCGTACAGGGGATGATCCAGAAAGTATTAGCGAGGCCATGTCTCAAAGGAAAGCCGAGATCCAGCTCATGATATTAAAGTTCCTGATCAATTGTCTAATAAGAGAACAAGATTACCCGTCTAAAGATTCCGCCGAAATGAGAATCCTGACAAGGTGGAGTGATAATATAGCCGAGGGTAAGCACAAGACCGTCGGTGCTATGGAGAGTATGTACAAGAAAATCCGTAAAGAGATAATAAAGATACACGAACAGCGTAAAGCAGCACAAGTAAGCGAGAAAGAAAGTATCTCTGATCCCGAAGAAGAAGAGGACGAGAATCCCGCCAGAATAGCGTATGTAGGAAAATCTAGATTTCCAGATCGCCATTTACGCCTAGAACCCAAGTCTATTTTTCATCATTCAGCACCAGATCAAGGTTCCTTAGAACAAGTATTTCAAGCTACCGATCACATTCTGAAATCACGAATCGGTTACAGTGAATTAAGTACTATGCATGAACAAGAACTAGTTCGATCAGCAGTCCGATGGATTACTGATTCTACCACTTTTCCAGACGAAATAGTGGCACAAATGTTCCTGAAACTGCCCCCAGCCGAACAACGACTGGTGGGTATGTATATGATCCAGCACCTCATTACTCTGTATGAGGGTCAGCACTCTGATCCAGGCCCGTTACATGATATCCTGAACGAGTTACTCCAGTACAGATGGAGAGGTCTAGGTACCGATTTAATTAGTGTCATTCTAGAACAGCGTCACAAATATAGAACGTTCTTGAACCCGCATTTTGTTCATGTCTCACCCCCAGAAAGTAAACCATTTTACATAGACAGACAGAATCCGTTACGAGAAGTCCACCCAGTCAAAGGAACGGGTGGCGAAATGCAACGAGTGTTTGTATACACTCCAATATCAAAGATGGAACTTCTCGAGATGAAGAAATTAATTCCCTGTCATGACAAAGATCCAGCAGGGTTCCATAGAGAATTAAAAGACATGCTCCGTATGGGAGAATACACTTACCCAGATATCATTAAAATGTTAAAGGTTCTGCTACCCGCAGGGGTGTATGAAAAGCTAAAGGAAAAAGAATGGGAGGTGGGAGAGAAAAAGATCGATTGGACAGCTCTAGAAGCTGAAGACAAGGCACGAGTACCAGGTACCGGTCTTGGAGATAAATGTAAAGAATTACCAGAATTATTAATTCAAGTTTTACCCAGATTATTGACAACGAGAAAGGAAGACTGGGATGCAATCTCAGCCTGTAAACAGAAACAAGATGAAGATATTAGTGATTTTTATTCTAGATTTGAAAAATGTTTCAGTATTAACAGTGGTCTCAAGACAAGTAGTGAGTCATACCCTCACCTTTTCGTTACTAAATTAGTCGAGAATTCAAGTCCACAAATTAAAAATCGAGTTTTGAAAGTTGAAAGCACCTGGCAAGCAAATACTCCGTCCCAGATGCTCCAGATGCTCCAGTATCACCAGAATAGAATCAGGGAAGAGCAAGAACACGAGAGAAAACGTATGAAAGACACGAAAATGAAAGTGCTGATTGCACAATCTGTTCCTCAAGACAGTCAGAAGAAGGGTCCAAATCAAGCCAGTCATCCTGCAGCTCCCGTTAAAGGGAACTGCAATTATTGTAAACAGCCAGGTCATTTTATAAACGAGTGTGCAGTTCTGAAACACAACATAGCTACTGGTAAGACTAAAGAAAGACCACGTCCGCCTAGACAAGAACAAGTTTCACAGATTCCTCAGTCACAGAATGCACCACAGACAGTTACAGTACCGCAGCCTATTGCTGCAACACAGCATGTTACATCGCAGATGTACCAGTATGCACAGTCTGAGTATCCAGAGTATCAGCCATATTCATGAAACAGCCTAGAGAGGGAGGTAGGCTTGCCTCTCATCGAGATACCTGTAGATCAAGAAGGTCCCTATGTTCACAGTCAAGTATTAGGGAAAGACAGAAAGTTTTTGATCGATACAGGGGCAAGTAGGACCACAATTAGTCATGCCGAAGTTCCAGGGGCTCCGCTCTCAGGCTCAAGAAATGTTTCCCTTGGATTTTCAGGAAAGCCAATAGTTAACGAGATTTCCAAGCCAGTTACTCTAGAAGTAGGTCCATTGTCCCGTACTACTGATCTGTTACTTACTAAGTCATGTCCAGAAAATCTATTAGGCATTAAGACACTGAAAGAATTAGGTGCAGTTATTTGCTGTTCCCCAGAGGGAATACGTCTGTTCCTACGTGACTTTAAGGGTCACTATGTATTACGAGATTTTGATTCCAGACTGTCTAATGTTCCGCAGCATTTATGGGCGCAAGGTCCAACTGATGTAGGTTACATGCAAATCACACCCCATCGTGTGACTCTCAAGCCAGGTGTAGTGTTACCCCGAATCAGACAGTACAGATTGCCACCTGAGGCTGTAGCAGCCTTATCCAAAATTATTGACGAGCTCATCGCACAAGGAGTAGTTGTAGAAACTGACTCCAATGTATGTAATTCTCCGATCATTCCAGTCATGAAACGTACTGATCCAAATGCACCCCCAGTATATCGATTAGTGATTGATTTACGAGAACTTAATAAATGTATTATTCCGCAGTACCCAGTTGTCCCAGACATCTCTTCCCTATTGACAGCCATTGATTCCGAAGCCATGTTCTTCACTGTCATAGACCTCAAGAATGCATTTTTTAGTGTTCCTATTCATCCAGACAGCCAGTTTCTTTTCGGATTTTGTTTAAATGGGAGGAGCTATATGTTCACACGCGCTCCTCAAGGTTTTACAGAAAGTCCTAGTATTTACAGTCAAGCACTTAAGAGACAACTAGATAATATTCACATGCCAACTGACACTGCCCTGCTCCAGTATGTCGATGATCTACTGATCACAGCCCGTTCTGAACGTGCTTGCGAGCGAGCGTCACTTACAGTTTTGTATTTTCTAGCCGAGATGGGACACAAGGTGTCCCCTTCGAAGCTTCAATTCTGTGTCCAGCAAGTGGTATACTTAGGACACTTGCTGTCCAGGAGGGGTAGGCAGTTGACACCCGACCGTATCCAGTTGATAGCGAGTCTTCCCCAGCCCAGAACCCAGAAGGAGGTACGTGCCTTTATCGGCCTTACTTCTTATTGTAGACAATGGATTCCCCAGTATGCATTTCTAGCCAAGCCACTGATACAGTTAACGACACAGGAGGCAGCCGTATCGACTGTTCTCCCTTGGACATCTGAACATACACTTAGTTTCAACGAGTTAAAGAAAGCCCTATGTCAAGCTCCAGTTCTAGCTACACCGAACTACAGTAAGCCTTTTACACTTTTCGTCACAGAACGTGAAGGTACAGCATTATCTGTTCTCACACAAGATCAAGCAGGACAATACAAGCCCTGTGCTTACTTTTCTAGCACATTAGATCCAGTCGCCCAGGCGTTGCCTGCGTGCCTCAAGTCAGTTGCAGCCACAGCACTAGCTATCAGACAAAGTGATTCCATAGTTTTAGGACATTCCCTGACAGTACAAGTTCCACATTCCGTGGAAGTTCTTTTAAACCGAACACAAACTCAGCACTTGACAATTGCACGTTTAACAGGTTATGAATTGACACTGTTCCAGCCACACATAGAAATTAGACGCTGCAACGTCCTGAATCCTGCTACACTGTTACCATCAGTTAGTTCAAATCCTGATCCACATGACTGTGTGGAAGTAGTCAACATTACGACAAAGCCAAGACAAGACCTGACAGACATTCCGTTACCAGATCCCGACCTGACACTTTATGTGGATGGTTCATGTATGAGAACTAGTACAGGAGAACTAGTCGCCGCGTATGCAGTGACTACTGACACCGAAGTTATTGAAACACACCGTATTGATACCCTGTCCGCTCAAGCAGCAGAGCTAGTCGCTCTGACACAAGCCTGTATACACGCCAAGAACCTGAAAGTTAATGTTTACACAGATTCACGTTACGCATTCGGAGTTGTACACGACTTCGGAGTGCTCTGGCAGGAGAGAGGTTTCATGACTTCTCATGGAACCAAGATTCAGCATGGTCTCCTTATCCAAGCTCTGATAGATGCCATACACTTACCGACATCTATCGCTATCATGAAGTGCAAAGCACATACGAAAGTTACTGACATTATTTCCCAAGGTAACGATCTAGCAGACCGCACAGCCAAGCTTACAGCACAGACTCTAGACATTCCAGTTAATCAGACACATACTCCAGATCCGATTACATGCATGACAGTTAAGGACCCTACACAAGATGTCATAGATATCCAGTTACATGCTATTCCCGATGAAATCAAGAAATGGTCTGAACAAGGAGGGGTCCAGACAGATCAAGGATGGTTAACGAAGGGTAGAGCCACATGGTTTCTCCCCGACTCTATGGTTCAAGTCATTATTAATACCGCACATAGTCCAGCACATTTAGGAGAGAAAGCTATGTTAGACAGTATCCAGAACATTTGGTTCAACAAGCATTTACGAGCTGCAGCCAAGCAGAAAGTCCGTACCTGTATGATATGTTGTCAGTTTAATCCAGGTAAAAGTGTCCCGGTGGAACAAGGTGGTTTCCAGCCCCCTGACCACCCTTTTGAGGTCCTCCAGATGGATTATATTCAAATGGAGCGATGTCGAGGTTTCAAGTATGTTCTTGTAGTTGTATGCGCTTTGTCCAGATGGACAGAAGCATATCCAGTCCCAGATTACACAGCCGCGACCACTGCCAAGCAGTTGGTTCGTGAATTTTTCCCTAGGTATGGACTCCCTAGAGTCGTATATTCTGATAACGGTCAGCCATTCTCCTCAGAGTTAATGAAGCATGTTTCCCTGTTGTTAGGGTACCAGTGGAAGTTCCATTGTGTACGCCATCCTGAAGCAGCCGGTCTAGTCGAGAGACATAATCAGACCCTGAAAATCCGTATTGCAAAAGTCTGTAAAGAAAAAGGTGTGGACTGGCTAGTAGCTCTGCCAGTTGCTCTATTTTATATGCGCATGGTCGCACATTCAAGATCAGGTCTGTCCCCGTATGAGGTCGTATTCGGCCGCCCCCCTAACATGTGGGGTACTCCTAGACCCCGAAGTATTACTGATGTTTCCTGTAATATGCTGACAGATTACTTAGCTTCCTTGATGTCTGCCCTCAACTCATGTCGTTCACAGGTTGCTGCCGCATTTCCAGACAATACCGAGGTGGCACCGCATGAAATCGTTCCAGGTTCCCTGGTGATGGTCCGAAATTTTGACAGATCAAGTCCGCTGGAACCTCGTTGGAAGGAGCCCCGTCAGGTCCTCCTCACCACCCGTACAGCCGTGAAGTTGGAAGGCCGAAAAGGATGGTTACACCTTTCTCACGTTAAACTTTTTAAAGGACTGAAACCCGTTTCTAAAAACATTCCCAAGGATTCCCAGGATTTTAAAGACTGCCAAACTATTGTTCTCAAGGACTGTCCCGCAAAAGACATTGACACAACCCCTTCCCTGTTAGAGAAAACTCCGCAGCAGGAGTATAAGTTAAAGCTCCGGTCTAGTAAAATAAGTCAGTCAGTTTGATTGTATAAGTCCTCCCCTAGGTGAAACGGTTAGGCTGTTTCTGACATGTATAAAATAGACCCCCATAGTGAGAGAGTCAGTCAAGCCTCAATTCAATGTATCGTTTTTCTGAGTTTCATATTATTCATCAGCATAATGATTTCCTGCACCAGTTATGCATTTTTCCTGTATTTTTCAGTTCCTCATGTAAATAAGTCTGCTAATGTTACAGTAGAGCACACGTTTAGTGATCTGCCTCCTCACGAATATGCTTACCGCCTCGCTATGCGTAACAATTCATTTATCCGTATGTTACATTATTCACACCAGACCAGCAATGCCACTAATTGTTGGGTGTGTGGTCGACTCCCCCCTTTCCAGACGTCAAAGGGAGTTCTGCCACTCTTTCCTTATCCATTCACACATAATGGTTCGTGTGGAGCATGGTCCACGTTAACGTCCTCCTCAACAGATATGTCTTTTCTTAACAGTACATGTTTTCCAGACAAGCAAGGTCTCCCCCATAGAACAGGTTTAGATCTAGAAAATGAAGTATATAATTTAGGTAATTATTCGTCGAATTTCATGGTCCTGAATGTCCAGTCTGATACTACTCCAGACTCACCCGCTATTTCAGTACTACCAGTCAAAGGCGAATTATGTGTCCGAAATAAGGGTTCTGTACATGTAGGACATAGTGATTGTACTACTATTGTCAAGTATAGTGACAGTGGGAAATCTATTTTTAAAGCTTCACGTCATTCTTATTTTATTTGTGGTCAAACCGCATATGTTCATCTGCCCCTCGATTGGGAGGGAACCTGTTACATTGCTTTCCTACTGCCACCTGTTTTTCTAGCCCCACCTGACTACCATAGGAATTCCTTCCTAGTACATACTAGACACAAGAGAAACCTCCCGATTGTCGATTATACTGAAACTGCCGCAGAGCAATTCATTGATATAGATAAAGGTGTGTTCCCTTATTTAGGTACAGTTGTAAACAGTAAGCTAATCCGTAGGTTAACAAGAACCCTTGAAGCAGTAGTAGATGAGACTGCCTCTGCTCTAGGTAACTTAACTGAAGAGCAATCCTTTATGAGAATTGTCGTTTTACAGAATCGTCTCGTCCTTGACGTCATACTGGCCGATAGGGGCGGGGCCTGTAGAGTTCTCGGATCTAGTTGCTGCATTTTCATTCCTAATAACGCGCCGTCTGTTTATTCAGCTATAACCAGACTTCATAAAATTGCCCATCTGTTACACCAAAATCCAGGCACCTGGACATGGTCCGGTTGGTTCTGGAATATAATTTCCGCATGGGGATGGAAAGTCCTGTCCTTTCTAGGTATTGCAGTAGCGATCATATTCAGCTGCTGCCTCTGTATACAATGTGGCCCTGCGATTTGCGGCATTTGTGCTACCTCTTGTATTCCTAGTCCCAAGCCCCGTTCTAAATCCCGTTCCCAGACAATTCGAGATGAACAAATGGTACTGTATGAAATGATAGATGGTATCATGAATATTGATGTTTCCTGATGGAAACGTAGTGACAAGGAGGGAATGTGGAAAAGTAAATTTTGCCATGTTCTATGTCCCTACGCCTCATCCATCATATGTTATGTGTGCATGATCAATATGCATATGTTATTCCCCATGTCTAATTAATGACGCAATTACAGTTGTGTCCTCCTCTAGTATGCCAGTTTCCAGTCCTCGTGAATACTACGGATATCAGGCCTATGTAAGGTAATGTTGCCACGTTTCCCAGTGTGCACGTTATTCCATTGTAAAGTCCCCGTTTCTAGGCCTCAAAAGGGCCCGGACATCAGACTCAGCTCCTGTCTCCTGAAATCCTCGCTGAGGAGCGATACAGCCCCCACCTGTATCCTCGACCTTTCACTTACTTCCTGCCTCGCAGTGCCCGGTGTAGCTTGGCTCTGCCTCTGAGTCTGCCAAGACTATGTTGTAGTTCCAGTTATCAGTTCAGTCCTCCTTCTCTGCATTCCTAAGCTACTGAACTGCATCAATAGTTTCCGTCATTGTCTAGCCTATGCGGCTCCACGTTAGAGAAATACTGTATTTAATGGTCATTTAATATTCTCCATCACGCACTACATGTAGAATAATGCATGGTCCAGTCTTAGAGTCAAGTTAGCCTTTCCCCTCTTGACTTCTAGTTTATATCAACATGTTCCCTAAACATCAGATACTAGATAGGGTTTAGGTACATGTCGCTCCGACCCTCCAGACTTTAGTCTCTGCTCCTAGTATAGAGTTCATAGCCCCCAGCTTCTCCTAGTGATACGTCATTGCCAGTTTGCGCGCACCACCAGGTTAGAGGTCCCGGCTCCTTAGGTAGCCCCCTCCTATGTTTCCGCCCATTCCTGACATATTCTGTTACGTTTGCACCACATGTCTATGGATACGCCCAGTTACACCTACTTTTACTGTTATCTTTCGCGACTGCTACGCGTCACGCCTTCTGCTCCACCCACTGCTACGCCTACTGCAATGTAATGCTATGTGTTCGCGCTATGTATATATACTCATGTATTGTTATTAAAAGCTAGCGCGCTCATCCCAGACCCAGCCCCGGCAGCTGCCGGGCCACTCTAGCCCTGCCATTCTGTTCCTATGCAGGTTGTCCTGATCCTGTCCTTATGCTGTAATAAACCTGCAGAAACTCCTACTACCTCGAATCTTGACTCTTATTTATTGAGCTATCTGTTATGATATATGCCTAGTCAAAAATAGGGTATTATTTATTTATTTACCACAAGTTGTCTGCATTACTTTGTTGTGATCAAGGCAGCAGGACTGCCGAAAGGCGTCATGTATGGATTTATGAAGAAATAAATCAAATCTGCCTGGCTTTCTGAGTGTGTGTATACCTGCTAGCGTTTTTTGGATATAACTATATATATATATCAAAAAAACATCTATGCTCAGTCAGAAACCGCTATCGCAGCAAACGAAGGAAGGCCAATAGGAAACGCGCCAAAGCAAAGAAGACGGGGAGGTTGGAGGAAGAACAATTAATGAATGAGGCAAGTAAAAATACAAACAACAACACAATCATGAATCTATCTGGAGTGGTTTTGAGTGACAGTGAAAAACAAATTCTGAACCTAGGACTATCCTATTGTCCCGCAAGAAATTTTAATTATGCCAAATCAAGATTGGATTTGGATCTGAATGATCTACGGATGGAGGAGCCACGTACCGCTGCTGTTGCTACCACTATACGGTGCTTGCTAGGTGCTCCCACTGGAGCTACCGTCTCTACTGCCGCTGTTATCTCCGTTGTTTCCCCCTCTGCTGACTGCCGCCATCACCGCTGCTGATCCGCGGCCGGCACCGAAGAACCCGGAGGCTCATACGGGCTGAGGCGGAAGTCACAAGCTCTGGACCAGAGAGGCGGAGGGGCGGAGAGGCAGGGGAGCTCCGGCGGCGGACCCAGACGGAGGCGTGCAGAACGGCCGAGAGAAGAGTCTGCATCGCCGGTTCTGGGACGAGTGGGGGTGGACGCCGCTGCTGATCGCCTGTGTGCATCAGAGCCGCGGGTGCTGCTCAGGAGCCGCAAGAGTCTCCCAGTCAAGGCTGGGAACCACAACATTTGCCAAAAACCTTCGCTAAAACAGTCAGAGCTAGAAAAGATAAATAAAAGAAGCTGCATGTTATCTCCAACGTGCCAGGTGCCCTGAGGGCCGAGGGCTAAGGAATTATTTTCGACTGCTTGGCAGGAGAGGGGAGGGGAGTAGTGTGAGCGGTGGAGCGGTGGAGCGGCAGAGCAGGTACTTCCCCTTCTTTCTTGGAGTCCATTACAGATGAGGTGAGGGAAGTGTGGGAGAGGACCTAGCCACACCCTCTGATAAAACCTGATAAAACCTTGGTAATTTGGTTCCCTGGTAATTTGGAGGATACTATTGGGGATCACGATCAATCTGGGATAACTTTGAAGCCCAAAAAAATGCATGCACATTCCTTAAGTCACTGAAGGTGCTGAAGAAGTACCCCTGGGCACAAGCTGCGTAGGGCTTAGGGCGAACATATTGAGTGTTGGGTCTTCTGAGCCAGCAGGGTGCCATCTACTAGGATCTAGCAAGATCCACGGAAAACCCTCAGTGGATACTACATTTTGATCTTGTAAACGCAAAAATAATGCGCTCAGGAAGGGAAAGGGCAGTTGGCCTCCCGGCACGAAGGTCTCGGAAATCCCAAGTGCCAAGTGTATTAAGGAAAGCTAAAGCACAACCTAAAGATTCGAATCAGACGCTTATATCTCCAATAGCGAGGACTTTAGAAAAATCTTTAAAAGTCCCTCATAAATTTGATTTTTTAAAGGGCCCGACGGGGCTCATGATGTCTATACAAAGTGACCCAGAAGTAAGAAACTTACAGGCACCAATCAAGCTGATTACAAACCTGAGTGTAATGACCAGACAATTTGGGCAAAATCAAGATGAAGATCTTGAGAAGAAAACAAATAATGTGGTCATAGAGCCCAATATGCCAGTTAAGCCAATAGATCAAACATCTACTCAAATTAGTGTCCACGAATTACTACGCATAATATCTCCTTCAAAAATATCTAAATTTAGAAAATATTGTTGACCCTATAAAAAGTGAGATGTCACTCGAAAAAATTATCATAAAACCACCTAAGTTACCTATAGAGGTCAAAGTTGAAATAAGGAAAAATACTGTTCAATGCTTGGTTCTGGTATCTGATAACCAGAATATAGCAGGAGATAAAAGTGCAAACTTAGATGATTCTTTCCATAAAAGCCAACTTAGGAAAAAGGGAACTACCCTCCCTTCGTCAGAGATAACTATGTATTCAGATAATGACGAGGTTATAAATTTAGAAACTCATTGCACGGATCTGACCACACAGAGAAATGAATTATCCAAACTATTGTCTTTTAACCAAGTTAGGCTACCCAAAAAACTAAGTTTGGGTGAAGAATTAATACAATTCCCAGGAAATAACTTAAGAAAGGAATTGGCATCAGCACAATCTGATAGTAATAACAGCAACTATCAGAAAGATTCCCCTACCAACAAACAGAAACCTCAATGGGATGAAAATACTAAAACCATAGAAAATCAGGACTTGGGCTCCATTTGGGATATTTTTTATCAAACTTCATCCCTTACACTTGAAGCATTGACACTTCAGTCGAATAAAATGGATATGCAAATTGAAATACTGGGAACAATGGCAAATGCGGTCGCAGGAATAGATCACAAATTAGCTGAACTTAATTGTCTGATAACTAGAGCTCAAACAGACCCATCAACCACCTATTTAGAATGCTCTTGTGTGCCAATAATTAATCAATTAATGATCAAACTGTAGAAGAACTGAAGGACGAACAAGAGGATTAAGAAGTGGATTTGACATCATCATTTATAATGACAAAAAGGCATAGGAAAAAACAACGTAAGGCAAGAAACAAAGCTAAGGCGCAGGATCTAATAGAGTCAGACTCACTCGAAGGAACACAACTAAATAAGAATTTTAATTTCAAATTTGTTTTTATTGGTGTTAAGAACGAAAGTAGGCATTTCAATACAGCAATTAAGTAGCAGGCATATATAGCAAGCGAGACAGACAGGCACGTCTTCTCTAATTGTTGTCAAGTAAGCAAGAACAATACGCCAATACAGATATATAGAGCCAGTGCTGCGACTAAAGTGCCATGTAAAAAGGGTCAACCGACCAGAATAAGAAAAGGAACCAAACCCCCCTCCCTCTCCCCAATATCAAAACTACTCGCGGAGGAAACACTTGGATCACAAAAGCTAGATATAGGTAGTGACCAGCCAATACCAACCATCACAACAAACATTCAGTATTTTGATATTTTTGCAAAACCTGGAAATCGATTGAATTTTCAAAAAGAACTGAAAAGGAAGTTACAAATAGATAAAGTAACCTCAAACGATACTGTAGATCTTACACCCGATGAACCTTCTGGAGTGTGGGAACATTTTAAAGCAAAGGAGCCCCTTCACGATAAGCCTGGAACTGGCTGTGTGGAAAACAGGGAAAAGAAGGATACCCTAAGAGGAATACAATTAAAGGGCGACTAAACAACGAGCTCGTTAAGCTGAGAAATAACTACAAGTATGGTAGATAAATGGGATGCAGGTCTATCAAACAGTGGCATCACGGTACAACGATTAAGTCAGCGAGATCTTAATAAAGATCTAAACACAAAATTGAGCCTAATGCAACTATCGACCCATCATGACTCCTCTAACTACGAATTAGGGAAACAACCAGAGGTAATAGACCAAATAGAGGACATAATCCAACCAATAAAACAGGATCATCTAGTTATAGTAAGAAGTGGTATGAATAAACGTCTTATAAATATAGTCCACCAAGAATCAAATAAGTATGCCGGAAGGGGTCTGTTAATTCAAAGGACGGAACAACAATTTTTTAATCCAGTATACGAGTCCACGGGGCAACAAGACATCTTAAATAGAGGCAATCTTCTGTGCCTATTCAACTCAGTTCCATCTTTAGCTAATGTCTCAACTAAAGACATTGAATGTGTTGGCTTCTTACAGAACCCCGAAGGTTCGTTGCCTCTAACAGTAATAACAGTAACATCTCCATCTGCTGTGGAACAAATTATGAAAGAACAAGAAACCTTTCGTAGTTGGGGAATAGTGATTAGCAAAGTTGCGCCAAAGGAATATCCCATGCCATTGATAAAAGCAGAAAAATTGTTAACTAATGAAAAAGAAAAAAAGTGGGCACCAACTTTCTCTATATTGAAAAATCCATTACAGAAACTAGACATAGATGTCGCAAATCCACCGAGCGGCAAAAAGATAGAGAAGCACAACGGGATAAACGAGAAATGGATTACGGTGGCCTTACATGGAAATGACAAAAAAATAAGAAATAACATCTAAAAATTCAAGAAACAACAAGGAAATATTAACAATCTGTTCATGGAACATAAATGGAGTAGGCAAAAAGCTGGATAATACAACTCAATTATTTAAGCCCTATCAGATAATACTACTACAAGAGACTTGGGCAACGGTTCCGTTTATCATGCATGGATATAAAGGATACTTTGAACCTGCGATTAGGCAAAACAACTACGGACGTCCCTGTGGTGGCTTAGAGATATTTATATCAATTGACCTAAAAGCAGAACATATGCAATTGGTCACAAACAACTGTAAAATTCAAACGGTAATGTTACAATACAAGCTGCATGATCAAGAAAAATCTCTAAAGCTGGTTAACATCTACATTCCCCCGACATTCAACTCAAGGCAGACTATGTGCGCTGCTCTTTCCAGCTATTTACTGGAGCAAATGGTAGAGGACCCCTTTATGGACTTTATAGTCTCAGGAGACTTTAACCTAAGCCTGTTAGTACCCTTTACAAGAGATGACGAAACACAGTCACAAGATCAACAATGGCTTATTCCCGCACAAGCAATGGACACAACAACCAAGTCCAGGCAAAACAAAACAGGCCTAAACCTAGTAAGGGATATGGAAGCCTTGGCTTTACGAATACTCAATGGTAGATTTCCAACTGATTCGCCTCCGACATAGTCCTGTTACTCTCAAAACACAAAATCTCGAATTGATTACACAATAGCATCACTGAACATCTTTAACAACTGTACCGCGTATTACCTAAAGAAGGTCCCTGAGAGCAATCAAAGGCAGCAAATAATTAGTACAACACTTACAAACACAAACGTCAATTGTACTTATCAACGCAAGGTCAGGTTGGAACCATCAACTACCGGAAAATAATCTGGAAACCAAATAATAAAGGTTTTACCAGTGTTTTAGCACAAAACTGGTTATTGAATGCTTCCAGGAAAAAACTTCTATATCGGTCATTGATCAGTGGATAAACTTTATATGTAAGTTAGTTAAACAACATGATAACCGCATTGAAGTTAGGGAGAGACACGCAACGCGGACAGAAAAAAAGGAAGCAAAAATCAACCTTACACACACAGTGTGGAAAATGAAACGAACACGAAATAAGCTGGGGAAAGAGCTGATAAAATTCCCTAACAAAGAAGAAACAAAAGCCAATATCAAGGAGTTAGATCAAAACTTAAGGAAATTAATCTGGAATAAAAAAAAAACAAAGCTAAGAATGATCTTTGGACCAAAATTTTTGAGGCCTGTAACCAAGGAAATTCAAGGGAGTTCTCGAAGATGATAAACAACTTAATAAGAACAGATAAAGTTGTAGTAGCAACAGTATTAACTGAGACTGAATGGGTGAACTTTCTGGCGCACCATTTGAACCCGGATTGCAGGTTAATAAAAAATGAAATCAACCATATAAGGAAGGAAAGTTCTAATCCAGACCAAGAAAACGGACTTGAAATAACTCAAGATCAAGTACTTAAGCTTATAAAAAAACAAAAAGATGGGGCTCCAGGTCCAAATGGTATCCCCTTTACCTTGTACAAGGAGGATCCAGTTATATGGGCAGAACATCTCACCAAGGTTTTAAAAGAAGTAGTCCGGTTAGGGGTTATACCTGAATCCTGGAGAGGGTCCCTAATATCCCCCATTTTTAAAAAGGGAGATTGGGCCCTGCCTGAGAACTACCGTTTAATAACCCTACAGGACACTGATGCAAAATTGTTCCCAGGGATTTTGCTGACAAACTTATCTGACTAGGCAAAGGACAACAACATTCTCCCACCTAACCAAACCGGTTTTATTATAGGCCTAGGAACAGCTACTAACATCTTAGCTCTCTCCGTTCTAATCGACAAAGCAATTTAAAAAAAACAACCATTGTACTTATGCTTTGTCGATTTTAAATCGGCTTTTGATTGTATGGATAGAGAGCGATTATGGGAAAAGCTACGAATTCAAGGGATTCCACCCTTACTATTGCACCTGATTAGTCTCTTGCATTTATACACTTGGGTCAGAGTACGCATCAGGGATGGTCGGTCACTTACCGATGAAATACCAACGATAGGCGGACTAAAGCAAGGGTGTGTATTGGCTCCTTTATTATTTAACCTGTTCTTAGCTGACCTGACGGAGGCCTTGAATGATATAAATGCTCATCCTCCAAAGATTGCAAACAAGCACATATCAAATCTTCTCTATGCAAACAATGTCATTCTTCTAAGCAATACAAAGGTGGGCTTACAACGCCTAATAACGCGCACATTTGAGTATGCAATAGAATATAGGATGGTAATAAATTAAACAAAATCCAAAGTTATGGTCATTACTAAAAACTTAAGACGGAAACACAATTCCAAATGGTTTTTTGGAAAGCAGCACTTGGAACAAGTAGAAACATACAGATATCTGGGTGTCATATTCATTGACAACGGAAATTTTACCCCTCAGAAACTCGATATCAATAGGAAAGCAAATGCTTTAACAGCTGCATTTAGGACTATCCAAAAATCAACTAGTGACCTAACATACCGACCTTTCCTTAAGGTGATATCTGCCAAATTGTTACCCTCTCTAACATATGGCAGTGAGGCCCTAAATGGAAAAGACGCTTTTATCATCAACAATGCTATCTCAAAAACTTTTAGATCTCTTTTCCATCTCCCTAATAATGCATCGCAAGCTCAGATTAGGCTTGAATTTGGTTTGAACAATCAGCTTTACGCAAGAAAGGGTCATGCAATCAGAGTTTGGAGCAGAGTGAAAAATGACCAAGACAATTTAATGTCCCAGTTGCTGGGAAAAGAAATTAAAGGAAATAACAAATCATCTGCCTGTAAATATCTGGACACGGCTCTGGATGAACTTGAGCTTAGGGAGATTTGGGACTCCACCATAACCCAGGAATCATTTAAGAAAGTTGTTAACAAAACAACTGATTACCTGTCACTAGTAAGCGACAAGGCCATCTTAGTCAAAAGAAAACATGCATGGTCCATAATAAATGGCTACTCAAAAAAGATGGTTAGCAATATCTTGACACGGCATGGTCATTGAAAAGTAAACAGATTTTTATTAAAGCACGATTTGGAGTAGGGCCAAGGCCAATCCCACTACATTGTGTAGGCTGTGTAAATCTGGTGAGGAAAATATTATCCATCTCTTGTGTCTCTGTCCTGAACTAAAAAAAGAAAGACTAATTATATTAAAAAGATTATTTAACGAAAGAGGGATAAGGACATGCAGACAGGCTTGGATTTGATGTCTCTGTCCCGATGATATACTCATCAATTCTGCTTTGACAAAAATTTTAACTAAAGTACGGGAAAAATTAGAACAGTATGAAACCGTAAACTAAGAATGATTACTTTTCTTTTAAAGTCTTCAACATATGAATTTTATTATAAACATTTTGTACTAAAGATGAATAATAATTTTAGGGATTTATTGCTACCTAAAATGTATATAATGAAGTATTTTATGAATTTTGCTTTGTGTAAAGATTTTAATTATTCAAACAATAAAGATCTACTACTACAAAAGATTGGATGTATTTAAAAGCCTGAGAAAGTTAAAACTTAAGAATTTTCATACTCAACAAAAGGGAAATGATTCAACCAGCATATAGTGAGAGTCAAACCACAGCTCATGCCATGCTGGGTAATTTGACACAAACAGATCTATCTCTCATGAATATTAAATACATGATTTATGGGGAACAGATGCCACATTGCATGAAGCAACAAGTGATGAGGAGAACACAAGTGGCGCTAGAAATCATCCAGGCAACATAGTGAGCCCCACAACCATGCTGGTCACTCCATTAACTCCCTTAGACCCAAATCAAAATTTAACCCTGTCTTGTTACGTGACTCAATTGATATATTCCATGTAGTGGTAATAGAACAATTGAAGCAACTCAATAAGAAAACTTAAAACATCAAGTACAAATACAACAAACGAAACAATGAATACTACAGTCTCATGAAAAAATTGAGAGATAACAACAACATAGTCATACGCAACTCCGATAAGGGTGGAAACTTTGTGATCATGGCAAAGGACGAGTACACCAGTGAGGCTTATTCACAGCTGAATGACAGATCGTGCTATACAAAGAGTAACATATCCAACGTAAAATCAATGTATGAGACTTTCTACAATAAAATATTGGCATGGAAACGCAAAGGGCTACTGACGGGACAAGAATACGATTTTCTTAAGAAAGAGCACCCAGTGGTGCCCATGATATATTTCATTCCAAAAGTTCACAAATATTCACAGAAACCTCCTGGCAGGCCCATCATTTCCGCCAGGGATAGTCTGTTAGAACACACATCCCAATACGTGATTTTTTTTGTTCAAGAACAAGTGAAAGCTCTACCTTCATGCATGTGCGACACTAGTGACTTCCTGAGGAAAATTAAGGATTTTGAATGGAAGCCGGAATACTTACTGTTAGCATTGGATGTCAGCTCACTGTATAAGAGTATCAGACACTCAGATGGTCTAAACGCTTTGAAGTACTATCTAAATAAGAGAGCGGACAACACGAAGAAACACAATATGATGCTAACTGAACTAGTGGAATTTTGTTTGCAAAACAATGTATTCATGTTAAATAACACTGTGTATCAACAGGTCAGGGGTGTGGCTATGGGGGCCAGCTTCTCTCCCAGCTACGCATGT
This sequence comes from Lissotriton helveticus, assembly GCF_964261635.1. Classification (NCBI taxonomy): domain Eukaryota; kingdom Metazoa; phylum Chordata; class Amphibia; order Caudata; family Salamandridae; genus Lissotriton; species Lissotriton helveticus. Next base: position 405,898,059 of record NC_136073.1, read on the forward strand.
CTTCACATGGGCTGGTGGGAGGAGCTGGTCCTCAGAACCGAGCACAGCCAGTTTAACAGGAACAACATTAAGTTGTGGTTGAGGTTTATTGATGACCTGCTTGTGGTTTGGACGACACTATGGATGAAGCTACTGATTTTATCAATGTAATCAATGTGAATGAATAGAACTTACATTTCACAGCAACCATAAGTGTAACTGAGGTCAGCTTCCTAGATACACTAGTCTATATAGTTAACAACAAAATAGAGACTAAGTTATATCGGAAGGAAACGGCAGGAAACTCCACACTGCACGTCAGCAGTGCACACCCACAACATCTGATCCGTAGCATCTCCTATGGGGAAATGCTATGCCTCAAACGCATACAGAGTAATGAGGTAGACCTGATCATGCCACAAGAGGCCAGCAGACAAAGATTTATGGAACGTGGATACTCAGGCAAGATCATAGACAGTGTCACACCAAAATCCAAGAACAAAAACAGACATGTGTTGTTAAAATGTTCTAGTCCTGATACCATCACTCAAGTGACAAACGACAGGGCAAAATCTACAAAAAAGAACTTCAGGTTAATTTTACAGTTCAGTTCAGTAAGCAACAAAAAACAGTTACAATCTATTATAGTCAATAACTGGCCTATGGTATTGAATGATCCTATTATTGGTCCTACACTACCTACCCGACCATCTATCCCCTATAGCAGAGGTGGATCTATGGGGATGACTTAGTTAAAACTAGTCTGGAGGTACTAGTTGGGACCATCTGGCTTCAAACACATAGGGGTTTTTTCAAATGTAAAATTTGTAAAGCCTGCAAGAATGGTGAAAATAGGACCAGTTACACAACTCCATTCAGCCTAAGAGCCTTTGAAATAACTAAAAATGTAACCTGTAAAACTGAGTTTGCTGTCTACGTTTTATCCTGCCCTTGCAATCTATTGTACATGGGCAGTACTAAGTTGCTGGTGCAAAAAAGAAAATTACAACACTTACGTGTGATCACCAACCAGGATAACACCTATTTTATTTATTTTATTTTATTTACAAGGTTTTATAGAGCACGAACAAGATCCTTGCGGATATCAGAGCGCTTTACAATGAACAAAGATGATTTTAACAAATGAATAACAAGCCACAATATATAGAACAAGCTTAGGATAACTAAAATAAAACATACAGAAAAAGTAGTAAAAATAACAAAGCATGGGATCATAGTTGTTCCAAGCACATAAACAGAGAGTTCAAGAACATAGACAGTGAGTCTCGGATGAAAAAGGTTTGTGGCAGGGAAGAGTGGTCAAGTAAATTTTGTCATGAGAATCGCTTTTACTTCCTTTTTGAAGGATACGAAAGAAGAATTCAATCTGGTTTCAGGGGGAAGAGTATTCCAAATCCTAGGCGCCATTCCAGAGAAGGTTCGTTTTTTTATTGAATCCTTGAGGTTTTAGAAGAAGGTTATCTGCACCCCTAGATGACCTTGAGCCACCGGAGATTTCAGTTTCTGAGCGAGATAAATGGGTACCTTGTGGTGTAAGGCCTTATGTGTCATGCAAGCAATTTTTAGCTGAATTCTTGCTTCGAGCGAGAGCCTATTCAGGGATTTTAGGTCAGGGGAGATGTGGGAACTTCTTTTCGAACCAGTGATGAGTCTTGCTGCAGAGTTTATTGATGCTCTTAGGGGGGCTGTAGTCGTTTTTGGGAGGCCGCATAGAGAGACAATACCATAATCCACGTGGGGGATAACTAGTGCATGTACAGCCTGTTTGAAGTCGTTGACTGTAAGAATGGTTTCAACTTCCTTAGAATGTTTACCTGGAAGTTTGCTCCCTTTGTAGCATTGCTGACCTGTTTCTCCATGCTGAGATTGCTGTCTAGAGTTATTGCCAGTGATTTTGCTGAGTCCTCAATAGATGGTTGCACGTTGAGTGCAGTGAGATGTTGAATTAAGTTTTGCATCAAAGGGATTTTAGCGGGGGCGATAAGAAGGAATTCTGTCTTTAGAGCGTTCAGTTTGAGATGATTTTCTGCCAGCCATGTTTGTGTGTTCATGAGTGTGCAGTTAAGCTGTTTAATGTCTTCTAAGGTGTTAATGTTTAGATACAGTTGTGTATCATCAGCGTACATATGATATTGCACGTTAGTCATTTGAAGAATTTCGGTGAGAGGCTCCATGAACAAGTTAAACAATGTCGGGGAAAGTGAGGATCCTTGTGGGATGCCCAGCCTTACTGGAACTGGGTTGGAAAGAGTGTTGTTAATCTTGAATTGTTGTGTTCGGTTATGCAGAAAGGAGGTAAACCAGTTTAGCACAGATCCTGAAAGACCCATCCTCAGTCTGAGCAGATCCAGCAAACTCTCGTGTTTGACCGTATCGAAAGCTGAGGAAAGGTCAAGCAGGATGAGTAGGCATGAGCCGTTCTGGTCCAGGATTTGAAGTGCATCATCAATAATGTGAGTCATGGCTTATTCCGTGCTGTGCCCCACTCTGAAGCCTGATTGGTGGTTGTCAAGGAGGTCAAAATGAACAATATGTTTTGTTAGTTGATGGTGTACGCATTTTTCAAGCAGTTTGGCTAGGGTAGGGATATTGGATATAGGACAATAGTTGTTAAGATTTGTGGGATCAGCTATTGGTTTCTTAAGGAAGGGTGCGACTTGGCCAACTTTGAGGGTATCTGGAATGCAACCTTGTTGGAGTGAACTGATGATGATTTTGGTCCATAGCGGAAGCAACCATGGGGTTAGGTCTTTAACAGCGTTAGCAGGGAGCGGGTCGATGAGGTGGTTGGAAGGTTTCAAGGCATTTAGAACCTTACCCACAGCTTCTTCCGAGTAAGTGTCAAAGGACGACCAGGCGGCATTGTTCTTTGGTGCACACTTTGAAGGGATTTGGTGTGTAGTACTTGGTGGTGACGGGGGGTTTGTGAATATGGCACAGAGTAAAGTAGTCGGTCCTTTAAGAGATCGTTCTCGATGTTGAGGGTCTTCTGAATGAAGAAGGCGGAGAATTGTTCACAGTTAGGTTGCGAATGGGCGGCATCTTGTAACCGTTGAGGGGCGACGTTAGATTGAGTTTTGATTAGCTCAAATATTTTTTGGGGACGATTTCTAGCTTGGTCTAGTTGGTGTTTGAAAAACTCTACTTTGGTGAGCTGAATCTCCTTGTAATAGGCGTTTCTCTGTTTCCTTAGTAATTTGAGGTGAGTATTCGACGGGGCTGATCTCCAATTGCGTTCAGCAACTCTGAGAGAGCGTCTGTCTTCGTTGAGTAGGCTATTGTACCAAGGTTTTGAGTCTTTAGTGGAGACTCTGAGGAAAGGTCAAGCAGGATGAGTAGGCATGAGCCGTTCTGGTCCAGGATTTGAAGTGCATCATCAATAATGTGAGTCATGGCTTATTCCGTGCTGTGCCCCACTCTGAAGCCTGATTGGTGGTTGTCAAGGAGGTCAAAATGAACAATATGTTTTGTTAGTTGATGGTGTACGCATTTTTCAAGCAGTTTGGCTAGGGTAGGGATATTGGATATAGGACAATAGTTGTTAAGATTTGTGGGATCAGCTATTGGTTTCTTAAGGAAGGGTGCGACTTGGCCAACTTTGAGGGTATCTGGAATGCAACCTTGTTGGAGTGAACTGATGATGATTTTGGTCCATAGCGGAAGCAACCATGGGGTTAGGTCTTTAACAGCGTTAGCAGGGAGCGGGTCGATGAGGTGGTTGGAAGGTTTCAAGGCATTTAGAACCTTACCCACAGCTTCTTCCGAGTAAGTGTCAAAGGACGACCAGGCGGCATTGTTCTTTGGTGCACACTTTGAAGGGATTTGGTGTGTAGTACTTGGTGGTGACGGGGGGTTTGTGAATATGGCACAGAGTAAAGTAGTCGGTCCTTTAAGAGATCGTTCTCGATGTTGAGGGTCTTCTGAATGAAGAAGGCGGAGAATTGTTCACAGTTAGGTTGCGAATGGGCGGCATCTTGTAACCGTTGAGGGGCGACGTTAGATTGAGTTTTGATTAGCTCAAATATTTTTTGGGGACGATTTCTAGCTTGGTCTAGTTGGTGTTTGAAAAACTCTACTTTGGTGAGCTGAATCTCCTTGTAATAGGCGTTTCTCTGTTTCCTTAGTAATTTGAGGTGAGTAGTCGACGGGGCTGATCTCCAATTGCGTTCAGCAACTCTGAGAGAGCGTCTGTCTTCGTTGAGTAGGCTATTGTACCAAGGTTTTGAGTCTTTAGTGGAGACTCTGAGGAAAGGTCAAGCAGGATGAGTAGGCATGAGCCGTTCTGGTCCAGGATTTGAAGTGCATCATCAATAATGTGAGTCATGGCTTATTCCGTGCTGTGCCCCACTCTGAAGCCTGATTGGTGGTTGTCAAGGAGGTCAAAATGAACAATATGTTTTGTTAGTTGATGGTGTACGCATTTTTCAAGCAGTTTGGCTAGGGTAGGGATATTGGATATAGGACAATAGTTGTTAAGATTTGTGGGATCAGCTATTGGTTTCTTAAGGAAGGGTGCGACTTGGCCAACTTTGAGGGTATCTGGAATGCAACCTTGTTGGAGTGAACTGATGATGATTTTGGTCCATAGCGGAAGCAACCATGGGGTTAGGTCTTTAACAGCGTTAGCAGGGAGCGGGTCGATGAGGTGGTTGGAAGGTTTCAAGGCATTTAGAACCTTACCCACAGCTTCTTCCGAGTAAGTGTCAAAGGACGACCAGGCGGCATTGTTCTTTGGTGCACACTTTGAAGGGATTTGGTGTGTAGTACTTGGTGGTGACGGGGGGTTTGTGAATATGGCACAGAGTAAAGTAGTCGGTCCTTTAAGAGATCGTTCTCGATGTTGAGGGTCTTCTGAATGAAGAAGGCGGAGAATTGTTCACAGTTAGGTTGCGAATGGGCGGCATCTTGTAACCGTTGAGGGGCGACGTTAGATTGAGTTTTGATTAGCTCAAATATTTTTTGGGGACGATTTCTAGCTTGGTCTAGTTGGTGTTTGAAAAACTCTACTTTGGTGAGCTGAATCTCCTTGTAATAGGCGTTTCTCTGTTTCCTTAGTAATTTGAGGTGAGTAGTCGACGGGGCTGATCTCCAATTGCGTTCAGCAACTCTGAGAGAGCGTCTGTCTTCGTTGAGTAGGCTATTGTACCAAGGTTTTGAGTCTTTAGTGGAGACTCTCTTAAGTTGAAGAGGGGCAACCTCATTGATTATTGCGGTCATCGAGTTAAGGTAGTGGTTGGTGAGATCATGCACGTCTGTGATGCCAGCAGGAAGCAATAGAAGATTGTAGCTTGTGAAAGGTAGTGTGTTTGTGTTGAGTTGTTTCAAGTCTCTTTTCCAGATCTTTGGTTTCGTGGCCTGAACTGAGTTAAATTTGACTGTTTCCTTGATAAAGAAGGTAATGATGTGGTGATCAGACCAGTCACATGGTTGCATCGATTCCATTTGAATGACGTCAGTTCTGGAGATTATTAGATCCAGGGTTGAACCTTTCTTATGTGTATGACCATTGCAGGTTTGGGTCAGGGCTAGATCATCCAGGAAGCTTCTGAGACATTTGACAATTGTGTTGTTCTTGTCATTCCAGTGGAGATTGAAATCGCCAAGGAATATTTGGTTGTTTTGCATACCGTTGTTAGTTGAAATCATATCCATGAGTTGTTCCGAGAAAATGAGATTGTCTCCTGGAGGATGATAGATGATGTGCAGTTAACAAGCTTGTTTGCCGTTGCTGCTAAGGTCTAGGCAGAAGTATTCGCAGGACGTGAGGACAGGGCATATGGCTCTGTTTACTGTGATGTCACTACGATGAGTACAGGCTATATCTCCACCTATCTTACCTATTCCGTCTAATTTGATGATGTCGTAGTTCGGGGGAACTAGAATGTCCGTCAGTGGTGTGGAGGAATCAGTTAGCCAGGTTTCAGTTAACAATAGCAGGTCTAGTTCTTGTGAAAGTATGAGCTCAGCTATGTCAGCAGCATGTCTGGAAGCCGATCTACAGTTTAGGAGTGTGCATTTGAGTCGGGGAGTAAGGAGGGAACAGGAAGGGTCTTGGGTGAGATGGACATGTGTAAGTTTGCTCTCGAAGATCCCTCTATTATTGTGTCTGGCAACTCTAAGTGGGTTAGGGTGGAGAGTAGGGATGGTCAACTGATTTGCGGTAATGCAATTATTGGTAGAGGGTGCATAGGATTGAAGAAGAGCTAGTATATCTCTCTCGGAGAACGTATTGGCGCTTCGCTTAGGACGAGAATGTGTATTGAGGAGGGGAACTGAATTCCGTATGGGTGGAGTGAGTTTAGGGGTGTGAGTTAAGTGGTGTGATCAGTAGTTCAGGTTAAATGTTCTTGAGGAAAAATTACGCCCAGGTTGGTTGGATATCCGATCCTTGAGAGATTGGAGTTCCTCTTTAATCTGGAGTAGAAACAACATTATTTCCTCAAATCTAACGTCAGGGTCAGATGTGACCAGGGTAGAAGGATGTGTACTGCAAAAGGAGGCCTGCAGAGGTACATATAAGGCTAATGTTGGAGTTAGTATTGTGTGGGAGGGTGGATGAGTGGGGGTTGTAGAGGTCTTAGTTGAGGGGTTGGGTGGTTGTATGGTGGGTGTGGAGAGGGACGTATGGGCGGGGAGTGCTCATCCTGGTGGATGTTGAGGGGAGAGTACGTATGATGAGAATCATTAAAGGGTACAGGTGCAGAGACCAGCGGGATGTTGGGTGTAGGTGGCTGAGAAGATGGTGTGGCTGGCTGTAATGTAGGAGTGGTGAGGGTAGATGATAGCATGGGGAGCTCAGAGGATAATGCATGGTCGTTAAATTCCTGTGAGGACAGGACATGAGGCAAGACATGGCTTCGAATGGGGAGGTTAAGGCGGGGTGATCGCTTGGGAGGAGTAGCAAAAGAGTGCAAGGAAGTCGAGACAAGAGAGATATTGGTGTTAGGGTGGGGGTAGCTATCGTCTTATCATGAAAGGGATCAGTAGCTGATGATGGGACGAGTGCTGTGACGGACGTGTCAGGAGATCTAATGCGTGGAGATGTTGGGAGGATGAGGGGTGCAAGGTTAGGGGGGGCCATCTGGGTGTGGATAACAAGATTATCAGAAGCCAGAGGAAGATGGGTAGGACATCTAGGAAGGGGGCAGCAGGTTTGGGCGTCTAAGATGTCGGGATGGTTGGGTGAGGAGACTCCCTGTGTTAAGGTACCGGAAGAAGATAGAAATTTGGAGCCCACAGGAGGTTGGGACACTAGGCTTTTGACGGTAGGGAAGATATTGTCCATGAGAGAAAGATTGCGGTCTGTGGCTGGATAAGGATAATACCATTATTGTAAATGGTGATGGTTGCTGTCGCCTGGAAGAGCTGGGAGAGCGAAATGTATAAACTAATGCCATGCACGGTTTTCCTCGAGGAAGAGATCGAGAGTGAGGTGAGGAATGCTTTCCTCCATTGGGCTCCTTGTTTAGTGTAGAGAATGAGGTCTGTGGTTGTAATCCTGTTGTGTGTAGAAAAATAAGGATCTGCAAAGAGTGTTTCAGGGTGCTGTTTTATAAAATTATGTTTGAATCGTTTGGCTGATTTTTTTGTGAGGTCGGAGGGGTAAATGATGTTGTAGGAGTGTGTGCCTGCAGGTTCCTTTATAAAATGTAGCACAATAGGAGAGACTGTAAAAGGAAATATGAGAGGAGAGTGTGTGAGCCTCGTGGGGCAGCGAGGTATGATGAGACGGGTGAGAAGAGGAGAGTCGGTGAAGAAGGGGGGAGGGTACTCCCTGAGGATGTGGCTGAGGGTAGGGTCAGAAGGGTCCTGGATGTGGACCGGGATGCGGGATGTGGAGAACAGTCCCTGCAGAGGTGATTGTGGGTGGGAAGTAGTGGGCTGGGTGGCGTGGAAGCGAAAGAAAATGCTGCGGAGGAGATAGTGCGTAGATAAAAGTGGGCTGGGTGGTGTGGAAGGCATGGGTTGCAAAGAACGTCTACTGGTAGCTAAGGAGGCGTGCTGAAGGAGGGTGGAAAAAGAATTCCTAATAAATTTGGGCCATACTGTATGAATCTGCTCTTGTTCAGACAATCTGGTAAACTTGGTTAAAACAGGGAGTTAGAGGATCAATAAAAATCGGCTTAATCTGGCTAAAACAGGGATCTAAGCAGAACCAGGCTCAATCCGGAAACTCGGCACTAAATTGCTTCTGTGGTTATTAGAGGCTAGATGCGGAGTAATAATAGACATATGAGTGGGAGCTTGGAAAACATTGCACCAACTAAGATGGCTGCCATGAAACTCCAAGGGAGTGGTCCTATAACTCTTTCGTTGTCCCATGCTACACTGGTGCATAATCATCTGTCTCTTTCTTATTCACAAAACATAGGTGACTTAATTAGCATTCTTGAAGGCACATGCATTAAAGGATTTTGCGATCGCAAACGGTGCGAATCGCAAAAATCGGCTGTTTGCGATCGCAAAATCTGCTTTTGGAATGCATGAAGGGTGAAGGCCCTCGCAATTTGAGAATTCGCAAATATTTGCGAATTCTCAAATTGCGATTGCATTTAAGGAATCGCATTTTGCGATTCCTTAAATGCAATGCATGAAACTTTAAAAATTGCGGTTTCGCAATTAGGGGGAGCAAATTACCATGAGGTTGAACCTCATGGTAATTTGCGAAAACTTTGAAAAATGCACTTTTGTGCATTTTTTAAAGTTTCACATATGTGCACATATTGATTTCAGGGGTGCAACAGGGTGTCCTTTGGACACCCCTGCACCCTTGAATTCGCATTCTCAATTTGCGATTCGCTAATTGCTAATCGCAAATTGAGATTGTCTTCCCATTCATTCCTATGGGCCTCTAGGCCCATAGGAATGAATGGGGAGGTATTCCTTAATTGCGACTCGCAATTTGCGGGTCGCAACTAAGGAATATTAAGAAATCGCAATTTATTTAGCGATTTCTTGATGCATTGCATTTTGCAATTCCTTAATTGTGATTCCTTATTTTTCGCAATTAAGGAATCGCAAAAAGCAATATTGATGAATGTGCCTGTAAGTGAATGAAGAACGGGTAGTCATGTTACTATTTTCATTATTCAGCCATTTTGCGGAAGGTATCAGGGTTCTTCTGTTGTCAAAAAACAGAATTAAGTGATCCCGTAGTACACCACTTGGATCGATGCCAGTATATATTTCACTTGGTCTGGGGGGAAACAATGTTGTATAGAATAGTGGAAGTCTGAAACTCTCAGTCTCACACTGTTCACGCTACAAAGAACAGGGGGGTCAGGGCCGGACCGGGCGTTCTGCAGTTACCTCAATACTGCCATCGTGAGCCACCTGTACCGCAGTAAAATACACGCCCTCTGCGCTCCTCCTCTTAAGCCGGGAGAAGCTTCCTGCGCGTTTGACTGGTCCGCTCCGGTGCCTGCAAGACTAGAGCAGCTTTGCAGTCCGCAATGAACTCCACAAAACTCCACCGCTCTCTCCAGAAGGGGACCCGACCTCCCAAGTGCACCGAGGATAGTCTTGTGGCATAATTCAATCTTCCAGCAGTCGGTGTCGGGGGAGGCGTCCTGGACTCAAGAGTGTTTCAACCGTAGCACAGCATTTTAAGACCAAACACAACTCCTTGAACCAGGACCTCCAATACTTTGTTATAGACTCAGTACTGCCCAGCAGAAGAGGGGGCAACAGAGAGCTTAGACTGCGCCAATTAGAAACTAGACACATTCTGGAACGAAATACTAAGCAACAGGGCATTCTTAACGTATCGAAAGATTTACACGTGCCTGTAAAATTATTAATCAGACCACTTATGCACTAAGCTACACATCCTGGGAAATGACCATCTACCCTGGTTCCTCCTCTTTAATAGGTGTTTTTTATAAATAAATACTTTGCAAATTTAGAGGATGCTTTTAATGTATTAATTTTAGTCTTCTATCTAGTATTTAATATTTTAACACAAAATAACATATTTATAATATATTTATATATTGGATGTGGTTTAGATATTAAATTGTATTTATACATTTATGTTTTAACATTAATATCCTAGAAATAAGAAAGACGAAAGTGACTTCAGTAATTTTTCATATCCTGGTCACATATATGTGAGGCGCTTCTCTATCTATCTATTTATTTATTTATTTATGTATTCATATTTATATACACAGGTGTCCATTTATGGTCTAGTATTGAACCAGCAACCATTGAACAGTTCATCTCAATATGTTTGGGTATTTATACCAACAGAATGAGCATTCACAACTGGCACCTGTTATATTGAGTATTGAGTACTGCCTATGATCAGAGTATATAGCGATTGCGCAAACCCAACATAACAAGTGACAGGGGACACCACTGGATAAATTAAATCAATCAAAAACAAAAAATTGGTAAAGAAATTGAAAAACTAACATGCTAAATGTAACATACATATGGGATATTGGGGATCCGATATCCTTGGCATCAAGCACAATTTGCTGATGTTCACGAGCAAAATATGATAAAGATAACTAAAAAAAAGTTGTTTGACTGTACTATACTGTAAGACACACTTCACTTTACTTTTTTTATTTATTTATTGTCACTTAAGGCATTTTTGCACATTTGCACTTTCTTTGACATATATACGATTCAACAACTCAGAATGTCGTCCACAACACTGCAGTTCTACGAGGGCAGAGATTTCATTTCACAAGCTCCATCTCAATTTTGTGACAGCGGGGAACATGATATAAAGCTATTTAGAAATGTATTGACATAATGATCATCAGGTTCTTGTGAACAAGATCAAATATAATATAATACAATTTGTACATATATTGTAAACGCACAAAAGTTGGATTTTATATAGAATACTGTCAATTAATTTCAGCAAACAATGTTCAAGCTGCGCTTCATAGTTGGCAGTCAGGGGACTACAACAAAAGGAACTACTAATGTGAATATGTTGTCTATGTCGATAGTGTGTCGTCACGATCAGCACTTGCACTTGTCACTTTAAAAACTTCTGGGTGTTGTCCAACTACTGCTATGTGATCAAGGCTCGCAGTAGAGTCGAAACATGTAATACCAGAGTTGAACTGAAATAAAATCTATTAATCACCATCATCGTGGTCTGTACCTGTTTTTCATCGTGCAGCTGGGGAGAAACGGTAATTGGAGGATATATATATATAGATATAGTTATTCATTTTGAAGCAATATAAAATCCGTGCAAAATGTATCATTGCGGTCAATTGGAAAACCCACCAGTGACAATCGGTCACTTGTAGGTCGAATTGAGTGATCTTACAGGCTGAAGGTCATGGGGGGGTCTCAGGAACAAACAAAGACAGTCAGTTCAACTTTACTTTGCCCATGGAGCCCAGTTGCAGAGTTTACTAGTTTTTCCTGATGGTTAAAGGGAGCCACAGGAGAGCTGATTTTACTGCTGAAACAATGCTGTTGGGAAAAAAGAGCCAAAAACTCAACAAGGGGGTGGTTGCTGATGTTGATCAAAGGTCAGATCAAGTTCTGTCTAGTTGCAGCATTGAGTGAAGTGGTCAGTTGATGGATTGGTGACCAACAAACCCTGGCATCGGTAAGTGGAGCTGAAAGTTACTTTGACGCCTGTGGTCACCAGGGGCACGGAAGCTGCCTGTATCTTTGAGGAAGGCAGGACTACAGTTCCCACAATGCACTAGACCATATGGGTGACCCCTCCGAGGGTTGGATGGCCAGTGATTCTTTGGATCCACAGCATTGTTTTACCTGCAGTTTGCAGGGGACTATTGCTCCTAGTCCAGAGGAGTCTGAGGGTGCTTCAAGTTTCCACAGCGGTCACCCTGTCACGGGGAATTGAGAGATAGCCTAGGATGATCCTTGATCAGGTAGTTACAGGAGCATTGCAATAGGTGTAGGGTATCCCTCTTTTGCTTTGTGCAAGTCTTGTTGCCACAGACACAGGTCCCTTCTTCTGCCCTCTTTGATGCAGGTTGTTTAGAACTGAGCTTCTGGTCAGGGGTGTCCCTTAAATCATAGCTTTTAGAGAGTTAGAAGTGTGGGAGCAAGTTGCCAAAGGGCTGATAGTCCCTACAGCTAATTTGCCCCTGACATATCACATCTGGGGGTGTGGCTCATCTTTTCTACCCCGAATCCTCTATTCAGCCATTTCAAAAAATGGCAGAACCCTTCTTCCAATGTACAGACTGGAATTCCCACCCTGGAGGTGTGGCTGGACCTCTTGAGGTGTACACCTCCTTTGCTATCTAATTTCCCACCTGCCAGGTGCAAGTGTGCCTTGGGCAGGTGGAGGGCTGTTTCCTCCTCTGGGATTCAGCCCTGATGCATATCAGAAGTGGTGCAGCCTTTGAAGCTCACCGCCTTGATATGCACTTAATTAGACTGCCTGGGAGGGAGGAGGTGTGACCTCCTCTCTGCCCAAGCCTATGTTCCTGACTCTTGGGCGTGATCACACTGCCTTACTGGTGGTCAGAATCCTGCCTTGGTGGCAGCCAGGGCAGGTTGCCTGCCAGAGCACAGAGAAGCTGGGGAAACCAGGTGAGCATCTTCTAAGACAACCATTTCCGGGTTGATAAGAACAGAGTCAGAACAAGCACGACCGGGAGCTCAACAAGACCGAGCTCCCTTCACAAACCTTCAGGAGCCAAATCATTTTCCTATTAAAGAGTTATAGACTAAATCATCAACTATTACTAAAAAATGAAGACTAGCGAATAAGCTCAATGCCGATTGGTGAGTAACATACTTACCTACCATAGGCTATTCCTGACAATAGCCATCCTCGTTCTGGTCCTGAAGAAGGCCCACAGACCCGTGAGGGCTACCAAGGGCCGAAACATGTCGACCTTTCACAATCTATCACAAGGTACGGTGGAAAAGTAACACTTCCACCAGAGTACCACACCACATTTTTTAATCTTGCCCCATCCTCAGTAATTAAAGTTCCATACTGAGGAAAGGAGCTATTTTAACTCACACTCTGCTAGAACATTTTCACACTTTTATCACAACAGTCATAAAACCAGACCATCCACCTCCGGGTGATAAAAGGAGTTCACTTGGGGAACCCAGTGTTCGAGTGATAAAAGACTCGATGATGAAACTACTCACATAGCGGACCGGGCGGAGAACTAACATATACTGCTCCACAAATAACATGTGAATGAGGGTCTTTGATAAACCAGAACCCTAGACCCTGGTAATAACAGGTTTTGTGATTCATTCTCCTTTGATTTCTTCATCCTCTAAGACAGCCACCTGGGTGCATGACTCATCACTGTTGATACAAGATTCATATCAAGGGTGAGCTGGCATGTTGTTTGATACCAAACACGACAAGTTTAGATGATACCATAATGGAGCTGCCAAACTCAGGTTTGCCAGTGTGCCGCCCCATGTTATCCTATGGACCGTCTATCACCAATAGTGTCCTTTAATGGTAAAGGTAATAGGGTCATAGAAGCTTTCACTTATGTGTCCATACCTTTGATATAAGGGACCCTGCCTCTTGGCTTTCGTAGACCTTCCTTGGGGGTGACTGGCATATATCACAGATAGTGCATTGACTTTACCACACATGGTGAAGGTAAAGTTGGGTTTGAGCTGTTTGTACTGCTCCTCCAGTCTGCAATGGCAAGCCTGCTGTCAGTAGTTTATTTGGGTCTCTCAGGGTGGCATAGACAGTGTTGCAAGCTTTGGGGAACCCTTTACAAACCATGCCCTGGGAATGATTGGTACCTTATACTAGGGATGTAAAGGGGGGGTAAAGTCCTTGTCAATTGGAATTGCTCACTTACACAGATCAATTTTAGGGTGAGAGCACTGGTACTGGAGCCTGGTTAGCAGGCTTCAGCGCACAGTCAGAGTCGAAAACTAGCATCCAGTAGTCCAACTGGGGGCCAAATGTGGGGGAAAAGTCCTGTTTTAATACATATCCAACCCATGCTCCATCACGATTGGCCATATTTTTCAACTTTGATCCGGTCTCACTGTACTATAATTCCACAGTTGGTGCTTTGATCTCTTATGTGCTACTTTTTACTAAAAACATAAAAAAATATATCTCTGATTCTACTGATTGGATTTTTGTTGTTTTCATGTCAAATAATTTATGAAAATGTACAAATTTTTTTAATTGGTGTGGGATTTTATCTGTGTTGTGTTTTCACTTTATTACTGTTTCAGTGCTGCATACATACTTTACACATTGCCTGTAAGTTAAACCTGGCTGTTTTTGTGCCAAGCTACCCAGGGCTCAGCAGAGATTAGTTTAGTTCTTTTTTTTGTGGTCCAACTTCCCAGGGATTGTGGCTGTTGTTTGGCTGGGGCTCACACCCCTGTCAAGCAACAACCTGATTTCTCACAACCACCCTAAGGGATTCTCGTCCATAGGCAGTTTTCCAAAATCTAAGCTTGCACAGAACCACGGTGGCTAGAGTATGTGCTCGTTGATGTTTAGTGGTGGTGGGTTGGCTGCATTTGCTATTTGACAGGCTGCTCTCTTGCTATTCGTTGCTTCTACATCCTCATCAAGTGAAGGAATCCATATGTTGCTTCAGATTCTGAACTTGGTTTTGACTATGCCTTGGTGGTTGCTGTGGCTAGTTGTAGGATTCAATCTTGGTGTTGATTGAGGGTGACAAATCAGTTCCCTTATAACAGACAGCCATCCTGTGTGACAGTGAGCTTATATATCAAATGGTGCTGCTAAACAAGTGTTTGTTGTGCTTGTTTGGTTTGACATAAATGGTTTCAAAAGAAGATATCTCAGTTCCCATTCTAAGGAGCTTTGATAACATATATATAATGGTTGTTTACGAAGGTTTTGATATTTCTTCCAATGAAAGCGATTGTCAGAGTTTCTGGTCATAAGATCACAAAGGACGCGCTCCTTTGACATGAAACCTACTTGGTTTCTTCACACATTTATGAATTTTCCGTTAGCATTAACTCATGAATTAATAAGTCTTCAATGATGTGGAATCAACTTATAATTTTCAAAATTGAGTATTTTATTTTTCACAATGTGTTCGGTCATTCATTGCAATCATGAATTTACATAACGTTACATCATGCCCAATGCATTTCGGGTTATGAGAAGGAAACCCTTCATCAGGGGCCTGTGAATGGAAACATACAGGACCTTAGCATTCAAAGCAAAAAACAAATCATGTAGGTATAGGAAATTACTGTGCACGCTGTCATATACATTTAATATATTAAGTAAAAAGCATGAAAAAATTCTGCATATATTCTGACTGGACTGTGATGTGAGCTAGATGGTTGAATGTACTACAGAATCAACTGAGAGAAACGAAAAAGGCAACTTAGTGAAAGCACTGAAAGGTACAGTGTAACAAGGATAGCGCCACAAAGAACTGATCTAACGATTATCCACAAATTTGAAGGAGAGCACGGAGATAACATCAATAACTTCCAATGAAAGCGAGTCATGATTTTTCACTATCAGGCAGACGTATTGTTACAAGCCTAACTAAGCTACTTTGGGTGTAGCTGGTCAGGGGTACTGGTTGGTCTATCAGTTAGTTTTGAGAATCTTGGCATGTACACCACTGGAAACAAGTGTTCCTGCAACTGGAGAATCAATTTTTTGATCCAGGATGGGCAACTGGAAGCAGACATGTGGAAGAGGGGTATGACAGAACTGTGATTGGAAAGAATGTCATACATTTACATGTAGAAATGCTAACCATCACTAACGAATCATAATTTCCTCTTTTTCAATATGTGAGCATCGATGGTCTGTGTAAGAGCGGGATTGTGTAAGAGCGGGCTCGTGTAAGCAGCTGGGGCCCGCTCTCTTCACAATTCATTTGGCAACAGGAATACTACGGCCAAAGGCTTATATGGATAATTTGTAATCTTTAAGTACTCATTTTAACAGACTGGGTGTCTTTCGTGACTTGGAACATGTGCTGATGTTCTTTGTACCAGTCCAAAGTGGCATTGTTTTTAATTCGATCTCTTAGTGAACCTGTGAGTGATGTAAAGTTGTTGATAAATCATCCACTGTAAGTCAACTTTCCCAGAAAGCTCCAGAACTCTGAGACTAATGTCAGGGGGTGAGCAGACTTCACATCCACAGCCTTTATGGGATGTTGACTACCCTATTCATAGAGAAGTGGAAGCCAAAGAAATTGATGATTTGCTGTAGGATCTAAGATTTCTGTTTCTTTAGCATCAGCACAGAGACTTTTAATCACTGGAAAATTATCTGTAGTCTTCTATTGTACTCATCAAATGTTTTGGTGGAGGCAATATATCATTGCCAACATCGATGAACTGTTCTAATCTTTATAGGACTTTGCAGATACAGATCTGGAATACTATGGCGTTGCTACAAATGCCACAGGGGTGGTGTGGTGAGCAAAAAAACGATGGATTTAGGCCCAGATCTCTGTACTGGGGTGAATGTATGACATTGTTCTGCCTTCTGTCCATCAACTGTTGTTTTTGCCTTTGTCACCCCGAGTGGGACGGGTATGCTCAGACGTGAATCCCATACTCTACACGCCACTGGAGTCAAGCTATCCTGGCTGAAACCGGCTGATAGCCAGAAACCGGTCCTAGGATTCTTGATTCTGGTCCTGTGAAGACATGGCTTGGCAGTTCGGGCTGGACTGTTCCCATGAGGCGCAGGGTCAAGGCTGATTTGCATATGGCCATGTCTGAACTGGGGTGGTGTGATGAGCAAAAAAATGATGAATTTAGGCCCAGATCTCCGTACTGGGGTGAATGTATTACATTGTTCTGCATTCTGTACATCAACTGTTGTTTTTGCACAGTTAAGTCTTTTGTAGCATTGCAGCCAACGGTGGATGGAAAAGGCTCTTGTGTAATGACATTCCAGGTCAAGAGGGAAGTGGTGGTATCCAGAGTCTAGGGCTACTTTAGAATACTAATCCACACCAGTTACCTCTGCAGTTGGGTTTACAATGTTGCACTTTAGGAGTATCTCTTTTAATGGCTGCCATAGGAATTTGCATGTTGATGCATAGGCGAAATTCATAGGGTTTTTCCAGTTTGCATGCCACAACACAGGGGGTAGCCAGGGAGACTGCACCTCAACTTTTTCTAAGATTTCATAATCTTTTTCCCCCTTTGCAGTTCTGTGTAGACTTGGGTGGAAGGTTACTGGGCGCCATAGCACCACCAAAGGGACATGTTTGTCAGTCTGGAGATACATCTTTGTGTGATTTTAGGCAGACAAATGCAATACAAGTGAGATTTTAATTCCTACAGAGGCAATTCTAAGCAAAATACGCAGACAACATAGGCAAATTGCTCAAGGAGAAGCAACTCAGTGGTTCTGCATCTAATGAGGGCCCCAGGCCCTGCCTGAGTTTATTAAAATAGTGTAGAGATATGGTTTTTGCCATGTGTGACGTTGACATGGAATACTTCATGCAACGGAAGCAGCATAATGTTGCTTTAGGTTAATATCAGGATGGTTTTTTTTTTTTTACCACAGGAGATGGTGAGAGATGGTAAAACTCTTCCTTACATATTACATTTAAGGATGATTCAGGGTCTTTAAGCACCAACCTCAGATTGCACATTTGACTTGCAATCAACGTTGGATATCTTAGAGGTCTACTGCATAGGCCACATATGCTGTTTCTTATTCTTTGTTATTGTCCATTTTGCCTGCTCTGGGTGTAGACAATACCAGTTCCACTGCCCAAACTCTTCTGGTGCAGGCATGAGTGGCAATCTTTAGCAAAATAGTTTATCTTCCTGCAAAATTAATATTTCGTCCCTTGAGCAGGACATGCTCTTGAGAGCGTGAATGAGAGTGGCCTCACTTTAGAGATTTTTATGGTTTTGGAACCTGTTTACCTTTTGAAAATGATTTTTGTAATTGGTTAAAAGGTTAATTTCAAAAGTCGAATGTTAGCACTGCTTCCATTAGAGATGCCCTTGCATTAGTAAGTTTCAGGAAGAGTCCCAGTTTCAAGATGTCATAGAGAGACCCTCCAGGATCTTGGTGGATGAGATGAGGCACAGCTTGAGCTGGGTGCATGTTTATTCTATTTCATATTGCACTATGCGCGGGCTTGCCATTTGTTTGAAAAGTGTAAAAATGGAGAACTGTTTCCTCTGAATTTTGTTTAGCCTGGTGCAGTAAGACTCATTTTTGGTCTGGATTTGCAGTGTTGTGAACTGTGTGTTAAGGACTGCAATGCCATAGGTGTATAGAGAATAATCCTCTGTGAAAGTATTTGATAGTTGAATTGAAAGATGCGTTGAATTACTGGATGGAGTAACAGAGGTTTCTTACTATCACTCACAGTGTTAGTGGCAGCTAAATATATTTCTAAGTACTCCATCCACAACTCACACGTTGTTTCCTGTGAAGAGGGTGAACACGAAAGATCAAAAGGCTTCATGGAAGGACTAGAGGACATGATGGCACCCAATGGAGTCTGTTCAACTGTCCTCAACTAACTATGAGAGCAGTCTTCGTCCTGAAAGAAGATCTTACATTGGAGCAGGAGATACTGGAGAAGAAAAGACTACCACTGAAGTCCAGTAATCCCAGTAAGCCTGTGCTTCCCTTTCTTGCCAAGCAAGGGCAGTATAGTGGGCGACAAGGACACATCACCATTCTGTGGGAGGATACAATTTCAGGAGGAATGAAAGGTTCCTGCCAGGAACCAGAGAAGGCGTGTTTTGGCCTCTGCTGGGAGAGGTGAGAGGTTTAGCCTAGTGATCCGAGGTATGTGAACATCCAGTTCCTTTAGCTAGCAAGAGGCTGAGGCATGAGACAGTCCAAAAGTGCTGGCCACTAGGGGCTATATTGCAGAAAGTGCCCTGTGGATGCAATGGGCGTTTGCGCCTGCTTTGCATGCCTCCGGGGCACTTTGGTATTACAGAAGGGGCCGCAGACACTTGTGCAGCCCCTTCTGTTATACCGATGCAGCAGCGCTATATGCAGGGGAAGTTCCCTCATTTGCATGGGGGCATGCCCCATGCAAATATAGGAATCCCTTTGCCTCTGCGCCCGCGCCATATTACAGATGCAAAGAAGCCTTCAGGAGGCACCCTGTCACTGCTTCCCCTGATGGAAGCCCTCTGGTGAGGGGAAAAGGGATCCCATGGACCTCTCAGTCACCCCCTTACAGGTGGGTGCAGTCACTGACTGCACCTGCCTGTAAGGGGATCTCTAATCCCCGTCAAAAGTGAAGGGGGTATCCGCTTGCACTGTGAAAACACAGAGAGGCTGTAAAGCAGCCATTCCATTTTTCACCTGAATGCTTTGCCCTGGGGCAGCGTGGGTTCGCAGCTGCCCTGGCGGCTGTGCATTCATCATAATGGGGCACATTTTTATTGTATGCACCGGGCGCACCTTTTTAAAGGTGCCCCCGGCGCAAACAATGAAAATTCGCTTATTGTGTAGTGTGGCCCCTGGAGATACACTTTGGTGGTGTGTGGTTGTGCTTCTCGAGGCAAGCTTTGTCCACTGGGATAAAGCTGTGAATTGTGCAACATTGGTTTGATAAGCTCCCCTGTCACCAATAAAGAGTTTCTTACTTTGTGAGGTGCAGCACACCAACAGGTAACTCAAATTGTATTTCTGTGGAGGTTGCTGATGTATCCTTCCACAAGTTCTGTTTTAGCTGAAGCTTTTTTTAAAATAATTTTTATTGAGTAAATAAACAGGTACCAGGTACACAAACGACATAAGGAAGAAAATGACAAGTTGGATCATACAGTGAAAGGAAGCTAAAACTATGCATGCAGGAGAGAATCTATAAAGTACATCCTTATGTAACAATTTAAAAATGAATAAGATTAGTGTACCACCTCGCTTATTAATTATCTAAAAAAAAATTAAAAAAGAAGAGAAGAAAAAGGGAAGAAAAGAAAAAAGAGAAGGAATAAGGAAATAGAAAGATTCTATGTTTGTCATAAATAAGATTCCACTATTTTAACATACATATTTTGGAATTGTCTTTCTAGCAAGTAAGAATAACTTTAAATGCAAGAGCAATAAAAAGGTCAAGCAGTTCAATTTGAACACTGTGTCATGAAAATCAACTGATATAGAACCAAGAAAAACATTTTGAATTGATGAGAGGATTCAGAAGTGAAGCTTTGATAGGTGAATCTGGTATTTCAACTCACCATAAACAATACTGAAGATATAATTTAAAAAAACGAAGTACAAAGAGAAATATTAAATGAGGAAAAAAAGACCTCTCCAACAAATAGGAATGAGACAAAAAAAGTATTCCCAATATTTGTACAAGAACCAGTATTGGAACAATCATTGAATAAAGACCCTAAAATAAGAAAAAAAGGGATGGAAAAAAAACTGATGACTATAACTAACCGACCGTTGGTCAAGGAAATAACACTGGGGGAAGATGAATTGCAGGAGGACTGTTCAGAACTCTATAATATGAGTAAAATGAATGACACTACGCCTTTAAAAGTAACGAAAAAAAAGACATCCCAGCAACAAGAACAATGCTACAATGTGAATACAGAAACGTATTTTAGATCAAATGAGAATGATGAAGCAAGAAGGATTATACAAAGACCATTAGAGACTAAAACTATGTTACCGCATTGGAACCATCTTGTAATTGAAAATCGGGAAGGGAAAAAATTAATTACATATAGAACGAATCAAGATCTGGAGTTACCTTGCAAAGAAAATCAAGGAATAAATGAGAAAGTACAGCTTATATTTAAACCGGAATATGAATCTAGAGGTAGATATGACACACTAAATAGAGGGAACATCCTTAGACTATTTAAATCAATTCCAACATTAGTCAATATTAAGAATGACGATATTAATTCCATCAAATTTATTGCAGATAAGGATAGTCCACAAGAATCGACATTGATCACTTTAAATTCAATGTTAATAGCAGAAAAAATCTTAAAAGAACTTAAGACATTTAAAACCTGGGGAATTTTCATCACTAAGCAGGCACCAAAAGTCTATCCTACCCCATTTATTAATCAGACAAATCATGTCCCAAATGGAAAAACACTAAACAAAAAGGAACAGCGCTAAGGAATGCCCGGGGTAGATCTAGTAACACAATAGGAGTAACAACACCACCTAATACAATAGAAAACATACCAGCAATAAATGAAAAATGGATTTCCCAGGCACTTCATAACAATATAGATTAATGAAGGAATAACATAATAACCCCCAAACAAAAGTAACGGAGATGAAAATGTGTTCATGGAACATAAATGGAGTGGGGACAAAGCTTTATAATGCACAAATAAGCTCAATACCCCTCCCATGTCATATTATACTCCTCCAGGAAACCTGGGAAATACATCCTTTCATATTGGAGGGTTATGTAGGTTATTATGAACATGCAAACAAAATTCACAAGTATGGACGACCGAGTGGGGGGCTAGCAACCTTTATTTCTAGTAATCTACAGGCTGATCATGAGCAACTTGAATCTAATAGTAAAAACATACTTATAGTCAAACTAAAATATAAAACAACTGATCAAAAGATAAGGTCATTAATTATTATCAATGTATATATCCATCCAACAAAAACAAGTAGAGCATCTATATGTGCAAATCCTAACAGTATTCTGTTGGAACAAATGCTGGAGAATCCATTAGTGGACTATGTGATGACGGGGGATTTTAATCTGAATGTATTAGTACCATTTACAAGGGATGACGTCACTCAATTGCAAAATCATCAGTGGTCAATCCCCCAACAACATCTAGATGCTACGACTAAATATGCACGAAACAAAATTGGTACAACATTCATTAAGGCTATAGAAGCGCTGGGCTTGCGAATCCTTAATGGCCGATTTAAAGACGATACTCCCACAGCATATACGTATATCACGCACAATGCAAGCACTAGGATTGACTATACAATGGTATCACTCAATATATTTCCAAATGTTAGCTCATATATGTTAGTTAAAGCTGGTGATAGTGACCATTGTCAGCAGATAATAACCACCAATATCAGAAACAACATTAACCAATCCTACCATACTGTGTCGGGGTACATTGGAACGATAAATTATAAAAAAACATCTGGACTAATCTGAATAAGGATAAGATGAATGAACAAGTCCAGTATATTATAGAGAGTTGCTTCAATGAAAGTCCAATGGAAACAATAGTTGAACAATGGGTGGAATTCACCAGGAAATTAGTGAGACCTCAAACCCAAGATAATCCAAATACAAGGAGTGTAAAAGAAAAAGGAGAAGAAAAGGATTCATATACAAATCTTCCATATACAGTAACAAAGTTAAAAAGAACTCGGAATAGGATAAGAAGACAAATAAAAAAAACGACTGCTAATGAGGAAATCCTAATTGAATTGAAATTATTAAATCAACACCTAAAAAAACTAATATGGATTGAAAAATAGCAAGCTAAACAGGAATTGTGGTCAAAATTATTTCATGCAAGCAAACAAGCAAATGCAAGAGAATTTTGGAAAATCATAAACAAATTAGTGAGGCCGAATAAATTGGTGGTTTCATCAACGATAACAGAGCAAGAATGGGTTACATTTTTAGGAAAACATCTAAACCGTAATGGAAGTACAATAATCAATACGAAAACACAACAAACTATTATATCCAGTCATGATATGCAAGAAAATTTTACAATATCAAAAGACCAATTAGTAAAACTAATAAAGAAACAGAAAGATGGGGCACCAGGACCAAATGGTATACCATTTGCCCTTTATAAAGAAAACCCAGACTTATGGTCGAGCTACCTAGTAAATGTATTTAAAGAAATCATAGAGGCAGGTATTATCCCTGAGTCCTGGCGAGGATCCTTAATCTCCCCAATATTTAAGAAAGGAAATTGGGCGCTAGCGGAAAACTATAGACTTATCACCCTTCAAGACACGGATGCCAAACTGTTTGCTGGAGTACTTCTAATTAAATTAAATGAATGGGTAATAGAAAACAAGATTTTACCATTGAACCAGACCGGTTTTATTAAGGGGCTTGGAACAATGACGAACATTATGGCGTTATCATTAATAATTGAAAAGTCACTCAGAGTTAAACAGCCCTTGTACTTGTGCTTTATAGATTTTAAAGCTGCATTTGACTGCGTTCAAAGAAATCTACTGTGGAAAAAACTCCTGGATAAAGATATTCCAACTGAACTATTAAGATTGATTCAAATGTTATACAATAAAACCTGGGTAAGAGTGATAATGGGGGACGGCCAAACATTAACAAAGGAGATCCCAGCACTGGAAGGGCTAAAACAGGGATGTGTGCTGGCCCCCCTTCTTTTTAATTTATTCTTAGGAGTCTTATCAGGAAATCTGAATGAGCTAAATGCACATCCTCCGAAACTAGAGGGTAAACAGATATCTAACCTAATGTATGCAGATGACGCCATCCTCTTAAATTATACCAAGGTTGGACTTCAGCGTCTAATTAACCGAACAATCTTGTATGCTAAGGAAAATGGAATGGTAATAAATGAAACCAAAACAAAAATTATGGTGGTTACTAGGAATATAAAGCTGAGACAAAAAAAAATGGTATATGGAAAGCACGAAACTAGAACAAGTAGAAGTGTACAAATATCTGGGGGTACTATTCGACCAAAAGGGAAATTATCATCTGCAAAAACTGGATATACAAAGAAAAGCTAATGCGCTAACTGCAGCATTCAGGATATCACAGAAATCGCTTGGGAACCTAATCTATCGACCGCTCTTGGAAATTATAGGGGCTAAATTACTACCAACCATAGCATACGGCAGTGAGGCATTAATGGGGAAGGATGCTGACCTAATAAACAATGTTCTTTCAAAGACATACAAATCTCTTTTTTATCTTCCAAACAATGCATCACCAGCGCAAATTAGACTGGAATTCGGTTTAAATAATCAATATTTTGCACGAAAAGGCCAGTTTATCAAAACCTGGTATCGGATAAAAAACGACCATGATAATTATATATCTCAGTTACTTTGGCAAGAAATAAATATTAATATGAAGTTATCTGCATGGAAGTATCTTAATGAAGCAATAGAACAGTTTGTAATTACGCCAATTTGGAATAACACGATAACCAACAGATCGTTTAAAAAAATAGTAAATCGAACAACAAACCACCTATCGCTTGTACATGATAAAGATATCCTTGCAAAAAGAAAGCATTCATGGTCGGTAATTAATGGATATCAAAAAAAGAAAATGCAAGAATACTTGGAAATCCCCTAGTCGGAAAAAAGTAAACAATGTCTCCTAAAAGCGAGATTTGGAATCCTACCTGGCCTTAGTCACCTCCCCCCGTGGAAAAAAACTAAGAGTAACACATTATGTAGACTTTGTAAAGCTGGAGAAGAGAATATTGTCCACCTCTTATGTATTTGTCCAGAACTCCGTAATGAAAGACGCATATCACTTAAATTGCATTTTAATATACGTAAAATAAGGACATGCAGGCAAGCACTGAAAATTTGTCTTCACTCAAATGATATAATCATGAACGCTGCCTTCGTAAGGTTCTTAATGCTAGTAATTAAAAAATTGGGAGAATAAATTATAAAACATGAGCTTAATGAAATTTTAATGAACTGTTTTTAGGATGTAATTGCTTTTAATGTATCTTCTTTTCTATATTTTGTAATATTGTAAGATTTTAAATAATCAAACAATAAAGAATGTATTATTATTATTATTATTATTATTATTATTATTATTATTATTATTATTATTATTATTATTATTATTAACTCACCATAAACCCAGTGTCTTTACTGTAGGACCATCAACAGTAAAATAAAAACAAAAGTTAAAAACCTTGGTTTCATCTGCTTCACTTTGCTTGTTAATTTGCAGCTGCAATTACTTTCTTCATCTCTATTTATGAGGTGGGTCTTGTGTGTATTTTAAACAGAAAAGGGCATGAGATGCATTTTCACGAATAGCTATTTTTCGCTCTAGGTCTCTGTTGTAGCATGAACGAGTGGTGAGCGAAACACCTCCGAAAAGCATGAATGTCAAGTAAGTGTTATCTTTCACTGTGTTCACTCTCTGTCATACACAATCACATACTCTTTTCTCCTTTACACACCTCTCTCCACCGTTGTGCAGATATTGTTAACGTTAATGTTCCTAAAGATCTGCAATATCATGTCTAATAAAATGCTGACATACATTTGATTTCTGGAAGATAACCATGTAGGTTTATTATCACTTATCAATCAGTGTATGCAATATTAGAACAGTGTAATGTTGGGAGCGCCTTCGAAAACAATGGCGTGCTCTGGGCTTCCAATGGTTGGTTGAAGCCCGGAAAGCCAACATTTCAATGTTGTCATTCACAGCTGTTGCTATGAAGAAAGGCCTCACGGAGCCTGAGAAGAAATTAGTTCCTTCAAGCTCCACTCCGTGAGGCCTTTGTTTTATTTGTTAGAACTTTCTGCCCTCTAGTGGCATAATGTGCCTATAATTTCTAACAACAAAGAATAGCGGTGGGTCACAAAAAACACAAAGTCAAACTAACTAAGCAACTGTCAAAAGGAAGATTAAAGCCTAAACATACTCCCCAGTAGTAAATAATAGCATGACTAAGCTATAATCGACAGGGTACTTCGTTCGTGTGGAGAAAAATACCCATCAGTAGTCGACCGATACCGCCCTTTTCATCATATGGGATCCTTCACACCACGAAGGGAAGCTGTTTTCACCAATGTTCGAAATGTTGGCAGGAATGGAGCCCAGTGACATATACATTTGTGTAGACGGTAGGAGACAACTGTTAAGCAGTGCAAAAATAATATGTGTAAAGGTGAAAAAAGGTGCTATTGGTACTAAAATTATATAGACAGGAGGCGAAAATATTTTAATTAGAACCTCTCTGCTTCTAAATCAATAAAAAAGAAGTGCTATTCTAGTAGTTTTAATTATTAGCTACTATTGAATTCTAAACTGGTCAACATGTTTATGCAGATTTCAAGGACCCCAATGGTGTCCACTGCTTTCTTCAGGACCGGTAACGCTACTGCTTAAAAACAAGTGCAAAGTGTGTGAAAAGTTATAATTGAAATTTATCACCTGGGTATTGTGAGTAAAATGTCATTCTCCCAGCTGGTTGTTCCACAATCCAAACGGACAGGACACACATTGACAATTACAAAGAAAGACAAACTTACAGTTAGCACACACTTGGTGTTCAGTATATCACATTTATCTAATACACGAGGTGCACATCAGGTAAAAGATCGCTCATTACATTTACCTCTTTCCTGTCAGAAAACCTTGACAGAAAGACCTCATATGGTATATGTGCTCTCACTTACCAATTTTTGCAGGAGAGAAAAGCCCCACCTCACCTGGCTATGGCGCAGGTAGTTGAAGCACCGCTCTGGTGGGGAGAATGCAGGAGAGATGACAAGAACACGTCAGACAGAACTGACTTCGCAACAATCATTCAAGCTAGCTGAGTGTGAACTCTGGTTGTCATAGTTGGGCCATTTGTACGAGGTCTGTTCAAATGACCTTATACCTTATTTATTATATAAACAGTTTGTTCAGATATGCCGAAATCCTACAAAAACCGGGTTTTGTGAGACAGATGGTTTAGAGTTATATCGTCTATTTTAAGTCTCATTTAGCGGTTGGTCTTAAAGTTGCCGAGGTTTAGCAGAACAGGTCTTTTGAAAGACAGCAAGGTTTCAATGTAATTAAGTACTCTGTTTGTTATTGTGCGTGTAAATCGAATATGTGTCAGCAATCTGATCTGTGCTTGCAACAAAGTCAGGATTAAAGCAAGAGATCAGAGGAAAAGGGCTGTCCTACCTCACCGTCGGTACTCCGGGCATCCCTCTGGGCCGTCTCGGGGAGGTACCGGGTCGAGGAAGGACTTCTGTATTTACTTCCTGGTTCGACACAGCAACGTGGCGTCAGACGCGCCCTTGCGTGTCACGTGCATTGGGCATCTTGGGAAGTGTAGTTGGATATATACTTCCCATAGCTGTGCTGCGATATTACACACCAAAAATAATGGAATGCACGGTATACTGTATTTGGCAGCTAAGTCATTGACCTCTATAAGTGTACAGAGTTTTGCGTAAAGTATATTTGAATATTTAGATATAAAGAATATATCACGATGTTGTTCTTCGAGGACAATAAAGGAGCTAGGTAAATTCTGCCGAATTTCATAATTTGTACAAGGAACCATGAGACCTTCCTATGACAAAGGGCAACTTCAACAATCTGATCTTTATTGTGCTAAAAGCCATAAGCGATGTATTCTTACATATTCATGAGCTTATAATAGTGGTCGTATTGTAATCAATACCCGTGGCATACAGTTTTATTATTATGCCTGCGGGTAAGTACTTAATTACTCCAAGTCTATTACAGTTAGGAACAAACTTATACTTCAGGAAAAATTCATGTTTCTAGAGATAGGAGTGGGAGTATTCAAAGAGACATCCAGGGAATGTCATTATTTAGACCTTCCTTATCGGAATTAAGTTTATACACCCACTTCTGCTCCTTCTTGAACAGAAACTTATTTATGTCCGTTACTTGGCTAGGGATCAAGGGTTGTTCTATGATGGTCCATTTGAAATCATTTGGAACATGCCCTATCTCGAGAAAGTGATTGGTCAACTTTGTTCATTGTTTCCGACATCTAATAGTGCTCTTATGTTCTGAGATGCGTGTTTTCACCTTTCTCGTGGTCATGCCCACGTATTTTAGGTCGCAAGGGCAGGTTATCAAATAAATAACATTCTGGCTGTTACAATTCGTAAACTGCCTCTGTTCCCAGGGACGGTTACTACCTATATCAATAGTCGTGGTCTTAGTAGTTTGAGGACAGGCCGCATAATTGCCACAGGGATGGTGTCCCGTGACGGCTGGCATGTCCCAAAGTGTGCCCACTGCCCTTGGGATGTTCACCTTCGGTCTTGTGTGAACCAACTGGTTTATAAGGATCTGACCTCTTTTAAATGCGAAGAGTGGAGGGGGCAAGATGTCTGTGCCCTTGTTTAAGATCCCCCAGTGTTTTCTGATGATCTTTTGAATATTGTTCGATTGAGTGCCAAAAGTGTTCACACATGTGATACGATCTTGTTTGGTTTTTGGTATTGAAGGTTCCAGCAAGCTCTCCCGGTTATTATTAGAAGCTCTCTTCTTGGACCTTCGTATCAGATGTTTAGGGTACTTCTTTTCCATCAAGTTTATCTCAAGAATTTTGGCATGGTCATGAAAGCTCTCTTTAGTTGAGCAGTTCCTCTGTACTCTTAGAAACTGCCCATAAGGCAAATTGTCTCGCAGAGCTTTGGGATGACAGCTTTCATAGCTCAACAGAGAATTTTTTGCCATTGGTTTGCGATAGAGTTCTGACTGCAAGCTAGTAGAGGTGGCTATTATCCTTAGATCCAAGAAAGCTAGGTGGTGTTTACTGTATTCTACAGTGAAACGTAAAAAGTTGTTTCTACTGTTCAACCAGGAGTGAAAGGTAACAAGTTCATCAATTGACCCTCGCCATATGACTGAAACGTCATCAATGTAACGTTTCCATAGACGTAAGGAGTTGAAAAAAGGATTTGTGTGAGTGAGAATGAAATCCTGTTCGAATTTGTGAACATACAAATTCGCGAGGTTAGGGGCAAAAACGAGGCCCATACTGGTCCCTGAGACCTGTAAATAAATTGAGTCCTCGAACTGAAAAAAAAGTTCTGTCATAGCCAAATTGGCCAAGGTCATAATGAGAGGGACCGGTGTGATTGAGTCTAAATCCCTTGCTAGTAATAGGGTCTCTATCACTTCGAGAGTCTCTAACTGGGGGATGGACGTGTACAGAGACTCCACATCGAAGGATACTAGTAGGTCAAGGTCCCCATTAAACTCCACATCTGGTAAGATTCTCAGGACATCCTTTGTATCCTCTAGGAACGTGGGCATTTCACGGACAATGGGTCTTAAAAAATGGTCCACGAAGGTGGATAGAGGTTCCAACAATGAACCTATGCCCGATATTATGGGGCGGCCTGGGGGTGGTGTCTGTGCTTTGTGTATTTTCGGGAGTACATAAGAGTACGGCATCACTGGATGTACTGCCCGTAAATACAACGCCTCTTTGGCTGTCACCCATCCTTCGGATAACGCTTCTTCTACAATGTGAGCGATGGTGACAGACAGTCTCTCTGTTGGATCTACAGTTAATTTCCGATAGGATTTGACATCATCAAGTTGCCGGAGGCATTCTTCACGGTAGGTGGAGGTATCGAGTAGTACTATCGCCCCTCCCTTGTCGGCAGGTTTGATCACCACAGAGTCATCCTTAGTTAGATTTCTTAAAGCATCTTGTTCTTTTTTAGGAAAACTGATAAAAGGTTTGTGTTTCTGTTGAAACAGACTTCTTATGTCACTATCCACTGCCTCTTCAAACGCCAAGACCTTCGCTGGAAGACCTGTTATTGGTGGATTATAAGTGGACGGTCTCTTCAAACCAGTATTGTCATCCTCAATAGTTAAGTCTGCTGTTTCTCCATTCTTCTTTGCAAAGAGGAAATGTAAGCGGATCTTCCTAAAGAACTTGCTCATCTCAATGTGAGTAAGAAAGGGGTCTCCCGTGTTTGTAGCCACAAACCCTAACCCTCTATTCAACACTTTCACTTCAATATCCGAAAGTGTGCGAGAGCTTAAATTTATCACAAGGCTGTCCCCAATGTTGTTGCCCCTGTCTGTTCTTGGGGGATTTTCTTTCCGCTCCTCAGGTCCATAGTCTGTGTAGGGAGGTGCCATTGTACTTGACCTTGTTGTTGTTGTGTCCGCCTCCTCCCTCTCTTTCTCCCTCTACCATACCCGAAAAAAGGCTGTGAATTAAATTCAGGGTAGAACTGTTGAGGACCGAATGGGACCATTGGTTGGGGAAAAGATGCCCCTTGTGACCACGGGTTGGGTTGCCACCACAAAGGGAATTGTGGTTGATTACAATTCTGATTGTGTCCTCTCCAAGTCCTACGATTCCCCCTACCTCGGTTTGTATTGGTAGGGTTCCCTGAGTTTGGTGAATCTGAGTCGCTTGACCCATCTCCTGAACTGGAGGTTCCATTGGTGGAGCCTCCTTTTCGTCCGTTCCTATTGTAGGCAACATGGACATAGGAGTCACTGGTGTAAGGGTAAACTCGCTCTGTTGCAAACTTAGCCAAATCTTTCTTGAATTTCTCAAGTTTGTTGAACAAGATAAAGTCTTTAAATTCTTTGTTGGTTTTGTTACTCTCATCTTGGTTCTTAGTGAAAGCTTTACCTGAAATCGTAGTTCTAATTTGTCCCTCCAGGATCTGAATCTCGACCATGATCTTATCGGACGCCTTCTTTGCTGTTTTTATTATTAACACGAGCCAATCACGGGTGCGTTTCCACGCGATCAAGGACCAGTGCTTCAGAAAGTCTTTATCGTCAAGAAAAAGTCTCAGTACGTTGGTAACAATCAGCCCACTTGGTGCACAGTTACCGCGTAAGTATTCCGCCATCGCCATACCGTGGACACAAATGCGCGACTGGCTTTATAGCCCTCTGTAGCTGGACTATATCAACATTAAAGTCCTGCTCCCTTGTTAAAGACCTTCACCTTCGGCTCGGGCCTTTAAAGCTGGAGCGGGCCTTTAATGGGCGTGATAAACCCACTACGTCGGGCTATAAGGCTATATTATAGCACTAGTATTTTGAGATATTGAGAGCTCCATTGAAGACAATAGTGAGACGCTGCTGCTAATGAGGGATGGTATAGGCATTCTGCTCCAATATTCCAATGTTTGAATCTGTGTTTCTACTTTTTTAATTTACAATATTCTGCCCTCAGTAGATGAAGTGTTCTAATAGACTTATAGCCCTTCTGTATCTGACTACAGTGGTTGTTAAATACCCTCTCCCTCGTGATAGGCCTGCGGCTTGGGCCTATAACTCAGGATCAGGGCCTTTAACAAACAATATAGCCCTTGACAGCATGCTCTAAGGCTAGATGATAGTCTCAGCTGTAGTGCATGTGTTTTATGGACATATATTAAATAGGGCTTCCTGTGAGTGATGGCTCAGTACATCTCAAATCCCCAGCAAGCAACATCAAACAAGCGAACATTCTAGGATACCTAATGTTAATGATTGTTAGAGATACTGGTCTGCACACAGTTGCTCTGCGCGGGATGGCTCTAATATGAATGGGCATTAATGAACTGTTAAATCTACAGCTGTGCTTTAAATTTACAATATTGTATCCTTCTTTCTTGAACTGCTGACTATGGCCTTTCATATCAAAAGTCGTTGCAAAAAAATCCAGAGTAAACTGTTGTTATATCTCCAGAACGTTTCCAATTTGACATCCTGAAAGCTTAATTTGTTTTAAGCAATAATTAAGTGCGCACTGGTCGCATTATATGCAACACAAATGTGATTACAGCCTAAATTCCAGCTCCGACAGCCCAAGAAAAATAAAATGGAATGTCTGTATTATTTATGTGTTTAACAAACTTCTGCTTTTAAATAAGTGGCTTCCATCAAACTGTGTCAGCATCCGAAGGGAAAGAAACAACATAATTCGGTACTGGCAATAAACTGTGAAGAGAAATATGATATTACATTTTGAGTTTTCTTTGGATTTGTACCAAACTCGTGTTAAGTAACCCGCAGGAGATAAATCATAAGTAAGATTCATATTTAGCTCTGGTTTGTGCTATAAAGATGCTGGATTACAAAACTCTGCAGTGCATGGCAGAATGGATGTTTTCATAAAACATATTTTTATCCAATTTTGGATGGATAAAGTGCACCCATTGCACTTTTAAAATGTACTGATTCATGCAAAATATCTGTGGCTTGTGGCAAATATGCTTCCACGAAGGAAGTAATCTATCAAAATGCCACCTTTGCGAGCTAGCAAATGCCCCACGGCATGGGCAGAGCAGCAGTAAAAACAAATACGAATCCTGTATTTTGTAATTTTTCTAAATATATATATAAAATATATATAATTCCATACTGAACCCATTACTCTAGATTCATACGGGTTGCAAATGGATGTCTTACTGCTCAGATAAAAAAAATAAAGCATTTTATTTGAGGAAGAGTGGAATGAGGAGTGAAGGCCTGGACTGGCGGGTTTGTCTTATGATGTTTGTGGTATTTTTACTATTATACGCAGCACTCATATCCGCCAGTCTCAAGAAGGAACGAACATTTAACATTAAGCAGGCCTATTTGTGGGTCTGCGTGCTTACTGATATCATAATATGATCCAAGGAAAATAAACGTATTTCATGGTCAGTATTACAAGTTCGACTGCATATTTTCCACTCTGATTCATTCACGATTCAATTTGGGCCTAGATAACGCGTCAACGGATATCGGCAGTTAATGACGTAATGATGTCTGTTACACGAGTTACTCAGCTGCCTTGTTTTCCCAATGTCACCGCGAGTGCGCCAGTCTTGCTCAAAGGCTTTTGTGTATTCTCTGCTATCAGCACCTTGCGTGGCCATGGAAAAATCGAGGCGAATGAGCATATTTGGGGAGTTTCTTTTACACTATCACCGGAAAGTCTCATATCTAAGAGTTCCTGTTCTCCATAACCTTTGCAAGTTTTCCACACACTGATTCTACTGAATGGGATGCTGGTAAACGCGGTTTGCACACACGTTCTCCCTACAGAATAGCCATTGGGACGCTGTTCAGGGCCCCCTAGCCGGAAGTTTGGGACGGATTAACCAAAGAAACACTGGGCTGGCTGCCTGTATGTTTTCACAAGTCCCGCCCCTCTGTGTATGACATCTGAGCTGGTTACTAATATATATACCTGTCTATATGGTTTTATTCCAATTAATTACCTCGCAAATCATACTTGTTGTGACTAATAACATTTACAACATTTTAATAGAAGTGCGGATTACAGAGGCATTACATAAAACTCCCAGTTGAAAGAATAAGCAATTTTTCTGCAGTTTCATTTTGACCCACAGACAAGAAATACGCAAATAATGAATAGTGGAACAAAAGCATGGCAAAGTTGTGCTGTAAAAAAGTCCTGCTGGGAGTTTCTGGTCAAATATGAAAGCATAGTCTTGGAGGGGGTTATATTTCTCATGCAGATGCAGTGATATTGACTTGTGTTTGTTTATCGAGGGCAATTTGGAGTTCTTTTTGATGATAACAGCAGCAATCTTCTATCTCAGAAAACTGTTGGGGCACCACAAGGGAAAAAAAACTGTCCTTTCCATCTGCCAATTAAAACCGACTTCCTTGATCCCATGTGGTGATAACTTCCATTATTATCAGATGGGGAAATTTGCGGAACCATATGGAATTTAAACAAAAAACAGCTTACATGTTTTGCACTTTGATTTTGCACTGCTGAACCTGTTTTAGTTTTCTGTTCTGGCTGAGGCGTTTGTCTGAGTAACTTGGCATTTAAAGGCATGCCGTACTGTACAAACCATATCATTAAGGAAATAAAAATACAGACAGCCGCATGTTGTACCAATCATGCAATTTAACAACCTCTAGAATGTTTACCATTTCTCTACTCTTCCATTTGATCTTTTTGCTATTGTTTAAACCGACTTTCGTTTAACACAGTACTGAGGAAAATACCTATGGTGGAAGCTCTTGCTGTCTGCGGTTGTGGCTTTAAATGAGAATTGAGAGTTTATGGCCCATATTTATTTCAGGAACTGTTGCATATATGTGGGCTTCAATGTTTAATATTTTGGAATCACATGTAACTGTTATGGCCCATGTTAGGAGTTGTGTCTCTAGATGGCAGTGGTTTGCACCATGTTCAAGTAGGGACTCTCACTCTAGTTATGATAAGGGAGTCACACAGTTAAGATAAACGCTGCTTACCCCCTTGGTAGCTTGGCACGAGCAGTCAGGCTTATCTCAGAGGCAATGTGGAAAGTGTCTGTACCTACAGACATTAACACTGTGAAAACATTACAAAATGAGTCTACACCAGTTTAGAAAAACAGCCAATATGTATGTGAATAAAACAAGACCAAAACGACAAAAATCCAACATACCCAAGTAAAGGTTTTCATTTTCAAAGGTTAAATAAGTTCAGTCCATAGAAATCTATGAATGCATTTCTTTTAGCTCAAAGTACCTTCAATTCTTCAATGTTCAAAGAAGAAACAGGCGATGGGGTAGTGAGGTGGCGGAAAAGCAAAGTGATGAGTTGGATCCTTACCCTCAGGGGAGGAGATGCATTGGTTTCTTACTGCTAGGCAATGGAGCTGATGTGTCGGTTCCTTACTGTCAGGTGATGTGATGCATCAGTTCCTTACTGGAAGGGGAGGTGATGCGTCGATCTTTGGACATGCGGCCTCGGTTCCTTACTGCTGGGCGATGTTGATGAAGAGATAGCATTGAGGGACGATGTATCAAAAATCGGGACGTGATGGGCTGATGCTGCAAAGCAGGTAATGCTTCAATTTCATAGCTGCAAGTAGGTGATAAATTGATTTTTTAGCAGCAAAGCAGGCGTTGCATCGGAGTTAGAGTGGATGCCACAGATATTGTTGACATGGTGCTCGACACTCTGATTTTTCAGCCTCAAAGCCGGTGATGCATCGATTGTTTAGCCACAGAGCAGTGCTGCAACGAGAAAACAAGTGCTGAGAGTCGATGCCTGAATTTTCTTTTCAGATCACTAGATTCTACTTTCAAGGATCCAGGAACTGGATTTGGCACCATTTGGCAAGTTAGGGCTTTCAGCAGAACAGCCCAGGCACTCACTAGCAGGTGAAGTCGTTAATGGCCCTGAGACCTCTTAACAGGAGGCAAGCACACACAAGCTATTGGAATACCCTGGAAGCAGTCTTCAGACAATGAATTTCTTTGGAAATGACGGAGAAGTCTTCTCTGTCATCTCCAAAGAAATTCATTGTCTGAAGAGTAATGTTTATTCACTGCTAGTTTACAGTTGCTCTCTGTTTACTTAAAGGAGTTGATGGATGTTATGAAATGTCTGTTTAATTGATTTATACATCTTTTCATGACATTTTTGCTGTTGATTTTCTCCTTTTTATGTATCCCTTTGAATCAATGTTTTGATATACAAAATATATAAACTATTTATATACAAATAGGATTTTCCGTGTGCTCTCTATTCCTTACTTACATTTGATGTTGTTGTCCTGTGGACACGTCTGAGTTTGATCTTATTTGACTGACTTGCCTAATTGAATTAAAAAAACCAAAATTGTTCGAGAAGCAAAATCCCTTGTAGACTATTTTTACTTTGTACTATTCATTGCCCAAGCCTACAAGGGTTTATTGGGTTTCCCATATTTCTCAAAAACTTTCTAAAAGTGGCATTTTAAAACACGGAATTTAAAAACCAACTTCACCAAAAAGATGTGCTTTTAAATTGTGAGTTCGTAGACCCCCAAACTCCACATCGCTATCAGCTTCAAAGGGGATATTACACTTAAAAGATTTTTCAATGCAATTCTTATGTTACCCAATGGGAGTGATAGTCCTCACAATCGTGAAAACTATATTAGCAGCATTTCGCCATTAGGACATGTAAAACACACTGGTACATGCCCGGCCTTTTAAATAAACTGCACCCTGCCCATGGGGCTACCTTGGGCCTGCCTTAAGGTTGACTGGCAAATGGGTGTACTTGCTAGGTCAAAATGGCAGTTTAAAACTACAATCACAGACACTGCAGTGCCAGGTCTGAGACATGTTTGCAGGGCTACTCATGTGTGTGGCACAATCAGTGACGGTGGCCCACTAGTAGTCTTTGATTTACAGGCCCTGGGCACACCATGTGCACTTTACTTGGGACTTACTTGTAAATCAAATATGCCAGTCATGGATAGACCAATCACCAATACAATTTATACAGAGAGCATATGCAAGTTAGCACTCGTAAGCAGTGGTAAAGTGCCGAGAGTCCTAAAGCCAACTAAAACTGCTCAGAAAAAATAGTAAAAAAAAAGCAAAACATTTGGGCATGACCCTGCTAAAAGGGCCAGGTCCAAGGAAATACAAGGATCAATAATCCTATGTCTGAATATATATAGAAAAGGTATTCAGGTTCAAAAGGAGGTTAACACTTATAAATTAATTAAAAACAATGTCGTGCAAATGAATCTGAGCATGCAGGGCATGGGGGTAGAAGCTATTACAGAGCTCTAACATTTCCAGGTCCTTGAATAAGTAAATCCTCTAGTTCAGGTTTTCTTTTCAATTATGAACTTGTATTAGTATCCATGCCATGAAATAATTCGGACTACAAAAGCCCAGAATTCCTATAAACATTTGCAGTGGATGTGAAGCTCTCACAAGGACCCGAGAAGCTGGAAATTAGGTAAATGCTTGG
Source organism: Lissotriton helveticus (assembly GCF_964261635.1). Classification (NCBI taxonomy): domain Eukaryota; kingdom Metazoa; phylum Chordata; class Amphibia; order Caudata; family Salamandridae; genus Lissotriton; species Lissotriton helveticus. The sequence continues at coordinate 405,934,437 of NC_136073.1, forward strand.
CACAGAGTGTATTAGTGAAAGGTGACACATCCCTAGACTGCAGGGAATGACAATGAGAAACTGTTTGGATTTGATAGATCGAAAAGAAAATATGTGAGTAGGAAAGGAAACAATAAAATAGAAGGTCCGTCTAGAGAGCAAAACGTTGCAGATAAGAAGCTACTAAAGGAAACGAAGTAACAGAATGAAAATGAATTAATGAGAGCATAACAAAGGGAAGTGACGGTTTAACACCATCAAAGAAGTGATGGATAAACTAGGAGAAAAAGGGGAAGAAATGTTGCTAGATGCCTTCATGTCACCAAAGACATCAAGAGCAGGGTTCCTCTGAATTTTCACCTATGTATTGTTCCCTTCACTTTCTTCAGCCGCTGAAATGCGTACTCATTGTTTTGCTGCAATTGCTGTGCCAGGTAACAGAGTGGCCTAACACGACAGAGCAAAACACAAGATAGCATAACTTGCATTACATAACAACATAACAAAGCACATTATAGCATAACATAATGAATTAACCATATAATAATCTACCATCGCATAATATATCATAACATAATCAGTCATAACATGACATAATAAAATGTAACAAACCAGGGGAAGAGCTCATGCCTGGATGACCTTTTTGAGAAAAATGGGCCTGAAAATTAAAACTTCATTGGCAATTGCTGTTCTGGGAACAGAGGTACTAACTTTTAAAGTAATTTCTACGAGAACTGGGGCTTCCCATCCTTTGCCCAACAAAGTGACAAAACAAAGGGAACATTATCTAGAATGAATGTTCGTTTACCTGTATTCCCATGTAAAATCAGGTGCATTTTCAGAGGAGCAGTTTACCAGGCTGTACGTTAACTGAAGATTTGTGTGGGTGCTCACGTCACGCAACTCAATGCAAAACTTTGTGACAATTTAGAAGTCCAGTTTTAAAGGGTCAAGCCGCAGCCATAGCTGTAATCAGGGGTAGGAGCAAAGCCTGGGTTAGCACAATGTCAGCCGGTTGATGGGCCCCTACCAGTGCTTAATGTGAGCCGGTGTTTGCCGGTAGAGGGCACCAGCACTTAGTTTTGGGCACCAATGCTTATTTGCGACATCAGATATTTACAGAGCGCAAGAGGGAAACACACAGAGGCAGATTTACAAGCCCCATGCGACATTTTTTACACCACCGTTGCGTCACTTTTTTGGCGCAGCGGCAGCGTAATCTTGTGCCACGATGTAACACATTTACAAAGTGACGCATCCAGGGAGATGCATCACGTCGTAAAGCCCTGTGTCACATTATACCAGTGTCAGGTATAATGCATGCAGGGTGGGCGTTCCCATACAAGAAAGCCTCATAAAAGTGACATAGTGAAATCTTCCAAGATTTCACTGAGTCACTTCTACGACGCCACTGCTCAAAACATTACGCCTGCTTGGAGCAAGCGTAAGGAGTGACACAGCACATTAGGAATAGACAATCCTTAGCATTGCTGGAGTTGCGTCATGCTTGTGACTCAACTCCAGCAAAGCGTTATCAGTACACCAACAGATGCATGACGTATCTGTCAATCCGTGCGCGCATGGTGTGCCACATTGTAAATGCTACGCATCCATGGTGGCACAAGGGTTTTTGTGCATGACACACTTGAACTGACGCATCTCTGCTGATATGCAGAGATGCGTCAGTTCTTGTAAATCTGCCCCACAGATCGGAAAGAAGGAGTAAGAGAAACCATAAGAGAGAAAACAGGAACCAGAAAGAGAGAGAAAAGGTAGAGGGAGTGTCTGGAAATAGGTTCATGACTAACAGTCTTGGTATTTGGTGCGCCAATGTTAAATTGCACCAGGCCTCCCGGCTTCTGAGCAGAGCTTCAGGCACTGGCACTCTTTATTTCACAAATTAAGTGGTGGCCCCTACAGCTCAGAATGAAAGGATGGGAATATAGGCAAAGGGCAGCTAAAAATATATTTGTGCAACGTGGCCCAGTTTTAAAACATCAATACCTGTCACTAGCTGGAATTAGGGATTGAAGCCCCACAACCCACAAACCAAGGGAGAAGATTATGGTACTAGCATGGAGGGAAAATGGTAGCCACAAGGCAAGGTTGTTGCAGGATTATTTGATGTTTTCTTGTCCTCTTTCTTCATATCTGGCTGTGCTTCTGTGGTGATATATTTTCTCGTTTTTATCAGTGCCAAGGTACCCTACTTAAGTGGGGGTTGTGCCTTCTAAATAAAAAAAAATACACAATGCTAGAAGGATTTTCAATTGGCAGGAGCTCACACAAGCTCCATGTGGCCCAGTCGGGGTTCATAGTGCCCACACTCCCAGCGCTTACTCCACTCTGCGCCCCATAACACTTACATACCAAGGAAACTCATGAGACAGATTTGTGGGAAAGCAGTGGTGCAGGTTTATTTTGCACAACAAGTAGCAATAAGGTGGGTCATCTTACGGGCGATCCAATGCGGCAGCCCCTCGCTGACCCGCATGCCTAATGAGCCATTCTTGCACGGCGAGTCGATGCTCTGACGGTGCAGTCCATTATCACTTTCTTTCGTTCACTCCCGCCCCCCCTGTCAGGGCGGAGCGATGAGGCACACCCCCGGTCGGTTCAGGCCCCCCGACCGCCCGAAGGACTAACGGGGCGCCGACGCTGTTTCCTGGAACCCCCTCGGCTCCAGGTTCTTGGCTCAGGCACCCCTACTGTGCCCGGCAGAGGTGTTGACTGTATCCTTCTGCCGCAGAGGTACCCCTACTGTCCATCTGCTTCCAGATCGCCCTGTGACTCCGCCTGCAACACAAAACAGACCGTTAACAGTTCAAAACATGCCTGCCGCTCTGCCGCTGGGTCTGGGCCAGGGAGGGAACAGCGCAGAGCAGCCAGGAACGCGACGGCAGGAAAGACCGAGCCTCGCTGCCGCGCTAACTTTAAACCCCTTAAGGGCCGCCCCTCGCACCTGGTGACCCGCGCCCATTGGACGCGCATGAAAGGGGGCGGCCAGGAGCTGACGTGCACCGTTTTGCTCGCGCGGAATGTGGGACTAAGATGCTGTCTCGCTTAGCTCCCCTTCGCGTCGCGCGGCCAGCGGCATAGTGCCCACACTCCCAGCGCTTACTCCACTCTGCGCCCCATAACACTTACATACCAAGGAAACTCATGAGACAGATTTGTGGGAAAGCAGTGGTGCAGGTTTATTTTGCACAACAAGTAGCAATAAGGTGGGTCATCTTACGGGCGATCCAATGCGGCAGCCCCTCGCTGACCCGCATGCTTAAGGAGCCATTCTTGCACGGCGAGTCGATGCTCTGACGGTGCAGTCCATTATCACTTTCTTTCGTTCACTCCCGCCCCCCCTGTCAGGGCGGAGCGATGAGGCACACCCCCGGTCGGTTCAGGCCCCCCGACCGCCCGAAGGACTAACGGGGCACCGACGCTGTTTCCTGGAACCCCCTCGGCTCCAGGTTCTTGGCTCAGGCACCCCTACTGTGCCCGGCAGAGGTGTTGACTGTATCCTTCTGCCGCAGAGGTACCCCTACTGTCCATCTGCTTCCAGATCGCCCTGTACTCCGCCACAGCTCTGGAGGAGGCCCCCGTCGATGACAGAGCCCCCCACCCATCTAGCTACTTTCGGCCGCTGTTTAGTGCACCCCTATCATAGTATCCTCCACCACACCCTTTTGGAGATTTATTAGGACCGTTCTTAGGACTCGCCCTTGGTTACATAGGCCGCACCTCAATGGGGATTGCTTAGATACTGTTCTTAGGCCACGCCCTTAGTTACATAAGCCGCACCTCTAATGAGGACTGCGTAGACACGCCCTTAGCTACACAAGCCGCGCCTCTAATGGGGATTGCGTAGATACTGTTCTTAGGCCAGGTCTCACTCTCACAGGACTAGTTACCACAACATTGATCTTGCCACCTGGGACCTGAATAACCCATAATTCACTGCTCGGGGCGCCCTGCCCTCTTACTAGTGTACCTGGCCCAGGGCCCTCCACCTCTTGTGAATCCTGCCGGTTTTTCATTAGGCTGTTTACCTGCCAATATCTACAAGAGGAGCCGCACATCCTTGCTTAGCCCTGCTTCTCTGTTGCATTCTGCATGTTATTTGCAATATTTTGTGGATGCTACTGGAAGACCGGCGATATTGGTCCCAGGAACCAGAGAGATGGGTATGGCAGGTATACGTTAATGCCTGCAGTGGAAAGCCCTCATGTATCATGCAGGAGACTGATCAGTGATTGTTGTAGCTTTTTACTTGCAGCTCATAAAACTAGAATCCTTCTAACGCCCCACCGTGGACTGTGAAGGATATGGGACTCCTGTACCTTGTGACCCTCGCCGTCCCCTGAAACACCATGCATACCGCTGTCATTACCCACTTATGCAGCACACCAAACTGGAATCCTTTCAAATATAGCACTGTGGACTCAGAAGGATATGGGACTCTTGTACCTGTATCCTGACGCTCTTGTGACCTGCACACTTATCACTTGTCCCTTCTGTAATGCACTGTTTGCTACCTCATGTATTTTGTTTGCCTCACCATCACTTTACCTCATGTAACTTAGCGTCTGCTTTTGTACAATATTACTTGTCGTTTCTTGTACTTATCGTGAAGAGCACACGCCTTCGGGTGACGTCCGTGCTATATAAAAACGCATAATACGTAGTTTTTGCACAATCCCGATGGAGCTGTTAGTTTCGTGGATGGATTGCCCCTTCCTAAACATGACGCACATAGATGTGCTCCTAATGTCAATGTATTATATTCCATAATATTTACAATAAGGTGTATTGGATGCCCGTCCTTTAATACAGAGTAACCTGACTTATTCAACCTCATGCACTTACAGCCATCTGAAGTGTGTCACTTTACCCCTGCTACCCATCAGGCCCTACTTAAAGAACTTAAGGGTCGACAGAGGTGAACATGAGGCACTCCTGAAAACAAATCAAGATATATCATCCATGACTATGAATGTGTTATTATTACGTAGGGCCTGCAGCGTCTTGGCCGGGAACAATAGACCCGCCATACTCATATAACCAAATAACCAGTGTCCCGCACGTATGCCTACGCCACGCATTGTTTAATCTCATATCAACGATATATTTGTGGGGGAAGAACCCCCACCCTGCACTTAGCTTAACTGTATGCTAAGGCACATGCCGCAAAGCATGTGCGCCCTTTTCGAAAGTAGGAGAACTGAGTAGTCGTCGCATCACACTGTTGTGGAAGAGTGGGCCTTATTATGTGCTGCCGAGGGATGCGTAGCGTCTGTACAAACAAACAAAATTGTGCAACCTCTTGCAAGCTAGGTAATTTCATTGCACCTGTTGTACTAAAGGGTCTGCCTCTATTAATTTAAGACGATATGTAGAAAAGTCATGCCATTCTGCAACCAGTGATACATGTTCCTGGATATGTTCCCCTGGAACCACGGTACGTTTAGCACTGTCTCGGGAGGTACTGGAAGCACGGTACGTTTAGCAACTGCCTCGGGAGGTACACGTCTGTGTGAAATACTGACTTATAATCAGGCCAGCATCACCGGTGCACACAAGAGTCTGCCATGTTTTGCACAGGAAGAGCAATCCCTTCATTCGTGCATTCAACATTATTCTGCAGTTGCTGTGCTAGGAATCTGGTTAGGAAATGATGCATGAATAACACTGTCACGGGACTTGACTGAACGGTTGTAACCTCACCTAACCGCCTATCATAAAATTACAAATCCTACCGTAACATAACGAACTGTTGTAACTTTGCCTAATCACATCATAAATTTACAAAGCATACGGTAACATACGACGTGGATGTGTAAAGTGCATGTTCACACTCGGGGCTACCTTGGCACCGTGTAATACATTTACCTTGTTAACCATCTCAATAGTACCATTGTCTCGACATTGGGACAATGGCAAGTCCTTTCACTGTAATTGTAAAAGTTGCAAATGCTCTTTAGAAGCAGTGGCAAGACTTTTACTGTAACTTTCAAATTGTTAACCATCAAATGGCACTAATTTTATCGACATTGGGACAATGGCAAGTCTCTTTCGCTGTAACTTTTAAAGTTGAAAATGCTCTTTAGAAGTAATGGCAAGTTTCTTTCACTGTAACTTTTAAAGCCGAAAATGCTCTTTAGGAGCAGACATTTGCTTTAAAATTGCAATGCATGAGCCTGTTCGACACGTGCGTCAGAAGCTCAGACCATGTTTACTCGACCCTTGCCTATTTTGCTATGCGCTCGCCTTAGCCAAGCGTGGCAGGGTGAGGGGAACAGATAAATTGTTTGGCACAATTATCAAGGGAAATATGGCAACAGCTACTGTATACTTTGATTCTAACTTTCCCACAAACTCGCACTTGACTTTCTGCGAATTGCCTGGCCTTGAATTTGACTTATGTACTTCCATGTATACAGGATCGATCGCATGGCATTACAGGAAGACTAGTCTAATGAACGTTATTTAGGCTCCCGACCTCACTTGCTGTATTCACATTACCAAAAGGAAACCTGTTTTAAAGCCATTTAAACCCGCTCTCGTCCCTTAGAACAGTTCCCTCTTTGTGAATCAGGGGCCAATCCTTTGAGCCGTCAATAATATTGTAATGGTTCGCTACCACCGACCCTGGATTCTGCATGGCCGCTCTGGAACAGCATCGCGAACATAGGCACTTAAACCTGTGTTTTATATGGCCGCTTGCCGTAGGGAACATGTAATGCTTCCTCTTGTAAACGTTTGTTTGTTTTGAGGAAAATGTTCGATCACACCTCACGGACATAACTTCAATCAAACGACAGCGTTCACACTGCTCATAAAAAATTCCTTCTAATAATAGAGGTACAATTTGATCATTTTAGGGGTCAAAATGCTAATTTTGTGCAGATGTTATTACTTCTTTCGCATGGCAGATAGCGCAAATTACAAAACTGAGCGGTATGTGCTCGCTGTCACAGAGAGTGGCATAGCTTCAGCACACAAAGGATTGTGCCGGTTTGTAGTGGCCCCTCAGAGACCCACTAAGAAGTAAACCCCATTAGAATAATAATATCGTTCTAGTCAAATCGGCGTTCTGGTGTGTAACATGTTCCGTTATGTGAACCCCAGACGTCCTGCAGCATTTAAAGTGGCGCGTGTGCGGTGCAATTTCCCTGTTATAATCTTAAGCAACATGTCACCCATGACTGCCTAGAGTTACATTCCTGTGCACCTGTGCTCGCAGGGCCGAACAAGCTTAGTGCAAGTGAAGGTCCGGTTACTAGTGATACGTCGCTGTGTACGCATGTGTTATGCATGGTTTGAACCTCGTCATGGTCACTGGGGGTCCGTAAGAAACGCTGCGTAGCGCGTCGGGGCTTGTGCAGGCGTCTGTATCACGTTACTGCCTACACTAACTATGCCAGGCAGAAGGAACACAATCCCCATGGATATCTGCCAGAGACAGGCAGACAGGTACTGGAGGCTCCCGAATAAAACAATGAAAGACCGCAGCAGTGCAGAGGAAACAGCACCTCTTAACTGCCACCAATCACAGGCACTCTAGGATGTGGCCTTGTTTGATGGCGTCTCTTGGGGTTTCGAGATGCCGGGTGGACACCAACTGTATAAAAGGACTGCCGGTGGACACCCACTGTATAAAAGGACTGGTCCTGGCATACCCATTTATCTGTTGTTCTAGCAGAGCCCAAAAAGCAGAAATCAATAAATAACCACTTATGGCACATTAACGGGCTACTGAAGAGGAAACCTTTCCCATTTTAGAAATGTTTTATTTGCACTTGTCAGACCTCAAGGGTTTTACCCTCCTTGTCTTCCCCATGGATTGCTTCATCCCACTCCCGTCGACGACGGAGTAAACAACTACCCTCGGGCGGGTTGTCCGCCCTAATAAGTAATGGCGGGAGACGATGCAAACCGCCAATATGTTGTGAGGCGCTTCGGTGCGAGTTCCCATGCTTCCCGGGTACACGGGCTGCAGCCTGTGCGTTGAAAGGGGGGGGCTCTGCCCACCAGGCCCTAAAGTTCTAGGACATTCTGTAGGATTCAAGAGTCTTAAGGACCCCTCCACATTCTGCAGGGGGGGCATTACTCTGCACTATGCAGCAGCGTATGGGTGCTTTGTAATGTATGTTCCTCTTGTTTTACATATCCCGACCATGCTGCCCAGAGGCAACATTAGAGGGCACTGACAGGCAAACCTAAAAACAAGTAGGTGGTATGCCCGCATAGACAGAGCAACTTTGTTCTAATCCCTGACCTGAGATTAAGTTCAGAGTGAACCGTGTATGAATACACAAATGTTAGCTGAACGTTGCTAGGCAAATGGAATGTTCCATTTTCTGTGTGCTTGCCCATCCCAAATACCGGCGCACCCTCCTAAGTGCGGATTTGTGAATGTTTCCTTTATATCTACAAACTATGCAGTCGGCACAATCTCAAGAGAGTACCCTGGCTTCTGAGATTTACTGCGCAACAAGTTCCCCATTCAGACATGCCCTCCTCGCCCTTTCGTTTTAACGTGGACTACTGGATTTGAACAAGCACGCTACAGTCATGATACAAATCACATAATTGCTGTGCAAAATACTCGCATACTGTTCAAAATGGCGCATTGCGTTATCAAGTATTCATTCTGTGTGTATGTACAAGGAAATTAAAATAAAACGAAATTCGGTCTTCAAAATAGCCAGCTCTGATTTAGATGGGGCATGCTGCAACCTATGATATTGGGTCACCTCGAGCGACCCGACCACGCCAATGGGCAATGGAATGGCGGGAAGACACGGTATGCCACGCTACCCTCGAGCAATTAACCACAGCAATGTAAAAATTGTGGAACAGCAAATGGCGGGAAGACATGGTATGCCCCGCTACCTTCGAGCGAGCAAACCATAGCAATGTGAACATTGCGGAACCGCTGGAAAGTCACTCGTGGCCGACAATGAGGCAAACTCACCCGCCTCCCCCACCGTCGACCATCGGCCCAAATCTACGACCCATTCAAGCGCGCCTCCTACAAGGCGGTGAAAACAGCGGTGAAAACAGCCACCTTGGAGCGAGCTGTCCACCTCCCTAGGCAAATGGCAGGAAGACAGCACCAATGCGTCCCTGCCTAGGGTCCCCTTGGACGAGCAGTCCACAATACGGAACAATGGCAGGCAGGCAGTGCAGCCACATTCCAGCAGCCAGTGAGGGTATACACTCACCCTCGGATAGACTGGAGCTTCACTCAGCTATTTAGACCGCTCTCCGCGCTGCCGTCGACGGCGGTGAACCCATTCCCCTGAAACGGCGGGGTGGCCTTTGCACGCCATTCGTCAAGCATCGCCGTATTATCAGTCTCAGTGTTTCCGCCCGCCTGCCCGATGCGAGAGAATGCCAGCTTGAAATACACCGGCACAATTACATGAAGAGGCTGCCGAGTGATGAATGTGCCTCATGGAATGAGGGCCTCAGCTGTTGGGTTAGGTTTCAATGGCCTAAATCACAATCTATTACTGTACGCAAGCGCCGATTACATGCACAAATAGCATGTAGAGGATAGCATGGAGAGGAGTTGGCCCAACGGCCAGGGCGCCCGACCCCGGGCCCGAGTCCCGGCACGACGCCAAAAAGGTACAGGCCACCAGGGCCGCTGTTCAGTCCCATCTGAGCCCTACATCCACCCTCGAATGTGGAGAGAGACAGGGGTGCGCGGAGCAGCGCCGCAGTCAGGAGCGATTCATAGCACGAATCCTTCATTAACCGGCTGCACGGGAGCGTTTCTCAGCAATAATTTCGCGGCGGGAATGCCCATTTATATACCTGCCCTGGCAGCATGATAAATCGCTTGTGTCTGTTGAGAAAGCGGCCCTCCCCAAAATATGTATTTGGACACAAAATATAAAGCTTTGGGACTTGCGCAACCCTTTCACGTATATACATTCTTCTGAAACGGGTTACTTCTTACATGACACGCTTTTCCCGCCAACCCTGACCTCGAACCCAGGACTCCCAGGCCAAAGGCGCGCTCTAACAATTGAGCCACAGTCACTGCCCCAGGATACCTTGTCTTTTATGAAGCGCTAAGGGATTTGAGGCACTGTAATTAACGCGCGATAAGATTATCCGACCCGATTATCGTCTTTCTGGGATTCAAAGACGTGCCGCTAGCAGCAAGTAACTCCCATAGTTTTGCTGAGATGCTAAATATTATAAAGTACCACGTGTAACCATCTATAGTCACTCTCAATGCGAGCCCATCCCCATCGAGGCTACTGCTCAGATCCCCTAGATGCTCATCCCACTATTGCTCAGATCCCCTAGATGCTCATCCCACGGAGGCCCGCACCGTTCCCGCTCTCCTCCCCTGGGCCCTGGGTCGTGAGCTAAGATGTCGGAGCGTGCCCAAACCATCGTTTCGGGCCAAACCCCCTGGCAGCCGCAGGCGGCAGGAGATGGCCGCAATCCACTCCCTTGCCCCCCTCTCCGCCCCCTACGGCTGGCCGAGGCCCTAGGGACATCCGACACCTCACCTCCCGAGCCGGCCGCTCGTCTTAAAAATTTTCTCAGCTCCGCTCACGAGGCTAAAAAGCTGCTCGTCGATGATTCGTATCTCCGGCAGCACGGGTTTGGACGACTACGGGAGAGGGAAAGCTACAGATTGCGGGGCCAATACTTAGATAACAATTAAAAATTGCTTCTAAAGGATCAGACGAGGGAGCGTGCACGGGCAGGGTGCGGCGAGCTCCAGCCCACAGCCGACGGAGAATCAATGAACGGGGTGCGGCGAGCAACAGTGCACAGCCGAGGGAGAATCAATGAACGGAGTGCGGCGAGCAACAGCGCAGAGCAGCCAGGAACGCGACGGCAGGAAAGACCGAGCCTCGCTGCCGCGCTAACTTTAAACCCCTTAAGGGCCGCCCCTCCCACCTGGTGACCTGCGCCCATTGGACGCGCATGAAAGGGGGCGGCCAGGAGCTGACGTGCACCGTTTTGCTCGCGCGGAATGTGGGACTAAGATGCTGTCTCGCTTAGCTCCCCTTCGCGTCGCGCGGCCAGCGGCAAATCATTGGGCCTGAACCTTAGATAGAATAAGGGGCAAGAGCAGTGGCTGGGTTAGTGCAATCAGGACGCATTACTCTCATGCGAGAAGCAGGCAGCTTAGCCAGAGTTTCCTCCCTAACACCCAGGACCCAGCCCCCACATTCAAGCGGAGAGATAACTGTTAGTGAGGGAGAATTATATTGGCAAGAACCGGTGACAAATGAAGAGCACGTAAGTAAACCAACGTTCACTCACACCTAATATATGTCTTGATCGGTGTGAGGAGTAGAGACCAGCCGTAATCATCCCAGGAAATGGAGAGCATCAACCGGATATTTGGGGACATTTAATTGTTGGAAAATATAAAATAAGTGATTGCTTCCTGGTTGTTAGAAGATTTGAATATGGGTGAATAAATAGTTTGAGATGTCTTTAAATTGAAAAAAAGATTTAAATGAAATTGTAGCCTCACTACCTCGGTGTTTTCAACAATATAGTTTGCAAAGTGCAGTGGTCATACCTAATACCAATTGAATAATGCAGAATATAAATTATCTCTTTGCCCTTATTCACAATATGGCCTTATCCTTCATAATAGTAAACCCAGCCAGAGCATTGACTCTTCTTTTTCAGAGCTCCTCACCTGCTACAGTTGTCTTGTTTCCTCCAGCTTTCACGTTTTGGGTTGACTTCAAAATGGGATTATCAGACCCCAGTCAGGGTGCCACAGGGCAGGCATGGTGCTATCGGGTGGTGAGGATTGAGGTTATTTGCCGTTTGTGTCCTGAAGTATGCCCTACTATGGCTATGCAAACTGGGTGAAGTGCACCACATCTGCATTTGACTTTCAGGGTATTAAGGGAAACTGGTCAAAGAATAATAACGGAGGTAATGTGTAGGTCCAGAGACTCAAAACTCAATAATAAAACAACAGACACAATAGCTCCCTGTCCAGCTTAGTGCATGCCATAAAAATAGAAGCTCCTCAATTTCACAGCAAAATAGAAAATAGCACACACTAAGGAGGTTCTGCCACGGAGGGAGTTGCCAAGCCGTCAAAAATGGTGGATGGCCTTTGACAAAGCTCCAGGCTGGCGGGCAGGAAAATCTAAATGTATCCTTCTAACCTGGACTTAAATCCCGACATTGCAGCAGGGAAGCATGTGCGATGCAGTGGGGGCACAGCAACAGCTGCTCTCCCTCCCTACAGATTCTAAGCAGGAGAGTCTGGTGCTACTGGTAGGCCATAGGTTACGGCCAGTGCTGCACACTCCTTAGGTCTCCATCGGCTTCAGTGCCCCCATGATGAGAGGAGTGGGGTGGTCGTTCAGACAACAATCTCAGTCTGATCAGACAGCGCCCCCCCGGCGGCACATTGGCGAGATGCCGTGGTGCTCCTCAAGGACTGGAAAGGAAAGTGCCTGCCAGTTTCTTCTTGAAGCTGAAATGGCCAGGAGGGCCCGATGCGACAGCATTAGGCCTACGACCGAGGAGAGCTCCATTGTACACTGCGCCTGTCCGCCTTCACTGTAGGTGGCAAAAGTAGGGGAGGGGAATGACAGCGTGGCAAGGCCACTTTTGGGGTGGCAGCCCAAGATACTCCCCTGTAGAAGAGTCCTCTGCAGCACCTTCCCCTTCCTCCTGGTCCTGAACCGGGCCGGGATACCATAGCTTGTGCCGAGTGACCTATGCAGGCTCAACCCAGAAAGGTTGGAATTGGCTCCTTGGGGCCCAGTCAGGGAGCTCTAGTACTTTCTGCGAGGAAGATGAGCCAGTGACTGCCACAATATTTTTGGGAGTCCATTGCGTATTGCCCTAGGACCACATCCATGAGTTGGCACCCCGGGTCATCCCTGGGTTGAGGTAGACTCGTGAACCTTCCCTGGAATACACTGACGGGTAGAGTGGTGGGGCTGGGTGTTGGGGCAGGGAACAGTTCCAGCATCAGAAATGTATTCCCAAATAAGAGAAAGACTCCCAACCTCCATTGACAAATGGCAAATGAGGACCCACCACCGGGATCCTGGCCTGGATACATCATCATTGACTTTCTCCCCTCCCTGCCCATCATCCCCCCGCCCAAGGGCGTTCGCCTGAGTGGCAATGAGCATTCACCTCCCCTGCACCAATTGCCCACTTTCACCTTCATACCTGGGTACCGCGACCCTTACCTGTGATGGGTCACCAAAAGCCAGCAAGGGACATTCAATGCTGCCATCCCCTGCTCCACTGCTGCTGAAATAGTCTGCGCCTGAGCAAGCCCAACTAACTCACTCCCAGAACCCTACCAATAAACTTGATGCCATCCTGCATGTCATAGAAACCTCTTGGTCTTTGCTGGAAACTAAGATTGGGGAACTTTGTGTAGAACTCAGACCGTTGAGCGACAACCAGTGGGCACTGGCTATCCAAATAACGAACACAGAACACTTTATCACTGACCTCAAGCCACAGCTGGACAGCCAGGTGAAATGCAGCAGAGACCTCATTGAATGGGTGCAGCATCTGGAGAACAAGGCAGAAGATGCCGAAGAACGGGCATGGTGTAATAACATATGTGTGATAGGACTCCCGGAAGGGGCAGAGAAAACTGACATCATGTTTGCCTTCCTTGAAGACTGGATCAAATCCTTCCCCCCAGCTCAGGTGTTGTCCCCATACTTCTCCCTGGAATGGGCAGTTCATAGAAAGCCTGGACAGTCATGTATGTGGATCTTCTGCCCGCCGCCAGGCATTCTCTCTTCTTTTCATCATACATACTCTTTCCTACAGCACCCCCAATCCACAACTTGTTCTACAGAGACTGTTTGGGCATGCAGCTGGTTGTTGTAGGCTCTTGGTATGCTGTAAGTTAGTTTGTTTGTTTCAAAAGTTGATTCTTTTACAGTACGAACAGCTTAGCAGTCGCTGTCAGGTACTTGTGACAGAGAAGTTGGGTGCGAGACACCGCACAAGGGTATATGACTCCTTGGCACCTTACCTCCACAATAGGCTTTTAACACTCATGTATAATACTTTTTGAACACAACAACACATAACAGTCAATAAGTAGATGTGAAATCTGATATTTTAGCAGCATGTGTTTTTGTGTTCAGATAAACGTGATAAATAAATGAAAACCTAAAAAACTCTTATGTGAAAATCGCATGTTTCATGTGTTTGAAAATGGATAGCAATATTAAAATGTATAACCTGAGCACTGACAATGACAGAAAGAGTAGGTGGTACACACAGTTATATTAACTTCCTTTCGTAAAGTTTATCATTGATGTGCCTTTAAACCTTGTATTGCTGTTATACCATAAAGTGCAAAAGAGACATACAAAATTATGTGTGAACTGATGGTGACTTATTAAAAAATAATTATGAGTACCCTGTACTTCCATGAAATAATTGCAATTCATATTGAATTAATATTAGTATGCGTAATTGAAGAACTAATGCCTTTTTCTACCTAATGCGAGATTCATAGTTTAACACAATTTTATTGTGTACAAGCTATTTTTCATGAAGGCCTTGATTTTGCTACTTTTCCTAACATGAACTTATGAACTGAATAGTCTAAAGCCTATGGGAACTTTTCATGAAGCTACTACTTGCGTTCTATCTCTCAAACGCCTTCTTTGAAGCTTGTAGCTTACTTGACTAGACTTGCAACAAAAGTGTTACTTCTGAAACAAAATGCTTGAGAATGGACAGACAAAGGATGAGAGCATAACATTGCCTACTCTCTAAATGTAACAAATGATTGTATGATTGAGCTACAAAGGCTCTAAGGAAATTACAAGTACTGATTACTTAATTCTTCCGGATCTGTACACTTTTACTTACGACATCATCTCATCCTATCGAGAGTGACCAATGAGACAGGGTGGTCCGACAAATTTGGTGATGCCAAGGGGTATAAACCGTAACTGATGGAGTATAATTGCCTACATTTTAAACTGATGATGCTCTCTCGTATGCTCTTGCTCTATCTCACCTTTACCCTTCTTGCGATACAGACACGGACAATAAGGACTTCCAGAAACAACACAAATGGTGACAAAATACTGCATTCTTCTGCCAGATGGTATGCTAGTGTGGTGAAACCTTTTCGGCTGAAAGAGTTTCACTGTCAAACAGCTGCGGCATTGACACTGCAGTGCGGACAGAGGCAAATGATTCTCTCCATGAACTGGAACTGGTCGTTTGGAATTTACTGAACTTTCCCAAAGGATTGGTATGAGATGCAACTGAATTTCTCTGCTAATGAACTTTCTTTCGGTGAATATCTTTCTCGGCTGCTGTAGATTGCTTTCCATATTTGAATCTCGCAGGGTTTGCAAATGCTGATTAAACCTGAACTAATTTGACTTTAGGCTGTATGTTATTTCATTTGAATCTTAAACAAAAATTACAAACTGAGATAAATTACTCTGCTGATTCTCACTCATTATTTGGTTGTAGCTCAGTTCAATCTGATTTGGTTGGTTATTTGACATGGAGGTGGGATTACTTGAGGAGATTGTTCATAATATTGTACGTACGCATTTATCTTATTCCTCGTCCTCGTTCGATGATTGCTCATTCCCTAAATTTTCCAGCCCCTTTCAGCACAGAACAAGATCCATCAGAGGACCAAAGAGATTTGGTATGATGATTAGTGGTAATCTGGGTTGAGGAGAAAATGAAACAATAAATTAGTTGTATTAAGGCGCAACACGTTAACACTATAACAGTCTCTAGGATGGACAGAAACCTGTAGATGTGAACTCTAATTTGGACACAAAATACTCCATATGAGGCCTCCAGTGCTGGACACAATGCTTCAAAGAAGGCCCCCGTGCTGGGCACAATTCTCTAACCAAGGCCTTCAGAATAGGACCCAATATTGCAGAGTGGGGTTGTCAGAAATGGATACAATGCTACAGCTTAAATCAGCAGTACTAGGCACACTACTTTATATGAGGCCTGCAACGGTGGGCACACTACTTCAGATAAGGGACTTTAGGAATGGATCCAGTACTCCAGGTTGAAACTGACAGAAAATAACTAATCTCTCCAGAGTTCTACACAAACTTTAAACAAAGCCTCCAGTACCGAACCCAGTACTTTAGGATTGGACGCCTGGAGAGTGAGGCTGTCAGATTTGGAAACATTACTCCAGGTGGCTCCTCCACTGCTTGATACACTACTTCAAACGAAACCTGCAGTGCTGCACACAATACTCCAGACGAGGCATCTAGCACCGCATACAATACTCCAGATGAGGCCTCCAATGCTGGACAAAATACTTCAGATTATGCCTCTGAAGTTCTGGATGCCCTACTTCAGAGGAGGCCTCTGCAGTTCTGGATACTACTTCAGAGGAGGCATCAGGGACTGGAAATGTCATCCATTGCTGAGCACAAAAACCTTTAGGTTCAAGGAAGGCCACAATATTTAAAGGTTGTGTTCACAGGAAATGACACCACACAGCAATTGTACCTTAAGTGCCTGGCACATTATCCCAAGCAGGGCTTCCTTTTCTTGGCACAATATACTTTAAATGATGATGCATCAGTAGTTCTACAGTAAACACTCATCCCTCCGTGTACTGCTGGTGATATTTCTGACAGTGCAAGCCGGTATTTGCCTGTCTTCCTGAAGCCTTCAACATGCTGTTTACCAACCTTAAAGTATCAAATAAGGTCACTGATTGGGCATCACTGATCCAAAAGATGGCAGGGCAGACTCGACTTTTCTTCCTCTTGAAGTTTTTAAAATAACCCCTGGACTATTAACACCTAATATGTGAGGGTCCAGCGACACTTGGTTTGTGGGATGTGCTATACTGGGATTTGTGTTATAATATGAATATCCAGCTCTTGGTATTTAACCTGTTCAGACCTCACACCCATCCTACCTTTCCTTCCTACTGCGGGGACCTAGGAAGCAAGGCTTTCCACTTAGCTGTAGTGGCCTCCTGTTGTTAATCCCAAGCTGCTCTTTCATCTTGGACAAAATATGTTTTTTCACCAACCTGGGGTCTAGTGTCTAGTTCACAACCAGTTTGGGAGGCTTTTCTATGAGCTTTTCAATGAACTGGTAAGATAGCTCAGTGGGTTGGGCAAATGTTGTGGAAACCTATTAGCATCCTATTGGTCTTGGTTGGAATAACAGCATAGCTTGGTCCCCTTTCATGCTCTTTAGGTTCATAAGGTAAGTACTATTGAGTTGGATTATAATGATATTTGGTATTCAAGCACCTTGAAATGGTGCTCTTTGTATCATGTGCTCACTGAATGGTTTATATTGACAATCCGCATCCTATTTCTGTTGCAGGCCTTCATGGAGTCTGCCTCCCTCCTACACCCTTTCCATGAGGCACTTTCACACAATCATCCCTAGTTCTAAGGGGACACTTACACTACAAAGGAACATTTCTGAGAGACTTCAGGGCTTCGGCAAGGTCAGGGTTTGGGACAGAGTAGGGAAAAAAGGGGATCTTTTTTAGGTCTCGCTTTCACACTACTTTGTAAAATGTTATTTACCAATAAATCTAGGATCTATAAATAAAATAAAAAGTAGCTCAAAAGCGTTTTGTTTTTTCAAACACAAGTTGGGGATTCAACATGGAGAGGGTGTGGGGAATGGCCGGTCTGGAGAGAGAAACCAGCCCTGGCAATTCCACTTGACCGGCCGGGGGGTGGATTTGTGGTACTGAGAAGCTCTAGTGGCTCACACCACTGCCACTTTTATTTTGTTACACGGGGCCATCAGTGACAAAACAGGACCCCGCGGCTGCAAAACCGGACCCCACCCCTTCGGCTACCAGGGAAACGGCGGTGCCTGCAATAGCCAGTCCGGCACTGGTGTAGGTTGAAAGGAACATGAAGGGCTGGTGTCCAAGTGGAAGCAACACAGAGGTTAGGGGAAGCAACATGGAGGGTGGGAAGAAAAGAAAACAGGTATGAGAGTAACATGGAGCGGTGGGGGAAGAAGCACTCCGGCCAGAAAGAGCAAAAAGGCCTAGGTGGAGATAAGAACTTGAGGGAGAAAGTTGGAAAACACATGCAGTCTTGTGGAGTGCTTAAGCAAAGAGAAAAAAAGTTGTTCCCTGAACGTGACCCTTAGAAGGACACATGTAAAAAGGCTATACTCCTGAGGAGGGATAGATACACATGGTCAAGAGTAGCCGTCAAGTAAGAATCAAGAAAATGAGAATGAAAGTAATGCCAACCAATGGGAAGCAAAGGGTGGGCTGTAACCCCTCAGTTAGCTGTTTATAGATCTTTTGCAAACAGCTTGCACTTTCTAGTTGGCGAGACCTAAAAATAAGGCTGACTTTCCACATACAAAGAGAAGTATTAATACTGTGAAAGGAGGCTATGTAGGGTCTACAATATTTGAAAAAGGTAGAGGTGGACAGGCCAAATTGATCCAATGGTGGTTTTCAAGTGTTAATTGTGCTATATAATGCTTTGGCTGTCTGTGAGTTCACAGGTGTGGTTAAGAAACTACTGATTAGCCTTTCTTTCATGCATATATTCACAAAATAAATCTTTCACATTCAGGAGCGAAAAATGCTTATGTTCGTATTGGCTTGATTTTTCCCTCTTAAGGCTTTCCCCGCCTGCGTGTAGACATGCACACACCTCTGCTGGAGAAAGGAGAATCCCCACTGAGACAAACACCTTTGGAGAGAGGTGTCTGTGATGAACTGAAGTGTAACTCGCACTGAATTTCAATAGCAGCTCACTTGAAAATTCGTTGCAGGATTCTTAACAAAAATTACTTCACTTTTAAATATTTCTTGATAAGGACTGATCATGCAGTACATTTAAGGTAACCAGATGATAGTGTTTAGGAAAAAACGTGGACACTGCAAGCACAGCAAACTGTATGTATTTTCTCACTACAATAAATATACTCAATAGGTCTGACTAAGAGGAGATGTGTCTAAGTTGTGGTAAGTGCTGAGCATTGCCAAACATCACGGAAAATCAAAAGTTTGCTGGATAAAAAAGCTCAGGTTTAGTGACGGGAAACTTAAACATTTTTAATTAACCATTACGATAATCAGTCTGATGGACAACTTATATCAGCCACCTCGTTTTGAAATGTGCTTTTTATTTGTGGGTAATGTGTTCACATTTCTAAAGGTGATAGGGATCTTGGCCTAGCACAGTTGACTGTACTGTACTATACAATACACCAGTGCTTCTTAAGCTGTGGTACTGGGAACGCTGGGGGTGCGAGATGCCTTCTTAAGGGGTCAGCATCTGCTAAGAACATTAAATAATAGCAGTTTAATAAAGTGTCGAAAAAAAAGAAGCAGAATTAAAAACGGAACATTGTAAAATGTTCTGGAAATATGAAAGATTTTGAAACTGGAGGGTACAAATGTGGTTGGTATCCTCAGATTGATTCGTGGAAGCAGTACAAGAGCATAAAACAGAATATAGTATGGCTGAGGGGTGGCCTCAATTGAAATTTGAATATCTCCAACCCTCCCATTAAAATTACATTTTATTTTTTTGTATTTATTTGCGAATTAAATAAAATATTTATTCATACCATGTGCGAATTTGTTTAACGATGCATGTTTCTTTGTATGTGGTTATTGCTTTGTGGATGAAATCATTGATATTGCTTAGGTGGTGGTCCTCAGCTTCCAGTAATTAGTCCTAGGGCCCATTGGATCCCGAAAAGGATTCAGTGGGAGTCCTTGTATTCCAGTAATGATTAAGTGGACATCCACAGATGTCAAAATGAACCACTGTAGTAGAAGGTTGCATTAATTTTTACATATTTGGTCTTCTCCTGTATTGGCACAGTTGATCGTATCATTATGGAAAGGTTCTGAAGTACTTTAGAAACTTTGCTTGTGATTTTTCTTTCCATTGTGCTGCAGTGTGTGGTATGTTCTTCTATGTAATGTAGGTTAGGTGTGTGATAGATGCAGAATCCTCTTCTTTGCTATTGGCTTTGCTTTATCTCACTGATGATACACAGAAAGGTAGAGATGACAGGGCTTCCTTGTTATCAGGTGTCGAGAGGGAATGGCTGTGACTTGTGTACAACAAACCTGCCAATTAAAAAAATATGTTCCTCTTGTGAGAGAGGAGGCGAGAAGGAGGTGGACTTGGCTAGGTGGTGACTTTTATGTCGAGCAGTGACAGAGAACCCCTAGTAGCCTACCCCAAAGCACAAATTAAATCTTTTGGGGCTATTGTTGATGTCCTTGCAAGACGGCAAAACTCCTGGTAGACATCAGCTGTGCAGAACCTCCACACACAAACTAAAAATGCACTGCTTTCCAGCTCACCTTGTGGTGCACTGGGTGATATTAGTTATTTACCGAATGACCGAGTGAAGCGAGACGATATTGTGTGACACGCAGTGGCACCGCCGGAGGTGACAGCTTTGGTACATGCTTGGTTGACACTTTTAATGACACAACTTTTAACACAAATTATAGATATCCCGCTTCAATAGTATTTTGTGTAGCAGCTTAGTAGCTTCTGGTTTCCATTGTGATCATATGCATGGACTATGCCAGTGTGAGCTGCCCCTTTCTGTCTTACACTAGTTTGTGGCCATTTAATTGCATAAATTCAACTGAGGAAAGGATCTTGTTCTAGCGCAACAGTGATACACTATATAGAGCTCAGAGGGCAATATAAGAGAAGGGCTAAATAACAGTTAACAAATGTATTGTTCATTTGAAGAGAACAAGGCAGGGCGATACCACAGAAAATGGATGGAAAGTTGTTTATACTATCTTTTCTGTTGAATACCACACATTAAAACCCAGGGTTGAAGGCACTGTGGGATATAAATACATAAGAACGTGTGCTAAACATCACCAAAAAATGCTAACGCAACTTTACACATCGCAGCCTATCATGGGAAAATAACCCCTTGTCAACGTGGAATTCACAACATGGCAGTACCATGCGATAGTCCGCTGAAACCACGGCCAATGTCCACACTACAACCACCTCTACAAAGATAAAAACACAAACCTCAACACGAAAAAACATGCGATTGGCCAAAGCGCGATGAGGAAATCAGTGATAAGCAGTGCCAGACCTGCAAAACACACATGGCAGGCGGGAAAAAATCACTATAAAAGTAGACAAAACACTGAAA
Source organism: Lissotriton helveticus (assembly GCF_964261635.1). Classification (NCBI taxonomy): domain Eukaryota; kingdom Metazoa; phylum Chordata; class Amphibia; order Caudata; family Salamandridae; genus Lissotriton; species Lissotriton helveticus. The sequence goes on from NC_136073.1 coordinate 405,955,578, forward strand.
CACAAACTGACCAACACCCAAGCACCATGGAGGCAGCCGGAGAAGGCATAGATGATGAGCGCAACCCCACAAGCACCCAGGATGACCAGCCTGGGACCTCAGGGACAGGGAAGGTCAAGGACAAAAGGAAGAGGAAGAGGAAGACGAAGTTCAGTCCACAGGAAAATAGGATCCTAGTTACGGAGGGGAGGGAACAGCATCAACAACTGTTTGCCACCTCCAACATGTCTTTGGGCACCAAAAATGGAATGTGGTGGAACTTCATGGACAAGGTGAATGCCGTCGGAGAGCACAAGAGGTCAGGGGACGAGGCCAAGAGGTGATGGATTGACATCAAGCGTAAGACCAAAGAAAAACTCGCAGCCAACCAGAAGGCAGCAATGCAGACAGGAGGTGAGAGCCCAGCACCACAGCTCATGCTGGATGACATGGAGGAGCTGGTATCGACAGTCATCAGTGTGGAGACTGTGACCGGAGTCGGGGGCCCGGACACTGCTCGACAGGACACAACACAACCGCAACAGGGTAAGTGACTGGGGGGATGGGTGGAGATGGCCACAATGGCACACATGCACAATAAAGTAGAGCACAGTGCACACCCACAATGACTCTGGGTCATGGTCCTGATCTACAGACTGTCACAATGTACAATGCCATGCTGCTACTTACATGTGAACACATTGTAATACACCATCTCCCCTTCACATTGCATGAGCACCGTCAACAACTCCTGCAGAGCAATCCCAGCCACTATTCTCTGATGATGAGGAGGACACCCCCAGCATCGACACCCAAGCCCTCCAAGACATCATTGACATCATCCGCAACTCACCTACAGGATCAGGGCAGCCCAGCTGCATCGAGGAGACCCCACACACTAGCCCAGAACTTACTAGGTTGTGCTCATCATGCTTGTTGTGCTTTCCGGTAGAGATATAGGTGCTGCTATAGTCAAGTCAAAAGATACTTTATTCGACAGCTAAGAGTCATAAAAGCACAGTTCATCTTTGTTCGACAGCTAAGAGTCATAAAAGCATAGGTGCTGCTATAGGTTAATGTGGCCTTTCTGTTATATTCAAGATGCTGGTCGAAAATCACAGTAAGTGTGGATACCCGAGTACATCAAAACAAATATAGCTTCCCTAAAAATATCCACAGATGCCTTGATAAACCTAAACCTTCCTACTACCCACACAGGAGTAGGTGACAGCAGTTTTCTTCTGCCATAGTTTGTATCTGGAGAAGAATACTGCATGTTCCTGAGCAAGCTACCAACACCGGAAATCTACACTATTGGTGCAGTACATGGTTTCAGGTCTGAGTGTTACAGGTAGACCTATTTCACTAGACATAACAACATTAAAAGGCCAGAAATGACATGTCACTCTAAGAAAACTGCAATCATTGACTACCCCCAGACACTACATGTGAAAAATATAACATTTGCAGCAACAGCCACATTCCTATTTTGCATTGTTCTAAGACCATACACAAATCAGTGCTTCATGGTGACAAATTCACTATTCACTATTACAAAAACTCTGAACTAGTATCTTTTGTAGGCCTGGGTGGTAAATTCCGTTTCGCTCGTGGAATTTGAGGAATATGGGTAATTTCGCGTTCCGCGGAGAACGCAAAATTGCCCAAAGTTCTGCGTTACAGGCATCTGTGACATTTTTTGCTTGTTCGCGTTCTCAAAATGCGCGTTCGCGAGATATTTCCCCCCGAGCAGGCAAATAGCAATTGCGAACAGGAAAAAAGCATTGCGAACAAGCAATTCCACGTGTTCGCGGAATTTCTGCGTGTTCGCAGAGATTTTTTACCGTATCGCGGAGATTTGCGTAATGCGATTATGCAAATTCCGCCCACCAGCCAATGCCTGGTTTATTTTATTATTGATATGTATGCCTGCGAAATCACCAGCAGTCTCTGTCATCAGGGATATCTTATTCCTCCCTTGGACAAAATCAAGACCATGCACTTTATGTAGCAAAGCCTAATAGAACATTCTAGAACACTTCTTTGCAGAGTGAACTGTACCTGAATTGCTCTTGGTGTTGTGGTTTAGTGGACTGAGACTAGAAAGAGAAGCTTTTAATACTTCTGAAGAAAAAATGTTTGTTAGAGAGCAAAGTCACAGAGAGAGACGATTCCAGAAGACTGGAGTTAAGACTCCAGCCACTGATAATCTGCACTTTCATACTCCTAGCACCTGGAACTAGAAACAAATTCTGCTTAATGGTCTCTTACAATTTTCAGGAAAGACTCCAAATAATTATCTTACACCATCATGCACCCCCTCATCTGGAAACTATCACCTACTCTAAACCGACATTAGCTTTTTATATATTGCTGGATGGGTTATTCTCCTCTAAGTTTTGCAGAGCACTTATGCCACATCTTCCTTAAATCCACTCAGGGCCAGAATGACCGCTCTGCCATGTTCACATATGGCCTGTAAGTTGCAAGCAAGGGGGCAGGTTTTATTGGACGATGGACTGTTGTGAGCAGGGCCAGCTTTAGCAATGGTGGCGTCCGGTGCGAATATTATTTTTGGCGCCCCTACACCTCATGACTGCCCCTCGGATTCTCCCACTACCACCGGGCAAAAGTGCCCCTCATCTCTCCAATTATATGTTATTGCAAAACACAACGACCCCACTTGAGGTCAGCGCCCAGTGCAGCTGCACTGGTTGCACTGCCCTAAATCCGGCCCTGGTTTTAAGCCAACCCTGACCCTGTTCTAGTCATGGCCTCCTGCCAAGTGGGGCGGGTTTCAAAAAAAATTCCAAGATGGATTTTGGTTTCCAGTCCCGAGCTGAGTCCTCTCAAAAAATTCCTTTACATTTACATTAGAAATCGTTGTTTATTGTGACTGCCCTGTGCTGGTGTTTTTACTTTGGGGTCTCAAACTAATGTTACTTCTACAGTACATCATGCTGTTGTCCCCGAGGCCAAGCTTCAGTTTTATGAAAACTCATGTATAAAATACAATAAAAAATAATAATTCTTTGCTGAGAAAGTTTATTAATCTCATGGACACACGCTTGCTATGATGCAGTCAGGCTACTTACTTTCCACTCTCCAACGAGGATTATAACTTAAATCTACAGGTCAATTCCACCTGATATCAGAACAATCTCTTCCTATTAATCAATCTTAAAAGCCCTGAAGAATCTACTACTTCAACGTTACTCCAATAAACAGACATCTCATATCGAAGGAAGTTGGGTCTCCAGATCGGTGCGCCCCCTAAAGATCAGAACCTGTGAATGTGCATATCATCCTCAAACTGGATACTTTATTTCTACTCGGCACACTAATCATCACTCCTTTCTGCATCTCTTTTACTAAGTATTGTGGCATGCACCTTATCTGATGCTAAATTGTAATGGGATGTTCTGGTGACTACTGCAATTCTCCTGGCTTCTTGGATTTTATTTTGTTTCCCTCTGTAAAGCATTTTGTTACCGCCTGGTCTTGCCTCTGCTTTACAAAACGAACAAATAAATAAACATGCAAATAAATAAATTAGTCCTGCTGCATGTATATTTTGAATTGATGATTGGGATTTCAATAGCTGGCATTGACGAATTATAAACAATATTGTGTTTCCTGTGTTAGCGGGTCTTCAGATAACTGTATGCAGAATGAAGTGAGTCAAAATGAACAAACACAGGTTTGACCTTGTCTCACAGTACATTTAGGGATGGTGTAATATAGTGTACTGGTGAGGATGTCCAAGATCATGCATGCACTATATATACGTTAATATGTGAAGTTTGGCGTGTAGCTCTCCCCAGAAGTACTGATGGTCGGACAGGAAGCCTGCTCAGACTTGCTCATTTGCAGTAGATGTCACAAGGTCCCTGGATGCTTGTAAAATCAGTTACGCTTCACAGGCCTAGCAAATAATTAGCTAAAATTGAATCAATGATTTCTTACAAGTATGCTCTAGGTTTGATGAAAATAATGAGGCAAAAGGTTAGCAGGAGGTTATAGGACAGTTCCCACCTCCAAGCTTATTTATTCAGTAAAATGAGAAATTGATCAATTCATTTCATATTGTAAAGCTTGATTCATTACAATCGGTTCAGAATTTGCAGTTTTGGCTGTGGGCAATTCCTGGACAGTGTTGTGCTGAAGGATGCCAGCAACATGGATTTCTTGTTCTTGCGCTTGTGACCGGTTTATGCGTAAAATCTAAAATTGGAATTAAAACTCACTAGGAAGTAAGCAACTATGTATCAGAAGTAGAAACAAATTATGGCAGAAGAGTGACATCGTTTTATTACATATTTAAATTGAAATATGCAGTGTGAAACAGCAAAAAGCATGTGTTTTTCCCCCAAAATGTCTACAATTCTTAACTCGTTAAAAATGTAAAATGCTTTACCATTGAAATGCTGGTCATTATTAACACTTTTCATTTTACCCAGGGCTTTTAGTGGGCCAGGTCTCACCGGTGCTGAGCACCGGCAGTTTTTAAAAGGGGGCCTCGGAACGTGTCCCTATCAGGCTCTATTTTATGCCCTGGCACAGGCGGTCCGTTTTTTTTCTGGAGTGCAGTTAGAGCATGTACACTGATGTGCGCGAGCTCATTTTGCTCACTTCTCACTAGTGGAGAAGTTACGGCATGAAGTCATGCCAGGTGAGCGTTGTAGGGGAAGGGAAATCCTTTAAAGAGAGTCCGTTTCTCTCTGCATTTCCATTCTCTTTTTGCAATGCAGGAGCGGCAATATATGTGTGATGTCAGCCAATGAGGTGGAGGAGTGGCGAGAGGTACTCATATCCCCTCTGTACTTTACAGATCTTCAAACTGTGGGGCACTCCCCCTGGGGGTCCGTGTCTGCATTCCTAGGGGGGTGCAAATGGCTTTCAAATCATTTATAAATGAAGAATGCCTAAAAGCACCACTTCGTTCATTAGGCGGGTTTCTAGGCAATCTTTGATTTACATACAGCAGGTGAAGGGCTTCAAAACAGAGTATGAACTGTGATGCTGGATGCCCTGGGCTGCCCAGGATGTGGCTAAAAAGAACAATATTTTCAATGACAGGTTTGTTCTTTTTTTAACCTTTAGGTAATTGCTTACACAATGTGCACATGTTAAATGGAAAATAAATGCAAATTAAACTAATCAATTTTACTATGAAACCTCAATTATCTAATGAGAGCAAGGCAGCTAGCTGTGTGTGACCACAAAGCAGGACCACTAGAATTATGCAGCAGGAAAGGACCAAAACAATGCAACAGGGTTGAATGAATTCTGTTGTAAGAAAAGGCAGATAATATGGCCTAATTTTGCACATTTTATGATAATATTTAACCGCATGCACGCTAGCGGTTTTCCCGCTGTGCGCTGCATTTAAAAAAAACGCGTTACATGACGAGCTCAGCTCGTCATGAGCGTACGAGCGTCGTCACTCATGACGAGCTGAGCTCGTCATGAGCGCGGAAGGGGTTAATTATGTGTCCATTGTTACATTTGTGATTACTGTCTGGGCAAAGATTTCCCTTCATCAAGTTTGCCACCGAAATACACCAACAAGGAATTGAAAGGTGACTAGTCACCTTTTATGAAGGGCTGTGCACTACACGGCAACATGTGTGACTATATATTTAATACCTTTTAACTCTTTTGAACTAGAAACACATTTTTTGTTAAAATCCACAGATTATGCAGTAGATGACTAAGTAGCAAATGCAATACCTGGAACATGAATTACGCTATCGAATGTCCCTGCAACTTGATCTATATCAGTCAGACGATACAAAAGGTCCGCATAGGATTTGTCAACACAGAAGCAGGATACAGTGTTAGACGCCCAATACACCCCTGGTAGAACATTTCTAACACATGGGTCACACCGAGGATGACATACACTGGACAATAATAAACGTTGTCAAGCTGCCACCATGAGGGGCAAATCTAGCACAACTACTGAACAAAGTAGTTGAGGTAAATAGTAAAAATGATCAAGAAATCCCAAAAATCAAGAAAACGCTGCAACTAATAAGCAAGCAGTAATTAATACATACAATAAACCATTTGTCACGTAGTATTCATAGTAAAGCAAAATTGTGCCCCATGATCTTGAGGGGATGAGGGGGCTCGTACTCGAACTTTGGATGAGCTCTCCTCAATGGCACACAACCTATTCGTTCCCCTCGAGACCTCAATTTGGGTCACTTTTGGAGTGGTACCCACAGGGCGGGCCCTTTGTTGTCCTGAAGAAGAGCTCTGGGGAAGCTCAAAACATGTTGACGTGTACTAGGGACCCCTAACCCATTATAGCTAGGTCTCCCAGTATCTCACTCCGTTTTTAGACATACCGACTAGGAGCCAGAATAAAGTAATTTCGCCCAGTAGTTAAGTATTTTTAACTCATGTCCTCCACTCCACAACATCACTGCACTACACATAGTTCCTCACGAAAGTGCTCCTACGTAACGTCGCAAGTCGCAGCATGGCTCAATCCGCAGCGGATTGAGATGGCCCCTAGGATGAAGCATGTCACCAAGGGGATACCATGGTGAGTGAGCGGACTCCTGTGTCGCAATTTCTGGGATCACCTCGTCTCAGGTCCAACCTGACCCTCTGTTTTGTCTTTTAGGCTTTGTTAAACCCTGTCCAAATGTCTCCCGTAAACTGATTGCCATGTTGCTTGTCTTCACGCAGCGCAGAATCTCTATGTGTTGGGGTCGCAGGCCTGCCCGAAGGTGGCTCTTTGGTTGGAGGCTGCATCCCCCTGCCAGACTCTCCTGTCTGGATTCTGGGACCTAATGCCTGCCAGAATCCGTCCACTTGATATTTGGGGACCTCTTGTATCCTACCTTTTGAGTCACAATCCCCAGCACACTGCGACCTCTCCCACGCTCCCTGCCGGCGCTCCGCCCGCGGCGGCCGCCGGTGAAGGTTAATGAGTCTCCACTTTATCGCTCCCTCTTCCCCCCTGTTTCTCAATACCTCCCCTTTCACACATGGTGTCTTTTCTGGGGGTTCCCCCCTGTGTCTGGGTAGTTCCACTAATTATTTCCTTTATATTGCTTCTCAGTGGTATTTGTATGTGGTAACCTTTGCTATTCTTTGTCGTATAGCTGTGCATATAATTTTGTCATGGTGCAATCTTGTAACCTTGTTGTGTTCAATCCTCATTAAAGGTTTTGGGAAAAAAAAGGTTGAACAGGAATGAGTCGACGAATAAAGAAAGCTGCTGCAATTTCAAGTAAACTATAACAGAAGATATTAGCAACAATAAAATAATGGGTTATAGTAACCTGTGCAACACCCAGGTCAGTTCAGCTGAACATGAGGTCCTGCACTATTCACCTAGTAAAATAGGGAAAGTAATAATGGCAGGGCAAAGAGATTGAGCACTGGGATCAAGCAGCAGTCTGCAGGCTATTTTTATACCAAATGCTGAATATTAACCAAACATGCTATCAGCACTATAAAATGAAATTGCACTGACAAGCTTGATCCCGAAGAGCTGGTTAGGGCGATAATAAATCCAGTCTTTAAGGATGTAAACTGATCCAACCCTGCCAACAATAGGCCAATAGCGCTAATAAACCCTGAAGCAGAGTACTATGTGTTGATAATTCTTGAGGAGCACACAGAATGGTCAAACACAAACAAACTGGCTACACTCTGCCAGAAAAAGTTTCAAAGAGGGTTTAGAACAACTACAAAAATCCTAGCCATTTCCCAAATAGCAGGCAAGTGCAATGTCTCAAGAAAAAGCTGCTCCTTTGCTTCATAGACTTTAAAGCTGCATTCGGCCATGTAGATCGGGGGCTTTTGTGGAGAAAAGTAAGGGAGTGGGGCCAGAATACTATATGCTATTGAAGAACTGTAAACACGCACTAGGATTCAAGTTAAAGTTGCAGACGATACCAGAATATCAAGGAAAACCCCACAGAAATAGGCCTCAAACAAGGCGGCGAGTTAGTCCAATGCCTGTTCAATTTTTTCATGGATGATTTATCCTCAAGACTCAACCAGGCAAATTCTCAGCCACCGCGCCTGGACCCTTTAAGTTTGACACACCTCTCTTATGCGGATGTCATAGTACTGCTTAGTTTAACAAGAGTGGGTCTCCAAAGATCACTCATCGAATTAAAAAAATACGTCACTGTCCGCAAATTTGAAATCAATATAACTCAAACTAAAACAATGACTAATAGGACCGACCCGGGCCACCCCTTAAAATCAAGCTGGACGATGAAGTTCTAGAGGAGGTCAGTAGTTACAAGTATCTAGAAGTGTACATAGATAGTAGATTAGATATCCAAGAGCACAAGCAATACGTCACCAAGAAAGGAACTACCCTGATTTATGCGTTTTGTGCATGGCAACGAAGCTGGACAACCCCTCCTTCAAGCCACTATTGGCTGTCATAGCGGCCTAATTGCTACCAACTGTGGCTTGCACAAGCATTGTCACGCATGGGAAAGACACTCCACTGTTAAACAGGTTGCAAGTTAATGCATTCCAGCAGGTATATACACTTCCACAGAATGCCTCTCGAGCACAAGTTCACTTGAAATTTGGTCTCATGCAACAAGTCCTAGGGAGAAGCTCTTCCACTGTGAAAACCTGGTAAAAAACCCAGTCAATTCAAGGAAGTTTATTAAATAACTTGCTATGGTTAGCATTGGAAATGGATCCTCAATCTACTTACCGGCAATATTTCTTATCACTGATGAAACTAACAAAGACAGCAGAGCTATGGAACATAAACCTGTCCATCCCAGTCTTTCGGCAAGCAATAAATAAAGCTGCTAAAATTCACTCTATTGATGATAAAAATAGATTAACCAGTCGTGGGCATGCGTGGATAGTCCTTCAATCTTATGATAAACTGAAACTGGCCTCATACTTAATTGTGACATTTTCAGCCTATATAAAGAGAAAATTGATGACAATTTGATTTGGCACAATACCATCCTTGGCAGAGCAACCATCCTGGAAATATTGTGGTCCTACATCTTTTAGACTGTGTGGCTCCAAGAAGGAGGATTTTATTCATTTAATCTGTAAATGACCCTTTTTTTAAGAGCATATTTTCTACTATTGAATAAGATTTTTAATGCCTGGGGCATTTGATCCTGCAATACGGCGATAATAAAAAGACTTAATCCAGCAAACCCTCAGCTTAACTGTAAGATGATGAAATATTTTATTTTACATGAAAATGCAATTCAGTCTATACTCAAATGACTCGTTAGGTAACTTCTCTCTGGGTGGTGGCGCACAAGACCACAGGCTGGTTTAGGTATAAAGACAGTAATATACTTAATGGTTACGGGTAAAACTGATTGTGCATGATGACCTTTACTTTTAAATGATCTATGCACTAGGCACTTTACTGATGACTACTTACTGACAAGTAAAGGGGATTGTATTGTCTGTTAATTATTTGGAACTGTGACATTCGGATGGTTTTATTCTTTAACAATGATTTGCAAAGGTTTTAGTCTCTGGTGAGACTGTGCATTTTATGAATTTTAAAGTGACAATTGCGCACTAAATTTTATAAATCTCAGTAATTGTAGCAACATTGTTATGTTTTTATTAGCCCAAACAATAACGATTTTTGTACCTCTTGCTACAAATATAATTTTTTTTATTGAAAAAACAAAGGTTAAAACAGCTAAGTTATAGTTAAGAATACTTAATTTATTCTTTATATACGAACTCAACTTAAATCATACAAACAGGAGAAATAAAATGTTATAGTTATAGCTTAAAGTTCAAATTTATGCATCACTTGATGGAACTTACATTTAGAATTTACGCATCACCTTCAATTTACTACACATTGTGCACCTTCGTACATATTCTTCTTGCATCAATTACCACACTACATTAACTATAACTCGCCACTCTACCATTTACTGTGTCATGAGAAATGAAGTTATTTCAGATGTCATCGGTCTTATTAGAACTGCTATGATTTCACATGCTATAAGTTATGTAATATGCAGGGGTATAATTACTGCTTGGAGAAAGGGCAAGTTATAATTAATGTAGAGTCGTGATTGTTATTAGAAGAATTTGATTGGAGTTGTGCAATGTATTGAAAATGTAATCTGCTCCATAAATTGTAAGTGTAAGTTCTATCTAGTGGTGCATAAAATGGAGCTCTAAGTTATAATTATAACCTTTTATTTCTCTTACTTGCATATTTTAAGTTTGGTTTGTGCAAACAGAATACTACCTAACTGTAACTCATCTTTAACCTTTGGTTTGTTAAATAAATGTGTTTTTATTTTTTTTCATTAAAATGTGTCTCAAAGCATTGCGTTGAGTGTGATTTAGCTGAGTGCTGGTAAGTGCAATGTCATAGATTACAGTGAGGATAGTGTTGTGCAGTGTAGCGCCATACAGTCTAGTGTTGTGGAGTGGAATACATTAGAGTGGAGAAGGGTGAAGTGGTGTTTAGTATAGTGGAGTAAACTGCGATATAGTGGAGTGGCATGGTGTGTCGTATAGTGGAGTGGAGTATTGTAGAGTATAGTGGTGTGTTATACAGTGGAGTGGCATGTCAAACAGTACAGTTGAGTGTTGCACAGTGTAGTATAGTTGACTGTAGAGTTGAGTAGAGTGTTGTAGAATGCCAGAAAGTTGAGTAGCAGTGCAGTGTAGGAGCATACAGTGGTAAAGTGTAGTTTTATAGAGTACAGTAGAGTATTTTAAAGTGAGTGGCGTAGAATAGGGAGTCCTTCTGTGACGTATAGTGGGCTAAACTGTCATACAATGTAGATGAATGGAGTGGTGTAGCGCAGAGTGGACTAAAGTGTGATATAGTGGAGTAGCGTCTCATATAGTAGGGTGCTGTGGAGTTGAGAACACTGTAGTGGCGCAGCATATAGTGGAGTAAAGTGTTGTAGAGTGGAGTGACATCTCGTATAGTTGAGTGGATTACCGTATTGTAGAGTTTGTGAAACTGTCGTAGAGTGGAGTACAGTGTAGTGTCATTGAGTGGAGTACACTCGAGTGATTGCCCTCCTGCTATTAGAATTTAAATCCTTTATAAAAAACTTAAGTGGGAAGATCAGTTTTAATAGAGATATTGAGATCTGTAATACTAAAGAGAGATTAAAGATAATAGCTAGGACAACTTCCCAGAGAATTTCCCAGAAATTTTAACCTGGAACTTAGATCATGGTGGTACAAGACACTGGTTCTCCTTATTTCACATAAACCTCCTACCTCAATTTAACAGCACACTGGTACCAGAACATGAAAAATGGAAAAATTGTAATTTCTGTGAACTGAGCATTCAGAACATGGGTCATGTTTTGTTTGTTTGTCGAGCACTGGTCTTAAGTCGTCGTCGTTGGCTAAGGCCGATGTTTTTACAAAATGGTGTTAAGGATGTAGCTTCAGCCCACAACTTTCTCTTTAGCCCAAAAAATGAAGCAGTTTGTGTAAAATTAATCAACTTTTTTAAGAAATGTATGTACATATTTTAATTGTATATCTATTTAAATGGGCTATTACATTTGAGCTTTGGCCCTATTATGTAGTCTTAATATTCTCCCCTCTTTTTGAATGTCTTTTGCATAGGTTTTGGCTACTATATTAAATACTTTTTGCATAATTAGGATAGGTTTAGTTTTAGGTCATTGTTTTGTTGCAAGTTTTAAAAATTCAATTCTACATTGAAGCTGGATTTTATTTTGCATATAATGCTGCTGTAACACAACAATTTTTCCAAGTTCACTTTCTGCTGAAGCTGGAATTTTAACTTTACTTGTATTTTGCACATGATCTGGCTGCTATATAAATGTTTTTGCACAATTCAGGATATGCTCTGTTACCTTAATCTGTTGGCTGCTAATTCCAAACTTTATTTCTTGAAACTGCTATATGTTGAAAATTTGTACTTGGAGCTGATTGTCATTAATGCGTTTTCGCATTTCTTATGATATTTTATGTAATAACTGATATGTATTATTTTAAGTGGACCTCATTGGAGTTCCAAATCTCTAATAAATATTGAATTTAGTGAAGTACAGTGATGTACAGTGGAATGAGGTAGAGTAGACTAGAGTGTGATACAGTGTGCTACAGTGGAGTGGCACGTAGTGTTGTCAAGTGTAGTGGCATATAGTGCTATTGAGTGGAGTGGCATTCAGTGGAGCAGCATCGGTAGAATAGTATAGGGTAATTTTCGGCAATTCAAGTAGTGTCCAATAGAATATCATGAAGTGGAGTGCAGTACAGTGGAGTGGCATACACTGGAGTAGCATAGAGTTGAGTAGTATACAGTGGAGTATGTATAGTGACGTGTCCTTGACTGTATTGGAATACAGTGGAGTCAGGTAGAGTGTAATAGTATGCAGTGGAGTGGGGTACAGTGGAGTAGCGTACTCTGGAGTGGCATAAAGTGGTATAGCGTATACTGGAGTGCCATAGACTAGAGTGACATACTATCTAATAGCATGAATTTGAGTAGCAAACAGTGCGTACAGTGGAGTAGCATACAGTTGAGTGGCAAACACTAAAGTGGCATACATTGAAGTGGCATATAGTGGCGTAGTGAAGAGTGAAATAGCACAGACTGGTGCTGTGTAGAGTGGAGTTGCATACAGTGGAATAGCTTAGAGTAGCTTGGCATAGAGTGGAGTAGTGTACAATGGAGTGTCATAGACTTGATTGGCGTATAGGGCATTAATATGCAGTGAAGTGGTGTAGAGTGGAGTGGGGTACAGTGGAATATCATAAATTGGAGTGGCACACGAGGGAGCGGCATAGAAGGGAGTGCCACAGAGTGGAATCACATAGAGTAGAGCGTGGTAGAGTGGATTGGCTTACAGTGGAATAGCGTACACAGGAGTGATGTACAGTGGAGTAGCGTACAGTGGAGTTGCATACAGTGGAAGAGCATACAGTGCACTATCATACACTGAAATAGCATACAGTGGAAAGGCATTTATTGGAGTGGTGCACATTGGAGTGGTGCACACTAGAGTGGCATAGATTGGAATAGCATTCAGTGGGCTGTCGTAGAGTGGAGTGGCATAAAGTGGAGTGGGATACAGTGAAGTAGCGTACAATGGAATAGCATACAGTGAAGTGGTGTACAGTGGAGTTGGGTAGACCTTAGTGGCATATAGTTGATTAGAGTAGAGTTGAGTAGTGTACAGTTGAATACTGTATAGTAGACTACTGAAGACTGGAGTGGGAATACTGTAAAGTGGCGTAGAGTGAATTGGTGTACAGTGGTATAGAGAACAGTGGCTTACCCTGCAGTGACAGACAGTGGAATAGCATACAATGGAGTAATTTCCTTGAAATAGCATGCAGTGGAGTAGTGTAGAGTAAGCATGGGCTGAAAATTCGTTCTGGCCGCGGAATATGCGGATTTTCCGCGATTTCACGATACGCGAATCTCGCGAAATCACGGTAATATCCGCGAATCAGCGGGGACGGATTTTCAGCCAAGCACTTACAGGGTTACAGCAGCAGGTGCAAAAGTTGAAGCTAATTTTTTGTAACCTTTTACAAAAGGGTTACAAAGAAATTAACTTCAACTTGGGCACCTGCTGCTGTAAGCCTGTAAGTGCTTCCTGGTGCCTCGTTGCCTACTTGCAACTATTCTCTGACCCTGCTCTGACCCTTAAAGCAGGGTCAGAAAATAGTTACAAGTAGGCAATGAGGCGCCAGTCACGAAAATTAAACCTCAACAGGAAGCACTGACAGATATAAAAACAAGCATTTGCAATGCAATAGGTCTTGCATTAGGAAAGTTGGAGCTATTGGTCTTGTAAATGACAATTTTTTTTATTTATGTGTTGGTTTTGAAAATAGCTAAATTAATAGCTTTGTCATTTACAATGCCAATAGTTATAACTTTCGCAAATGTGACACCTATAGCATTTGTAATGCAACATGTTTTGTATTTACGTGACTTAGCTGTATTGATATTACAAATTACAATGGCTTTTAATTTTTTTAAATAATTAAGACTTAAATAAAAGTGATTTTAATTTATAATGGCAATAGCTTAAACTATTGTAAATAACTTTTGTGAAGATTATGTTCAGTGTATTTTATTGTGACGAAAATCCAAGAACAGAAATGAAATATTAACATCTTTTTGTGACATTTGTAATAAAGTTTGAAACATTGAGAGAACATATTTGAACCAGTTTTTGTTGAATGGTTGCGCAGATTGATGCTGGGGTGGCGCTGAGTGGTGCTGTGGTGGTGCTGAGTGGTGCTGTGGTGATGCTGAGTGGTGCTATGGTGGTGCTGAGTGATACTGGGATGGTGCTGAGTGATGCTGGGGTGGTGCTGAGTGGTGCTGTGGTGGTGCTGAGTGATGCTGTGGTGGTGCTGAGTGATGCTGTGGTGGTGCTGAGTGGTGCTGTGGTGGTGCTGAGTGATAATGTGGTGGCGCTGAGTGATGCTGTGGTGGTGCTGAGTGATGCTGTGGTGGTGCTGAGTGATGCTGTGGTGGTGCTGAGTGGTGCTGTGGTGGTTCTGAGTGATAATGTGGTGGTGCTGAGTGATAATGTGGTGGTGCTGAGTGATGCTGGGGTAGCGCTGAGTGATGATGTGGTGATGCAGAGGGCAGAAAGGCACAAAAAGCAGTCTAACAAAGGGCAGAAGGGCAGAAAAACAAGGGAAAAATGAGTCTAACAGAGGGCAGAAGGGCACAAAAAACCAGTCTAACAGAGGACAGAAGGGCAGAAAAACAAGGGAAAAACGAGTCTAACAGAGGGCAGAAGGGCACAAAAAACGAGTCTAACTGGGCAGAAAGGCACAAAAACGAGTCTAACAGCGGGCAGAAGGGCACAAAACCGAGTCTAACAGAGGGCAGAAGGGCACAAAAACAAGGAAATAACAGAGGACAGAAGGGCACAAAAAACGAGTCTAACAGAGGGCAGAAGGGCAGAAAAACAAGGGAAAAATGAGTCTAACAGAGGGCACAAGGGCACAAAAAACGAGTCTAACAGGGGGCAGAAGGTCAGAAAAACAAGGGGAAAATGAGTCTAACAGAGGGCAGAAGGGCACAAAAACAAGGGAAAAACGAGTCTAAAAGAGGGCAGAAGGGCACAAAAAACAAGTCTAACAGGGGGCAGAATGAATTCAGCCCTGCGTGTTTGTCCACGAAAATGCCACCTTTTTATGCAATACCTCTACTCAACTGGAGTGCTTTCTACTGTCTAATCAGTAAGTGCTCCCTCATTGGCTAAATGTATAGGGGCAGATTTACATCCCCAGGGATGCGCCAGTTATTATGCGCCGCAGCTCCGCCACCCATGGTGCACCGCATTTACAATGCGGCGCACCATGTGGTAAAAACGGCACAGATGCATCACGCATCTGTGCCGTAAAAGCAGCGCATTGCTAGAGCTGCGTCGCGCTTGCGACGCAGCTCCAGCAATGCTCTGGGGGGCCCTACCTCCCCAATGCTGCATCAAGCCTTGTAGATTTCACTCAGCCACTTTTAGGAGGCGTTCCTGCGCAGGAACGCCCTCCCGTGCGCCGGAACGCCTCCTGATGGCGCAGGGCTTTACAACATGACGCATCTCTCAGATGCGTCACGTTGTTAATGCCCAGCACCATGGCGCATCTTTTGTGCTGTCGCTGAGTCCCAAAAGGTCTCGGTAGAGGGTGGCAGTGGTGAACCAGAGGGTGGCAGTGATGAACCAGAGGGTGACAGTGATGAACCAGAGGGTGGCAGGGGTGAACCAGAGGGTGACAGTGATGAATCAGAGGGTGGCAGTGCTGAACCAGAGGGTGGCAGGGGTGAACCAGAGGGTGGCAGGGGTGAACCAGAGGGTGGCAGTGATGAACCAGATGGTGGCAGTGATGAACCAGATGGTGGCAGGGGTGAACTAGAGGGTGGCAGTGGTGAACCAGAGGGTGGCATGGGTGAACCAGAGGGTGGCAGTGGTGATCCAGAGAGTGGCAATGGTGAACCAGAGGGTGGCAGTGCTGTACCAGAGGGTGACAGTGGTTAACCAGAGGGTGGCAGTGGTGAACCAGAGGTGCTGTGATGAACCAGAGGGTGGCAGTCGTGAACCAGAGGGTGGCAGTGGTGAACCAGAGGGTGACAGTGCTGAACCAGAGGGTGACAGGGGTGAACAAGAGGGTGCTGTGATGAACCAGAGGGTGGCAGTGGTGAACCAGAGGGTGGCAGGGGTGAACCAGAGGGTGGCAGTGGTGAACCAGAGGGTGGCAGTGCTGAACCAGAGGGTGACAGTGATTAACCAGAGGGTGGCAGTGGTGAACCAAAGGTGCTGTGATGAACCAGAGGGTGGCAGTTGTGTACCAGAGGGTGGCAGTGGTGAACCAGAGGGTGACAGTGCTGAACCAGAGGGTGGCATGGGTGATCCAGAGAGTGGCAGTGCTGAACCAGAGGGTGGCAGTGGTGAACCAGAGGGTGGCAGGGGTGAACCTGAGGGTGGCAGGGGTGAACCAGAGGGTGGCAGTGATGAACCAGAAGGTGGCAGTGGTGAACCAGAGGGTGCTGTGCCCATACATGCCCACTTGGGTAACTTCGCCATGCAAGCGGCCCGCGAACATGCAAAAAGCCCCGCGAAACGCAAAAAAACCCGCAAACACGCAAAAAAAACCCGCGAACATGCAAAAAACCAAAAATCCGCAAATTCGCACGAATTTGCGGAGTTTGCGGATTGCGAATTCGATTTCACGTGAATTCGCGGAACACAAATTCGCAAATTTCGCCCATACTTAGTGTAGAGTAGAGTGGAATAAAGTGGGGTGGCATAGACTGTAGTGGCATACATTGGATTGGAATAGGGTACAGTGGATTGGCATAGAGTGCAGTGGCGTACAGTGGAGTGGTATATAGTGGTGTGAGCAACAGTGGAGTACCCTACAGTGGAATAGCGTAGAGGTGAGTGGCATAGAGTGTAGTTGCATGTGGCATAGCTTAGAGTTGGGTATGGTGGAGTGCATAGAGTAACAGCAAACAGTGAAGTTTTGTAAAGTGTACTGGTGTTGAGTGGAGGGGTGTACAGTAAAAAAGTGCACAGTGGAGTGAATGGAGTGGCATAAAGCTGAATAGGATGGGCGTGCAAGGCCTAGCAAAAAATCTATTAGCATCTTTTCTGGCGGAGAGATCCCAGGCAGTCATGCTGGGTCAATTCGAATCTGCAGGGTTATCACTGCCATGTGGGGTACCTCAAGGTTCATCCCTCAGTCCGACACTCTTTAATATCTATGTGTCGGACCTCGCTAAAACCATCAAAGCACATGGGATGTACCTTACCTCATATGCAGACGATACCCAGTTGATCCTGGCCGTCAGAAATGATGGGGAAACAGTAGCAGAAAGTTTCAAAGCAGGTATGCTGGCCATCGGACAATGGATGTCAGCAAACTGTTTGAAACTAAACTCAGATAAAACTGAGGTGGTCACCTTCGGCCTTCTCAGCCCTAACTGGTCCCCAACATGGTGGCCATCATCATTCGGAGCCTTGCCAAAACCGGCCACAAAAGTGAGAAACTTGGGCGTCATCTTCGATGACAAATTGAACTTTATGGCCCATGCCAATCAAACGGCCACCACAGCATTCTACAAACTACGCCTGGTTAGGAAGATCCTCCCTTTCCTTCCTAAAAATTTAGCCAAGACCTTGGTCAGCTCTCTGGTCCTAACAGCACTGGACTACTGCAATGGTCTGTTCTCCAATGCCCAAGTCAGAGTAATCAAGAAAATGCAGACAATCCAAAATGCTGCAGCCAGACTTCTTTCAGACGCTCCCAAATTCAAGCCTATAGCTGAGACCTTAAGAAGTTTTCATTGGCTCTCTGTTGGGAACAGAATTAAATTTAAAACATTATGTATTGTCTACAAATCGCTACATCACCAAGCACCCCAATTTTTGAGAGACCATCTTGTTCCATACGCTCCCTCTCGAACACTCCGTTCAGCAAAACAGAACGATTTGGTAGTACCTCGGACTAAGCTGGTCAACTGGGGAGACAGGCGCTTCCTGGTCGCCGCTCCAAAATTGTGGAACACTCTCCCACAATCCATAAGATCCAGCCCAAATCTTATCTCTTTCAGGAAGAAACTGAAAACATGGTTATTTAATCTCTAAAAATTGAATAAAATTACACAGGAGAGCAAACAAATGTACAGCGCCGAGACGCCTGCGGGCAATTGTTCGCGCTTAACAAATGTTAAAAATAAATAAATAAATAAATAAATAGCATAGTGGCATAGAGTGTAGTGTCGTAGAATGAAGTGTGGTACAGTATATTAGCGGAGTAAGACACACTGGAGAGGCATACAGGGGAGTTGCATAGAGTGGAGGGGCATACAGTGGAATAGTGTACAGTACACTACCATACTCTGAAATAGTGTAGATTGGAAAAGCATACATTGGAGTGGTGTACAGTGCAGTGGCATAGAGAGGAGTGCCGTAGAGTGGAGTGAGGTTCAATGGAGTAGCATACAATGGAATAGAGCACAGTGGAATGGTGTACAATGAATGAGGTAGAGTGAAGTGGCATAAAGTCGAACAGCATACAGTTTAGTGACATAGAGTACAGTTGAGTACAGTGGAATAGTGTATAGTGGAGTGGAGTAGAGTGGAATAGCATATATTCCACTCTACTCAAAGTGGAGTGGCATACAGTGAAGTGGCATACAATGGAGTGGCATAGATTGGAATAGTGTAGAGTGGAGTGGGGAGAGTTGAGTTGAGTACAGTGGAGTAGCACAGAGGGGAGTAGCATAAAGTGGAGTAGAGTAAAGTGGAGTGGTATCGACTGGAGTGCCATAGAGTGGAGTGGGGCAGAGTGAAGTGGCATAGAGGAAAGTGGCATAGAGTGGAGTGGGGTAGAGTAGAGTGGTGTAGTGTGTTGTATGTAGTGTGGAGTGGCATATAGTAGCGTGCTGTACAAAGGAATAACATATAGTAGGGTGGCGTACAGACGGGTGGAGTAGAGTGGAGTGTCATGGAGTGGGATACCATAGAATGGAATGTCATTCAGTGGAGTTGCGTACAGTGGAAAAGTGTGGAGAGGAGTGAATTGGCGCACATTGTATTTTCATACACTGTAGTGGTGTCGAGTGAAATGTCATTCAGTGGAGTGGCATTCAGTGGAATAGAGTACACTGCAGTAGTGTACAGTGCAGTGGAGTACAGAGGAGTGTGGTAGGATGGACTGGAATACAATGGACTAGCATTGAGTGCAGTGGCATAGAGTGGACTAGCATAAAGTGGAGAGATATAGAGTGTAGTGGTATAGAATGGACTGGTGTATAGTGGAGTGAGGTACAGTGTAGTGGCGTACATTGGAATAGCATAGAGCTGAGTGGTGTAGAATGAAGTAGCATAGAATGGAGTGTGATATAGTGTAATAGCATGCAGTGGAGTAGAATACACTGGAGTGGTATACAGTGGAATAGCGTACACTGGAGTATGGTAGAGTAGAGTGGCATGGAGTGGAGTGGTATAGAGTGGAATAGCATAGAGTGGATTGGCCTAAGTAGAATGAGGTACAATGTAGTGGTGTACAGTGGAATAGCATAGACTGGAGTGATGCAGAATGGAGTGTTCTAGAGTGGAATTTTTCTCATGAAGAAGAGCTGGCATGCAAAGGAACATACATAAAAACATGATTACTTCAAAAAATGCATTTATCTCATCATTATTCAAAGGAGTCCATCAATTACTTAGGACTGTGCTCTAAGTACAGAGCTTGCTCCCAACTTAAATCCAATATCAACAAAAATCAGGGTGATCAATTACTTTTAATCCATGAATTTCATTTTTTCATTCATTCTTACCCTGTATATACATATTTTATTCACAATTTATAACAAACGGCGCACATTAAAATTAGGTGAGGTGTGACATCATGTGAATATTCGTGACATTAGAACGTGCTTATGTACAAGTGAGTGAAAAAGGAAGGAGGGGTAGAATTGTCTTATTTGGCCAGTTTAGAGTTGGTAATCGTAATTAGCCCAGTAATCCATTCAATGGGTCAAGCATCACAACTGGGTATTCAACTGATCCAATGTTATGATTATCGTCGACGTGGATTGCGTCAGTTCTGGGACGCCACAGAAGTAAACTGCGCGCTCTGTCCTGTCAAAGGAGATAATCAGAACTTTGAAATAGATCGTCTCAATGATAAGGCGAACTTGACTAGAAGGAATCATTAAAAAGCCTAAAAGAATATTCCAGTGGGAATCTTGATCAGTTACAAGGAGAACTTTGTTCAGCTACTAGATATCAGTAGCACCTGAAATTCAGTTTCTGCAATCCTTTGGGGTCAAGTATACGGAAACCCCGAGGCGCTCTCACCACTTCCCCTTGTCCTGAAGAAGACCCGCGCTAGACCCTCAAATAAGGCGTCTCACAGGGTCGAAACGTCGACGATAATCATAACATTGGATCAGTTGAATACCCAGTTGTGATGCTTGACCCATTGAATGGATTACTGGGCTAATTACGATTACCAACTCTAAACTGGCCAAATAAGACAATTCTACCCCTCCTTCCTTTTTCACTCACTTGTACATAAGCACGTTCTAATGTCACGAATATTCACATGATGTCACACCTCACCTAATTTTAATGTGCGCCGTTTGTTATAAATTGTGAATAAAATATGTATATACAGGGTAAGAATGAATGAAAAAATGAAATTCATGGATTAAAAGTAATTGATCACCCTGATTTTTGTTGATATTGGATTTAAGTTGGGAGCAAGCTCTGTACTTAGAGCACAGTCCTAAGTAATTGATGGACTCCTTTGAATAATGATGAGATAAATGCATTTTTTGAAGTAATCGCTTTTCATACCCGACAGAACCATTGTTTGATATTAATTGTATTGCCCAGGTTCTGAGGGATACTGGGTCACCCCATGGTGATTTATACATAAAAACATGGGCGTCCGCAGAATTTTTTCCAGGGTGGGGGAAAATGTTAACGTCATCACCATCCTACAACATGATGTGTGCCAGGTGGGGCACAAGAAACACTGGGGTGCAGGAGGAGCCATGGGGGCAGGAAGCAGGCCTGATCTCATTCACCATAGGGTTGTTGTGCCCCAGCCATCTCTTTCTTTTGTGGCACCCCAAAATCCATACCTGCCCTGGTCCCTAAAATTATCCCCTAGCACCCCAAAACCCATATCCATCCTGAACCCTAAAATTACCCCACCCCACCAAAACTCATACCCTCCCTGAATCCTAAAATTATGCTCCTGGCACCCCAAAACCCATACCCACCCTGAATCCTAAAATTACCCCCTAACACCCCAAAACCCATACCCACCCTGAACCTTAAAATTACCCCTGCCCCCCAAAACTAATACCTACCCTGAACCCTAAGATTATCCCCTGGCACCCATAACCCATACCCACCCTGACCCCTAAAATTGTCCCTCTGGCACCCCAAAACTCATACCCACCCTGAACCCTAAAATGACTCCCTTGCACCCCAAAACCCGTACCCGCCCTGAACCCTAAAATTACCCCCCTGGTACACCAAAACCCATACCCACCCTGAACCCTAAAATTATACCCCTGGCACCCCAATCCCTAACCCACCGTGAACCTTAAAATGACTCCCTGGCACCTTAAAACCCACACCCACCCTGAACTCTCAAGTTACCCCCTGGCACCACAAAAGCTGAACACTACATTCTGATTGTGTATCGCGCCGTCTCCCTGCTCAGGGGGGGATCTACTGGTCTGGATTGGCTTGCCCTGGTCCTGTTCCGCTCGCCCTTCTCTGGAGCTGTTCTGCCTGCCCTGTCCTTCTTCCGGACCCACTGAGCCTGCCTCCGTGCACACTGCCTGTACCGACTCTGTCTAGCCTGGTCCTTTCTCCTGTGGACCCACTGTCTTCACTGGCAGAGTTAGAACACAGGTCTCACTTCTCTGAAGCTGCTCTCTCTCACCCAGACCCCCCACTCCCCCTCCACTTGCTCTCGCATCTTCCTTCCTCCCTACTTCTCAGTCTCTCTTTCCCACTGCTTCTCTCTTTCTCTCCCCCTCTTCTTTCACTCTCACCCCCACCATATCCATCTATCGTACCCCACCAAGTTTTCCTCTGTCCCCCCTCTCTCTTCCTCCTCCTCATGTCGGTGATAGGGAGCCCGGGGCCCTCTCTGAAAATGCGAGCTGGAGGTGACGTTAAGTGTGAAAGCACCAAGGTGTGAACCGGGAAAAGAGGCAGGGAAGGGGTGGGTGGCAGGTAGAGGGTCAAAGGGGCACTGATTCTCAGAGAGGTGAGACGGGTGGGGAGCAGCCTGAGGACAAAAACAACACCGGAGCAAGAGGCAGACGCGACTCTTTTATTCAAATGTGACTATTCTTTCTGCATAGTAATTTACTTAACAGCAACTGTTCTAGGCAGTCCATCACTATAATCCAATAATTATTTGAAAAGACTTTCCCTAAATCTTGTTATGGTGTCAGAGCGCACTATAAAGTCTGAGGTCTCCTGGCGCTTCTGACTAAATTATAAGATGGAAGGGGGGGCAGAGGGTACTCAGAAGGATCTAGAAAAGAGCAGAGCCTCCAGGTTTTGTCTAGATGTGACGTGCAATGAGATGCACAGGAGTTCACCTAGAAGAGAGTGCCAAAGTGATGGTGCAGGAAAATGAAGCCCGTGTCTTGTCCTATTGAGCCCTGAAACGCAGAGGAGCTTCAGAATAGAACGGAGTGCGAGCTGGAGGGGGACCGTGGCTGGTGCACCATGTGTAATGCATACTGGCATGGGCGTCCGCAGGGGGCAGGGCCAGCTTTAGTGCTGGTCGCACCCAGTGGGACAATGTTAGTTGGTGGCCCCATTGACCATCTCCACCACAGATTCTCTCACTATCACCCTTCAACAGTGACCAAGACTCCATAATCACTCTCTCAGATGCATTGAATTCGTTATATAGCGCTACTCATACCATTAAAGTATGTCAGAGCACTTTGCATCACACACACATTACACAGACAATCAATCATACTTGTGTAAATCAGTGTATAGGAAATGTTACATAAGTCAAAGGACAAAGGGGCATGTTAGCAAGCCCTAGCGATATTTTTATCGCCGCGTTTGCGTCCGTTTTCGGGCGCAATGCAACGATAAAAATATTGCTTTATTTACAAGAGCACGCTAACACGTGTTCAATGGGATTAGCGCTGGTTTCAACATTGCATCGCCTTGCATAGCTAATGAGATGCAAGGGAGGCGTGTCCCGTGATGGGATATCATCACTAGCCCTGATTCTCTCTATTTTCAAGTGTATCGCTAACACACATAGCGATATTATAATCAGCGCTAACCGGGTTTTTCGCCGGTTTGTAACGCCTGCTATTTTCCTTACTAAGCCATATCTATAATGGGAGATGGATTGTTATGCTGAGTACACGTCTCCCATTATAGATTAGGTTTTCCCTAACGCGGTTTTCTATCGCTGGAATTCCGGCGATTTCTACTCTTTCCGCCGCGTTTGCCTGGATTTCTATCACCTGGGCGATGCGCCTTGCTGATAGTGTGCTCACCAGGCGATAGAATCCGGCGATATGTGGCGTTAATTCTTTGAACGCTACACACGGCCAGCGATAATTATTGCTGTCCGTTGATGATATGCCCCTAAAAGTGTAGGAGTCACATGTCATCCATACTGGTAGGCCGTATAGTTTAGGAGTGCTTGGTGTGGAGAAGCACAAACTCAGAGTCGAAAAATAAACAGTATAGTTGGGAGTTTTCTTTAATAATAAGACTCCATTTCTACCCAAATAACCCTTTTTGCAACATTAATCAATGTTTTATATTTAGCAGAGTATATGCACTTCTATGATGAAAGTTAATACCTCACTATTCTATATTAGGACTTTAAGTTATAAATTGCAAGTAAGAAAAGGATGGCTCTTTTAAAAGCAGTAACCTGCTGATATATTTACATTAAATGCACTCTTTAATCTACTTGGTACACGTTCTTTGCAGCAGGCATATTAACCCTCTGTACTACCTTCACATATGTCAAAAACCTCAACTACACAAAACTCTGATCTCTGGCCAAGAAGAACATTAATCACAGGAGTTATCTTGACATTTTTGTGAGGCCCCGTAATTGCAGGAGGAAAGGAACGTGCAGCAGGTGCTTTTAAAATCATAATTAAGTTGTAAACACTGCGCCCCCAGGAAGCCAGCACCCTGTGCAATGGCACCGCTCACACCGCCCTAGGGCCGGCCCTGGTAGGGGGCAAGGAGGGGCATTCCAGGCGGGGGCAAGCACCCCTCCTTGCCCCCCCTGTGGACGCCCATGCATAAAAAGCTGGCACAAAGTTAGCAGGGGAGATCCAAAAACACTAAATGCTCTCCTGTGGAAGGAACTTCAAGATAAAGAAACCTGCCTAGCAAGGCTGTACTTGGAGGCCGCTATTGATCAACTTGGCTTATGGCAACTATGGGGACTCTCAGGCTCTCCAGCAGGCTTCAAAAAGGTGGTCAACAAGACAGTCCGAAAAGAATCATTGTTGCAGGACAAAGCCGCCTTGACAGAGCGAGCTCGTGGCTGGCTTACAGTTCAATTGTACATCAAGCCCTCACCCCAAGCATATCTACAGACAAGCATCTCCAAAAAAACAAAAGAGAAGTTCCTGAAATTTCGCCGAGGGTTACTGCCATCCGCGACCCATCTACCACCATGGCTACGCCCTCAGCTAGCGACAAAATGCAGACTTTGCGGGAACGGCCAAGAGAATACTGTACATCTTATCGCCATCTGCAGCGAACATAAACAAGAACATCTCTCCCTCTTGAGACCACTCTTTAACAAACGCAAGATACAGACCTGCAGGCAAGAGGTTCAAAGTGCACTTGCACAAAGTTCTAGCCTGTTCCAGGAATTCTTCCTATTAAGCTCAAGCACTGCTCCAGTCATTTGGTGAGGACGAATAACATGCTGCACCTTGTGGTCCAATCCAATCAGAAGGGCCATAATCAAGGCCCCGGAATTGTACCCAAATGTCATATCCCCAGCTGCCAAGCCCCGATTTCCACCCAGTGGAGGACAGTGCTGAAAGCAACCAGCCACTTTGAACTATACAGTATAATACTGACCACACTACAGGGATACCCTGAACTGCCAATAGGACTAATCATCTTTTTTAATGCAAATATGTTTTGACCAAAGTGGCATTTTCTCAAATGCTTTTACTGCACTGGCACTTTACCACCATACCACGTTACTGGTAACAAGGATCAACTTGCTGCACATCTTATTCTGTAAAATAGGCTGTCTATCTGTACTCATACTTTATTTTAACTTTGAGGCTGCTATTTTAGTATGCTTTTTTATTGATGGATTTATTGTCTTAATATGTATGAACTTTGTTTTATTAATTGAATCTTTTTCTACAATGTAAAGGTTTTAAATAAGCATGTACAGTAAAGCATTACCCCCTTACCCTAGAGTGGAATACCACAGAGTGGAGTATTGTAGAGTAGAGCAGGGTAGAGTGTAGTGGGGTAGACTGTAGTGGCGTACAGTGTAATAGCTTATCGTGGAGAAGCTTAGAGTGTTGTGGAGGGGAGTAGTGTACAAAAAAATAGTGTAGTGATGTACAGAGCAGTGATATACAGTGAAACAGTGTATAGTGGAGTGGTGTAGAGCAGAATAACATAGAATAACCAAGAGTTTACAAGTGTGCGGTGCAGTAACATTGAGTGGAGTGGCATACAGTGGTGTAGCGTAGAATAGAGTGGCATAGAGTGGAGTGTCATACAGTGGATTAGCGTAGAGTGTAGTAACATAGAGTGGAGTGATGTAGAGTGGTCTGAAATAGAGTTTAGTGGTATAGAATGGATTACTGCACAATGTAATACCATGCAGTGGATAGTCGTAGAGTAGAGTGGCATATTATGGAGTGGAATACAGAGAAGTGGCGTACAGTGGAGAGGATAGCTGGAGTACCATAAAGTGTAGTGGCTTAAAGTGCAGTGGCATACAGTGAAGTGGCATACAGTGAGTGCCATAGAATAAGATGTAGATTGTAGTCGCGTAGATTTGCATTGCGTACAGTGGAGTGCCAATTACTGGAGTGCATAGAGTGCAATAGCATCCAGTATAGTGGTCCCTCATAGAGAGTAGAGAGGCGTAGAGTGGAGTGAAGTTGAGTGGACTAGCGTTCAGTCTATTCACATAGAGTGGAGCAGCATATAGGGGAGTGATCTGGAGTGTAGTGTCATACAGTGGAATAGATTGTAGTAGCATAGAGTGTAGTGATGTAGAGTGGAGTTGAATAGAGTGAAGTGGTTTAGGATGGATTTGTATACAGTGTACAGCGTAATAGCATACGGTGGATTGTCGTAGAGTAGAGTGGCATATAATGGAGTGGCATACAGTGGAGTGGTTAGCTGGAATAGTCAAAGTGCAGTGGCTTAAAGTACAGTGGTGTCGAGTGAAGTGGCATACAGTACAATAGCATAGACTATAGTGTTGTAGAGTGGAATTGCGTACAGTGGAGTGGCATAGACTGGAGTGTGATAGAATTAAGTGGCATTGAGTGTGACAGCATCCAGTATAGTGGCCCCTCATAGAGAGTAGAGTGGCGTGGAGTAGAGTGGACTAGTGTACAGTCGATTATCAGAGAGTGGAGAAGCATATAGTGGAGTCATTTAGAGGGGAGTGTCATACAATTGGAATAGTGTAGATTGTAGTAGTGTAGACTCTAGTGACATAAAGTGGAGTGGAATAGTGTGGAGAGGCATGGAATGGATTAGTGTACAGTGTAATACTGTGAATTGTCATAGTGTAGAGTGGCATATAATGGAGTGGCATACTGTGGAGTGGTGTACAGTGGAGTGGCTCGCCGAAATAGCGTAGTGCTTCAAGTGCAGTGGTGCACAGTGAAGTGGTATATAGTGGAGTGGCATAGAGTACAATAGCGTAGACTGTAGTGTTGTGTGCAATAGTATACAGCTGATTGTTGTAAAGTGGAGTGGCATAAAGTGGAGTGGTGTAAAGTGGTGTAAAGTGTAGTGATACACACCTGAAGAGCGTAAATTGTAGTGGTGTACAGTGAAGTAGCATACAGTGGAGTGGCATAGAGAACAATAGCATAGACTGTAAGTGTTGTACAGTAGAGTTGCGTATAGTGGAGTGGCATTGACTGGAGTGTGATAAAATGGAGTGACATAGAGTATAATAGCAACCCGTGTAGTGCCCCCCATGGAGAGTAGAGGGGCTTAGAGTGGAGTGGAGTAGAGTGCAGTGGATTAGCGTAGAGTGGAGTGGCACATAGTGGAGTGATGTAGAGTGGAATGGAATGGAGTACAATAGAAAAGATTGTAGTGGTGTAGAGTGGAGAGGCATGGAGCGGAATGGCATAAATTGGAGTGTGGTACTTGAAGCAGATGTAGCATAAAAGTGTGTGAAGGGATGTAGATGTAGTATGTCTGGAACAGACATTGTGCGTGATAATGTTTGGTAGCATGAATAAATAGTGTAAGTAGCGCTAATGCTACTAGTTTTAAAAACATAGTTATATATTGTGTTGTGGTATACTGCAGTATATTCACGGTTTACCACGGTACATGTGGATGGTAAGTCAGTATGTGATTGGCTCTATTAACCTAATGTAAAAGGCAGCCATGACGTTTTTAGCACAGTTTGGCTGCGTTCTGCGTTTTGCTGCATTCAGAGTTACGGTATTAGATTAGGTTGTGAAGCTCCTATTACCACTTTATTAATGCTTTAATAAATAGAGTATATACATTTCTACATATTTTCCGAGCAGTTTAAGGAGAACTATGTCTTAAAAAAATTGTGTGATAATTAGTAGGTATTTCCACATGACTGCAATGCCATTTTTTGTGGATATTTAAATACGTTAAAAACAGTATTTACACTGTAGTACACTATATTTGTATTTTTGATTTTTTTACATATGCATTTGTTGTTTAATTTATTTTAAGTACCACAGTATTCTTGATTTAGTGCCATGATACTCAGTACATATCTTTAAAATATATAGAAATTTATAAACATTTCTCTCTACCTATTACCACTTTAATAAAGTGGTAATATGTAGAGAAAAATATCAAACCTAATATTTGCCTATATCTGAAGGTGTAACTAAAAACACAGCCATAATGCACCTAAAAACAACAGGGCTGCCTTTAACCTCTGCAAAGGCAGTCATTTACCAATCACAAAATGACTAGTCATCACAATGCACTGCTGTACTTGCAGGAAATACCACAAAATACAGGGAATTTCATGGAAACACCATGACTATAGATACCACTAGGTTAAAATATCTTATAACTTAATAAAATACTCACCCTACATACCAGTAGTGCCCAAAAAGATCATGTATCATACTGTGTAATCATGCCAAATTTAATTCAAATCTATCCAGCCGTTTTCGCTCAACACATGAATATAAAGTCTATGGGACTCCAATTGGTGCCCAAATGCGTTTTGGGACCCCCCTTTTTCCCCCCATGATGAATTTTTGCAAAACTTTACATTGGTCTGCAATGTTTCTGGGAGATTCGTTAAATGGGCGCAAAGATGTTAATGGTGAAAAATCTGAGAGATTCCTATCTCTGGTCAGAGCCACTACAGCTACAGAGTGGCTATATCAAAACAATAACCTTTCAGGCTTAGAGTGCAACATAAATTATGCAAGAAAGAAGCAAAGAACTCTGGTTTAATCCCAAGTTTAGGTGAAGAGCAGCTCCAGTATAGAGCACCCTACAACACCCACAGCACTCTGAATGTGCTCACTTCAAAAGTCTGTTTTTCTAGCAAAGTTTTTAAGCATCGTATTAGAACAGTAGCATCCATGCCAAGCTAAAAAGGGGGAATTAATGTTGCCATTTCTACAGCAAAGAATTTAAGCATAGGATTAGCACAATGCCATCAATGCCGAGCTGTAACATACCAAAGGCCTTTTACCATTTCAGGCACAGTATTACAGCTTTGGATTGGTAAAATACTATCCAAGCCAACCTGGAATGAATAACCAAACACTGGCACGTGTTTCACTATGGTTATAGCTCTTCAGAGAGTTTTAGCTTTGTCCAGACACAAGGGAGCACCCAGTATAAGTTTAAACAATACCATTTTAGGCTTAGAACATCACATAAAATATGCAAAAAAGAAGTAGAGAAGTCTGGGTTTAGGTGGGAGCTGCTCTCAACTTAAACTTGGGAACTACCCAGAGTGCTCTGCTTTGTGTGTGTGTTTACATATGTAGTTATAGTTAGGAGCTAGTTTCAATAGGCAAAGGATTTTTTGACTTGCCTATAATTGATGAATCTTCATGAAATTTTTCAAAACAAAGTGTCAAAGTAGGTTATATGTATAACGGAAAGTTTGGTGGTGTTCCTTGGAGTGGGGATTGAGAAATAGGGGTGTGAAAAAAGGATGTGTTTGTAATGTTAATTGCCATAGGAATGCGTTGTCAAACCTACTGCCCGAACCTCTGGACGGAATTACACCAAATTTGGCAGAAAGGTAGATGATGTTATGCAGATTGTGCTTTTTGTTATTTGGTGCAAATCCATCCAGTAGTTTGTGTGAAATGAAAGCTTAAAATTGTACTGTGATGGTTAGGATAAATTATATAGGTATAATCTTTGAATGTAGTGGTGGCTATTAAATTCCTGTTTTTGCTTTCCACTTTCGCACCGTATCTGCGGGGATCGCGATTGGAGACGTCATTGTGATCTCCGGCCTCACTGCCGAAGCGGAAAATAGGTTTCAGAGATGTTTGTTCTAGAAATACACTAGAAAAATATGAGTTTGAAGTATACAGAAATAAACCCCTAGTTTGTAAAATACTGTGATATATGTGCATATATGTGTTTTACACTTTAAGGAAAAGGCGCGCGTCGCCGTTAACAGCACCGTTGCGACTCCAGAATAACCGCGAAAACAGAAAATCGGTCTTAAAGATGAGTTTTACAGAACCATAGTACCAAAACATGACTTTAAACATGTCTGTAAAGAAACATGTATATAGTAATTTGTGCAGCACAATTTTTAGAATGGATTTTTTTACTTATTATTTTTGGATGTGCTGGTAGCCTTTGAATGTCTGCTTTTGTTTTCTGTTCTCGCGACATGTCCATGTCCATAGCGACATCATCTTGAAGATTCCCAAAAACTAGAAAAAAGGATCTTTTTAAAGTAAATTACCACACTTTTGGGTAATAGGGTGGCTCTGACAAGAGCCTTTGTGGTGCTTGTGTGTATATGACAGCTACAGAAATGACCGGATGCAGAATTTCAGGTTACTTAGAAACACCATGTTGCCTTTGTCTGTAAATTCCATGCATGTCAAAATGCATTTTGCTGTTATAGATACAGCCCATGCAATGGTCTCTGAGGAATGAAGAAACCATTTTATTAATATGCTTCCTGGCTTACTCAATCTGTGGACAGAATTGATTTGACCATTTTCATTTCTATCTTTGACATATATTAGAGTACAACAATAAATACCTCCTCCACCAGACACCAATTCGTCATATGACCAAAGGCAGAGTTGCACAATCAGTCGTACTCCTGCCCCAGATGCGTTTGCTTAACACTAGTCTGTGGGTCGTGGTGTGTATACTAACAAGTTTACTAAGGTCTAATCTAGCTTAACAATTTAAGTAATGGCAAACTCTAATTTAAAACTCAGGACAATGTAATAAAGTGTTGTTCAGTATTTAAATTTTAAAAAACTGAAGCTAAATATCGGTTTGGACTCCCGTTTTATTTTGTGATTATTCTGCAATGATCCTGAACACATTGCAAACACGCAGAGACAGGAACCTCGTTTTGAAACAGAGGGAAAGGGTTAACAGATGCTAACCATACACAAGTGGAGATGCAGTAGTCTAAAATGAAAGACATGATTTCATTTAGTGCCTTTGTCATGATCATAGAGTGGAAAGTTGGAGAGGTGGCCATTTTATGGTTGCTTTCTATGAGAGTGGTGTACCATTCTTGTGCTTGGTTTTTACAAATCTTAACAGTGTCAAAACTATCCTGAAAGAACTAAAACAACAATATAATCTACAAACTCAATTCACTGGTATGTACATAACTTTTTAATTATTTAAAAAATGTACATTATAAATGAAGATGTATAGGAGTTTTATTAAAAAGAGTATCACAGTAATTTGAAAACATAAATATCAGATGAACTGTATCTGGCAGCGGGCATGTGTTTAAGATGTTAGTACTGTTGAAAATTACCATGAGCAATGCCTTTAAAAATGACAATGTTTTAATTGTTTAAGCATTATGTAAAGAATAGATACATCTATATAATTTGAATTCTGGGAGTTGTAGTTTTAGTCACATTATTAAACAAGTGTAGTGTAGTCAGAAATAAAAGATAAGAAAATGTGCTGTGTCTGTATATGAATTATAAAGTAGTAATACATGTTAGGTATGTATTAGGAAGTGTTTGTCAATGTGGTTTTTAACCTATATGACTGGTTCCCACATACTTAGAGCCCGATTCCGATCTCGCTAGTTAAGCCCTCTGTACAACTCGTGTCCGTAGGGCTTTACAAGTGATTCGTGCAACTGGAGTCCGAACGAGCATTCTTATGCTTGCGGATTCGGTTCACTTGGACTCCCATTGAACTGTATGGGAGCCAGTAATCTGGACGCGTGCACAGGCTCCCATAGCAAAAAAGGGGTGAGTGGGGAAAAGTGTACAACCTGTGGCGAGCACCCCATGGTGCCCACCACACTGTGCATGCATGGGAAGGGGGACCCATGGGTACCCCCACAGGTCTGAATCGGTGGGCTCCAGGTGATGGTGGGCCTGCTGCAGGCCCCAAAAGAATGACAGCTTTTACGATCCAGACATACCGAATCGTGAAGGCTGTCTGAATCGTGCATCGTACTTGCTCGCTCGGAAACAAAGTCCATAGAGCTGCACGAAGCGTCTGCGTACGAGTCGTACGGACTGGATTGGGTTGGGAGATGATTTTCTCGACACGTACGCAAACGTTGCATCATACTTGGTTGTTCGTACCAGTGTAAGAATCGGTCGGAAAAGGGCTACAAATCGGATCCATTAAAGCCAAATCCGATTCAAAGGCCTTACGAGCGAGATCGGAATCGACCCCTTAGAAGGTTTGAGAAAATGCTATTTCTGTGCATTTCCTTGTATCTGAAAAGCTGCTCATGTAGTTTTTAAAGAGGGAATTTTTTGAGGGGGAATTCGTGCTTGTACTCTGCTTTTTGACAGTCATCGGTTTTAAATATATCACTAGAAAGGGCTTAAAAAAACTTGAAACATCATTTTATTTTAAAATCTGAGAGCTCCTTACTCTTTGTTCTTTGGCTGCATTGCGTAAGGTGGCATTGTATGACAGCGGCCATCTTGGACGCGACTCGCACTCACCGTGGTCAGCGTTCCAGCTGATGGACGCTGCCCGTCGGCTTTAGGCAAACCCTAGTTAAACAGGGCAATTCTGGCTGTGCGGCACTTGAGAAAAGGCTAATTCTGTGCATTTGCTTGAATCTGAAAAGCTGCTTGTGTTGTTTTTAGAGGGAATTTAATTTTTTGGGGGGGAATTCGTGCTTGTACTTTGCTTTTTGACAGTCATTGGTTTTACATATATCACTAGAAAGGGCTTAAAAATAACTTGAAACATCATTTTATTTTAAAATCTGAGAGCTCCTTACTCTCT
Source organism: Lissotriton helveticus (assembly GCF_964261635.1). Lineage (NCBI taxonomy): Eukaryota > Metazoa > Chordata > Amphibia > Caudata > Salamandridae > Lissotriton > Lissotriton helveticus. The sequence continues at coordinate 405,988,256 of NC_136073.1, forward strand.
GTTCTTTGGCTGCATCTGCGTGAGATGGCATTGTATGACAGCGTTTTTACTTCAAGTTACACCTTGGGGTCGATTCCGATCCGGTAAAAAGCGCTCCGAATTGCGGTTCGGAGCGTTTTCCCCCGTACGAATCGCACCTGTAGGCGTCCCCGTACGATTCAGCAAGTACGATCACCAATTAAAGCGTCACTCCGTACGACTCGTAAAAAACACCGTACAAATCGGAAATCCATACGAATTGCAGTCGGCTGACACACCACGCAGCGTCCGTACGTAAATAGACCGCGCCTTCCGACCCAGGAAGTACGATCCGTGTTGAACACACTCCGTACGGCTCTTTTGCTACGAGAGCTCTAAACTACCGTAAACCCACACTCCGGCAAAACCGGCACCCGGTACACGACAAGCAGGACATGAACGCCATCGTCCGTGTCATCCCTATCCTGTACGCCCACCACCTCGTATTTAGAAACCGACGACGGCGGTGAGTACAACGAACTCCAACATACCTGTACGTGTTGCCACACGGGCACATCTCCATTGCACGACTGTCATGTCTGGGTACGTTGCACCACACACTCCCGCACTTCACCAGTTCAATACGGAGACGTACCGCACCTACGTCATCGACATCGGGGTACGGTACGTCACCGCACTCCACCAGTGTAATACGGAGACGTACCGCACCTACGTCATCGACTTCGGGGTACGGTACGTCACCGCACTCCACCAGTGTCATACGTGCCGCATGTATGTCATACAGCTCGGGGTACAGTACGTCACCGCACAACACCAGTGTAATACGGAGACGTACCGCACCTACGTCATCGACTTCGGGGTACGGTACGTCACCGCACTCCACCAGTGTAATACGGAGACGTACCGCACCTACGTCATCGACTTCGGGGTACAGTACGTCACCGCACTCCACCAGTGTCATACGTGCCGCATGTACGTCATCCAGCTCGGGGTACGGTACGTCACCGCACAACACCAGTGTAATACGGAGACGTACCACACCTACGTCATCGACTTCGGGGTACGGTACGTCACCGCACTCCACCAGTGTTATACGTGCCGCATGTACGTCATCCAGCTCGGGGTACGGTACGTCACCGCACTCCACCTGTGTAATACGGAGACGTACCGCACCTACGTCATCGACTTCGGGGTACAGTACGTCACCGCACTCCACCAGTGTCATACGTGCCGCATGTACGTCATCCAGCTCGGGGTACGGTACGTCACCGCACAACACCAGTGTAATACGGTGACGTACCGCACCTACGTCATCGACTTCGGGGTACGGTACGTCACTGCACTCCACCAGTGTTATACGTGCCGCATGTACGTCATCCAGCTCGGGGTACGGTACGTCACCGCACTCCACCAGTGTAATACGGAGACGTACCGCACCTACGTCATCGACTTCGGGGTACGGTACGTCACCGCACTCCACCAGTGTCATACGTGCTGCATGTACGTCATCCAGCTCGTGGTACGGTACGTCACCGCACAACACCAGTGTAATACGGAGATGTACCGCACCTACGTCATCGACTTCGGGGTACGGTACGTCACCGCACTCCACCAGTGTTATACGTGCCGCATGTACGTCATCCAGCTCGGGGTACGGTACGTCACCGCACTCCACCTGTGTAATACGGAGATGTACCGCACCTACGTCATCGACTTCGGGGTACGGTACGTCACCGCACTCCACCAGTGTTATACGTGCCGCATATACGTCATCCAGCTCGGGGTATGGTACGTCACCGCACAACACCAGTGTAATACGGAGACGTACCGCACCGACGTCATCGACTTCGGGGTACGGTACGTCACCGCACTCCACCAGTGTTATACGTGCCGCATGTACGTCATCCAGCTCGGGGTACGGTACGTCACCGCACAACACCAGTGTAATACGGAGACGTACCGCACCTACGTCATCGACTTCGGGGTACGGTACGTCACCGCACTCCACCAGTGTTATATGTGCCGCATGTACGTCATCCAGCTCGGGGTACGGTACGTCACTGCACTCCACCTGTGTAATACGGAGACGTACCGCACCTACGTCATCGACTTCGGGGTACGGTACGTCACCGCACATCACTAGTGTAATACGGTGACAGGCCGCACCTACGTCATCGACCACGGGGTATGGTAAGTCACCGCACATCACCAGTGCAATAGACGTATGGGACATACGACTGCTATATCAACGTTTGTCTAACTGGTGTAAAGTAAACACATCCACCACTTCCCCCCACTGCCCAGCTCAGAGTGCCCACCACTTCCCACCACTGCCCAGCATCAGAGTGCCCACCACTGCCCAGCATCATAGTGCCCACCACTGCCCAGCAGCAGAGTGGCCACCACTTCCCACCACTGCCCAGCATCAGAGTGCCCACCACTGCCCAGCATCAGAGTGCCCACCACTTCCCACCACTGCCCAGCATCAGAGTTCCCACCACTTCCCACCACTGCCCAGCATCAGAGTGCCCACCACTGCCCAGCATCAGATTGCCCACCACTGCCCAGCATCAGAGTGCCCACCACTTCCCACCACTGCCCAGCATCAGAGTGCCCACCACTTCCCACCACTGCCCAGCATCAGAGTGCCCACCACTGCCCAGCATCAGAGTGCCCACCACTGCCCAGCATCAGAGTGCCCACCACTTCCCACCACTGCCCAGCATCAGAGTGCCCACCACTGCCCAGCATCAGAGTGCCCACCACTTCCCAGCATCAGAGTGCCCACCACTTCCCACCACTGCCCAGCATCAGAGTGCCCACCACTGCCCAGCATCAGAGTGCCCACCACTTCCCAGCATCAGAGTGCCCACCACTTCCCACCACTGCCCAGCATCAGAGTGCCCACCACTGCCCAGCATCAGAGTGCCCACCACTTCCCACCACTGCCCAGCATCAGAGTGCCCACCACTGCCCAGCATCAGAGTGCCCACCACTTCCCAGCATCAGAGTGCCCACCACTTCCCACCACTGCCCAGCATCAGAGTGCCCACCACTTCCCACCACTGCCCAGCATTATAGTGCCCACCACTGCCCAGCATCATAGTCCCCACCACTGCCCAGCAGCAGAGTGGCCACCACTTCCCACCACTGCCCAGCATCAGAGTGCCCACCACTTCCCACCACTGCCCAGCATCAGAGTGCCCACCACTGCCCAGCATCAGAGTGCCCACCACTTCCCACCACTGCCCAGCATCAGAGTGCCCACCACTGCCCAGCATCAGAGTGCCCACCACTGCCCAGCATCATAGTGCCCACCACTTCCCACCACTACCCAGCATCAGAGTGCCCACCACTTCCCACCACTGCCCAGCATCAGAGTGCCCACCACTGCCCAGCATCAGAGTGCCCACCACTGCCCAGCATCAGAGTGCCCACCACTTCCCACCACTGACCAGCATCAGAGTGCCCACCACTGCCCTGCATCAGAGTGCCCACCACTTCCCAGCATCAGAGTGCCCACCACTTCCCACCACTGCCCAGCATCAGAGTGCCCTCCACTGCCCAGCATCAGAGTGCCCACCACTTCCCACCTCTGCCCAGCATCAGAGTGCCCACCACTGCCCAGCATCAGAGTGTCCACCACTTCCCAGCATCAGAGTGCCCACCACTTCCCACCACTTCCCAGCATCAGAGTGCCCACCACTTCCCACCACTGCCCAGCATCATAGTGCCCACCACTGCCCAGCATCATAGTGCCCACCACTGCCCAGCAGCAGAGTGGCCACCACTTCCCACCACTGCCCAGCATCAGAGTGCCCACCACTTCCCACCACTGCCCAGCATCAGAGTGCCCACCACTGCCCAGCATCAGAGTGCCCACCACTGCCCAGCATCAGAGTGCCCACCACTTCCCACCACTGCCCAGCATCAGAGTGCCCACCACTGCCCAGCATCAGAGTGCCCACCACTGCCCAGCATCAGAGTGCCCACCACTTCCCACCACTGCCCAGCATCAGAGTGCCCACCACTGCCCAGCATCAGAGTGCCCACCACTTCCCACCACTGCCCAGCATCAGAGTGCCCACCACTTCCCACCACTGCCCAGCATCAGAGTGCCCACCACTGCCCAGCATCAGAGTGCCCACCACTGCCCAGCATCAGAGTGCCCACCACTGCCCAGCATCAGAGTTCCCACCACTTCCCAGCATCAGAGTGCCCACCACTTCCCACCACTGCCCAGCATCAGAGTGCCCACCACTGCCCAGCATCAGAGTGCCCACCACTTCCCACCACTGCCCAGCATCAGAGTGCCCACCACTGCCCAGCATCAGAGTGCCCACCACTGCCCAACATCAGAGTGCCCACCACTTCCCACCACTGCCCAGCATCAGAGTGTCCACCACTTCCCAGCATCAGAGTGCCCACCACTTCCCACCACTGCCCAGCATCAGAGTGCCCACCACTTCCCACCACTGCCCAGCATCATAGTGCCCACCACTGCCCAGCATCATAGTGCCCACCACTGCCCAGCAGCAGAGTGGCCACCACTTCCCACCACTGCCCAGCATCAGAGTGCCCACCACTTCCCACCACTGCCCAGCATCAGAGTGCCCACCACTGCCCAGCATCAGAGTGCCCACCACTGCCCAGCATCAGAATGCCCACCACTTCCCACCACTGCCCAGCATCAGAGTGCCCACCACTGCCCAGCATCAGAGTGCCCACCACTGCCCAGCATCAGAGTGCCCACCACTTCCCACCACTGCCCAGCATCAGAGTGCCCACCACTGCCCAGCATCAGAGTGCCCACCACTTCCCACCACTGCCCAGCATCAGAGTGCCCACCACTTCCCACCACTGCCCAGCATCAGAGTGCCCACCACTGCCCAGCATCAGAGTGCCCACCACTGCCCAGCATCAGAGTGCCCACCACTGCCCAGCATCAGAGTTCCCACCACTTCCCAGCATCAGAGTGCCCACCACTTCCCACCACTGCCCAGCATCAGAGTGCCCACCACTGCCCAGCATCAGAGTGCCCACCACTTCCCACCACTGCCCAGCATCAGAGTGCCCACCACTGCCCAGCATCAGAGTGCCCACCACTGCCCAGCATCAGAGTGCCCACCACTTCCCACCACTGCCCAGCATCAGAGTGCCCACCACTGCCCAGCATCAGAGTGCCCACCACTGCCCAGCATCAGAGTGCCCACCACTGCCCAGCTCGTACATCAACATACCATTGTCAACCTCATTACCCTCAGGAAATAGACACATTTTAGTAGACCTAAATGTGAACATCACACCAGCTCCCAGGCACCCAGCAGTCACAGACATCATCACACAAACTACAAATCTGAAAAGGAAAAAATTAGCTTTATTCAGCGGAATCACAAAAGAAAAGCAAATGAGAGTCCTCGCTCATTAAAGGCCAATGGCCAGTCCAATAGAGTCTCTGCAACAGTTTGTGCCTCCATGAGTTTCATCTCACCCAAACCTGCCTGCACATGGCGTTTAATCAGCTGTGCTGACTATGGGGGCACCATCTGTGGAATCCTCCGGCACCGCATGGACAGGAGAGGGAAGGACAGGTGGAGTGGGTGCAGGTGTAGTGGATTCATCCACACTGGCTGTGGCATCGCCGAAAGTAGATTCAAAAACCTGGCTGCACACCTCAGCCAGGGCGGAAAAACTACCACCTGAACCCGGGGACACATTGGGGGTGGAGGTACAGGGCTGTGAGTCTGTCCTACTGGGTGTGTGGATGCGTGTGTGAGGTGTCTCCCCTCTCCCTGTGGGTGTGCCTACTTGCCCTTGAGACTGTGTGCGTGGAGCTTTGAGCTTCTTATGCTGTGTGTGTGCGCTGGGTGTGTCTGACCTGTGGCGTGTGCGTGTATGCTGTGTAGGTATGTGAGAGGCAGAGGTGGAGGGCTCTGAAGGAGGGGGGGACAGCTGCTGCTGGGTGTAGAGAGGTGCCGTCAGTGTTGATTTAATGGCAGCCACACTCCGACGCAGATCAGACATGGCTGATGACATGCCCTCCATGAACGACACCACCTGTGTCATCAGTTGTGTATGTCCATGGAGGACAGACAGCATGGATGTCTGACCTACTGCAATCTGCCAGAGTAGGTCCACTGTCTCAGCACTGAGGGCAGCAGGGGACACAGGGGCAGGGGCTGCGGTGCCGGGAACAAAGGAGACACGGGGGCTAGCACGGACCCTAGGCACACCAAGGATTGGGAGGTTGGAGATGGGACTGGAGGAGGGGAGGGCAGCCAAAGATGAATGAGTGACCATTGCTGCATATTCACACCCCTCCTGAGAGTCTGTCTCGGATTCGTCGGCATGGTAAGATGTGTCAGTCACATGTCGTCCGGCCTGCAGACTCTCCTCAAACTCTGTGCCACTGCCTCCCTCTGACACCTCAAAGCAGGTGGCACTGTCGGTGTGTCCCTCTGCCTGGTCCGCGCCTGTGTCTCCTCCAGATTCAGATGATGATGCTGTGAGCAAGGAGAAGAATGAAAACATATCAGTCACCTGTACACATCAGACATATCAGCAGCAAATCATTTGGCCTCATTTCTCAACATGGCATGCATCATGAGTCACATGACACAGAACTCTGCATAATGACAAGTCTACTTGTGGACAAATTTCAGAGACACAACGCTCAATGTATGGTAGGAGACAAGGTATAGGCAAGGAAAATACTTGTATGAGAGACACAATCATGATCCACTGCCTGACAACAGGATAGCTGATGATGCATCACAGTTCATTAGCCAACCCTGCCACCCAAATCAATACCTGGTCGTTTGATTCCCTTTGACTCTGTGCCACATTAGAAAAGTCCTGGCTGAACTGCCATGTGATGCCATCCTGTGACCAGAAACAAGTGTTCCATCACCTCACACTGCCATCACAGCTTTCTACACCCAAAGTCACATTGTGTGGCAGACCATCAATACTATGTACAAAGAACATGCAACAGATGTTGAGAATATGCACACACGCACTGCCCAGTGTGAGTATGCAGAAGCCCAAAATATAGCACATGTACATTGTGCACCTGTAGCTAACACAAGATAATTTGAAAGTGTACCATGGACAAAGGCCACTGAGGCAGACTTGTGCATAAAACTCTTGTTGAGACTCAAGAACAGTGCCACAATATGAAGAAGGGCAGACATAGTGCACATGTGGTGCTACATTTAAGGTACGAACAGGTGTCACATACCCCCCTACAACATGATGATGTGCAAAGGAAGATGCAATCTGAGACACTGCACCATAGGAGTACATGTCAAAAACAAGCATCAGCCAAAGCAAACCTTTAATATGGAGTAGGGCAAGGCATGTAAAGAAGCAGCTGCTGACAGAGGGACAATGAAATTCCAATGCATGAACTGCCTGTCTGACCACACCACTCAAACTATGGAGAAGTGTGGCTCACTGGTTAGAGGAGGCAGACCTGGAAGCAGAGGTCAGCCCGGGACCAGGGTTCAATTCCCGGCTCGGTGGGGTCTTGAGTCCTAAAATGTCCATGGACTCGACAATTCTCGCTCCGGTGCCTACTCGATTCACGGGTTCACACTCTGCGACTCTGGGCAAAAGCTTGCTTAATCTCCACAACGGCCCCTCGCGGCGGGATGCCTGGCTTTCACCTTGCGGATACCCTGCCGGGGTTATCTCACAGGGGAATACCAGGACGGGTTCCCTAAGCAAGCGCTTAGAAACCGCTTGGTGATTTGCGCTATATAAATTCCTGTACATTTACATGTACATTTACTATGGGAGTGTGACCATGCCTTAGAGCTCTTCAGGTACCATTTCACACACACATGACTACAAACAGACATGTACATACCCCCTTCGTGCTGCTGTCCCTCCTGCAACTGCCTATGGAGGTCTGGGAACACCACTTCCAGGACCCGGAGCATGTTGGGGGTCAGGTGGCGGCTGCCGCCATGCCGGCGTGGAGCTTCCAGCTTCAGCTGGACTCGGGCGATGCGGCGGCTCCAGCACCGGATGTCCTGCCACCTCTTCTTTATGTTTCGAAGCCTCCTGTGAGGCCCCCCCTCTCTCCGGACAGCCCTGGCGATGTCCACCCAGATTTCACCCTTCTCATAGGCAGATACCTGTCACAAATGTAAAGTTACAGAACATCAGTATACCTGGTGCATGTTCCCAAGACACCCATATGTGCACAAAATACATGAGGACAACAGGGCATCGTATGCCACACACATTTGCATCATTGTCCAGGAGTATGTGGCCTGTGTGCAAACACAACTGCTTTGCATGACATTGAAAATGTACAGATGACATGAGGGCTGCAAAACACTCTTTGAGCATGGCACTCACTGAACAATATATGCTATATCTGGGTGCAATGCATCACGTGACATGCTGTCACACACCACACTACAACAAATAACTCTCTTCTAACAACACTGTGCACCCTGGCACTCACTCACAACAACATTGCATCTATCCTCTATTACTACACAGTGGCTATGATGTCACACACACAACAGGTGCACACTCCAAGGTATTGCACACATCACTCACCTGATCCTCTGGTCTACCATACAGCTTCCTGAAGTTTGGCAGGAGGGCATCCAGCAGGGCCTTGTTCTCACCATCAGTGAATGCAGGTGCCCTCTCCATGTTCAGCTAATCAGGGTCCAGAGGATTCAGAGACAGCAGCTGTGGTTAGCACACCAATGTTGTGCAGGCAAGTGCCCTCCCACAGCCACATGCTGCCTTATATCTGTGCTGCAGAGGGTCTGTGAGTCCAAGGAGTAGTGAGTGATAGGCCACCATATTTTGCATCCTATGTTCCATCCAATCACATCACACCTAAGCCCATGACACACATATGCATGGTTTGAAAATAGAGCCAGAGCTGAACAACAACTTTCGCAACATTGTATACTTTTTCCTAACTGATTCTTCCAGGACACCTGTAGGAGTTTAAAAAAACTCCGTATCCATGACAACCTGGTTGCATTTTGAACAGTACACTGTTCCCCTAGTTGTTCCCTATGCATTTTTTAAAATTCACACACAAGTACGGTGGCCTTGCCATTGCCAATGCTACACATTGAATGGTGTAACGATGCGTACACACGCACGTACCATTGGGGTACGCTTAGGTCGCGTAGAGCCGAAATGCGATAGGGAAACGAGGCCGACACATGCACGTACCATTGGGGTACGCTTAGCTCCGTAGAGCCGAAATGCGATAGGGAAACGATGCGTACACACGCACGTACCATTGGGGTACGCTTAGGTCGCGTAGAGCCGAAATGCGATAGGGAAACGATGCGTACACACGCACGTACCATTGGGGTACGCTTAGGTCACGTAGAGCCGAAATGCGATAGGGAAACGAGGCCGACACATGCACGTACCATTGGGGTACGCTTAGCTCCGTAGAGCCGAAATGCGATAGGGAAACGATGCGTACACACGCATGTACCATTGGGGTACGCTTAGGTCGCGTAGAGCCGAAATGTGATAGGGAAACGATGCGTACACACGCACGTACCATTGGGGTATGCTTAGCTCCGTAGAGCCGAAATGCGATAGGGAAACGAGGCCAACACACGCACGTATCATTGGGGTACATTGTGTCAGACATGGTCAAGTGAACGATTGTGAACGATTGTGTAGGCTGCGTCCCTGTCCACCTTCATGTCACCATCGGGAGAGTTACACCAGGAAATCACACAGCAGGGATGTAGTCTACACTCATGTCAACGATGTGGATGCATACATCAGCATGGCACACATACATCAGTATGTGCCAGGTGTGGCAGACATTGAAGAAGCACAGGGATTGTGACCCTGTGCCTCAGTTGATGTGTGAATAGCTTGCACAACATGTCATCAATCATGATGCACATGTGCATCACATGCATTCAACAATTTCAACCTGATTAACGTCAGCAACATGTAGCGAGGCACATGAACACTCGAATGGCCCACAATTCAGTACAGGGAACTGGCACATGATGACAGGAACATGTCCACTGTCACAGAGGTGTCATAGCCGCACAGCATGACCCTGTGTGACCACGTCATGTGTGTGCCATGTGCTACATTGTGCATGCTGTTAGCATATGCCATGAACAGGTCAGTAACGTATTACTCACCTCAGAATATCCCCACATGTCATCCTGGACATGGCAATTTCTGTAATACCGTACACTTGTGTGTTGGTGTGTAAATCCTCTGGCTCTGCAAGTATCCTTGGCGTTGTGTGTGCCCTGATGACGTTATCTGAGTAGTCATATGTCACCTCTGCGTGCACACTTCAGGTCCTCTGTTTGTTTCTCAACACCAACGCAGGTCCGGTCTAAGTTAAAGCTTACACATTTTGTACCCTAAATCATTGTACTAACACTTCTGAGCATTTACCTTTTATTGTCATACTCAAGACCATGCCAATAGGGATGTCACTTACAAAGCCTGTGAGGAATGAAAACGCCTCATGTTGGTGAGTGACCCTCACCGTCTGTGTCTCCACGGTTTTCACGTCAGCCACAACAACAAGAGCTGCTCCAATTGCGGGGACCAGACATATGAATCCAGGTGTGAAATGTCCCACAAGCCACTCAGACTCCAGCAGTTGGCACAGCACCACAATAGCTCATGGTTGGGATGTAGGACGAGTGCATGTGTGTGGGTGTGGAGACATGTGAGCCCCTTATTAGTACATCATTCCCAGGCTAAACTCGTCAGGTAAACACAAGAAGTCAGAGATGTGTAATTGCATTAACAAATAACCACGATGCAAGTGCAATGCTGCATGGGATTAGGGTGACAGCGACCACACGGCTCCATCAGAATTGCAGACGTCGTAGCCAGCACCACGACCTACGGTCCCAGCCCTGCATGTGACACAGGAGGAGTAAGTGCACTTCCTCATGTCCATGATGTCCCTCACCCCGCCCACTGACTCAGCGTCAGCTTCTGGCCCACCGTACCCATCTGGGGGCAGTTGCGCCTCTGTTGATATGCCCCTGACGCCATCACTCGCTGAGTGACGGACGCAGGCGGTGCATACGTCCCAGAACCGCTGTGACAGACATGATCGGAATGTTCATCCTGATCCCCGCTGGTTCAACTCACAACCTCACTGCCAGATTTCCCCCAGGTGTCAGCCGTGGCGCCATTCTGGGGTGGTGCTGGCCCCGATACCACACACTGTACGGCTCCGCTGTGGTAACTGTGTGGCAGAACACCGCTCTTAATGCTGCATGGGAATGTAAACATCAATGAGCTGGCCACACCTCATTACAATTGGCGCTAATGAGTATTGGGAGGGTAATGAAGACCCACTGGCACGTGAGTGTCAGTCCCAAGACCACAGGACAGGTGGACTGGGGGATGCGAGTGTTGTGGACACCTAGGCAGACACTGGCGATGTCTCAACTCAAAAGATGTATTTGGATGATTGGGCAACGTTCAGTGTAGTGTTTATGTGGGCGGTTGGAACCATGGCCCTTCATCTCCCTGTTGCTGCGGTGAGGACCAACTTGTCACTCAGGTCCTTCAACTACACTAACGCTACGCTGAACCTCTGCAGGCCTATCTTGATGAAAGTACTGTATGTATATTGGCAAGCATGTACAGCCACGCAGCATGTTTGTCTGTAGATAGGCACGTTGTCAGACCCCCACTGCCCTACCCGGACTGACCATGTTCCCTGTCCTACCACCCCATCCCAGGAAGCATCTGTATCCAGGCCTCAAAACCACAGAACACATTCCCGTTAGCTACGCTGTAGAGGTTATCCAAGAGGTCCAGGCACTACGCAAAGATGTCATCATCCTCCCTGACTCTGGGAGTGATGTTTAGCTACTTGACATCCATCTTTGCCTGCTACCCACACTCTCTGTGGGATATGTTTGTGTAACAGCTGCCAGTGTATGTGTTGTAGGTACGGCCAAAACGTGGCCACGCCCTTGTCGGATGCCAATCTACAACACTGGTTTTGTTCTGGTGTGGCCTGGATAGCCACCACTCACTGGTCAGATCGATGGCACCCAGGGAGGCTAATTAGTCCTAAGCTATGTATGTATAGAAATGTGACACTTTGCTACTGCCTACTGTTCCTTACAGATATTGGTTTACAAAAGGTAAGTAACTAGTCCTTGAAAGTTCTGTGCATCTGCTGTAGGAGCATCTATGTTGTGTCCTTGCTGTGATGGCAGGGTGACTAATGTACACACACCATGCCACGTGTGTTAATGACCCGTTCACATGTGTGATGGCATCACACACCATCAGTGACAAAGGTAATTATCATGCTGTATGATGATGGTCATGTAATTGTCACTGAAAGTACACACCGCAACATGACTAAGGCTGAACAGTGCAAATGATGGCACATGTGGTGTGTGTGTTTTGCAGTCAGCTGTCTGGATGTGCAGACAACCTCCTACTGACATTGACATGACGTGTCTCACTGACATGATACATTGTCATGCTCACTAAGACCTTTCCATCTGATCGTTTGTATGCATGTCACATCCATTCCACACACTACAGGTATTTTCCTTCTCCACGGAAGAGTATGTGGGAGCTGGCATCAGTGTGTATCCCACGCCACACTCCAAATTGTCTACATTATTTGAAGCAGTGTTGCTTGTGCCATGTACATTGTTATAGTCTTAGTCAGACAGTTAAAGACATTTCCTTAAAATTGTGTCTTGCAGGGCACCCCCTCTGGAAAGGCCGTTGCCTGACTTGGAAGCCATGAGGGAGCGCAACTGCATCCGTCGATATAGGTTCGGCAGACAGTTGATCAAGGACCTGACGGGCAGGCTTGAGGCTCACCTACAACCACGCCACAGGTATCCTACTGCACTGACACCCAAGGCAAAGGTGATGGCAGCCCTCCATTTCTTTGCCACAGGTACCTTCCAATTTACCATAGCTGATGTGGGAGGGATGTCTCAGACCATGTTTAGCCGGGTATTGGGTGATGTTTTGGGAGCAATGTTGCTCCACCTTGATGAATTCATTACATTCCCTACTCCAGAAGAGTTGACAGATGTCAAGGTGGAATTCTATGCCCTGGGCCGCATGCCACATGTAATTGGTGCAATTGATGGTACACATGTTACTCTTGTCCCACCACAGGCTCAGGAGCAAGCGTATCGCAACAGGAAACACTACCACTCGATAAATGCCCTGGTGGTGTGTCTTGCCAACATGATTATCTCACATGTTTGTGCACGTTATCCAGGATCGTGCCACGATGCTTTCATCATGAGGCGTAGCAGGGTACCACAGAAGATGCTGCAGCTGCACAACCACCGGGCATGTTTAGTTGGTGAGTATACACTGTGAGCTCTGTATGTCAGTATGTCACAACTTCATGATCTGCATCATATGATTCACTCTTGTACATGATGTCAAATTGCAGGAGACGCTGGATATCCAAACATGCCGTGGCTAATGACTCCGCTACGCAACCCCAGGACAGCTGCAGACCAGCGTTACAACAATGCTCATGTGAAGACCAGGCAGGTGATCGAACGGACCTTTGGACTCCTGAAGAGCCGGTTCAGGTGCCTGGACAAGACAGGCGGAGCCCTCCAATACAGCCCACGCAAGGTGTGTGACATCTTCACCGTGTGCTGCATGCTACACAACATGGCAGTGGAGAAGGCTGTGCCACTCTACCTGGATCCTGATGAGCTGGAAAATCCGCCCGTTGAGGATGAAGGCCTTGGCCAGGATGCCAGTGACGAGGAGGGTGAAGATGATATCCGCGGTCACCTCATCCGCAACTTCTTTTCATGATGGTGAGTCATTTCATCTTTTATGTAAAAGATGGACTATAGAGTTGCATGGGTAGCATGCTGTGTATGCAACAGACTGTAAGCAAGATCACTTGGATGTGTGTTGTGCTGTGTCACATGTTCAGTTGTAATGCTACACACATACGTGCTATGTGTGCACTTGGAATGTACAGGTGCCATACTACATCTGGCTATTCAACAGACATTGACAAAATGACATTATACAGAACTTGACCCCTTGTGTGCCACTCTCATCCACAGCTCGCCCTGCCTGTTGTCCGTTGGGGTACATCGTGGTCATCCTGCTACTGCTCATTATGATTGCAACGTCAGCCACATCAACGGAGCATGCTTGGACATGTTGAGAAGTCAATTTGGGTAAGGACTCATATGAGGCTGTTTACCGTTGGTATGTATAGAAACGTGTGGTACATGTTCATGTGCATGTAGTGTCACCTTGCATACATGCTACTCCATTATGTACCTTATGACATGTATGGCCACTCCCATGACAGGATAGTCACCCCTTCTGTCATCTGTTGTACTTTGATACTCTGGTGAATGCATCAATGTGTGTAGACATTGCCACAGCAACATTGCACATACCATGGCATGACATTGTGTCAGAGGTCACAACCACGGACTCTGTGGGGGATTGCAGCCTCACTGTGTGCATTAGAATGTGACTGGATCCTCACCTCCAGCTTGTGGGGCAGTCCAGTGTGATTACCATTAAACCATGTGGTGTCGGTGTTGCCCAGTGTATGTTCCACATCTTAAGACAACTGTCCTGTGAATCAGTTAACATGGATGCATTGCCCCTTGCAGCAGTATATCATGTCACTGTCATGTCGTTACCTCAGTGCCGGTTGAGAATACTGCTACGCCAGCCTTCACAGTGAGTAGCAGTGATGTTTAGATGCACATGATGCCACGTATGTTTATCATGACTAAGTAAAAAGTGTGAAAGATGCATATGTGAATTTTTGTGTTGCACCAGTGGAGTGCGGTCATTCACATGAATCTCTGGTCGCCGGCACCATTACTGTGCTATGGTAGGGTCTGATTATGTAGCTTGGATGGACATCACTTCCACTTAATATATATTGTACCTGCATATCATGTTTAGCATTGTGATGCATACTTGACACACCAAAAGACTGGCTACAGAGTGCCTTCATTGCATGTCGATCATTAGCTTCCTCATCATATGTGATACTAACAGCTGTAGTGGATGTGCTCAAGTTAGCCTACATGGCCCTTATGGCTATCCAATATCAGATACAGACTTTAGAGTTAGCGGTAGTTGGATTTCCATATGTTTCCATTTGTTACTGAGGTCCACCTCATCTGTGCCTGGGAATGTGTTTATACTACATAGATCTTTTTGCATGGGTGCTCACTTGTGAGCGTTACACATGACTCTAATGGATGACAGACTGTCCCAGTTTTTATGTGTCTGTGTCACAGCATCGTATCTCATATGATGGCATGATTAATGATCATTATTTTTCACCAGACAGTACACTTCACAGGTGTGACTGGTACAGTGTAGCTAATGAGGTTTTTGAAGTGTCTGTGACATGAGAATGTTGTCCTAATGCTTATTTGCCTCTGTTTCAGGTCTCCCTCCCAGCAGTTCCCATCCTCTCCTTCCCTCGCCTGATCACCCTTTTGTGTCTGTTGTTTGTACTCAGACCAATGGGCTATTTGGAGGTGGAACCCTTAGAGCATCACACCACTCTGATGAAGAAAGGTACGGCCAGTCGTTGACAGCCTTGTAGGTATTTGTAAAGCGGCATTACAGGTGACATCATGATTAGTGTAAATTGGACTTATTGACAATGCACATGTATGTTTGTGAAAGCTCCATGGGCTCACAATGTAAATTATCATGTTGTGCATGACGTCTGACTCCTACAGAATATAGTGCCTGCTTGGGGCTCAACACACATGTCCGTCTAATGTGCACATATACTATTTTGAACGTAGTTACCTCATGCTTGTTAGGTGTGTAACTGTATATTGACCACACGCATGGGGTGGGTGAAGGCTAGAATACTATGTTGTGTGTGAGGTAGATGTCTTTGTTGGTGCAGTTTGGATTTGAACACACTAGCTCTTGTATACACCTGCTGACGCTGTGTGTCTTGTGCCCCACTTGACCGTAAGGGCCCTGATCCAGTGACTGTGATGTGTGGTGATTACTGTGCCATTTTGTTGTCAGTGATCCTGAGTGAGGCAGACATTCCTGCCTTCACATCCACATGTCACTTTGTGCATTGCGGGTGCCCTTGTGTTATGTGTTTGTTTAGCAATTAGTCACACCCCTCCTGCCGTCATGTCTTCACTCATTGCTGCAGCTGCATACACAGCCAACATGCAGCGCACACTATCCAGGAACACAGACACCTACAGGATGACCCTCCTTCCATCCATTAATAGAGCATGCTCCTGCCACCCTACACACAGACAACACCAGACATTCACCCTCGTGCTATAAAAATGCTTTGTACTCAGCCATGGCTGCTGCTATGCGTGTGTGTGGAACACATACTGGCACGACTATGCAGATTCACATGACATTGGGTCTACGTACCACCAGGTCATGTGCCGTGTCCAACACACACACACACCTTACATAGGCACAATATTGTACAGTGTTAGCTTGTCAACACCACTAGATCAGAAAACAGTTAGCTTACAGTCACGTGCCAGAACACAACATGCTCACACCACTTCAACATTGCTGTCACAGTCAGTCAAGTTGGCACATGGGACACACACCATGACCCTGTCTCTTGGGTGTGGTGTGATTTGGCCATTCAGGGGTAGGTATTTGTCTGATGTGTGTCGTTGTTCTGTATGCGTTGCTCCCATTACAGTAGTATAGTACTTGTAGCTCCATAGGGGTAGGTCACCTAATCAGGTGTGCTTGTCTAGAGTGCTCCAGCCCATTGCCCACAGTCTGTCCTGCCACCGTTATCCTGTGTGGCATTAATCACATACACAGTAATGCATCATGCTGATGGTAGCTCACATACCTGAGGACACAGTTGTAGGTACTCCCTACATGGACTACTGCTTTTGTGACACTGACATGTACTCCTCAAAGTGACTCTCCTGGGCCTGCCTGTGCTAGCAGTATTGGGTTTCAATCCCCCCTCCAGCATTGACTGTCCCACACAGGTGTGTCTTACCATCCATGTATGTAGTTTGTGGAATTTTCTGACCAATGTGTGTCCTCACTCAGATTCTGATCCAAGTGTGTGGATGACTGCTGTTTGTTGTATACCTTGCATTTTTGACATTTGCAGACACATATACATGTATGCTGTTTCAAAGATTACTCACCAAATGCGTATGATGTCTACATTATTTATTGGGTGATCTTGTGCATGAAACGTGAATAGGTGCTGTACAGAAAGGGGGGGAATCCAAAATTCACAGCTGGAGATGAGATGCCTTACTGTTTCAGTCAACAGAGTCCAGCCCACAGTGCCTGACATCATTGGGCAGACTGGGACCAGCAAGTCCATGTGGGAGAGTCTCATAGGGGATGCTGTTGCACCCAGGGGCTATATGCCAGGTCCAGTGTCCTGGGAGAAGTCCATGGGCCACAGGCCCTCAACGTCTTCGCCGTGGACGACCCACCTTCCTTGGGGGACCCTCATGTACAGGCATGGACGGTGCATGGGACGCTACGTCAGAGGGTTCCTCCTCCTCCTCCCTCTCCTCCCTCCATGTGGCTGGTGTTGCACTTTGCCGTGATGTTGCTGGCCTTGTGACACAGGGAGGGGGCTGCATGTTGGCAGCCATCTGACGTAGCACATGGACAATGTCCCTATGCACCATCAAGAGCTGAGCCTGGTGTGCCTCCACCCGTCCATAATGCAGGTCTTGCCTGGCTATTTGCTCTGCCTGCTGTTCTCTGAGCTGGTTGAGGGTCTCCGCAAGCTGGCTTACCTCACTGGTGTCCCGCCGGTATGCCTCAAGGATGTTAGTGAGTTCAGCCATCCCGGTCCCTGCAGCTGACTGGCCAGATTCTCGCCTCCGCCTTGCACCACTCCCACCACCCTGACCCACATGAGCACGGCCTGCGCTTGTGGGTACATCCGATCGACGGGCCCCCCGAGTGCTGGGAGGGTGGAGGTTGTCACCAACCTCAGGGGCGCCCGACAAAGGGTGTCCCTCATTTTCAGACTGGCTCTTTTGTGAATCATGGGCAGGGCTCTGACCTGTCTGCTGGGATGTGGTGGGAATAAGTCCGGTGGTTGGCAGAGATGTAGCTGGTACAGTTGCTGCAGGGGTTTGGGATCCAGAGGAGCCAGGTTGGTTGGGGTCATCCACAGTGCGTTGAGGGACGGCGCTGCCGGTGGGGTCTGGGTCCTGCTGAGCCTGGGACTGGGATCCTTGGCCCCCCTGGCTGGGGGGGAGATCCGCATGTTGCCCTGTGTGTGGGAGAGACAGACACTGTTAAGGCAATATCAAGTGATATGTGGTTTGGTTATCCATTATCAGCATCACTGTTCCACAAGCTATACATTGTTGACATTGTACAGTTGTGTATTTAGTGGTAGAAAAAACAATTGTACGATGGGGTATTTACATTCTTCCAATCTGTTGACAATGACTGAAACAGCCGATGCTGTGTCTTGTGTTGCTGGCACCACACGTGTAAAGCATTTGTAAGTTTCACGCAACATCCTGGATACGGTGAAAATTCTTATGTGTGCATCAAGCATGCACAGAGTTTAGATGCAGCATGTTGATGTAAGAGACAGAGCATCATTATTTAGCATGTCAGCTACTACTTTGGATGTCTTTTGCTGTTCCATGCTGGCCAAACAATGCCAACACAGCTGGACCTGTACACCCACTTCTAGATCATGGCTTTAGAACTTGGCACTTCTCTAAGACGCATCACCTTGTCAATACCCATGTCCATGTTGGTACTTATGTACATCCACAAAGGTAATGAGATGGGGCACGTGCTTTTTTAGAGGGGCACAATGGCCTGGAGCTTCTGTTATGTGCATGTATGAGTTGTATGCATATTCATATGAGTACGTGTTTTGTTGTGGTACATGGCAATTGGGACAGTGTTGCAATACAACGCCTGTCCCCCTGGGATGAGTTTCTGTAAGGGGTGTGTACAACAGGCCATGCTATTACTTTGTTTGTGAATTGCAAGCGTCCATTGTTCATGATTTGGCTGTCCCCTCATGTGGCATGCTGCCATAATGGTGGATTTGTGTTGATGAACAGGATGTGTGACCTTGTCCTGCTGTTTGTGTTTGCAATGAGCACAGGAGGGACTTGTGCTGCCTACACTTGTGCCCATTGTGTACTACAGAGCTTTCTGAGATGTGTGTCCTGACACAGTACAGTGTTGACAGCAAATGGTGGGTGTCTTACAGGCACATAGCAGATGTTTGCTGGTACTTGTGAGACATCCCTTAACATTCTGCTCTATGGAGTTTGTGAGGCCTGTGCAGTGCTTGTGTGCAACTGTGTGTGTGCCCCAGGGATGTGCGTTGAGGTGACAGAGGGACGAACACTGACTTATGGAGACAGAGGGAGAGGGAGAGGGAGACAGAGGGAGACAGAGACAGAGGCCGACAGAGGGAGAGGGAGACAGAGGGAGACAGAGGGAGAGGGCAACCGAGGGAGAGGGTGACAGAGACAGAGGGAGACAGAGGGAGAGGGCGACTGAGGGAGAGGGCGACAGAGACAGAGGGAGACAGAGACAGAGGCCGACAGAGGGAGAGGGAGACAGAGGGAGACAGAGGGAGAGGGCAACCGAGGGAGAGGGCGACAGAGACAGAGGGAGACAGAGGGAGAGGGCGACTGAGGGAGAGGGCAACAGAGACAGAGGGAGACAGAGACAGAGGCCGACAGAGGGAGAGGGAGACAGAGGGAGACAGAGGGAGAGGGCAACCGAGGGAGAGGGAGACAGAGACAGAGGGAGACAGAGGGAGAGGGCGACTGAGGGAGAGGGAGACAGAGGGAGAGGGCAACTGAGGGAGAGGGCGACAGAGACAGAGGGAGACAGAGACAGAGGCCGACAGAGGGAGAGGGAGACAGAGGGAGAGGGCGACAGAGACAGAGGGAGACAGAGGGAGAGGGAGACAGAGGGAGAGGGAGACAGAGGGAGAGGGAGACAGAGACAGAGGGCGAGACAGGGATGGGGACAGGTAGATTGTGCTTGCTCTCTTGCTACACTGCCTTACTTTGTCACAAAATGATGCATCTCTGTAAGGTGTGTCAGCAAATAGTAAATATTTAGAAGCTGTGGTGTGGTATCTTGTGTGATCTTTACCTATCCCTGTGCATTGGTCATTATGCTTGTGTGTGTCCCTGGGACATATGGCATGAGAGCAGCCTCTTACCATACACATTGCACCCTATGTGCCTCCCCCTTGCAACTACCACCATTTGGTAGTGTACTGCTTGGACTCATGGCCACCCACCTCATGCTGCTGGGCACTGTTGTTAGTCTACCCATGTAACTTGTGTTTTTTGTACACTCACCAGACTCAATGGCTCCTTCTATTCCATGTACTCCCACCGCTGGCAGTAGGACCATGACCTTCTCCTCCCAGGGCTGGTATACAGGAGGTCTGCGGGGACCACCGCCTCCAGTGTGGTGTGCATTGACGTAATCCTGTGCCATCTTTTTCTTCACCATCCTCCGCAGATCGTACCACCTGGCCTGGCATTCATCCCTGGTGCGCCGGATGGGTGCAACAGCATTGACCCGGTCTACAATCCTCTCCCACAGGCGTGTTCTTTCTGCCAGGCTGGTCTGTCTGACCAATGCGCCAAACAGCTGCGGCTCGACTCTGATGACTTCATCAGTAAGTATCTCCATCTCCGGGTTAGTGAATTTTGGATTCTTGTGTGCGGTCATGGTGTGTAGTGTATGTGATTGAGGGGTTGATGGTGTGTATGAATGAGGGTGTTTGGGTCAGAATGTGAAGGGGGTGGTGTGGGTGTAGATGTGATAGGGTGTATGTGTGAAGGTATGAGTCTGCGATAGTTTGTGTGCTCTCAGTTTCCTCGCAAGAATGGGTATGTTGCAAAGGATGATGGGTTGTATGTGTGGTCCCTTTTATTGGTCAAATGGTGGGTGTGGCTTAATTTGAATTGTTGGGGTGGGTGTTATATGGGGTGGGTGTTGGTGTTGTCCTCTGTTTGGCTGCTTGGCTGTGACCAGGGCATTGATTGTCAAAGGTGTGTACACGGGAGACATGTTCAGTGTGGTAGTGCGACTCGTTAGCAAGGTCCTTGTGGTCGTTTTGGTGTTGGCGTTATGTGTGCGTGCGGTACTTGTGCGTGCGTTTGAGTAGTACGGGCCGTTGGCGGGTGGGGGTGTTCGCGTACGCTTGTTGGGGGGGTGTGCGTGTCATACTTGTGCGTGTGAGTGAGTAGTACGGGCCGTTGGCGGGTGGGGGTGTTCGCGTACGCTTGTTGGGGGGGTGTGCGTGTCGTACTTGTGCGTGCGTGTGAGTGGTACGGGCCGTTGGCGGGTGGGGGGGTTTGCGTAGGCTTGGCCGAGGGGTGTGCGTGTCGTACTTGTGCGTGCGAGTGAATGGTACGGGCCGTTGGCGGGTGGGGGTGTTCGCGTACGCTTGTTGGGGGGGTGTGCGTGTCGTACTTGTGCGTGCGAGTGAGTAGTACGGGCCGTTGGCGGGTGGGGGTGTTCGCGTACGCTTGTTGGGGTCCCTTTTATTGGTCAAATGGTGGGTGTGGCTTAATTTGAATTGTTGGGGTGGGTGTTATATGGGGTGGGTGTTGGTGTTGTCCTCTGTTTGGCTGCTTGGCTGTGACCAGGGCATTGATTGTCAAAGGTGTGTACACAGGAGACATGTTCAGTGTGGTAGTGCGACTCGTTAGCAAGGTCCTTGTGGTCGTTTTGGTGTTGGCGTTATGTGTGCGTGCGGTACTTGTGCGTGCGTTTGAGTAGTACGGGCCGTTGGCGGGTGGGGGTGTTCGCGTACGCTTGTTGGGGGGGTGTGCGTGTCATACTTGTGCGTGTGAGTGAGTAGTACGGGCCGTTGGCGGGTGGGGGTGTTCGCGTACGCTTGTTGGGGGGGTGTGCGTGTCGTACTTGTGCGTGCGTGTGAGTGGTACGGGCCGTTGGCGGGTGGGGGGGTTTGCGTAGGCTTGGCCGAGGGGTGTGCGTGTCGTACTTGTGCGTGCGAGTGAATGGTACGGGCCGTTGGCGGGTGGGGGTGTTCGCGTACACTTGTTGGGGGGTGTGCGTGTCGTACTTGTGCGTGCGAGTGAGTGGTACGGGCCGTTGGCGGGTGGGGGTGTTCGCGTACGCTTGTTGGGGGGGTGTGCGTGTCGTACTTGTGCGTGCGAGTGAGTAGTACGGGCCGTTGGCGGGTGGGGGTGTTCGCGTACGCTTGTTGGGGGGGTGTGCGTGTCGTACTTGTGCGTGCGAGTGAGTGATACGGGCCGTTGGTGGGTGGGGGGGTTCGCGTAGGCTTGGCCGAGGGGTGTGCGTGTCGTACTTGTGCGTGCGAGTGAGTAGTACGGGCCGTTGGCGGGTGGGGGTGTTCGTGTACGCTTGTTGGGGGGGTGTGCGTGTCGTACTTGTGCGTGCGAGTGAGTGGTACGGGCCGTTGGCGGGTGGGGGGGTTCGCGTAGGCTTGGCCGAGGGGTATGCGTGTCTTACTTGTGCGTGCGAGTGAGTGGTACGGGCCGTTGGCGGGTGGGGGGGGTTCGCGTAGGCTTGGCCGAGGGGTGTGCGTGTCGTATTTGTGCGTGCGAATGAGTGGTACGGGCCGTTGGCGGGTGGGGGTGTTCGCGTACGCTTGTTGGGGGGGTGTGCGTGTCATACTTGTGCGTGCGAGTGAGTGATACGGGCCGTTGGCGGGTGGGGGGGTTCGCGTAGGCTTGGCCGAGGGGTGTGCGTGTCGTACTTGTGCGTGCGTTTGAGTAGTACGGGCCGTTGGCGGGTGGGGGTGTTCGCGTACGCTTGTTGGGGGGGTGTCGTACTTGTGCGTGCAAGTGAGTAGTACGGGCCGTTGGCGGGAGGGGGTGTTCGCGTACGCTTGTTGGGGGGTTGCGTGTCGTACTTGTGCGTGCGAGTGAGTAGTACGGGCTGTTGGCGGGTGGGGGTGTTCGTGTACGCTTGTTGGGGGTGTGTGCGTGTCGTACTTGTGCGTGTGAATGAGTGATACGGGCCGTTGGCGGGTGGGGGGGTTCGCGTAGGCTTGGCCGAGGGGTGTGCGTGTCGTACTTGTGCGTGCGAGTGAGTAGTACGGGCCGTTGGCGGGTGGGGGTGTTCGCGTACGCTTGTTGGGGGGGTGTGCGTGTCGTACTTGTGCGTGCGAGTGAGTGATACGGGCCGTTGGCGGGTGGGGGGGTTCACGTAGGCTTGGCCGAGGGGTGTGTGTGTCGTACTTGTGCGTGCGAGTGAGTAGTACGGGCCGTTGGCGGGTGGGGGTGTTCGCGTACGCTTGTTGGGGGGGGTGTGCGTGTCGTACTTGTGCGTGCGAGTGAGTGGTACGGGGCGTTGGCGGGTGGGGGGTTCGCGTAGGCTTGGCCGGGGGGTGTGCGTGTCGTACTTGTGCGTGCGAGTGAGTAGTACGGGCCGTTGGCGGGTGGGGGTGTTCGCGTACGCTTGTTGGGGGGTGTGCGTGTCGTACTTGTGCGTGCGAGTGAGTGGTACGGGCCGTTGGCGGGTGGGGGGGTTCGCGTAGGCTTGGCCGAGGGGTGTGCGTGTCGTACTTGTGCGTGCGAGTGAGTAGTACGGGCCATTGGCGGGTGGGGGGGTTCGCGTACGCTTGTTGGGGGGGTGTGCGTGTCGTACTTGTGCGTGCGAGTGAGTGGTACGGGGTGTTGGCGGGTGGGGGGGTTCGCGTAGGCTTGGCCGAGGGGTGTGCGTGTCGTACTTGTGCGTGCGAGTGAGTGGTACGAGCCGTTGGCGGGTGGTGGGGGTTCGCGTAGGCTTGGCCGAGGGGTGTGCGTGTAGTATGTATTGGTGGAGCTTGCAGTGAGGCGAATGTCCCGTACGAATCAATGTTGAAGCGTGAATACTTTGGCCCGTACGTATCTCGCTCAGGCATTTCGTTCCCGAATCGGAATAGTGAGTTTGTACGGACTGATAACGATTCGTGCGGTGGTCTGCACGAGGCTTATTCGTACGGGTAAACGAATGTCATTCGTACGGGTCGTAGCAAATCATACGGAAATCAACGGAAACGGATCGGAATTCGCGGGTCGGACGGTAGTTTCCCATTCGTACGGAATCGGCTACGAATACGATTCGTACGCCAGATTATTTTACCGGATCGGAATCGACACCCTTGTATTATGCCAAGCTTCTCAAAAGCGCGCTCAATGGTAGCGTGCCCAGCCCCAGTGGCACGTGATACAACAAGTCACAATGCTGGGACACAAACTTGTGCCCCAAACCATGGCACAATCGCTACTGCATAAGCAGATCAAAGTATTCATTGTCCAATGAGTCCTATGTAATCCATATTTAAACATCTTCATCCTTTTTGTGAACCATTTTTAATTCTGCATGCAAGGAAATGCCAATTTCTGAAATTTCTTGTATTCATGATGGGCCATCCGAACCTCTTCTGTCAAGAATACGCACTGAAGCACATTTCGTCAAAAGCAGTTTATTAACAACCCAATGCATTTCGGGCCTTCATGGGCCCTTCGTCAGGGGTAACTGGAAAGATCAATTAAACATCCATTAAAAATCTATATGCCACTATACATACAAAATTTACATTAATTTCAATTATTTACGTATTGAAAGTGGTAACCATAACTGTTCAAAAAAACATACGATGCTATAACTGGAAGACTATACTGTTCCCCTCGTTGTTAAATTACTTGTAAACATTCAGTGCTAATCTGGTGTTTCTTATGTGTCCACCGCGTCGCCCCTTCTATTATTCACTCACCAGTCCGGTCTCTTCAACTATCAAATTAATCCCCTACCTCACGTCGTTGTCGCCCTACGTCACTCTTCTTGAAACTTTCATCCCTTAACCCTCTGCGCTTCTCAATTAGCCAAAAACAGGCTGAACGTCCGTGCTTTAAACTTTGCTGTCGTGCGCTAAACATGCTTTATAGCTTCTCAGTCACTCCTAAACTTCACAGCCGCCTGCTACTGCCTTACATATCTCGATCACACCCAGTACAGGTACAGTTAACTGCACATCCGGAGCTCACTACTCTCAATACATGCCTTCTGTTGTTCGTCTTTAAAAGCTCTTACGTACCTGCTGTAAAACATTCAACCGCTTCTCTCCGTCTCAAAGAAAGTTTCACTCGGCATTCCAACAAACCTGACCTTTAAACCCTACAGCCCCTCCTTCTTCCAAGTTAACCCTCCCGCCTGCGTGCCATGATGAGCTCCTGACATACTCCAGTTACTGCGGATTGCCTCTTAACTACAACTCCCAGATGCCACCCTAAATGTAAAAAACATCGCCTGAATTGAAATTACGTGGTTTGTAGAATCCTCTACATTAATCCTATGTTCCTTAAATAATGTCTACAATTTACTGGCCCCCTTGGGTTAGCACCCAAATAAAAAGGAACATAAGATTAATGTAGAGGATTCTACGAACCACGTGCAAGGCGGATCATCTCATTTCGTGCAGCAAGTTTATTTTTCGAGGAAAGTCAGAGATTACCTGGAACTGTAATATTAAACAATGAATCATGTCTTTTACTGTGAACCATACAATGACGTAATAATAATGTGGTGCTTTTTTAAGAAAAACGAGTTTAATGTGATTTCAATTCAGGCGATGTTTTTTACATTTAGGGTGGCATCTGGGAGTTGTAGTTAAGAGGCAATCCGCAGTAACTGGAGTATGCCAGGTGCTCATCATGGCGCGCAGGCGGGAGGGTTAACTTGGAAGAAGGAGGGGCTGGATTGTAGCCTTGAACTTCTAACCATTTTACTTTGGGGAGATCCCTGATCTATTAGCCACCTGGCTCAGCCTGCAGTTTTTTGGACACTTGTGGTGATGTAACAATCTAAGTTCCTGGTAACCAGGTCTAGAGTGGGCGCCCTACCATCAGTCAGGGTGAAGTAATAATGAGTACAAGTATCTGTAAATAGTGCATCCAAAGGGTAGGAAAAGAGGTCGGCTACCAGACAACCCCACAAGGGCTCACGTAGTGAGTACCTAAACAATAATAATACACTCCTCCTTGAGCACTCTAGCTATATATGTCAATGTAGACCCTAAACCGTTTCTAACATTCAGTTTGTCATAATAGATACAACTAGATACTTCTTACAGTCAACCAGTACACTGGGTAAGTCACATCAACATGTAATATGTCTCAACAATCAATATCATATAAAGTCCATAATATGATCATCCACTTCGTTCTTCAAGTAAAGGTCCAACTCAAAAGTCTTGAAATATATTTATTCCAGTTCAATTGTCTCCAAAAGCAGCCAACACGTGTTTCGTCATGCACTAATCCGTGCCAATTGACTTCATTAGGGCTGCAACCCAAATATTAATAGTATATTTATCTATAAAGTGTAAATGTTATCAACACAAACACAAAAGGTATTTAAACAACTTTGTATACTATACTCAATCCAAAACATATCCTAATAAGTCGTATGTAAGATTGAAAAGATAGTCACAGAATATCACCGAGATCATGTCCAGTTAGATAAGAAAGAAAATACACCAAGTCACCAAGTCACTTGAGTCACCATAGTGCTCAATTCCACCAAAAAGAGAAAATCATAAGTAATTATTCAATAGATATGCAAATCACCTAATTGGCTAAGTCTCCATAATCGCCAGTATTAAGTATACTGGGTATCAAAAGAAATGTAAATTTTTTCGATGATCAATGTAAAAGATAAAATATATATCAGATGTTAGCTATGATCCTTTTATATAGTTGTACATAATAGATGTCCTCATTCTTCCACATGGACTCTAGCCCTGCTTAAACAAATAACAGTTCCTATTCATTGAGGAACCCAAATTATATTGGTTAACTAAAGAATCTCAATGAACTCCGATAGGTTACCGAGAAAGTTCACTGGCGCTCTCATTGAGTAAATACTGCAATATTATGAGTTCTCTACATTATCCACTTGTACTAATAACGAGACTATCTATCGCATTCTCCTCGGAATTATAACAAGGGCTCACCTGTATTGGTAAATCAATCTATAGTTTTAAATGGATACAGAAACGGGCACTGGTGTCTTATTCACCCCCGTCCTGAAACAAAAAACAGTCTTAAACTCATGTGTTCTTATTATTCCGTTTACGTGATGATGGAGGTAGTTTATCAAGTATAGCTCACCCTATTTAGTTCGTCACTAGTCTAAATGAGTAACGTTCCTAATCGATTTGTTAACTCCAATTATCCTAAATAGAGATTATATGTGGGTTCCAGTACTTATTTATACAAACAATACTCGGAGTAAACACGAAAGTAACATTACCAATCTGTACCCTCTATAAGGTTTGCGAAAAAGTCGTCACCTCCCAACTTACTAACTATTTTGAGGCATCTGGCTTACTCAACCCGGCACAGTCTGGCTTCCGTGCTTCTTATAGCATGGAGTCAGCTCTGCTTGAGGTGACAGAGGCGATCTGGGAGTGTTTGGTTGCCGGCGGGAGAGCAGCATTGGTTATGCTAGATCTCTCGGCGGCATTCGACACTGTGCCCCACTCCTTGCTCCTTGATCGCCTGTCAGAGATAGGTATTTCTGCTGTGGATCAGGTCCTTCTTGGAAAGCCAGTCACAGAGGGTCTGGCTTCCTCCATGCGCAACGGAGCTGATGCAGGTAACCACTGGAGTGCCGCAGGGGTCATCACTGAGCCCACTGCTTTTTAACAACTATGTGACTCCGCTGATTTATCTTGCGGAGTCACTAGGGGCTAAAGTGATGGCATACGCTGACGACACTCAGCTTTTGTTCTCATGGAGCAAGGAGGATGACTCCGTAGTGGCGGCCCAACATTGTCTGTCCTCGGTTTTTCAGTGGCTGGCCAATGCTCAGCTGAAATGTAACGAAGGAAAATCGGAAGTGCTTCTTTATGGATCATTCACCTCGGATTTTAAAGAAAGGCTTTGGCCTCCCGACTTTCCTCGTCCAATGGCAGACAAAGGTGCCGCAAAAAATCTGGGCGTCTGGTTCGATGACAATTTGAATTTCTCCACACAAATAAAGAAGCTGGCGGGCACTTGATTTGGCACCTTGAAAATCTTGAGGAAGTTTCTTCCCTTTCTGCCAGGTATTGCCAGAGAAACTGTGGTCTAGGCTCTTATCTTGTCCCGATTGGACTATACCAATGCCCTATTGGTAGGCAGCCCAGGCTTTCTTATTAAGAATATGCAGGTTGTTCAAAACTCAGCAGCCAGACTGCTCTTTGGATTGGCATCAAGGCACAGTGTGCGCCTTTATTTGCGTTCCTTGCATTGGCTTCCAGGCAAATCTCGTTTGAATTTCAAGATGCTGACTATCGCACATAGGGCCCTTTATGGGCTTGGTCCCATTTACCTGCGGAAGAGGTTTGTTTTTTATATACCAGGAAGACAGCTGCGCTCGTCTGCCCAGCGACTGTTACAGACCCCTAGGTTCAACCGCCAAAGACTTGGTGGGAATTCGTTTGTGCACAAAGCCAGTCAGGCTTGGAACACGCTGCCCTTGGCTCTTCGGTGCATCCATGACCCATTGCTCTTTAAGAAAAAACTGAAAACTTTGCTTTTTTAGTCCTTGATTTGTGCTCAATGGCGCCGGGACACTCTCGAGTAGATGCGCGCTGCATAAATTAAATATAACATGGCCTAACATAACATGGTGAGATATGGTTGATATGGTTGCAGATAATTATATGCATGATGACACTCTTAAGGTTACTTAAACATAGAAAACTATATATTTTTGGAAAGATGGCCTGAAGGTGTATATCTATTATAAAATCACATATATTTTTACATGGTGAGCTATGATCTTTAAGGCTGTTGAAAATGTCATGTATATGGTGAGGGTGGTATATTTCTTTAAACATGCTATTTTTACAATTGAGGAGGGTTAATACTGCAGGATGTCTCTTGAGAGTTCTTGTGCTAGCTTCACTTGGTGTGTTACTTTTCTTTGAGAAATGTTGAATACATGTTTTAAAGACACAAGAAATATTTGTGAAATGATGTAGGTATGCCATTAGGAAAAGGTTTTCTGCTTTGAAAAAGTGAGGATTGTTGTTTTTAGTTTTAAAAACTTACTGATGCATGAGCACTCTGAGTAACAGAGCAATGCATGCTCTTAGAGAGCTATTTATGCATTTATATATCAAGTGTGGAATTGAGACGTATTAAATAAGCCATGCACTACACATGCAATTTTCCAATCATACAGGCACTAATTGTGCACTTATTGAACTACGCAGCCAACACCCATGCATTCATACAATCACCCAGATAGTAGCAATATAGTCATGTGAATACACAGGAACTAACTATGCAGATATGGAACCACCAATGTAGTTCCTACATATTCAGAGAATCATGCAGGCACTACCTATACAATGAGGGAATCACCTAGGCACTATCTATCCACTCATCCAATCATCCAGAGAGTATTGTTGTACTCAACCAGAAACACATGTATTTATAAGTTTTAGTGAGGAATATGTACTCTTTTAGAACCATCTGGTGAATTACATATGTAACCTGCCATACACTTTTTGCATGTGCTCAGACGAATTAGTGAGCTATATGCTGTGATAAAGATTAATGTGTAGATTTTTATATGCAGTTCTTCTCAACATTTAAATCTGACATATCCAAGTAGAAAAGTATTGATACACTAAATGTACCAGTGACATAGTGGTAGAGAGGCACATAAATAGCTCTTATGTTATTTTTTGTATTTACAGTATTGAGACACTGTATGTACTTTTACATCTTGGTTGAGGTTTATTTTAAAATGGAGTTCATACGGGATAAAGTGGTCTTTTAGCATGTATAAGTGAGAACTGAGATATGGTGCAGCTGTGTTGTAGGAGAGGGTGCCATACTATTAAAAGGTAGCTAATAAATTACGTGTTGTGTCTTGTTTTGGCTTTGGTACATTGAAGTAAGTGCTTGTAGTTTGTAGGTAGGCTCATTTGTAGATCTCAAACTGCAACTTAACATTAAAACTGTTTTCGTATTATGTGTAATCCAGTAGTAAAGTAGTTGGTACATTGGCTAGAAAAAAATTGAAATATGACTGGTACCTATAGATAAAGAACCCTGAATTGCGCTCCTTCTGGGAATATGAAAAATTGTGCTGTAAAATGCAACATTTATTACTACAAACTTTGTGTGGTATGATCTTCCCTAAAACCCATCCGAAAAGAAAGGGGTAGCGCAAGATATTTGCTTGCTCAATAACATTGTGTACCAGAATTAGAATGTTTGCCAGTGCTACACTGTTTCATGCTTGTGAATTCTGTGTTGCTTGTCAGGGGATCATTGGCTGACCCAGTAGATCTCTCTTAATCAATTCAATTAAAAAATATGTACACTCAAATCCATTGTATGTCAATCATTAATACATATACTAAGATATACTCTCTTACTTCCTTGCCTTCTGCCATGGAGCAGAGAGAACACACAAGCTCCCACTAATCGTTACTGTGCCCTTTCATGCAGGAAGTACTACAATGCAGAAGACGTACCAGAGATGTCTTAGTAAAATGAGTTTGGGCCACCTCAACAGGTTCCAAGAAATTGGTAAAAACACAGGGCGTATGCAGATTGTTCTAGACAAATGTATGATGTATCAAATGCATACAAATGTTAGCACTGATAAAAAGAGCATTGGTAAATGCGAACACAAAATTAAACAAGAAAAACAATCCCAATTTTGTGGTAAATCACTCTTATAAGTTATACATTATATTGCACAATAGTGATAAATATTTACCCTTTACCTTTCTCCTACAATGGTTGTTTAGATCACCCACCACACATTCTTGGCAATCCACAGCCATTGCTCATTTTGCCCCTCACGGAGAAAACCAGCAAGATAGCTGAATAGAAAAAAGGGAAACCCTGCCAGGGTAGATTTCAAGGTCCCACAAGGGGATCCTTACATTCAAGCAATCGGTGACAAGGGGTTACATATCAGAGCTGGTATTTCATCACATAGAGTCCATACACCTTTATTATAGAAAAATATATATTTTATTTGTCATTTGTTAGGCTAAGGTTTATATAAAGAGTTCCACATAGATACTTAGAGAAACATAAAACACCAAATGATTTTGAGTCCGATATAAAGTGTGCCATAAGAAGCTTTAGGTAACAATCATTTATTCAAATCCCACACACTCCCACAGTCATCCGCTAAAAATACTCTCACTCACAACCTCAACCAATACAATGTCTGCTCCCCGGTGCTGCAAATCTGAGGTTTTCATACCAGTAGCAATAGGAAAATGTGTCAAATGGCAGTTTTTGTTCCACAAGAGGACCTCAGAAAATAGTTGTGATTATTACACAATCAGGGATCCTTACATGAAAAGCTACATGCGAAAACACAATTAAGATTATTCAAAATCCATATTGCAAGATTCCTATATATTAGATTAGTATGTATATGTTTTATTAGTACATAAACAATCCTTAATTTGTAAAACAATGAATGCTGGTGCCCAAAGCTTTGCTCTATTGGTGCTATTAAAAATTGGTGTGCCAAATATTAAGGCTGCACACTCTTGAATTCATCTCAGGCCTCTTAAATCCAATATCAGACACTGCTGCCACTTTATCTCTCTCTCGCTGGTCCGTGTTTTCTCCTTTTGTGACAGTTTTTCCATCTTTCTCTTTCTCCTGCTTCTCCGTTTCTGTGTTTTTATTGTGCTTTCTTGCGGTCAATAACCTGTGGGCCCCAATAGCAACCAACAGTTGAAATTAAGCATCCCATACTAGAGAGAATGAATGAACACGTGCATGTGAGAAAGGATTGCAAATCTTCATAAATCTCATAAAGAATAACAATAGCAAGATTATCTTATATTGAATTGCTATGTTATAGCTGAAAGGGCTAATGGTTTTGGTCTTAGGTCAGGGTGTCCTAATTGTAGAAAAACATCACAGCTAAGAATTCAAGACCTGACAGACTAGCAATAATTTCTACCATGTAATTCTAGTGGTGAAGAAGAGGAACCTTAGAGGGGGTGGTGTTGTGGGGCGGGATAAGGGCTTTGTAGCATTAGATATGCCTGTTCAGCTGGCTGTCACAAGATAGTGATTCTGTTCTCTGTCTAAGGCGAAGTCCACCATTCCTAGCACCAGTGCTTAATTTGAGCTGGTGTTTTCCGGTGCTCGGCACCAGCATTTAATTGTCAGCATAGGCTCTAATGACAATCTACTACATGGTGGGGCAGTCTTTTTAATTTTGAAATGAGCACAACTGTGTTTATTAAGTCAAAATACATTGAAAAAATGAATAACACCAGCCTGTCATGCCATTATTATAGCTTTGTGTGGCCTGAAATAGTCTGGATTGTCACACTTGTTCGAGTACAATGATTAGTACTTATGTTGGTCACGTCACTGGCAGCACTGGCAGGGGCAATGGGTGGTGCAGCCTGCAGTGACCTTGCGAGCCGGGCCCTGGCACTTAATTTTATAGAAATTATGCACTGCCTAGCACCACCAAAAAAGGGACTGGGATCCTTCACACTTGACCTGGAAAACTATGCAGCCATAATTGTGGCCCTGAAAATAGCCTGTATTTTTCCCACCCTCAGTGTCACCAATACTGTGGTATTAGTAACTCCACGGATAAGGGAAATCTGGGCTATACAAGTTAGACCCTGAAGGACCCCTTAGAAATGAGGATCACCACCAACAGTAATACTTTGGGCCTGATTTAGATCTCTGTAGATGGGTTATTCCATCACAACGGTGATGGCTATCCCAACCGCCGAAATATAAATCCCATAGAATATAAAGTGATTTATATTTTGGCGGACGGAATATCAGTCACTGTAGTGATGAAGTAACCCATCCCCGGAGATCTAAATCAGGCCCTTTGTGTTTTTCTTGACTAGCACAAAGAGATTTCTGCTGCTTTCTGGAGATTTTGGCTGCTTCAAGCAGCCAAAATCTCTATGTGGAAATAGGCAGATCTATGAAAGACTTTGAACCTCATCATTTAGGTGGGGCCAGTAACTGCTTTTACCAGCCCCACTGCAATTCAGAGACCACTCGTAATGATAGTCTTTGTATCAAAGTGTGCATTTGACCTTAGCATTTACAATGGTATAATCTCTCTTCAACAGGTGCCAAAAGTGCCTATAACATGTAGCACACAGTGGCATGTGTAAATTGGCAAGTTATGTCATCCTGATTCAGCCTGCTCATCATCATCATAATCTTTATCTCGGTACATTTAGTACCATAAAAGAAACATCGTAAAAACACATACATATACACTAAGACATGGTCATTATAATTAAGTAGTACCAAAACAGGGTAAGAAAGAGATTTTAACCAAAAACTCCGGAACAATTAAGGCGGCAGTTATCATTACATTTAAAAACATTTTAAATATATAAGAGTTAAAAAGGCATATACACAATTTTAAAATAGAATTCATTAAAACGATAAGCATGGAGCAGCTCATAGGTTCCCAAATAAAAAACAAAAACAAAAAAAACAACCCAAAAATATATATATATATGATTAAAATTTCAGACCCAATTTAATTCTTATTAAGTTTACAGCTAACAGGAATCTACTGATGCCATAAATAATGACCTGGCTGGTGTATGTCTTTAAGATCCTTCCTGCATCTTTGTAAGATCTTATACCCATATTTAAGCAAAGAGATCTAATCCATCTTTTTCTGGGTGCCGTGTAAGCCGAGCAAAAGAATAATACATGAAAATCATCTTCTCTGGCTTTATCGAAACATAAAGTGCACAGATCGTTACTATGGTTATCCCACTTTGCTAGACTTACATTTATCCTAAGGATACCATATCTATATTTCATATAGAGTGTCTTAGCGAGAGGTGGATGTACCTCATCAAGAAAATGTTCATAATATGCTGCATCCTTGAACATGAGGAAATTAGTCGTTAACGATCCATACACTCTTCCATTCATCACATTCTGCTCCAGATATGCCCAGAACAAAGATTTCAGTATCTTCTTCGAAATTCGAGATAAGCTATATGGATCATCCCAGAAATGTGCTAAGCCAGTCTTAGTCAACCGGAGTCTGACATGTTTAAGCCCTAAAATATTGTTACAACAATCTAAATCCATTATTTCTTTCAGACCATCTCTATAAATTAACAGCTCAGGGGTCGACCAAAGTCTAAACCAGAGCATTAGAGGTCTCAAGATTGCATGGTGGTCAGTACGTTTTATGTTCAGGTCTAAAATAAGAGGTATTAATGGTGTACTGAGTGGTAGTTTTAGCAGTGCTCTATAGAATTCATTCTCCCCAGTTTCAAATGCTTATTTACACGTGGGTCCCCACAATTCTGCCCCATAGAGTGCGGCTGATTGCGCTTTGAATTGAAATACCTCCAAGGCTAGCGAGACAGCTTTGCTAAGACTATTTCCATGCCTTTTCATAGTAGGTATCATATTTTGCTTAAGTATTATTTTTCTTTTTTCTATCTGGGTTTTCCATGATAAGTTGGATTCCAAGGAAACACCCAGATAGCTAAAATTCTTAACATGTTCTAATTTTTGGCCATTTAGGGTCAAATTTTCCTTAAATTTTTTATGAGGGTTTATAGCCATATACTTCGTTTTCTTAGCATTGATTTCAAGGCCCTTTTTGATACAGTATGTCTGAAATGTATTTAATAGACTCTGAAGGCCCCTAGGTGTTTGGGATATAAGTATAGTGTCGTCAGTAAAAAGGAGGGCTGGCACTCTTTCTCCCACCAACTTGGGAGAGTCATTACTGCAATTATCCAAAGAAGCTGGTATGTCATTGACAAACAGTGAAAACAATGTAGGGGCCAGCACACATCCTTGATGAACCCCTCTCTTAATCGGTATTGATCTAGTCAACTCCCCCCGCGGACCCCACCTAACCTTAGCATAGTTATTTACATGTAACTTTATAATTTGCTCTAAAAGGTTGGCTGGTAGGCCTTGATGTCTGAGAGTCTCCCAGAGCAATTTTCGGGGAATTAGATCAAAGGCAGCACGAAGGTATACAAAGGCTACATACAGATGACCCTTTCTCAAGGTGACATCCTACCAACATAGGCAGCAAAACCTAGGGACCTGATCAATAGTGCTTATTTTGGCACTAAACCCTGCTTGAAACTTTGTGAGCACTGCTTCTTCATCCATCCAAATATTTATACTATTTAAAATATGCCTTGCATAAATCTTCTGTAAGATATCACTTAAACTAATAGGGCGATAATTTGCCGGAACGCTCCTATCGCCCTTTTTAAAAATTGTAATGGTTTCCGCCCCCCGCCATGTTTCCGGAATTTCTTCACCTGCAGTTACAGCATTGCAGAAGCAATTTATATAGGGGCCCCAAATTCCAATATCATGTTTGTATAAATCTCCGGGAATTTTATCTAATCCAGGGGCCTTCCCATTTTTTACTTGCTTGATAGCTAATTCAGTTTCCTTTAGATGAAAGTCTAATTTATCCTCACTGGGAATCATCAATAACTCGGCCTCTGGGGAGACCCTATGCTCTTCGGTCACATCGTATGACCTAGAAAAGTGGTCGATCCAGGTAGTCTCATCAAGAAAGACTTCCCTCGATCCTTTTTCTTTTTTATTCCCTTTGGCCACTATTTTCCAGAAAGATACTTGATCCCTATTTTTGGAAGCGAATAGCATATTGGACCAAATCTCTTCGTCCCAAGATACTTTTGCCTTTTCTTGTGCCTTCCTATATTTAAACCTCGCTTCTCTCACTGCCGATATATTATCATTTTTTAAAGCATGAACTAGATTAGCCTTTGTGGTACGGCAGTCCTTATTATACCAGGATTTCCCTACCAACTGGGGATTACTATCTCTACCAGTCCTCTTTGGCTTTTTAGTTATCAGCGGGATAAGTTCTTCGAAAAAACCTGTATGTAGATCTATCAGAGTTTTTCCCCCATCTCGGGCAACTTGGTATAAACCAAAGGTTTTAGCAAAAGTACTATAAATGTTTGCCAACAATTCATCATGCTCCAGAACATACGCCCATTTAACTGAACGGCGATTGTTACTAACTATAATATCATCTGGATTAGTTAGAATTATATTATCACTATTAGATGGACTATGCACCAAACTGCTGTAGAAAGAAAGCTCTAACGGACGTTGATCACTTTCTATTCTTGGTCTGATTTCCATGTCTCCTGCATACGCCCAAATATCCACAGATAAAATAATGTAATCAATTTTACTCCGGCACTTGCTTCTAAAAAAGGTTGACGCCTTAGGACTATCAGATGGTAAATGTCCATTACATGCTCTCAAACCATGGCCAGATATAACCTTCATAATTTGAAGAGCAAGAGTGGTACATGATACCTTACCAGTACTATTTATATTGGGTATCTTATTGGTGCTGTCTTCATCTTCAAAAATAGTATCAAGCCCTGTAATAGGTTCATAGTTACAATTGAAATCGCCACCTAATACTATACTTATTCCTGTATCTAGTGCGTTCAAAAGTGAATCTAATTTTCCTATTATAGGCAACTCCATGTGTGCAGCGCACGGTCTGTTATAGATGTTATATAAATGTAAAAGCCTTCTATCTTTAGAAACAATTTTAATTCCAAGGATATCTAAGGAGTCAATGCTTATTTGTTTAATACTGATGTAACAGTCACCTTTACCCAAATTCCTCTCACAGATGGAGTGGCAGCTGTTTGAAAAGTTTTGTACCCAGCCCTATATACAGTCTTAATGGCCCAGGTCTCCTGGAGGAAACAAATGTCACTTGTTTCAATATAATTGTTCCATTCAGGGTCGCTGACATTCCTACCAAGGCCCGCTATATTCCAAGATATCATTTGTAATTCTGGAATTTGTTTGGGACCTATGGCTCTCAAGGGCACATCTCACATCATAATTTCTATGTCATTTGCTCCCCTAGCTAGCATGATCTCACTTGTAACTCCTACTAGTGGAGTATGGGAAACAGTTTCACATACACTTTGTTCAACTCCAACTATCAATTCTCCACAATGAACATTTTTTCTCTCTGGATTATAATATACTAATGCCTCCTGCAGTTTTATCACATTTTCATTTGTTACTGATAGTCAGTCAACAGCCTCCAAACCGGATAGTTCTTGGAATCGGTTAAGGCTTTCGGGGAAAACATTTCTAGGGGTGTGAGTTAGTCCTGCTACTGCAGACAGTAGTCGGTGATGAAGTAGCAGATTGCCTATACATGGAAAGACTAGAAGGATCCAATGATAACCTCTTATGGACCGATTCGATTTCATGGCTTAATACGGATTCTGCTCTTGTTAGGAAATCATCAAGTGTCCCAGCAGCGCCCTTCTTTTTACTCATACTGGAAAATTAATGGGGCTTAAGGGGGCTTAGGATTACAAATAGCAGCCACTCCAATCCCCTTGGTAACGTCAACACTTGCTGCGAGTATTATCATTCAAACAGTACCTTGCTTTTCATAGGGGCCAAGGGGAGGTGGCCCAGCCCAGCCTCCTCCTGCCTCGGATGGCCGCAGGCGGCCCCGCCCTTGTCCCGGGTTTCTCCCGGCGCAACCCGCGCGCGACAGCGACGCGGGAACCCGGCTCTCCTTTTGAGCGCCTCCTGGCGCTTTCCCTCCGCACTGGCGTCAAGCGCGCCGCAAGTGCTGCCGGGCAGTGCAGTCTGAGCCCCGGCAGCAGCGGCACTAGCGGTGTGGGCGGTGGCTCTAGTAGGGTCCCGGGCAGTCCCGGCGTCGTGGCCCAAGAGAAAACAATAATCAGTAAGGCAGCCTGCTACTATGCCAGTCCTGCAATGCTGGATAACAATGGTCAATGATACCCTCTAGAGTCCTTGCTGTAAATTTTGCAGTTTTTTTAGACTCATTGGGCTTGACGAGTGGTTTGGTGTATTCCAGCCCATGCGTAACCCCTGTTTATTCAGGGGATCGGCGTTATGAGTTGGAAGGTATTTAAAGTATCCGATCATTATCATATGTGTTAATCAACTTAACCTTTATTAACTTTTGAGTAGATCAAACTTGCCAAAACCTAGCAGGAAAAATGTGTACAGTATTTACCAGACCATGTGTATTCTGGTTTGCTATACACCAAAGTCTACACGTTATTCCTCGGAAACTCATAATTGGTGCTATTGACATACCCGATAAATAATGTACCTCGTGGTATCATTATTAATCATGTGCGATAAATAGCACATAAACTTGTAATCAGGCCCATTGAGATTTTGCGGCATATGTTTTCCTGTGGGGAAAACAAAATTCTAAATATGCAACAGTAAAGGAAGAACCCAGTGCAAAAAATAGTAATGTCGCTGTTATGGCTTATCTCTCAAGTCAAAAAAAGGTTTCCAGCCCTTTATAATCAATTTACATATTTCATTTCAGAGACAGAGATTCTGTAATGAGTTAAGCCCTTCTACAGTTAATTGTAATAAAGCACAGCTTTAGAGCGACTATAAAACAGGCAGGTTGTAACAATAATATGTTTAGTAGCCTTGCTTGATAAAGTGGAAATGTTTGCATGTTTCAAATTACAGGCAATTTAAAGTAGGAAGCAAGCAAACTAGTTCTTGCGTTATGAAGCTTGACATTGTTAAGTCTTAAGAGAACACATACGTCAAAGTTTCAACATTTGAAATATGCCCTGCAAGCTTGGCAACAACAGCAATGCCATAATGATGTACAGAAACACAAAATAACAGCAGCAGAGTTCTATCAAATGCAGCTTTCTTATGGCCCGACAAATGCATGTTGAGCTCAGTGATTAAGATCTGACCTGAGCCGGTCTACCTTTCCGCACTAATGTCATAACTATAAATGCCCGAGGGTAGGTTAAGGATTTTATGAATTGCACACCAATCACTCAATGTGAGATTTAAACGTGCATAGCTGAAGCATTGAATAGACTGCTTTGCCTTGTTTGATGTATTGCAGTCTCACTGCTGGAGCTAGCATTGCATCCCATATTTTAACATGCACTTGCAGTGAATGTGCTTAGGGCCAGTCCCTTGCCCATGTGTTGATTGACTTTGGTGTCCAAGTCAGTTCCCAGCTCCTAATTCCATTACTTTCCTTCTGTTCTTGTTTTTTGTCATCCCATGGAATATCACTTCTTTACAGTGGATTTAATTGGATGAATTGTATCCTTCCATTGTTTCCACTGCTAAAGTGAGGAAACTCTTTTTTCACTTAGCTATTGACTCTCCATGGAAAAGCATCTCTAATCTGGCTGTTTCTTCCCTCAATCTCGCCCCTTTAACATTTGCTTTTTCAATTATGTTCCACCACCATTTTACTACTTTTAAAAAACGTTTGTCCTCTCTCCTTTCCTCCTTACTCCACCACCCTCGCACCCACACTGGGCTCAATCCAATTCCTTCTTTCCACCTCTTTCCGTCCTTTTTTTCAGGCTCCCTCCCACCAAGCCTTACACTCAGCCAGGGCTCTCCCCAACATTCCTGCCTCTCCTCTTCCCTCCCTCACTTTTTAATTTTTTTGTTAGTTCTCAGGAGCTGCACACTGCTACTAGGTCACTCGCCTCTAGATTTGAGTGGCATTCTATGCTTAATTTATTGGTTAACTTACCATTCTAAAATAGTGGCAGCTATTTCGGAACAGTAAATTAAAAGATAAACTGAAACAAATTGAATTCATGATTGCTGCCAGTGTGTCAACACTCAAGCAAAGGCATGTACACGTTATTTCTAAATTCTTTCCCTGAGCTGTGCCCACAGGCAGAAATGTCTGTAAATCAAAATTAGTACTTTTCAAACTTTCCTAAAAATAAATGGGGACTTTATACCTTGCAAACACAAGAACATGATAGATGGAGCGCTGAAACTTTTCAGACCCTCACCCCCAGTACAAATCAGTCTTTACCTTGTTCCTCATAGGAAAAGTCAAGCCTGAACTGCCAAGCCAGGTCTTCCCTGGACAAGAAACAAACATCCTGGGACAGTTATCAGCAAGGCTAGCTTGAATCTAGTGGCAAAGTGAGCAAGGGACTGATGTTTGGGCCTACCCTGCCAACTTAGGGCAAACAAAGAGAAGACAAGGAGATGATGGGCGGAGCGCTGAAACCTTTCAGACATTCACCCTCAGTCACAGATCTGGGTTGGACCCATCATCATTCTTTAGTTCACTTCGCCACCCCACTTCAGACCCAGCCATATGCAAATGAGTCTTGACCCTGTTTCTCATAGGAACAGTCCAGTCCAAACTGCCAAGCCAGGTCTTCCCTGGACCAGAAACAAGCATCCTGGGACCAGTTTAGGAGAAACATCCCTCATCAGCCAGGCTATCTTGAATCTGGTCACAAAGTGAGCAAGGGACCCACGTCTGGGCATACCCAGCTAACTTACGGCAAACAAACAGGAGGGTTGGCTATTGCCCCCATTCTGAGACCCTCAGTATTTCTTGGTGGTAACAGAGCCTGAGAAAATACTGATACCCTTCTATGTTTGATTCCATGGGGTCGTTTTACCTTAATATTCTGATTTCCGTTGATCAGAAAGGTGAGATCATAAGTACGACTGGTTTAATAACAGTGCTCCCCTCATACTGAGCTGCAGTACTCGGTTTCAGGATCTTTTTCGCCTATCCTAATCCCTCAAAGTAATCCAGGAGAGATTTGTGAGGGAAAAAGCCAGGGTGAGAGTGAAAATACTGTGCCACAAGATGCCCGAAGTGCATCATGGCTTCCGACATTGAATCTTGTATGCTTGCGCAATAATCTTTGCAGCACAGTGTGTCACATGGAGTACAGTCTAAAAATTGCCCCAACTCAGAACTGTATGCGGACACAACATAGTGATCATTTATTTTTATGGTCCAATGCTATGCCCAATCACATAACATAATAGGTGTCGGGTGACCTTGTTGTGGAGGTCGTGGCCCTCATTCTATCAATGC
This sequence comes from Lissotriton helveticus, assembly GCF_964261635.1. Taxonomy (NCBI): domain Eukaryota; kingdom Metazoa; phylum Chordata; class Amphibia; order Caudata; family Salamandridae; genus Lissotriton; species Lissotriton helveticus. The sequence goes on from NC_136073.1 coordinate 406,029,173, forward strand.
TTAACCATCATTTTATTTTTCTTCTTGTTTTTGTAAAACCTGTGTATAAAAATGACTTTATTTTGAAATACTGAATGATCTGAAATCCATATATAAAACACTGTGCTAATCTATGCCCAATGCAATGCCATAGGCAAACACTCCTGTCTTTGTTACTGGTTAACTATTACATACGCTTGACACTGGACAACATGGCACCCATCAGAGCATTGCAGTTAGAAAAATGCAGATTACATTTACCCAAGCAGGCCATGCAGCGCTGGATTGACCATTCTTTGCTGCACTTTTTATTAAATCTGGCCCATTTCGACACTCCGCAGTGATCAACTTTCCAATAAGTTATGGTGCCTAGTTTAGTAAATCGTCCTGCATTACCCTGAGTACTAATAAATGTGTAAGACGTGGCCCCAAAACTTTAAGTAACACTAAGCTTTCTCTGTTGGCTTTACAAAAACCCTGCTGCCCCATTTGGAGGGTCACAAACAATTAGGGGCAGATTTACAAGAAAGTGACTCAGAGCGGAACGCAAGCCATTTGGCTGCTCTGCACGGAGTCACATTCAAAGCACAGGGATGCAACATATTTACAACAATATGTTGCATCTCAATGCTTTCCCCTGCGCTGGCGCACAAACTGCGTCCATGCGCCGGCACCCTTGTACCATGGTGCAAGGATGCCTGCGTCGTGGGGAGATTGTTTTTGTTCAGGAAAGATTTCCTTCCAGCACAAAAACAATCTGAAATGCCGATTTTCAACTTCTATGTGTACTGCATTAGCACACATAGAAGTTGAAAAACGTAATTGTTTCAATGATTGTTTATGTGCAGGAAGGGGACCTTTCCTGAACATAAGCAATCATTAGAGGTGATGTCCTCTTTCTATGTGTGCTGCAGAATGCAGCACGCATAGAAAGTGAAAAAGAAAACAAGGAGAAATGAATACATTTCTCGTTTTTGTGCCTCCCTGCGCCTCCCCTTGGGAGGTGTAGCATTCACACGCATTTCCAGATTTACAATTCCTTGTAAATTGGGTGTTGGGTGAGAACACACACAGCAATACCCATGGAACACCCCTTTCACGCAAAGTGTTGAGTGCAAAGGGGCCATATTTACAAGGACAGGAAAAGTCATGCAGGGTGGCTTTTCCTGTCCTTGTAAATATGGAGCAGTAAAATGTGCCACCGGTACGACACAAAAAGTAATGCACCTGTGGTGCAAGGGGCTAGTAAATCTGCCCCTTGATAACACCCACCTCAAGTAATGGTAGTCTTGCTGTCCTACACTGAGTGCTCAATCTGGATTTATTTGAGTTGTTGGGTGTTTCACTTTGTAGCAGTTAAGTCTGTTTGTGAGAGGGTAGAGTGTAGCCAAGTTGCAGCGTGGGTGGATGAGAGGGCCAGAAAATGGGAATTGAAGCCATATTGTCATCAGGGCTTAGCAGGTAAGTGCCTGGATATAGACCTCACTGCATCGCGACTAACTCCTGTCACTTCTTGAGTGGCATAATGAGCTCCCAACAGGATCACAGTGTATAGGCCACAAACATAAATGTAAGCAGTGTATGCAAATTATCCCTCTGTCCTTGCTTTTCCGGGTTGAACACAGTCTGTGATGGGTAAGAACTATTGGTCTTCATCCTGATAAATTGGCTCCTCTGCTTTCTGTGTCCATGCTAACAGAATATGAGATGCTGCAATGTGGCAGCTGTCCACCCCCTAGATTCAAACCAACTCCCCCAGTTCTAATTTAGGAAAGGGTATACAGGGAACTCCAGGTGAGAGGTCTTGAGGTTTATAAACCTGATCTCATTCACAATGTAAATGGTTCATGACATACACATACACATCTCCCAGGACAACTCATGACACTGAAAGAGAAGCCCAAGATTGAGTGCCCTAAAGTACCCAATACAACTCCTTGACTAGCTGATTTATCCCCTGGCACTGCTGATAGATCATGCAGAACCTGCAGTGCCAGCGAGCACTAATTATGGAGGTGCTTCGGGCCTGGTGAAAGGGAGGGCAAAGTTGCAATACAAATCACCACACCAGGCAGCTGGGCTTCATCTGTGAAGTCTGGATGAGATGAACATCTTTCAAATGGGGCAAGTACCAGTGACTCGTACTCACAATGGGATCCCTAAAGTGTTCATGGGGGGCTTTCTTGGGAGGCATTTATAAAGCAAACCATAAATGCATCAATAAAGGGTGATACTACTAATCATGAGTACTCAGATGCTAAAGGTGTAGAAAGAACAAGAGTGTCAAAGCAGGGATGGGATAGGCAATCAAAAAAAGAAAAGGGAAAAGCTTAATCAGCATATGGCAAATCATAATTAGGAGTAAAAGGTCAAACAAACAACTACACAATGTTGCCACAATCAGCTAAAGTTGTGGGCTCGATGAGATACAGATGACAATCACCAAAGGACACGTATATTAGAACAAACTATCTCATGTGATTAAATAAATTCAGTGAGCTCTCAATACTTACCAACCCCAAAGTGATCTATTCAGCGACTCAAGAAATGTTTATATAATGAAAATCCTTAATAACTCTTTATTGCTGTATTACTTATTTAAGTGTTTAAGTAGGAAATTCAAGGAGAATATGGTTTGTAGAAAGGGCCCTACACTCATAAAGATCATTTCATTCACAAAATAGAATGGCCATCTTGACTGAGATGGGGTGAGAACTAGTCAGGATTGTTCATCCTGATACCATCAAGGAGAATTCATTTGAGACAAAAATGATGATCAACTAGGGGAAATAGCAAGTCCTCAAAGGCACATAAGCCCAAGGGAGTTCAATAATTTAGTTGCATATCTATATAATAATATATATTCTACCCATTTTTATACAAATACTTCAATTAATTCCACAGGAACACTGCAAATGCACCAATCTAGCAAATAATTGTCAACCAGGGTAGAGATACATGGCCAAAAAGGGGACCTACTGGTGAGGCTATCTGCATTGGCATAAACAGTGAAAAATGGCAGAGATGGAAAGATCAAAGGTTGTAGACAGAACATCTGTTACAGTAATATCATCTGCCATAGATATTGCCTCCTAGATATAATTTACAGAAATATTGCCCCACTTAGTGTATGCTTTTCGATTAATTCTATAAGGGGCAGTAATATTGTAAACAATCTTTAGGAAACAATATTTATGTCAGATGATATTCTGGAAATTATATCCTGGTATCCTACTAAGATTCTAAAAGCATACAGCCAGTATAATGCCATAAGGTGTGATAATTAGAACAAATATATACCCAGGCAGAAAGATTGTGAAGTGGCTTTTCCAACATAAATCACAAGAATTGTTTGGGAGCCTAAATTGCCAAAAGCGAGGCAAAAAAGGATATCAACAACTGCTTACTCCTGACTAGAACACACAGTGACCAACTACTGGGAAAAGGTTACTACCTCTAAATCCTGGTAAATTCTCTCATGGAGTATAGCAGTGCTGCCATCCAATGTAGGAGATCATCTATTTGATAAGATTTTTAACCTCACGCTCAATCATAGCACTTCACAAACCCTGAGCCTTGTTATCTTTGTCAGCTTGGGATACCACAAGGTATTGGCACCTCTTTCAATTGCTCAGGAAGGCACTCTTGTCACAGTGGGCTTCATATGAGTGGTTGAACAGATTTCTACAGAGCGATAACCCACATGGAGCTCGGAGAAATGTTTGTGCAAGCCTTCCAATTAAAGAGATTGACAGACTTGAACATCCTTAAATATGCTATCAGCGCTTCTCCAGAAACATTTGAGCCATTCCGCACAAAAAAACTTGACTAGCTTCAGGAAGCACTAAACTCTAAATTCATGAACATGATGATAACAATAATGTTATGAATTCCATGTAGAGAAACAAAAATGCAAAACTCGGATTTTGAGGTGAAGAAGGGAGAAATTCCATTATACTATTTGAACTACCATCATTGTGCACTGATGCAGCAAAGGAGAAAAAAATGAGCAAAAGGCATAATTGCTTCCTGTTGGAGAATTACTTGGTTTCTGTGTGAATGCATTTTTTCCAAGTGCTTCAAAAGCTCCACACTATAGCTAAAAGACCCAAGTCAATGGTAGACTACATCTTAATGCATGTAAAGTGGTGGTATTGCCTGGAAAAGAACACAGTCTAATGGCATGTAGAAAATGATCACAATCTTCCAGTTGGAGCTTCATTCCAGGTTTCATTGTTAAGTAAGACTTTTCTCCAGAGAATGTAGGTGTTAAGATCTGAAACAGATCCAGGATCCAATCGAACTCCATCAAAATTGATAAATTACTCATGTGGCTTGTCAGCGCCTAAATCAAATGAAGTTATTTAACTGATGTACTGCTATTTTAATGAGATGCAAAATTGTGAAAACATAATTACAATCTGCCAGGATTGACCCACAAAATATCATGTTCCACAGAGAAACCTAAAATAAAACTTCTCAAACAATGGATCAGCCAAACGATTAGGAATTTAAAAAGTAATATAAATGCCAACATCCCTACTAACATAGGGTTCGCCAATTCCTTTCAAATATTATACAATCAAGAAACTGGTTAAAACAAACAGACAGTGCAATGCAGAAGTATGTATGTATGTCTGTATGTATGCATGTATATGCTATTTCAATGGAACAAACCTAGCAGAAAAGGCAGTGGAGCGTTGTAAACGGCAAAGGCAAGCATAAAGACAACAAGTGATATGAGAGATAGCTGGGTTTTGGGTGGTTAATTCATTATGATATAGCGTTCTTGAAAGTGGTGCGCCTTCAACTCTGGTGAGGTCCTAATGGATAGGCAGATGTTGTTCCAGATCCTTGGTGCAGAGATGGAAAATGCCTGCTGAACTGTTTTTTTATTTTTTACATTTCTTAGCCTGCAGTCTGAAGGTGTCTTGGCTGCTAACCAGAGATGATGAGCTTGTCTACAAGATAAGCGAGGGTGCTGGTTCTGATGGCTTTGCAAATGATGTAACTGATCTTGAAGATGTTGCTGTACCGTCAATGGGAGTCAGTGAAGTTCCATCAAGATGGTGGTGATATGGAGATAAGTCAACAAGTTCCATGTCAATGGACACTGATATCATTATGATACATTTTAAATCCGAACAGAACATGTTATTGCTGTAAAAAGGGTTTTTGTGAAGGATGTAATTTTAGAAACTATTCTACCCCTAAAGGACAACAAAGTCTCATCCCCCCAGCATGAGTCCTGAAAAATCCTCCAATTTCTCCGAAATGCGGTCATTTAAATGTCTCTCCTCTGTCTTTCCTGTTTTTATATTCAACTTATTAATACGATCTATAGAAGAAAATCCAGACATTCCAACTATATAAAAAGGCAACTTTACCAACCTTAGCAACTAGATATTAAATCATGCATCGAAGAACACAGCATATTGGATACCTCCCAGGGCTTTATAATGAGCTGATTCATAAGCATGGATCAGGTCGTCAACCTTTCTTGACTTGTCACAAGTTTTGCTATTGCCAACAGACAACTTCTGTGGACAAAACTGGAGAAGATGAATGTGTGCCTGACACTCTTGAATAGAACTGAGTATTCAAGCTCAAATGTCAATTTTGGAATTAGTATTAATAGATATTGTTAACAAATAGAGTGGTTACAAAAGGTTACACCTCTTCTCTTTAACTGTGTTTCAACTATAAGAATGCAGAGGTACTTAAAGCTTCTCAAGAAATCCCTCAGGTGAACATTACCAAGATCATTTTATTACCCTATGCAGGTGAATACTTCTACATGGCATCCATATAGGTGATTGCAGTCACAATGAATTACTGCTAAAAGAAAATAACAAGCTCAATATAGGCCATGGTTCAAAGAGAAAATTGTACTCAAATACACATACTAGGTGATCAGGCAATTGTTTTGAGAAGTATAATCATGTTAAATAAGCTGGATGACCACCTGGAAGACATTTCTACAAGACCAGAGGGAACCTTTAAGGCATTTTGCTGTTTATAAATAAATCTAGAAAAATTAGAAAGCCCTTGAGCAAATGTTTTAAGCCAACGTTGGAAGGATTCTGTGATATGGCACTAAGGTTTACAGTGGTATTGCTCATCCCTCAGCAACAGCCCCTCTGAAGGCTGATTTGTGATATGTCCCAACTGAGGACAGCTTGGTGAACATCTCCTTGTTTTATGCTGTCAGGTGCAAATTCAGTACACTGTCCACTTGATCAGCAGAACTTGGAACGAGTCAATGAACTCTAAAATACCATAAATTCCCCCAGTTTGAATTTAGAATGTATTCTGCAGCAAGTGCACAGTCAAGGTATTGATAACAAACAAACATTTTGAATCAAGGCCTAAAGAAAAGGAGCCTCCTAAAAACTCATTCCAAATTTGGATTCATGATATGTGTATGCTGGGCAGAGATAGATTTATTTATTTATTTGTTTATTTGTTTATTTATTTATTTATTTATATATTTGAATAGCGCTGGCTAGACCCGGAGGTTTCAGAGCGCTTTACATGAGGAAGGACAATTGTTTCAAAGCACAGATACAAAGTTACATCAGTTTCAGGAGCATACTTACATGAGATACATGAGTTACAGAAGCATGGCTCAGGCAAAGGGAAAAAAGTAGGCAAGGGGGAAGAAATTCAGGGAAGAGAGGAAAGGAATAGGGGAAGTAGATAAAGAGTGAGGGATGGAAGAGGTAGGGGAGGGGGTGGGGAACACAATGGGTGACGAGGAAAAAACAAAAACAGTATCCGACGTCCGGCTGGTGAACAGTGCTGTGCTCCCAGCGGTGATGGGAACATTCCCAATCCTCTGCTATGTGTGACACCCTTATCGCTGTGGACTCTCTCAGAGGGTTCTCTGAGACTACAGGCCAAATGCTGGATCCCTCCCCAACAAGGGGAGAAGGAGTGCTTTGACAAGGGGCACATTCATGGGGGCAGGAGCATCTGGTCGCTCAAAGGTCCCAGTTCAGGCGAGGAGCGGCGAGGGAGCATCGGGTCGCCAGGGGTCATCGCCAGTGGTAATGTTATGTATCATTTTAGGACCCTATTGTAAGTTTCCCGATTCATGCCCTTATATAGGAATAAATCACCGTATCCTTATATAGGCATAGAAATCATAACCATATTTAGACATAGCTCATGCAGTCCAAATACGGCAGGGCTACTTCCACTAGTTCTGAAAATCCACAACGATTTCTTGGAAAACTCAACTTCAGCAGCCGGGGACTTCCCCTTGCTTGAATATTGATTTGTCCAAGAACTCAAGGATTTTTCAAAGAACTGAGACTCTTTGATGACGTTCTTATGTCCAACTGTACGTCAAAGTCGGCACCTTTAAGGTATAAATATGCCCACACTCGCCCACGCAAACACACAATGGTTTGGAGCAGTTCGACTATCTTCTTGCCCGATGCGTCCTGCTACAGCAAGTTCCAAAGGAAGCCGACCCTCCAGCAGACGCACTGAGAGAGACGCTGTCTTTTCTCCTGCAGAGAAATCCAGCCCCAGTCTTTCCAAGCTACCCTTGTGGGTTGTTGGGAAATCGAGTCCTGAGCCTGACCGTCTCCATTCTAAACTAAGGTACGGAGCTGATTAGACCCTTAGAGAAATCTTGAGCAGATTCTTGGCAAAAGAATACTACCTTTATGCTACACCTCACTTACTTCTTCCCTCGTACTAAGCTTAGGTTAGGTACACCGGGGTGGGCGTATTTTAGAAGCACCAGTTGAGTACTTTTTAGCCTCTGTTATTTATGTATGTATTTATATATGGTTTAGGAACCATTCAATGCTCTTACAGTATTATTTTATTCTACTATTTATACTGTACGATTGTAGCAGTTCATTTCTTATGCTTGAGAAAGAAGATTGTTCAAAAAATCCTTTTATTGAAAACGCCCGTCTTTCTACTTTCTCTGCACCTCTAGTGAAACGAAGCATGCATTTGACTGAGTGAAATATCTATCTATTATTTCCATGACTCTGAAGATATGTTTTATCTTGGGGAAACAAAGTTGTCACGTTTATGCGGTTGTCAGAGACTAATCCCTTCTTGTGAATTCGAGAAAGTTTCTAGTGACCTCTGAGCTAGCTGGCACACACAATTAAGTCTAGTATATTCAATAGAGACCTAGTCGACCTCAGTCCTACGTCTAATCTATAGGATATACTATTGCAATGCGCAGAGCCTATTGGGAATATAGGATCTACACTACAGTACGAAACTCTGCAGTAGTGTTCTGATGCTAGAGGAGTAAAGTTGTTTGTAGATTGGAGGTGGATGGTCGGGTATTTAGAGGGATTTTTACCGGTTTGGTAATCCCTGACCCGAGAGTTGCAGGGGAGAGCTCCTACCCAGCGGCCTTCATGACTCATCTTGGGGTCAGAGCACTTTAATTGACAATTGCGCCAAAGATTAGGAAACACTAGTCATGGCAAAGAATATAAATAAGCCGTGTCAGAAAAAAAGGTTGGTAAAACCTTACAAAGTGGGCGCTCAGGAGGGCAATCCGGTTGGTATTTAGTACCTTTAGTGCTGGTTTTATTGATGTATCTCGTAATCCGGCATTATGAATTGCCGCCTTACTTCATCCGACAAGGATGCAGCAGTGAATCTGGCAGTATTGGCAAAGAGTCTCCCAACTTGGTGCAGCAGGAAGGGTAGAACTGTGCTCAACACCACAGCAAATAGATTTTGCCGATATTAGACCATGGGTGATATCATAGGGACAGGCTCCACTGTGAGGAAGATCGCCGTGCTGGTGGAAATGATTGTGTGCAGAAACGTTCTTTATAGGCAGCAGACACCGCCTTACTATTAAAACTTGCGAGAGTTGCCAGTCTTTTGGAGTGCATCTCCATAGCAAAAGGTAAAGCACTTTCCAAACATTTCAGCCGCCAAATTAGGGCCTTGCCGCTTTAGTTACCGATCATCGTAAGGCAAAAGTCATAGAACATGACAACAAGGGTTATTGTACCATTTCAGAAAGTGAGTCTGTTCAGATCCCAACAAGGCGGGTGCTCAGGAGGGTCAACACGCTGTCTCTGCTCTCGCCACCACCTGTGATGCCGTTGCGGGGCTCGGCAATGCCGGAAACGTGCTAGAGGTGCTGCTACGATTCCATCTATCTTCTGAGGCAGTGCGATGCCTCTGGCCATGCTACACCAAGTTTGACGTCCAAGTGTGGGCCGCCGAACACCAGGCAGGTCCCAAGGCCGCGGCTCGCTGGCCGCAGGCAGAGATCCAACCCCAACGGAGACAGTCAGCAGGAGCACTCCAGCAAAATGCCGCCGCATCCAGGGCCACCGGCTGGGACCACAAGTGAGCTCTGCAATCCCCTGGCAATCCGCAAGCACGGGATCGGAGGAGTCTAACTTGGGTGTCAGAAACCAAGGGCTAGTCTCCAACCCCGTGGATGTCTGCCTTTTGAAGCAAACCGGCACTGGAGCAGAAGAACAGCCGAGCAGTGCCGGATCTGCACAGCGTGGGTACAGTCCAGTCACAGACGAAGATCCGGCGGGTGAGTCAGAGGTCCAGATGATGCTTCAAGGAGATGATCCTTGTATAAAACAGATAGTGAGACATTACATCAAGATAAAGCCTTGCATTGACTCTGTCCAAGCTGTGCCCATTATTGTTCTGATACCAAACTTAATATCACAGTACAACATTTAAAATGCGGACAATAATTAGGGAATTGAGATTCATGCTGTGATTCAACAAGCTAATAATGGTCGATCTCTTGGGACAGGAAAACAAAGAAATAATTGAAAGGGTAGGACGCTATTTGGGAAATGACTGGTCTCTCTGTGAAAAGATACTGAAAGCAATTAGCAGCAGCTAACTACAAGCAATGCGATCATAAGACTGATATGAGACGGAGGGAGAGCTCATCTAGAATACTTGCCAAACTAGTTCACTTTTTTCCTGCTTTTAGGTAAGCAACACTTGCCACATTTTATTAATTCAGTGTGCATTCTTTTACTTATTCTTCTAATTTGTATTTATTTACGAAAGGCTGCCTTGAATTGTAAATTTGATCCCTTCCCCTAATGTCCAACTTTTTCCTCAGAATGGTAAAGGTTGGAGTGGGAATAGAAACTTTCAACCTCTATACCCACAAAGTCCAAAACTTTCCTCAATGTGTTTAATTTTGGGATTGAAATAGTAAATTTGACCCACTCAAAGTACAACACTTTCACCAGTGTGTCTTTGTTTTGAGTGGAAGTATTAAATCTAGCCTCTTTAATGTTCAACACTTTCCCCAATGTGGTAAAGTTTATAATGGAAATAGTCATGTTGAACCTCTGCAAAGTCTGACAAATGTGGTTAACTTTGGAGTGCCAATAGTATATCTAGTCTGCCCATAGTCTTATGTTTTTTACAATGTAATTAAATTCGGAGTTGAAATGGTAAATCTGAACTCTGAATGTCCAACACTTTCCCTAATGTTATTAAGTTTGGAATGGGAATAGTAAATCTGACACCCCCCATTCCTCAAAAGTTATTCCTTTCCTGATTGTGGTTGGATTTGGGCTGGGGATAGAAAATTAGACCTCTCCAAAGTATAACACTTTTCCAACTGTAGTTAAAATATTTTAGGAATAGTACATTTGATAACCCTAAGCTGTTAGCTTTAGTTTGGATTTCTTATTTTGTACATTAAAAAGGTTATAGTAAATTGTTTGTTTGGTGTGATTTGTAGTTTATGTGAAATATCATTTTTAGACTTTATTGTTATATATATTTTCTAAACATTTTACTAGGCATTTGTTTACAATAAATAGAATACTGTTTTATTTCACACAAAAATGTGTTTTTAATTTAGATTCATTATCAATACACATCATATATTTGTAGTGTATATGCCTTTTTCTTTGTAGTTATATTTTCTTACTCATGTTGCACAGTTATTTTAACGTACGTGTAATTTTATACATTTCTTATGCCTTGTACACAAGATATGTCACAAGTACTGAAAGTAATTGATTTTACATTATTTTCAGTATTTTTTATATATTTATATCTAAAACATTGTTCTTCATTTTGCTGAACACATAGATTTTTTTTTCAACATTTTCAATATCTGGTTAATTGATTTATATATATGAATAAATAAAGTGTACTTTTTAACAATGATTTCTATTGGATGAAAGTCTTTTTTTATATTCATGAGTTTGCTGTGACAGTTTCCTATTGTGGATCTTATGTGGCACTATTTTAAACTTATACTTATTTTAGAAGGGTTTAGTGGCAGAAGTGATTTTTTTAAATGTATTTAGGCCAATCTTTGGTATTTTATGCAGTTTTATTATATTTTTTTAGTGTAGTATGTGTTAGTTTCTGATAATGTGGTATGTTTCATTGAGAAGTGTATTAATTAATTGTATTTTAAATGTGTGTTCTATATGTTTGACATTCATGTTGATTCTTTTTTCTGTGCTTTATGTTATAAGAGGATTGTTGGTTTTTTTGGAAGAGTTTAAACATTTTTCCTTTATATGTTTTTCTTCAGGACGTCAAACTTGATTGTTAAACAGGAAAGGATTTTCTTAAAGAAAAAAGACTTGGTTATTTTTTAACCAGAAGTACTTTTTACGTTTTCCTTGATTCTTATGTTTTTCTTACAACACTTATTTATTTATTTTGGGCTTGTAATGGATTTTCTGGATTATTGGAGCAGTGTTGGATTTTCTATTTTTCTATGTTTAATTTTTGCATTTGTCTTTGGGCTTTTTTTATCAATATTTTGGGAGGATTGTATTTTTTGATTGTCATTTCACTGACCAGGACTTTAGCTACAAAATGGCAATGATTATTGTATTTCTTTTATTTATGTAATTGCATGGGCGATGTGAGTTTCTTTTTATATTAAGTTTGTTTATTTTGTCGTTATATTTGTTATGGTGGTAACATATTTTATAGGTGATAGAAAATAATTAGTTTTTTTTTTTTTTTTAAAACAGGTTATTTTCCTTTTTATGTTTATTTATATTTAAATACTTATCATAGTAAATCTGAATTTTTGTCTTTTGATATTTTTTATTCAGATATCTGTTTTAAATTTTTGTTTACAATATTTAATAAACAGATATTAATTACATATGAGTGTTCTTGTTTTAGGTGTTTTAGGGAACTTAATGGTGTTTTAAATAGGGTTCTTGCTGTTGAGTCTAGAGTTGGCAGAGCGTGCCAACGTGGTTCTTAGCAAAGAGTTTAACTTTACATGATAGGGGTTCACATATTATATTAGTTTGTTTGGAAACTATTGGTTTGGTTTGGTATCCTTTTCTTTATTAAGTGTTCCAAGGAATTGGGGGGATGGCTTCTTGCAAGGTTTTTTTTTTAAGAAATGGTGTCACCCTTTCACTGTGTTATTTGTCTTTGGTCTTTTGGGCATGGTGCTGTCTTGAACATTCAACCTTGGAACATATTATTTTGACTGGTGACTTTGGCCTGATTACTGTAGTCGAGCAACCCATGTATCTTCAAAATTGTCTATTAGTGGGGCAAGGTTTGGTTCATGCTGTTGACAATAGTAGGATTCAATTAGAGATCCTAATACTTAGTGACTTCAGTCACAGGGACATATGCTAAAGTTGTTAGGTTTTTTATGATGAATTTAGTTGTTATATAAGTGTTAGCATGTCCTTGCAAGATGCACTTTGTTTGTTAGGGAACAGTGAATATACTGATGAGATGTTTGTATTTTGATAATGGCCATGTATTGTGTATGTTTCACTGAATGGCGGATGGCAGTATTTAAAAGCACAATTCATCATTAATTTTTTGGGGTAGCATAAATGATCATTTGTTCATTTGTATTAAGGTTTTCATATATTAGTAAGCTGTCTTTTTTTATGTGTGGTTAGGATGTGTTGGTGTATTTCTATTTCTTAAGTTTTTTATGTACCCCATGTGTTTTGCTGGCTGTTCTATGTGTTCTGGGAAATAATCTGTTTAGGGATGGTAAGTCAGGGAGTTGGCCAGTTGCCTGTCCTGGAACACTTCATTTAATATTTTTAATTATCGTTCTTGTGAGCTTCCAAAGGCTTTTTTGAGGTCCTGTAAAATATTTCTGACTTCAAGTTCAGTAATACTCAGGGGAACAGTTTTATCTGTTTCTTTTTTAGCGGCAGACCTGCCATAGCATGTGTTTGAAAAATATTTGGTGCATTTCCAGTGTGTTTTCTCACTGATGACGTTCACCTTACTACAAGGATCAACTTCATAATTTAATTACATCTTCCATTTGTGGGCTTTAATGTGTTTTGCTTTGTCCAACATTCTATCTGTGGGATTTAGTGTATAAAATATATATATATATATATTTATATATATCACACAATGAGCCTGGTGAAAAGCAGTGTAATACATTGTCTTGGTACTGAGGCTTAGAACATAGAAAGAGGACATAATGTTACTGTTCAATTCAAATACACAGAAACTGTGACCGCCATCTTAGAGTACCTACTACATGATGGAACAGGATGTTCTGACTTATGTTTTACATTGCGTTTATGCATGTTGATACATTCCATTTCTATATTATTAAATGTATAAATAGAAATCAGGTAGAAAGGAAATGTAGACAGAAAAAAGTAAAAGTAAAAAGTAAGACATATAAGTCCTCTAATATTTGCTACTACCGGCTATGTGGTAGGATCATGTGATAACACTCCTAGGAAGGTTATTAATCCTTATCGTTTGATAGCCGTGGTGGTTAGTTAAACATAAGTTTGTCCCTAGATTTCGTGGTGCTACACTCAGACCGGAACAAGTCAATTTACATGCTATGACCTCAGGAGTTGCCCCTTACAATACTTGCGCCCAGTGGTGATTGCTACTTTTGAATGAGCAGGGGCACACATCTTTATTCCATGCCAGAAAATTGTAGACTCAGTCCTCTATAATACTCAGTACTGTCTGGAGACAAACAACAGAAGCGGTGACTATATGTGAAATAAATTGAAAAAGTCCTATCTATAAATTAGTGTGCTCTCTTCGTAGAGGTAAAGAAAAGGGTAGGTGGCCCGTGAAGTGCCCACAAGGTATCGGAGGGCCCCTTCCTTTCCTCCTGTGAATCAAATAAGAAAAAGAAAATTCTTAGATTAAAATATTAAAACTATAATAATGTATCATACTATTCGTATACTGCAATCTTTGGGAATAAATGACAATTAGCAGTTACATTTAGCAGTTACATATAGCAAAACATTATGGATTTACGAAAAAACTGGAAAAGTACTACAGTCTCTATACATGTGTAAGGCATTATTTCTCAACAAGGTGTGTGGCCAGTTCCTCATCCACGATATGCTCCTTAGGGTACCGGGTCTCAAGGTCTAGGATCCTTTTAGATTCCTTTTTCCTACGTTTGAGCTCCTTGTTCCCTCCTCTAGGGTTTCCTAGTACCTGTTCAATTAAAAAATAGCTGAGAAGAGAGCTATTGGAAAGATGGTACTCAGCAAAATGTCTCACCACCGGAAAATGAGGGTCCTTGTTGTTTATGGCCCTGAGATGTTCATGGACCCTCTTTTTGGCCATAAGGGTGATACTCCCTACATATCGTTTCTGGCAAGGGCATACCAAGATGTATATAGCATATGTAGTGCTGCAGGTCAGAAACTGTGAGATAGTTCTAGTAGCACATATTAGAGGACTTATATGTCTTACTTTTTACTTTTACTTTTTTCTGTCTACGTTTCCTTCATACCTGATTTATATGTTATGAATTTAATAATATAGAAGAGGAATGTATCAACATGCATGAACACAATATTTAACATAAGTCAGAACATCCTGTTCCATCATGTAGCAGGTACTCTAAGATAGCCGCAACTGTTTCTGTGCATTTGAATTGAACAGTAACATTGTGTCCTCTTTCTATGTTCTAAGCCTCAGTACCAAGACTAAGTATTACACTGCTTTTAACCCGGCTCATTGTGTGATCAAGGAAGTTCCTTCAAAATGCGTAACCTTGAGTTAATAAAGAACCTCTACATTGGATTCTGGGAGCGCGAGTTATTGAACTTTGGACTTGGAATTAGAATGCCTGCTTTTTCGCACCACCGAACCACGAGCTGGGCTCCCAGGAGGAGCATATGGATCGTGAGAAAATATATATATATGTATCTATATCTATATTTATATCTATATCTATATCTATATATATTCAATATGTGTTATTGTATTTATATTAACCGTTTTACATTGCAGCTGCTCATTTTACCTTAGGTGGCTTTACTTCAGTTTAGTTGCACATTGTTGTTCTCCTAGCTGGTTTGGTGTTGTTTTTCTTACAGTTTTCATTTGCTGCAGTCAGTTTAGATAATGAGATTTGTTTTTTGTGTTGGTTTATTTTTAAAATGTTGCATTTAGTTAGGGGTTTGCTTGTTTTAGTTTATTTTCCCAATATGTTAAAGGATACGTTTTACTGTAATTTTAGCTTTGTGATTTAGTTACAATACTTACTTTTGAGATGTTCATTTTCATATTTCAAATAATAATGCATCTACGCCTTTAATTTCTTTTTCTTTTAGTGTTTTTCCTTCTTATAGAGGATCCACTTGTATGTTGGAAAAATAAATAGGGATCATAGTTTTAATTATTTGTTATCTTAACATAGTTGTAAGTTTTATTTTACTTTGTTTGTAGTATTTAGTGTGTGCTTGAAATGTTGAAGATTTAATTTGTAATTTGCAAATCAGCAGAGTGGCACTAGCTTGCTGTAATTGTCCTTCAGGGAGCATTTTTATTCTGCATTTTTGTCACCTTTGTATACTTTGCCAAGTGTGATGAATCACCGTCCAGCATAGAGCCATCATTGCTAGACCCCTAAAAGTGTTTGAAATATGACACATTTCTGGTAATGTCCTCCTCTCCCGTCCTGGCTGTCACTGTGGTGCTTGGCAGCTATACTACTCCATGATATGCACACTAAGTGCAAACTAAAACAGTCTGTGTGGCAGCTTAGCAGCATGCCTATCCTCCCACTTGTAACAAACACCTTTTCGTCAGTGGTCTTGCTTTTGTGTGTAATGTCTGCCGACAAAAATCCCTACCATTGGAGGGGTGCTTGTGTACTCGTGGGCAAATACTCTCATCTTAGTTGGGCGGACAGTCAGCCAATTGGCAATAGGCTCATGGGTTTCTTGGACCATCGCATTGATTTCACATCAGGACTTTGTCTTTAGTTTGAGATCGTGCTCATGTTTGAAACTGGTCAATTGCATGATGCTTTGTCTTTTCCCCCATCCATGTAATCTTCTGCTGAGTCACCCACTGAGGATTAATCAACATTCACTGCCTTCTTCTGCAGAGTCAGCTTTGGGTGGGATGAATCCGAACACCTTTGCAAAATGATTCATTTTTCCACTAACTGAACACTTCTTGCCTCTGGTGGGACAGGTTCCTATACGAAGAAAAGGTCCCCCACAGTGCCCACACGGTTGACACGACCTCTCCCTTTTGCGAGGTTCTAGTATTGGAGAATTGGTTAATTAGTTCACTTTTGATAAGCTTTTGGGGGACTGCCTCAATATGTGACGCCCTAGCCTTCATGAGTTCTTTTGAAAATATAAGGGTGAGAATGTCTTTACTTGATTTGCATGATTTCTTCTCTCAGCTTGACTGGCATGCACCCCTGTGTAAACTGTATTTTCATCTCTTTTGTTTCATTACAAAGGGTGGGTGTGCTGGTGAGCTCTAATAATGCATACATTGACTTATCCAAGCCTTCGTTGACTTGAGGAAAAAGGAATCATTCATAGTAAGGATTATTCATGGTCTCAAAGTGGCTGCTAAGCACCAGCAAGGGAGTCCCAGGCAAACAGGGGTCCTGCTTCTGGCAGGATAGTTTGTATATTTCTTTCACCTGCCAAGTGAAGGAGCAGTGTGCATTTCCTGTTGTCCTCTGCTCCTGTGGCTGCATTTCAAGCCCCTCAACCAAGAGCTTCCACTTTGTCGCTTATGTCAAAGGTGGCCCGCTCCTTAACAACAAATGGTTTAATGCACAGGACAGATGCATTTGCATTTCTGCTGGTGTGTTTTACCTTCTGTAGTTTCACTCTGGTGTGGAGAGAGGGTGATTGAGCCATGTCTCAGGTCTTGTAATGTCTCTTCTGGTGAAGAGTCTCTTCACCACCTGTGGCATTGCAGCAATGTAGTGCCTTGTTCTTGAGTGCTTTCCTAGGCCTGCCATGATGTAGCACTAGGGCCACATGCATGCCATTCCCTGCCTCATTATGAGGGGCTGGCTGAGATGAGGTTGTGGCTGTGACTGGCCATCTAGATCAGCATCTCTATGATAGGTGTGGACCCCGCTCTGGGTTTTCCGGATTATTAGTAACCCTTAATATTTTCCCACCTTGGATGACCTTGTGTAGGAGGTGCCCGAGAGGATCAGTCTCTTATAGTGCTCCTGCAGAGGGCTCCTTCTCCTACATGAGGATCTGCTGCCTCCATTATCTCTGCCAAGAGGATGCCCTTTTGTGGGCCAGCCGCCACACCACAGTGAGGATTTCCGCCTTGCTCTGCACATCCCTGCATGTAGTGTCACAGACTCAAGTCTTGTGCTCAACTGGGTCCAGTCTTTGGCTCTCCACTGTGATCTTGGTAACAGGGCCAGAGACGTCACATAGGTCCATGTAATCGCACCATTCATAAGGCCCTGGTGAGCACTGCTGGCAGGTCATTTCAGGGGTGTGGGCTGCTCCCAGACCTCCTCACCATTCAGTTGAGTGGGCTATAGGCCATAATGAAAGATGTCACTAACACAACTGAATTTGAGTAACAACTCTGATATAGTGGCACGGGCTAAATTATTTCTTAACATCATGTCATCACAATTGTACTAATAGCGTATTGGAAAGAAGAGGCCATTGCACCCCAGGTACATCTGCCCAGAACTACACCTGCATCTCCATTGGCTATTGAAACATTTTCTAAGATATTGGTTTGATAAATTCATAGGGGCAGATTTATGTCAGACTTGTGCCACGTTTACGCCGCCATTGTGTCACGCAACGGCAGCGTAAACGTGGCGCATTCCTGCGACCCATTTACAACGTGACGCATCTAGGCAGATGCGTCATGTTGTAAAGCCCTGCGCCACATGTGGGCGTTCCGGCTGCAGGGTGGGTGTTCCGGGGCAGGTGCAGCTCGCTAAAGTGCCTGCGTGAAATCTACAAGATTTCACGCAGGCACTTGTGCGACGCTGCTACGTCAATTCCTTACGCCTGCTTGAAGCAGGCATAAGGACTGACGCAGCATGTTAAGTATAGGGCACACCCGAGCATTGCTGGAGTTGCGTCGCCCTTACGTCACGAGATGCGTCACGCATCTGCCTACCCTTGCGCCACGGCGCGCCGCATTGTAAATGCGACGCATCCGCCGTGAGGCAAGGGTAGTTTTGTGTGATGCATTTGTTCTGGTGCATCCCTGCTGATTTGCAGAGATGCGCCAGAACTCATAAATATGCCCCATAATTTCCTCAAAAAACGACTCAAGTTGCTCACCCTGCGAGGAGTCAGTTTTGCTTGGCACACCTTTTGATCACCAGACACCACTGAGTGTAACCTTTGATTTTTACCAAGACTTAAAAAAAAAAATAACTGATTGCACACTAGTTCTTTAGATCGATCTTCAGACAGCCCATTAGACATGAAGCCCTGCAAAAAAAGGAAGAAATCGCAACTTTGTTTAGAAACATAAATATTTTCTATGATTGTGTTATTTTTTTGCTGATGCCCATATGTACCGAAATCTCCTCTGAAAGTTAAACTGAGTAGATTTAACTCGAACACATTGTTGCCATTGTTACTCTAACGCCCCATTCTCTGTTTCATAAGCAGATTAACAGCCTCAGAAAACAAAATTCTGCATTTTGATGTTTCTGCGGGCTGTGCAGATTCATAGCGCTTTGTCAAACAATGCTTTCAGTCATGGCTCGGGAGGCTCAGGACATGCAGCCCTTGACAATGACTGCATGCACGTGTTCTGCGTGATGCCAAAAGCGCACCCATTATGAAAGATTAGTACAGTTCTGCTTATGATGTATTTCGGTCCTCTGTTACTGAATATTTGTACTGTCAGTACAACAAGAGTGTGATGATCACAGTGAAAGCTAAACAAAGAAAACGCTGTCAGGCAATTAGTAAGCTGAAGTCAGCACCAGCACAGTGAAATATATCATGTTTGGAGTGGCACATTAGTTCGCTTCTGATAAACGTGGAAACAGAGCCCGAGTCACAAAAGGGATCATATTGTACTAACCTAAGAATAAGGTCTAGAGACTGCTCGAAAACGATACACCGCTTAAATCAGTTATAAAACCCCTCACTATTCTTTGTGGAGGTTTCAGTTGCTTGATGGCTCTGAGAGGTTTTGCATCAATTAACTCCAGCACAATCTGGCTTTTGTGCGCAAGAAACACCATACTTTGAAAACGGATGTTCTATTCTGAAGATGCACACATATTTCAAGGGGAGGTAGTCGATGGGGGGAAGCTTTCAAACGAAATATAGACATAGAAGGAAACTAGAATGTTGTATTGTATCAGCAGTGTGATACAGTTTCAGATCTGCTCGGTGAGTTCTTTTGTGGGATAGCTTACCTATGCTTTTGCTCTTACGTTGCTGTCCTTTTTACCTCTTGCATTAAGTTAGCTGCCGAAAATCAATCGATTCGATTTAGATACCTTCTCGCAGTTATTTGAAAAAGTGTTTTTTAACTGGTCAAGAGTAAGTGAAACAGCTTGAATACTTCCACTTTGCTGAATAGTTGATTCTAAGCGGAATTAGTACAATTCTTTGACCAAATGCTGACACTATCATTCTGGACAGACAAAATGGTGCTAGATATGAATGTCAAAGTTTCAGCACACCATAGTACAGTACAGGTTTTCCCAATACTGGTCCAGGAGAACCAGGTCTATTCCTGATTATCAAGAAACCTCTGACAGTCTTAAGAAATTTCCATCAAGATTAATTGCATATATATCTTTTCTTTGTGGTTCTCCTTAAAATCAGACAAAAGGGACTTCTTGACAGTGTGGTATATGGAGAACTCTACATCAAACAAAAAAGTATCCCTTTGCCTGATGAGGAAAAGGGCAGTGGAGTGTGAGTGTCACAATTCAACACCACTTCAGTAAAAAGTGGGGAAAAGGA
Organism: Lissotriton helveticus; assembly: GCF_964261635.1. Taxonomy (NCBI): domain Eukaryota; kingdom Metazoa; phylum Chordata; class Amphibia; order Caudata; family Salamandridae; genus Lissotriton; species Lissotriton helveticus. The sequence goes on from NC_136073.1 coordinate 406,049,353, forward strand.
AAAATAATCCTTTTTTATTTATAACCCGCACACAGTCTAGTAGTGGCATGTTTCATCATCGGGTTCACCCTGACTCCTAAAGGTCAGGGTGGGCTCGATCGTATTCCAGGGAACTCTTTTTATATTGCTAGTCAGGGGATTCCTCTTCCACTCCTAGAGTATCCCTTTATTAGCGGGGTGGATAAGAGAAGATCAAAATAAACTGTTTAAGGGCCAGGTGGGATTTGGTGGTCCTATGACCCTTATATTGCCTTTGTCTATGCTAAAGGCCAAAAATGGTCTGAGGCATTCCTCGGGGAGGGGTTGTTTTTCTAGTACTCCCCCATTGACATCTCTTTTATAAAAAATATATTAGGTCATGCTCAATAAAAAATAATTTTAAGTATGCAAAAGGCAGTAATACTTGCCAAATCAGTGGTACTCAGGAGGGTGAGGAGGGTGGTTGGCCCTGTAGTCAAACTTCTGTCAAGGGTCCCTAACCTTCTGTTTACCCATTGCGGTCTGCTTGCACCTGACTTGTGGTAGATTAATTGCATAAATGCTCTAGCATTCTATTTAGAAACCAGTGAACAGTTAGTCTAATAGTGGAAACCTTAGATCCAGGGGTCCATGGACATGGGGATTTCGTTCTAAGTACCTTAAACTGTGTGCCTGTACTTTTTTCTTGTTTGAGACTCCTAGTACATCTCCCAGGGTGACAGGGACGTTCATTTCTTTCTTTAACCCTTTTACCGCGGCGGACATTCCGTCGTGGTATGGGCGTTCTACTGAGTGGGCGGGGCTGCGTCGGCAAATGGTCGTTCGCAGCACCCGCACGGTAGTGATCGCGTCGGCCAACGGCCAATGTGAGCACGGAACGGGTTAAACACCTGCTTTGTTGTTTGTTTCGACAGACCATGGCTCCCACAGAGCAAAGCTTCAGTGCCTCCAGAGACGCGAACATGGTTTCTCTGAAGACAGAAACAGAAATGTGCAAAAGCAGAGAGATCACCACAAGACAGTTGCACAAAGTCACAGAGATCTCGACCAAGCAGTTTGGAGATCTCAAAATGTGGCGGGCTGTAGTCTGTCAGGGTAGTGGACTACATTCCTCCACTGCCCTGGCATAACAGAGTACAGCACAACAAACTCTCAGAAAGTCCTATTGTACTGAAAGACATGTTTTGGCAAGATTTAAATAGCAGTGGTTTCATACAGCTAATTGTCCTGGGAAAAATTTGAATTTAGTTATTTTGGGATATCATGCTATTTGAAATGGCCAAGTGTCCATCTTGGTCTCTGCAGACAGCTGTGTCAAGGGGTTGAGGGAAATTCCAGTCCTCAAGCCTAACGGCATTCCAAATCCTGGTGATAAAGCGCACTTGTTTTACTACTGGGCAAGTGTCTTGGAAATGGCCCACCAGCTCAATATGTATTCATAATAGCTTGTTTTGGCTTGATGTGTAGAAAAAGAGCCTGGATGTTCTTGCTGCTTTACATAAGTTAAATTAAACTTTGACTCTTTTCTCTTAGTCCTCTTCCCCTGTTATCCTTTTGCACGCCTATAAAGTCCTTGTAATCTTACCACATATTAAATTCACATAGTCAGCAATTTACATGTTTACTTGTAAGACTGAACTTCAGACCTGGTGAGCAAAACTAGAAAGAGCCTATTTCACATATCTGAGGTTAGAGATCACCATAGTATCACTTGGAAGATTGCAAATCAATAACATCAGGGGCAATACCCATTAGAAATGGCATTACATTCACTACATGCAGGAAAATAAGCAACAGCACTACCACGCCAACTATATGATTTATTGCATGCTGCATGTACTTTGTAGTCAAAGGAGCATCCCTCTCCTCTCCACAGCCACACCCACAGTAGAAAGCAAAACAATGTCTTTCTCACCATCTCCAACAGGTGCCTCGCAGTTACCAGAAGACATATTTTCATATGTTATATTCTGTATAGTTTTATGATTTGTTTACACCGAGTAAACACATATTTAAGCTAAAAGGAAATAGTAGAAGGAGCAGTGGCAACACTACCAGATTCAAGAGCAGCAAACTCATAACCATCATCAACACTACCATCTCTATGTGCCTGATTCAGTCCCAATGCTACATGAGCATCTGGAATCTTGCTGACAACTTCAGATCATTCTTATCTTGTCACTAGATTCAACCAGTTGTACTCAGTCCCAGACCACTAGAGCAGCCTACTGTTTCCAAGCTGTGAATATACACTATCTTCCCTCATAATGTACGGATGACCTCAAGCTAATCTCATAAAGATGTTTTGGTGACAAAAGTACGCAATGACAAGTATTGTCACAGGAACAACACTTCATGATCATATTATACCAGGGTTTCACAATTTGCATTAGCTCCCTGTCCTAAAGTGAGTTATATTTAAGGGTCTCTCTTTACTTGATTAGCCTTGTATGGTTAGAGTTCTCTGCCTACCCTCACACTGTGGGGAAGTGTTCATTCCTATTTACTACAAAACATGTTCTGATAAGCCTCAGTGCATTTGGTCAAGATACCCTAATTTGGTCTGAATTGAATAGTAGATGTTCCTTCTCTGTCTCTGCTATACAATTGTGAAATTATCTTCCCTTCAGAATAAGAAACAATATGTCAAATTGGCATCCTGAAAAAAAAATCTGTACTGAGTCTGGGCATGGCTAGGATGGCAGCCTCAAGCTAGAACTGCTCCCGGGCACCAGTACAATCTGAAGCCATCTCCCGCCTGACAGCAATTTCACTCCTCCCATGTGATGGGGCTGTGGGGGTCTCTCGCCTCACCGTGGTTGATGGGCCAGGGGATCGCTGACTCGGTGAAGTGGCAATTGCAAGGTAAGTGATTTTATTTAGTTATAATATTTTCCCTATTCCCTTGTCTGTCGACTTCTCCCCCTGCCCCTTCCCTGCCCCACCACACTGCCTTAAACCCCTACTGCCGCACCTGTCCAACACCCACCTGATTGCCTGTGAGAGTGCTGGTGGTATATTGCTCGGGCTGTGGTCCCTCTAGACTGTGTTGCTCTTGGCCATTGGCAGTGGAGTTGCTCTTGGGGCTGAAGGCAGGCACAAGGCCTTGGATGTGGGGTGCTGCCCTGGGACTGCTTGACCTGTGACAGAGGCTGTGTGTCCAGACAGCCAGTGAGATCAGCCCCTGACCTGGGAGCAAACAACCCAGCAGCCCTGGGAACACACACATGGATTGAGCTACTCCTGGCTTCCCCTAGACTGCTTGTTGGGGTGCCTGTTGTTGGATGCTCGGGGCTTGTGCCCCTCTGGATTGTCCTGCAGTTGGCTGCCGCAGATAAATTTGACCCTGGCCCCTTTATAGACTTACCACCCTCTCTCCCTGGTGCGGGCCAGTGTGTAGTCACTCCTACTCCCTCTTCCCCCTCTCCCACCTCTTCCTGGTTCCCTGTGGCTTCTGAACTGTTTGTGGTGTGTGGTCCCTGCCCTAGAGCCTCTCCTGGTGGCCTCCAGCTGCATTGGAGCCTTACCTCATCTTCCTTTTCGGACATAAAGCTAGCCTACTCCTTGGGACATGTCTACTCTATGGTAGTATTGTTATTTTGAACCATTACTGCCACTGCTTGAGCACTGGGCCCCCCTGCCATTTGACTGGCTCACTTGTCTCCAGCTGGAGTTGCTGTGACTGGTTGTGTCTGGTGCTTCCGCAAAGTCGCTGCTTCCCTGGCTGCACATGCTGCCCTTCCAGGGTAAGCGGGTCAAGGGTGGTGGTGAAAAGCCTCCTTTTACTGCATTCAGGGATGTCTTGGCAGTGATGAGGTGTGACAAACCACTGGCTATGGCACTGGCCCAGACAAAGATTGTCAAATACACTAGCACAGCTTTAGGTGCATCTGGGGATCCCCAGGTGATACAGCTGACTCCGCACAATCTGACCTTGCTACTATCCTTGAGGCAATCCAAGACTCGAGGGAGGTGATTGAGACTAAGGTGAATGGGGTTCAAGTGGATGCCTCCCTATTGTGCCAGGACCTAAGGAATATCACTGGTTGGTTGACAGAGGCGAAGACCAGGGTGTCCTCTGTGGAGGAGGACGTAGCAACCCTCCAGGTCTCAAAGATGCTCTCAGCTATGGCAGTGCTTGAGGAGTGGACTGAGGATGTTGAAAACCGGTCATGGAAGAACAACCTCCAGTTTTGTTACGTTCCCAGAGAGTGCTGAGGCCTCTGGCATGGAACAGTTCCCTGATGAGTGACTGCGCTCCTGGGTTCCTGCCAACAGGCTGTTACTGTGGTTCATGGTAGAAAGAGTGCATAAGCCCTTGGCCCTTCGGCCGCTGCACGGGGCTACGGCCTGTCCACCAAGACCTCCGCTTCCATAATGTGAGAATTATAGTTTTCCCTGACTATACTTGAGTGGTTCAGAAGAGCAGGCACTCATTCAAGGAGGTCAAGCAGTAGCTCTGGGCCCTCTACTTGCAGTACATGCTCCTTTTCCTGAAATAGTTAAAAGTGATCTTTAACTCTGACACTTACTGACACCTACTTCTTTAATGCCTCGGTTAAGGCTTGGGAGTGGGCGGCAGAGAGGAGGGTGGGAGCTCTGGCTTTCTGATGGGATTGGAAGGTCCACTGGCATGGGGAGCACCCCTAATCTCCCACCCATATTGCCCTGATGGAAGCAAAAATGATCCCAGAAAACTTGTTTGTGCCCCCGTGGGCATCGGGCTCCTCTGGATTGGACCGAGGAAGAACGGAGACTGAGTGTGCTGCCCAGGAAATCATGTTGACGGACACACCACATCTCTTCCTAACCCAGGGTGATGATCTGGTTTCCTCCCCGTGAGGCCTTACATGAGCTGGAGGGCTCATCTTGGAGTTATGTGTTTAGACAAGGGGGATATGTGCACTTCTGTGGTATTTGTTTTTTTTATACCAGGCTGTACTTATGTCTGTTTATGCAGATGCTCTTTTTAGGTCTATGCTACAAATATAACAGTGATTGTTGTCAGGTGCTAGGATCCTAAGAAAATGGGGGGACTTGAGGGTACTGGGGGCTATTGACCTTGGGCCCTGTTTTGCTAACGTTATGTGTGGGATTAGGGCGACTGATGCTTCCAGGTTAGAAGTATGAGGTGGGGCAGTTGGAGGGATGGGAGGATTTTAGACTGTTTGACCTCACAGCTCACAGGCACTCCCAGTCACTCCCAGTCAAACTATGTCCGAACTGGCTACTCCGGCGCCCCATATGTGGTTGTGTTCTCACTAGGCTCACTGGTGTCCCTGTGGTGGGGCTTGACCCGGTTGCCTTTCTGTTCAAATGGTGGCAGTTATGATACTGGCTTGAAATGTAAACAGCCTGCAGGATCACATGATGTCCGTCATGATTTGATATGTTAAGCAATTCAAACCAGCTGTTCTCATGTTTCAGGAAACTCACCTGCTGGATTTTCACTGTCCCTTCCTGTGTCGCTTGGGCAAATGTAGAGTTTATATTGTAGGTTTTTCCTTGGGGTTCAGGGGGTGGCCATCTTGCTCATAGAGGGTTTCTGTTGGTGGTGTCTGCTTCCCACGTGGACCCCCAGTGGAGGTATGTGGGAATAGAGTGCCGGCTGGGGGTTAGTCATTATAATTTCTTGTTGGTTTACATTCCTCAACATCAGCCCCAGAGCAAGTTGCAATCCCTTGGATCCCTTGCGCTATCCCTCCCACAAGGGTCATGGTGGAGGGGGTGACTTTAATGCTGTCCTTAATCCTGAGATGAATGCCTCTGGCCCTTAGTGGACCAGGGCATTAGCATACACTCGCCTCCTTTCGGCTTCAGTGGATTCCATGGGGCTGTGTGATGCATCTGTGAATGTGGCATCCCAGCGACTTCGCCTGTAGTCATACTTCGGTGGCACACAAAACCCTGTTACGCAATGACCTGATTTGGCTTCCTGTGTGGATGGTATCCTTCAGTTCTCAGATATTGAAACCCTCCCCTAGGAATCTCGTCTCCATGCCCCCCTTCTGCTCCAGATTTGGCCACCCATGTGCGGCAGTGCATCCCATGTGGCATATTAATGCTTGGTACTTTACCGATCAAGAATGCAATGACTACGTTGAAGCAGAGATATGCTCTTCAAGGTGAATGAGGTATGGTTGCGTTGGTCTGTAACTTGTGGGCACCCAGCAAACATACCCATAGGAGTTTAGTAAAGGGATATGTTTGGAGCAGGGAGGAGTAGCAGCTGGTGTAGACAACAACTCTGGAGGCCCACATTCTCTCCCTAGAGCAGCAGGTGCAGCTGTGGCCCTCTGCCAGTCCTGATCGTCAGCTGGCATTGGTGATATCTTCTTTGCATCAGATATCACTGGAGGAGGCCAGACAATGTCAGAGGGCATCGACCCAAATGGTTTATGAGCATGGGGATAAGTCAGGGAAGCTTCTCTAGGGGCTGGCCACTCAGGAGGTTGTTTCCAGGGTGGTACACTCGATTAGGGACTCTGAGAGATGCTTCTGTGAGCAGGCCCTTGCTGTTGCACAGGTCTTTGCAGATAACTACCATATGTTGAATGAGAGTGGGCCTCAGCCCCCTTATAAGACTGCGCACCTGGTGCAGGATGATATTCCACAGCCCTCAATCCCCCTGTTGTTGGCTCAAGATCTTTATCATTCTCTTATAGTGGAGTTGATTGAGGAGGAGTTCACAGATATGCCCCTGGGCAAAGCTCCTGGCCCTGAAGGATTTCCTTTTGAATATTATTGGAAATCCCGAAGTCTCCTGCTGCCCCATCTGCTTGTGATGTGCAACAAGGCGGCGGGGGGAATATCCTTTACAACGCAACTTTTTCAACGCAGTACCTTTACCACGCAGGTATTACAACGCAAGTCATTACAATGACTTGCGCTGGGGGGCGCTGTAGGACAGGAAATAGTTTAATTGACTATCCAAAACCTTCCCTACTATCCACGGGGACTGGAGTTGGAATAGTAAATTAAACTATTCCACTATCCAGCGCCCCCCAACGCAAGTCGTTGTAACGACTTGCGTTGTAAAACCTGCGTGGTAAAGGCATGCGTTGTAAAAGCATGCGTTGTAACAACATACATCCAGGCCGCGGTCCAGGGTCTGTTCCCCTCGAGGTTAGATACCGGTACAAATGTAGTGATGCCTAAATCTGGATGGATGCCCTTCTTACTGTCCTATTTTTCTTATTCATTCTGAAGTCAAGATATTTGCCAAAGTCCTGGCTAACCAGCTGTGCCTCACTCAACCCTATTTGATCCATCCCGTATCAGTTAGGTTTCATGCCGGCCCATGGTAGTTGGCATTGTATCTGGAGGGTCCTTGTGGCCCTCTTCTAAGCCCATCACCTTCGATGCCCCTTGACTCAGCTCTTGCTGGACTTTTAGAAGGCATTTGAGGCAGTTGATTGATCCTTCCTGAGTAAGAGACTGGATAGAGCTGGGTTGGGGCTTCAAATTCATACCCTTGTGGGTCTTCTTTATGCCAACCTGACCACCCAGGTTCGGGTTAATGGTGCCCTCTCTCCTCCCATCCCTATCTGTAGAGGAACTCAGCACTGCTCTACCCTCTCTCCTCTCTATTTCATGTTCGCAATTGAGCCACTTGCAGGCCTCATTCGATATGACGCTCATATTCAGAGATGGCCTTGGGATGATGGCCCTAAACAGCGCATCACACTATATGCTGATGACATTTTGGTGCTCATAGTGAACTCGCAGTCCTCAGGTACGCAGTGTTTGGAGATCCTGCAGTTATACGGGGAAGCATATGGCCTCCAGGTCAATTAATCCAAATCCCTGTTGGACCTGCTCCTTGTGATCTGCGAACCCTCTAACCCACTTGTCTTTTAAATATGAATTATTCTGACTCCCGTATTTGCTAGTATGATAAAGGATTTGCAGAAGTGGGGCCACCTACCGCTGCACAGCCTGGGGAGGGTGACTCTTTTCATAATTATGGTGTTGCCTTGATTGCAATTATTTTGTTCAAACTTTTCCATCCACTTCCTAGGCAGTGGTTGCAGACCCTTGCTACAATGATCTGTACGTTCCTCTGGGCCAGTGGCCACTCCGTGTGGTCTTTGTTAACTGCCAGCAATCCCACTGTGATGGAGGGATAGGTATGGCAGATATGTAATATCATTATTTGACTTCACAATTGGTTGCAAATAATGCCTGGTTTAATGTGGATGGGATGACCTGACCTGTCAGGTGGAGCTGGCCTTTCTTGGCCTGGATAGGCTGATGTGCTTGCTCTATGGGGCCCTGATTCCAGCAGGATCAACATATATATGAAGCCCGGGGCTGCCCCTTAAGCCTAAGAGGATCTGGGTAGGAGGCGGGTCTACCACAGACTGGATGTTGGGGATGACTTAGTGTCAATAGTGCTTAGGATAATACTGCACTGCCGTGATGGGCGGTGGTCTTGTTTTGTTGTGTGGTACAAAAATCAATAAAGTTAGTTATAAAAAAAATTGCACAGAGGCTCCACAGACACTCACTCACTCACTCTCCACTGGCAGGTGAAGTTCTTTAGCTGCTGGAATAAAGTGGCCAGGGATCTGCACCCTGTGTCTTTTGAACACAATTTCAAGCCATCATTGGGTCCAAGGTGCATGAACCAAAGAGCTTATGAGCTTCTTACGCTCTGGTAGCCTAGTCCAGGACACCTTTTTGGGCTAGTTGACCACCAGTGCAGCAGGGCCTTCAACACTCTGGGGAGCAGTAGTTTTAGAAACCTAGGAGGTGTGCCCTTCCAGAAGTCAGAGGTCTCAAGTAAACGAGAAGTAGTGTCCCTTTTTGGCCACGGCTATAACTTTCTACAGTTTATGGACTCCTCTGGCAAATGTATCAAACCAGGTGGTGCAGCTGGTTGAGAAGGGAGTAGGAGAGGGGGAATAGTCTCCTGTTGTCCTGATATTAGTGTAGTACCCTCTGACTGGCTGCACAAACACACATACACACACACACACACACATTCTTACGGGCCCTCCCTTTCTCTGCATTTCTCTCTCTCTCGTGCTCTCTCTTTTCATTGCACTCTCTGTCTCTGAGTGCCAACCTTTCAGAATTCTTACTCCCAGCCAGACCATGCTTCCTCTCAAAGGAAAACCCCTTCAATCTATCTACTACCCACTTCCATTGTAATTCCTGGTTTCATTTTTTTTCTCCCACCCCCGTTGTCAAGCAACTTGATACCTACCGCTGGATGCCCATTGTGCACTATCATTGTCAGCTGGTATGTGTAAATATTGTGGGAAAGACTTTCTTCTCACCAGAATCTTCTCCTTTTTCTGCTCCCTTAATCTTTCATGTCCCTTCTCCCTTCTAGCACTCTGTGGGAGTCTCAAGCCCTCAGAAGGCATTGTGTAAAAGATACTTGCAGGAAAAAGCCAAAGGATGATCCTATACAGGAGATGATCTCAAAATAAAATAACAAACAGCAGTGATATTTTTTTCATACTGCAACATTGTGGCCTTCTTGATATTAGTACAATTGGGAGAAGTGACAGGAAAACGATTAATAAGGTATGTGCACCTGCTCCTACATTTCAGACTGCATTGCATTAAAGAATTAACTCTCCTCAATGGTAACAGCTGAAGACTATTCATGTCTTTTATCAAGGTTTCATTTTCCAATGGACTCTTTCGAGGGACAAATAGCTACCAGCATTAGGTATTCATAATGCAGGGGTGTCAAAGGTAAATTTTCTTTGTGAGGAGAGCCATCATCCACCTTAGTGTAGGATAACCCGGAGAGCTTGTAAACCACGCTAGCTTAGCTACTGGATACAGGAGAGGGAGAGTAGTTATCCTTTAATCCTTAATTATTAAAAAGTTGCCTGCAGAAGGGAGAGAGAAAAACGAAAGAGCAGCTAAGCTCAGTTAGTAGGGTGCAACCATTCAAATTAGAAGACCATTTTTAAAATTGTGCATCCCTCAATCACACTCAGTCATAGACCAAGGGGCATACTCACGAGGACCGGCGATACCTATCGCCAACGCTAGTTGGCGGCAGTTTTTAAATCGCTGTCTAACCCTGAAAACTATTGCCATTCTAGCGGCGTATTAACAAGCCATTGCTACATGGCGACAGTATCAGGGAACGGCAGTGAAAACTGCCACTAACATCAGTGCGATGACGATAGGAAATCCGGCATTATCTGGCGATACCCATCGATAGTACATTAGCGGCAGAAAGGTGCCGCTAACCCAGCGATAACTCCTTGTGAATATTCCCCTTACAGTGACTGGTGGTTCGCTCTGCAGCTCTTGGTCGCATTTGGAGGGGGAGGGGGAGCGTTAGCGTCCAGCTATAGGTGACTGCACCGTGCCAGGGTGCTATCAGATAGCAGTGGGCAAATGCTTGGAACCGGCTAGCACAGGGCACACCCGGAGCTGCATCTTTCTTGGTGCTCCTGCTACTTGCTGCGAGTCTTGTAAACGTACAGTATATACTTGCATATAGGAGTGAATTATCATACCTTGTCCGCCTTGTCTCCAAAATATTTATGGCCCGAGTGTATTTTGCCTCAGGCATATTGGCCATGCACATGTAAAATCATGACAAGGCTGCAGAGAAGTTCGCAGCTCCCAGCAAGCATGCTGCATTGTGAATCCACCAAAAAAAACATCTTTGTAAATGCTTCTGACCTGCCTTTGCACGTATTTCACTTCCACAGTTCATTACAGTACCATAAACCATCCATCTATTCAGCCAGCCCGAGGCTGCCATTGTCCAATCAGGATTCCCCCGTGCTCTTTACGGGGGTTCCCTGGGCTTCCTTCCTATTAGGGTCCGAGGTCCACCAGGTTGGAGGACATGGGGTTCAAGATGGAGTCCTGTGAAGTGTGGTGGTGCATGGGGTCGGGTCCGGGCACGGGGATAGCGCCTGGGCCCTGGGGGTGTCCCATGCCATACAGGGGGGGCAAACCAGGGTTCGAGAAGAGCATCATGGCCGAGCTAGAGGACCCGTGCTCCGGTGTTCCCAGGGGAGTCTTTCCCTCATCAGAACTCCCAAAAACGGTCTTATTTTTGCTGTTCATCGAGGACAACAAGGCGTTGTGGATGTTGGAGTTCTCGCTGTTCTCCCTGTAGAGGAAAATGGGCAGAGATGTTACTCTCTGTGTCCGGCACGGAGGCTCACAATGGACAAAACCACCGGGGCAGAGAGGTTGGGGGTGCACCCCGCGAGAATACACTGGGTGGAGGGAAGCGCGGAGGGAAGCACAGAGGACAGATCGACAGAAGACACTGAAAGCAGAAACAGAAACTGAAAAAGCACTGAGCACGAGGCATAAGAGATGTTAGAATATAAATGACAGAGTAACACACTGTAAGGAGAGTACAGCAATGCAAGGATAAAGCGTTCAAAAATGAGCAGAGGGGGATGTATGGACCAGGCTGAAACTACAGCAGAGGAAGAGACACATGAACAGACTGGAAAGGGAACAGTAGGGACAGACTCGAAAGCAGACACCATACAGCAGAAGCCCGGAAAATGACTAAAAGAGAACAGAGAGAAAGGAACAGAAGTCACTGGACCTTAAACACAAATGATGCAGAGAAGAAGGCTGAAATCACAGCAGTGTTAGAGACAGAGATGGAAAATGGGAGAAAAAGGGGAGCGACAGAGACACAAAGTACTGAAAATACTTCAGACCAACAGCCACAGCAGACTGTACAAGAAGAGACAGAGCAACAGACTGAAACCTGCAGAGGAAGAGACACGGAAATGCTGGAAACGCAGGACAGGGAGAGACGCAGGGACAGACTGAAACCGTGAAAATGGCGCAGACGAGGGGGCATATTCACAAGGACCGGCGATGTCTATCGCAAACGGCAGTTAGCAGAATTTTTTTGATCGCCGCCTAACCCTGAAAACTATTGCCATGTTAGCGGCATATTAACAAGCCGTCGCTACATGGTGATAGTATCAGGGAACAGCAGTGAAAACTGCCGCTAACATCAGCGCGATGGCGATAGGAATTCCGGCATTAGGGGGCAATACCTAGTGCTAGGCCTATTAGCGGCTAGAAAACTCACATTAGTCAGCCCAACGTGCATTTTCTTGCCTCTAATGTAAAAACTAGCCTATCAATCAACCTCCAATAGAAAATAGGCATAAAAAACAATAGCTTGCAAAATGGAGCAGCCAGGGCCTAGTGCAGCACACATCAACAACCCCTGCAAGCCAGCCAACATCCAGGATGACCAGGATGAGAGCCTTGATGCCTAGCTGGACGAGCGTCTGGAGCCTGGATGCCTCACTGGACCTGTGTCTGGAGCCTGGATGCCTCGCTGGACCTGTGTCTGGAGCCTGGAGTGGGATATGAAGGAGCTGTGGATTTGATGAGCTGTGGGGGTAGACATTGAGGCGCAATGATCGCCCATACCTGGTGGTTAAGTCTGGAAGGTCGCATGGAGACACGTTGCGGACCTGTGTGAGAAGACCGCCTTCCGACCCTTGGAGCTGTTAATGGTAGAGGCGCGCCTTCGCACCAATGTAGTGAGGTCCGCATCTCATACTACGATCCACCACTACACCGACGTGTACGAAGGGGATTACCAAAGGTGTGTGCCGTCTCCCTGCATCACAGGCCAGATGATGTTGGGCTGGCCGAATGCTGTGGACGGTGAGGCCCCTGTGCGATGCCGAACTTGTGTGGCGTGAGCGCTGCGACTTCACACCTAAGGGGACCCTGCAGCATCAACTGCATTGGGAGGTTCCCCGGTGGACTAGGTGGCGACTGCTGTACCCAGCCTAGTGAAATCACACCTGCTTGATGCTCCTGCTGGCCAAGGCACAGATTTGGAGAGTCAATTTCCAGGTAAGGATTTCCAGGTAAGAGAAGGTGGGACACGTAGCGCAGGTGAGCCCGGGGCGAGTCGCTCAAGCCTATCACACACAGATGACGCACCCCTCAGTGGTGGCTCTTCCGCTATAGTGGAAGAGCATTGCTCCACTGCCTCATGCAGTGCAGAAGAAGAACAATCATCACATGATGATAACTAACTGATGGAATCATGTTATCTATCCTCAGTAGGTGAGTAGGACTGCTCCAAACACAGAGCAGGGCATGGGCGGATTGGCATGCCCACTCAAGTGTGCAATGACTGTTTGGCCAGCCCACTCAGGCCACCCAAAGCAGTCATGCGCACTTTCCTGTTCGCAATGCAGGCTGCATTACAGCCTGCATGGAGAACATGCCTACCTCTCTGGCCCCTGGCAGCATAACTTGTCCCGTTGCCAATTACCAATCCCACCGCCGCATTGCAGTTTTGTGATTGACTCAAAGGAGGAAGCCTGGCTGCCTACTTCCTATTCCTGGAAGCAGGCACAGGAGAGCAGGAGCTACAAAGACATGGTACCCGACTTCGAGGTTAGACTTCCCTTATTAAACTTTTTGCAACACCCGCTCACACACACATCCACTCATCCACACCCCATCCAGTGTTCTTTCTGGCGTTAACCACCTCAGAGCTGTCCAGCCCCCCAGCACTTTTCAAAGGCAGCCGCTGTGCATCCATGCACAATGGGCGTACGGGCGTACGACTCATGTGCCAAAGCCACATATGTAGTTGCGATGCATGCCATAACATTGCATTCCATTCCAATGCATACTAATACTAGGCACATTGCAACAGTAGAGTAGGTGCTGCGTAGCGGAGACATAAATATCACTATTCCCACTTCAGTGAGTGCAACCCAAACTTACCATTGCACCCCAAGCCCAACCGTGAACCCTGTAATACCTTTTTCAGCCCATCAAACACACCTAAAAATAATATCTTACCCCAAAACACACCCCATTTTAATATTGTACCCCAAAACACACCTCAATTTTCATATTTTACCCTAAAACACACCCCAATTTCCTAATCAGACATCCGAAACCCATACCCACCCAAAATACTTTTAATTACCCCACTACTGACCTCACAATACATTGTAATCAAATGAGATGTAAAGTTACCTGCGTTGTCAGAGTTGCTTTGTTAATGATGTACTGCCTACATTGTAATGGGTGTCTCCCATGCCAAAGGCAACCCATAGGTAATGCCGTTTGCGTCCGTCTTCCCCTGGACCGCACTCAGCCCCAAGGACACTCCACCGTTACGACGTCAGCACCCTCCGCGCCATCAACCCTGGACGCCACCTGGCCTGCCAGGATCAATCTCTGAGCCGGACCGGACATCGCCATCGCAATCACGGACAGCTGCAGTATCACCTGCGAGGAGCACCCCAACCATCAAGGAGGAGGCATTGCCATCACCTACAGAAGCACACTAAGTCTGACCATGCACTCTAATGACCCAAGGGTGACCATGGACCACCTCAACTCCCAGATATGGACCAAGCCCAAGTACATCCTCTGTGGCACCCTCATGTGCAGGCCCCCGAGCCATAGCCTCCCCATTCTCCAACAACATTGCAGACCTCATTGCACTATTAATCACAAAAAGGGTCATTAAAGCTCAACTACCCCGAACCCTCTAATATACCAGGAGAACACCAAGAGGGGGAGAGAGAAGAGAAAGAAATATGATAGATGACAGACATGTAATGGCACAAATTGTGTATTTCCTGGAGGGCGAAGCATTCAGGCGAGACTGGGTCCTAGTGGCCTGGAAATGTACCAGGGACTGGTTGGTTTTAATAATCAGTACAGCTAAGAGATTGGCAGATGCTCTTCTTATACAGATCCAGTCTACCCAATCCGGTCTTAGAGCAGAGATTGTGATGGCTACTTTTGACCATAAATTAGATCAGGTTAATACTGAACTCGCTGAGTATAGAGATTATCTGATGAATTCTAAAATCAATAAATTACAGAAAGATCTCAAGAACTTTTCCAGAGAGAAAGTATATCCATATACAACAGAGGAATATGCTAGACAGAAACTCACTGAAAACAACAAGGGTAACCAACAGGGCAGACAACGACAGTATATGTCAAGTAGCTCTAGTGATGGTAGCAACAGTCATTATCCCCAAAGAATGAAGGAAAGAGGATGTGGACATTGGCGGGGACCAAGATTCCCGATATTTCAACATCCTTTTCAACAGTATCAAAATCAAGCCTATAATTGGCCACCGATGGGATACCCTCCTCACCCTCCTTTTCAGGGCCCCCAATTTGAGGACCCGCGCTTTCAGAACCCCCAATTTCAACCAGACCAGTTTCAGAACTTTCAGGGGCCTTTTTAAGGGAGGGCCAGGAACAAGGGCAGGGGTAAACAGAGAGTTCAACAGAGAGTGACTTGGGACGATCAGGACCAATAGATCAACCAACAAGTCACGAGGAGCATGGCATCGAGTATGCAGGCAGGGACCAGACGATGACATCCTTAGTGGTGAACCTACCCTCGTTCCCCCTGGTTCTCCCACCATACAAGAACAACTCCTCAATAAAGGGTTGGGATTTGTCCCTACGAATCAGCTGGATCATTTCCAGCTACGTCATGATCTGGCAATTGTTTTCCTGAATATCAGACTGAAAATCTTTTTTCAAGATAAGGAGTTTATTGATCATTCTAGAGGGGATACCACTCTTCGCCCTAAGTCTACTTCCACTCCACAGTTAGCTGTGTTACCTCTAGAAGTAGGTACTTTTGAACAAGCGGTGATTCATAACCTGGAAAACTTAAATTAGCCTAAAGCACGGTCCTTTTCTAATTTGTCGAATGTTGAGAAACTTGCCTCAAAGAAACTGATGGAGAATGAGGAGATCATTTTAAAGCCCACAGATAAGGGCGGTGCAACAGTGATTTTGGACAAAATCACGTACCATGATGAGTGTGCCCACCTGTTATCTGACAACAAGAATTATCGGAAACTGTTGAGGGACCCCACTACAGAGATCACCACTGAAATTGCTTCTCCGGTGGAGGAGGCACGATCCAATGACTGGATATCAAGTCATGAGGCTGAAATTTTGGAAAATAAACAACATAGAACACCTTATTTTTACATTCTTCCAAAGATTCATAAGCCTACCAGACCCCTTCCGGATAGACCCATCGTCTCGGGGATGGGATCCCTTTTGGAACCTCTGTCACAATTTTGTGACTTTTACTTGAAACCTCTCATACAACGATTACCTGCATACCTGAGGGATACCTTGGATATTCTACACCAGTTGAAGGACATGCCATTTGACCCTGGGACGGAGTTTCTCATAGGCCTCAATATTGAGGCCTTGTATACTAACATTCCGCAAAGTGAAACCCTCAGGGTCTTGGAGGAAATCCTATTTGCTGAAGAATGGCCGTACCAAACTCCTAGAGCCTTCGTTCCACACTTGGCCGAAATAGCCTTGACTAGAAATTTTTTGAGTTTGAGGGCACATTGTATTTGCAGACCCATGGTAACTCCATGGGCCACATTTTTGCGCCTAGCCTGGCGGGTCTTTATGTGGGGGCCTTTGAATGTGCTGTTATCAATGACATCTCTTGCCCTTGGACGTCCAATATAAAACTTTGGTGGTCGCTATATTGATGACGTCTTGGTAATTTGGAAGGGGGATGAACCATCGGTCCACTCGTTCCTTGAATGGTTAAATTAGAGGAATCCCTTACTCCACTTCACCTCCACCATTGCCAAGATTAGTTTACCATACCTGGATCTGGTGATAGAACCCAGGGAAGGTGTCTTGCATACTTAAGTCTTCCATAAACCAACGGACAAAAATGCTTTACTTACCTTTGACAGCTTTCACCCGAAATCCCTGCGGGAAAATCTACCAGTTGGACAGTTCTTCCGGATACGTCAGAACTGTTCTGACAGGGGGGATTTTAAGGAAGAGGCTGGTTTTCTGTCAGAAAAACTGCTTGAGAGGGGTTATCCTGAAAGGGTGATTAAAAGGGCGAGGAAGATAGACTCGAATGTCAACCGGGAACTCCCGTTGCCCAAGACTATACGACCCGCAACGAATAAACCATTTTTTGTGTCCACATTTAACACTGCCTCACAACAGATCAAACGTACAGTTTTGAACAATTGGAGGAGCTTGAACTCGTATGGATTAACGGTGGAGAAGCCACTCTTCTCTTTTAAAAGGAGTCAGAACCTTAAAGATCTACTGGTCCATACGAGACCAAGGAAGGTGCAACATGGGGGTCTAGTACTTCTACAGGTCTGCCCCCAGTGATGGGTCACACTAGGTGTGAATCCTGTAGTGTCTGCCACACAACTAACAACACAAAGTGTATTGATATTGGTCTAGCCTACCCCTGGGAACAAAGATCCCATACCAACTGTAAATCCGAGGGAGTTATTTATTTGATTACCTGTCCATGCCAGAAGTACTATGTGGGTATGACCAGCCGCAAAGTAAAAACTCGAATTATGGAACATCCGAGCACTATTAGATGTGGGAGGTCAAATACCAAACTGACTGCTCATTATCTAGAGGCCAAACACACTATTGAGGATTTGGTCTGCACAGTCATTGAAAAACTACAGCTGGGGTCAGACACGGTGGACAGGAATAGAGCACTCATTTTGAGGGAACAAAAATAGGTATATCGACTAAAAAGTCACTTGTGGGGACTTAATTACGATATTCCATGGCATGCTCTAACGCGGTAAATCTCTGCTCCTATTACTTGGCTGTCATGAGACTATGAGTTGAGGATCAGGATGTACAAACATGACTTGTAGACTGTGTAAGTTAAGACTGACATATGCCTTTTCCCCTGGGAGTAACATGTTTTGCCTTCTGGCCTTTTGGGCATGTGATAACTACGTAGTGGGATTTGTGATATCACCCAGCTTAACGGTCAGAATGTTGGGGGCACTGCTGTGTCCCTCACTGGTAGGACTATTTAGCCTGGTGCGAGAAGATATACACAAGTACCCATACACACATAAAAAATCTCTCTGCACAGATTTTTAAATATACAACGGATGCGCCCCCATGATGTAGTTCATGAGGAGCTTATATGAAGAGAGTTTTGTTTCCCTATTACAGGTAGATCATTCTTATTCCCTGATTTCCACTGCCCGATAAGTCCCTACGAGATAGTTTCGGACGAGTCGGGCAGGGGAGTGGCTGAGAAACTGTAAACAGTGCCCCCTCATTCATTCCTAGTGACGGCTGCGTGCCGACGCACTCCGATGCGTTCATCCCGCCCATGACACGTGACAGGGGTGGATGCGGAAGAGATGCATTTAATTGACATTGCGGCGGCGTCTTCCCGCACTACCCGGCAGAGTGATGGTAGGCACAGACTAGCGTGGATTCCTCTTCGGAACAGTAAGGAGTGTTGAAAACAGAGCATGTGTGGGGGTAGCTTTTGGGTGTTAACATCATAGAAAATTCACGAGCCATCAGTGAATGTTAACGGTTGTTGTATGATTATTGTCTTTTCCTGAACACAGGTTATGTTCTTAGGTGTTCTCCCTGCCCCCCTCCAGTTTGGGCTTACCATCGTGATAATCTCGGTGAGTGCTGGATGTG
Organism: Lissotriton helveticus; assembly: GCF_964261635.1. NCBI lineage: Eukaryota > Metazoa > Chordata > Amphibia > Caudata > Salamandridae > Lissotriton > Lissotriton helveticus. Next base: position 406,067,806 of record NC_136073.1, read on the forward strand.
TTTGGGGTGGGAGACTCATAGGTACTCCCGGTGAGGAGTGGATTGCCTGTTTTTAATTACGGTTACGATTGAGAGTGGATGTACTAGTTTCTATTTTCTGACAGCAAACATTAAATCATTTGGGAATCCCGGGGTCTCAGTATGAGTTGATTCCTTGGGAATGTTGAAGAGAACTTCAAACCGATAAGGGCAGCATGAATTATACCGCCTATTGACCATGGTGACCAGGATATCTTACTCTGCATGACATGCATTTGTGTGTTTTGTTTTGTCATTCTAGTATTTGTATCCCGTGTTGGTGGGAATTACCTCCACATGTGTTGGATCAATTTTGGTCCCATTACCACCTTATATTGACCAAAGTAAGGTAAGGTGGGGTAGTAGACTGGGACGGATAGAAGTCCTGAGTAAGACCTACGTGACTAGTTTTGGGGCACAAATAAACAGTCAAAACATGTTGACACTAGCATTTTAAGGAGGAGTGTTTAGGGGAACTTAATATTCTCTATAAACACACCCATCCTGCACTATTTTTAATCCTGGCCGTGGGGCCCATGAATAAAGGGTTTGGAGAGGGCACCCATGAGTCAGTTTTAGGCACCTTCTACACTGCACTTTTTCTATCACAGCACCCAGTCACCAGGGGATATACACCCAGACATTATTGTTTGTTTTTTATGTTGTTTTGTCTTCCCCCTCCCTATGCTCCATCCTGTGTGTGGCTATGCCAGGATGTTTTGTAAGCAGACCCGATGATAAAGCATGTCACACACATTTGTGTGTGAGTGAGACCTCATTGCACCCCAGGGTCTCCCATTCACCAACGACATCCTACTTGGTGAACTCAAGTTCCCCCTGGACAACCTCAGTGATGAGAACACCAACCCCCCCTGGGGAAGGTCCCCACATCAGACACAAGCAGCAAGTCACTTCAACAAGCCTCATAGCAGGACACACGGTCGAGCACGTCACCTCCGCTAGTGGGAACTTCAACTACAGCCAGAACACTGGACTCTCCTGGACCGACCATCATTGGTAACATCACATCTTCACCTTGTCCACCGGACACCACTGCCTTCATCGCATCCCCTCGCAGCTGGATCCAGGTCACCGAAGAATGTCTTGTCAATTCCCTCTGCACAACACTCCACCAATGCTTCCAAACGATGACACAGCAGCACGCAGCCACCATCGATGGATCTCCAACAGCGTCGACATTCGGGCACCCCTCATGAACGCCACTGCGTCAGTACCTTCCGAGGGTGACCCAGTGCCACATGGGTAGGCTGGCCCCATGCATTGATGGAGTTGCATCATGGTTATGACATGACTACAGCAATGCGTGACTTTAGCGCAGACAGATGCGTCAGGATTCCTGACATATCTATCATTACATGCGTCATGGAGCGCTGTCCAGTGAATACAGTGCATCCATGCTTTCGCAAGAAAGGCGTAGTGAGAAGTGTTGCAACGCTATCTTGTCACAGCGCTGCAACACTTTTCATGACTGGGGCCCTGAAATACGCACTTATTGATGGTGCGCATTCCTACACTTTAGTTTTGTCACAGGGCAGCTCTGCAACATTGCTTGCAGCGCTGTACAGCACCAAAACCTGCTGAGATGAGGCCCTAAGTGTTATCTCCATTTTTAAGACCAGCTATTTTCTGGTCTTAAGTCACTGGCTCTAACTGCAGTTAGAGACAGTTTTTTGGTCTTCAAGGATCCCCTTGTGAATATGGAGAAGTGGGGTTTGCAGCAGTTTTAGCATGGGAATGCCTCTCCTACATATAATTATCGCAAACAGAAGTGGGAATCTTTACAACGGATGTTTTGTGCCTAAAAACTGCCGCTAACGGCCGTTAGCGACAGCATGGTAATAGGGTGATACAATTATCGCCGCTTTAGTGGCAGAAATGTGCCGCTAATGCAGCGATAACTCCTTGAGAATATGCCCCCAAGTCTCCCTTGAAAGCAGCGCTCCATGGTGTGCCTTCTGAATATCAAAACCACAATATTGATAGGGAAAAAATTTGAGGACAGATTATCACCAAAAAAAATGTCGACAGGTAAGTAAGTTTAGATGTTCCATACCCAACTCCACATATATGTACCTACACATTACATATATCTTCAAGGTAAGTAGATGTGAAATTAGAAATAGTAAATTGTAAATCTATATTTCCCTATATGTACTTACCTTTCAATACTTCGTCCCTCGATATTCTGTCCACTGTATTTTTTCACCACATTATTGTTTATGTCGAAATTTATTAGTACAAACTACTCAATTTTTTTCACTTTTTCTAATTGTAATTGTGAGCGGGAAGAGTATATTGAGGGGAAAAACATCCACTTTCCCAAATGTTTAATTCAAAAACCATTTGTGATTTTTCTAATCTTCTCATCTTATTGTCTTACTTGACAGGTAACTAAAAGAACATACCTAGGGGTCTTACCTATTATAGAAGGTGGTGCAGGCTCAGCTCTGGCTTGCAAAGTGGAGCACTTTTATGATTTGCATGCTTAGTCTCTAAGTAGCAATAACCACAAATGCTCTCAGTTAGAAACCTCTTGTGACTTCATTGGGGTATTGGATGGCTCATCATAACAAATGTATGTGCTGAGCTTTAAATGGCTTCTGGTATGGAATAGCTAACCTGCTGGAGCAGGAACCATACTTAAAGCCGTGGTAGAGGTGCATATCAAAGATGCCAGCCAGCAGAACCTGTGCTCATAGCTTTATTTCCCGACTGTAAGACATACAAAATTCAGTATGGAGTTAGTTCAGTTGCGGAGGCTGGAATACTGCAAGCTCCTCCTAATTTTTAAATGGGGTATCTGTAGAATCATGATGCACACTTTGGTTTAGTGTAATGTATACCCCAAAATGTCTGATGTGCTAGATTACATTGTTTCAAATACGCCCAGTCCAACTCTTGCAGGAGAAAAGAAAATGCAGCATGATATTGACTAAATTGGCGGATCCAGTGGGTGGGACGCAGTCGCTCATTTTTTCAGACTGCAAGTTATAGTTTCTAAATAATTCTAATATAATTACCTTTTTCTGTAGTTAGCACCACCACTCAGTTCCATATATTGGCCTGTGAATGTCATTTGTCTGTTTTTAGTACATATCTCACTTGGGTGCATCAATATAAAATACAAATTAAAACTCCTTCTAGTGCTTACTTGCTGTGTGGTCCACATCAATAAAGAAAGATCTTTCACAGCATGAGGTTCCGTTTTTCATTGTCCTAATGGTGATAGACTATCACACTATTTTCATGGTGAATGGATGTCACAGAGGATGGTAGTACCCCAGTAATTGGTTTGATGTTGCCAGTCTGCAACATAATTTAGCCGTGTTTCATGTGGTTTAGAGCAAAGGTCAATAGTTGATGTTTAAAAAGAAAGCATGTGGAGTTGTTATTTGTACTTTGAAGCTGCACTTTTCAATATTAGTCCATGCCAAATCATCGTCAGTCTATGGTTTATCAGTGTAGTATAACACATATTTGTTTGTCACGTTATCACACTGTGGACGTTGCTTGAATGACGCTGTACTTTGATTTTAATTCTACTTGGGGTCATCCCTACATACTTAGAACTACTTCTGCTCCACAATATCTCAACACATCCTCTGTGTTGCAGTTAGTATGAATTTTATTACATGCCTGGCACTTCAGAAACAGTGTCAATACTTTTTGTTGCAGAAATTAAAGTTACAAACCTTGTAATGATCAAAGCAATAACTACTTTATTTTACTGGAAGGGCATATAGGCTTGTTTCTTGTGTCCTTTCGGATTACTTAGGTCTGTTATGTAGCAGAGCATCGCTCACACTTTAAGGTAAAGAATGATGGCTCTAGGTTTCCTTCTTTATGCAGAAAGCTTTAATTTGTTTATTGTTTTTTTTTAAAGCTTTCAGGTAGTGAATTAAATGTATTCATGGAAGTTATGCAAAAACATTGATGTCACGGATTTCTTCGACTTCTTAATGATGTTCCACAGATTCATTTGAGCATCCACCCTAGATGTCAATTCTGGGGGTGATTTGGATTTTGCCGGACAGAGTACACCATCAAAACGTAAATAGAGTATCCTGCCCACCAAACCAGAGATCTGCCCATCCTATTTGGGCCACATCTGGGGCTTCATTGCAGAAAGCTTCTACTGATGACCTGACAGAGTAGGTGCCATTAGAGGAAGGATACTACACCCCTCATCCTATTTAGGGAGGACAGTGTGATGTTCTTTTTTTCTGTCCCTCACCACCTGGTAAAACCTGAGCATGAGGCACAGAAAAAACAAATATTGAGCCACACCCAGGGGAAAAACTCCTTGGGTGTGGGGTCATTTGGTATTTGATTTTGGATGTGGTTTATGGCAAATAAAATGTTTGATAAGTTTTGGTGAACACCCCTCAACACTGGCACTGACTGTTCACCAAATGTTTAGCACCTTGACAGGACTGCCACCGGCCCAGCAGCAATCTTATTTCTAGCAGGTGGTAGTATTTAAGGGTTACAGACGTAATTATCTCCACCACCCTAATGGACTGTACTTTGTCCATCAAACTGTAGATCAGGTCCTCTGTTACCTGTGTATCGTATATGCTATTCTCAATTCAATTCCTTCTAACATGGAGAAATTATCTGAATAGTTTATTTCCTTTGAGTGTTTTAGGGTATCAACTAATATAGTGTTTTTTTATGAAACCTGACTTGCTAGATCACCATCTTTAGGAAAGATAATATGGTCAAGATTTTTTTTTTTCACAACTGATTTTATTGTTGACAGACACAGAAGGCCCAGGTTGCACCAGGGCCGCAATTGTATACATATCATAGCAATGAAAAAGATGTCCATTTTTGTCAAACTTATTTTTATTGGCATTTGGTTCACAAAATGCAGTACCATAGTTCACATTATTTTAAAGCAGTTTTACATCATGAAGTATGCCAGGCTATGCAGAGGCTGCTCATACAATCATCTGGGACAAGGCCTCTTCCTTTATGCATAATGCAATTTAGAATACAGTTTAAAAAAACTCTAAGGCCTGATGTGTATAACAAACAACCCGTCTATTCTTTTGTGACGGGTGGCGTCTGTCGACTCCTTCCAACCGGGAAGGTCCCCCCAACTTCTAACCCCTCACCTCCCCCTCCCTGAAAGATATAATGAGTGGTGGTGGTGTTCGAACAGTATGTCTTCTGCCCCATCTATGCGTGGCAAACCCAGTGGCTAGATTTAGAATTGTCCAACCTCCTTCAATTCGTTTTCTCTAATTGTCCTGGTGGCCGTGTGTGATCTAGAATTGGAAAAGGTGCATGTCTCTAATGGAGGGAGGGCAGACTGCTAGGGGAAGTCCCTGTGTGAGGTAATTGACTAAAGGACCCCATTTGTATTCAACATTTTTGTAATCGTCCCTTGTTAGACGACGCCCCCGCTCCCCCCCAAACTGCTGACTTATCTGCAAACATGCTGTTGTGGTTCGCGCTGCTGCCTGGTCCCGATGACGTCTGCAGGGGCTGGGGAGAGAAACCAAAAGTGAAGACAGACTATTGTTCCTCCCCACAGGTGAAGGAAGGATGACAAAGGAGCCAATCAGGAGGTAGCAAGGGAGGAGAAAAGGAGGAGGGAACAACAACAACGACGACTGGGCCTGGAAGGATAACGCCGATGTCCAGAAGGGTGCTGAGAGGATGAACGCCTTCACCAGGAGAGGAAAGGAAGACGACAGCCCCATCCAGAAAGTAGAAGATGAGGAACCACCCGGCAGCTGGTCCGAGGAGTGGTGGTAACCGGAGGAGGTGAGCAGTGAGCAGTCCGCCGCAACTCTGGAGAGTTGCCGCCTCACATGGTACGTGACTTGGGGAGGGAGAGGTCGATACTCAAGGGAGAGCGAGAGTGAAGAGGGTCCGCTTCTAGAACATTATTTCTGTTGCCTCATTTACGGGCACCCTCTATTTATTTTGATCACTGTGCACATTGTCTTTTTTTTTATTTACTCAACCGGTTTCTGTGCACGTTATTTGGCACCCCACAGGCATCTAAACTCTTGGTTGTTCAAACAGGCTTCCACATTGAGAATAGAAGCCAGGTTACAGAAAAGGGGATGAAAGGAGACGAGAGAGAGTCTGCCTGTCCCCCCCACAGCATATGACTCCCTTGCTACAATTTTCTTTTCATCATTATCCCTCACATTCTATCACTTGGGTGTGGTGAAAGGATAGCTCGCGCCACAATTCGCAATACTTACTGTCTCTCTCCTTTCTGTTGTTTCACTCCACTGCAAGCTACTTGGGACCCCTCCTTGATGATGTTGAACATCTAGAGGAAGAGTAAGAAAGGAAGAGAGAAAGACGCATGATGATGTGGAAAATCTAGAGGAAGAGAGAGAAAAGAAGAGAGAAGGACACAGTGAAGTAACTGTGAATTTTCTGAACTTCTGTAACAAACAACGCAATTTAAATGTGGAAGCAACCCCTTTTTTTTTAAACTTTGTTGTCCTGATCTGTAATCCACCATAATAAAAGGACCATTATTAACCCCATAAGGCCTCCTCGCTTCTGTTTCGGCCCAAGAGTTCCAGAATCCTGAAAATATCTGTCATTCTCTCAAGGCATAGGAGTTTCCAGAGGCGTGAATGCCATTGAGAGATGGCTGGCACCGCTTTCCTTTTCCACGCTGCCGCTATCGCGACCTTAGCGGCCCCCGACAGGTCCACATGATGGTTTTGTCCACCTCGGTTTGGTGTTCTAAAGCCGGGCTCCAAAATCCCAGAAGGACTTCCTCTATGGAAGATAGGACATTATACCCCAATATGTCCTTGATATGTGCTAGAATTTCCTCCCAGAAAGGTATTATTGTGGTGCAGTCCCACCATATGTGCCTAAAGTCACCTAGAAGACCGCAACCCCTCCAACACAAATCAGAGGTGTTCGGGAATATCTTTTTAAGTTTGCTGGGGTACAAGTACCAATCCGTCAGAGTTTTGATATGGGCTTCTCGCAACTCCAGGGAGTGATTACATTTAGCGATGTCAGACCATATTCCCGCCTATTCCTTATCTCTCTTTTTGCCACCTCTTCCCATATGGCCATATACCTGGACCTCGGGATAGTGAATCAGAGAGTAGGGCACTATATATGAAGGAGATCACGCCCCTCATGGAGCCCACCCCCTGTACAAACCATTCGAATGATGTTCACTCTCGTGTGGCGCCCTCTCTATTCTGTGGGGCGAGGGCCCAGTGTTTGTGTTGGAGGTAGTGGAAATGTTTGCCTGGGTCTGAGGGAAACTCTCTTCTGCGATTTTCAAACGTCAATATGTCATAGTTATGGGAGAGTTCTGACACCATAAGACATCCTCCCTCCTTCCATGGGTTAATTGGGCCTTCGTGGAGTGCGGGGGGAAGCCGGATTGAAGTGTATTGGCGTATATGGTGACGGTAATGAGGTCCACCCCTCTCTCTTGGAAACTGTGTCCCAGACCTTCAGAGTGGTGCGGGTGGGTGTTCTAATGTAAGTGTTCGCAGGCCTGTCACCTTTGAGTTTCCATATGAGGTCCCATATTGACCTCCCCGCTATTGCCCTATCCATGTGCAACCAGTGCTTTTCTGATTCCCGCTTAAACTACTCTGCCACTATAATCAGTTGGGCAGCTTTGCGATCTGGCCAAAGTCTAGTAGCCCAACCCCCCTGCTCCCCTATGTCGCCTCAGAGTGTGAAATGGGAGGTGTGCCCTTCTCTTCTGCCATATGTATAGTGTGAATAGTGATCAAATCTTGGGGAGAAGATCCCTGTATAACTCTATGGGGAGTGCTTGGAAAAGATATAAAAATGTTGGTAGTACTGTCATTTTGATTGTATGAATGCGGCCCAACCAGGAGATAAAGAGGTTTCCACCATTTGAGATCTTGTTAGAGCTGAAGGAGAAGGGGTGGGAAATTGGCTCTATAAAGCCCCTCCAGGCATGGTGTTAACTGTATACCTATGTGTTGGATGGATCATTTGGCCCACTGAAAAGGGGAGCGCTTGTGTAAATCAATAACGTCTGCTGATGGAACCGTTAGATTGAGAATGTAGGATTAGTCCAGACCATCTTTGAACCCCGCCACTTTCTCAAATAGGGTCGGTTCTTTCTGTAGAGCGGTGAGAGAGGTAGCTGGATCGGTGAGGGACAGCAGCACATCATCTGTGAACAGAGAGATTTTGTGTGTATCTCCCCCAAAGGGATTTCCTTTAATCTCTTGAGACTCCCGAATTCTGATCGCCAGTGGTTCAATGCTTAGCGCAAACAAAAGAGGTGATAAAGGGCATCCTTGCCTGGTCCCTCTAGTAAGAGAAAACGCAGAGGATGCAGTCCCATTAACTTGCACTCTAGAGCAGGGTTGCACATAATTGACCCTGATCATATTCATGAATTTTGTTCCAAAGCCAAAGTGTTGTAGCGTGGTGAAAAGAAACCCTCAGTCCATCCTTTCAAATGCCTTCTCAGCATCCAGGTCCACTAACAACACCGGTATCTTATGCCCAGTTACTCTTTCAATTAAGTGTATTGTTCTCTGTATATTGTCGTGGGTCTGCCTGCCTTTTATGAAGCCTCATTGATCAGGATGGACTAGGTCTGGCATCAGGTCATTCAGCCTCGCCATCAGAATCACGGAGTACAATTTAGCATCAAAATTCAGAAGTTCAATGGGCCTGTAGGATGCACAGTTGAGCGCATTTATCCCAGGTTTAGGAATCACTGTGATCACTGCCTCTACCATAGACGGAGTCACCCCAATCCCCTCAGTCATGTGATTGAAGAGCTGTGTTAAGATGGGAATGATGTAAGGCGTGAATGTTCTATAAAACTGGGCCGTCATGCCATCTGGTCCTGGCACCTTATTGAATTTAAGCGATTTAATTGCCGCTCCTACTTCTTCCTAAGTTATGGAAGCATTAAGGGTTTCATTCCAGGTCTGGGAGACTTTTGGGAGTTTCAGTGATTGCAGGTACTGGGTTTGTTTGTCAGTGTCTCATGGATCCTCTGTGTATAACTTCTCATAGAAGTCCCTAAAGATATTGGCCTTTTCTTGGTCTGAGTGCAATGTGATGCCTTTGCGATTTTGTATACCTTCGATGTATTCCTTTTCTCTTTTCTCCCTATGCTGTCTGGCTAGGTGTTTCCCTATTTTTTTCCCCTGCGTGTAAGAAATCTGACGTAACTGCAACAGGGCATATTCCGCCCTGTTGTTGTATATCGCTCTTATCGTCCCCCTGAGGGCAGTGAGTTTATGTTGCCCTACTCTGGATGGTGTGCCTTTATGTTCCTTTTCCACCTGTTCCAGCTCTATCTCCAAGCTCCTTCTCTCCCTGGCTCTCTATCTATTCAAGGTGGCATTGAGTTCTAGACATTTACCTCTTATGACTGCGTTGAAGGCATCCCAGCTGTTAAATGTTGAAGTGTCCTGGGGTGTGTTTAGTTTAAAAACAGCTGTAATTGCCTCTCTCAGCGCGTCCCTCAGCAACCTATCTCTTTCCAGGGAGATCAGAAAATACCACCTATGGGTCCTGGGCTTAGCATGACCCCTAACTCAAACAAATCGAAACAGGGCAATGATCAGAGATCGTAAGTGGGAGGATTTTTGCCTCCTGGAGAGAACCCAACAAACTCTGGCTAATAAAAATATAGTCAAGCCTGGAATAAGATTGATGCACATGTGAGAAAAAGGTGCTGTCTTTGGTCGTGGGGTAATACCCTACGCCAGGCATCCCGAAGTCCGAGATTATGGAGTCAGCTTAGCTCCCTCAGGGAAGGAGCTTGTAGGCGTCCTGTGTGAGTGGGTACTATCTAGTTCTGCCTGCCAGGTAAGGTTAAAATCTTCCAATATTATCATAGGACCTTCTGCAAATTCCCCTACTTGGTCTAGAAGTGTTGTCAAAAACACGGGTTGGCCTACATTAGGTGCATATGTTGCGACAAATGTGCAGATTTTCCCCCATAATGTCCCCTTCACCATGACTATCTGGCCATCTTTATCGGATTTGACAGCTGCTGGATGGAATTTGGTTGAGCTATGGAACAGGAGTGCCACCCCTCAATGTTTGGTAGCTGCCGAAGACCAATATATGAGGGGATATTGTTTGTGCATAACCAAGACCCTTCTGCGCGCTTTAAGTGTGTCTCCTGGATCACTACTATCTCAAATCAGTGATCTGTTAAGTATTTCCAATTTTTTTGCCACTTAAGTGGTGAATTTAATCCTTTTACGTTCCATCACACAATATACAACACCATGATTCTATTTAATTCCATCCTCCCCCACCTATCTACTGGGTCATCAATCTCTGTTGTAGCTCTACACTCTCTAAACACTAGGCCTCCCGCACTAGCTTCTCACCAAAGGGCCGTATGGGCCAAAGACTGTGTATGCGGGATCTCTGTCATCAACCACCATCCTACCCCTGAACCTCACCCCCCCTAAAACGAACAACATTGTCAACATCAACAAATACCGGATAGGTGTCGCATCTCTGGTCATGTGGTATACCATTTATGAGGACATGTTGGTGGATGACCCAGCCGGAGTCCACATCCCTGTCAATCCCAACAGTTCAAGCTTGCCGCCAATTAACAATGTACCCCTTCACCTGCAGAGATCGAGCCCTCAGCATACAGTGGTGCCCCATCCCTGATCATAAAGAGCGCGTCATCAAGCGCCTACAGGACAACAGCTCCACCATGACGTCGGGTGTAACTAACTTGTTGGTCTGTGCTTCTTGCTTCTCCCAGTGCCTACGGTTTCACTTGACCTCCTCTGGTGTTAGTACTCCATAGTGAGCTTTTGGCAGTGTCCTTTTCTGCAGCCTGTGCCATATCCTGAGCTCCCACTTTGTCTACAGGGGGTAGCCCCAGCACTCTCAGACTGTTGTCAAGCTCGGTTATGTGTCGCACCTGATTGTTGTACTCAAAACTCAGACCAAACGGATATGTCCACCGGTATTTGATTTGGCCTGATCGTAGCTTCGTGGTGATGGGCCTAAATTGCTGTTGTCGAGCTAACGTGGCTGGGTGCCAGATCTTGTTAGATGCTAGAGGGGAACCCTGAAAGGAGGTGTCGCCCTTTTTCCTGGCCTCCTGTAGTACTGCCTCTTTAACTTTAAAAGATTGGAATTTGACCAGGATATCACGTTTCCGGCGGCGTTCTCCAGATGACTGGCTCCCCACTCGATGCACTCACTCCAACTTGATTTTAAGCTGTCGGGGACTTCAAATCTCTGCAAAGAAACCCACCAGTAAGGCCTCCAGGTCTGGCCCCTCCGCTCTCTCCTCCAGGTACCGCATTTGTACATTATCTCTGCGGGATCTGTTTTCCAAGTCCTCCGACTTTAGTAAGGCACTGTGCAGTTGACTCCAGAGCTCCTGCATCTGTCTTTGAGTTTGTAGTTCGTTTGTCCATTTCCTGGGTCTGGGTTTCAAGGTGTACTACCCTCGTGCCCACGGAGTCCACATCCTGTTGTAGTGTTGCCATACGGTCATTCAGGTCCATTTTGAGTTGCTCAAGTGAGGCCTTGATGTCCTGTGTGATCTTGGCGCGTAATTCCTCTTGCAAGTCCTTCAAAGATGACATCAAGTCTTCTTTCTTGAGGGCTGATGGAGCAAGGTTTTATATGTGAAGAAACTTGTTCGGACTCAATAATCTCCAAATAACATGTAACTAATTAATCAACAAGTTTTGTGAATACTAATAATTGTACCACACAACATATTTTCATCTAGGGGAAGCTTACCTATGTGCTTTACTAACAAGTAATCTGAGTGTCTTAAAATGGCTGCTGAAAACGGTGGAATTCTTCTGCGCATGCGTTTTCTACATCTACATAGTATGACGTTGTTTGCTTTTGATGGGAATTCTTTGCAGCTGCGCAGTAGTGCCTAAAATGGCTGCTTTGAAACTCACATGCTAATGCATATGCTTTTGCCTAAACTAAAACGTGTGTGTTTTGCTAATCTGCTAGCGCAAATGTTAAAATAAAGTAATGGGATTAGAGAAGAAATAAGTGGTATACAGTGCATTAATTTATTTTCGTATTCTAACATGTCCTTCTTTGACTTTATTATTAGCTCATATTTGGACCTGAAAGTTGTCCGAAATCTCCATCTTGGATTTACTGGGTGTGCGCACTTGAACTCTGAAAACCTTGAAGGTCATGGCATTGAAAGGATGCCAAGTCCCATCTTATCAGCGATGTGCCTGAAAACCTCACCTCTTTACCCGGCTAGAGGAATAAGATGTGTTCAAATAAGCATACATTGTATTAAAAGTAATATGAATGTTGCTGGGTGGATTACAGCATGGGAAAGTAAATTTAAAGGCGGGAACATAGAACAATGAATCTAAGAAAATTGACATTACATAGTATGGTGTGATGACCTCTCCCCATCCCACTGGCCAATCGAATGAAGGGAATACATGGATATTGAAACAATGGTGGGTGGTACACACCCTGGAAAATCGTATAACTAAGGTAGGCTTAGTCAGTTAGATTGTCCGACTTGTCATAGACCTGTCACTGACCCAACGTATGCTGAAGAAGATCGTGGATGTCACGGAACTCAGAGACCTGGGCGAGCACTCTGAAAGAAGAATCAGGAGATTGCTGAAGGAGAAGACTTTCTCCATCTAGAAGGGAACGAGAGTAGCTGCAGAGAGGGGTGTGACGCTGGTGTTGCACTTAGAGGAGGTTACCTGTCATGTCCTTCACCTATCCTGACCTCTTGGCTCCTGATTAGTAGGGAACCCTTTCTGTCCAGTCCTTGGCCAGGGGTTAGTCCTTGCACCATTCTAGGTAAATATACATTTGTATGGTATGTCTTTGTGCCGTTTCCCTTTCTCACTCTTCCCAGGTACCAATGTCTAAAGATTTTGCTAAGTCTCTAAAGATTTTTTTCTTTGATCATTATTTTTCTACTTGAAAAGTTATTAACCGATATGTATTGGTATTTGACTCACAAAATATTGCATAGGTAAAGTGTTTAAAACTTTCCCGAGTCTGTGGTTATTTCATGAGAAAAGTAAATTGTTATTCTATACCTATTATTCTAACTACCTGACTCATTGGCCTAAGAAATTAAAATATAAAAATTGACAGGGAATTGGTAAGTTATGGTGTACAGGTATAAATCAAAAAAAGGAAAATAAACTCCTGATCGGCTGAAAATAGATTACCGGTTTACAGTGTCTATGTTTATGGGCCCAGGTGAGTATGGTGTTTTAGAAAATATCCTAAACTAGTAATCTTGCGCCATCAGGGTCATGGCGTCTGGGGCGTCGACCTGCTCTGGGGGTTACTTTTTCTCTGTTAGTGTGAAGAAAATTGAAACTTTATTCGGCCCCTTCTTCAGTGACATAGGTGCTGGCCAGGTATGTCCTCAGCGAAGCCGCTGATGCTTGTACACGTGAGTGGCGAGAATGTCTCCTCCGCAGGGCTATACGAATTCACCACTTGCGAACTACATAGGGGCGACACTTCTTCTCTGAAAAGAGGAATTGAGTGTGTGATGCTGGCTGTCTTCTTGTAACCTTTTAGCTGACACAGGCTGGCCCTCTGCTAAACGCTCTCATACTGGATGTGGGTGAGTGAGAGACTCTCACTTCGTGGCTGATGTAGCCTTGGTGCTCTGCCTCCAAGATCGCTGGAGTCGGGGTATCAGGAGCGGCATTGTATTTATTGCAATTTGGGCAGCGTGGGGCCGGCCGCCATGTTAGGGTCAGGCAGGTCCAGGTGGGGCATGTAACTCTCTTTATTATAGTCCCCCGTTTGTAGCTTATCAGCTATGTGCCCCCACCGCCCCGTCGCCTAATGCCTATTTTCCGTCTTCTGCTGGGGTCCCCATCTCACCGAATTCTTGCGGGTGTCCTCCCCGTCATGATCGCGGCAAACGTGCCACTCAGGCGTATCAGCTGAAGTCTTCAAGAAGCCCGATCCCGCTCTGCTGTACAGTCAGTGCCGGTGACAGGGAGACCTCCCAGATCATGCCTCTTTGGTTTCCCTGCTAGGTGGGAAGACTCACATAGGTCCGCTGCTATGCCGCTGAGAAGGCTACCATTTTGTGAAGCTTAGCTGGCGGGCTCCTTGAGTTGCTCCACTGCTTCCAGACGGCACGATTCTCGACTCGCTCTCAAGCAGTACCGCAACGGGCACAGATGTTAGTACGTCCTCTGGAGAGAGTTTGGCAGCATTTAAAGCATATTAGCTGTATGGGATTACGACGTGGACCCGGAGCCGAGGTGAATCACGTCTACCCTGCCATGTTGCCCGGCCATGCTCCCAAGATGTCAATTTGAACAATATATAGTTGTCGCTGGATGAAATAAGTAGAAAATTGAATTAAACATAAATAAAAGTTATATACTAGAAACAACAATGTCACAGAGTCCATATGCATATCATCGTACAAAATCTCCTTTCACAACAAAGGAGTACAGATACAATTATTCTTTACAGCTATACCCAACATTTGATCTTTATGGCAATTCTTCATCACATATCGCAGGGGGAATAGGCTCAAGATACAAACTCTGGTAATCAACCCACCACTTCCAGATCTTGGGATGTTTCTGAGGACATCCAAGTGCCGAAAAGATCGGTATTTCTAACCCCATGGAAAAGTCGAGGCCTCATTTCCAGGCCCATATAGATGGCAATGAAGTTGCCTTCCAAGCCTTAGCAATGTTTCGCTTAGCAAGAGTAAGCACCAGGAATAGCAGATGTCTTTTCTACCTGTTGCCTCCAATACCCACCGTAATATGAGGCATGGTTAAACATGGTGACTGTGGAATATCCCAATCCAGCACCTCAGATAGACATGCCAGCACCCCACACCAAAATCATAAAAGTGCTGAAGGAAAGTGCCCTCGGCGACTCCGCAATGCAGACAGAAGGGGGATGTAATCATCCTGGCACGCCAGAGCCTATAGCGAGTGAAATACAAATGGTGAAGATATGTATAAGACGAAGGTGCACAGCAATGGCCGCTCCTCGCAGGTACGCTAGAGCCTCAACCCAGTCATCCTCATCCATTGGGCCGAGATCTTTCTGCCAGGCCTCTCTGGTCTTATTAAGTGTAGTGTGGCTATTAGTGACCAAGCAGCGAGTGGCTCCATAGTGAGAGCAAAAAGATATGAAGATAGAGGGCATCCCTGCCTGGTGCCTCTTCCAATGCAAAATGGCTGTGAGGTTGAATCAGTAATATGGATAGAGGCGGTGATGTCTGTGTATAAGAGGCGAATATTTTTAAGAAATCAGGGGTCTGTATTCAGCCAGTTTAGGAGAGCAAAGAGAAAAGTCCAGCTCAGGGAATCAAAGGCCTTGTTGATATTGGCTAGGAGGAGCGCTGCCGGCATGTTCAGACGATCTATGAAGGCAAATTCATGAAGATTCGTCCACCGGCGCCAAAGTTATTCCAAATAGAATGTTGTGGATTTCCTATGGAAACTAGGTCCTAACTATAACTACCTACTGGCGACCGCCAGTAGGTAATATATTACCTACTGCTCGGTTCCGCTCCTTCCCTAAAAGTTTGGGGGTGATTCGTCCAGCGGGGGCCGAAGAAAAAGGGGGGTCCCAAAACGTGTTATCCCCATGCAATTTTCTATAGGGACCTTTAGCCAGGGCTACAGCCCTAACGGCTGAACGGAATTACACGAAATTTGGCAGAGAGGTAGAGTTTTATTCGCAAATTGTGCTTTTTGTTAAATGGTGTAAATCCGTTCAGTAGTTTCGGAGAAAATTGCAAGTGAAATCATAGCGATATCTAGAGACGGAGTTCAGCACGCATACAGAAATCTGTTCAATTACGAGCGCGAGCTGCATACTGATTGGCTGTGAACTGTCTGTCAACACTCGAAACCAGGAAGTGTTGGCGGCCATCTTGTGGCTCGCTAGAACCGAGTCACAAGAAAACAGTAAAACAAAGTTGGGAAATAAGGGAAGGGGGTAGGCTAGAGACATTCTGACCCTCTAGGCTTGCTCAGGGGGCCGTATATCGATGTTTAGGCTCTATTCTTTTTTTTTTTTCTTAAAGAAAAATCACGGCGTACGCGTTTGGATATATACGTACAATTACGAGCAGGAGCTGCATGCTGATTGGCTGTTAATACTCCAAACCAGGAAGTGTTGGCAGCCATGTTGTTTGTCGGGAGAGCAGAGTCAGAAGAAAACAGTAAAACAAAGTTGAAAAATAAGGAAACGGAGCAGGGTAGAATCATTCTAAGCCTATAGTCTTGGTCCGGGGTGGTACATGGATCTTTAGGCTCAATTTCTATTTTAAAAAATGGCGGGGTACTCGTGCAGTAGTTGTACACGGTGGAAAAGTTGAAAAAAAAGTAGAAGTCTGTTTTATTCATTAGGTCCCGGGGGGGGAATTAAGGGGGCAATTTTTCTGCATAATGGGTGCTTGTAAGGTGCCCCGAGCACTGGGGAACGGAACTCTGCTGGTTTTATTTTGAAGTATGCGGGGGGAGGGTTACGGTCGTACTCCCCGCAGTCTCGGTGAGCAGCACCCCTCGGGTCTTTTAAAAAAAACAAATATGTTTTGAGGTCTCTCTCTCTCTTTCCCCGTACACGTCGCGGGGAACGCCACATTTCTGGGGCAGTGATATGTAAAATGACCTTCCGGCTTCAGGTACCTGCATTGTGTGGAGTTTTTTATTAATGTTGGGAGGGTGGGCTTGATAATACGTCCTTGTAAATTCCCATAGAAGCCTATGTTCTGGTGTTAACATGGGCTTCTATGCGAAATAACAAGGCCGTATTATCATGGTCATTATCGCCATTTGATCGGCAGTTTCTTGCCAATAAAACAGCGATAATTGCAACACCGGTCCTTGATAATATGCACCTAAGTTTACTGGTCAAAAACAGAGCAATGAGCCATATTATCAACAAAAGGTGATACATTATCGTTGCTTTTATCGACAGGAAACTGCAGATAAAGCGGCGATATTGGGCTTGATAATATGCCCTTGTGAATAACCATAGGAGCCCAGGTTAACACCAGAACATGGGGTGCTATGGGAAGTTACAAGGGCCTATTATCAAGCCCATTATCGGCGCTTTATCTGCAGTCTTCTGTCGATAAAAGCGGCGATAATGTATCGCCTTTTGTTGATGATATGCTCCTTCGTTTCTTTGATAGTATGAAAAGCTTTCCTTTTTTTTGGTGTAGCAGTTGTTCTGTCTTTGCATGCTCAGCGTCGTTTCGAAGCCCACGTTTTCTATTTCTTCAAGTTTAACAAGCAAACCTTTCTTTATATCAGTTAGTAAATCTGTCGCTTTATTTTCCCGGTTCGTGTGTCATCTGCTGCTGTACTTTTGTACAGTATTAATAGTCCTATTTTTTATATATTTATTTGAAAGGTAGTGCTGAGGAGCCAAACGTTGATTACGTACTTCGTCCACCGCCATTTTAGTAGAACTCAGTAGTTTTCAATCCTAGTCTTGACTATCTTACTGTAGTATTTCAACATTATTTTTATTGTGGGCCGTCATACCTCTCCCCCACAAAATAAAAGAAGCATGTAGTTTTTTTAAATTAACTTTTATTAAACAATAAATATAACCAAAACTCAATTATAATTATATTAGGACTGGAAAAATAACTTAAACAATGTTATAAACAAATTGTGAAATGGATTCCAAAAGGTGTCCGATTGGTAATCTGCAAAAGAAAAAAGAAAATTAGAGTTTAGAATTATGTAGATGTGAGTAAATGAGCTGAAGCATTACGGGGCATATTATCAAGAACGGCGATAAAATTATCGCCGTTTCAGCGGCAGGAAACTGCAGCTAAAGCGGCGATAATGGCCTTGATAATATGCTGTTGTGAATTCCCATAGCAGTGCATGTTCTGGTGTTAACCTGGGCTATTATGGGAATTTACAAGGGCATATTATCATGCTCATTATTGCCGCTTTAGCGGCAGTTTCTTGCCGCAGAAACGGCGATAGTTTTATCGCCGTTCTTGATAATATGCCCCTACAAGTTTTGGTAGCTCTACGGTTTTACGTGTGCAGTGTGACTCGTACATTCCAGTTCTGTTATAGTGCTGCGTTCAAGTGGTGTCTATATGGAAGTGCCTAGTGCGTTACTGACTCCCGTTATGGCAACTTATTTCTAATGCATTCCTGTGAAGGCTTTGTAGATCTAGGCCTTTGTGCTTACCGTTGTATAAACCTTGCGTGTAAACATTTTAGGGAGTTGGTGTCACAACTTATTCTGAACAATTCTTCTACACGTCTACACGTCGTAGACAGCAGTGTCCAAGTTTAAGAGAGAAAGAGAAATGATGTCACAGAGAGTGAGAGAGAGAAAGAGAGAGAAAACAACATTAAAACTGTGTCGCAGGGTCTGGAGTTGAGATTTTTTCCTTGCGTTACTTTACTCATGTTAAAAGTGACTCACAAGTGGCGTAATAAGGTTGTGGATCTGTTTGTCAGACTGTTGTAACCTATCTATTGTCATTGCTCGGAGGTAATTATAGATCAAACCCATTATAGCCATTTTAGCGGCAGTTTGCTGCCGATAAAGTGGCGATAATTTTGTCGCCAAGGCTTGATAATATGGCCCTCTCTTGTTTCAAAAATAAAGCTAACACTACAGTTTTACAAGTGCAGTGTACCTGGTACATTTTATTTGTTATAGTGCCGCATTCAAGTGGTGTCTATATGGAAGTGCCTACTGCGTTACTAACACCCGTTATGCCGAATTATTTGTAATGCATTGCTATGAAGGATTTGTAGATCTAGGCCTCTGTACTTACCGTTGTATAAACCTTGCGGCGAAACACATAAGGAAGTAGACTTCACAACTTAATCTCAACAATTCTTCTACACGTCCAAGCAGACAGCAGTGTCTAAGTTTAAGAGAGAAAGAGAAATGATGTCACAGAGAGTGAGAGAGAGAGAAAACATTAAAACTCTGGGCCATAATATCAAGCTTGGGCGACAAAATTATCGCCACTTTATCGGCAGGAAAGTGTCGCTAAAGTGGCGATAATGGGTTTGATAATATGCTCTATGGAATTCCAATCGCAGCTCATGTTAGATGTCCTTCACATCTAACATGAGCTTTGATTGGAATTCCATAGAGCATATTATGAAACCCATTATCGCCACTTTCCTGCCGATAAAGTGGCGATAATTTAGTTGCCAAAGTTTTGATAATATGGTCGTCTCTCCTTTCATAAATAAAAGTTACACTACAGTTTTACGAGTGCAGTGTACCTGGTACATTTTACTTGTTATAGTGCCACATTTAAGTGGTGTCTATATGGAAGTGCCTACTGCGTTACTGACGCCTGTTATGGCGACTTATTTCTAATGCATTCCTGTGAAGGCTTTGTAGATCTAGGCTGCTGTGCTTACCTTGTATAAAGAGTGCGGCCACCGGAGTTCACCACTCCACTTGAACTCTGCTTCTATACGTCAAAGTATATTCAATAAGTTGTAGAGAATTCCATTGATGTTGCTCGATAGGCTGTAGTTGCTTCTGAACGATGTTTGCTGAAGGAAACAAAAGGACATTTTGATTAGTCATCGCTAACGGAGTTGCGTAACTACTATCAAAAATGAATTTTAATGTGAGTTCTTAATATTCCGTAGTTACAACTGTTGCAGCTCCAGCAAACAAAGGAAGATCAATAAGTAATAGAGGCCTGGGACGGCCTTGTGACGCAGAAAAAAAAATACTATCATGGACGCAAAATTAATAATAATAGAGGCCTAAGCACGTGGCGTAGTACAGAAATACGACACAGAAATTCATGTACGCACAATTTTTAAGATTAGAGGTGTATAGGACCTCGTGACTTATGAAGAAATATTACAATTATGTAAGTACAACTTAAAACCATTGAGGGGTAGGAAAGCCATATGAAGGATAAAAAAATAGTATTATGCATATACAATTTACAGTGGAGGCTGATGTTGTGATGTCTTCTCTTACCTTTGTTTTTGTCGTCTTTTGTCGTGTCTTGAAAGGCTGTGGTTTCGCTGAGTCTGGGGTGTTTTAGACAGTCTGTGTGTCATCGCAGCAGAGGCAGGCAAAAGAGAGTGTGCTCATGTCAGTGCTCGCATTATATGGGAACCGCGAGGGCTGACCAAACCAAGCCCAGGGCCGTCATTGGTAGCGTTTTCACGGTCTGCAAGAATGATGGCCCTGTGGGACATCCCATTGGCTAATGTATTGGTTTCCAGGCTTAATGATAGCAAGCATGCTTGGTGGTGGCATGTGTGTAGTGTGGGCGGGCGTGCACCGCGCATGTGCAAGTGTAAATGTGTGCACCAACAATTAACAACAGAGAGAGATGGGGGCGGTGTTATCATGTGTGCAGAGGCAGGCCCAGAATCGGATCTGCAATGAGTCAGCACTTCTAATAATTCTCGTTAGCGCGCCCTGAGCTCTGATTTGTCACTGAGAGGGTGATCGCACCATAGTTTGTACTGCTTATCATACTCAGCGTGTACCCGCGTATACAGTACGAATATGTTTTGACGTTACGCGTCGCATTAAAGCTTCGGTGTGACGTCATGTACGGCGTTCTGTGTGCGAAAGGGGGCAATGTTTCTACTTGGTTTAAAACATGTATGTATTTAATGTACATACTAAGGGCAGACATTTGGGATAACTATGAATTTTTTTTAATACTTGTAATAATCATATATTACTTTTAAAAAGAATTACACAAATCGCGGTAGAACATCATGCGTACTCGTATTGAAAGAGTTGTGCAAGCGCATCATAAGCGTACGCAAAGCCATGTGACTTAAAAAGTAGAGATTTGATTGGTTCATAACTTTTCCTATTGCGACTGTTGAAAGTCCCGTCCCATTATAATTATTCGACTTTGACTTTCTAAGAAGAAGCATTTGTTCTGTGAATCTTATCAAATAGAAGGAAGATCACAATAATAAGAGCAATGGAGTCATCTTCCAGCAGTTCTTCAGAGGGAGATTTCATTCCTGAAGAACTTCCAAAGAAGAGGAAAGAAGCTCTAATTTGGAAGTTTTTCACTTTTCCAGAAGGTCAAAAAAAGGTTAATGCTCCAAAAGTAACTTGTAAAATTTGCGAAACAACTCTTTCAAAGGGTGATCCATGTAAAAAATACTCCTTTGGCACAGCAAATATGATGCGACACGTGAAGAATTTGCACCCCAAGAACTTTGCTCGAGCTGCAAGACGGAGGTTGCACGAGAACCTGCCTGCTGCTACACCTAGCACATCAACTGCGGCAGCAGCATTTTCAGCAAGCAGTCCACACCCACATATTGATTCTGACTTTGCTAAAGTTAAAATTTTATGCATTTATTGCGATAAACTTTTGTGTTATGGGGAACAGTCTATAGACTTGATGAAACGCAGGATGCAGGATCATTGCTGTCCTCGACATTAGTTGTTATTTTTTTCATTCTTTTGTTCCGCTTGGAATTTGTTGAGAAAACACAAAAAAAATACAAAACAAAAAAAACAGTTCTTGTTAGAATTACCTTCACTGGTCAAAGAAAGAACTATATTTGTATGTTAGTGTGTAGAAGTTTGTCAGAATGAATGTGTAGTTCATAAATGAATGAATGAATATGTTACTAGTGTATGGAGAATGTGAAAGTGCAGAACTATAAGGAACTGCTACAGCATAAATCTATAAGGTGTTCATCTATAGTATACTGTAGTATGTCCGAAGCACTTGAATGTATCATATGTACATAAATATGTTACAAGTCTATGTTTCAATTTGCGCTGCTGGTGAAAGTGCCTGGGTGAATTTGTATGTCTTAGGGGTGGAATTACAATCCCCTTGTGCCTCTTTTACACAGCCGTTGTGTCAGCAGAGGTGCAAAAGATGTGCCATGGTGTGTGGTATTAACAATGTGACGCATCTGGAGGGTGTATTACATTGTAAAGAGTTGCGCCAGAAGAGTGTTTCTTGTGCAGAAGGGGGTGCAGCAAGGCCTCCTAAAAGTGACTGAGTGAAATGTATAACATTTTTTTCAGCGACTTTTGAGCGTATGCTGCGTCAAAACATTGCACATGCTTGAAGCAGGTGTAAGGATTGATACAGCATTGTGAGCATAGGGCCCCAAGAGAATTGCTTTGCTGGAGCTGTGTTATACTTGCAACCAACGCCAAGCAATAATTCATCTAAAAATTACTTTGCAATTTAGTTTTGTTATTATTTTATAATAAGAATATGAAATATAATCTAAAAAATAAAATAAATATAAATATTTATATTAAAAATATAAGAAATTAGTATAAAAAGAAAGACATAATAATTAATACAATTATAAATTATCATTTACAAAACGTATGAAATTCACTGAAAAAACCATAGGTTTCACAGACGTTATAATTAGGAATTAGCATTTAAAAAACCATGCAAATTCATTGAAAAAACCATAGGTTTCACACGTTATAGTTAGCTGAACATTTCTCTCATACAAAACCTTTGAAATTCAGCTAACTATAACTTGCGCGCCCGCAATGCACTGCTGATGACGTCACATATTACATCACTCATGACATGGTCGGTGACATCACTCATGACATCACTGATGACATCTCAAATGACAACCCTGATGACATGGGCACAACCATATTATCTCAGACACTAGGGAATATTTAGGTCATGTAGCTGTGTTCACCCCCCCTTTGAAACAGAAGTGGAGTGGGCAAGTCCAACGTAAACAACGTCAAGGTATGACTATAAATAATTAGGTTACGCCTTGGGCGTGGCTCACTTCTACAAAGACAAGAGACTCCGCCGCAGCGAAGGTCCTCACCCTGCCACGTGGCTGTCGCCATGAGCACGTGCCTCCTCGATACAGGCTCATTCCGAACTCAACGCCACAGCACCACAGACTTAGGTCTGTATCGACTTCTGCCTTTGATCTCCATTGCAGACAGCAGGGTTCACAACTTGAATTCAGCTTTGCAACTGCACTACGGACAGCGTTGAATCCAGCCTTTCTTTATTTAAGGTAGAGTCAATTGGAATCTATGTCTTCCGATTTTGGAAAAGGATGTGACAAAAAGCATTCATCTATAACTGTGCTGACTACAGCCTCCAATCTACACTGCAGACAGCAGGGTTCACAACTTGAATTCAGCTTTGCATCAACACTACGGACAGCATTGAATCCAGCCTTGCTTTATTTAAGGCAGAGACAATTGTACTGTGTCCTCAGATTCTGTTAACTGTGACAACATAGCATTCATTGATCTTTGTGTTGACTACTGCCTTCAACCTACACTGCGTACAACAGGGTTCACAACTTGAATTCAGCTTTGCATCAACACTACGGACAACATTGAATCCCGCCTTGCTTTATTTAAAGCAGAGACAATTGTACTGTGTCCTCAGATTCTGTTACCTGTGACAAAATAGCATTTATCGATCTTTGTGTCCACTACTGCCTTAAATCTACACTGTATACAACAGGGTTCACAACTTGAATTCAGCTTTCCATCTACACTACGGACAGCATTCAAGATATCCTTGATTAATGTAAGGCAAAGATTATTTTGTTAAAGGATCCCACAAAAAACATTCCTCAATGACTGTAGTGAGTTCTGTTTTCAAAAGTACACTGCGATCAAAAGAGTTTACCGCTTGAGGCCAGTGGCGCATAAGCAATACAGACAACATAAAATTCAGTCTTGATTTATTTAAGGCAGAAAAATAGTACTCTGTCGTCCGATTTTGTTAAAGTATGTAGCAAAAAAACGCATTCCTCGATGTCTGTGTCAACTACAGCCTCCGATGTACTCTGCGGATAGCAGGGTTCACAACTTGAAGTCACCTTTGCATGAATACTACGGACAATAATGAATTCAACCTTGATTAATTTAATGCAGAGACAATTGTATTGTATGTGTTCAGATTTTTTCAGATAGAATGACGATTGTACATGACGCATTCCAGTAGAAAAGAGACATTATACCACTGTAACCCCCCTCCCGAACCACGAATCATCACAGGGTACACACACACTGAGTTCTTTCGGTACCACTAAATCACTGCACCTCAATTCATTTCCCTGTAGCCTTATTAAAGCAGACTTCACTAGGCAAGAAACAGTGCTCCCAGTACAGCCCCCTGCATTATGCATTATCACAGGATAAGTACAAGCTCAGCGCCAAAGATACTACTAACTCAGTGCATCATAAATCATCGGAAAGAAAAGTGAAAAGTTTTATGCCAGCAATGAGGCATACTATCACTTTTAAGTGGAATTCATGCAGAATCCAATCAACAAAAGACATTACTCCAATTACTGTACCCCCTCCCCTCCCAGACCACGCATCATTGCAGAATATGTACACACTAAGCACCAAAGGTACTAGTAACTCAGTGCACCAAAAATGATTATCACGTGGCCTTACTAAGGCACCATTCACAACACAAAAAACATTACTATCAGTACCGCCTACCCAGACCACGCATCATCGCAGGCTCCACAGAACCTTCTTATTTTAGATACCACTAACTGAGTAGAAACCAAACTAAGTATAACACCTATCAAACCCTACACAATATCCCTTTATTATGCTTCCTTGAAAAACGTATTTTATATCACTTATACATTTAGTTGAATAATAAAATGCACGCTGCATACATGTTCTATCTTCCACTTCAATCATAATTGCAGATGATGCACTCCACCCTAAGATCTACACTGTGGACAGCAGGGTTTACAACTTCAATTCACTTTTGCATCTACACTATAGACAGTAGGAAATGCAACCTTGATTTATTGAATGCAGAGACAATTATACTGTATGTATTCAGATTTCGTTAAAATAAGTGAAAAAAAACAATATTCTATAACTGTACTGACTGCTAGCTTCTATGTACATTGTGCACAGTAGAGTTCACAACTTGAATTTACCTTTTCATCTACACTACAGACAGCATTAAATTCAGCCTCGACTTATTAAAAGCAGAGAAAAAATAGTGCTGTTGCACTGCTAGTATGTGCAAGCACCTTCAATAGCTGCATCGTGTGAACTATGATAACAAAGAATGTAGAAGATTGTGCCAAAATGTACCTCCACCACCAGCAATACCAAGTACCTCTGGGGTATCACCTTCAACATCACCACCAGACATACGTCCTCAATTTGTGAAAGTTACAATGCACTGCGTGAAGAGGAATCGTTTAATTTGTTATGGGGAGCAATCAGTACACCTAGTTTTCACAGCAATTGATAACCATCGATGCTAGTTCCCCCCCCCCTCAAAGTTCATATAGTCCAGTGTGCAACAGTGAATGATTTCAGTGCAGCCCGTTCAGACCACGCATCATCGCAGGGTGAGCACATGATAAACACCAGACGTACCACTAACTCAGTACACCATAAATAATGGCCATGTGCCCTTGTTAAGGAAAAATTCAATAGTCAAAACACATTTTTACCAGTGCGGTCTGCCTGGACCACGCATCATCTCAGGCTCCACACAAACCGCCCCTACCTCAGTGCACCACAACTCATGAACACTTTACGATAGAACTTTCTGTGTATTATTTGACATATAATGCTCCTACCTTTGTACAGCAGAAGTCATAAACTGTTTATGATTAAATATCTGTATATGATATCGTGATTACTATTTTACTTCTTACCAACAACAACATAATAAAATGGAGTCGAGCACACATGGCTGTACCCACTTCAACTCTCTATCTGTGTCTGTGTATTTATTGTGTTTGTAAAATGCTGCTCCTCCGCCCTACCGCATTATATTGTGCTATAAATAGTGTATGCACACCATCTTACCTGTGACAGTGAGTGTGGGCTAATCCTAATTTTTTTTAAGCATATTTATATAGCGCAAAATCAACCCAAAACTAATACAATTTCAGACACCCGTACATTACGTCATTACTCTACAATAACAGGATGTGAACGCAACTCCGAGGCTCGAACACTGATTTCCAGCACCATGGGGCATATTATCAAGGGGGTTTATCTCCGCTTTTTTGGCTTTAAAAGCCAAGAAAGTGGAGATAAAATTATCTCCCTATTACCTAGCTGTCGCTAACACCAGTTAGCGACAGCTAGTAGGAGATAGCGACCATCTTGGGCCCCACTTTGCATGTCAGTGATATTTATCACTAATGACATGCAAAGTGGGCGTGCTAAGATGTTAGCGACTGGAAACAGTCGCTAACATTGCTATCTCCCATTACCAACTTATGGAGATATTTGCGCTAAGCGCGAATATCTCCAAAAGCTAACACCTGCCCTGAGCAGTTCTTAGCCATGTTATCCAATGGGAGGTGGATAACATGGCTAAGAGCATTAGCTCGGTAATGCATGAATATCGCTGACTTTTCAGCGATATTCATGCATTGCGGCCGATTTTTATCGCATTTGCGATAAACCTTGGTAATACCAAGGTTTATTTGTGATAAAAATCGCCTCAGCTGTAAATTTTTGTCTTTAACCAAGCAATAGCGATAATTATCGCTATTGCTTGGTAATATGCCCGCAAGTTCTACAGTGTACCTGAATAACCACATACGTATATATATATTAGCTACCCTTCATGTGCCAAAAACGGCAACTTACACCTTTCCCTCCCTGTATTAATACGGCTACAACACTCCACGGAGTGTATAACAAACATTCATAATCACAGAAATGCGCCATGTCCACCATCTTTTATGTGTGCAACTATGAACGAATATAGAGTCAGTAATACCTCGTACCTTCCATGTTGGCCAAGTTGTGGGACTTTACAGATATAATGACACATTTGTTTTTAAGACCCGGGTGACGTCAGCACTACAAAACGGACACCCGTATCACTTGATTTCTCATATGGCTCAGGACGGGACCATACCCATAGCTCCTGGATCATGGTTCAGAGCCTCGCGCAGCACTGGCATATGTCAGGCCAGCCCACTCCACTTACACTTCCAGGAAAACACAACAACGGAACATTGCCCAGATTTAATTGTAGTGATTTCTTAGTTCCAGGTCTAGTTGTCAGAACGGCACACACACACTCCCTCATGGCTGGTAAACACCCACACCATACCCATCCAGAGCATCCGTCACTACACACATGACTGTACCAATAAAAAAAATGGGGCACACGTGATCTACGCCATTTTACAGTTGCTTCCATCCCATGCGTTGTGATGGCCAGTCCTAATGGTTCAAACGCCTCATGTAGGCCCGCACCACCGAGTAGGGGGGCCCACCACTACGTGTGTGGCCTCTTTGGTCACTGAGTTAGTGGTATCAGAAGCACTGAGTGGGTGAGGAACCTGCGATGATGATGGGAGCATGACTATGCCATACCGATATCAAGACTCGGCACCATATATGAGAGATCAGGACTACATGATGCAGAAGGTGTCCTGTCCACAAAAAGGTGAGCAGTCGAGCACGGCCTGGGTGCACATCGGAGGGAGTCGAAGGCCTGTAGCAAACTGGATACAAAAAAGCAAAGCAGCAATTTAGACAAAAACGCAGTCCTATATAGTGTATCAAATTACATGTACATTTTTTTTCCAATAGCAGGAACGTTTTTATAATCACTCAAACCTCCGGAATATAAACTATACAAATAGTTCTTTGAAATGTGAGAGGGAACGTGTGTGAGACGCCGAAGTTATTCAACTCCACATTAAGATAGCAACAATTACCAAACATAACATCTTTCTTTTACTATCTTTTAGATGTAGAGCTTCAGGATGCATTATGTCCCAGCACATGGTGAAAAACACACTTGTGTATGTACTATACTATGATTAACTCTATATACTATATTTCAGATCACTAAACTGGAGGGTGCACTATGAACCAGCACATACTTCGACACAACCAAGGCAAAAGGTGAGCTACAAGTATTTTCTCCACTATTAACTGCTCCATCTATAACTTCCACTCTCTCACAGTTTTAATGTTGTTTTCTCTCTCTTTCTCTCTCGCCCTCTCACATCATTTCTCTTTCTCTTTTAAAGTTATGGACGCTGCTGTCCACTCTAACATGTAGAACCAAAGCTGAGTTCAAGTTGTGAACTCTGTTGGTCACAGTGTTTACACAAGCTAAGCAGAGCGACCTAGATATACAATGCCTACGATTAAATGCATTACAAATGAAAGACCTTATTTACAAGCCCCTTGCGCCACTTTTGCGTCACATTCAACATGAGAAAAGTAACACAAAACTGGCGCAAGAGTCTTGTAAATAAGCCCTAAAGAATATTGTCCTGCATAATGACTTGATCTCTCACCTAATTCTGTCTTATCTCTGAATCATTTTAAAGACCTGTTGATCTGTAATGTAAATCTGACGCAGTAGGCACTTCCATACAGACACCGCTTGAATGCAAGCCTATAAGACAAGTAAAATGTATCAGCACACTGAACACGTTAAAAGAAGGAAATATCTTCAACTGTTAATTTGACTTGTAATGTTTGACCTCATTTAGTCACATCGATCTAATTTTAAACACTCATTTTCTTTTTTGTTTTGCAGAGTACCTATCTTACTTCTATTGGAGTCCATATCACATTTTGTTTATTATATTGTTTTGTTAAAGTTTTGTTTCTAGTTATTTATTGTATTGTTATCTTTAAGTTACGTTTCCAGTTATTTATTGTTTTAATAAAAGTTAATTTAAAAAAAATATATTCGTTTTTTTTGGGGGGGGTTAGGAGTCACCAATAGAAATGATATTTATAATTTGAAGTATAATTCTGAGGCTTACTAATTACCAGATCTTTACCAGAGTCTATACCTACGACTAACGGGTTCCTATGAAAAAGTTTAAAAACTCCAGCACAGTAACTTTTATCCATTAACAACATAGTGAGGTGAACTTCTAACCTCTGTGCTCATTTAAGTATTCCATGAACTGTTACTATGGTAACAGGCAGAAAGCCGTTTGGGGGTAGAGTTGAAAGGTACTGGCTGTACAAAAACTGTTATATTAACCCTGGATCCTCTACAAGACCAAAAAGGAAAGCAAAGTAAAACAAAACACTGTGTACCAGATTTACAACCCCCTTGCACCACTTTCGCATCCAAGGCCCCCCCTACAAAATTAGAAGTGTGTGGGCCTCAACGAACCCCCTCAAGCCCCGGGAACCACCAACCGTGGAAATGTGTGTATTGTGAGAGACAGACTGCATGACCCTATGCCTAGAGCCCTCGGGAGCCTTGGAGACTGCAACGCCCGACGGCCGGCTCATGCAGTGTCCCGGGGTGCCTACCCCTGGGACACTGCTGTTTGCTTTGAGAGGGTGGGAGTCTCACGGCTCCCGCACTCCCATAGCAAACTTAGTTTGCATTTTGAAAGAGAGAGCATAGAAATCTGTTCTCACTTTCAAAATAAAAAGCAGATTGCATTTCCACATACAAGTTAGCATCCCCCTTGCGGAAAAGCAATGCTGACTCCCGAAGAACGCGGGAAGCCGGCAGGACCATGGGGGCATTGTAGCTCCCCTCACAGTCCCCAACATTTTTTATAAGACCCAGGGAATAGGGTCCCTGGAGATATTAGAAATTACTGGTAGGGGCTATTTTTTCATGGTAAAATTACAAGTCGCGAACCCAGCGCAGCGCTCAGTGTGGCCCCCTAGTGTGCAAGCGCTGGATGCACGACTCATAATCTGCAGGGTGCGCGACTCCAGCGCCTTTGATGCACAACTTCTACGCGTTTGGGAGTCGGCATAACTTTTCCACATCACAAGCTACTAACATACAACTCCCCATGTGGAAAAGCAATCTGATTTTGATTTTGAAAGAGAGAACAGATTTCCTTGCTATGGGAGGGCGGGATGGACACCCCGGAACACTGCAAGAACCAGCCCTCCCACACTACATAAAGCCCCGGGGAGTGGTGGTCCCCGGGGCTTTGGAGACCTTACAGCCCCCTTCCCTAGCCATAATATTTTTTGTAGCCCCAGTGGGTAACGGGGCCCTTGAGTGCTCCAGGAGGGGAACCACATAGTCCCCCTCCCATAAACTCCCGATGGGTGATGTCCCCGTGGCTTTCAGGACGTTCAACCCCTCCCCCCACCATTTTTTTTCTTTTTAGCCCCGGGCGCTGATGATCCCCGAGGCTGGGGGCTCTGTGCCCCACATAAAATTTAATAATTTTGCCCCGGTATTTAACCCCCCCCGGAGATGAACTATTTAAAAAAAAATGCTATTTCATTTTATTTATTTTACGGCACAGTCCACGCATTCTACACGCATCCCGTTTAAAAAAAAATGTGGGCCCTGGGGGTCCTTCTGGGACCCCCTAAGCAGGTCTAGAGGGTAACATTATTTCTACCCTGCCCCCTTTCTCCGTTTTGAACACATATTCCACTGACTTCCTCAGCCTCGCTTCTACCGAGGCACAAAATGGCTGCCAACTGTTCCTGGTTTCGAATGCTTACAACTGCTTGCAGCCAATTAGCACTGAGCGATTGATCGGGACGGTGCGCTTATGCTACGACGCCAATCCTCGCACAATCCACGGATCCACCGTGCCCATAGATATATATGTACATTTAAATACATTTAAATGTCATTTTCTCAGAAACTACTGAACAGATTTACACCAAATCAACAAAAGGCACGAGTCTGAACTGAGGACTACCTCTCTGCCAAATTTGGTGTAATTCCGTTTGGCCGTTCGGGTTGTAGCCGTGGCTAAAGGTCCTGTAGGAAATTGCAAGGGTAAAACACGTTTTGGGACCCCCTTTTTTCTCGTCTCCCGCTTGACGAATCACCCCCAAACTTTCAGGGAAGGAGCGGAACAATAGAATGTTGCGGATTTCCTATGGATAATAGGTCCTAACTATAACTATATATATATATATATATATATATATATATATATATATATATATATATATATATATATATACCATCCGATTGACGAAAATAAGCCCGCGCCTTCTTCTGATGGCGGGCCTCGACGGGGTTTCGTCTTACCCCAAGCAATCCAACAAAGCGCCGTCTCTGTCAGTTAAAAGACAACAAGTCGAGGCCCAAACTGCTTTTTAAGTGAAATTTATTTGGCGATCACACCCAACGCGTTTCGTATACGTGGCTTATAATGTGGCAACGGAGTTTGTCGATATGAAACAAGAACCGGCAGCAAACAATGCTTTGTGGGACTAGTAGTTCCGACTAACATAACGTCACGGAAAGTTTAGTGATTTAAGGTGTTTAATTTACAATGAACATCGGAATGCAAACGTGTAAATTGAAAAGTATAAACTAAGATACAGAAAGTGAATAGTATCGTTTAATATGAAGAAGTGTTGAACCTTTGAGAGTCTGGTTTCACTTGTTACTTTAGTCACATGACAATGTTTCTTTTCCGTTTTGTATATAACTTTATTGTTTAACACCACTCTTCACTCGTGAGCAAGCGGCTGCGGCTGCGAAACGCGTTGGGTGTGATCGCCAAATAAATTTCACTTAAAAAGCAGTTTGGGTCTCGACTTGTTGTCTTTTAACTGACAGAGACGGCACTTTGTTGGATTGCTTGGGGTAAGACGAAACCCCGTCGAGGCCCGCCATCAGAAGAAGGCGCGGGCTTATTTTCGTCAATCGGATGGTGTTTGGATTAAAAAGCCGGCGCCCGCCCGTGCAGTACTCGTGAGCAGGAAATTCAGGAAACCCATTGGAGAATAAATCGGCAAGTGGGTTATTAAAACTGGAGCTGCTAGATAAACACGTATAACGTGCACGAACGAAAGCAAAGAGATTATCGGGCAGATGGAGACACGCCGGTAAATGTAAGGATTAACTGGCGGTCAGCAGAAATAAATGAATACGCACGGAGTGCGAAGCAACATAATGGCGACATCAAGAAATGAAAAACGATGCGAAGCAGCAAACAAAATGTTTGAAACTTCAGCGCTAGTACAAAAAGATGGAAGCACAATTGATTTGACAGTGGGCAGGTATACATCTAAGAAGGCCCAATGGGATCGTCTATGGAAATATCTGAAATTGGAACAGAACAAATGGTGGGAATCCACCACACTGCAGAAATATATAGAGGCTGGTCGAGGACTTCGTATCTTCATTACTCCAACGTTCAGCGACCCGGACCCAGATTTAATTGAGGAATGGGCGGAAAATAATCACCACTGTTCCATGGTAATGTTAAAACTATTGGTCAAGTATGCTAGTCGGGACTGTGAAAAATTAACGGAAGTGATTGAAGACGTTATATCACGATTAAAAGCAATGTGTGAAGCAGACGAATTTGACCGAGATATGGCTAAAATTGAAACAAAACTTGAGCGGATTGAAAAGGAGATAAAAGAAAAGAAACAACGTAAATTCATGAGAGATTTTATTGACTATGAAAAAGGGCAAATTTTAACTTTTGCCAGAAAGTTTGACCGCCTGAGAGGACAAGGTGCTAATGTGATGGCAGCGGCACCGAAACCAACAAATGGAGAGGAAGATGCAAGCAATGTAAATACAACTCCTGAACCAGTGGCCACTACCAGTGAGAGTGCTCCGATACAAAATCTGTCGGTAAAAGACAAAATTTTAAAAGAATTTACCCTGATGGCCCAGGAGAGGCTGGCAGTACAGGGAAATCCGGGGACAAGCAACCAAAGAGGACGAGGGCGTGGTCGTGGAGGAAGAGGCGTAGAAAGGCTACAAGAAACGCCAAAAGGATTAACGGAGAGCCCAGTGGGATCCCGCACCCGATGGCAAAAAAGGACCAGAGAATGGAACAAACAGAACTAAAAAAACGAACAGTTTTGAATTTATCGGATCGGACACTAACTAATGATAAGAGTGATGTTCTGGCGAAGGGGCTTACATTCGTTCCAACGAATGAGTTTGACTACACACAAGTGAGAATTGACTTATTTTACTTTACAAGAAAACTGAGACTGAGGAAATGGTTCTGCACGAAAGTAAATATGGGAAGAGATGATGTATGTGAAGATGAGGTCAGTAATATTTGCATAAATAACATTGATACACTGCATTTGTTGAATGAGTTAGGTGATCAAGTGGATTTTAACCCAGATCCCATTTTAAATTTGGCCAATGACAATGTTGCAATAGATCTCAGCTATAAAAGTCATTTTAAGCCCACATCTATATTTATGCCACAGATTCAGAATGAGGCGTTGGATGTGTTTGAGAGAGGGGTGAAAAATGGCTTTAAGAAATTGGCAACCACTCCATCTCAGACGCAAAGAAATCTAACATCCCAGCAAAAAACAGCTATCCAAACACTGCAAAAGGATCCCACAATAGTGATTAAAAAATCCGATAAAGGGGGAAATGTGGTGGTTTGGGCGAGAGATAGATATGTGAAGGAAGGTCTCAGACAGTTAAATGATGCGCGTCAATATGAAAAAAGCTCTAAGATTAGCTATGAAACATCTAATAAAGAATACCGAGAAAAATTGCAAGAATGGAAGGACAAGGGATGGCTGGAACAGAATGAATATGATTACCTGTACTGTAAGTTCCCCAAATTACCGGTGTTAT
Organism: Lissotriton helveticus; assembly: GCF_964261635.1. Classification (NCBI taxonomy): domain Eukaryota; kingdom Metazoa; phylum Chordata; class Amphibia; order Caudata; family Salamandridae; genus Lissotriton; species Lissotriton helveticus. Next base: position 406,101,350 of record NC_136073.1, read on the forward strand.
ATCTATTACCAAAGGTCCACAAGGATAGGGATGACCCGCTTGGAAGACCTATAGTATCATCCAGGGGGTCGGGCCTGGAAAATACCTCTAGGTATGCAGATTATTTTCTGCAGCCCTTTGTTAAAAGATTACCATCCTATATTAAGGATACGGGGGACTTTTTGCGTATGATTAATGAATTGGAATGGAATGACAACTACCTAATGCTAAGTCTAGATGTTACTAGCCTATATACAAGTATTCCTCATGAATTAGGAATAAGGGAATGCAGATATTATTTTGGTGAAAGATCTATCTCTTACTTGATGCATACAGAAGTATTGATTGACATGATATTCAGGTGTCTGACCGAGAATTACTTTATCTTTGATAATCAGGTGTACAGACAAGTGATGGGCACAGCGATGGGCACCTGCTTCGCCCCCAGCTTTGCGTGTCTCTACCTTGGCTGGTGGGAGGAGCAGGTGGTCCGAGCCCATGATCTATACATTAAACACGTCAAAAAGTGGGCAAGATTCATTGACGATGTTTTTTGTGTTTGGGAGGGTACAAAAGAAGAAGCAGATACATTTGTAGAAAGCCTAAATAAAAATGAGTTGAATTTAAAGTTTACCCACCAAATCAGCCCAGAAAAAATGGAGTTTCTAGATGTTATGATGGAAGTAAAGAATGGTAAAATTGAGACATCTCTGCATCGTAAAGCTACTGCGGGGAATAGCATGTTACATGCTCGCAGCTGTCAGCCCAATAGTTTGATCCAAAGTATCCCATATGGAGAGCTACTACGTGCAAAGAGGAACTGCAGCACAGTAGAGGGATATGAGAAGGAACGCGCTATCATGATCAAACGGTTTAAGGAAAGGGGTTACAGTGATCAATGTATAGCGACGGCATGTATGAAAGTAGAGTCAAGAAATAGAGAAGATCTGTTGAAAATTCATGAAGGGCCTAAAATCGGTGAGAAATTGAGATTCGTAACAACATATAGCAACACGGCATATGAAATGAGGAAATGCCTTGATAAACACTGGAGTATATTGAAAACAGACCTTGACTTGGATAAGGCAGTTAGTGAGTCACCACAGATTACCTTTAGAAAAGGGAGGTCATTTAAAGACCTGGTTAGTCCAGCAATATTACCCAAACCAGGGTTAAAAACAGCGAAGCCAGTACAAGGGTTCTACATTTGCGGGAATTGTAAAGCCTGTAAATATAGTACAAGTTGTAAATCAGTGAAACTATCAGCCAGTTGTTGTCCATTCAGAATTCAAAAACATTTGACGTGCGACACAGAATATGCAGTGTACGCCCTCAGGTGCCCATGCAATTTATGTTACATTGGCAGCACAATACACAAAGCCAAAAAAAAGAGTGATGGAGCATCTAAGGGCAATTAACCACCATGACAAACAATATCCCATCGCACGCCACTTCTACAAAGATCACAAACAGAATACTAGTCTCTTTTCCTTTGTGGTATTGGATTGTATACCCAAGAGAGAGAGAGGTGGTGATCGTGTCAAAGAGTTGAGAAGATTGGAATCAAGATTTATAATTAAATTCCAAACACTATACCCGTCAGGTCATAATGCAGATGAGGGGTTGGCAGTCCATCTTGGGTAAAAATGTGCTATTGCTGTCCAGTTTTAAGAGAAAACGCTGTTTACAATGTATTTATGGAAATAGATGAATCAATGATAAAATGTAAGGTTTTATGTGAATCGATATCACCACTAATTTTAATGGGTATACTCTCTCATTTTCAGATTATTCAAGAAATGTTGCATTCCTGAGTGTTAGAAATACGTTTTTGAAAGCCATCAAGTTGTGTGAATGAAGATAATTTGCACAATAAGACATTTGAACATTACGCCCACTGGGGCAGAACCGAATCAATTTGTTGTGGAATCATCAAAAAACTAACCAGGCTTTAAAATCGAGTGATAATGATGGTATAATACCTGTATTACCTGCTTTACAAAGATATATAAGCCCACTTGAGCTTAAATGTGGAGATGGTAACTGATGTACCTAGGATAATCGAGGAAGTAGATTAATAGGAATTTATGAACCAATATTCTTAAGGACATTGTAATGAAATAAGCCCACTGGGGCTGAATTGTAAATAAAATGCCCGTGTTGTGCAATGCTGTAAGGGAAGTGACATGAGATGCCTGACTAAGGAATGAAGTTATAATTCCTGCAAATTGGGACAATGAAACGCAAGCCCACTGGGGCTCAATGTCGAATTAAGTAGAACTATGGTGTTTAAAAGTATAAATGTGTAAATATATGAGATATGCACAAGCGAGTGGCAATCACTAATTATAAACAAAAGGTATACGTGGCTTATAATGTGGCAACGGAGTTTGTCGATATGAAACAAGAACCGGCAGCAAACAATGCTTTGTGGGACTAGTAGTTCCGACTAACATAACGTCACGGAAAGTTTAGTGATTTAAGGTGTTTAATTTACAATGAACATCGGAATGCAAACGTGTAAATTGAAAAGTATAAACTAAGATACAGAAAGTGAATAGTATTGTTTAATATGAAGAAGTGTTGAAACTTTGAGAGTCTGGTTTCACTTGTTACTTTAGTCACATGACAATGTTTCTTTTCCGTTTTGTATATAACTTTATTGTTTAACACCACTCTTCACTCGTGAGCAAGTGGCTGCGGCTGCGAAACGCGTTGGGTGTGATCGCCAAATAAATTTCACTTAAAAAGCAGTTTGGGCCTCGACTTGTTGTCTTTTAACTGACAGAGACGGCGCTTTGTTGGATATATATATATATATATATATATATATATATATATATATATATATATATATATATCCACACACAAAGAGTTGCCCCCTTGGAAAAGCCTCACGCACAGGTTGGTATTCTTAACGTTTATTACAGGAAGTTGCTGCATAGTAGGTGCGACCCCATGCAATGACAAAGTTCTGATCGCCGACGCGTTTCGTGCTCCCAAGCACTTTTTCACAGGCAAACTTGTCCCAGCAGCGCAATGCCGTGATGCACTATTATTTCATGTCCTGATACCCGCCCACCTGGGCGTTGGCTCCTCGCAGAGCCTGCTGGTCTCCGTAGTGCATGTAGTTATCCTCTAGTGAGTTGCCATTGCGTAGCCTCATAAAGACTGATTAAAACCCCAGTGGGTTTGCACAAGTGTCACACAACTGCTGCGTAGCTGATAGCTGCTTCCAAAACAACCCCCTGTGCTTACCACGGTAGTCCTGATGTAAGACACCATGAGACCGCTTTCAAGCAGTTGGGCACTTCCACGGCCGAGCCAGCCGTATATTCAATCCACACACAAAGAGTTGCCCCCTTGGAAAAGCCTCACGCACAGGTTGGTATTCTTAACGTTTATTACAGGAAGTTGCTGCGTAGTAGGTGCGACCCCATGCAATGACAAAGTTCTGATCGCCGACGCCTTTCGTGCTCCCAAGCACTTTTTCACAGGCAAACTTGTCCCAGCAGCGCAATGCCGTGATGCACTATTATTTCATGTCCTGATACCCGCCCACCTGGGCGTTGGCTCCTCGCAGAGCCTGCTGGTCTCAGTAGTGCATATAGTTATCCTCTAGTGAGTTGCCATTGCGTAGCCTCATAAAGACTGATTAAAACCCCAGTGGGTTTGCACAAGTGTCACACAACTGCTGCGTAGCTGATAGCTGCTTCCAAAACAACCCCCTGTGCTTACCACGGTAGTCCTGATGTAAGACACCATGAGACCGCTTTCAAGCAGTTGGGCTCTTCCACGGCCGAGCCAGCCGTATATTCAATCAACACACAAAGAGTTGCCCCCTTGGAAAAGCCTCACGCACAGGTTGGTATTCTTAACGTTTATTACAGGAAGTTGCTGCGTAGTAGGTGCGACCCCATGCAATGACAAAGTTCTGATCGCCGACGCGTTTCGTGCTCCCAAGCACTTTTTCACAGGCAAACTTGTCCCAGCAGTGCAATGCCGTGATGCACTATTATTTCATGTCCTGATACCCGCCCACCTGGGCGTTGGCTCCTCGCAGAGCCTGCTGGTCTCCGTAGTGCATATAGTTATCCTCTAGTGAGTTGCCATTGCGTAGCCTCATAAAGACTGATTAAAACCCCAGTGGGTTTGCACAAGTGTCACACAACTGCTGCGTAGCTGATAGCTGCTTCCAAAACAACCCCCTGTGCTTACCACGATAGTCCTGATGTAAGACACCATGAGACCGCTTTCAAGCAGTTGGGCTCTTCCACGGCCGAGCCAGCCGTATATTCAATCCACACACAAAGAGTTGCCCCCTTGGAAAAGCCTCACGCACAGGTTGGTATTCTTAACGTTTATTACAGGAAGTTGCTGCGTAGTAGGTGCGACCCCATGCAATGACAAAGTTCTGATCGCCGACGCGTTTCGTGCTCCCAAGCACTTTTTCACAGGCAAACTTGTCCCAGCAGCGCAATGCCGTGATGCACTATTATTTCATGTCCTGATACCCACCCACCTGGGCGTTGGCTCCTCACAGAGCCTGCTGGTCTCCGTAGTGCATATAGTTATCCTCTAGTGAGTTGCCATTGCGTAGCCTCATAAAGACTGATTAAAACCCCAGTGGGTTTGCACAAGTGTCACACAACTGCTGCGTAGCTGATAGCTGCTTCCAAAACAACCCCCTGTGCTTACCACGGTAGTCCTGATGTAAGACACCATGAGACCGCTTTCAAGAAGTTGGGCTCTTCCACGGCCGAGCCAGCCATATATTCAATCCACACACAAAGAGTTGCCCCCTTGTATGTATATATATATATATATATATATATATATATATATATATATATATATATATATATATATATATATATATATATATTTCTCGAACGTGCTCGTTATATAAAACGAAAACAGACGGCACTCTTGAGCTATAGATTTAAAAAAAGATTTATTGGCAGACCCCCTGCCCCCAAGACAACAGATGCGTTTCACCAATTAGGCTTCTTCAGTGTCAACCCGTGCATAGAAAGTTACACCATTTTATCTCCACCTCTTTTTCAAAAAAAATAGAAAGAGGACTAATGCGCCTAGGTTTCAATGGCAGCCATCTTGCAATGTGTTTCATAACAAAAACATTGATAAAAGGAAACATTCCAGTAACAATGCGTGGAGAATGGTGTCAGTAAAGTGCATGTGCAGTTAAAAACATATTGCGCAACAACCACATTTAATCATTACAAGAATGTTTTAGGAGCGCATGTTAGTCCATTCATTATTACAGACAAAAAGGGGAACTAAAAAAGTATATAATAATAATAGCGATAATCTGTTTTCAGTTGAGATATAAAAAAATCATCTTTTCAATCGTAATTCATGAGTGTTATTCTTATCATTTCATCTAAAAAAAAAATATATATATATATTACCTACTGGCGGTCGCCAGTAGGTATATATAGTTAGGATTTTTTCTCTATGGGATTTTTGAAAATTCTATGTCTAATAACTTTGGCGTTTGTGGACGGAATTGGCTGAAATTTTCAGGAAAATGGCACATTTTGTTTCTGAGCAGCCCTTGAAAATTTGGGGGGGGTTCGTCAAGGGGGGGCCGAGAAAAAAGGGGGGTCCCAAAACGTGTTTTTAACATTGAGTTTTCCATAGGGCGGTTGGCCTCACTTTTAGCCCGAACGGCTGAATGGATTTGCACGAAACTTGGCAAAATTGTAGGGACTGGTAGCCCGATGTGCCTTTGCTAGGTCTCAATATATGTGCTCCAGTGGATTTTGAGAAATTAACGTTCAAAAAAAGATATATATCTGTAACAGCGGACCGGGCAGCGCTCCGGTTCGCGGACTTTTCGCGGTACGGAGCTTTGTGAAGCGAAGCTGATTGGTTCTCCGGCGTCTGTGAACATTCCAAACAGTCCGTAGCGGCCGCCATCTTGTCTCTCGGTAGGATCGAGAGACAAGAGGAGGCCAAAGCGAAGGGGCAAATGACCATAAGGGGGCATAGTAGATCCTCGCTGACCCCCTAGGTTTGATGTGGAGGTTTTAAAAGGGCCCCGCGGGGCAAAAAAAAAAAATAATAATAATAATCGAACGGCTGAATGGATTTGCACGAAACTTGGTAAAATATTAGGGACTGGTAGTCCGATGTGCCTTTGCTAGGTCTCAATATATGTGCTCCAGTGGATTTTGAGAAATTAACGTTCAAAAAAAGATATATATCTGTAACAGCGCTCCGCTTCGCGTAACGGAGGTTTGCGAAGCTGATTGGTTCTCCGGCGTCTGTAAACATTGCAAACAGTCCGTAGCGGCCGCCATCTTGTCTCTCGGTAGGATCGAGAGACAAGAGGAGGCCAAAGCGAAGGGGCAAATGACCATAAGGGGGCATAGTAGATCCTCGCTGACCCCCTAGGTTTGATGTGGAGGTTTTAAAAGGGCCCCGCGGGGCAAAAAAAAAAAATAATAATAATAATCGAACGGCTGAATGGATTTGCACGAAACTTGGCAAAATTGTAGGGACTGGTAGCTCGATGTGCCTTTGCTAGGTCTCAATATATGTGCTTCAGTGGATTTTGAGAAATTAACGTTCAAAAACAAGATATATATCTGTAACAGCGCTCCGCTTCGCGGAGATAAAATTATATCTGTATTACCTAGCTGTTGCTAACACCAGTTAGCGACGGTTAGTAGGAGATAGCGACCATCTTGGGCCCCACTTTGCATGTGAGTGATATTTATCAATAATGACATGCAAAGTGGGCATGCCAAGATGTTAGCGACTGGAAACAGTCGCTAACATCGCTATCTCCTATTATCAACTTTTGGAAATATTCGCGATAAGCGCGAATATCTCCAAAAGCTAGCACCTGCCCTGAGCAGTTCTTAGCCATGTTATCCAATGGGAGGTGGATAACATGGCTAAGAGCATTAGCTCGGTAATGCATTAATATCGCTGAGTTTTCAGCGATATTAATGCATTGCGGTCGTTTTTTATCGTATTTGCGATAAACCTTGATAATAGCAAGGTTTGTCTGCGATAATTTCTGACGATGCTTAGCGGTAAAAAAATCGTTGCTAAGCATCGTTAGGGATAAATATCGCTTAACTTTGGTAATATGCCCCAACGTCTGTTAACGTTCGATTCGAAGGAAATCAGGAAGTGTTGAAAAACATTGTCTGCGCCATCTTGCCTTTTTTCAAATGCCACACTTTTGTCGTGCACGGCAGTCATTTTAGATGCCTTGACCAGACCCACTCTGTGCACGCTGTCGATCCTTAGCATGGCTCCCCACCCTCGCAAGCATCTCCCCCAGGCAGTGGTCACCCCCGCTCTCTGTCTTATGCATGGGTAATAAACCACCCCCCATCTGCGCTGCTCTTCCCTGAGAATCACACCCTGTGCCCGCCCGACACCTCCCTTTCGCCCTATTCACTACCGCACCCTCTGACACTCCTTTTCCTCTGTGTCCGATTGTCCAGGCCGGTCCTAGGGTATCAGCTAGCCCTGCAGATGTAGTTTATGGCCCCAGCTGTAAAGAATCACCCCTCTTCAAAGGAGTTATAGTAGATCAAGGCCCACACTCGATGAGATCCGTCACAGCAGACGCGTTCCTATTATCTGAAAACCATCCTGTATTGTGATTGGGGAGGGGACCGAGCCTGAAGCGGAAGATTCCAGGGATGACTCTTTGTACATCAAAGTTTTTACAATTATGTGTCACATTAAAAATATATAGCACTCCAACAAAGTAGTAAGATTATAAAACTTTAATAACTTATAAATATATACAAGAAAACAAAAACAGTAATAACATATAAACATTTTTAGGGAAAAGCAACGAAGTAGCGGTCGGCTGTGCAAATAGTCCCAACGCAGCACAACGTCCAGATTTCTGGCGTGGGGCGTCGCGGGGGGTGGGTCATCAGTAGCAAACTGTTCTGCGAATAGTTCCAAGGCAGCAGAACGATGGCACCAAGGTGATGTCCAGTAAGTTGCCGCACAGGTTTTGGTATCCTACAATGCTGCTCCGAATAACGGCGTGGGGCGCCCCGGGGGAGGCGGCGTGAACGGGCCTCTCCAGGTGGAGTCTCGTCTGTTGTAGTGGGGCGCCCCTTTACCGTTTCAGTTGCCATTCCGTCCGCTTTTGGTCCACTGTGTCAAAAGCCGCAATTCAGCTGAGTTGCGCCCACTCTTGCGGTGCAGCGATAGGCGGCTGTCACAGGACTCTCAAAATGGCGGCAGGCTGTTTCCTTTTTGGACCTGGTCCACTGAAATGGCCCTGGGACACCTTGGAAATCGGACGCTTGTCTGCTAGGTCTTGGACCCCATTCTCGAAAGCGTCCCCTCCGCCTTGAGGATTCATCAAAAGTTTTGGGGGCCCCCGACTCCTGTAGGCTTCTGGTGGGGAGCGGCTGCCATGATTGCTCGCGGAATGACCACGACGGAGCTACGAGATGGTGGTGCTCTCATGGTGACGCCAGCTTCAGTCTGAAACATCCAGAAACAAGGTGGGGCTTTCATCGTTTGGGAAAAAAAAAAAGTTTTCATCCAATGAAAAGTGTTGTTTTTAGGTCATATGATCAAGCCTTCCATCATTAGGAAACCAAAAGTAAAATGAACCAATGAAAAGTTTTATAAACAAGTCACATGACCTGTTATGCGGCATAGGGTATAAAATGCGGAGAAAATACGTTGGCACGTGAGGCGGCGTCAGTAGCGGACCGATGTGCGAATAGGCCGAAGGCAACACAACGCGCCAAGATCCGGATGGCACCGAGGTGGTGTCCAGCAAGTTGCAGCACTGGTGTGGCCATCCTACAATGCTGAAAGTCGGCGTGGGGCGCCCCGTTGGCCTGTGAGTTTGCGTCAGTAGCGGACCGATGTGCGAATAGGCCGAAGGCAGCACAACGCGCCAAGATCCGGATGGCACCGAGGTGGTGTCTAGTAAGTTGCCGCACTGGTGTGGCCATCCTACAATGTTGAAAGTCGGCGTGGGGCGCCCCGTTGGCCTGTGAGATGGCGTCAGTAGCGGACCGATGTGCGAATGGGGCCAAAGGCAGCGCAACAATATTTTCTGACTAGAAGACACCACAAGGCGCTGAGATGCCAAGATTCGGATGGCACCGAGGTGGTGTCTAGCAAGTTGTGGTACTGGTGTGGCCATCCTACAATGGTAAAAGTCAGCGTGGGGCGCCCCGTTGGCCTGTGAGATGGCGTCAGTAGCGGACCGATGTGCGAATGGGGCCGAAGGCAGCGCAACAATATTTTCTGTATGGAAGATACCACTAGGCGTTGAGATGCCAAGATCCGGATGGCACCGAGGTGATGTCTAGCAAGTTGCTGTACTGGTGTGGTCATCCTACAATGCTGAAACTCGGCGTGGGGCGCCCCATTAGCCTGTGAGATGGCATCAGTAGCGGACCGATGTGTGAATAGGCCGGAACCAGCACAAGGCGCCAAGATCCGGATGTCACCGTGGTGGTTTCATAGTTGAGAGGCACTTCATCTGCAGTGGGGCGCCGAGATCCGGATGGCACCGAGGTGATGTCTAGCAAGTTGCTGTACTGGTGTGGTCATCCTACAATGTTGAAACTCGGCGTGGGGCGCCCCATTAGCCTGTGAGATGGCGTCAGTAGCGGACCGATGTGTGAATGGGGCAAAGGTAGCGCAAGAATATTTTCTGAATAGAAGACACCACAAGGCGCTGAGATGCCAAGATCCGGATGGCACCGAGGTGGTGTCTAGCAAGTTGTGGCACTGGTGTGGCCATCCTACAATGGTAAAAGTCGGCGTGGGGCGCCCTGTTGGCCTGTGAGATGGTGTCAGTAGCGGACCGATGTGCGAATGGGGCCAAAGGCAGCGCAACAATATTTTCTGACTAGAAGACACCACAAGGCGCTGAGATTCCAAGATCCGGATGGCACCGAGGTGGTGTCTAGTAAGGTGCACTGGTGTGGCCATCCTACAATGCTGAAAGTCGGCGTGGGGCACCCCGTTGGCCTGTGAGATGGCGGCAGTAGCGGACCGATGTGCGAATGGGGCCAAAGGCAGCGCAACAATATTTTTGGAATAGAAGAGACCACAAGGCGCTGAGATTCGGTTAGCACCGAGGTGGTGTCTAGCAAGCTATGCAGCTGAGTTGCGTGCGCACTTGCGGCGAATAGGTCGAAGGCAGCACAACAATGTTTTCTGAATAGAAGACACCACAAGGCGCTGAGATTCGGTTACCACCGAGGTGATGTCTAGCAAGTTGCCGCACTGGTGTTGCCATCCTACAATACTGCTCCGAATAACGGCGTGGGGTGCTCGAAGGGGGGGGGGGGGGGCGGCGTGAACGGGCCTTCCTAGGTGGAGGCTCGTCTGCTGTAGTGGGGCGCCCCTTTACCGTTTCAGTTGCCATTCAGCTGAGTTTCGGCTGCTCTTGATGCTACAGCGACAGGCGGCTGCAACAGGACTCTCAAAATGGCGGCCTGTTCTTTGGATTTGGGCCTGGTCCACTAAAATGGCCCTGGGACACCTTAGAACTCGGACGCTCGATTTTTTTTTCCTTTCCTGTACATGCAAAAAAAGGTAAATGCCCGGTACGTTACACGCTTCATCTGCCACGATGAACTCTCCAGAGGAACCGAAAAAAAATATAGTTATGGTAACTATACCATGCATCGTCATATGGAGAGGTGGCACCAATTAATTATAGTGCTGCATAAAAGAGAGATTTGGAGGAGAACCCCTGACCTGCTAGTACATTCATCAAAGAAGTGGCACTGACAGCATCAGAGGCAAGGGAAACGGTCCCAAATATTTAGAAGAACTTTGGAAAGATTAAAATGACATGTTTAGATTGTGGCAAATTAATTTCATGTGGACAGATGAGTGTTACTCTAATAAATACAGCATATGAACATCATCATAGTCGATGGTTGGTAGAGACATTTTGACTATATCCTGGACCTGCCCGTCCTCGCCCAAAATGGCGCCGGAATAAATGGGACTCGTAACTCCTTGTTGTGTACTGGTTGCAGAACCTTGAAATCACGAGATACGTATGCAGTTTTGAAGCACATGGCGGGCGGGGACGAGAATTGATTGAATATTTCGACATCCCTATTGATATTAAGTTCTGATGTGTTATTGATTACTGTACTATTGAAAGTTCGAATTAACGTCACCCATGGTACTTGCCCGCAAATGTATATCTAGATAATTTTATTGTAACTGGCCCTGTCGTATTTTAATTATAAAATGTATGTCCACCGATTCCGTAACTGTTAGACACCTTAGTTCTTGCAACCTAATGGCCCGCCCGTTACGTTCCTCTACAGTGTAAATGTCTACTCATCATATACGATTACAGTTTGCTCCGTGGCCGGCCCACGTGGTTATAGGCTCGTATTTGTATAATGAAATTTTCACAATAAAGGTTTTTAAAAGGAAACATGGTAGTAGTATATACATTGGTAAAGTTTTTAATAATAGTCACTGTTTTAGAATCATTAAAAGGCAAGTGAAATAAAGCAGACCAATTACATGAAGGGTAAAAGGTATAATACGAAGGAACGCAGTGAAGATAAATGGTCAAGGGCTGTTGTGTTTTCTACTCCTGCAACATAAAGTGATCGATAAGAATCTCATATTCAGGCGTATCGGCGACTAAGACAGCAGGTCGACCCTCTTTTGCTCAACGGCTCCGTCATGGGACGAAGAAACGCTCTTTTTCTCGAAAAAAGAATATATTTTACTTGCAGGACAGTTGTAAATTTTCCGGGAAAGTACATTAGCCTGGAACATTATAACATATATTTAAGAAAAAATAATGTTCGGAAGTAATAAAAAGCGTAATTTTTAGGTCATATGACCAAGCCTTTCATCATTAGAATAAGAAAAGTAAAATGAACCAATGAAAAGTTTTATTAACAAGTCACATGACTTGTTATGCTTACGTTACGCGCTGCGCGCCCCGGATGACTTCCGGATGCGCTAACGCGGCGCGTCATATGACGCATTACGCGACAACGCAGGTCCAGAATATAGTCAAAATGTCTCCACCAACCAGCGGTCGGAACACAACCCCTTTCAGCAGGCTAAATAGTTCTGTTAAATGACAACAGAAGGGACAGGCAACAAGAACCATCAGTCAAAGAGGGGAGGGCTAGTTCTTCTCTACCGGGTTACATTGGGGCGCTACCGGAACTGATCGAATTGGTAGTCTACAGTGTTTCTGGATGTTTCAGACTGAAGCTGGGGTTAGCATGAGAGCAGCACAATTTCGTAGCTCCGTCGTGGCCATTCCGCAACCAATCATGGCAGCCGCTCTTTATCGTTATTTTGGGCGGGGTGGGTGGCGGAGCCGAGCTGTTTTACAGCCATCATTGTGTGGAGTTCAGTTCATCTCACTAGTTTTGTATTTGTCATGAGGGGTTGTTCCTAATGTTTCTATTTTAGCGAGGTCAAAAAGAGATCCCATTAGTGGCCTACTGATTTTGCTCGATTCCTTTTCTTTTTTTTTTACACGATTTTTCGTTATCTGCAAAGACTAAACAGAGTATTGCGACTCTGTGTTTGTTTGTAAATAGAGAATGAACCAAAGAGAACCAATTCTAAAACAGTAAATACTTGGATAACAATCAATCAAATGGAGAGAGAAGCAGGCACGACGTATTACAACGGGGCAAAGGCCTGCGTTAACTACCCTTCACTATGTGCAAAGAGAGAGTACTCCTAATAGAAATGAGGGGGGGGGCACCATTCAAAGCAGATCAGTGTGCATAAACACGAAAATGTTTTCACTTACCACGTACTTGACATTCGACAGCTTATGATATTTGCTATTAAAAAACCATTGAAATTCACTGAAAAAACCATAGGTTATAGACCATATATAGTTAGGAATTAGCATTTACAAAACCTTGAAAATTCACTGAAAAAACCATAGGTTATAGACCATATATAGTTAGGAATTAGCATTTAAAAAACCTTATTTTACTCACACAAAACCATTGAAATTCCATATATAGTTAGTTGCACTAACTATATATCGCGCACCCGCAATCCACTGCTGATGATGTCACATATTACATCATTCATGACATGGTCAGTGACATCACTGATGACATCACTGATGACATCTCAAATGACATCACTGATGACATCACTGATGACATCTCATTTGACATCAATGACCACATCACTGATGATATCATTCATGTGACAATACAATGCATCTCCTCACACTTTAATATAACCTCTGTTACACCCAGTGTTAAATACAGAGTATAATTTTTGAAACCATTGACAAACCAATACTAGTTACTACATACGCACTCAGTGATTCCTATGTTTACACACACATTCACTCATTTACCCATACAATCATTCATACATACAATCACTCATCTTTACAACACTATCATATGCACTCATACACCTATACAGACTCTCACACTCTGTCACTCATCCATGGAGTTACTCACACACCTAGTCAGTCCTGTAAATAATCAATCACACTTCCATTTTCTATTCCATACAGTTAAACATAGAGCACCTTACATTTTGAAACATATACTAACACATACTTACTCTCTTATACAATCATTGATACAAGTACACATTGATCTGCACAGAGTCACACACCTCCCAGCCAGCCACACACACACTCAGTCTCCCATACAAATACTTGGGCAATCAATCAATAACCCATATAGTTACTCATATAGCTACTGACCAACACATGCAGCAGTTTACAGAACAACAGACATAATGATGCACAAATTAAGACAGTTTAGTCACTAACCCATGCACTCAGTGAGACACATTTAATCACTCACTCATACAGTCAGTCACGCACCTACTAAATCCTTCATCCAGACACTTCTACATCTACTCATTCTTCAATATGTAAAACATATTTAAACTTTTCAGAAACACACAGTCACTGGATGATGTCATCAGTGATGTCATTTGAGATGTCATCAGTGATGTCATCAGTGATGTCACTGACCATGTCATGAATGATGTAATATGTGACATCATCAGCAGTGGATTGCGGGTGCGCGATATATAGTTAGTGCAACTAACTATATATGGAATTTCAATGGTTTTGTGTGAGTAAAATAAGGTTTTTTAAATGCTAATTCCTAACTATATATGGTCTATAACCTATGGTTTTTTCAGTGAATATATATATATATATATATCAAGCTCAATTTCCTCCAAATTTGTTAGAAAATCAGCACTCGTAGGCACGTTGATAATACTTTCCTGAGTTTTATTTCACAGTGTCAACAGACGCGTTTCAGCTACAAGCCTTCGTCAGTGTTGTTTACACGCACATAGCAACCAAGCATTTAAAGGGATGTCCTGTGACAATATATTGCATAGAAGAGGGACTCGGGCAGATCGGCTCGAGGTCGCGCCATTTTGGAAAGTGCAATTTTTTACAGCTCTGATAGCATGTATGCATCTCCCTGCTTATATATATATATATATATATATATATATATAAATACTCCACTTCCCAGGTGCATCGCTGCACCAAGCAGGACCATGGACACGGTAATAGTTGCTTGCCAGTTATTTATTTACTGTGCAGGGAAACGTGCATGCCTCAGACGCGTTTCGGACACCAGGCTGTGTCCTTGTTCACATATCTATATATATATATAAATATAGATAAGTAGATATTTTGGTTTAGACAATAATACTGCCTCATGTTAATATTTTCATCGGTGTTACAGCACAGCACTATTACCCCTATCAACATGCACCGGCGCACAAATCCTGAATATACTATTTTTAAGGCTCAGTGCCTAATTACCACTGCCGGTGCATGTTATCTGAACAAATCAGATATTTTAGTGTTTACATTAAAAAATGGTTCTATCATTTTTTATTAACTGGGGTATTTTGAATATATATAGCACAAATTCGTTCTTTAGATGTTATTATCGCCTTTAAAACATATATCCATCACACATGGTTCCCCATGATGCGAAGTACAAATGCCGGCTTTATCACATCTCCCACCCTCAAACCCCGGACAAAAAATTGATACCGACCCTGCCCTGGACCTAAGCAATTACTCGTGGAAGCATGATTGGAGACAAAATAAATTAATATTCGATTCGCCTAATTACACCAAATCTATTGATTGCGAATTAGAAAGCAGTACTTCAAATAACGCTCCGTTTTTTTTTAGTTATTTAGAATTTCTTTGTCCCTTTCTGTTAACAAAACCATATCCAGTTACTCAGAGTATCGGAAAGATAATTTCCTAAATCAGATTGACAGAGCTTTCCTAATCAGTCAGTTTGATTTGCAAATTTTATATGGATGCTTCACCATGATTGCTTCTAGGCTTTTATGTACATCCTGCACCGCAGCCTGAGCTGTTGAAAAAAACAGTGGTACCTTCCGTGTAAAGGTCAGAGGTCACTGTTATTGACATATGACGTTAATCCTTTCGACACTTCAAAGGATGAAGATTAGTATAGACCCTCAGAACTTGCACCCAGGAGATGACCATTTGTCAAAAAGTTGATATTATTGACGTTGGTAGAAGCAGAAAAGAGTGGGTAATTTATCTAATAACAGTCAAGCCATGCTTGCCTCGACTCCAGAGTTTTGAACGTTCCCCAGACGAATTATCTAAAGCTGGTGCAGTTTTATGTTATAAATGTAAATGAAGGATCTTTCCGCATCTTTGTGGGCGGAAACGTTAGCTGTATGTTGAGATTTTTACTTATTTTCGGGTTCCCGACAAATGTTTCACATGCAAATCTCATTTATAGCACATAATTGTGCATCATTTTTTTTGTTGTATCTTTCACAAGTGACGATTTACCACACTGGAATTGCATGTTATTGTGTACAAACAATGGTTGCAATGCTAAATTGTTTGGTAGAATTTAGGATGAGAAAACATAGATTTGCAAATAAATATCCCCTAACCTAATACACATGATATCAGAAACCTCGGTTGTGTCCATTTTCCTGAATCCCACTAGGGCTCTGCCTTTCTTCTTAATGTTTTTATATGACATCCTCACATATATTTTACAGAAAAACAGCGATATATAAACATACGGCTGTAATGGCAGCTGTCTGGTGTTTGGTGTTTTTGACGGCAGAGAACTCTGGCATCAGTACAACTCTGACATCATAGTGACAACAAAGCGATATAGAGGTCTTGCACTGACATCACAAAGTTCTTTGTCTTGACGTCACCGTCAGTTGATTGCTGCTGGCAGGTGCTGGTCGTTTACACGTAGGGAGTTAACTCACACTAAAACCAATTAAAATTATCTGGATTTAGGTGCATACCGCGTAACTGGAATTAGTTAGCAGTTCCAGCCATTATCTCCCACGTAATCTGGCTATTCCAAGTTATTTAAACTGGAATGGGGAATAACACGGAGACCTGGCTTTACTTGGCCAATAACATCATTTAATAATGAACGGTTTCTCTTTCCCATGTATCCCATTTATCAATTAGTTTCACCATGTGGTTAACTGGCGCAAAGGGACAATCGCACTTGTGACACACCCCTTCCCTGGACACGCCCTTCATTTTACTGGATCAGTTTCCACCTTGCGAAATAGGGCCGAGTGTTTCCGTCCCAGGTAACCCTGGGTGGCGGGATACCAGGCAACTTGTGATCTGGCAGAGAATTAACGCCCGGAGATACTGCACTTGCTAACTTGCTAAAGTGCCGTTGTATCATTAGTACACAAATGCTTTCTACAAACCGGTTACACATGGCTTTTGAGATTGCGCACTGTGGAAAGAACACAAGGCAGTTTTCATATGATCAATCTCTACATTGTGTGTTGTGATTGTGTATCTGCTTGTGCATGCATGAAGACGCACATTTCTCTCATTATTTAGCATGAACTGTCAAGAATTGCACGACATTCGATTCCATGAGTTGCCTTAAAATTCGACATCTTTGCAAAGGACTTGGGGCGATATGTATGAAGCAAATTTGTGATCGCAAAGGCTAAAATTTGCAGAATTTCAGCGTTTGCGATTGCAAATTAGGAGTGTGCAATGTAGCACACAAAACCTCCTCGCAAAATAAGGAATCGCAAATGGTGTGATTCCCTATTGTGCGATTGCATTTAAGGAAACGCAAATTGCGATTTCTTAAATGCAATGTAGAAAGGACAAAAGAAAGTGCGATTTAACCCTAAGGAATCACAAATTACCACCAATTTCAAGTTGGTGGTAAATTGCAATTTCACTTAAAAATGCACTATTTTGCATTTTTCAACCTTTTGCGTGCTCGTGACGGAACCACTCTGTCACGATCCACGGACGCGCTGTGCTGGTGATGGAGTGGTTCCGTCACGGCGCGCCCTCCCCGCCTGCGCGGCGTCAATTCCATGCCTGCGCAGGCATTCTATCGATCGTGCGAGGCCGTGACGGAACCACTCTGTCACAAGCACAGCGCGCCCGTGGCTCGTGACGGAGTGGTTCCGTCACGAGCATGGCGGCGCCGCACTGACCCCCCTCACTCCCCAGCGCCACGGCGGAATTACCGCCGCGGCCAAGGGGTTAAAGTGCCATGTGGTGCACATACAGTCCCTTAAGGCATGCATGTGTGCCACATGTAAACACATGCACATTTCAGGGGTGCAACAGGGTGTCCTTTTGACACCCTGTCACCCTTGAAACTGCATTCTCAATTTGCAATTCTCTAATTGGTAATCGCAAATTGAGAATGCCTTCCCATTCATTCCTATGAGCCTCCTAGCCCATAGGAAAGAATAGGAAGGTATTCCTTATTTGCGAATCTCAAATTGCGATTCGCAAATAAGGAATATGTGGGATTCACAAAATTATTAGCAAATCCCACATACATTGCATTTTGCGATTCTCAAATTGCGATTCGCTGAAAATCGCAATTTCAGAATTGCAAAACTCTATTTTGATACAAATGGCCCTTGATTGGCAAGTGACGATACAGCCTGATATAAGGTAATCTAATGAGTTTATTGCAGGTATTCACTAAATCTTGGAATGGGAGAGTGGTAGTGTGTTTGGTCCTCGTCTGGAAGAAGAAAGAAGAACGGGGCTCTGGTAACAGAAAACCCACAAAATGGTTTTCACCTTAAAGGCAGGGTTGGGGATACAATAGGTATATTGAGGAGATCACAAAAGTATGCAAATGCAGTGATTGATATTGAATTAGTTAAACATACATGATGAGATGGGTCACATTTTTATCTGCAAAAGATAATTTTTCTGCACTTCTTAGTTTACATGGCCCTTTACCCTGCCATTAGTCCATGGCAAACTATTTGATGTCCTGTTATTCAATACTACATTTTCTAGGACATGTACGTATGTATGTATGTTTGTTTGATTTCTTTTTTTTTGTTTAATAAGCTTTATTTGAAATTAATGGCATTTACAAAACATAAGGCATAAGCTTTAACACGTTAGGTGTGAAGTAACACAAGGAATAAAGATAGGCAATAAAACAGAGCAGAAAGCTATTTATATTTTAAAAATATCAAAGGTAAAAATGGGGGGAGGGGAAAAAAGGAAAAAAATAGGATATACTTTGCAACTGAAGATCAAGTAACAATAGATATTCTTAGATAATAAATAAACAATTAAAAACGTATAAAGGAAATATCACAATACAGAATATCAATGAAGAGAAAAAAGCAAAGAAGTGAGAAATCATGGATTTTGGAAGTTTTCAGAACGATTGCCAGATACATGAATTAATGAAATATTATTCAGATGAGTAGTTGGTGGTAACCAAAATAGGTCTCTAGTTACATTTGGTTTCCAAGAGGCGGCAAAAGCTATATCCAATCTGTGGTAATGGCAAACAGTATTCCACCAAGACTTAACCAGGAGTTCAGTTGAACTTTTCCAATTTTTTGTAATTTGCGAAAAGCTAAAGCTATCAACAGGTCAAACAACCCTCTTTCATGAGATAATAACCCCAACGACTCTGATAAACTCCCTGCAAAAAGAAGAACATTCGATATATAGGGACATGTTAATTGAAAATAATTGAAATATAGGACCGAATTCGTACCCAAAAGGAGGCTACCAGGTGGCAGGAAAACAGGAGGTGCATAAGGTCAGCCATAGGACAGTCACAGAACCAACAAGTTTTATTATTAGTGTCTACAAAACTAGCTATGGATACAGGAGTAAAAAATAGTCTGTGGTATAGAAAAAAGAAAGATTGAGTGGTGGAAGCAGATCTAGAGATTTTTAACGACTTAACCCAAATTTTGTTCCAGAAATCGATGCTCCAATCATAATTCAAATCCGTCTCCCAAGTAAGTTCCAGCTTAAATTTAGCGAGCTCCAGATCTGTATAATGAAATAATCTATATATCAGGGAGGCCTTTGGGAGTTCCGTTAAGATTCTGAGAAGTGGGTCGTGTGGGCAAGGTATCTTCTGGAGGAAATGTGGTGTTGGGTTCAAATCAGGCCTACATACTCTGCTAAACTCTCGAACGCCTTAGTATAGAAGTTGGCACGGACACTGGAAAAGGTAAAAGACAAGTTTATTAAGACCCCATGGGGTGGTGATACATTCCTACAGCACCCTTCGGCAATGTAAGAAGTAACACACCGAACATCGGTGCGCGACCTCTTTTATATAGTTTAATAGCAATAAAAAGATAGGCGGTTACAAGTTACACATTTTAGGTACATATAAGGTCATTTTTGGAACACAGCCAGCACGTGGGAGGAGTTCAACGGCACTGGTCAGTTAGTGTGAACATTCCTAAAGAGTGACCAGTTGATGCATAGTGCGCATGTGCGCTTGACCAGTACTAAAAATAGCCTGTTGCCGAGCAGAATAGTGACCATGGGTATCGAGAAAGGAAAAAGGGCACACTGACCACGAGGCAGCGTGTTCATAGGAAACGGAAGTCAGAGGGATTCAAAATGGCCCCCGTTCGTTTTGGTCAAGTTAACAGAAAAGACCGTGTAGCTGTGCTAAACGCTAACTCAGGAGCTGCCAAAACACGACAGACGGCCCTTTTAGCGTTTAGCAAAAGCTACCTCATAGTGGACGTAGTCAGAATGTTCATCCTCAATGTTAATAGCCATTATTTTCAATACTTCATCATTGATCAGTTTCTCTTGCTTATCAATAGCTCGTTTGGACGGAATACAGGCTGTGATACATACAGAACATAATGTAGGGCCACATTGAATACATAGACAAAGGAAAAATAGTACTCCAATAAAAACACAGAGAATCGTTAATAATTTCCAACCCCAAGTACTAAGCAGGGTCCAGAACCAACCAGAAAAGGTCCATGTTCCATTTTCTGGGTGGATCTCAGCAGCTATCTTATGTAATTTTGTAATCGAATCATATACAGAAGGTGAGTTATCTGGTACGTACACGCAACAACTACTTCCGATGACGCGGCATGCTCCACCTCTATCAGCTAGTATCACATCTAGAACCATTCGATTCTGGAGCGCCACAATTCTGGTAATTTGCAATTCCTCAGTAATATTCCCTAAAGCGGAGGCAGTTTCGTTAGCGACTGCTTCCACCACACGCGTAAGTCGCCTTATCTTCCTGCTATTCAGTGCAGCTCCTACGAATGAGAATAACCCCAAATTGAAATCTACATATTGTTGTAAAGTGGTATCAGTCTGGTCTATTTCATCAAGATCTACTGTTCGTTTGACCCTGTTTAGTATGAAATCATGATACAGAACGTAATCATTGTGGTACATGGGAGGAGCAATAAATACAGGTGGTAATACAAAAGCTATATAACACGTTCCCAACCATCCCAATGGTAGACGATGGTATCCCTTATTTCCACAAATGAAATATGTGTTATGTGAAGTTACAAATGCAATTCCACTTGGTGTATCAAAGGTAAGTGTAATATTACATTCACTGCGGCCTACAGGGATTGTACCTTTATTTCTAATACACAAATCTGCTTTTGTATCAATGACTGTTATCATATGCGAGCTCGTCACATTTATAAGTCTTTGATTCGTATATACACGAGGTGTAGAAACATTGTCCGGACGGTACTCTTCCCATTCAAACTTAGTTCCTTCAGCGTGTGGATAGCCGTCTTTGTCGTTATAACATATTTTATTCAACCGAAAAAGTAGTCCACCTTTCGTTGGCCATCGCAGAGTAAAAAGAAGAGTGTACCAAGCATGACAAGAACCATTATGAGAAAACGGGAGAGGAATGAGTGGTGTTCCTCCCTTCTTCTGATGTCCGGGCAACATTCCACATACCCAACAATTGGACGTGTTGGTCATGTTATGAGTATGATGCAAAATCTTAATAAAGCTGTTATTCAAATAAGTCTGCCTATGTCTTTCTTCGTGAAAAGGCAGAGTGAAATGAAAATGTTCAGATGGACTTGGAGTGGTGGGCAGCAAATGTTCTCGTACAGGAAACAACATTTCTATAGTCCAAGCTAATACTGCGATCACCACTACGGTCAAGACAAACAAAACAACACCAAGAATTCTCCCTCTTCGTGTCGAAGGAGATGCCATAGTTCACAAAACAATACTCTTCAAGAAAACAACACTAAGCGGGAAAAATAAAAACGATGGTTCTGAACCGAGGCTGCCGTTGATTTGTTCTCCGGGATTCAAGACGGGTGTCGCTACACTGGGCAGAACTGATCCCCCCCCCTTGATATTCCCGGCTTCCGTTTCACAAACCTCAGAGCGGTTACCAACCAGTTTCAAAAACACAAAAGGAATCTTATCTCCTGGGGCGTAGATTGTACTTCACTTTATCAGAAACAACGTGGTCCGGGAAGGCTCCCTCCAATTCATCAGGCGTGACAGCTGGGCTCTTTTCTGTATCCAAAATCTTTCTGTAGTCGGATAGCACCACAGGGCTCACCAGATCCGGAGAGACACGTCGGCAGTGCGTTGAATGTATCCACCGCTTCTTGTTAGTGACTCTCACAGCAGTTCGCGTAGCCAGCAGCACTTGCTCAGGGCCATGCCATCTCGGTTCCAAACTGCTGGATCGTTCAAATACTTTGACCATCACGTGGTCCCCAGGGCGGAGATCGTGAGCCTCACCAGTGGAGTTATCAGGGAGCGCCTCTCGAACCTGTTGATGGATAGAAAGCAAATCATTTGTTAATTGTGCCAGATAATCGTTCATCATTATACAAGGCATATCATGTATCAAACGAGGTTTTGGAACTCCCCAAATATTCATAGGCCTTCCAAACACCACTTCGTAGGGTGTGAGGCCAGATCGAGAATGTGGCACTGACCGAATGGACAGCAATGCCAGAGGCAAAGCGTCCGGCCATTTCAGAGATGTAGATGCCACTATCTTTGCTAGCTTCAGCTTCAGAGTTGCATTGTATCGTTCTACTAAACCTGCTGATTGCGGATGAAAGACAGCATGGAATCATTGCTTGATTCCCAATCCTTTCAGGACGTATTCCACTACTTTTCCAATGAAATGAGGGCCATTATCACTCCACATAAGTTTACAAACACCGTAGCGCGGGAAGTACTCCTTGAGTAACACCTTAGCTGTTGTCAATGCTGTATTGTCTTTCGTAGGGTAAGCCTCAATCCATTTGCTGAAGGCACACACCACCACTAGAACATACTTGAGATTATTACAGCGTTCCAGCTGGATGTAATCCATTTGTAGTACTTCGAATGGTGCAGTAGGTGGAACAAACCCTCCTTTAGGAGTATGAGTCCCTTGTCCAGGATTGTGCTGCAAACATATCAGACAGGTCTGCACTACTCTCTTAGCCGTGCTAGCAATGTCAGCATTTTCCCAAACTCGTGTAAGCAATTTAGTAATTGCGAGAGCTCCAATGTGTGCCAGCCCGTGTGTCATTTGCACCATTGTTTGTAAATAGGCCATGGGTAGTTTCCATCTCTCCATATCTCTGATTACGCCAGCAACCCTCATCATCCAATACTCCTTCAGTGGCCCATTTCATACGTTCTGCCTCAGATGCTGACTTCTGTATATCTAGTATTTCTTCTCTAGCATCATGCCACCGCTCAGCTTGTGACTTCACCACATACATGGGGAAATTATTTTGCAGCATAGCGGTCTCTCTCGCAATGCGGTCTGCGAAAGCATTGCCTTGCCCTATTTTGTCCGTCACCTTTTTGTGTGCACTACACTTGACTATTGCAACTTTCTTTGGGCATAACAGTGCATTCAGGAGATCGCGTACCAACTCTCCATGCATGATGTGTACTCCGTGTGAAGTCAGGAATCCTCGTTCCTTCCAAAGTAGGCCAAAATCATGCACTACTCCAAAAGCGTAACGACTATCCGTGTAAATGTTCACACATAGCTCAGCACTTAACTCACATGCTTTCGTTAAGGCTATCAATTCAGCTGCTTGAGCCGATTTCTGGGGTATTCGTGCTGCTTCTACCACGGTCTTAAGTGTCGTGATCGCATAAGCTGCGGAAGTCGTACCATCTGGTAACCTCACACACGATCCATCAACCCACAGTTCCCCATCTACATCTGGAAATGGCGTATCCTGTAAATCGATACGACCCTTTGTCTGTTCCTCAGTCAGAAAAACACAATCATGTTGTTCTTCCTTCTGGGTCTCAGCAACAGGATCCGGCAGTAAAGTAGCAGGATTTAGTGTCGCACATCGCTTTAGTGTGATGTGCGGCGCCAACAATGTTAGCTCATATCCTGTCAAACGGGCACTGGTTAGATGCTGCGTTTTTGTTTGATTCAGTAACGCATCTACCGCATGGGGAACTAGCACCAACAATTTGTGTGACAAAACTATTCCCTCACTTTGTCGTATCGCAACTGCTGTTGCTGCAACTGCTCGAAAACATCCAGGCAATCCTCGAGCCACAGGGTCGAGTACCGCCGAGAAGTATGCACAAGGCCTCTGTTTGTCTCCGTGTGTCTGCACTAACATTGACAATGCGCACCCATCCTTCTCGTGTACATATAATGTAAAGATCTTCGTGTAATCAGGTGTACCCAACACTGGTGCAGAACAAAGAGCTTGTCTCAATTGCTCAAAAGCATTCTGACATTCATCCGTCCATTCAATGGGAATCGTTGTATCTTTAGACAACAATGCCAACAATGGTTTAACGATATGTGAAAAACCCAATATCCATTGCCTACAAAAAGACGTCAAACCTATAAAGGCGCGAACATCCTTCTGAGTGCGAGGGACTGGAGTATCTAGGATTGCTTGAATTCGATCTGGTGTCAATGCACGGCCCTCCTTAGACAAAAGATGACCGAGGTAGGTCACCTTTGGTCTACAATATTGTAGCTTTTTCTTCGAAACTTTATGATTATGTTTGGCCAGGAAGGAAAGCAAAGAAAAGGTACTCTTCTCACATTGTTCTGGCGTGTCTGCAGCAAGTAAGATATCGTCTACATATTGAATGAGAACCACTCCCTCTTGTAAGTCAAAGGAATCAAGCTGTCTTTTTAATGCCTGACTATAAATGCTAGGACTTTCAGTATAGCCTTGAGGAATTCGACAGAATCTGTACGATTTATTATTTAATGTAAAGCCGAATAGATATCGACTGTCAGGATGTACAGGGATCGAAAAGAAGGCATTCTTCAAATCGATGACTGTAAAAGTAGTTGCCGTCGAAGGAACCAACGTAAGCAACGTGGTGATGTCAGACACCACCGGGTACTGAGGCACTACTATCTTGTTTATTTCCCTCAAATCAATAATGAAACGGTAAACCTTAGCATCTGTATCTCTTTTAAGAATCGGTAAAATTGGGCTATTGCAAACATTGTAGGGGACTTCCTCAACTACTCCTGCCAAAATCAAATCGTTCACAATGTGCATCAAAGCAAGTTCTCCTTCTCTGGAAATCTTATATTGTGGGACACGTGGTAGAGATACTCCCTCCTTTACAGTAATACGTACTGGAGGGATTAACATCTGCCCCACATCCGTGTCAGAAGTGGCCCACAACGTGTTTGGTAAGGAGGCCAATACTTCAGATTCATGGAGAAAACACACTCGCTCAAAGTCTGGGTAATTCTCATTCAACACAACTCGCACTCCTTCTGGGGCACAGCGAATAGTAGCTCGAAAGTGTTTTAACATATCGAGTCCAATAATATTATCTGGTGTATTTGGAGACAACAAAAAGGGACATGGGGCAGCAAATTTATTAACATGAAATGCAACTGGTTGAGACAATGGGCTAGAAGTAGGTGTTCCATCGAACCCTATTGCTGTAATTACCTCGCCAGACAGGGGAGCCCTTGGAACCAAGTATTTGGACAAAGCGCTACGAGTAGCTCCTGTATCGACCAGAAATTGATCAGTGGAACCCAGAACATGTGCTTCTATGTATGGACCCCTTTGATCAACTGGTACCTCAACCGATTCCACACCCCATCCTACGCAATCCTATGCATAATGCTCATCCCGTGGTTCAGCAGGACCACCCTCATTTATCTGATATTGATTGCGGTTATCAAACGTATTATAATCAGACTGATCACGACCCCTTGCTCCATATCCTCCACGATCATTCGTACCATAGCCTCCTCGATCATTCGTGCCATAACCTCCTCTTGACCCTCCATAATAATTCCTAGACCTTCCACTTCCTCGTCCCCTCAAATTACGCTGCTCTCGAAACACCGGACAGTCTGCAATCCAATGCCCAAACTGTTTGCAGTATGCACATTGATTCACAGAAATGTCAGAACGAGGGGGAGGAGCATTACTGTATGATCCTCGCCCTCCTCTGTTATTTCCTCTCGTAGCCTGAACCTGGGCTAACATTACCTTCGTCTTCAAATCCTTTGCTTTCTTTTCACTACTTTCTTTTGCCTCTAATTCCTGTCTTTCATAATATTGAGCCATAGTCAATAAAGAAGCAGGGGTTGCTGTGGTCCATGAACTTTCACTCGCTTTCAATCGTTTCGCAATCTCCGGTAGGAGATTAGCCACATACTTATCAACGAATAAATGCCTGCCAGTATCTTCTGTCAATAATTGACCACTGTAATCATGGAACGCTTCCTCGAAGCGAGAGAAAAAATCGGAAACTGATTCATCCGCTTTCTGCTTACAAGAGGCTAATATAGTCCAATCAATCTTTTTAGCGGGAGCAAGAGTCTTTAGTTTTGTTAGTATGGCCCCTGGAAGGTCTAATATTAATTGACACGGCTTACATGCTGGTTCTCTATCTAAATCAGCCTGAACAAGATCTTTCCAAGTGGCCCCGAGAGTCGTGAGGTCATCAAACCTACGAATCACTCTCCACATATCAGGGGGCAATATCAACCCGAAAAATAGATCAATATCAACTAACGTCATGATACATGAAGAAATTGCACTTTCAACATTTTCATAAAAAGCCGCAGGGTTTTTACGGGGATCAGGTAAAGCATTCTTAAGCGCCATGACATCTGCTCTATTCCAAGGCGTATAAACCCAATTATATACAAAATACCCTTTCGCGTCTTTGGATCTTTTATCATCATCTGTGCCATCCCCTTTATGAGGGACATATAAAGGCGCAGCTTCTCGCATAGGTCTAACATTAATCGCAGCGATCTTATCTGTTTCAAAGATAGGGCATTCTTTGGATATCCCCGTCGCTCCGGACGTAGACGAATTCTTCGACTTTTCCAACTCCCGTAGTCGTGTCGCCTCATTACGCAGTTCAATCAAACGCTTGAAGAAGTCGTCCGCATCTGAAAGAACAAAAAGACCTTTACGAAAATTCTCACGACCCTTGGATATCTCCTTTGGTTCTAACTCGAGAGAATATTTTCTATACCGCTCAACAACTTCATCTCCAAAATGATCTAAAAAATACAGTCGTTCCTTATCAGGCCACTGTTCCATTTGTTCAGTAACGTCAGAAACAGTAACAGTATTAATATTTAGTTTTCGTGCAAATGAACGTAATTCCGCAGCTCGTTCCGCATGTAACCTGGTACGCTGTGTTCGATCACTATCCTCGTCCGAGTCCTCGTTCGGAGCCGTAGGTACGACGTACGGAGGCGGACAACGATCTAGTAATGAAAAATCATCTGTTTCATTAGTAAGGACTGGATAAAGAGGACGCCTGATAGGGAATTGACCATTAACCTGTAAATTGCATTCTCGTCTCTCCCTCACTTTCTTTTCCTGTAATTCCTTCTCCTGTAGCTGTAAAGCTTTGTCATGTGCAGCCTTCCGCTGCACTTTCTCCGCCAAGGCTTCCTCACGCTTCGCTCGTTCACGCACCTCTTTCTCCCACATACGCACACAATCAAACATATCTTGTCTAGACCTTCGCTGAAACAAACACTGCTCTACATACTGTACCTTTCGAAGGTCAAACGACCCATATAGCGGCCACCGTAATTCACGATCAGTCTTAGTATACTTATGCCATAATGTACTATACATTATAGGTGGAATACCGAATTTGACATACATTTCACGATTTGGAGTCCCCTCTGGGGGAGCCGGCTGCTTTTCACTTAATCGATAATTGGTACCATTTTCAGAACAGCACATCCTACGGAGTGTGCTAAAAACAGGCATGTTCCAAAAAGTACCACGAAAATGTGATACTACAAAAATGTCACCTAACGCGGTGTACCGTTCAAATCAAATAAATCAGAGAAATATCCCTACATGCCTGCCTATGTGAGGTGCACTTCACATATTCAAATTCAAATTCAAAGATTCAAAACGTCAGCTAACAAATTTCAAATTCAAATTCAAAGTTTCAAAAAGCCACAGTAAGTGTCAGTAGACTACCTCACCGCTCAAAAGCTTACCAAATATTTTCAAACGTCCAAAGTCCAACTGCCAAGTTCTGTGGTCAAATCAGCCAAAACGGCCCATCACGACAATCCAAGATCAGAATCTCAGTCGAGGACCGGCGCCACCTGGAAGGTCAGATCGGAAGGAAGGGAAAACACACCGTGGGTGCCAAGACTCGGGTCACTCAGTGGCAGCGTACGCGTCCATGGCGAGTTTCCTGACCTTCGTCACGACCTCTCCTTCGGGCATCCGAGTCGCCGATGAGTCCCTTCGTGGTCGCCAATTGTGGTGTTGGGTTCAAATCAGGCCTACATACTCTGCTAAACTCTCGAACGCCTTAGTATAGAAGTTGGCACGGACACTGGAAAAGGTAAAAGACAAGTTTATTAAGACCCCATGGGGTGGTGATACATTCCTACAGCACCCTTCGGCAATGTAAGAAGTAACACACCGAACATCGGTGCGCGACCTCTTTTATATAGTTTAATAGCAATAAAAAGATAGGCGGTTACAAGTTACACATTTTAGGTACATATAAGGTCATTTTTGGAACACAGCCAGCACGTGGGAGGAGTTCAACGGCACTGGTCAGTTAGTGTGAACATTCCTAAAGAGTGACCAGTTGATGCATAGTGCGCATGTGCGCTTGACCAGTACTAAAAATAGCCTGTTGCCGAGCAGAATAGTGACCATGGGTATCGAGAAAGGAAAAAGGGCACACTGACCACGAGGCAGCGTGTTCATAGGAAACGGAAGTCAGAGGGATTCAAAATGGCCCCCGTTCGTTTTGGTCAAGTTAACAGAAAAGACGTGTAGCTGTGCTAAACGCTAATCCAGGAGCTGCCAAAACACGACAGAAAGGAATAAAAAAAAGTCTACAATTATTTCCATAAGGGTCGAGAATTTGTGCTAAAACGAGCCAGGACATGTAAAAGTATCCTGGAATTGGGGAAAAGAACAGGGAGTCATGCCATCAAACAGATCCTGGACCCAAACAACACCCTAATCCTCCAAGAACTCCAATACGAAGGCCTATTGTTAATAGTGATGAGATGATTATACCAGAGAGTAGAGTGCAGAAAAGCATTTCTAGAGATTATCTTTGGCTGACAGTGAGGCCTTAACAATGAGGAAGTTTGTTTAAACAATGGAAGAGATATAAGATTAGCCTTTGCAGTAAAGGCAAGAATCTCTTTTATAGAAAAAGGAGCAAGTAAGTGATGTTCAATGGTAACCCATAGAGGAGTAAGAGGAAAGATGTCCGTAAGAAGCCAATGAGAAGCTTGTTTTAGACAAAAGTCTTTGTGGTATAGCCGGAAATCTGGAAAATTCACTCCTCCATTAGATTTTAACTTTCAAAGGATTGACAAGGAAATTCTAGATTTTGTATTATTCTATACAAATTTGGAGAGAAGGGAATCAATATTGTTAAAATAAATGAAAAGAATGTGTATTGGGATCATTGAAAAAAATATATAACATGATAGGAGTGATCATCATCCTGATAGAGTCAAGGTGCCCAAACCATATAAGAAAAAGAGGATTCCAGAAGGAAAGAAGTTTGGATATACTGGTAAGACCTTCCTTCATATTCATTTTGACCGAATCCAATATGGAATTGGTAAACCATATACCTAAGTATTTAATTCTAGAGCTATTCCAACAAAATCCAGTCAAGTCAAAATGTTGATTGAGGCAAAATGTTGTAATGGGAATGATTTCAGTATAGCACGTCACCAAAAGGTGATATGGGAGATGTAGTTGCCCCGATGAGTGTTTGTTTACTCAGGTGCATGCAATGGGATTAAGTAGAAGGGCGGGTCACAGTTATGAAGGCGGGAGCTTGGAGTTTAAAATGACGAAGAACAACGTAGTAAAGAGAGCGTCTATTTTCACACAGGACAGGAAGATGATGTGAAGTGAGCAGGTACGTTGAGGGTGAAGATTCAAGAAATAAGAATGAGGGCGGGTAGTTACGCGACCCCCAGCTAGAGAGAAAATGTGAAACAATAGACGAAGGGTGACGGAAGGTTTAGTTAATAGGTGCAAATTAGACTGTGGGTTGAAAGGGTGTGGAAAGTTACCACGGAAATAATGTAGGGAGGATACTGAGTTGACCCCCAGGACGAATGAAGAAAGTCTTTATTCTGTTAACACACGAAGGGAATGACGTTATGCTAATGAATTAGATAGAAGGAGGATATTTGTTTAAACGCTGTATGAATGATAATGTCTAAAAAATGTAAGTCTAAATAACATGTATGTTAATGCGTAGTACGTTTTAGAGAATTGGAGATCATGGGTTAAATAAGGGGTTATTAAATATATGTTTTATTGTTATTTACAGTATGGTCCCTGACGAAGGACCCAACGGGTCCGAAATGCATTGGACAAATAAACAAACTGCTTAAATGGAACCTTGCGTTATTCGTGTTTTTGGTCAAGAGGTTCGGATGGCCCGCCATTACACTAGAAACTTGGAAAATTTGCATCCGCCGTGCATGATGAGAAGTTCAAGAGATACGACTTAAATGAACATGATTGAGCAGTGCATAAATTATGGTTTACGACATGATTATGAAACGATGAAAAGTTAAAATATGAAAAACAATGGAAGCATTAGCACATTCAAATAGGGCTGTTGCCGCTGCGGTGGGGTCAAAGAAATACCCCACTACTTTTGTGTTTATGTTTTACACGTGCCGTGTGGGCTTGGCACGAATCAGCGAGCACGCCACCCTTCAAAAAAATAAGGTTAAATAAGGATGGATGAATAAGGAGACGAAAAAAAAGTAGGCTTAAAAAAGACGGTGTGCGACTCTTTTTCTTACGTGATAATGATTTCAGTCTTGTCAGAGTTAATTTTGTAACCGGAAGTTGCTGAAAATTCTGAGAATTCTTGTAATAACGGAGAAATGGAAGATTTTTGGTTTGATGTGAAAAGTAAAATATCATCTGCATATGCAGATAGCTTCAGATGATGATCGCCATAAAGAAACCCAGAGATAGAAGTATTATGGTAGATATGAGATAGGAAGGGTTCAAGAGATAAGTTGAATAAGAGAGGAGATAGGTGGCAACCTTGCCGGACGCCACGTTTAAGAGAAAAAGTTGTGAAATAAGTCCATTAACTATAACAGAAGCTCTAGATGTTGTGTAAAGTAAAGAGAAAAGAGAAATGAATTTAGGACCAAAGCCATGCCGTCAAAGTGTTTTGAATAAAAAAGAACAGTCTACCCAATCAAAAGCCTTCTCTGTGTCTGCAGCTAAAGAACAATGAAAGAGCCTGTATTTAAAACATTAAAAAATAACTGAGAATTACCGGAAGTTAATCTGCCCTTAACAAAACTACACTGTTCCGGACCAATTACATTTGGTAAGAAAGATTCAAGACGTCATGCTAGTAACTTGGCGAAAATTTTATAATCAACATTCACAAGGGATATAGGCCGATAAATCTGGCAAAGCTTAGGATCTTTGCCTTCCTTATGGATGAGACACTGGGAAAGTACCACTCACCTTGCCAATATTGCAAAAGCATTGAAAAAGAATTAAAAAATGTAAATAGAATTCCTCTGTAAATTTATCAGGACCTGGGGATGTATTTTTCTTTAGGGAGCCCAGAGATCTAGAGATTTCTTGTATTGAAAGATCAGAATCTAGGGAAGCAAAGTCAAGGTCTATAGAAGTGGGGGGATGATGCTACTAATGTAAGTATCCATGAGGGGGACAGATGTGGGGCTTTCTGGATTATATACATTTTTATAGAAATTCGTACATTCATCTAAAATGTCTTGATCTTTGAAAGGATACTTTTCGTTTGATGACTGGAGGGAGTCTATCAATACCCTCTCCCTCCTGGATTTGAGATAATTAGCTAAGAGTGAACCAACTTTATTTTGTATTCCATATTAACGGGTACTGCTTCGAAGGAGAATAGAGGAGGCATTATCAGTAGATAATTTGTTAAAATCTTACTTTGCACGGACAAGCTTCTGCAAAATGGAGTCCGATAAAGAAGTATAAAATTGATTTTGTAAATGTTTAATTTTGGCTAACATATCTTTGTGTTGATTAAAAGATTGTTTCTTTTTTCTGGATACAAAATCAATATTAAAGCCATGAGCGGTGGCCTTAAAAGCATCCCACACTGATGCAGGGGAACTAGAAGTGTTTTTATTTGAAGAAAATAATTCTTTAGCAATGGAGGTGAAGGAGGAAGAAAAAACAGAACCTCTTGAAGAAAGTTGTTAAATCTCCATCTAGACGATTTGGGTTGGGAACGGAGCAGATCAAAATCAGCAACTTTTGGGGCATGATCCTAAATCACAATGGGTTTGATCGAAGAGGAAATGATATTTTGAGCTAAAGGCTTACAGATGAAAATGTAGTCTAATTGGGTCAGAGAACCATGTTGAGGGGAGAAAAAGGAAAATTCTGTTAGATCTGGGTTACATAGTCTCCAGGCATCTACAAGATATGTCTGCATAATTGTATTATGGAATTGTTTATGAGTTTTGTGAGGAATAGAGCACACTTGGGACTTGCGATCAATGAAAGGGTCCATAACCTGGTTACAGTCACCTCCAAGGATAAAAAATGTATCTTTATGTTGAACACACTTATTTGTAAAACGCCAGAAAGTATAATCCGGTTGAGTCAGATCATATACATTAAATACAGTTAAAGACATGTTATTAATAAGTAACTTAACCAATAACCATCTACCCTCCGAGTCCATGTCTTGAGAGACAACAGAGCAATTCATTTTTTTGTGACATAAAATAATGACACCCTTCTTCTTTGTGTTTGTAGGTGAAACTAGCACAGAACCAAACGAATGTCGTTTAAGCTTGAGAGCCTCAGCTTCTGTCAAATGAGTTTCTTGTAATAACACTAAATCTGGATTATAGAAGGCTAAGTGTAAAATAATTAATTGCCTCTTGATAGGATTAATAAAACCTTTTATATTCCAGGAAACAACTCTGAATGTAGTAAAATAACATTATATATGAAACACCATGATCAACAGTAGTAAAGGAATATGAGAAGAATAGTAGACAAAGGAAGGTCGAAAAGAAGAGATATAATGAGAACATTTAGGAACAAGTTCGAAAAGGAAGGTGGGAAACGGAGAAGGGGGAAAAAGAGACAGTAAGAGAAGACAGAACATGTCAAAAGGGAACTGACTACTGTGATACATACCTTTAGCGGGATACAAAAAGAGAACAATGACTGGTGACAGACACTAAAGATGCCATGAACAATGGAGGAAAAAGCACCACATCAGGAAGCCATAAAACAGAAGACTGAAGTGTGAAGTAATTTGGATGGTCTATAATAATAATATTCGAAAAATAGAATATTTACTAAGAGGCAACCAACAGATTACAACCTGCAAAGGCAGTTAAAAAAATGATTAAAAGAAAAATTAGCATCAAATGTCATATAAAAAGTTAAGTAGTAAAGGTGGGACCAGCAGTCTCCATGGAAGTCGTAGAGTGTGAATGGATGAACCTCCGAAGGTCTGCCGGCTCTTCAACAGTAGATGTATGGTTCTGAAAAGTCATCTTGAATAATTAGGGATGGAATAAGTCATAACTAGCACCTAAGGTACGCAGGGCTGGTTGAAGCTCAAGGAATTCCTTCAGTCACTTGGCAGCTGCTGTGGATACATCCTGGGACAAAAGCAATCTAGAGCCAGACAAAGATAATTGTTTCTTAAATTTGGCTGCATTTAGAACTTGTAGAAGGTCAGTAAATTTAAAAAATAGAAAGATAAACCCACGGGATCTCAAAGGCGTAGTTGAGGAGTTTAGGCGGGGGCCTAGCTGATGAGCTCTCTGGATATTCAAAGACGTTGGTGCAGGTAGGACCAGACGTTTTGGGAGAAAATAAGTGAAGAAGGAATCAGGGTCTCCTCCCTAGATGACCTCCGAAAGACTATATAAATGAAGATTATTGTGTCTGTTCCTGTTTTCAAGGTCTTCAGCAGATTTTCTAAAGAGCAGAGAATCCTTCTCCAAAGATGAAATTCTTGCAGTGACATCCTGCATATCACTAACATGTTGTTCCACTACGGATATTCTCGAATCGAGTGAAGACCATTTAGTGTCCAGAAGTTCTGGACACTAAATGGTCTTCACTCGATTCGAGAATATCCGTAGTGGAACAACCTGTGGACGAGTGTTAGTTTCCTCTACAAATGGTCTCAAAACCCCTATTTTCTCCAAGACAGTGCCTAGCGATACAAGCAGGGCAGTCTTCGGAGGAGAAGGAGGGTCCTGCATGAGCTTTTTTTTGCAAAAGAGGGTGCCTGTAGTTTGGATGGAGCAATGGGCGATGACACTGATTTATAAAAGTTAGATTGAGCCATATTGACAGGGATATGTAAACAATCCACAGGGGGATCATGGGAAGAAGACTCTGACACAGGTAAACCAGGAGTAAGTTCCTTATTTGAATGCAATAGTTGTTTGCTTCCGCCCATTTACCAGAGAAAAAAAGCCAGACTAAGCGTAAAAAAGCCAATAAAGTCTTGTCAATAATAACAGTTCCTCCAATAAGAACGATGAATATAGATAAAATAAATCTTTAAATGCAAATGATCAAAAGCATTGACAAAAGTTAGTAAATAAGTACCTGAAGAGATTTCCAATGTTGAAGATTTTTTTTTCCAGTCATGAAGAAATACAAAATAACGGCCGGAATGTAAGAGCAGAGGTCCCAAGAAGTCCCTCAGGGCTGCAAGTCTCTAGAAAAAAGATCCAGGGACAAGCCTGTGATCAGCAGGTGTTCAGTAGCAGATGCATCCCATTTTCAATCATTGAAACGTGTGTAAACCGCCGAAACAGGGAGCCGCAACTCCAACTCAGCACGGAGCTCCGTACTAGGCAGCCATCTTGGATCACGCCGCGTGCCAAGTCCAGTTTGTGTCATTTCTATAGCACAAATGTAGGCAAAAGAAAGTGAAGCACTGTGCAGGGTCAAAGACAAGTACGAAGTAAAAAAGTGATGAGAGGGAAGTGGTTTGTGATCGGTTAATGCATTGCGATATAGTGTTCTCTAAAGAGGTGTGTCTTTAACTCTTTCATAAATTGAAGCAGCATTGGGGAGATCCTGATAGATACAGGGATGTTGTTCCAGATTCAGGGTGCATAGATGGATACGTTCTGCTGCTTTCTTTTCTCTTTTTAGACTTCTTGGTCTGCAATCTGATGGTGTCCTGGCTCTAGGTGTACTCAAGCTTGTCTGTAGGATGAGCAGGATACCTGGTCATGATGGCTTTGTAAATGATGCTGCTGGTTTTGAAGATGGCATAGTCCGGCAATGGAAAGGGGCAACGCAGCTCTGTCAGGGTGGGGGTGATCTGATCATATTTGCTCAGGCCCTGGGGCAGAAATGCTGTGGCATGTAGGATGCCCTTAAGTGGTGGCAGTGTGGAAACATCAAGACAGAGAAGACGGTGGACTACCGTTCGTGCACCTCTATACCAGTTTCATTGTCTGTATTGATCCCACGCAACAATCCCAGACAACAAACGTCCTATGATGCCACTGTGCTCCAGGTCCTTAACAGATAATTCAATTCAATTCAATTCAAAAAGACTTTATTCGGTTTTGATTCAAACCATAAAAGTACATTAACATTATAGACAATTTAAAACATTGAGACACACAATAATTCTAAGATCTGAGCAGAAAGTGCAAGGTGCAAGGTACAGCAAATTTTCATACATAACAAATTCATTAGTAAATGTAGTCAAATTAACATAGATTCCATTATTGGTCCAAACAATTTCTCATCCTAATTGACAATTTTAAAAATTCAATTACTTGTAGGATACTGTCACTGTGCAAAAGTTGCAGATACAGTAAAGCTGGTCTGATACGGTTAAAATTAAGTTTCTTTAAAAGGTCTACCAAATAGCGTTCGCGGGGGTATTCATAAAATTTACATAAAAATATAAAATGCAGCATATCCTGTGGAGACACACCGTCGTAGCCACAGGGAGCTGCAGGTTTAAAATAAGCAGCATTTTTAGGTCTGAACAGCAAATAGTGGAAAATATTCAATCTAAACCTCGTTAGCAGGAACTTCTCATGAGAAGACAGCGATCCCATCAGATAGGGCTCCATCCCATCCCCTGTTTTTAACATAGCAAATCTTCTTACACTTGGTTTCAGGAGCTCCTCACCTTCCCTTTTAAGCTTTCTGTCCAAAAAGAAGGCTCGCTTAACTGCATCCACATCACCCTTCACAATCCCACTCGGGTGCTCGAACAAATCCAGGCGGCCAAGCCTAGAAAAGTTCGATTTCAAGTATTTTAGCCAGGGTGTACACATTGCCTTTTCCTGTGACAAATGATCTCTCATAATCAGGGGGGTCAATGGAATATCTTGATTCAACCACAATTTTAGCCAGCAAGTCAACGGGCGTAGTGAAAAAATATCACAGATATATTGCGCCCCAAGCTCTTCGTGCACTACAAAGTTGGGTGTGCCTACTGGGACACATAAAAGGCGTTTCATAAAAGAATTTTCTACAATCTGTAGTTGCTCACCGGCCACATAACCCCATATTTCACTGCCATAAACAGCAGATGCCACTGATTTTGCGTTGTAAAGCTTCAGCATGGCATTGTTAGTTTTTTTCCCTAATTTGGATGCAAAGTTGATGATAGTAGCGTTCACCCGTACCAATTCCTTTTTCTTTTTGTCAAGGTATGAGCCCCAGCTAAGTTTGGAGTCAAAAGAGACCCCAGATAAGTGAATGACTTCGAGATGGGAATTGCTACATTATCTATTTTGAATAAGAAGTTCCTTCTTGGTTGTTGGCCAACTTGCATAATAAAGGATTTAGAATTGTTGACCAGGAGGTCCCTATCCATCATAAATTTATTAAAAGCATTTAATAAAGCTTGGAGACCTCTCTCTGTTCTAGAAATTAAAACTGCGTCGTCAGCATATAAAAGAACAGGAATACCACGCCTGCCGACTCTAGGACAGTCGGCCTTTACATCCTGCAGTACGCTGTCTAGTTCATTGATATACAAATTAAAAAGAAAAGGGGCAAGGATGCAACCTTGACGCACACCCTTCCCAATGTTAAAATTATCAGTTACACATAGCTCTTGAGAGTACCTAACATTAGCACTGGTATTGTTATGTAAGTCAACAAGGAAATTAACAATCCCACTGTCAACACCCTTGTCCCTCATGGTCTGCCACAGCTTACCCCTGTTAACACAGTCGAAAGCTGAGGACAGATCCATGAAGGCATGGTGGACAGTACCCTTTTGGGCAACAGTGTACTTACTTAAAATTAGAAAGAGGTTAAGGCACTGTGTAATGGTAGAACGTCCACTGCAGAAGCCATACTGGGAGATGGACATAATGCTATTTTCCAGCGCCCAGTCAGAAAGCCTCCTCAGTAGCATTCTTCCCACTATTTTAACCATAGAATCAATTAAAGAGATGGGTCTATAACAAAGAGGGCTACCCTTGTCCCCCTTCTTAAAGACTGGGACAATCGTTGACGACCCCCATGACTTTGGGCAGCCCATTTTAGCTGCTGCGTTAAAGACCAATTCTAATATTGGTGCCCAAAAGCTGGGATCACACTTATATATGTCTGGTGAGATCCCATCAGGTCCTGGGGCTTTCCCAGCTGTGAGTCCCATTATTCCCTCAATAACCTCACCTCTGTCAAACCTGATAAGATCACTACTAACAGGGGAAGAGGGCTTGGAATTAACACTCAGCGTGCCACCATACAATTGGGTAAAATGTGTGACCCATTCCTCCTTTGTTATACAACATTCTAGACCATCCCCTGGATCCTGGGTCAAAAAAGGTATTTTTATAACGCCCAGAATCTAGAACTACACTTCAGAGTAGAGGGTTCGAGAATCTCATTCCATGCCTCTACTCTTAAAGACTCCTTACGTCTGTTAATGACAGACTTATATTCTTTTCTGCACTGTTGGATGTTCTCTTTTATTCTGGGTTTTGTTGTCAGTGCTGCCCTTAAGTTACGTGAGGCCCTAGAAGAATCCTGATTAAACCATCTTGGTCCCCTGGTCTCTGAGGGCTTTACTGGAGCTGACATCAACTGAGACACCTTATCAGAAATACTTTGGAAAGCACACAGGACCTGACAAGGTTCCAGCCCATCTTGAGTACATTTTACAATTTCCTCAGTACAATGTTCCTTGATATCTTTATACAAGCGGTCTGGTGAGATCATAGACCACTTCAGGCGCTTTCTCCCGTCAGTAGTGCTCAGCCTACCAGTGGTGAAGTTCCGTCCCTCCTTGGCCACCCAGGGGCCCCTCAAAAGTACAGTCAATGGGTTGTGATCACTGAAGTCACTGTGTTCGATGATAAAAGAATCCACGAAGGTCTGCATTGATACTGAAAGCAGAACATAGTCAATGAAGGTACCCTTCCCATGGCCCTTGAAAGTGGGAATCTCAAAGCGCTTCAAAGGATCCCTCAGAGCCATTGTCGGTAATAAATCCAGATTAGTCAACAAGTCGTTGAAGGATTCCCCCTCCGATGTATGTTCCAGATGCAATCCCTCTGTGCGTTCACAGTGCAGATCTAGAAGATTTTTAAACAAGGGATCCCCACATGGGTGAACATTGAAGTCACCCATTATCAAAAGGTTATGGAGACATTCCTTAAACGAAGTACTAATAAATACATTCAGTGCCAATATAGGACTAA
Organism: Lissotriton helveticus; assembly: GCF_964261635.1. Taxonomy (NCBI): domain Eukaryota; kingdom Metazoa; phylum Chordata; class Amphibia; order Caudata; family Salamandridae; genus Lissotriton; species Lissotriton helveticus. Next base: position 406,139,839 of record NC_136073.1, read on the forward strand.
GAGCTGGACAAGAATTAACTGCATTATAAAAGTTCACCAGACCAAACTGACAGTTATCTCTGCTTAGTACTAAACCAATGATACCAGAGTTATCTGTTAAAACTCTATGTATTTTACAGGAGAGTGCCACCGAAATAAACGTTACCATGCCCCCCTTAGGTCTACCTCTGCTAGATGCTACCGCAGGGACATAAAAAGCTTTATACCCCTCAAGAAAACAGTCACAGTTCACTAGCCAGGTCTCCTGGAGACAGATGATCTGAAACTGCCTAATGTAGCTGACCCAATTACAGTCTGACATCTTAGTGCCCAGTCCGGCAATATTCCAGGAGATTACATTATTTCCATGTAATTTCACCTGCGAGATCTCCATGTGAACTGCTTCCCCAGAGTTTTCATCACATGCCTCGAGGCCAGAGAGCAAATCAAATCTATTATGTGTTTCCAACATAAGCCCATCCCTATTTTGATTAACAACATTATACAGGTACGGTGGTGCTGGGGCCATGGGCTGAGATTGAAACAGAGGCCTGAAGTTCCTACGTCTGTGCGAGGCTTTAAGAAGGTGAGAATAAAAGTATCCAAGTGGTCGGACGCATATGCTATTTGCATCAGCCAATAATGATGTTGCTCTTAGTAAAACTGTTGCCACATGTTGGGGGTGTCTAAAATTGACATTAATACAATCCCCGCTATTTGACTTTCTAGATGGGCCAAACCAGTTTACCCTTCTCACCGTTAGTATCTCATTGGAATATGCAGTTGGAAATCCACAATTGGAATTCAACCAGGCTACTGCTTTATTTTTTAATGAATCATGGGATTCCCCTTGTGACTGGGCAAGGTGATCTTCTATAGTTGGAACGTTAGTCAAGACAGCCACGTAAGGTGCACAGTCAGGTGGTAGATTGATAGAGCAGCTTCTTCTTTCTGGTCTGAACTCAGGCCTGCCATCCTGATCTGCTGGTGTCGGTGCAGTCGGGACAGTTTTTGGTGGGGGCTTAGGAAAAGCATTATCTGCTACGGTGACTTTCCGGCAGATCTCCTGAGCCTGCTCCCTCGAGGGACCCTGCCCTATTTCCACAGCCTTAGGTCTAACAATAGGGGCCGATGACTGGTGTATTGACACTAGACCCCCTAGTCGGTCTACCTCCAATGCTAAGTTGTCTAGCTTGATAGACAGGGGACTAAGCAGTTCTTCCATTTTTTTCAACAATTTCCTTTCAAAAGTACTTATCAGGAGGGTAAGTTGTTCAGAATAAGTTTTAATATCCTCCTCATTATTTCCCTCTGGAGGACAAGGGCCTGAAAATGGACCATTACTGACCGCTACAGCTATTTCAGCTCGCTTTTTGTTATGCTTACCCCCTGTTTAGGCTGAGATTTTCTGCAATTTCTCACCGGTCTAGACACTGACTTCACCGGTTCTATTTCTTCAATGGAGGTATCAAGGGGGTCTCCCTGCGTCTCAACATGTACCTGCACTACAGTTGTTATGGAATCCTTATTACTAATTGCAAGGGAATTAGAGTTATCAGGCATAGGTGTATCAATTACCACGAGAGGCACCTCATCCTGTATTGAAGGAGCACTTCCCAATCCTTAAGAAGCCCTTCTCTCGTTGTTAATCTGATTGACCTTTTTCACTAGGAAATTATCCATAGTACCCAGGCCAGAGGTGGGCTTGTCTACTTTGCCTCTGGACATCACGTCCTACTTAAGGAAAAAAGAAAAGGCCTGTAAAAGAAAATATTAATCTAAACAGTCACCAAAATGAGCTAATACAGAGCACTTTGACAAAACAACCAAGTCTTTCCGTTAAGATGATTAAGTCTTACTTATGAATAGTAACTCTAACAACAGAGCCAAATTATGTGGCCCAGCCCAGTCTCCTCGGGCTTCTGAGGGCCACAGAGGGCCCGCCCTTTGCCCGGGCTTAGCCCGGCGTTCCGCTCGCATCCCGCGAAGCGGAGGTTCAAGAGTCTTTATGCGCCGCCTGGCGCTCCATTGCCGTCACACAAACCGCGCCCCCGCTGAGGCTGCCGGGATTCGTAGTCCCGGGGCGGCTGCGGTAATGGCGGTGGTATCCGAAGATGTTGCTCAGCGCTTCCGCGCTCCCTGTTAGGGCGGCGTGACTCTTGGCGGTGGATTCGGCAGTCAAACAGGCCCCCTGCACACAAGGTGAGCTTTCCCCCGCTCCGCCGAGGTTCAAGCGTCTTTATGCGCCGCCTGGCACTCCAATGCCGTCACACAAAACGCGCCGCCGCTGAGGCTGCCGGGATTCGTAGTCCCGGGGCGGCTGCGGTAATGGTGGTGGTATCCGAAGATGTTGCTCAGCGCTTCCGCGCTCCCTGTTAGGGGGGCATGACTCTTGGCGGTGGATTCGGCAGTCAAACAGGCCCCCTAGTCTGCTGACAGCCCCATCTGGTCCTGTCCTTTTCCTGGCTTCAATAAGAGTCCATGAGAACCGATGTTCAGGAGCTCATACTGCTAACTCTCAATTCTCCGGCGTTCTGGGTGAAAGCTTGTTAACCGTTCCTGCACCTCTATACTGGTTTCATCGTCTGTATTGATCCCACGCAACAATCCCAGACAACAAACGTCCTATGATGCCACTGTGCTCCAGGTCCTTAACAGATAATTGAATGGTGTGCGTAGGATGAAAGAAGTCCAGGAATTGACAGTAGAATTTTCAAAGTTCTTTATTAATCAAATTTATAAGTTGATTCAAAAACAAAAAGTTCAGCCAATGCGTTTCGTTCTCGAAGAGAACTTCGTCAGGGCTTCTCAGAGTAATAACCCTTCTGAAGGAGAAATAGAATTAATTTGCAAACGTTGTAAAAAAAACGCATACAACCTGAACTGAGTGGGAAGCAGGTGACTGCTTAGTATTCTCTGTGCGGCAAAGTTCATATGGAGGTCATGGTCCCCCTCTCAGTGAAAGTCATCAAATAAGGCTCTTCACCCCCCAGATGCTGATTCTTGGTCGTTCAGGCCCTATTTTGGCCTCGGGTTAATTCCCTCTTTACTACAGAGTTACTAACTGGCGCCTCTGCTACAGTGTGTGTCTGCTTAATTACCACACAGACTCACAACACGTCTACATCTCTGAAGAGCCTTATTGGATGTCTTTTACTGAGAGTGGGACCATGATCTCCATATGAACTTTGCCGCACAGAGAATACTAAGCAGTCACCTGGTTCCCAGTGTGGAGTCTGGAAGTTCATAGACCAGGGTGTTACCAGCACACAGATGTGAGAATGCAAGGGGTTGAACAGCAGTTCTTAAGTTGTATTACAGAAGAAAGTGATTCACTTTCCTAAGAAGAAAGAGCTCTTACCAGGCCATCTTTGTTTTTTGTCAATGTTCTCCTACAGGGTGAGGTTGGTGTCCAGAGACAATCCAAGTGACTTGGCATTCAGTGAAAGTTTGGCTTCAAAGCCTTTAAGTTCCATGCCATTAAGCCAGCTTGGTATTCATTTATGTTTGTTGTATTTGGCAAATAATAGGAATTCTGTCCTCACTGGGGTGAGTTTAAGGTAATCTTTGGAAATTCCAATTTGGATAATGTTCATCCAGTGTTTGAGGCGCTAGATGTCTGAAACGCAGAGGACTTATTTAGAAGAGTTGTGTATCTTCAGCATATTGATGCATCTTGATGTTTTATGTGAGTAGAGCACCAAGCAGCTGCATATAGAGGTTGAAGCTGACAGTGGTTATTAGGAAACTCAGTGGCATTCCACTGGTGACAGGATCTTTTTGTACCTGGAGGTGCCCATATGAAAAAACGGGTGTCAGTTTACAATGTAGGAGAAAAACCAGTGAAGGCTATTGTCCATGAATCCTATTCAATACTCCAGGGTGAGAATGGGATGGGCAACTGTGTTTAAGGCAGCTGAGAGGTCCAGCAATATCAGAATGCTGGAGTCATCTTCATCTGAGGTTTGGAGGGCACTGTCTATGATGTGCCAGGTAGTGGTCTGATATGCATGCAATGCAACTAGTTTTTTTGTGTTTTATAATGTAAATTCTGTGTACTATATTAAAACGTTTTTACATAATATCACATTGTACAACATGTCCTATCATACACTTGCTTATTTCAGTACTTCACACTGTTGAAATCTTCGGAGGCAATGCAATCTGACACTATTGTTTGCCCTGTTTACACTGAATACTTAATATGACTAAAACTGTAGGGATTTCTTGACAGGAAACCAATAATAAAAGTATGTCCTGAAGAAGTGAAATAATGGTAGCCATCTCAGTGAGGAAAACTACTGCAAAAAAAGTCTTCTATCTGTCTTCATGAAGCTATATTGCCTTTCCCTTGCATGTCTGTGGTCAGACATGTTTTGTTCTATTGAGTTCAAAAATCACAGTAGGAACTTCCTATCATTAAAGAATTGCAAACATTCAGAGGCTGATACACATCACATGTGTGCCAGCTTAAAAGCTGTGGACGTCTTCTACTTGGTAGCTATTAGGTCCCCCTGGATTTTTGAGTGTTCCACTCATCTCTGTGGGGTCACCACCATGAGACACTTTGCCTAGAGTGAAAGAGCTACATAGATGTTTGTGGCTGTAACATTGGGCTAGACGTTGCTAGGATTTTGCATTAATAAAGTTCATCAAAAAAGCACTGTCTGGAATTTTCTGTACCCAAATTAATCTGAGTCTATCCAGACCTCTACCCACAGGGGATAAGCTTTGATAGCTTCCCCTAACTATCCTGAGACAGTCAAGTGAAAAAAGGGAATCACTTTGATATTCAGTTTAGAGGGCACTAGAATTGGGGCACATGGATATCAAAGGTAAATATCATTACCCTTACAGGGTGAAGCCCAGTCAATTCTGATTGCTGAATGATCCCAAGATGAAAGATCTCACAGCAAATGATATCAAGAAAAAAATCATGCAACAGAGCACTTGTGTTTCAGAGAAGCATGCAAGTAATGAATGTATTTCTCAGTTCTTGTACAGTTTATATTGTGTAAGATATCAATTTGATTAAAAAAAAACAATTATGCAATTGCAACCATTTTAACAGAGTGGTTGAAGATCTAGGTGTTTTGGCACAATCTTCCAATCCATTAAACGTCTGATTTAAAAGTAATGCCCTTTTCTTACTTTTCTCATAACGAAGGCACAAACAAAAATCCTATGGAACCCCTTCTATAAGGGGTACTTTCATGAACCCTCTTTTGACATTCTTTGTCTTCTTTTCTTTCTCGCAGCCTCTGCCATCCGCCATCTCCCATTCTCCCTCACTTTCTTTCCTTTTGCCTTCTTTGCACATGTTGATGTCAAAGGGAAGACTTTGAAAGGCTCACATACTTTCTACTGAGGCAGGTTTAGATTGTCCCTTCCCTTCCCTCCCATCTTCATTTGGACTTCTACACATTCCACCAAATGTTGTATTAGACTCCATGATAGGACCTCTGCTGTTCCATGTGTATCTTAACACTCTATTGAAGCCATTTTTGACTGCTGCCTTTATGTAAGCTACACGTCCCTCCTCCTGCTGAAATTATTGGTCATTTTCAATGTTATGTTCTCTTACCCCACTCATCTCTAATTTCCTTTGCATATTACTATGCCTGCAAAGTCTTAGCCTCTTTCTTCTCCTCAAACTGAATGAAATGTGACCTACTTCCATTTTCCTTGATGCCAATTCTTGGGTATTCAGACGAAATATTGAGTTTTAAATATTGAGTTGCAGTAATATTGAAAAAATATATTGTGATATAAAATTATTGTGATGCAGAAATATTGTTGTAATATGGTTGTCAAGAATATCGATGTTGTTAATATCATTTTAAATAATATAGTTGTAAAAAGTATTATTTTTATGTGTTTTAGTTTGTATACTAATTGTATGTGTTATTATTGTTTGTATAATTATTAATAATATTTTTAAATATAGTTTGTAATTTTTAGTGAGTTTCAATTTTAATTTAATTGGTAAAAGTAATATATAATGTCGTAGCAGGTTGCTAGGTTTGTTGGGGTGTACAGTGGGAACTTAATTAAGTATAATAAATGAACAATTAATTACGAATTTATTATTAATTAAATAATTGATTGTTAATTATGTTACTGGTGTAATAATTATATGTTGTAAGTTATATATAAGGTGTAGGCTGCTGGCTTTTGAGGTGTATAGGGTGGTATTATTGAATTCATTATTAAATATGTCAATTGTACAATCAGTATATTTTTAAGGTATATATTAGGTGGGGGCTGCTGGGTTTGTGGGGGTATAGGCTAGGAAGCTAAGTAATAATTAATTAATTTATTATCACCCTGTCAGGGCATCTTGCTCCAAGAGAATCCACCAGATATGCCTGTATCTCAATTGATTCTAAACAATTTTGCCATTCTGCATATTGCGAGAACTTGTTCAGAGAACAGGTGCTGCTTTTTGAAAATACAACTGAAATGAACTGAAAACATATACATTCAATACATCATGTATAAGCATAAGCATTCAAGCATTCATGCACCCTTGAAGCAGTGCCCTACCTTACACCTGAAGAGCACCAGCTTAGAGTGCTTTAAAAGAATATGATAAGCCCTCCTGTGGTTACGAATCAGTGACCCAAGAGACCTATTAAGGTTTTTATCTATGTTGTTGGGGGCTGTTGCAGTCCCTGCAGCCCTTCACTACATTGAATAAAATGGTTGGGGGTGCCCTTGCCCCTTCTAGGGGCACCGCCAGAAACACAAAATATAAATTAAATACACTTGCAGGGCATTATGGGGCACTCCTTTCCTGGAGAAGTAACAAACAAAAAGGGGGGTTCCAAACACTGTTTCCCCATGAAGTTTTACATGGGAACATTTAACTCATTTATTATTCTTTTATTCGTTTTTTGGGGGTATCACAGTCCCACCCAAGAGACCCAAACTAAATATTAATTTGGGAACTGAGGAGGGAGTACCAAGAAGCCCACGGCCCCGGCCAGCTCCCCAGCCAGCACCCATAATGGGTGCCAATGAGAGCAAGATATTATTTGAAACCGGCTGCCCCAGTGCCCACCTGGTGCATCCACAACATGGCCAATGGCTGGGGCCTCAGATGGAGCTCGGAGGCCAGTCAAGACACTCACAACTGGTCTGTTTTTGGGGGCTGGTTGGAGAACCCCAAGGCCCCTGGGGCACCCCAGCCAGTATTCATCTTGGTTGTCGGCGAGAGCTTGCTTCATTTCTTTGCTCCCACCCTGGCAGGAGCAGCTTTTTTCTACTCCCCTCCAGGTAGGAACAAAGTTGTCTTCTCTGCCTGGGAAAGTCGGGCAATAAAGTTTGCATTCCCAGCACACACTCTCCTAGTCAGGGATCACAGTAGATTCTTGGGGGATGGGATCCCAGCAATTTAATCTGGCTTCAGGGACTGATCTATGGCTACGGGAGGGGTTCCTGATGCACCCTGCTGATAAGAACTGTGGCCCCGGGACATGGGGTCTCAGGGAGCAGAACTATTAGTTGAGCCTGGGGAGCTGTAGAGGCTCAGGAAGGGGGCCGCATGCCCCCTTACTTTATTTACTTTACTTTATATACTTACTTTATTCTCAAATAAAGTAAGTGGGACTCGAGGTGGAGTCCCTGGGGCCATACAAAGACTTGTGGAAGGAGACCACACACCCCCTTCCTCATAAATACCTATACTGGCTTGGTGGAAGGGGTCACTGGGGTCTAAAATTGGCTGTGCCTGCCATGCTGTGCATGGAACTGCTGGGGGGTACCATAGGTACCCCCCATGTGTACCCCCCACCCCCGGAGTCCCTGGGGGCCCTCAACGGGCCTACGGAGTGATTCTCCGCATGCCTTAATGCCACGGAAAGGCATCCACAATTGCCCATCATAATATGGCTGGCGGTGTCTGATAGACACCGCCACCATATTATTCCTGTTCCGTCCCGGCCGCAAGGTGACCGGGGCGGAAAAGCGGCAGACGGTCCTTCCGTATGCCGAGGTCCCCCTGCCATACTAATATGGCGTGGGAAAACAAATGCGGATGTCAGGCGGATTGCCCCCACCAGGCTGGCGGTGGCTACCGCCAGCCTGGCGGGGGCAATCCGCCCGACATCATAATGGGCCCTCAAGTCTTCGAGTCCTAAAATGGGTGCCACCTCATCTTTGTTGATGAGGTGGCAGCCAATTAGATCTTATCCTTAGATCTGTCAGCTTTTGGCAATCCTCTGCAGAGTAATATAAGCATAAATGTTGATCCTTCATTTCTCACAAACTACGGAACAGGTTTACAGCACATCAGAAAAAGTACATTTTCTGAATTAAGATGTAGCTTAACTCCAAAATTTGGTCCAATTCAGTTTTTGCGGTATCACTGTTCAATTTACCTACGTTAAGTTGCATGGCTGAATAGTGTTTTGTGACCCCCTATTTCTTAGCCTCTCCTTGACAGATCACCCTTAAACTTTCCAGGAAAGAGCTGACGTGGATGAGAGTTTTCTTTGTCAATTGTTGTGAAGATTTGTCAAATGGCTCCAAAGTTATAAGCAAACCAAAAATTAAATTTACTATGGAAAAGTGGGCCATATATGTGTGTGTGTGGTGTATATGAATATAATACCTACTGGCGGTCGCTAGTAGGTAGTTATAGTTAGGACCTATTTTCCATAGTAAATCCGCAGCATTCTATTTGCAATAACATTGGCGCCAGTCGATGAGTCTTCGCAAAATGTTCAAAACTTATGGCCAGCTCCGGTCCGCTCCTATCCTGAAAGTCTTGGGGTGATTCGTCAAGCGGGGGCGAAGAAAAAAGGGGGGTCCCAAAATGTGTTTTCCCCATGCAATGTTCCATAGGAACCTTTAGCTGCAGCTACAGCTCGAACTGCTGAACAGAATTACACCAAATTTGGTAAAGAGGTAGCCCTTGGTTCAGACTTGTGCCTTTTTGTTAAATGGTGTACGTCTGTTCAGTAGTGGCTGAGAAAATCAAAAGTAAAATCAATTATATATCTATGGCCGTGGAAGATCTGCTCACCCTGTGTGCACCCTGCGCGCACCCTCCCGATCACAAGCTGCATACTAATTGGCTGTCAACTGGCTGTCAACACTCCAAACCAGGAAGTGTTAGCAGTGATTTTGTGCCTCAGTAGAACTGAGGCTTAGGAAATCAGTGCAATAAGTGCGTAAAACGTAAAAAGGTGGCAGGGTAGAATCGCTTTAGCAGCAGTTTCCTGTCACTAAAGTGGTGATAATGTTATCGTCGTTCTTTGATAATATAGTCCTACATTATAAGCTACGGGAAAATCGCTTGCATGCACATGTGCACCCAGGTGCTGCACCCCAACCCCTTCCCCCACACTGTGCTCAATTGTAGGTCTTGCACACCGAGGCTTCACTGCTCACCTGCGATCACTGGTGCAATTTCTTAGTTCGAGGTACGTTTGTATGATAGACTAGGTCTCTAAAATGGAACGGTGTCTTGATATTGCCATGGAAGGTGTTAGAATGCTCAGGGCATCATTGCGGGGAGAGCTCCCGCTCAGCCAGTCTAGAGCCAATCAATGGAATGTCTGTAAAGGGAGAAATAATTTAATGGTGGAAACATCTGGCGGTAAATGAAGGTCTATTTCAAGCTTGATAGAAAATAGGAGTTGAGTGCTTCCTTCATTTTTGAAGTACGATCAACCAACTGTTAGTGGTAGTAGTGGTTCAAAGAGGAGTTGGAGCGCACGAGAATACATAAGGTTAAATAATATTATGTTATGGCAAGGTTCACATACAAAGGAATAGAGCGCATGCTAGAAGCATAATGTTTGCTTGTAATGCAGTGGCGGGAGCCTATGTGCATGTACACTTAGTAAGGAGCTCAATGCAGTGCCCTAAAAGCCAACGCCACATGTCTATAGGGCAGCGCTGCCCGCTGGCTCTGGCCTACAGTACGGTCCAGCTGGTCTTTAAAATTAGAACAATGTGACTTAATGAGGTCAGAGATCACATAATTACGGATGGCAACATCGCTTTTTCGCACTTTCGCACTCAGGGTGATGCACCCCAGCCTTCCCGCAGAGCCGCCCTCAGCAGGTGTCTGTAGGGCAGCGCTGCCCGTAGGCTCAGGCCTACCTTATGGTACAATTGGTCTTTGAAATGAGACAGAGATGTGACTGAATGAGGTCAAAGATCACATCATAACACATGGCAATATCGCTTATTCGCACGTAAGCAGTCTGGCTGATGCATCACACCCCTCTCGCAGCACCGCCCTGAAGATGTGTCTGTAGTGCAGCACTGCCCGCTGGCTCAGGCCTACAGTACGTCCAGCAGGTCTTTAAAATGAGACGGAGTTGAGACTGAATGAGGTCAGAGATCATATCATTACGCACGGCAATATCGTTTGTTCGCACCTGCACAGCGAGGCTGATGCACCCCACCCCTCTCGCCGCACCGCGCTCAATTGGAGGCCCTGTGAAACTAGGCCACTCTGCTTACCTGCTGTCATTGTTGTGTGAGCAAACACTACAGGCAGCAGTGCTCACAATTCAAGTGGAGTGTTGATTGTAGGAGAGTGTACATCTAATGGATCCTTTTTGAAGATGACGAAGAGTAGGTCTCACAACTTAAAGCCAGTATTATTGCCGTTCTTGATAATATGACCCTATAACCAAAAAGAATGAGAGAGAGGAAGAGACAGAGAGAGAGAAAGTCTGTGAGAGAGAAAGGAAGAGATGGAGAGGGAGTGTTGACACTGGAGAAAATCTTCGCAGCTCACCTTTCTGCCACCGGTGTGTGTCCAACCACGTGCCGGGGTCATAGTGCACCCTCAAGTTTAGTGATCTGAAAGATAGTATAGAATTAGTAATTGCAGAGTACATACAACTGCACACGCATAATTCTCTGTTTCGCCTCTGCGCACCAAGGGTCCTGCACCCCATCAACTCCCCCTGCAAGGAGATGTCTGTGCGCTCTTTTGCTCCCAGGGTGCTGTACCCCAGCCACTCCCACTGCCCAGCTGTGACTTTCCATTCCTGCGCACCCAGACTGCTGCACCCCATCCACTCCCACTGCCTGGAGGTGAGTGCCTGTTCCTGTGCACCCCGACTGCTGCACCCCATCCACTTCCACTGCTCGGAGGTGACTGCCCATTCATGCACACCCAGACTGCTGTACCCCATCCACTCCCACTGCTTAGAGGTGTTTGCCCACTCCTGTGCACTCAGGCTGCTGCACACTATCCACTCCCACCTCCCAGAGGTGACTTTGTGCTGCTGTGGAAAGAAGCTTCTGTGCTCACCTTCAGCCACGGGCGTGTGTGAAAGAGGGTCCACCACGTGCCGAAGCAACCTTCTCAGGCATTGTCCGGATGGCCACGCATCAACGCAGGTTCTGCAGGCGTTGAGCTCTGGTGGTGTTGGGGGGGGACGCCAATTCGTGAAACACAGCCTGTTAGATGAAAAGCAAGATAAGATTGTGCGTCATGCATCCATCAAAGGAGAGAGGAAGAGAGAGAGAGAGAGAAAGAGTGAGAGAGTGACACTGAGGAGAATCTTCGCTGCTCACCTTTCTGTCACCGGTGTGTCTCCCACCACTTTCAGGGACATAGTGCACCCTCAAGCTCCACATCTGAAAGATAATAGAGAATTAGTAGTTGTAGGAAAGTCCAGTATGCAGGAATGAAAAGACAGAGACTGTAATTCTCTTGATGTGGATTGATCCTCAGAACACGTCTTGTATGCAGCAAGTATAAAGCAAGAATGACTGAACCCCCGTTAATTTCTACTTCCCAACCTTCTCACATTTAAAACATAACATTCACAAAGTGATGCGAGGCAGCCACGAGCTGTGAGAGGAATGTCACGCTCGTGTCTGCATGCTGCGATGCTCCCAACACACATTACCTCCTTAAAACCAAGCATTTGCAATGCAATAGGTCTTGCATTATTAAAGTTTGAGGTATTGGCATTGCCAAATAATGCAACACCAATACCTCAAACTTTAATAATGCGAGACCTATTGCATTGCAAATTCTTGTTCTATGAAAGAGTTCAACTTGAAGTGATATTGCAGAAACCATTATGTAGTACACAGATTCTTTTACAGGAATAACACGAAGGAAGATATTACGACTGGAAATTGCCACTATCTTAATCTGGACTATAATAACACTGCCCTCTCACAACCCCCACCCCCCCATTAAAAACACAACCACCTGCAGGATCCCACCTATTTTAATGGGCTTCGAGTTACCAACAATTACTAAAATATTCTATCGTTTGTAACTAGTTGCTGGCCTCCAATCTGAGTGAAGCGCTTGTTAAACGTAGTATTCTCATGTTTATTGAAACCTGCCCTGCCAAGTCAGGACTAGAATGCTTTCCTTCCCCATCGCTCCCCCACGCCCTCCCAATGCGATCAGTGCCTTATGATTCAGACGCACTACCTGCAATATTAGGCACTTAAACGTTTATGTGACCAGTGGTAGGCAGCACTGCTACTTAGCCACCCTGGTGCGAGTATCCTGGGCACCTCGCTCTGAAACAATGCACGCATGCTCTACCTGTGTCCCAGTACGAACCAATGCACTCAAACCTGATTCCCCAAGTGAGTCAAAGTTATGATCTATAAATGATTTCTCTGCACGCAGAGGAACAAGCACCCTGGGATATATGTGCAGTGCTAGATGCACTCAAGGGTACCCCCTTGCTGCGCTCATCACTCACAACCTTCATGCCTTGCAAGCACCCATTAACACCTGTTCTAGTTTAAACGTGTAGAAGAGTAACCTGGTCGCCCCAGAACTGCAATATGCTCTCTTGTTGGGGGTCAGCCTTGGAAAAGGGTACCGTACACAGAAGAGGAGATCCCTCCAGCGCTATCAGGAAGGCCTGGGTGTGGGAGGCGGTACGGGGGCTACTCTGACCCACTTCAACAGCTCCAACAGTACAGAAATGCTTGCACTGTCCATAAGGCCACTCCACGCCTCACCCAAGGGCTGGGCGTCGCTCACCTGTGTCCCCGATGATAATACACTTGAAAAGGTACATGTAAGCCATAGTACCGCCGCCCACTGGCTGCTGTTGCTGTGGCCGCGGAATGCTTTCCTTGTGTCTGCCTCATTGCAGGGGGGTTTGTGATCCTTACTTTGATCTCTACGTGCAGATACGGTTGAGGGGCCAGGCCAGTCTGGAGCAGTGGGGCTACCAGTGGTGTGCGTGCACCACAGAGGAGCGGTGGGAGGGAACGCGGCAGCGCCAGTGGGGCAAACGTGCACTGCTGCATGTGCTAGCCACCATCAGGAATGGGTGTTACAAAGGCGGGACATGCGCCCGCCTTTGCCCAATCGCGTGACTTTTTTTTTTTAAACACGCGAAAGCCAATGCCTGACAGCGAAAGCTGATCACACGCATGACCGTGTGGTCAGCTTTCAAAACCCCATACAAAGGGCTCTCTGCAACGGCAGTGCTGTGCACTGCAGCGCAGGCGCGAGCCCTAAAAAAACAAAGAAAGGAAAGGTTGTCAAAATAAGATGGTAAATTTATGGGTATAAAGTATGAAAAAATAAATACTCAACTACTTTGCTACAGATGTGGGAGTGACGAACATTTGGCTGACTCTAAAAACTGTCCTGCTATTGGAAAAAAAATCAAAATGCAATAATGGCAGGGTATATACGACTGCGTATGCCTAAATCGCTGTGTCACCTTTCTGTATCCAGGCTGCTGCACCCCATCCACTCCCGCCGCTCAGAGGCACCTGCCCGCCGCTGCGCACCCTGACCTCACTGCTCACCTTTTCGTGGACGGGGCACCCTCCACATCATGCAGCCCCGCTCTGCAACCAAGAAGCCTTACATTTGGTGCTGAGTCTTGATATCGCCATGGCAAAGCACATACTCGTGCACCCATCATCATCGCAGGTTGATCACCCGCTCACTCCTTCCGGTGCTGCTAACTCAGTAATCAGTGAGGCCATGCACGTAGTGGTAGGCCCCCACTGTTGCATGGCTCCGGCCTACAGTGCGGTCCAGCAGGGCACACAAAACATGAGGTGTCCGGACCACTGGGACGGGCCATCACAGCAGGCTGCGTACCCACTCAGCACTTACAATGCCCCTACCTCAGTGGACCGAAATTCACAGTTCCATGGCTGTGTGCCTGTGCCGGTCGCAGTGCAGCCGCTGCGAGCAACTCTAAAACGGCGTTGAGCACGTGTGCCCGGTCTTTTTTACTGGGAGGGTCACGTGTCCTGTGACGCCTGTGCTGGATGGGTGTGGTGTGAGTGTATAGCAGCCATGAGAGAGTGGCTGTGGCGTACTGACAACTAGCAAACAACCAAACAATTAAAAGAGGGTCCAAGGGATATATAGTTAAAAGACCCGTACCTGATTATTATCCCCAGCTACTTCGATATATATATAACACAAGAAAACAGAGGGTCTGCCAAATCTATTATATGGCTTCATTGTCAAACCGAGTCACCAAAATCACGGAGCGTATAAATCGCATGGAGACAGCGTGTTATAATGAAGAGTGAACACTGTGTATAGAAAGACCCAACACCATTCGAAAGAATCACAGATGGTTAACAAATCCAAACACTGTAGCAATGGGTTACCATCAAATTGACTCAATGATCAGTCCTATCATCTGGCCAAACCCAGGTGTAAATAAGGCGGGTCCCCTGATCATTGGGACATCAAGCACCACACCATTTGTTGCTGGTAAAGGATTTGGACCACCACTACAAATGAAACGTCAGTAATGGCTGATCTATGATGGTCAAGTGAAAAATAGTGCAACGCAAATTATAAAGTGACATTAAAATAGGATGGCGTGTTCTCCTATAGAAAACTTTATTCTGCGGACGAACCCCACCTCCTAATTAAAAACCAATAACAGTGCAAAAGAGACAGTCAACAAATATCTGTCTTGTAACCGGCCAACATGTTTCTGCCTACCGGGTAAACAATCCCATGGCATTCGTCAGGGCATTTGTTCTTTTATTAGTTGCACTTAAATAGTAGTGAAAAACAAAGCAAACACCACCTTCACCAAGTGAGTAGACTTAGAAAAAGAAAAAGGTTGAATACGGTACGACCTGTAACAACCTGGAAACATTACACCTCCATGGGAAATACGATTTCCTTCATGGTAGGGGACTAGACCTCACCTCACCTGGACCTTGCTCAGGTATTACGAGGCCCCGCACTATCTGTCCGTACCTCAAGCACTCATCTGAGTCTTGGGGGTGGTGATAATGTTATCGTCGTTCTTTGATAATATAGTCCTACATTATACCCTACGGGAAAATCGCTTGCATGCACATGTGCACCCAGGTGCTGCACCCCAACCCCTTCCCCCGCACTGTGCTCAATTGTAGGTCTTGCACACGAGGCTTCACTGCTCACCTGCGATCACTGGTGCAATTCTTAGTTCGAGGTACGTTTGTATGATAGACTATGTCTTCTATGGGAATTCACAAGGGCATATTATCAAGCCCATTATCGCCGCTTTAGCAGCAGTTTCCTGCCGCTAAAGTGGCGATGATGTTATCGCTGTTGTTTGATAATATGGTCCTACATTATTAGCTACGGGAAAGTCGCTTGCCTGCACCTGTGCACCCAGGGTGCTGCACCCCAGCCCCTTACCCCGCACTGTGCTCAATTGTGGGTTCTGCACACCGAGGCTTCACTGCTCACCTGCCAGCACCGGTATGTACCACAACGTGTTGGTGCAAGCTCCGCCTCCGGGGTACATTTGTACTGTAGGAGAGCAGGTCTCCGGTCAGAGGAGGTGTCTTGATACCACCATGGAAGGCTTCAGAATGCCCAGGGCATCATCGCGAGGTGAACTCCCGCTCCGCCCATCTTGAGCCAATCAATTCAGTGTCTGAAAAGGGAGAAATAATTTAATGGCGGAAATGTCTGGAAGTAAATGAAGGTTTATTTCAAGCTAAATAGAAATCAGGAGTTGAGTGCATCCTTCGTTTTTGAAGTACGGTCTACCAACTGTTAGTGCTAATCGTGGTTCAAAAAGGAGTTGGAGTGCACAAGAATACACAAGGTTAAATAATAATACGTTATATGAAGGTTCACATAGAAAGGAAAAGAGCACATGGAAGAAGCATAATGTGCACGTATAATGCAGTGGCGGAAGGCTGTGTGCACGTACACTTAGCAACAAGCTCACTACAGTGCCCTAAAAGCCAATGCCACGTGTGTGTAGGGCAGCGCTGCCCGCTGGCTCAGGCCTACAGTATGGTCCAGCGGGTCCTTAAAATGAGACAGAGATGTGACTAAATGAGGTCAGAAATCACATCATTATGCATGGCAAGATCACTTATTCGCACGTGTGCAAACGGGCTGCTGCAGCTCACCCCTCCCGCAGCACCAAGCTCAACAGGTGTCTGTAGGGCAGGGCTGCCACTGGCTCAGGCCTACAGTACGGTCCAGCAGGTATTTAAAATGAGACAGAAATGAGACTGAATCAGGTCAGAGATCACATCATTAGGCACAGCTTGTTCACACCTACGCAGCCAGGCTGATGCACCCCACCCCTCCTGCCTCATCACGCTCAATTGGAGCCCCTGTTCACCCAGGCCGCTCTGCTCACCTGATGTCATTGTTGTGTAAGCAAACACTATGGGCAGCAGTGCTCACAATTCAGTTGGAGTGATGATTTCAGGATGGTGTACACCTCATGGATCCCTTTTTTTATTGCACATTGTGATATGCGAGGTGGATGCGGCCATATCACCTGAGGCAGAGTGGAAGAAGAGGGACATGTGGCGTCATGGTTATCCTATTTATACTTACGCAAAGTGGGCTGGGCTTGCGTACGCCAGGCCAGCGTCGGGCTGTGAATATTTATTCTGGGGACCTGGGCGTTTTTCAGTTCCTTTCTGGCCAGGAAGTGTTGTTCCAGGGATTCTGCTCAGACACAGAACTGTGCACAGAGACCCAGGACCTCAGTGAACTGTGGTGGACCAAAAAACTCACCTCAGTACCTAGAACCCCTAACCGACTGACATCAGTTTCACATTAGCTCTTCGTCCTATAGCAAAGTAACCAATGATTAGGCAACCCAGAACATGAGACTTAGGTTACTCTAAGGAATGGTGGGAATCAAGAACACTGTTTTTGTTTGTTATTCTCATACCAGTCCACAACAGGAGTAAAAAGAGACACAGGAAAGGTTAAAATGTTTATTTTAACGACGTGCTCTAAAATGCAATATTTTTGCTAACACAAGCAGACATATGATTAGAAATAATATGATCATTATTGTTACAATTCCATTAAACACAAAAGGAGAAATCATAATACAATGATGGTGAATCTGTTCACAAAAAGAGGACAAAGTTCCTATACCAGGGTGCAAAAGTCACCCACGTATCTGAGTGCAAATAGTCACCCATACATTAAAAACAGGGAAGAATGGGGAAAAGTAATCCTAGGTAAAAAATACCCTGATGGGAGAGGGAAAGACATACTACATCCTCTGCTGCCCTCACACACCCCGGAGGATGTCATGCTTCATCATCGGGCAATTTTGCTTCTCGTAGGGCCGGCGCTGCAATTCCCTACGGGTCCCCGAAGGGTCACTTTATCGGAGATCTTTTAGAGGATTAGCCGGATGTTGCATGCAGGTGTGTGGGGAAGGGTAAGGGAGGGTAAATCAATTACGTGCAAACATGATAGTGTGATAAAATCAAGGGTATGGAAGCAGCGACAAGATTGTCTAGGTAACCCTTGGCAGTTAAAAGTACTGCTTAAAAATGACTGACCCCACAAGGCCCACTATGCCTGGGTGTCACTAGTCAAGGTCAACATGTTGCGCCCCTCTATCGCCCGTAGGTCATTGGCGCTTCGTCAGGACCAAAAACAAAGTGAAGTGCACGTGAGTAAAATACATAAAAGTTAAAATGAGAACCCTCTTATCTCATCCAGGGCGGATCAGGAGACCTGTGTCCCCACTATGTGGTTGTAGCTGTTACATTGAAGCTGCTCCTGGATGATACCTAGAAAGAGAAAAAGCAAAGTAAGCCACATGTGAGCGTCAGTAACAACTTGATGCATCACAAAGTGTCACTTATGTGTACACAGCGCTTCAAATAGAAAGATTACGCGGGCACACAAGACTGGTCCACAGTAGATCGGGGGCTGCTAGTTCAAGGAGCCCTTAGGCTCAAAATAACGCATAAAATGGTGTTAACAGGCAACTAACCTTGGCTGTATAAGGTTGTTTAAACGTATAACAACTATAGGGCAGAAATCTGCCAATGTTGAAAATTGGTGAAAAGTACCAAACCGTGAGGTGGGTAGTTCACATCACAGTGCTTACCAAATATTAGTTAAAGCTCTCCTCTAGTGGTCAAGGGAATGGACGCCCGCGAAAAGTCGGGCTGTGGAAGCAATAGACACAAACCAGGTACATAAGCACAACGGAAAAAGTACCGGTGAAATAAGATGGAATTAATTTAAATTGCACTTACTAAGTAATGCGGGTGTAGCCTCTAGTACACCTACCCCTGTCCAACCGCTCGCCGAGAATGAATTAAAGGCGGCGAAATGCAGAGTTTAAATAAATGGATCGGGTGGGTAGTGGAAAAAAGAGAGAGGCGGTAACTCTTTACGGTGAAGCCTCACAAGGAAGTGTTAAACTGCGCATGTGCGAAACAACGCAGCAGCGGCGCATGCATATTAGCCGTGCACACTGCTCCCTCGCTTCTGCGCACTGGCTTCATAGTCAAGGAAAATAACAATGCCGGTAATGATTAAGAGTTCACACAAATCTACAAATTAATCCGGTTTAAGTTACTCCTCACTAGTTCAGGCCTTCCCGTATGAGACAGGTCCTAGTATCATGATTGGACCACACCTCGAAAATTAACTTCAATCTATGTAGGAATTTCCCGTTTGTGACATGTCCTGATGTCGTGACTGGATCACCCCTTGAAAATTAACTTAAATCTATATGGATGTTTCCAAATTCACAACCATCAACATATAGTTGACGCTTAGGCCATAAAATGGGGACTAAGAGAAAACAGCCAAATTGCCTAACACCAAGGACAGTATTGTAAATCCTCACGTATTTTAATGCAAAGAATTAATCCCCCGGGATTATCCGAGGTTAACAATTCAAGGCTTAACAAAGTCAGCACCCAACGACCCCAAGGACCCGTCTCGTGTGCCCACTTGAAAAGGGAAGGAAATAGGGTAGGTCCCGCGGCAGTAAAGCCGTGCATAATCAATTCAACAAAAGATAGGGGGGACCAAGGAGCCAATAAAGGTCCAGTGTCCATGCTCCTAAACCAAATCTGTTCACAAAAAAAAAGACAAAGTTCCTATACCAGGGTGCAAAAGTCACCCACGTATCTGAGTGCAAATAGTCACCCATACATTAAAAACAGGGAAGAATGGGGAAAAGTACTCCTAGGTAAAAAATACCCTGATGGGAGAGGGAAAGACATACTACATCCTCTGCTGCCCTCACACACCCCGGAGGATGTCATGCTTCATCATCGGGCAATTTTGCTCCTCGTAGGGCCGGCGCTGCAATTCCCTACGGGTCCCCGAAGGGTCACTTTATCGGAGATCTTTTAGAGGATTAGCCGGATGTTGCATGCAGGTGTGTGGGGAAGGGTAAGGGAGGGTAAATCAATTACGTGCAAACATGATAGTGTGATAAAATCAAGGGTATGGAAGCAGCGACAAGATTGTCTAGGTAACCCTTGGCAGTTAAAAGTACTGCTTAAAAATGACTGACCCCACAAGGCCCACTATGCCTGGGTGTCACTAGTCAAGGTCAACATGTTTCGCGCCTCTATCGCCCGTAGGTCATTGGCGCTTCGTCAGGACCAAAAACAAAGTGAAGTGCACGTGAGTAAAATACATAAAAGTTAAAATGAGAACCCTCTTATCTCATCCAGGGCGGATCAGGAGACCTGTGTCCCCACTATGTGGTTGTAGCTGTTACATTGAAGCTGCTCCTGGATGATACCTAGAAAGAGAAAAAGCAAAGTAAGCCACATGTGAGCGTCAGTAACAACTTGATGCATCACAAAGTGTCACTTATGTGTACACAGCGCTTCAAATAGAAAGATTACGCGGGCACACAAGACTGGTCCACAGTAGATCGGGGGCTGCTAGTTCAAGGAGCCCTTAGGCTCAAAATAACGCATAAAATGGTGTTAACAGGCAACTAACCTTGGCTGTATAAGGTTGTTTAAACGTATAACAACTATAGGGCAGAAATCTGCCAATGTTGAAAATTGGTGAAAAGTACCAAACCGTGAGGTGGGTAGTTCACATCACAGTGCTTACCAAATATTAGTTAAAGCTCTCCTCTAGTGGTCAAGGGAATGGACGCCCGCGAAAAGTCGGGCTGTGGAAGCAATAGACACAAACCAGGTACATAAGCACAACGGAAAAAGTACCGGTGAAATAAGATGGAATTAATTGAAATGGCACTTACTAAGTAATGCGGGTGTAGCCTCTAATACACCTACCCCTGTCCAACCGCTCGCCGAGAATGAATTAAAGGCGGCGAAATGCAGAGTTTAAATAAATGGATCGGGTGGGTAGTGGAAAAAAGAGAGAGGCGGTAACTCTTTACGGTGAAGCCTCACAAGGAAGTGTTAAACTGCGCATGTGCGAAACAACGCAGCAGCGGCGCATGCATATTAGCCGTGCACACTGCTCCCTCGCTTCTGCGCACTGGCTTCATAGTCAAGGAAAATAACAATGCCGGTAATGATTAAGAGTTCACACAAATCTACAAAATAATCCGGTTTAAGTTACTCCTCACTAGTTCAGGCCTTCCCGTATGAGACAGGTCCTAGTATCATGATTGGACCACACCTCGAAAATTAACTTCAATCTATGTAGGAGTTTCCCGTTTGTGACATGTCCTGATGTCGTGACTGGATCACCCCTTGAAAATTAACTTAAATCTATATGGATGTTTCCAAATTCACAACCATCAACATATAGTTGACGCTTAGGCCATAAAATGGGGACTAAGAGAATACAGCCAAATTGCCTAACACCAAGGACAGTATTGTAAATCCTCACGTATTTTAATGCAAAGAATTAATCCCCCGGGATTATCCGAGGTTACCAATTCAAGGCTTAACAAAGTCAGCACCCAACGACCCCAAGGACCCGTCTCGTGTGCCCACTTGAAAAGGGAAGGAAATAGGGTAGGTCCCGCGGCCGTAAAGCCGTGCATAAGCAATTCAACAAAAGAGAGGGGGGACCAAGGAGCCAATAAAGGTCCAGTGTCCATGCTCCTAAACCAAATCTGTTCACAAAAAGAGGACAAAGTTCCTATACCAGGGTGCAAAAGTCACCCACGTATCTGAGTGCAAATAGTCACCCATACATTAAAAACAGGGAAGAATGGGGAAAAGTAATCCTAGGTAAAAAATACCCTGATGGGAGAGGGAAAGACATACTACATCCTCTGCTGCCCTCACACACCCCGGAGGATGTCATGCTTCATCATCGGGCAATTTTGCTCCTCGCAGGGCCGGCGCTGCAATTCCCTACGGGTCCCCGAAGGGTCACTTTATCGGAGATCTTTTAGAGGATTAGCCGGATGTTGCATGCAGGTGTGTGGGGAAGGGTAAGGGAGGGTAAATCAATTACGTGCAAACATGATAGTGTGATAAAATCAAGGGTATGGAAGCAGCGACAAGATTGTCTAGGTAACCCTTGGCAGTTAAAAGTACTGCTTAAAAATGACTGACCCCACAAGGCCCACTATGCCTGGGTGTCACTAGTCAAGGTCAACATGTTTCGCGCCTCTATCGCCCGTAGGTCATTGGCGCTTCGTCAGGACCAAAAACAAAGTGAAGTGCACGTGAGTAAAATACATAAAAGTTAAAATGAGAACCCTCTTATCTCATCCAGGGCGGATCAGGAGACCTGTGTCCCCACTATGTGGTTGTAGCTGTTACATTGAAGCTGCTCCTGGATGATACCTAGAAAGAGAAAAAGCAAAGTAAGCCACATGTGAACGTCAGTAACAACTTGATGCATCACAAAGTGTCACTTATGTGTACACAGCGCTTCAAATAGAAAGATTACGCGGGCACACAAGACTGGTCCACAGTAGATCGGGGGCTGCTAGTTCAAGGAGCCCTTAGGCTCAAAATAACGCATAAAATGGTGTTAACAGGCAACTAACCTTGGCTGTATAAGGTTGTTTAAACGTATAACAACTATAGGGCAGAAATCTGCCAATGTTGAAAATTGGTGAAAAGTACCAAACCGTGAGGTGGGTAGTTCACATCACAGTGCTTACCAAATATTAGTTAAAGCTCTCCTCTAGTGGTCAAGGGAATGGACGCCCGCGAAAAGTCGGGCTGTGGAAGCAATAGACACAAACCAGGTACATAAGCACAACGGAAAAAGTACCGGTGAAATAAGATGGAATTATTGAAATGGCACTTACTAAGTAATGCGGGTGTAGCCTCTAGTACACCTACCCCTGTCCAACCGCTCGCCGAGAATGAATTAAAGGCGGCGAAATGCAGAGTTTAAATAAATGGATCGGGTGGGTAGTGGAAAAAAGAGAGAGGCGGTAACTCTTTACGGTGAAGCCTCACAAGGAAGTGTTAAACTGCGCATGTGCGAAACAACGCAGCAGCGGCGCATGCATATTAGCCGTGCACACTGCTCCCTCGCTTCTGCGCACTGGCTTCATAGTCAAGGAAAATAACAATGCCGGTAATGATTAAGAGTTCACACAAATCTACAAAATAATCCGGTTTAAGTTACTCCTCACTAGTTCAGGCCTTCCCGTATGAGACAGGTCCTAGTATGATGATTGGACCACACCTCGAAAATTAACTTCAATCTATGTAGGAGTTTCCCGTTTGTGACATGTCCTGATGTCGTGACTGGATCACCCCTTGAAAATTAACTTAAATCTATATGGATGTTTCCAAATTCACAACCATCAACATATAGTTGACGCTTAGGCCATAACATGGGGACTAAGAGAATACAGCCAAATTGCCTAACACCAAGGACAGTATTGTAAATCCTCACGTATTTTAATACAAAGAATTAATCCCCCGGGATTATCCGAGGTTACCAATTCAAGGCTTAACAAAGTCAGCACCCAACGACCCCAAGGACCCGTCTCGTGTGCCCACTTGAAAAGGGAAGGAAATAGGGTAGGTCCCGCGGCCGTAAAGCCGTGCATAATCAATTCAACAAAAGAGAGGGGGGACCAAGGAGCCAATAAAGGTCCAGTGTCCATGCTCCTAAACCAAATCTGTTCACAAAAAGAGGACAAAGTTCCTATACCAGGGTGCAAAAGTCACCCACGTATCTGAGTGCAAATAGTCACCCATACATTAAAAACAGGGAAGAATGGGGAAAAGTAATCCTAGGTAAAAAATACCCTGATGGGAGAGGGAAAGACATACTACATCCTCTGCTGCCCTCACACACCCCGGAGGATGTCATGCTTCATCATCGGGCAATTTTGCTCCTCGTAGGGCCGGCGCTGCAATTCCCTACGGGTCCCCGAAGGGTCACTTTATCGGAGATCTTTTAGAGGATTAGCCGGATGTTGCATGCAGGTGTGTGGGGAAGGGTAAGGGAGGGTAAATCAATTACGTGCAAACATGATAGTGTGATAAAATCAAGGGTATGGAAGCAGCGACAAGATTGTCTAGGTAACCCTTGGCAGTTAAAAGTACTGCTTAAAAATGACTGACCCCACAAGGCCCACTATGCCTGGGTGTCACTAGTCAAGGTCAACATGTTGCGCCCCTCTATCGCCCGTAGGTCATTGGCGCTTCGTCAGGACCAAAAACAAAGTGAAGTGCACGTGAGTAAAATACATAAAAGTTAAAATGAGAACCCTCTTATCTCATTCAGGGCGGATCAGGAGACCTGTGTCCCCACTATGTGGTTGTAGCTGTTACATTGAAGCTGCTCCTGGATGATACCTAGAAAGAGAAAAAGCAAAGTAAGCCACATGTGAGCGTCAGTAACAACTTGATGCACCACAAAGTGTCACTTATGTGTACACAGCGCTTCAAATAGAAAGATTACGCGGGCACACAAGACTGGTCCACAGTAGATCGGGGGCTGCTAGTTCAAGGAGCCCTTAGGCTCAAAATAACGCATAAAATGGTGTTAACAGGCAACTAACCTTGGCTGTATAAGGTTGTTTAAACGTATAACAACTATAGGGCAGAAATCTACCAATGTTGAAAATTGGTGAAAAGTACCAAACCGTGAGGTGGGTAGTTCACATCACAGTGCTTACCAAATATTAGTTAAAGCTCTCCTCTAGTGGTCAAGGGAATGGACGCCCGCGAAAAGTCGGGCTGTGGAAGCAATAGACACAAACCAGGTACATAAGCACAACGGAAAAAGTACCGGTGAAATAAGATGGAATTAATTGAAATGGCACTTACTAAGTAATGCGGGTGTAGCCTCTAGTACACCTACCCCTGTCCAACCGCTCGCCGAGAATGAATTAAAGGCGGCGAAATGCAGAGTTTAAATAAATGGATCGGGTGGGTAGTGGAAAAAAGAGAGAGGCGGTAACTCTTTACGGTGAAGCCTCGCAAGGAAGTGTTAAACTGCGCATGTGCGAAACAACGCAGCAGCGGCGCATGCATATTAGCCGTGCACACTGCTCCCTCGCTTCTGCGCACTGGCTTCATAGTCAAGGAAAATAACAATGCCGGTAATGATTAAGAGTTCACACAAATCTACAAATTAATCCGGTTTAAGTTACTCCTCACTAGTTCAGGCCTTCCCGTATGAGACAGGTCCTAGTATCATGATTGGACCACACCTCGAAAATTAACTTCAATCTATGTAGGAATTTCCCGTTTGTGACATGTCCTGATGTCGTGACTGGATCACCCCTTGAAAATTAACTTAAATCTATATGGATGTTTCCAAATTCACAACCATCAACATATAGTTGACGCTTAGGCCATAAAATGGGGACTAAGAGAATACAGCCAAATTGCCTAACACCAAGGACAGTATTGTAAATCCTCACGTATTTTAATGCAAAGAATTAATCCCCCGGGATTATCCGAGGTTACCAATTCAAGGCTTAACAAAGTCAGCACCCAACGACCCCAAGGACCCGTCTCGTGTGCCCACTTGAAAAGGGAAGGAAATAGGGTAGGTCCCGCGGCCGTAAAGCCGTGCATAAGCAATTCAACAAAAGAGAGGGGGGACCAAGGAGCCAATAAAGGTCCAGTGTCCATGCTCCTAAACCAAATCTGTTCACAAAAAGAGGACAAAGTTCCTATACCAGGGTGCAAAAGTCACCCACGTATCTGAGTGCAAATAGTCACCCATACATTAAAAACAGGGAAGAATGGGGAAAAGTAATCCTAGGTAAAAAATACCCTGATGGGAGAGGGAAAGACATACTACATCCTCTGCTGCCCTCAAACACCCCGGAGGATGTCATGCTTCATCATCGGGCAATTTTGCTCCTCGCAGGGCCGGCACTGCAATTCCCTACGGGTCCCCGAAGGGTCACTTTATCGGAGATCTTTTAGAGGATTAGCCGGATGTTGCATGCAGGTGTGTGGGGAAGGGTAAGGGAGGGTAAATCAATTACGTGCAAACATGATAGTGTGATAAAATCAAGGGTATGGAAGCAGCAACAAGATTGTCTAGGTAACCCGTGGCAGTTAAAAGTACTGCTTAAAAATGACTGACCCCACAAGGCCCACTATGCCTGGGTGTCACTAGTCAAGGTCAACATGTTTCGCGCCTCTATCGCCCGTAGGTCATTGGCGCTTCGTCAGGACCAAAAACAAAGTGAAGTGCACGTGAGTAAAATACATAAAAGTTAAAATGAGAACCCTCTTATCTCATCCAGGGCGGATCAGGAGACCTGTGTCCCCACTATGTGGTTGTAGCTGTTACATTGAAGCTGCTCCTGGATGATACCTAGAAAGAGAAAAAGCAAAGTAAGCCACATGTGAACGTCAGTAACAACTTGATGCATCACAAAGTGTCACTTATGTGTACACAGCGCTTCAAATAGAAAGATTACGCGGGCACACAAGACTGGTCCACAGTAGATCGGGGGCTGCTAGTTCAAGGAGCCCTTAGGCTCAAAATAACGCATAAAATGGTGTTAACAGGCAACTAACCTTGGCTGTATAAGGTTGTTTAAACGTATAACAACTATAGGGCAGAAATCTGCCAATGTTGAAAATTGGTGAAAAGTACCAAACCGTGAGGTGGGTAGTTCACATCACAGTGCTTACCAAATATTAGTTAAAGCTCTCCTCTAGTGGTCAAGGGAATGGACGCCCGCGAAAAGTCGGGCTGTGGAAGCAATAGACACAAACCAGGTACATAAGCACAACGGAAAAAGTACCGGTGAAATAAGATGGAATTAATTGAAATGGCACTTACTAAGTAATGCGGGTGTAGCCTCTAGTACACCTACCCCTGTCCAACCGCTCGCCGAGAATGAATTAAAGGCGGCGAAATGCAGAGTTTAAATAAATGGATCGGGTGGGTAGTGGAAAAAAGAGAGAGGCGGTAACTCTTTACGGTGAAGCCTCACAAGGAAGTGTTAAACTGCGCATGTGCGAAACAACGCAGCAGCGGCGCATGCATATTAGCCGTGCACACTGCTCCCTCGCTTCTGCGCACTGGCTTCATAGTCAAGGAAAATAACAATGCCGGTAATGATTAAGAGTTCACACAAATCTACATATTAATCCGGTTTAAGTTACTCCTCACTAGTTCAGGCCTTCCCGTATGAGACAGGTCCTAGTATCATGATTGGACCACACCTCGAAAATTAACTTCAATCTATGTAGGAATTTCCCGTTTGTGACATGTCCTGATGTCGTGACTGGATCACCCCTTGAAAAATAACGGAAATCTATATGGATGTTTCCAAATTCACAACCATCAACATATAGTTGACGCTTAGGCCATAAAATGGGGACTAAGAGAATACAGCCAAATTGCCTAACACCAAGGACAGTATTGTAAATCCTCACGTATTTTAATGCAAAGAATTAATCCCCCGGGATTATCCGAGGTTAACAATTCAAGGCTTAACAAAGTCAGCACCCAACGACCCCAAGGACCCGTCTCGTGTGCCCACTTGAAAAGGGAAGGAAATAGGGTAGGTCCCGCGGCCGTAAAGCCGTGCATAATCAATTCAACAAAAGATAGGGGGGACCAAGGAGCCAATAAAGGTCCAGTGTCCATGCTCCTAAACCAAATCTGTTCACAAAAAGAGGACAAAGTTCCTATACCAGGGTGCAAAAGTCACCCACATATCTGAGTGCAAATAGTCACCCATACATTAAAAACAGGGAAGAATGGGGAAAAGTAATCCTAGGTAAAAAATACCCTGATGGGAGAGGGAAAGACATACTACATCCTCTGCTGCCCTCACACACCCCGGAGGATGTCATGCTTCATCATCGGGCAATTTTGCTCCTCGTAGGGCCGGCGCTGCAATTCCCTACGGGTCCCCGAAGGGTCACTTTATCGGAGATCTTTTAGAGGATTAGCCGGATGTTGCATGCAGGTGTGTGGGGAAGGGTAAGGGAGGGTAAATCAATTACGTGCAAACATGATAGTGTGATAAAATCAAGGGTATGGAAGCAGCGACAAGATTGTCTAGGTAACCCTTGGCAGTTAAAAGTACTGCTTAAAAATGACTGACCCCACAAGGCCCACTATGCCTGGGTGTCCCTAGTCAAGGTCAACATGTTTCGCGCCTCTATCGCCCGTAGGTCATTGGCGCTTCGTCAGGACCAAAAACAAAGTGAAGTGCACGTGAGT
This sequence comes from Lissotriton helveticus, assembly GCF_964261635.1. Taxonomy (NCBI): domain Eukaryota; kingdom Metazoa; phylum Chordata; class Amphibia; order Caudata; family Salamandridae; genus Lissotriton; species Lissotriton helveticus. Next base: position 406,167,629 of record NC_136073.1, read on the forward strand.
AAAATACATAAAAGTTAAAATGAGAACCCTCTTATCTCATCCAGGGCGGATCAGGAGACCTGTGTCCCCACTATGTGGTTGTAGCTGTTACATTGAAGCTGCTCCTGGATGATACCTAGAAAGAGAAAAAGCAAAGTAAGCCACATGTGAGCGTCAGTAACAACTTGATGCATCACAAAGTGTCACTTATGTGTACACAGCGCTTCAAATAGAAAGATTACGCGGGCACACAAGACTGGTCCACAGTAGATCGGGGGCTGCTAGTTCAAGGAGCCCTTAGGCTCAAAATAACGCATAAAATGGTGTTAACAGGCAACTAACCTTGGTTGTATAAGGTTGTTTAAACGTATAACAACTATAGGGCAGAAATCTGCCAATGTTGAAAATTGGTGAAAAGTACCAAACCGTGAGGTGGGTAGTTCACATCACAGTGCTTACCAAATATTAGTTAAAGCTCTCCTCTAGTGGTCAAGGGAATGGACGCCCGCGAAAAGTCGGGCTGTGGAAGCAATAGACACAAACCAGGTACATAAGCACAACGGAAAAAGTACCGGTGAAATAAGATGGAATTAATTGAAATGGCACTTACTAAGTAATGCGGGTGTAGCCTCTAGTACACCTACCCCTGTCCAACCGCTCGCCGAGAATGAATTAAAGGCGGCGAAATGCAGAGTTTAAATAAATGGATCGGGTGGGTAGTGGAAAAAAGAGAGAGGCGGTAACTCTTTACGGTGAAGCCTCGCAAGGAAGTGTTAAACTGCGCATGTGCGAAACAACGCAGCAGCGGCGCATGCATATTAGCCGTGCACACTGCTCCCTCGCTTCTGCGCACTGGCTTCATAGTCAAGGAAAATAACAATGCCGGTAATGATTAAGAGTTCACACAAATCTACAAATTAATCCGGTTTAAGTTACTCCTCACTAGTTCAGGCCTTCCCGTATGAGACAGGTCCTAGTATCATGATTGGACCACACCTCGAAAATTAACTTCAATCTATGTAGGAATTTCCCATTTGTGACATGTCCTGATGTCGTGACTGGATCACCCCTTGAAAATTAACTTAAATCTATATGGATGTTTCCAAATTCACAACCATCAACATATAGTTGACGCTTAGGCCATAAAATGGGGACTAAGAGAATACAGCCAAATTGCCTAACACCAAGGACAGTATTGTAAATCCTCACGTATTTTAATGCAAAGAATTAATCCCCCGGGATTATCCGAGGTTACCAATTCAAGGCTTAACAAAGTCAGCACCCAACGACCCCAAGGACCCGTCTCGTGTGCCCACTTGAAAAGGGAAGGAAATAGGGTAGGTCCCGCGGCCGTAAAGCCGTGCATAAGCAATTCAACAAAAGAGAGGGGGGACCAAGGAGCCAATAAAGGTCCAGTGTCCATGCTCCTAAACCAAATCTGTTCACAAAAAGAGGACAAAGTTCCTATACCAGGGTGCAAAAGTCACCCACGTATCTGAGTGCAAATAGTCACCCATACATTAAAAACAGGGAAGAATGGGGAAAAGTAATCCTAGGTAAAAAAATACCCTGATGGGAGAGGGAAAGACATACTACATCCTCTGCTGCCCTCAAACACCCCGGAGGATGTCATGCTTCATCATCGGGCAATTTTGCTCCTCGCAGGGCCGGCACTGCAATTCCCTACGGGTCCCCGAAGGGTCACTTTATCGGAGATCTTTTAGAGGATTAGCCGGATGTTGCATGCAGGTGTGTGGGGAAGGGTAAGGGAGGGTAAATCAATTACGTGCAAACATGATAGTGTGATAAAATCAAGGGTATGGAAGCAGCAACAAGATTGTCTAGGTAACCCTTGGCAGTTAAAAGTACTGCTTAAAAATGACTGACCCCACAAGGCCCACTATGCCTGGGTGTCACTAGTCAAGGTCAACATGTTTCGCGCCTCTATCGCCCGTAGGTCATTGGCGCTTCGTCAGGACCAAAAACAAAGTGAAGTGCACGTGAGTAAAATACATAAAAGTTAAAATGAGAACCCTCTTATCTCATCCAGGGCGGATCAGGAGACCTGTGTCCCCACTATGTGGTTGTAGCTGTTACATTGAAGCTGCTCCTGGATGATACCTAGAAAGAGAAAAAGCAAAGTAAGCCACATGTGAACGTCAGTAACAACTTGATGCATCACAAAGTGTCACTTATGTGTACACAGCGCTTCAAATAGAAAGATTACGCGGGCACACAAGACTGGTCCACAGTAGATCGGGGGCTGCTAGTTCAAGGAGCCCTTAGGCTCAAAATAACGCATAAAATGGTGTTAACAGGCAACTAACCTTGGCTGTATAAGGTTGTTTAAACGTATAACAACTATAGGGCAGAAATCTGCCAATGTTGAAAATTGGTGAAAAGTACCAAACCGTGAGGTGGGTAGTTCACATCACAGTGCTTACCAAATATTAGTTAAAGCTCTCCTCTAGTGGTCAAGGGAATGGACGCCCGCGAAAAGTCGGGCTGTGGAAGCAATAGACACAAACCAGGTACATAAGCACAACGGAAAAAGTACCGGTGAAATAAGATGGAATTAATTGAAATGGCACTTACTAAGTAATGCGGGTGTAGCCTCTAGTACACCTACCCCTGTCCAACCGCTCGCCGAGAATGAATTAAAGGCGGCGAAATGCAGAGTTTAAATAAATGGATCGGGTGGGTAGTGGAAAAAAGAGAGAGGCGGTAACTCTTTACGGTGAAGCCTCACAAGGAAGTGTTAAACTGCGCATGTGCGAAACAACGCAGCAGCGGCGCATGCATATTAGCCGTGCACACTGCTCCCTCGCTTCTGCGCACTGGCTTCATAGTCAAGGAAAATAACAATGCCGGTAATGATTAAGAGTTCACACAAATCTACATATTAATCCGGTTTAAGTTACTCCTCACTAGTTCAGGCCTTCCCGTATGAGACAGGTCCTAGTATCATGATTGGACCACACCTCGAAAATTAACTTCAATCTATGTAGGAATTTCCCGTTTGTGACATGTCCTGATGTCGTGACTGGATCACCCCTTGAAAAATAACGGAAATCTATATGGATGTTTCCAAATTCACAACCATCAACATATAGTTGACGCTTAGGCCATAAAATGGGGACTAAGAGAATACAGCCAAATTGCCTAACACCAAGGACAGTATTGTAAATCCTCACGTATTTTAATGCAAAGAATTAATCCCCCGGGATTATCCGAGGTTAACAATTCAAGGCTTAACAAAGTCAGCACCCAACGACCCCAAGGACCCGTCTCGTGTGCCCACTTGAAAAGGGAAGGAAATAGGGTAGGTCCCGCGGCCGTAAAGCCGTGCATAATCAATTCAACAAAAGATAGGGGGGACCAAGGAGCCAATAAAGGTCCAGTGTCCATGCTCCTAAACCAAATCTGTTCACAAAAAGAGGACAAAGTTCCTATACCAGGGTGCAAAAGTCACCCACATATCTGAGTGCAAATAGTCACCCATACATTAAAAACAGGGAAGAATGGGGAAAAGTAATCCTAGGTAAAAAATACCCTGATGGGAGAGGGAAAGACATACTACATCCTCTGCTGCCCTCACACACCCCGGAGGATGTCATGCTTCATCATCGGGCAATTTTGCTCCTCGTAGGGCCGGCGCTGCAATTCCCTACGGGTCCCCGAAGGGTCACTTTATCGGAGATCTTTTAGAGGATTAGCCGGATGTTGCATGCAGGTGTGTGGGGAAGGGTAAGGGAGGGTAAATCAATTACGTGCAAACATGATAGTGTGATAAAATCAAGGGTATGGAAGCAGCGACAAGATTGTCTAGGTAACCCTTGGCAGTTAAAAGTACTGCTTAAAAATGACTGACCCCACAAGGCCCACTATGCCTGGGTGTCCCTAGTCAAGGTCAACATGTTTCGCGCCTCTATCGCCCGTAGGTCATTGGCGCTTCGTCAGGACCAAAAACAAAGTGAAGTGCACGTGAGTAAAATACATAAAAGTTAAAATGAGAACCCTCTTATCTCATCCAGGGCGGATCAGGAGACCTGTGTCCCCACTATGTGGTTGTAGCTGTTACATTGAAGCTGCTCCTGGATGATACCTAGAAAGAGAAAAAGCAAAGTAAGCCACATGTGAGCGTCAGTAACAACTTGATGCATCACAAAGTGTCACTTATGTGTACACAGCGCTTCAAATAGAAAGATTACGCGGGCACACAAGACTGGTCCACAGTAGATCGGGGGCTGCTAGTTCAAGGAGCCCTTAGGCTCAAAATAACGCATAAAATGGTGTTAACAGGCAACTAACCTTGGTTGTATAAGGTTGTTTAAACGTATAACAACTATAGGGCAGAAATCTGCCAATGTTGAAAATTGGTGAAAAGTACCAAACCGTGAGGTGGGTAGTTCACATCACAGTGCTTACCAAATATTAGTTAAAGCTCTCCTCTAGTGGTCAAGGGAATGGACGCCCGCGAAAAGTCGGGCTGTGGAAGCAATAGACACAAACCAGGTACATAAGCACAACGGAAAAAGTACCGGTGAAATAAGATGGAATTAATTGAAATGGCACTTACTAAGTAATGCGGGTGTAGCCTCTAGTACACCTACCCCTGTCCAACCGCTCGCCGAGAATGAATTAAAGGCGGCGAAATGCAGAGTTTAAATAAATGGATCGGGTGGGTAGTGGAAAAAAGAGAGAGGCGGTAACTCTTTACGGTGAAGCCTCACAAGGAAGTGTTAAACTGCGCATGTGCTAAACAACGCAGCAGCGGCGCATGCATATTAGCCGTGCACACTGCTCCCTCGCTTCTGCGCACTGGCTTCATAGTCAAGGAAAATAACAATGCCGGTAATGATTAAGAGTTCACACAAATCTACAAATTAATCCGGTTTAAGTTACTCCTTACTAGTTCAGGCCTTCCCGTATGAGACAGGTCCTAATATCATGATTGGACCACACCTCGAAAATTAACTTCAATCTATGTAGGAATTTCCCGTTTGTGACATGTCCTGATGTCGTGACTGGATCACCCCTTAAAAATTAACTTAAATCTATATGGATGTTTCCAAATTCACAACCATCAACATATAGTTGACGCTTAGGCCATAAAATGGGGACTAAGAGAATACAGCCAAATTGCCTAACACCAAGGACAGTATTGTAAATCCTCACGTATTTTAATGCAAAGAATTAATCCTCCGGGATTATCTGAGGTTACCAATTCAAGGCTTATCAAAGTCAGCACCCAACGACCCCAAGGACCCTTCTCGTGTGCCCACTTGAAAAGGGAAGGAAATAGGGTAGGTCCCGCGGCCGTAAAGCCGTGCATAATCAATTCAACAAAAGAGAGGGGGGACCAAGGAGCCAATAAAGGTCCAGTGTCCATGCTCCTAAACCAAATCTGTTCACAAAAAGAGGACAAAGTTCCTATACCAGGGTGCAAAAGTCACCCACGTATCTGAGTGCAAATAGTCACCCATACATTAAAAACAGGGAAAAATGGGGAAAAGTAATCCTAGGTAAAAAATACCCTGATGGGAGAGGGAAAGACATACTACATCCTCTGCTGCCCTCACACACCCCGGAGGATGTCATGCTTCATCATCGGGCAATTTTGCTCCTCGTAGGGCCGGCGCTGCAATTCCCTACGGGTCCCCGAAGGGTCACTTTATCGGAGATCTTTTAGAGGATTAGCCGGATGTTGCATGCAGGTGTGTGGGGAAGGGTAAGGGAGGGTAAATCAATTACGTGCAAACATGATAGTGTGATAAAATCAAGGGTATGGAAGCAGCGACAAGATTGTCTAGGTAACCCTTGGCAGTTAAAAGTACTGCTTAAAAATGACTGACCCCACAAGGCCCACTATGCCTGGGTGTCACTAGTCAAGGTCAACATGTTTCGCGCCTCTATCGCCCGTAGGTCATTGGCGCTTCGTCAGGACCAAAAACAAAATGAAGTGCACGTGAGTAAAATACATAAAAGTTAAAATGAGAACCCTCTTATCTCATCCAGGGCGGATCAGGAGACCTGTGTCCCCACTATGTGGTTGTAGCTGTTACATTGAAGCTGCTCCTGGATGATACCTAGAAAGAGAAAAAGCAAAGTAAGCCACATGTGAGCGTCAGTAACAACTTGATGCATCACAAAGTGTCACTTATGTGTACACAGCGCTTCAAATAGAAAGATTACGCGGGCACACAAGACTGGTCCACAGTAGATCGGGGGCTGCTAGTTCAAGGAGCCCTTAGGCTCAAAATAACGCATAAAATGGTGTTAACAGGCACCTAACCTTGGCTGTATAAGGTTGTTTAAACGTATAACAACTATAGGGCAGAAATCTGCCAATGTTGAAAATTGGTGAAAAGTACCAAACCGTGAGGTGGGTAGTTCACATCACAGTGCTTACCAAATATTAGTTAAAGCTCTCCTCTAGTGGTCAAGGGAATGGACGCCCGCGAAAAGTCGGGCTGTGGAAGCAATAGACACAAACCAGGTACATAAGCACAACGGAAAAAGTACCGGTGAAATAAGATGGAATTAATTGAAATGGCACTTACTAAGTAATGCGGGTGTAGCCTCTAGTACACCTACCCCTGTCCAACCGCTCGCCGAGAATGAATTAAAGGCGGCGAAATGCAGAGTTTAAATAAATGGATCGGGTGGGTAGTGGAAAAAAGAGAGAGGCGGTAACTCTTTACGGTGAAGCCTCACAAGGAAGTGTTAAACTGCGCATGTGCGAAACAACGCAGCAGCGGCGCATGCATATTAGCCGTGCACACTGCTCCCTCGCTTCTGCGCACTGGCTTCATAGTCAAGGAAAATAACAATGCCGGTAATGATTAAGAGTTCACACAAATCTACAAATTAATCCGGTTTAAGTTACTCCTCACTAGTTCAGGCCTTCCCGTATGAGACAGGTCCTAGTATCATGATTGGACCAACCTCGAAAATTAACTTCAATCTATGTAGGAATTTCCCGTTTGTGACATGTCCTGATGTCGTGACTGGATCACCCCTTGAAAATTAACTTAAATCTATATGGATGTTTCCAAATTCACAACCATCAACATATAGTTGACGCTTAGGCCATAAAATGGGGACTAAGAGAATACAGCCAAATTGCCTAACACCAAGGACAGTATTGTAAATCCTCACGTATTTTAATGCAAAGAATTAATCCCCCGGGATTATCCGAGGTTACCAATTCAAGGCTTAACAAAGTCAGCACCCAACGACCCCAAGGACCCGTCTCGTGTGCCCACTTGAAAAGGGAAGGAAATAGGGTAGGTCCCGCTGCCGTAAAGCCGTGCATAATCAATTCAACAAAAGAGAGGGGGGACCAAGGAGCCAATAAAGGTCCAGTGTCCATGCTCCTAAACCAAATCTGTTCACAAAAAGAGGACAAAGTTCCTATACCAGGGTGCAAAAGTCACCCACGTATCTGAGTGCAAATAGTCACCCATACATTAAAAACAGGGAAGAATGGGGAAAAGTAATCCTACGTAAAAAATACCCTGATGGGAGAGGGAAAGACATACTACATCCTCTGCTGCCCTCACACACCCCGGAGGATGTCATGCTTCATCATCGGGCAATTTTGCTCCTCGTAGGGCCGGCGCTGCAATTCCCTACGGGTCCCCGAAGGGTCACTTTATCGGAGATCTTTTAGAGGATTAGCCGGATGTTGCATGCAGGTGTGTGGGGAAGGGTAAGGGAGGGTAAATCAATTACGTGCAAACATGATAGTGTGATAAAATCAAGGGTATGGAAGCAGCGACAAGATTGTCTAGGTAACCCTTGGCAGTTAAAAGTACTGCTTAAAAATGACTGACCCCACAAGGCCCACTATGCCTGGGTGTCACTAGTCAAGGTCAACATGTTTCGCGCCTCTATCGCCCGTAGGTCATTGGCGCTTCGTCAGGACCAAAAACAAAGTGAAGTGCACGTGAGTAAAATACATAAAAGTTAAAATGAGAACCCTCTTATCTCATCCAGGGCGGATCAGGAGACCTGTGTCCCCACTATGTGGTTGTAGCTGTTACATTGAAGCTGCTCCTGGATGATACCTAGAAAGAGAAAAAGCAAAGTAAGCCACATGTGAGCGTCAGTAACAACTTGATGCATCACAAAGTGTCACTTATGTGTACACAGCGCTTCAAATAGAAAGATTACGTGGGCACACAAGACTGGTCCACAGTAGATCGGGGGCTGCTAGTTCAAGGAGCCCTTAGGCTCCAAATAACGCATAGAATGGTGTTAACAGGCAACTAACCTTGGCTGTATAAGGTTGTTTAAACGTATAACAACTATAGGGCAGAAATCTGCCAATGTTGAAAATTGGTGAAAAGTACCAAACCGTGAGGTGGGTAGTTCACATCACAGTGCTTACCAAATATTAGTTAAAGCTCTCCTCTAGTGGTCAAGGGAATGGACGCCCGCGAAAAGTCGGGCTGTGGAAGCAATAGACACAAACCAGGTACATAAGCACAACGGAAAAAGTACCGGTGAAATAAGATGGAATTAATTGAAATGGCACTTACTAAGTAATGCGGGTGTAGCCTCTAGTACACCTACCCCTGTCCAACCGCTCGCCGAGAATGAATTAAAGGCGGCGAAATGCAGAGTTTAAATAAATGGATCGGGTGGGTAGTGGAAAAAAGAGAGAGGCGGTAACTCTTTACGGTGAAGCCTCACAAGGAAGTGTTAAACTGCGCATGTGCGAAACAACGCAGCAGCGGCGCATGCATATTAGCCGTGCACACTGCTCCCTCGCTTCTGCGCACTGGCTTCATAGTCAAGGAAAATAACAATGCCGGTAATGCTTAAGAGTTCACACAAATCTACAAATTAATCCGGTTTAAGTTACTCCTCACTAGTTCAGGCCTTCCCGTATGAGACAAGTCCTAGTATCATGATTGGACCACACCTCGAAAATTAACTTCAATCTATGTAGGAATTTCCGGTTTGTGACATGTCCTGATGTCGTGACTGGATCACCCCTTGAAAATTAACTTAAATCTATATGGATGTTTCCAAATTCACAACCATCAACATATAGTTGACGCTTAGGCCATAAAATGGGGACTAAGAGAATACAGCCAAATTGCCTAACACCAAGGACAGTATTGTAAATCCTCACGTATTTTAATGCAAAGAATTAATCCCCCGGGATTATCCGAGGTTACCAATTCAAGGCTTAACAAAGTCAGCACCCAACGACCCCAAGGACCCGTCTCGTGTGCCCACTTGAAAAGGGAAGGAAATAGGGTAGGTCCCGCGGCCGTAAAGCCGTGCATAATCAATTCAACAAAAGAGAGGGGGGACCAAGGAGCCAATAAAGGTCCAGTGTCCATGCTCCTAAACCAAATCTGTTCACAAAAAGAGGACAAAGTTCCTATACCAGGGTGCAAAAGTCACCCACGTATCTGAGTGCAAATAGTCACCCATACATTAAAAACAGGGAAGAATGGGGAAAAGTAATCCTAGGTAAAAAAATACCCTGATGGGAGAGGGAAAGACATACTACATAATCTGCTGCCCTCACACACCCCGGAGGGTGTCATGCTTCATCATCGGGCAATTTTGCTTCTCGTAGGGCCGGCGCTGCAATTCCCTACGGGTCCCCGAAGGGTCACTTTATCGGAGATCTTTTAGAGGATTAGCCGGATGTTGCATGCAGGTGTGTGGGGAAGGGTAAGGGAGGGTAAATCAATTACGTGCAAACATGATAGTGTGATAAAATCAAGGGTATGGAAGCAGCGACAAGATTGTCTAGGTAACCCTTGGCAGTTAAAAGTACTGCTTAAAAATGACTGACCCCACAAGGCCCACTATGCCTGGGTGTCACTAGTCAAGGTCAACATGTTTCGCGCCTCTATCGCCCGTAGGTCATGGGCGCTTCGTCAGGACCAAAAACAAAGTGAAGTGCACGTGAGTAAAATACATAAAAGTTAAAATGAGAACCCTCTTATCTCATCCAGGGCGGATCAGGAGACCTGTGTCCCCACTATGTGGTTGTAGCTGTTACATTGAAGCTGCTCCTGGATGATACCTAGAAAGAGAAAAAGCAAAGTAAGCCACATGTGAGCGTCAGTAACAACTTGATGCATCACAAAGTGTCACTTATGTGTACACAGCGCTTCAAATAGAAAGATTACGCGGGCACACAAGACTGGTCCACAGTAGATCGGGGGCTGCTAGTTCAAGGAGCCCTTAGGCTCAAAATAACGCATAAAATGGTGTTAACAGGCAACTAACCTTGGCTGTATAAGGTTGTTTAAACGTATAACAACTATAGGGCAGAAATCTGCCAATGTTGAAAATTGGTGAAAAGTACCAAACCGTGAGGTGGGTAGTTCACATCACAGTGCTTACCAAATATTAGTTAAAGCTCTCCTCTAGTGGTCAAGGGAATGGACGCCCGCGAAAAGTCGGGCTGTGGAAGCAATAGACACAAACCAGGTACATAAGCACAACGGAAAAAGTACCGGTGAAATAAGATGGAATTAATTGAAATGGCACTTACTAAGTAATGCGGGTGTAGCCTCTAGTACACCTACCCCTGTCCAACCGCTCGCCGAGAATGAATTAAAGGCGGCGAAATGCAGAGTTTAAATAAATGGATCGGGTGGGTAGTGGAAAAAAGAGAGAGGCGGTAACTCTTTACGGTGAAGCCTCACAAGGAAGTGTTAAACTGCGCATGTGCGAAACAACGCAGCAGCGGCGCATGCATATTAGCCGTGCACACTGCTCCCTCGCTTCTGCGCACTGGCTTCATAGTCAAGGAAAATAACAATGCCGGTAATGATTAGGAGTTCACACAAATCTACAAATTAATCCGGTTTAAGTTACTCCTCACTAGTTCAGGCCTTCCCGTATGAGACAGGTCCTAGTATCATGATTGGACCACACCTCGAAAATTAACTTCAATCTATGTAGGAATTTCCCGTTTGTGACATGTCCTGATGTCGTGACTGGATCACCCCTTGAAAATTAACTTAAATCTATATGGATGTTTCCAAATTCACAACCATCAACATATAGTTGACGCTTAGGCCATAAAATGGGGACTAAGAGAATACAGCCAAATTGCCTAACACCAAGGACAGTATTGTAAATCCTCACGTATTTTAATGCAAAGAATTAATCCCCCGGGATTATCCGAGGTTACCAATTCAAGGCTTAACAAAGTCAGCACCCAACGACCCCAAGGACCCGTCTCGTGTGCCCACTTGAAAAGGGAAGGAAATAGGGTAGGTCCCGCGGCCGTAAAGCCGTGCATAATCAATTCAACAAAAGAGAGGGGGGACCAAGGAGCCAATAAAGGTCCAGTGTCCATGCTCCTAAACCAAATCTGTTCACAAAAAGAGGACAAAGTTCCTATACCAGGGTGCAAAAGTCACCCACGTATCTGAGTGCAAATAGTCACCCATACATTAAAAACAGGGAAGAATGGGGAAAAGTAATCCTAGGTAAAAAATACCCTGATGGGAGAGGGAAAGACATACTACATCCTCTGCTGCCCTCACACACCCCGGAGGATGTCATGCTTCATCATCAGGCAATTTTGCTCCTCGTAGGGCCGGCGCTGCAATTCCCTATGGGTCCCCGAAGGGTCACTTTATCGGAGATCTTTTAGAGGATTAGCCGGATGTTGCATGCAGGTGTGTGGGGAAGGGTAAGGGAGGGTAAATCAATTACGTGCAAACATGATAGTGTGATAAAATCAAGGGTATGGAAGCAGCGACAAGATTGTCTAGGTAACCCTTGGCAGTTAAAAGTACTGCTTAAAAATGACTGACCCCACAAGGTCCACTATGCCTGGGTGTCACTAGTCAAGGTCAACATGTTTCGCACCTCTATCGCCTGTAGGTCATTGGCGCTTCGTCAGGACCAAAAACAAAGTGAAGTGCACGTGAGTAAAATACATAAAAGTTAAAATGAGAACCCTCTTATCTCATCCAGGGCGGATCAGGAGACCTGTGTCCCCACTATGTGGTTGTAGTTGTTACATTGAAGCTGCTCCTGGATGATACCTAGAAAGAGAAAAAGCAAAGTAAGCCACATGTGAGCGTCAGTAACAACTTGATGCATCACAAAGTGTCACTTATGTGTACACAGCGCTTCAAATAGAAAGATTACGCGGGCACACAAGACTGATCCACAGTAGATCGGGGGCTGCTAGTTCAAGGAGCCCTTAGGCTCAAAATAACGCATAAAATGGTGTTAACAGGCAACTAACCTTGGCTGTATAAGGTTGTTTAAACGTATAACAACTATAGGGCAGAAATCTGCCAATGTTGAAAATTGGTGAAAAGTACCAAACCGTGAGGTGGGTAGTTCACATCACAGTGCTTACCAAATATTAGTTAAAGCTCTCCTCTAGTGGTCAAGGGAATGGACGCCCGCGAAAAGTCGGGCTGTGGAAGCAATAGACACAAACCAGGTACATAAGCACAACGGAAAAATTACCGGTGAAATAAGATGGAATTAATTGAAATGGCACTTACTAAGTAATGCGGGTGTAGCCTCTAGTACACCTACCCCTGTCCAACCGCTCGCCGAGAATGAATTAAAGGCGGCGAAATGCAGAGTTTAAATAAATGGATCGGGTAGGTAGTGGAAAAAAGAGAGAGGCGGTAACTCTTTACGGTGAAGCCTCACAAGGAAGTGTTAAACTGCGCATGTGCGAAACAACGCAGCAGCGGCGCATGCATATTAGCCGTGCACACTGCTCCCTCGCTTCTGCGCACTGGCTTCATAGTCAAGGAAAATAACAATGCCGGTAATGATTAAGAGTTCACACAAATCTACAAATTAATCCGGTTTAAGTTACTCCTCACTAGTTCAGGCCTTCCCGTATGAGACAGGTCCTAGTATCATGATTGGACCACACCTCGAAAATTAACTTCAATCTATGTAGGAATTTCCCGTTTGTGACATGTCCTGATGTCGTGACTGGATCACCCCTTGAAAATTAACTTAAATCTATATGGATGTTTCCAAATTCACAACCATCAACATATAGTTGACGCTTAGGCCATAAAATGGGGACTAAGAGAATACAGCCAAATTGCCTAACACCAAGGACAGTATTGTAAATCCTCACGTATTTTGATGCAAAGAATTAATCCCCCGGGATTATCCGAGGTTACCAATTCAAGGCTTAACAAAGTCAGCACCCAACGACCCCAAGGACCCGTCTCGTGTGCCCACTTGAAAAGGGAAGGAAATAGGGTAGGTCCCGCGGCCGTAAAGCCGTGCATAATCAATTCAACAAAAGAGAGGGGGGACCAAGGAGCCAATAAAGGTCCAGTGTCCATGCTCCTAAACCAAATCTGTTCACAAAAAGAGGACAAAGTTCCTATACCAGGGTGCAAAAGTCACCCACGTATCTGAGTGCAAATAGTCACCCATACATTAAAAACAGGGAAGAATGGGGAAAAGTAATCCTAGGTAAAAAATACCCTGATGGGAGAGGGAAAGACATACTTCATCCTCTGCTGCCCTCACACACCCCGGAGGATGTCATGCTTCATCATCGGGCAATTTTGCTCCTCGTAGGGCCGGCGCTGCAATTCCCTACGGGTCCCCGAAGGGTCACTTTATCGGAGATCTTTTAGAGGATTAGCCGGATGTTGCATGCAGGTGTGTGGGGAAGGGTAAGGGAGGGTAAATCAATGACGTGCAAACATGATAGTGTGATAAAATCAAGGGTATGGAAGCAGCGACAAGATTGTCTAGGTAACCCTTGGCAGTTAAAAGTACTGCTTAAAAATGACTGACCCCACAAGGCCCACTATGCCTGGGTGTCACTAGTCAAGGTCAACATGTTTCGCGCCTCTATCGCCCGTAGGTCATTGGCGCTTCGTCAGGACCAAAAACAAAGTGAAGTGCACGTGAGTAAAATACATAAAAGTTAAAATGAGAACCCTCTTATCTCATCCAGGGCGGATCAGGAGACCTGTGTCCCCACTATGTGGTTGTAGCTGTTTTATTTATTTTATTTATTTATAATTAAGCTTATATCGCGCACAGCTACCCACAATGGGTTTCCCGGCGCTAGGGATAGACTGTAGAAGAAAAGGAGGTAGTTGCACCTAAGTTGAGACATAGCAGGCTATGGGGCACGTTGAGAAAAAAGCCAAGTTTTCAAGGCCTTACGGAAGCAAAACAAGTTGGTCTCGAGTTTTAGGGCCAGTGGGAGGGAGTTCCAATATTTAGGGCCCAAAGTAGAAAAGGAACTACCTCCCATTTTTGTCAGCTTCCATCTTGGCATGATGAAATTTCCCACGTCCGATGACCTTAGTGGACGTATGGGTCTGTAAGGTGTTATCAACCCTTGAAGGTAAGCTGGGGCACTACCCTGCTTAGCCTTGAACATATAGCATAGTGCCTTAAATTTAATGCGTTCAGGCATACTCAACCAATGAAGGTCGCGTAAGGCGGCCTTGGCTGAAGTTCGTCTAGGAATATTTTTCAGCAGGCGCGCAGCCGCATTTTGCACTACCTGTAATACCTGCAAGGTAGCTTTATCTGCACCCAAGTAGAGAATATTACCGTAGTCCAGGCGAGATGTTACAAGCGCCTGGACTACGGTTCTACGAGAGGAGAGTGGGAGCATCCACAAGATCTTGTAGAGCCACCGCAGCGTTGAGAAGCAGATGGCTGCGACCTTGGTGGCCTGTTGTCTCATGGTTAACCTGTCGTCAATAATGACGCCCAGGTTACGAACTGCAGTGGAAGGTGTAGGTACAGTTCCCAATTCGATGGGCCAATGGTGCGGGCCCCAGAGATGTTTATTGCGCCCCAGAATGACCACCTCGGTCTTCTCCCCATTCAGTTTGAGACAGTTTCTCCGCATCCAGTCAGCCACAAGAGTGAGGCCAGACTTGAGTGCGGAGATGTTGTTCTCGTCTCTCCCTGATAGGGAGAAGACAATCTGGGTGTCATCAGCATAGGAAAATAGGGTTAGCCCAGCCTGATCTACAATTGATGCCAAGGGTTTAACGTAAATATTAAATAATAAGGGACTAAGGATTGAACCTTGGGGGACACCGCGGGTAGATGGACAAATGGTGGAAACAGCTTTAGGAGAGAACACTTGGAAACTCCGGTCTTTAAGGAAAGACACCAGCCAGGCCAAAGCCTGGCCGCCCACACCTAGAGATTTCAGAGAGTCAATTAGGATGGAGTGTGACACGGTGTCGAACGCTGCGCTCAAATCCAACAGGATGAGCGCCATGGTGTTACCTTGGTCGACACCGTGCCTCAGACTCTCTGTTACCCCCAGGAGTGCTGTCTCAGTTGAGTGCCTAGACCGGAAACCCGACTGAGAAGGATGGAGAAAGGCGGTGTTTTCAACCAGTTGGGATAGTTGAAAATGTATATGTCTCTCCAGTATCTTTGAAAAGATTGGCAGCAAAGATATCGGGCGAAAGTTGGCGGGATTGGAAGAATCGGCGCCTGATTTTTTTAGTAGAGGAACCACCATGGCGTGTTTCCAAGGTAGGGGGACCTGGGCCTCACTCAATGAAGAGTTTAGTAATTTGATGAGAAGAGGGTGAGTAAGAGGGTCCACTTGTTTTAATATTTTGGCCGGGAGCACATCCAATGGGGAACCAGAACGCACACTATTTAGACAGGACACAAAGGAAGTGGCGTCTAGGGGCTGCCAGATAGAAATTACATTGAAGCTGCTCCTGGATGATACCTAGAAAGAGAAAAAGCAAAGTAAGCCACATGTGAGCGTCAGTAACAACTTGATGCATCACAAAGTGTCACTTATGTGTACACAGCGCTTCAAATAGAAAGATTACGCGGGCACACAAGACTGGTCCACAGTAGATCGGGGGCTGCTAGTTCAAGGAGCCCTTAGGCTCAAAATAACGCATAAAATGGTGTTAACAGGCAACTAACCTTGGCTGTATAAGGTTGTTTAAACGTATAACAACTATAGGGCAGAAATCTGCCAATGTTGAAAATTGATGAAAAGTACCAAACCGTGAGGTGGGTAGTTCACATCACAGTGCTTACCAAATATTAGTTAAAGCTCTCCTCTAGTGGTCAAGGGAATGGACGCCCGCGAAAAGTCGGGCTGTGGAAGCAATAGACACAAACCAGGTACATAAGCACAACGGAAAAAGTACCGGTGAAATAAGATGGAATTAATTGAAATGGCACTTACTAAGTAATGCGGGTGTAGCCTCTAGTACACCTACCCCTGTCCAACCGCTCGCCGAGAATGAATTAAAGGCGGCGAAATGCAGAGTTTAAATAAATGGATCGGGTGGGTAGTGGAAAAAAGAGAGAGGCGGTAACTCTTTACGGTGAAGCCTCACAAGGAAGTGTTAAACTGCGCATGTGCGAAACAACGCAGCAGCGGCGCATGCATATTAGCCGTGCACACTGCTCCCTCGCTTCTGCGCACTGGCTTCATAGTCAAGGAAAATAACAATGCCGGTAATGATTAAGAGTTCACACAAATCTACAAATTAATCCGGTTTAAGTTACTCCTCACTAGTTCAGGCCTTCCCGTATGAGACAGGTCCTAGTATCATGATTGGACCACACCTCGAAAATTAACTTCAATCTATGTAGGAATTTCCCGTTTGTGACATGTCCTGATGTCGTGACTGGATCACCCCTTGAAAATTAACTTAAATCTATATGGATGTTTCCAAATTCACAACCATCAACATATAGTTGACGCTTAGGCCATAAAATGGGGACTAAGAGAATACAGCCAAATTGCCTAACACCAAGGACAGTATTGTAAATCCTCACGTATTTTAATGCAAAGAATTAATCCCCCGGGATTATCCGAGGTTACCAATTCAAGGCTTAACAAAGTCAGCACCCAACGACCCCAACGACCCGTCTCGTGTGCCCACTTGAAAAGGGAAGGAAATAGGGTAGGTCCCGCGGCCGTAAAGCCGTGCATAATCAATTCAACAAAAGAGAGGGGGGGACCAAGGAGCCAATAAAGGTCCAGTGTCCATGCTCCTAAACCAAATCTGTTCACAAAAAGAGGACAAAGTTCCTATACCAGGGTGCAAAAGTCACCCACGTATCTGAGTGCAAATAGTCACCCATACATTAAAAACAGGGAAGAATGGGGAAAAGTAATCCTAGGTAAAAAAATACCCTGATGGGAGAGGGAGCGGTTGGACAGGGGTAGGTGTACTAGAGGCTACACCCGCATTACTTAGTAAGTGGCATTTCAATTAATTCCATCTTATTTCACCGGTACTTTTTCCGTTGTGCTTATGTACCTGGTTTGTGTCTATTGCTTCCACAGCCCGACTTTTCGCGGGCGTCCATTCCCTTGACCACTAGAGGAGAGCTTTAACTAATATTTGGTAAGCACTGTGATGTGAACTACCCACCTCACGGTTTGGTACTTTTCACCAATTTTCAACATTGACAGATTTCTGCCCTATAGTTGTTATACGTTTAAACAACCTTATACAGCCAAGGTTAGTTGCCTGTTAACACCATTTTATGCGTTATTTTGAGCCTAAGGGCTCCTTGAACTAGCAGCCCCCGATCTACTGTGGACCAGTCTTGTGTGCCCGCGTAATCTTTCTATTTGAAGCGCTGTGTACACATAAGTGACACTTTGTGATGCATCAAGTTGTTACTGACGCTCACATGTGGCTTACTTTGCTTTTTCTCTTTCTAGGTATCATCCAGGAGCAGCTTCAATGTAACAGCTACAACCACATAGTGGGGACACAGGTCTCCTGATCCGCCCTGGATGAGATAAGAGGGTTCTCATTTTAACTTTTATGTATTTTACTCACGTGCACTTCACTTTGTTTTTGGTCCTGACGAAGCGCCAATGACCTACGGGCGATAGAGGCGCGAAACATGTTGACCTTGACTAGTGACACCCCGGCATAGTGGGCCTTGTGGGGTCAGTCATTTTTAAGCAGTACTTTTAACTGCCAAGGGTTACCTAGACAATCTTGTCGCTGCTTCCATACCCTTGATTTTATCACACTATCATGTTTGCACGTAATTGATTTACCCTCCCTTACCCTTCCCCACACACCTGCATGCAACATCCGGCTAATCCTCTAAAAGATCTCCGATAAAGTGACCCTTCGGGGACCCGTAGGGAATTGCAGCGCCGGCCCTACGAGGAGCAAAATTGCCCGATGATGAAGCATGACCTCCTCCGGGGTGTGTGAGGGCAGCAGAGGATGTAGTATGTCTTTCCCTCTCCCATCAGGGTATTTTTTACCTAAGATTACTTTTCCCCATTCTTCCCTGTTTTTAATGTATGGGTGACTATTTGCACTCAGATACGTGGGTGACTTTTGCACCCTGGTATAGGAACTTTGTCCTCTTTTTGTGAACAGATTTGGTTTAGGAGCATGGACACTGGACCTTTATTGGCTCCTTGGTCCCCCCTCTCTTTTGTTGAATTGATTATGCACGGCTTTACGGCCGCGGGACCTACCCTATTTCCTTCCCTTTTCAAGTGGGCACACGAGACGGGTCCTTGGGGTCGTTGGGTGCTGACTTTGTTAAGCCTTGAATTGGTAACCTCGGATAATCCCGGGGGATTAATTCTTTGCATTAAAATACGTGAGGATTTACAATACTGTCCTTGGTGTTAGGCAATTTGGCTGTATTCTCTTAGTCCCCATTTTATGGCCTAAGCGTCAACTATATGTTGATGGTTGTGAATTTGGAAACATCCATATAGATTTAAGTTAATTTTCAAGGGGTGATCCAGTCACGACATCAGGACATGTCACAAACGGGAAATTCCTACATAGATTGAAGTTAATTTTCAAGGTGTGGTCCAATCATGATACTAGGACCTGTCTCATACGGGAAGGCCTGAACTAGTGAGGAGTAACTTAAACCGGATTAATTTGTAGATTTGTGTGAACTCTTAATCATTACCGGCATTGTTATTTTCCTTGACTATGAAGCCAGTGCGCAGAAGCGAGGGAGCAGTGTGCACGGCTAATATGCATGCGCCGCTGCTGCGTTGTTTCGCACATGCGCAGTTTAACACTTCCTTGTGAGGCTTCACCGTAAAGAGTTACCGCCTCTCTCTTTTTTCCACTACCCACCCGATCCATTTATTTAAACTCTGCATTTCGCCGCCTTTAATTCATTCTCGGCGAGCGGTTGGACAGGGGTAGGTGTACTAGAAGCTACACCCGCATTACTTAGTAAGTGCCATTTCAATTAATTCCATCTTATTTCACCGGTACTTTTTCCGTTGTGCTTATGTACCTGGTTTGTGTCTATTGCTTCCACAGCCCGACTTTTCGCGGGCGTCCATTCCCTTGACCACTAGAGGAGAGCTTTAACTAATATTTGGTAAGCACTGTGATGTGAACTACCCACCTCACGGTTTGGTACTTTTCACCAATTTTCAACATTGGCAGATTTCTGCCCTATAGTTGTTATACGTTTAAACAACCTTATACAGCCAAGGTTAGTTGCCTGTTAACACCATTTTATGCGTTATTTTGAGCCTAAGGGATCCTTGAACTAGCAGCCCCCGATCTACTGTGGACCAGTCTTGTGTGCCCGCGTAATCTTTCTATTTGAAGCGCTGTGTACACATAAGTGACACTTTGTGATGCATCAAGTTGTTACTGACGCTCACATGTGGCTTACTTTGCTTTTTCTCTTTCTAGGTATCATCCAGGAGCAGCTTCAATGTAACAGCTACAACCACATAGTGGGGACACAGGTCTCCTGATCCGCCCTGGATGAGATAAGAGGGTTCTCATTTTAACTTTTATGTATTTTACTCACGTGCACTTCACTTTGTTTTTGGTCCTGACGAAGCGCCAATGACCTACGGGCGATAGAGGCGCGAAACATGTTGACCTAGACTAGTGACACCCAGGCATAGTGGGCCTTGTGGGGTCAGTCATTTTTAAGCAGTACTTTTAACTGCCAAGGGTTACCTAGACAATCTTGTCGCTGCTTCCATACCCTTGATTTTATCACACTATCATGTTTGCACGTAATTGATTTACCCTCCCTTACCCTTCCCCACACACCTGCATGCAACATCCGGCTAATCCTCTAAAAGATCTCCGATAAAGTGACCCTTCGGGGGCCCGTAGGGAATTGCAGCGCCGGCCCTACGAGGAGCAAAATTGCCCTATGATGAAGCATGACATCCTCCGGGGTGTGTGAGGGCAGCAGAGGATGTAGTATGTCTTTCCCTCTCCCATCAGGGTATTTTTTACCTAGGATTACTTTTCCCCATTCTTCCCTGTTTTTAATGTATGGGTGACTATTTGCACTCAGATACGTGGGTGACTTTTGCACCCTGGTATAGGAACTTTGTCCTCTTTTTGTGAACAGATTTGGTTTAGGAGCATGGGCACTGGACCTTTATTGGCTCCTTGGTCCCCCCTCTCTTTTGTTGAAACAATGATGGTGAAAACAGCTCCTTAAGTGCCTAGTATATCACCCTCTCTAGCTAGGAACTATGTTTTATAAAATATAGAAGGTCTCATAGGCTTGAATAGGGGACCCCATACCTCCAAGATTAGCAGAAGTGAATCACATCAGGATCTGCAAAAGCTCTTTCTCTCTGGGAAACAGATTTCTTCCAAGTGCCTGAAATCATGCCTACAGTGCAATATTAAAGGCACCAGAATCTTCGTTAGATGCAGCTGTCTGCATGTTATGTCTAAAATGTGAGCCAATCAGCCAGAACAAAAGCTACATTGTTATGATTTTCTTGGAGTCTTTAGCACTCACTGTGCAGACTAGGGTCACGATGTAAGTCTAGGGATGTTGAAAACAAGCCATTCTCATGTGAAGACATTCAAGCAGCCTAACTTACACAACAGCTATATGCAGTGTTGTGTGCAAAAGCAGCAAAAGGATAAAATGGTGTTTAAACTTCTAATAAGCTTATGCTAACACAGCAATGTGCACACACAAGGCCCTGCCCTCACTACACCCTCCCTTGATCGTAGAACGCACAAGAAGGGGAGGGCAATTTTAGAACGCATAGTTCAAGTTCGAATGAGACAGAACCAAGTTCAAAATGTTGCCAAACTGGATAATTGGGAGTAAATTCGGAATTAATAACCACAAAAAATTGTCAACACCCAACACGGGTTTATAGTGTTGAACACATAAAATGAATAGAAAGAAAAAATGAAGGAGAAAAAAATCATGAATCCAGTACGTGTCTATGAAGCAAAAAATAAATTGTTCCTTCAATCCAACAGTGTATAGGCACAGTACATTGCAACCGCCTCCAATAGTCGTTGTTATCGTCAGTGAACTTTTCAGCCATCCAATTCAGTAATGGAAAAGAACACAAATGTTCTTCAACAGCCGGAGCCTCTAGCACCATCAGAGGACAACTCGGGTGTTCTTCGAGCTAACTGCGTGCCAAAAAGTAATGGGCTGCAGTTCATATATTCCAATTACCTAGGACTCCATGAGCCGCTGCGCAGGCCATAATCCTGACACCAGAACAGTCTAGTTCATGAGCAACTAAGGGACTCATTAGTAGATCATAATCCGGGTTAGGAGACACCGTATTGCAGAGACACAAATCCAGAGCCCATTCAAAACTGCAATCCAGGCAATGGAAGACAGGGTGCACGCACGTTAAGTACAAAACTGGATAGATAATCCATACACCACGCTCAATGTAGCCAGAGGTAGCGATCCATAGTATTCAAACATCCGGTTATGAAGTTGGAGCAGCCACGGTAGATTGTTGAGTGACACAGGTGGTGCAGCCATTCTTGAGCAAACAAATTAACAGCAGCACACCGACAGCCAGGGCAAGAATTAATGGTAAACCGCCAAAGAGGCTGGAAAAAATATGCCGGTATCACACTAAAAATAGTTTGGAATGAGGTCACAAGGCCAGAACGTACTACTTCAAAAAAGTGCGCCAAGACTGTGGTCGACGAGGCATTGAATATAGTGTGAATCAAAGTACCAAAATGCAGTGGGAGATCTGTATTCAAAAGGGCATGCACCTCTGTGCGAGTGTTTGCTACGTGAAGGACAAATGTTTCAGGCGTGGATGTAAGGGCGACTTCTTTTTGAGACAAAAGAGCCCTTATTTGACTCACCTTGTTAAACTCTGCTTTCAAGGTCGGAATGGAAGGCCAGATGGATACATCGAGCTTCCCATGCGGAGGAGGGAACAGCCAGTTTTTACGACAGACTATACGTTGGGAGACAGTCACTATGTACGGAATCCCTGCCAGTATACCACATCAATCTTCTTTATTTACAAGTAAATAACTACTGTTTGCTAACAACGTGGTAGTCGGTGTTATAGCCGGAGCTGGTGTACCTTTTAAAATGCAGGGCAGATAAAGGGTGTCTGAATTACAAGAGCAGTGCAATTGTATATTCCTACAGACCAATGAGTGGTCGGGTGTCGAAGTGCAATCTTCACCTTTCAAATAAACTTCTTTACCTTCCCTCAGGCACCTATAGGTACATGGAAGGGACTAAACTTCATGGAGATAGGCGCTACCTAAGGGTTCCTATCTGCCTAAGGCATAGTGTTTCATACATGCTTCGAATTTAAACAATGGAAAAGGTAGAGTTATTAACCTATGAATTAGCCAAACAGCTGAATTAGCTTCGGCCACAGAAAACGGTAAAGGTTCTAACTTTTCAATATGCAAAAACGAATGTGTAGCATCTTTAATGGACATAAGTTGTTGTTTTACAGTCAGATTAAAGGGTAAAAATAGAGAAGACCTGTTCATGTAGTCCCAAGGCACCTTCCTAGCCTTCAACATTTGTGATGTCCATGCAAACTGCATAATGGAACGTAATTGATTTTGACTGCGGTACAAAATAGAGGCATCATCTTGCACAATATCAACGACAGAAGAAACAATATTGTCTAAAGTGTAAATTCAGGAAGAAAGTGTGTAAATGCTATTATCTACAACTGCAAGCACTTTTTCTAAATTAGCTTGATCAATAGCCCTTAACCTAGAAGCAGTTTCAATTTGGGACAGTTTCCAAACATCATTGTATATAGCGTAAATCCATCTTTTGAATCTGCCTGTGGCCGGACCGTTCACAAAGTCATTCAAATCAACATCGTCAGTCAATTTAGATAAATAAAGCTTAACTGACGCTAAAGTGGAATGCTTAAGCCAGTTCTGAAATAGCTTGCCTACTGAATAGGTAGTGACTGAATGGCAACTTTCAAAATGGAGATCCACCCTAACGAGTGTGTGGCCCGGGGCCAAACCCAGAAAACGATGTTGGAATGAACCTGAACTTTTTTGCCATAATAACCAACCTTGGGGATCCAAACTGGAAATATTAAAGGACACATTTAATAACAGAGACTGTAAATCACTAAGGGACTAACTGGTGTGATTCTACCAGGTGGGGTAGTCTCCCAAATCAGGAAGAGAAGGAGCATTTAATTTTGTAGACGTAGCCAATCCAAAGCAGGTGGTTTGTGAAATATTTGAATACAAAAACAACACATGGTTCGGGATGAGACATGCACGATGCAAAGCCTCAGTGCCAACTTTTAGAACCCCAAACAGATTTAAGATCAGTAGTATCTTTCCACAGCTCATAGCCCCCTATTGCCAATTGGTCGATAAAGGACTCCGAATAGAATAATTTTGTGTGGGTAAGTCTAACTTTGGAAGAGGACTTAGCAGTCACCTTAAAATATAAAGTATCACGATTGGATTGATTAAAATCAGTAAAATAAATAAACTTTTTCAAAAGAGTTTTAGAGCTGTCTTCAACAGGGGCGGGATAATGTTCCCATTATGTATAATTAACCACATTTCTAAATGTATTTAATTTGTGCAGGAAATGATTGCCATAGTGTTGGTAGCAAAATAAGTCAGCATAATTTGCGGAATCTAAGTAGAAATCTTCAGCATCAAAGGCAGCTTAATATTTCAAATCAGAAAATAGAGCCTCTACGGCTTGTGCATCCCAATCATCAGAGCAAATGTTTTGTTTAACCACATCCCCCATAGAAACACGAAGTACATTAGGGACATTAATGACCTCTGTGGGGACGCTCAAATCTTTACTTACCCTGCCGTGAGGGCAACGGCTCCTGTTCCTTGTGTCACCAGCTCCAGGGAGACGCCGTGAGGGGAACGGCTGTATCTAACGCCGCAACATCGCCTGCAGCCACCGCGGGGGGCCAAAACTACACCTCCCAGGTGCCCCGGTGGCCAAGTCGCGTCCCTTACGCCACCATACGGCCCAGAGGCGCCTGAAAAGAGAGGAGCGCCGAGCGCTCTTTGGGACGCTCAAATCTTTACTTACCCTGCCGTGAGGGCAACGGCTCCTCTTCCTTGTGTCACCAGCTCCAGGGAGACGCCGTGAGGGGAACGGCTGTATCTAACGCCGCAACATCGCCTGCAGCCACCGCGGGGGGCCAATACAACACCTCCCAGGTGCCCCGGCGGCGAAGTCGCATCCCTGATGCCACCATAGCGCCCAGAGGCGCCTGAAAAGAGAGGAGCGCCGAGCGCTCTTTGGGACGCTCAAATCTTTACTTACCCTGCCGTGAGAGCAATGGCTCCTGTTCCTTGTGTCACCAGCTCCAGGGAGACGCCGTGAGGGGAACGGCTGTATCTAATGCCGCAACATCGCCTGCAGCCACCGCGGGGGGCCAAAACTACACCTCCCAGGTGCCCCGGCGGCCAAGTCGCGTCCCTGACGCCACCATAGCGCCCGGAGGCACCTAAAAAGAGAGGAACGCCTCTCGCCCCGCGAGTCGCGCGCGGGAGCAGCCGGGCAAAGCCCGGGCAAAGGGCGGGCCGTCTGTGGCCGTCAGGGGCAGTCTGAGGCAGGGCAGGGCCACGGACTTTGGTTTTGGGACAAGCTTTGGTGCTCTCAAGGTAGCCCTCTCTGCTTCTGGTAACCAATACTATATGTGCATTACCTTATTTGCATTCTTGCTTGTTTGCCCTTAGGACTGTGTTCCTTTGAATGATATTTTAACTGTATAAGGGAATTGTATCTTGTTTTTCATTAAGGCTTTCGGATTTTTAATCTTTGCTGTGAGTATTTTAACAGAGTTAATTATGTCTAGAAGTAACACTGGAAACACCCGTTCCGCCCTAGCTACTCTTGACAATTACCTTGTTAAAGTAGTAGATAAAATTAATAAAGAACGCCGACTATCATTGGGTCGGGGGAGCCCCTCTGTCCCTTTACCTAGCTCACCCAAGTCACCTATATCCTTGTCGACCTCTTTAGTTGATGTCAGCTGCAACTCTGAGTTCCCTGTACTTCCAACTACAGCTATTCCTATAGAACCAGAGCCTAACCTGGTTACGCCCGAGTCCCCCCTTGATATATCAGTATCTGGCTCCCCGGCACCAAGAGCCCAGAGGGTAGTAAGATCTGGGAGGAACATCAGTAGGATAAATATACCAAAACGGGGGGGGAAACACAACAAAAAAAGACCGGAGCCACTATCCAACAGTGCTATAAGCGACCCAGTAGCTGTTATTAACAACCCCCAGGTTAAACTAGTTCCTGAACAGTTAGAACTCTTGATTAGCATTATTGATGCAAAGTTCGATAAAATCATCAAACCTCTAATGGACAAACTGGACTCCATTTCGGGGGGAGGTAATGAGGTTGGGAGGCCTTTTGAGTTTGCATACAGGATCTACTGTTAGCTCAGAAGCTAGTCCAAGGGTTAATGGTCCTATAATGGAGATACCAAAGACCCCTAAAGAGGGATCTTGCCCAGTTACTGTAGCTGAATCCAATCCTGTGCCTACGGTACCTGTGCCTATGGTGTGTTCAAAGACACCTACTGCAATAGCTTCTGTGAATAAGCCAGGGCCAGAGAAAGAGAAGATTAGGCGACATGGTTATTCGCAACCTGACTTACCGCCAGACTGTGCCCCATATGTGGCAGTTCTGACTAATGTTCCACCAGTCAGGGAGTCAGGGCCTTATGGCAATGTGGAATCACATGAATCCCTGAAGAATAAAACTGTAGGTTCGCTCAATCGTGAGTGTGGTTTCCCAGTAGCGTTGTCTGACCAGATTCTAACCACCACCAGAACTAATTGGATAGGGAAATCACATAAAAATATTAGTGGCGACTGTGTAATAGTCAATTTTAAAAACCCACATCTTGCCACCACTTCCTTGATTAGAGCTTCCTCCCGCCCACTGAATGATCAGGGAATTTCACTTAGACCTCTGGGGTTTTTCTATCGACATTTATTTGCTCAGCCTTCAAATGACTCTGGGGGAAGAAGAGGTAGTGCCTCTAGTATGTCTAGAGGTTTTGAGCTGGTAACATCTAATCGTTACCATCCTCTGAGTGGCTTAGATTGCAACGATTGACTGAACTCTGACTTGGTCCCCTTTTCGCCTGAAGTAAAAATTGTACCCTGTGGTGGAGAGTTGGAAGGAAATGATATTGGGCTCTCTGTCATTGAAAGTGAGCATTGCGATTGCAGTTTGATATGGAGTACAGCGGTGAACCTGTTGGGTGTACTGAGGGTCTTTATGTAGCAGATAGGCTTAGTGTTATCCACCTTAATCCTAATGATACACTGGACAATCATCGTATTGGTCCAACTATTACCACCATCGAGACTAAGCAAACACCCATTCGGCCCCCGAGTTGTTTTATCGCCAGTTGGAATGTTGCGGGTTTAATGTCTAAAGAGGATTGCCTGGGGTGGACGGAATTTGTTGATCTTTTTGATATTATCTGGCTCCAGGAAACCTGGTGAAATTTTTTTACGGGTTATAATGGTTTTGTATCTTACCAATTACCCGCTACGGCATCAACCTCAGGTAGAGCTAAGGGAGGGCTTTTGGTTTTGATTTCTGTTAAAATCCCCATAATTGTTAAAAAACATGTCTTAGTGGGGGCTCACTCACAACTTTTATGGTTGACACAAGATGAGGGAAGAAATATACTTCTAATCAATTTTTATAATAACATTTTCGACGGCACCAGTCATTTGGTGATTAATCCCTTAGAGAGTGCCCTGGCTGATATTGTAGATGGTTCGAAAGTTATTTTTGAATTTATTTTGGTTGGGGATTTTAATATAGCAGTTTGTCCCCTTTCCCACCAAAGTACGGGTGGGGTTACCAATCGTGTTGGGGATGCTGATCTCCATTTTCCACATAACATGTATGGGAAATCTCTGAACAACCTGTTAGCAGCACATGATATGGAAATTATGGAGAATGAGAAGAATGATTTAGGTGAGAGTATCCCCACTTTTACAGGCAGGGGGGCTAATACTGTTATTGATTTTATATGCATGTCTTCTAATCTTATCCCCTGGCGTTCGGCCCCTAGGGTCGTGGATATCATGCTCAGCGACCACAACTGTATTACTATCGAGGCCACACTCTGGAAAGAAAAACCTGTACCTGATTCGGGTGTTATTGTTAACATTGAACCCCATAGACCCAACGGTACTAGGTTAAGATGGAAAGGGGATAAAGCTGAACTGACGTCTGATTTAATCATAAATAGCTGCTTATTAGAAATCATCGCGATCCTTAAGCAAGCTAACGTCACTGTTGATCCTATTGGATATTTTATTAGAATTAATTCCATCATTGAAAACAAGTTTACTAAAACAGCTGGGAGGAAGTCCGACCAACGAAGGGGATGGTTCGACCATGCATGTACTACAGCCCTTAAAGAGCTTAAAGAGGCTCTGGCAGCCAAACCTAGAGTTAGGAGCCAGGTGACCCAGCTCAGAATGAACTATAAGATTATATTAAAGCGAAGGAAGACGGAGTTACAGCACGAGGCCTGGGATAAATTGACTCTGGCTGCAGAGTCTAAACATTGTACACTATTTTGGGCCACAGTTTATTGTCCGTTTCTTAAAGACGAGAAGGTACCAGAATTAACATCTATGGTCAATATGGAAACATGGATATCTCACTTCTCTAACATCTTTGACTCAGTTAAAGCCCTGGGTAATTGTAAGGACAGTTGGCCCATTTTCCCTCTGGACATTACCCTTACGGAGGTTTTGGACAGCATTAGCGCTAGTAAAGGGGGAAAGTCTCAGGGACCTGGAGGGGTGCCCATAGACCTCTACAAGGCAGTCCCTGAGGTATGGGGCCCACTGCTGGTTAAAGTTTTTAACGCAGCGGTTTGTCATGAGATACCTCCAACCTGGGAAGAATCAATTATCATCCCCATATTTAAGAAAGGCGACCGGGGGGATGTGAAAAATTACCGCCCAATTTCCCTGTTGGATTCTTCAGTGAAAATTATGAGCCGGGTACTCCTGGTTAGACTGGAAGAATGGGTCGAAACCAACGGGATCCTGGCTAACTGCCAGTTTGGGTTCAGAAAAGGGCGTGGGACAATTGAGCAATGCTTAAATCTCGAACTCTTGATCGGGAAATATACCCAGGCCAAGAAGGGCTCTATCTATCACTGCTTCGTAGATTTGAGCAGCGCTTTCGATATGGTGGACAACGCAATTCTCTGGGCAAAATTGATTGAAATGGGGGCACCTGAGGGTATCGTCTTTTTTTTTGGCCCGACTCTATGACAAATTACGTACTAGCATTAGATATGACTCTAATGGGGAGTGTACCACCAAATTTAAGATCGGGAGGGGTATAAGGCAGGGGTGTGTTTTAGCCCCCTTACTTTTTACACTTTTCATTAATGAAGTGGACTCGGTCCTACAGACAGTAGTGGCAGATGCCCCGAGAGTTAATGATTTTAACGTCCCTGTATTACTCTACGCGGACGATGCCGTGCTGATGTCTGGGACTCCGATAGGCCTTCAACACTTGATGGACAGGTTTTCGCAGTTTATCAAGAGAAGAAAACTTGTGATTAACAAAACCAAAACCTATGTTATGGAGTGTGGGCCAGGGCCGAGTAAGTCCCAATCTTATTTTATAGAAGGTCAAAGGGTGCAAATAGTTGACAATTTTTGTTACCTTGGCATTACCTTTTCTAAGAATTGTAGCTGGGCTAGTGAGCATAAGAATGTTAGGACTAAGATGATGAGGAGAGCAAACGGGGTGTTTACTTTTGCCACCAAATTAGGGGACAAACGGATTAAAGACATGCTTAAGATCTTTCAGTCTAGATGTCTCTCCGTTGCCCTCTATGGTGCAGGGGTTTGGGGTCAGGCCCCATCTGGAAGCCTCCAGGTGGAGGAGAACGTATTTTTAAAAAGACTTTTGTGTCTGCCAAAATCCACCTCTAACGATTTAGTCCATAGAGAACTCGGAATCCAATACCTAAATGATTTGATTCTTCTTAGACCTCTATTGTTGTGGCGGTCAATCCTGCTGAAAGAAGAGACATCTCTAACCAGAGCTATCATTAATGATTGTCTCACTGTTGAATACCACCTAAAGATCCCTTGGATTAAATATATTATCAACAGCTTTCAGGAGTTCTATGGTCTGAATATAATTACTGATCGATATGGGGCTTCAGACTTTTCTAAGTCTGAAATGAAGAACATCTTTTTGAAATGCAAATCAGAGAGGCGGACCAGTAATGAAGGAAAATTATCCACCTGTGTGTTTTACAGCAGTCTGAATGAAATAGCGGGCTATCAACTGTATTTGTCTCAAGTGACCAGAGCTTCCCACCAGTTTGTTTTAACAAGGTTAAGGATGGGGACTGTGTACAACCTGGTTGCTTTCCCTTCCTGAATAAACACCCTGTTGGCCCCTGCACGTGTGACAATACTTCTGTACAAAGCACTATGCACTTTCTTCTGTTGTGTCAATTGTATGGGAATTTCCGTAAAACTTTTTTAAAACCTATTTTCGTCAAGTTTGGTGTCAGGACAGTTCATGACTCTATGAAATTGCTTTTTAACTTGCACCATCCTGATGTTTGTTTTTTTACTGCTACTTTCCTGCTTAAAGCAATTACAGCTATATTCATCAAGCATTTTTGCGAGCGCAAACGGTGCGAATCGCAAAATTCGGCCGTTTGCGCCCGCAAAAATGGCATTTGGAATTCATCAATGGGTCATGAACTCGCAATTTGAGAAATCGCAAATAATTGCGATTTCTCAAATTGCGATCGCATTTAAGGAATCTCAATTAGAGATTCCTTAAATGCAATTCAAGAACCATTTTAAAATTGCGATATCACAATTTTTGGCCGCTATTTACCGCAAGGTCAAACTTCGTGGTAAATAGCGAAAAGTTAGAAAAATGCATTTAAATGCATTTTTCTAAGTTGCATGTTACACACACACATGTCCTTTGGACATGTGTGTGCGCAACACCAATGTAGATTACATTTCAGGGGTGCTACAGGGTGTCCTTTGGACACCCCTGGCACCCTTGAAATCGCAATCTTATTTGCGATTAGCTAATTGCTAATCGCAAATAAGGAATGACTCCCCATTCATTCCTATGGGCCTTTAGGCCCATAGGAATGAATGGGGAGTTATTCCTTATTTGCGATTAGCAATTAGCTAATCGCAAATAAGGAATCAGTGGGAATCGCAAATTCAATTGCGATTCCTACATGAATCCCGTTTTGCGAGTCTGTAATAGCGATTCCTTAATAATCGCTATTACAGACTCGCAAAACGGGACTTTGATGAATCTAGGGGTATGTGTCAGGAAAAGCATGTGTTTTAAAATATTTATTCTGTCCCCGCCTGTATATTATGTTTTCTTTTATTCATTGATTGTCTAATCGTAAATGTGATTGTATTTTAATCGCTATCTGTTTTTTAATCATTATATGTGTGCTTTTATGGACATGTTTTCTTGTACCGAATAAAGCCTTATGAAATTAAATGAAATGACCTCTGTGGGTCCGTGGATTTGAAATTTTACAGCGTCCCATACAATCCCATGTAAGACAGGCAAAGCAGTGATATTCACAAAAGTCTGGTCCCTCTTCATGATGTGTGATGAGGAGTGGGAGGCCAAATTTCCATCAATTAGTCTAATTGTAGATCTTTCTTTTACATAATGTCCATTCACGAGATGGAAAAAATATATCACAAATCAAATTGACATGAACAAAAAAAAATAGAAAAAGCACCAGCCAATTGTAAGTCTAAGGGGGTATCAAAAAATGTTTTTTAAACCAAACAGCAAAAATGGAAACTTTTGAAGGAGACTTTGATGAAACACAGTCAGTTTTAAATAAAAAGCACGACTGATTAGCCACACATGTCTGCAAATCGGGCATGGACAAATATGTGGGGTAAGTATACTCAGTATCATCAAGGGGATTCAATAAAGGATTTGTAACTGTAGGCATCTCGATAGCAGCGTCAGGGCCGGTGTTACTTGCCGGAGCCAAAACAGAATTTCTCGGCATCACTGGACAAGAGTCTGCAGGTGTCATACTAAGAAGAATCGCCACTCTGTATAGTTTGACATTGTCAATAAAGGTGTACCTGTTTTCCTTGCGACCAGGAAGTGGAGGTAAAAGGACTGTTCTTGTACCCTGCATGCCAAGCACAGGAACTGGAGCACGATATGAGGGCCCAAACTCCTTCTTGTTCTCGACCTTCTCTCGGACCAGGTCACCGACTCGAGGTAGCCAGCCAACTACCGGAACCTGAAGCGCAGCATCAGTTGTGGAGGGCAAGTGTTCCTTTGCAAGACTGTCTCTGGTCTTTTGTAGATTCTGTAAAACAGTACCATGTTCATCTACGTCAAAGGGTGCAGCCAACGCCGCCAGGTCTAGACTCTCAAGGTCCGGAACAAACATTTTGATGCCATAGAGCATTTCGTATGAGGTCCACCCACTCAGACACCTTCCAGGGAGATTATTAAGTGCACGTTGCACGCTATTGAGATGGGCTAGCAAGTTCCGGCCTGTCCCTAAAACTCTAACTGTCAAGGATTGCTTTAAGTCACGGTTCATCAGCTCCACAACACGATTGCCCTCAGGCCTGTATGGAGATGAAAATATGACTTGGATCCCCAATGAACGCATGACATCCTTGTATGACTTAGAGGCAAACACTGGACCCTGGTCCGAGTGAAAGGTACCACATGCAAAAACCCCACAAAGACACGCAAATCCCTTATGACAGTTCGAGCATCAGCACTCCTTTGCGGCCACAACCAAACAAAGCATGTGCACAAATCAATTGCAACTAAGATGTACTTATACGCAGTATCAGAGGAGAAAGGACCGCAGTGATCTAAGAAAACACAGCCAAGTGGTTTATTAGATATGTACAACTGTGTCTGGGGTGGGCGTGCAGCAGTTGAAGGTTTAATCTGCTGGCAAATGTCACAATGAAGGACATAATCACGCGCTTGTTTGTACAATCGGCATCACCAGTAACGCTGTTTTTGAAAGAGATACAGCCGATGAGACGCCTGCATGAGCAGAGGCCATACCCTCTTGAGCGGCTGTTATCAGAGAGGACCTGTGTTCCACGTTGGAAATCAATCTGTCACCAACATCTTTAATTCTCACATGGGGAACTTTATCAGGATTTAAATGATGAGAGTATTTGGAAGGGAAACCTCTAGGGTAATTACTTCCCTTCTCTGTTGTGGCAATAGCTGCCAAGATGTCATCATCAATCTTACTGCTGGAACGTGTAACTGCTGCAACTGCATATGCTGTTACTGCGGTCTTTGCTGCTTTGTCAGCAAGACTTTTGCCAAAAGCGTGAACTCTGACGTGCTGATGACCAAGAGCATGAATCACAAACACAAGTGGCAGCCATTCTTTAAGCTCAGCCATTCGAACCCAGAACATTTTGTGTTTTATTGTGCTACCTTTGGAATCACGATATTAATTTTGAGCCCAAAAGAATAAATTGTCATTGTAAGACTGAACACAGTAGTAAGAGTAGTAAGAGTCACTTACAATTAGAGTAGTCACACTAGGGTCAGCGTACTCCAGTGCAAGCAGCAGAGCACGTTGCTCTGCCAATTGGGCGGTACAGTCCCATAATGTCTGTGTACGCACGATATCGGACTTGAACTCTCCATTCACCACAGTACCAACCACTATTGCGCAGGCCGAAAAATAAGCATGCGTTGACACCGTCGCCGGTTGCGCCAAACCGTCATGGTCAGAGGAGCTGGATGAACGAATTCATACTGCAAGTACTCCTGAGATTGTGAAGAGGGATCAAAAATGAAAGTGATATCCGGAGACGTCATAGATGTGGCCCATTATATCCACTGAGGGAGCAAAGCTTTTGAATTTGGTACACTGGCTTTCGTCACTGCCTCCAAGGCAGGATAGGGTGTAACAACCAACAAGCTTTTCCCTTGTGACAGTGCCCATTCCTTCAGGATTGCCATCTGATCTTCTGTCAAAACTTTTTCCACAGTGGAAAAACGCATTTCAGCCGAAGTGTACAAGTGTGAATTGTAAGCAATAGGGACTGTGCCACCCTCATTAAAAGTCAGGTACGTGAAACACACCTCTCCAGGTACGATTCTTATGACGAGTCGGTAAGAATTTAGATTCCAGTAGATCAGCCTGCTATGATTGCAAAATGGCTGAATGTGCAGGAAGCCAGCACGATTTGTTGAAAGTAGGTTGTACCAAAACGTAAAGAGGCTTGTTATGCTGGGCATATTCAGGAATGTAAGACGCCCGAAGTTTAAAAACCCAGCAAAGATTGTAGTTTTTCAGAGTTGTCAGAGCACGTAATTGTGCGCGTTTCTCCAGGAAGTGTGGTGCTAAACCTCGACCTTCATTGTTGTGTTCATAGCCCAAGAACAAAACTGTGTACTCTGCAATGTGGGATTTTACAATGTTAAATTTGTAACCAAAGTCCGCAAACCTACAAATTATGCGGTCAACACGACACAGATGCGGCCATAAATCGTCGTCTGTGAGATAAATGTCATCCACATACAAACATGCATCTGGGTAGAGTCCCTCCAAAAGAGAGACTATGCGGGTGGCAAAGACGCCTGGACTGTTCAGGTAGCCCATAGCTAATCTTCGGAAGTGTCTTTGTTTGCCACCACAGGTAAAAGCTGTCCATTGACTACAAATAGAGGACAGGTTATGGCCGAAAAAGCCATTGGAAATGTCAAGTTTGGTCTTAAACCTTTTACGCACAAAACTATCCACAAGGGCAGAACTGTGAGTATTCTGTACCACGCAGGTCCGACAATCGGAATTTAAGTGCCGGTATTCCAATACCAAATGGTACAAGCCATCAGGCTTGGTCACAGTAAAAAGAGGATTATTCATCGGTGACACACGTTTCAATCACACCTTGATATTCCAATTGTTCAAGGATTTTTGCCACGGGAGCTTTCGCTTCGCTTTACGCTGCATGGGATTTTGGGGTGGAGACTGTGGCATAGACCGCAATGGTATCTCATGTTAGGGAGAAAATGTGTCCTATCCACAGTGAGTACGGTACAAAACCGGTGCAAGCACCTTAGCCCACTCTTCTGCAAAATGCAGATCCTGCTCCTTCGGCACAGTGTGTGCGAAGCTAGGGAGTATTACCTCCTCCCATTGCGGAGCGGCTAAAATGAAAAGTGGGGGCCAGTCGGCCTTCGCCAACAAAATGTCATAGGTAGTTGTTAAGTTCTCCCAAAATACCCCTTTTACAGTATGTTGTATTTCAAAAAGTCTTTCAGGGGGAGCCACTCTAGTGTCAGCCGTCTCAACAGTAACAAACGTGTCAGTTGCTGTCACCTTCAGAAGCGGATGCAATACTTCCCGCAATATGGTAATTTCCACCACGCTGTCTAGCAGTGTCAGCGCCCACGTCAAGTTCTGAAGCTGTGTTCTCACTATTCGTGTCATATCTCGCTGTTAATGCTGTAACTTTCTTTTTCCGAAAATGGGGTCTTTGACGTGGAGAGTTGTCCTGCTTGCCTTTACCATCCGTCTTGCGGGGCTGCTCACGGCTATGTTGGGCACCCTGACCTCTGCTGCCATCTCCTCCACCAGTGGGTGAGACCGATGTATCCTGCAAAGAGAGAGTAGAAAGTTGATCAGGAACCTGAAAACGATCAGGTGACTTAATAGTAGCGGTTGCGCAAATCATATGTGCGCTCAGTAGACGCAGGTATTAGTGAAGCAGGACGGGACCCCTGTTTCTGTTGCTGTTTCCCCTATTTATTATTCTTATTCCAATTCTGTTTTGGAAAATTGGGGCGTTCATCTTTGTCAGATTTCGCCGCCTGAGTTTGCTTCTGCGCTGCTTTGGCAAAAGGCTTAACACCCAAACTATTACGGCCACTGGTCTTATATGCCGCTGTAATAGTTTTCGGTAACTGATGCGGTTTATCAGCATCGGGGACATCGCGCACAGCATTCGACACCTGAGAGCTCACCGCATCTCCCTTGACATTAGCGAGGATGAGATCGGAAACTACGTCAAACACTCCCACGAGTCTCATCCCCAATTCAACAGACGCATCCGGGTTCATCTTGTACACGCTTAAGGACGGAGGGTAGGACAGCCATGGACGGAGTGCCGATGCACTTAGCATAGACTGTCGCAAAAATCTTGCCCCAGGTTTCACAATCGGGAACCTCTGGTATTAAGTCATTCTGCAAACTAATGGTGAGAATCCTGTGTTTTTCAACAGGAGTCATGTTAGGAAAAACCGCCTCCAGTTGATCAAATTTCTCAGCAAGCCAAAAAGGCATATCATCCTTATCCTGGGGGCACTTGCCCATAACTGAATTAACCATGACGGGATTCATTTTGATCCCGGCCGGTCCAACTGGACACGCCGCAGCGCCAGGTGCCCCCACCTGGACATTGCGGATCACATATTGTACCAGAGCCCGGTGCACTCTAACCAATGAGGTATAGAGCACACACAACTCCTCAATTGTGACTGTGCTATAACGCGGATGTGGTATGTAGCCGGCCAAAACCGGCCACGTGGCCCCTTGAGTAGACAAAGGGCCCAACCGAACCGCTGTTAAAGATTGGGGAAGGGCGCCATCAAACCAAATGCGATGCTGCTAAGCAATAATAGGGATCTCCAGAGAACTACATGGGGTGTAGTGTAAAGGCACGGCTGTGGGAGTGTAAACATGAAACAAACCAGAACCTGTATCTACCGCAGGAAAGGTAATCCATGAGTAGAAGAGCTCAAATGGGTATGCTGCCTCAGCACTCACCACAAAAACAACCGCCAAGCCATCCACTGTGACGCCATATGTCAGCAAATGATTGTTGACTGCCACCCTACTATGCTATGGGATGTCAATGATGGAGCAAGGATTCGCACATGAAGCGACTTGCTTGTATTCATGAACCTCGAATAACGTTAAAAGCACTAATCAACATGTTTGTTTTATTAAAATCGCATTTTACATAAACATTGGGTGTCCGAGAGAAGCTTGCTTATGTGTTTTACTAACCGTAATACGCTTGCATCTAAAATGACTGCTGCTACGCGAGGGTTTGTACTGCACATGCATCTGTCATACTCACGTGACATGGCGTACTCTATGCTTTGGAGGGAATCTTTTCGCTTCTGCGCACTAGAATTAATATGGCTGCTCTATGTCTTCACATGCAAGAAGCTTGCACTGCTGCTTTTGCTAAGCTGTTCGTTCTGCTTAATCCTAATGCTATAGTTAAATATAAAATAATGGGTATAGAGTAGAGATACATGGTTTGTTTATGTTTATGTTTATGTTTATGTTTATGTTTATTGCATTTATAAAGCGCAGCTGTTACCAAAAGAGGTGTCCTGGCGCTAGGATAGAGAAACCTACTGATCAATGCTGGGAAAAGACAGACCCGCTCCATAGTTGGCAACTAATTTATAAAAAGCCAACAAATTATTTTGG